>NC_132923.1:36627974-37920057 GCF_047675955.1 Chlorocebus sabaeus | reverse complement strand
GACAAGAAATGGAAATAGCATTGCTGGAAACCAGTCAGACCTGAAGCTGTGGAGATGGGGATACTTCTTCAGGAAGTGTATTTACAGAGAGAGGTAGCTACTGCCAGAAACGTGCCAAAGCAGGAGGAAATAAGGGGTATGTTCCCTGAATTCCTCTTCTCCTACCCTTGGTTCTCCTGCTTGCACTCCTCATTGAGTGATCTTGCTAAGGTGATGTCATCCATAGGTGCCAGCCTCCTAGGGCACAGAAAATAGATGGGTGGGGTCATAGGACATAGTACAAAAATGTGGAGAGTTCGTTTCAATAAAGGTGGCTGTGTCAGTATCTCTCATTCTATATGCTCTTCTATGATGTGACCTGCCACTCTCCTATGGAGAGATGGAATAAATGCTGCTTTCCTTGAACTTGGGTGGGATTATGACTGCTTTGATCTATAGGATATGGTGGAAGTGATGCTGTGCAACTTCCCAGGCTAGATCATGAAAGGGAATGTAGGTTTCATGTTGTCCAGTGGGACACTGTGCTTTTTGGAGCACCGTGTAAGAAATGCAACCTAAAACCTCCGTGTTAGGAAACCCATGTTACATTGAAGCCACATGTAAATGCTTGGTCAGCAGCCCCAGCTGAAGGCCCTGGCACTATCCAGCATTAAGTGGCAGGCTTTCATGTGAAGATGTTTGCATGATTTCAGCCTCCAGCATTCACATGCCCTCAGCCATTAAGTCTTTTCAGTCGAGCCCTCATATATAATGGAGGAGAGACAAGACATTTCTGGTGTGCGCTGCCTGAATTCCTGCCTGAACTAGTGGGCATAATAAAATCTAAAACAATAAAATCATTTTATATGACTAAGTTTTCAGATGATTTGTTACACAGCAGTAGTAACTATAACAA
Organism: Chlorocebus sabaeus; assembly: GCF_047675955.1. Classification (NCBI taxonomy): domain Eukaryota; kingdom Metazoa; phylum Chordata; class Mammalia; order Primates; family Cercopithecidae; genus Chlorocebus; species Chlorocebus sabaeus. The sequence continues at coordinate 37,919,162 of NC_132923.1, read as the reverse complement.
TAGCTAATAGTCTGTATATCATAATCGGCTTTCCAAATCTTTTGATAAGTTAGAACATTGTATTCAGGAGTAGACTATGAAATTTAATTGGCATAAATATGAAGTTCTGAAGAAGGCTCCATTAGTCATTGTAAGTAAAAATACCATTAAGATATAAGCTTAGTGGTTAAGAGTAGAAACTCTCATTTCTTTTTATTTGAGACAGGGTCTCACTCTGTCACCCAGCCTAGAGTGCAGTGGCATGATTTTGGCTCACTTTATCCTCCACCTCCCAAGGCTCAAGCCATCCTCCCACCTCAGCCTCCCCAGTAGCTAGGACTACAGCTGCACACTGCCACACCCAGCAATCCTTTTTTTTTTTTTTTTTTTTTTTTGTATATATAAATTTTTTGTATTTTTAGTAGAGATGGGGTTTTGCCATGTTGTCCAGGCTAGTCTCAAATTCCTGACCTCAGGTGATCTGCCCACCTCGGCTTCCCAAAGTGCTGTGGTGTGAGCCACCGCACCTGCGCAGGAGTAGGGACTCTAACTACATTGCCTGCATTTGAAATCCTGGCTGCACTGCTTACTAGCATTGTTGCCTAAGGCAAGTTACTTAATGTCAATGCGTCAGATTTTTCATCTGTAAAATGAGGATAAATACTAACATGATGATTACATGACTTAATATATGTGTTCCCCTTTCCCTAAGGCCTACATCCTGATCTTGTCTTAGTGGGCCTTACTATTTTGATGATTAGTAAAAAACAAACAAACAAAAAACAAAACAATGAAACAAAATAGGGTTGATCCAGGACTATTTATATTTCTCTTACAAAAAATTTCACTCTGTGCCATTATAGCTCTCTTATAGGTTAAGTATTCTTTTATATTTCTCCTTGGGGAGGAAGTCTAGGTAGGTGAAGTAGAAAGGTGAAAAGCTCAAAGTTTGTCTTTTTGGGGTAGCATATGTGATTAACAATAAAACCAAAAAAAATAAGGAAACTTCAGAATAAGTTTGGGGAGACCTTGTATAGGACCATTTTATGTGCAAAAATGCCTAGTGGTTTTCAGTGACTGAAAAACCAGTATACACAAATGACATGGTATTGAATTTAAACACCATATTTTCAAGGTCATATAGGGTATTAAATTTAATGTAATTTGAACTGTCCATGCCACTTCTGAAGATCCATTCCACTCTCAGCATTTTAAAAGGAGAGTTAACAGTTGATGTCAAAAAATGGCAGAGGAATATGGTCTCATCTTCAGATGCCAGTGCCTTGTTACGGATTCTTTGGAATACTATGTTAAGATGGAGCTGAAATCTGGTCTGGGCTTAGAAAGAGGGCTTAGATCCATTAACAAGATCTTCCATTGGCACAGGAAGTAGTAACAGTCTTGTTACATATTTGCTATCCATGAAAGAGAATCAACTAAGGGATTTCACTGATGATATGTTCTGGTAACCATGACCTGTGAGGAAAATCTGGGGAAGAACAAAAAGTGATTTGGCTTGGAAGAGATGGGTTAATTCTTTTAATAACTCCTTATGAAGACTTATTATGATCCAGGTGGATTAAATGTTTACAGTTTTGAAGGACAAAACTAGGACCATTGGGTGAAAAAATATAGAGAAGTTTCAGGCTTATTCAGAAAATAGATTTGTAATTAAAGGTTCTAAAATGAAAGGGATTACCCAACAGGATCATGAATTCTGTCACTAAAAATGTTCTAGAACAAGCTGGATGACTAACTGTCCCAGAGGAGAGGAGGGTGCGACAGTTGAACTGTCCTTTTTTACTACTAAGAGCCTGTTCCAATGAATTTTTGACTTACTAAATTTAACCGTAAGAGCAGTGGAAAGTCTTAATTAGATGGGCCTATTCATCCTTTCAGTTTAGTTCCAAATTGGACTGTGTTCTCACATTCTCCAATTCTTAATTTCTCTTCCCAAACCCGTTGTCTTTTCCATTTAATTTTCTCCTAGTGATGTAATAATTCCTTAGGTTCCAGGATAAAATCCTCAGTGTTTACCTTCTAATCATCCCTCTCATGCACTCTTCATGTCTGTTCATATATCTGAATGTCCCCCATCATTTTTGCCTTTTTAGTATCTCTGGAATTAGTGCCTTCTTTCAGTTTCCTCTCCTATGTTTGGAGTGGTTATGTGGTTACCTCTGAGAACTATTAAAATAGCCTCATAAGGTCTTCATTCTCTTAATATTCTGCCTCCATCCTATGTGTTCCCAGCAAATCAGCGTTTCCAGAGCACACAGCTCTGATCATATTGTAACCTTTTGCCATTCACAGCTGTTGATGATCAGGCTGTCAGCCTTCTCCTTCACCATCACTCTCTTTCCTGGAGAGCCTCACTGTTCAGTTCCATGACTATTATGTCACCTGGGAGCTGGTTACAAATGGCATCTCAGACCCAGTGAATTGGAATCTGATTTATACAGGATTCCTGGTGATTTGTTTCCACCATACAATTTGAGAAGCACTGATCTAGGTTGGTCCACTTGCCACTATGTGAACTTACTGTATATTTTTCTACTTTTGTGTACTTATTGTTAGGGTAGTGAAATAAAATCTTTTCTGTTACTCATCATCCCTAAGAACCTTCTTCAATCCTCAGCTCGAATTAATTTTTTCCAGTCTGTGCTCTCCATACTAGTGTTTCGAATCATCTGATATCTGATGCTTAATACATTCTGCCTTATAAATAGATATTATTTCTCTTTTCCAAAATCTTGATTGCTTGTCTATTTTCAATAGATTAAGCTCCTTGAAGGTTGGAGAGTAGGAACTCTATTTACAAAATAAATACATTAATGAATGACATAGCCTCTGACTTCATATTTATAGAGACAGTTATTACAGCAATTTGCTGGTGGTCTGTTGTTAGTGAATTCAGTTTGTATCATATTGGTCTTTCCTGTCAAGATACTAAACTAAATAGAATTAAATTAGTCTTAATTAATGGTGAGTAATGTTATTGTTTGATAATACAGACAGCTATGTTGAGCCTCAATCCTGAACAAAATCTCCCATTTAGATTATATTAGAAGAAATAAGCATGAAGCATAAACAATCCAAAGATAATAATTTAGAAACCTCCTTTTACTTGAAGAAAAAAAACATATTAAGCTATTAATGCTATAATAGCACCTGTCTCAGGGAGCTTGGTTACAAGTAGTGGAAACCAACTCTGGCAGGAAAGAAGTGCAATCTTGAATATTAGATTGCTCGCAGAGTAGATATAAAGGCTGGAAATGCAGGTGCGGAAAGGGACAGGCACTAGCAGAAACTATAGCCAATGTTATGTAGTCGTGTGCTGTGTGAGAACGTTTTGGTCGATGATGGACTGCCTAAGACTGTAACACTGTGTTTTTACTGTACCTTTTCTAATCATGTGTTGCAGCCCTGCCTACAGTTTTCAGTACAGTAACATGTACAGGTTTGTAGCCTAGGATCAATAGGCTGTACCATATAGCCTATGTGTGAAGTAGGGTATACCATCTAGGTTTGTGCAAGTGAACTCTATGATGTTCACACGATGACAACATTTCCTAAGGCTGCATTTCTATCCCCATCGTTAAATGACACATGCCTGTATTTGGAAAAGGGATTGGATGTTGTATAAACAAAGAAAAAAAATTGTGAGGACCTATAGGAAAGAGCTACAGCTCTTTTTTGCAGAGACAGTGGTGTTTATTTATTTATTGGTCAAGAGCAAATAAGGAAAGTTTTGACAAATATTTTGAGAAAATGATGTTAAAAGACTCCAGATTTAAACTTAGTGTACTCTAAAAAGAATACTTTTTTTCCATGAGTTTTAAAGATAAAACTTTATGTTCGTATCCTTGAGGGTCCTGATAATATGCTCTAGCACACTCTGAACTGATAGCCTGCTGTAGTTTTACAGGTAGCTAGTGTGATGAAAAGGAAACACAGATTCAATAGCTATGTGGTTACAGTGTTCAAAATTTATTTTATTCATGTTTGTTTATTTGTGTCACACACTTTCCAAAGAAGATAGGAGACTAAAAGTTAAACATTTACATTGGAATCACCTTAAGTATATACTTTACAGTTTTCTCAATAAACAGGTAAAGAGTTATATGCTTAAAAGATTTTGCTCAGTTTAAACAGAATATTTGATTAACTTTGGATTGTGTATATCAATCAAGCTGGATAATAGAGTGTTACCTCTAGTATTAACAAAAAAGACAATTAAAATTATTAGTAAATACTGACATAAAAATCTACTTATGTTAAAACATAGGGTTAAAACAACAGTTTTAACATTGAAATAGAAAAATTGTCTTATTTTTTGACATTGAGAAATGCTTTTATATGACATGCTCTTTTTTTCTTTTTAAATTCAATTTTATTGAGTATATTTTACATGCCATAAAATTCACTCATTTTGGGTAAATGATCATTTTAAAGATAATTAACCAATTGTACAACTATCACTATAAACCAGTTTTAGAACATTTTCATCTCCCTAATATGATCTATTATGCCTGTTTACAGTTAATCTCTGTTTTCTCTCTGTCATAGACAAAAGCCAGTCATCTAAATTTTCTGTTTATATAAATTTGTCTTTTTAGGTAATTGCAAATAAATAGAGTCATATCATATATGCTTTATCATAATTTTGAGGTTCTTTCATTTGTCATATTTTTAGATTCATTTCTATTACAAAAATGATTTTATATAATAGTTTTATTTTTAGATAAGTTTTTGTTTTAAAATAAACAGAAGCTTAATCATTTAAATTGAAATATTAAGAGAAAAAGTCTGTTTGGGATGAAAATGAAAGCCTTATGTGTTACCAGAAACAAATGGCAAATTCTTGGTATATGAATCTTGAAAACTGGAAAAAACGAATCTCTAATTTGTTCTGAGAAAAATGTGCATGTGTATTTTGTAATCTAATTGAACATTGAATGCTATCTTCATCAGCTTTCACTAGGTTATGCTTCAGTACAACCTCGCAATTTCAGTGGCTTGCTTACAATTACGTTTTCTTTATTGCTCGTGTATCTGTCAGCTGTGGCTATACTGTGATTCTGCTCTAGGCTTTGACTCTGTTCTACATGTCTTCTTCATTTTGGGATCAAAACTGAAGCAGTGACCCCTAACTGGGACATGCCACTCCTATGACAGAGGGAAAATAATATGAGCACTGGTGGAAATAGACAATGGCTCCCAGATCTTCTACGCAGATACTGCCATTGTCCAAAGCAAGTAACTGGCCAGACCAATTGGGAGGCACTGAAAATCACCTGGCAACTGGCCAGGAGATGTAATCCTTTCACAGGAAGAAGAGGGATCATTAGGAACAATCAGACCACCTCTAACAATGGTTTTGTGGCAGAGTTATAGGCAAATGGCATCTTGGACCTTTCTGAATAAATAAAACCAAATTTTTAAAATAGAGTATTAAATACAAGAAATAAAATTTTCTACTAAGAAATTATTCAAGTGTAATCAAGATTAATGGAGCTGCATTAGATATGATTAATCACCACCAATTGGCTAATGCTCATGAAGAGTCTGAATAAGACCATACCGATGCTTAACAATCTCTAGTTGTGCAACAAATGTTTTACCTTGGAATTTTCAGGTGTAACATTCATTTATCATAGAGTGCTCCTCCCTTTTTAAAAGACAATTAGAGAATGGATGCAGCTGGAAACCATTCTCAGCAAACTATTGCAAGAACAGAAAACCAAACACCGCACGTTCTCACTCATAGGTGGGAACTGAACAATGAGATCACTTGGACTCGGGAAGGGGAACATCACACACCGGGACCTATCACGGGGAGGGGGGAAGGGGGAGGGATTGCACTGGGAGTTATACCTGATGTAAATGACGAGTTGATGGGTGCAGCACACCAACATGGCACAAGTATACATATGTAACAAACTTGCACGTTATGCACATGTACCCTAGAACTTAAAGTATAATAAAAATAAAAAATAAAAAAAATAAAAGACGATTAGATAAAATATATGAATACTTGAATTCTGACACAGCAAATGGGAAAATGAGCTTTGCTGGTCATTCCTTCATCATAGTCTGTGTTCCAGCCATATGTCTCCTTTCTGTTCCTCAAATATTCTTCCTGCCTTGGACCTCATTGATCGGTCCGACTGCAATCCTGCTCTCCAAGTGTTTTGTATAGCTGACTCCTTCTCATGTTACCTCCTCAAAGAAGCTTTCCCTGACAGCTCTATGGAAAACATTCTTCCTGCTTCCTGCAGCCCCTTTATCCAACAACCTGCTCCATTTTCTCCTAACACTTACTCTTATCTGAAATTATCTTACCTATATATTTATTTGCTAATTATATGTACCCTCCCCTTCCCTCTCAAATAAAGTATAAGCTTCATGAGAGCAGGAACTCTACCAGTCTTGGCCACTATTGTATCCCCAGCCCAGTGCCTGATACTTGGGTGACATCCAGTGAACATTTGTTAAATGAAATCAAAATACTATACCGAGTGCTTTTTGTGTGTTTATGGATGGTGAGGGTGGTTGAGTCTTGCTATAAATTAAGAGATGAGAGACTTGGGGAGAATGATTATCATCCCTATACCACAAATTTATTCAACTGTAAAATATGGACAATGATAATTATACTTCCATCAAATTGTTGAGAGGATTAAATGAAATAATGTATGTATATGTTGCTAAGGCACATAGTCTCTGGCACTTAGAAAATGCTCAGTATTTACTATTATGGTATATAAGATTAATATTTTGTTTTTGACTTATGTAAGCAGCCACTTTGAATTTGTAGTGCGATCTTCAGAGGATCACAAAAATATACTGGTTTCTATCTTTGAGGAACCTATACTTATGTAAGGGAAAATATTGTAGCAATAAATTGATAATCTGGATAGGGCTATATGTACATCTACTTAGTTAAGTATGGAAAGTTTGGAAAAATTTTCTATGGATATAAAGCCTTCATGGAGATAAAACTTAGGAGGGTAGGGTACTTTTAATTTGAAATAATTAGAGCACATGTTTTTAAATTTCCAGAATTTTGGTATCACTTTCAAAAGTATTGTTTCTTAAGTGATACAATATGTGCATAATTCCCTCTTGGAGTGAGTCCTTACGTGTAATATCTGCCAGGCAATTTAGAATTCCTGGGAGATTAGAATGTTTGGTGAATCTGTTTTAATCACTGACTGGTTTTCCCGATATATGTATAAGCATATATTGTCTCTTGAGAAATGCTCTGTCAATTTGTTGGTGGAGTTAGATATCTAGGCCCTTACAGATAGGAGAATATCTGTAAAGACAACACTTTGGTTTAGGGAATAGTTGTGGTTTACAGTAAGACAGGATCCATTTTTGCCTATTTAGGGCACAGTCAGCTGGTTGTGCTCCTTAAAACCATTTTGATTACATTCCTGAGTTGGGTCTGCAGCGTTATCTGTCTGTAGGACATATATTAAACCTCTTCAGAAGTTCTGGTTAGAGTAATTGTTTTCCCGGGTTTGTTTTGCTTCCAGTTAGTCATCACTGAAACACAGTTGGGTAGTTGGCTGATACTGTGTTTTATGTGTGTGTCTATTACCCCAAACTTGTTTTAAGGCCATTTCAGTTGACCTTTTATCATTTGTAGATTTCGCATTCATGGCTTTAAAATATTTTTGACATGCAGTAATACAACATACCACTGAGGCACACATGCGAACTGCACCAGTGTGCTGGAGGACGCGCTTAGTTGGGGAGCCTTGCCTACCTTTCAGCCTTAGTATTTTAGTTGTTGTTGATTTGTTCTTGCTTATATATGGAGTTGTCTTTATTGTGGTGATTAAAAACACTGATTTGTGAGTGTATATGTCTGAGTGTAAAAAATGTCCCTAGCACAAAGGGAACTGCTACAAATCTGGAACTTACCTCTGCCTACCTACCACTTGTCAAGAGAATTTTTTTTTTATTTCTAAGTTTCTTTAGAAAACTGAAAAGAGGCTGGGTGTGGTGGCTCACTCCTATAATCTCAGCACTTTGGGAGGCTGAGGTAGGAGGACTGCTTGACGTCAGGAGTTTGAGACAAGCCTGGGCAACATGGTGAGACCCTGTCTCTACAAAAAAATTTAAAGAAATAGTCAGGTATGGTGGCTCCTGCCTATAGTCCTAGGTAATTGGAAGGCTGAAGAAGGAGGATCTCTTGAGCCCAAGAATTTGAGGTTACAATAAACTGTGATTGCGCCACTATACTCTAGCTTGGACAAAAGAGCAAGACCCTGTCTCTAAAACAAAAAACAAAAATAAAAAAAAAAACTGTGGAAAGGCACTATATACTTATCCTACTCAAACATACCTTTTGAAAACTTAAAATGATTTTTATTATGTAATATTTTCATATATATGAAACAATATACATATTTATAAAATATCTGTTTATATTATATAGCTGTCTATATAATTTCTATAGTGTAAAGCCAGAGCAAGCAACAGCTTGTGGGCCAAATCTGGTTGACCTTTTATAAATAAAGTTTTATTGGGACACAGTCACACCTATTTGTGTATTGTCTATGACAGCTTTTACACTACAGTGGCCAAGATGAAAAGTTGTGACAGAAACCAGATGGCCTATAAAGCCCCAAATATTTACCATCTGGCCCTTTACAGAAAATTTTTGCAGATTCTTGGTAATAGAATGATAAAATTTGCATCCATGTTCCACTCCTTAGTTTAAGAAATAAAACATTCAAAAATTTTGACATCCCTGTGTTCCCGTCCGTAGATTATCCTTCTTCTATGAAAAAGAAATGGATAATCTGAATTTTATGTTTGTCATTTGTTTGGTTTTTATGGAAGTTTATGTAGGTATCTTGAAGTAATATATTTTAAAGATTTACTGATTTGGAAGCCTTGAATGTTTTAAGACTTTAAAAAATGATACCATCCTGTGCAAATTCTCCTATAATTTGCTTTTTTTCTCCTAATACTTAGTTTATGAGAATTGGCCATATTGCTGTATGAAGTTGTAGTTTATTTTCATTGCTCTGTAGTATGTACACCCTTATATGCCTATTTCACTATTTATTCATTTTTCTGTTTCTAGTGTTTTTCTAATTTCCAACAATGCTTCCTTGAATACACTTGTACTTCCTCACGTTCTGTATGCTACAGAGCTGTATACTGACTACGTACATTTACTTATTCTTGCTTTAGATTTTTATTTAACTTCATGGAAAATTGAAAAAAAGTGAATTCAGTGATGAGTCCCAGGGACCCCTGTCATATTTTGATGTAAGATTTTGACCCCTGTCATACTTGAGCTTATTGGCCATTAGCTCAAATCCTGCTTCTTTCACTTAATAGCAGTTACTATTTGAACAAGTAATTTAATCTGAAAATAAGAAGAGAAAGAGCACCTACCAATAGTATTTCTGTCTTTCTAACAAGGAGGAAAAATATACTCTGCAGGAGTGTGGTAAGGTTTACATAAGATAATTCATACAAACCCTTCAAGCAGACATTGTGTACCACACATTTATTATCTTTTTATCCTCTTAGTCCTCTGTGATCTAAGGTGAGCTATGACCTCTCTAAGAAGTTGAAAGTAAGAAAAGTGAACCTCAGAAAAGTTACTTGACCAAGTTCACTGAGCTGGTACATGTGTAAACTTGGATTAACTTTAGCACAGCGTATGTACAGAGACTTTTTCTCTTATTATACCACTCTTATTTTTTTCTGCCAGAAGGGAAAATTATGTTAAATAAAATTATGTGTAAAATTTCTAAGGTCAGCCTATAGCTCTGTAGTATATAAAACTTGAGGAAGTACAAGCATATTTAAGGCAGCACCATTACAAAGTAGAAAAACTAGAGACAGAAGAATGGATAAATAAATTGTGATATATGTATGTAAGGGTATATATACTATGTAGTGATGGAAATCATGTCAAACAAGATTAGAGTGTTATATGCCCCTTTATAGAATATGACAGAGGCTGGCTTTTCCCCCAGTCACATTTTCAACAGTGTTCCACAGAAAGCCTTTCTCATTTTTATTATTATTATAAGCAGGCAGATTGGAAGGATTTGTAAACCAAAACACAGCTGGCAAGTCTAAATTTAGGCCTATCAAGATGAGTGTCCTTCTTAACAACATGGTTTCTCAAACTCCTTCCACCTTAAGTTGCTTTTTTACCAGATGTCTCTTGGGTGTGCATGTTTCTTGTGCATCAGCAATTTTATTTGCATGGCCTTTTCATGCCAGTATTCTGATTTATTACACTTCTCACATGGATTTTTTTCCCTGTGACTTGTAAAAAGAAAATAGCTGTTTGTGCACAGATGGTGGGTGTGATTTAGTATTATCAGAGTAATTCATGTTACATTTATGAGACATTCCTGAGTAGCATTTCAATGAGAGACATTAAAGAAGGACACCTCTTAAAGAGGTCATATCTCACCTTTTAACCTGTTTCTATTGCTGTTTATCACCTGAGCACTCAAATATTGACAAACCATCATTTATTTTAAATTTCAGCTATCTAATTTATTTATTTCAGTGGTAGAATGTTGGAACCATCTAATTGCATTAAAGGAGGGTGGGAAAAAGCATTCCCAGAAATTCCTGGAGTTGACTACTAACCTGTTAAAAAAAATGGAGCAAGGTTGAAATATCTTAATCACAATTTCTTCCTTTTAACTTTGCCTCCATCCTCAGATTTTTATTGTGTACCATTTTAAGTGCAGAAATGCTGTGTGAGATTGCCAGGGCTGCTGTAACAAAGTACCACAGACTAGGTGTCTTAAATAACGAAATGTATTGACTCACAGTTCTGGAGGCCAGAAGTCTGAAATCAGCAGAGTTGGTTCCTTCTGAGGGCCGTGAAAGAGGGATCTGTTCCAGACTTCTCAACGTGGCTTATAGATCTGTGTTCTCCCAGTGTCTCCACACATCCTCTTCCCTCTGTCCATGTTTCTGTGTCTAGATTTACCCTTTTTATATAAAGATACCAGTCATAATTGGATTAGGGCCTATCCTAATGACCTCATTTTAACTTCATCAGATCTGTAGGGACCCCAAGTCTAAATAAGGTCACACTCTGCGGTACTGGGGATTTGGGCTTCAGCATTATGAATTTGGGTGAGGTAACAATTCGACCCATAACAAATGCTTATAATAAGCCCCGAGTAACAACAGAAAAACTTACACTTAATTTGTGATTTTTGCAGTAAATTCTGTTATCATGCTAACACCATTCCAATCCATTTATTTCAGTTAAGTTATTTAAATGGTTTTTCTGACAGTCAGTGGATGTATTGTTTTGGAGTACAGATAAAAGACCATGAATTCTTGCAACACAGCCTTTCTTCTCTGTTAAACACTCAAATCTCAACCTGAAACCATCCCAGGATTTTCTTGTGTGTGTGCATTTTCAGTGTTCTAGCTGTAGGAGTAAATGTGAAGAAGTAGAGAGTTGTCACACAGATAATTTTCATTCTGCTGTAATCTGTTGAAGGAAAAAGCAAAAAAATATATTTTCGTTGTTTAAATGACCCTAAAATAATGGTCTTATATCCAAATAGAGAGACAGGGAGACACACTTCCATTATTGGGGAGGTGAGACCTTTGTTTGGAAAGAACAAATTTTAATGATCCATTTCTCCTGAAATGCATCAACCACAAAAGGTTAAATGGAGTTCTTTTTGGTTAATTGCTTCTTTGGAGCTTCCCAAACACTTATTTTCTTCAGTTTTTCATGTCCAAATGTTAAGTCTTTTAAGTATTGTCAGTATATTTTCTTTCGTTTTTTTGAAGTGAATATAAAACACTTTAGATAGTCAGTTTTATTGAGGTTTTAAGAATGCTTTTGAGTGATTCATAGTAATTTAAATCCTTCCACTGAAATCTGGAATGTTGCTAAATTTCAGCCTGTAATTTTCTGCCTTTGCTAGATATCGAAGCATATTTTTATGACACCACACTATACTCATTGGTATTGTGAGCCTTTGTAAATTCATGCAGATCTTTCCCACTCTACAAAAGGATGCATTTCAAGCAGAAGAAATAGAATGCTAAATTATGTAGTAGGTAAAAGAAGTAGGCTGTGGTGAGTTGGAAGGGTGAGCAAAAAGAATGCCAAAGCACGTTTGCACGTAATGTCAGTAAAATACAAAGTACGTTTGCCCACCAAATTAAAATTTGTCAGCTTACAAAGTTGCTATTTATATGAAATGGTTTTTGAGAGAGATTTTTGTACATGCTGATTACACATTTATTTGGAAGCTCTAAATTCTGGTTTTAATGTCTGCTTAGTATTTCATTGTGTTAGCATCCCATTATTTAACTATGCAACCTTGTTAAGAAAAAAATCAAATATAATCCAAGTTATTCTGCCAAAACAGCCCTAGGCAACTGTTTTATCACTATGGTTCTTACTGTCTCTGAGCACATCATGTACAATGTTGACTCTAACAATTTTAACATTTTTTCTGGTTACAAAATATAGCATATATTTTAGAATATTTGGAAAATACAGAAAATCACATAGAAAAATATTAAACCCAACAACAACCCCAATATCTGGAATAATTCCTGTTAACTTTTTTTTTAAGTAGCTGCTAAGTTCCCTCTCTCCCTCCCTGCCCATCCCCCCAGTCATACTCATATACACACATTGGAATCTGGTTTTACACAAATTTTATATTTTGCCTTTTTTTTTTCCTGAATAACATACTGTGAAAGTTTTTCCAAGTTATTGTATGGTCTTCTAAATCATCTTTAAGTCACTATATTGTATTCTATCATATAGATAGAATTCATTATATCTGCTCATAGAGATGTAAAATGATATATTTCACTAAATTTTTTTGCAAGACATCTATTGCTTCTATATTTTTGTATGTCTGATTAATCCAACTGAAATTTGTCTTTTACTCTTTGCTTAATGCTTAAATGATCACAGATCTTTTTGTGAGAATAGGCTGAATCTTTGTAATCTTTATGACTATTGTTAATCTTCTTTCTTCAGTCAGCATGTCCTATGATAATATCTCTTCTATTATTACATTGAAGGGTGACCCAAATGTTGTGTTATAGTTCACAGAGCTAAACTGTTTGTGGGAAGAGCCTTTACAGCAGTGTTCTGAATATTATTGATGATTCAAAAGCGTTTTTATTGATTTGGTTTGAGGAGAAAACAACTCCATATTATGATTTCATCTTTTTTTCCCAGTCATAGTTTCACAAAAAAGTATCTCTTCTTAAAACATCAGTACTTTATTAATGCATTTGGATCTGAGATATTTTGGAAATCATCAGGTCCAACTTTGTAATTTAACATAGAAAGGCCGAATTAGTGGTTCAGTGCCTGCTTAGTCAATGGCAGAGATAGGAGTAGAAGCCATTTTTGGCCTCCTTTGTAATGATTTTTTTTTATTTTACTCAGTACTAGCTAACTTTGTTGCTAAGCTAAAATGGGCTTTCTTGCAGATTTAATATTCAAATACATCAGTTAAATTTATAGTCTTATGCATAACAACAGACAAAACTTTTGATTCCAACATCTGTATCGCTACTTTAGGGGAACAAATGTATCTAAAAGAAAAAGTATAGAGTTGGAGAATAAGTTCTTACTACCACTGCAGAAATAACTCATTCTATTGAGAGTGTTAGCTTTATCTTTGCATGTGAAAGAACCGTTATTTGAATTTAAAGTTTACTGTAATTATCCTTATGTTTCAATTAATTTTATTTATAAAGAATAACATGTAGCCTTTCCTTTCCCATCTTTTTCTTTCTTTCATTTAGACAAAACTATTGAAGGTGACTGAGCAGATGACCAGTGTTGCCAGTTGAAATTGAAGCTGAGGAGGCATCCTGCATGGTTGGGGTTGAGAATAAGGCTGCCTTGGCCTATGTGGTCAGAGCAGAGGAGGCAGCCAGTGTGGTTGGGAGATTGGTTATGTACAGGGGAATTGAGCCAATAAGTAAACATATTTGGGATAGTAGGAGCCAGGCTCCTCACTGCTGGCAAAAAGTGTTATAAATATGGAAAAGAGAAAGGCTAGACAAGCCATGACATGTCAAATTAGAAATAGAGGTATATAGGCCAGGCACGGTGACTCACACGTGTAATCACAGCACTTTGGGAGGCCAAGGTGGGTGGATCATGAGGTCAGGAGTTCAAGACCAGCCTGGCCAAGATGGTGAAACCCCATCTCTACTAAAAATACAAAAATTAGCCAGGCGTGGTGACAGACACCTGTAATCCCAGCTACTCAGGAGGCTGACACAGGAGAATTGCTTGAACCTGGGAGGCGGAGGTTGCAGTGAGCCGAGATCGCACCATTGCACTCCAGCCTGGGCAACAGAGTGAGACGCCATCTCAAAAAAAAAAAAAAAGAAAAAAGAAATAGAGATATATAAGTCTAATTTGTGTACCCTTGGTGTTTTATATCTAGCCATAGATCTAGAGCTGTATGAGTCTGTGTGTGTACGTGTGTGTATGTGTGTGTGTGTACATGTGTGTGTATGTGTGTGTGTGTTTGTGTGTGTGTGTGTTAGTCTATTCTTGCATTGCTATAAAGAAATACCTGAGGCTAGGTCGTTTATAAAGAAGAGAGGTTCATTTTGGCTCATGATTCTGCATGCTGTACAGGAAGCACGGCAGCTACCTCTGGTGAGGGCTTTAGGCAGCTTACGATTGTAGTGAAAGGTGGAGGAGAGCCAGCATGTCCTGTGGCCAGAGAGGGAGCAAGAGAAAGAGGAAGATCCAGGGTCTTTTAATAAACCAGATATTGCCAGAATTCATAGACTGAGAACTTACTCATTACCATGAGGATGGCTCCAAGCTGTTCATGAGGGATTCACCCCAATGATCCAAACACCTCCCACTAGACCTCACTGCCATCATTGGGGGTCACATTTCAACATGAGATTTGGAGAGGACAAACATCCAAACTATATCAGTGTATATATGTGTGTGTATGTCTCATACATTTATTTCCTAGCACTAATATCTTGGTTTGTAAATACCAATCTTCTCAAGAACGAATCAGAGCTCTTCGGAGAAATATCTGATTCCAGAGCTTGGGCAGGGAAAGAACAAAATATTATAAACTTGATACATCTTGTTCTAAAAAGTAAAGTGCTCAAATAATAATGAAGACATATCAAAAACATACTGGTGCAGCTTTAAGGGACTCCCACTTGTCAAACTTGGAACTGTTTAAACATCAAAATAAATTATGATGTTAATGAATTATATCCACTGAATTAAATAGGAATCTGTGAGTCTGTAGTCATATAATTAATTTGAGTCTATAGTCATATAATTAATTAATTATAGTTATATAATTAATTTAAACAAAATATTATACTCTTTAGTCTCCTTATTGGAAAACCTATTGATGGTATCAACATTGAAAAATAAAAAATAGCACTATACATATATACACTGATATAGTTTGGAGTGAGAGAGAATGAATAAATGAATAATGAACCCTCAGGAAAACAAAAACTGGGCTGGCACAGTGGCTCACACCTGCAATTCCAGCACTCTGGCAGGATATATTAATCTGTTTTCACACTGCTGGTAAAGACATAACTGAGACTGGGCAATTTATATAGGAGAAAGGGTTTAATGGACTTAAAATTCTGCATGGCTGGGGAAGCCTCAATCAGGGTGGAAGACAAGGAGGAGCAAGTCATGTCTTAAATGGATAGCAGCAGGGCAAAAGAGCTTGTGCAGGGAAACTCCCATTTTTAAAACCATCAGATCTCGTGAAACTTATTCATTATCATGAGAACAGCATGTGAAGACCTGCCTCCATGATTCAATTACCTTCCACCAGGTTCCTCCCACAACACATGAGAATTGTGGGAGTTACAATTCAAGATGAGATTTGAGTGGGGACACAGCCAAACCATATCACTCCACCCCTGGTGCCTACCAAATCTCATGTCCTCACATTTCAAAAACAAACATGCCCTCCCAACAGTCCCCAAAGTCTCAACTCATTTCAACATTAACTCAAAGTCCACAGTCCAAAGTCTCATCTGAGACAGGCAAGTCCCTTCCACCTATGAACTTCTAATATCAAAATGTTAGTCACTTCCTAGATACAATGGGGGTATAGGCATTGGGTAAATACACCCATTCCAAATGGGAGAAATTGGCCAAAACAAAAGGGTTACAGGCCCATGCAGGTCTGAAATCCAGTGGGGTAGTCAAATCTTAAAACTCCAAAATGATCTCCTTTGACTCCATGTCTCACATGCAGGTCATGCCAATGTAAGAGGTGGGGTTCCCATGGTCTTGGGCAGCTCTGCCCTTGTGCCTTTGCACGGCATAGTCCCATCTTTCTGCTTTCATGGGCTGGCATTGAGTGTCTGTGGCTTTTCCAGGGGCACAGTGCAAGGTGTCAGTGGATCTACCATTCTGGGGCCTAGAGGATGATGGCCCTCTTCTCACAACTCCACTAGGTGGTGCTCCAATTGGGAGTCTGTGTGGGGGCTCTCACCCCACATTTCCCTTTTGTACTACCCTAGCAGAGGTTCTCCAGGAGAGCTCCATCCCTACAGCAAACTTCTGCCTGGACATACAGGCATTTCCATACATCCTCTGAAATCTGGGTGGAGGTTCCTAAACCCTAATTCTTGACTTCCATGCATTGTCTGTCCCAATACCACGTGGAAGCTGCCAAGGCTTGAGGCTTCCCCCCTTGAAGCCATGACCTGAGCTCTATGTTGGCCCCTTTCAGCCATAGCTGAAGCAGCTGGAGCGGCTGGGACACAGGACACCAAGTATCTAGGCTGCACACACTATGGGGACCCTGGCCCAGCCCACAAAACCACTTTTTCCTCCTAGGCCTCTGGGTCTATAATGGGAGGGGCTGCCATGAAGACCTCTGGCATGCCCTGGAGAGATTTTCCTCACTGTCTTGGGGATTAACATTTGGTTCCTTGTTATTTATGCAAATTTCTGCAGCTGGCTTGAATTTCTCCTCAGAAAGTGGGATTTTCTTTTCAATTGCATTGTCAGGCTGCAAATGTTCTGGACTTTTGTGCTCTGCTTCCCTTGTAAAACTGAATGCCTTTAACAGCACCCAGGTCACCTCTCGAATGCTTTGTTGCTCAGAAATTTCATCCACCAGATACCCTAAATCATCTCTCTCAAGTTTAAAGTTCCAGAAATCTCTAGGGTAGGGGCAAAATGCCACCAGTCTCTTTGCTAAAACATAACAAGAGTCACCTTTGCTCCAGTTCCCAAGAATTTCCTCATCTCTATCTGTGATCACCTTGGCCTGGGTTTCATTGTCCATGTTGTTATCAGCACTTTAGTCAAAGTCATTGAACAAGTCTCTAGGAAGTTCCAAATTCTCCCACGTTTTCCTGTCTTCATCTGAGTCTTCCAAACTTTTCCAACCTCTACCTGTTGTCCAATTCCAAAGTTGCTTCCACATTTTCAGATATCTTTTCAGCAGTGCCCCACTCTCAGTACCGATTTACTGTGTTAGTCCATTTTCATGCTGCTGATAAAGACGTACCTGAGACCGGGCGATTTATATAGGAAAAAGGGTTTAATGACTTACAATTCCATGTGACTGGGGAAGCATCACAATCATGGTGGAAAGCAAAGAGGAGTAAGTCACATCTTACATGGATAGCAGCAGGCAAAAAGAACTTGTGAAGGGAAACTTCCATTTTCAAAACCATCAGCTCTCATGAAACTTATGCACTATCAGGAGAACAGCACAGGAAAGACCCGCCGCCATGATTCAATTATCTCCCACCAGTTTCCTCCCATGACACATGAGAATTGTGGGAGTTACAATTCAAGATAAGAATTGGGTGGGGACACAACCAAACCTTGTTGCAGGCCAAGGCAAGAGGATTGTTTGAAGCCAGGAGTATGAGACCAGCCAGGGCAACATAGCAAGACCTTATCACTGTAAGATATTTTTTAAAGCAGTAAAAGAATGAAAATGTAATCAAAATTTACTATATGGCTTGGCTCTGAATAAAAATAATTTTTTTCTTAAACCTGGATCTACCTTAAAATGGTGATAAATTAAGATGATGGGAGAGAGAAAAACATATGTATATATTTGAGAAAAGGAAACATTGCCTATAAAATAGCTTCAGATAGGTCTATAGCATAATAGAAAGTGAAAGATGAGAAATGGTTCCAGATTGAAGGAGACCAGAGATATAGCAGTTAAATGTAACAGATGAACCTGGATTTAGTTCTGTACCAGAGGGGAAGAACATTTTCTTTATAGGATATTTTTGGGACTCAGAAATTCAAAAGGGTCTGTGGATTAGACTGTTGTATTGTGTCAGTGCTAATTTCCTGATTCAAATACCTGTATCGGTACTATGGTTATATAGAAGAGTTCTTGTTTTCTGAAAATACACACAGACCTATTTAGGAATAACGGGGCAACATGTTTCCAGCTTACTCTCAATAAGTAAAAGTTTTCTCATCCCTCCTTTTCTCTCTTTTGCTTTCTCTCTCCTTAACTTTCTTGTACCAATTATAATTTATTTACAGATCTAACATAGGCATGCTTCCTGTAGATTTATGTCATTGTTCTATCAGTTTCCTTTTCTTCCTTTTTTGTCCTCCTTTCACTTGCTTTTTTCATTCTCTTTCTTGTTTTTCTCTCTCTCCTCTTTTTTCCTTTCCTCCTTTGCTTACTCCCCTTTCTCGTTCTGTTTTCCACCATCCCCTTTTCCTTCTTCCCTCGCTTCCTTTATTCTTTCTCCCTGTCATCTCCTTGACACCCTGTATATTTATTTTCCTGGTCCAGTGTATATGGGCTGTTCTCTAGGTTTGCTGCAAAACTGTTAACCTAGAACATTATCTTCTGGGATATTTCCTTTACTTTAATCTTCTGTTATAACTCTTGTTTTTAGATTCTGTATCTTCTTTCCTGGCATATTCCCTTATTTTGGAGAAGTCAAGAAGCTTCCAAAGAATAGGTACATGGGAAGTTTTTTGAAATCTTCTATGTCTGAAATGGCTTTACTCTACCTGTATATTTGAATGACAATTGTCTGGGTATGTATAATTCTAGGTGGAAAATACTTCTCTCTCAAAATTTTGAAGACATTAGTTTATTATGTAGGTTCCAGCATCACCATTTAAGAACTCTGATGCCATTCTGATTTCCAAGATTCCTCCTTTATTTTACTTATATTCTTTCTGAAATCTTTCAGGAATTTAAAAATCTCTAGTTTATGAAATGTCATGGTGATGGATGCTTGTAGGAGTACTGCCTACCCAACCAGTGTCCTGTTCATTTTGGGGAGACCTCACAGGCCCTATCAACCTAGAAATAGTTTTATGTCAAGGATATTTTTCTTTTTCATTTTCTGGAATTCCTTTTATTCAGGCACTGCCTGCCTGGATCCTTTCATTTTAAAAAATCTTCTCATTTTCCATCTCTTGTTCTTTTGGTTCACATAGTGGGACAGTTCTTGAGCTCTGATTTTCAAACCTTCTGTTGCGTTTTTATATTGTTATCATATTTTAATTTTCATGAGTCTCTTTTTTGGTTGGTGTTGTTGCTGTTCTCTGTTTTTTTAAAAACAGCATGCTTTCTCATTCATAGATTTAATATTTTCTGTTATCTTTCTGGTGATTTCATGGCTTTTAAAAAGTGTTTATGCTCTGTTCTTTCTGCTTCCTTTAATCTTCTGTTTTAGTTTGTTTGTGACTTTATTTCACATCAGAGCCTTCCCTCATGTTCAGATGTTTGGTAGTTCCTACACCAAATAATAAAAAGCAGAGTAGACATTCTGCATGTGCAGTAGGAGTTTCAATGTAGGGTGGTTATGCAGAGACCTGGCTAATTCATTAGGGGGCTACAACTGTCAGTTTTTCTCCAATATCAGCTAAGAGAGGAAACTTCCAACTATGGTGGGTGCTGTGGTATGAATATTTGTGTCCACCCAGAATTCATACTTAGAAATTCTAACTGCCAAGGCGATGATAGTAGAAGGTGGAGTCTTTGGGAGGTGATTAGATTATGAGGGTGGAGCTCTCATGATTAGGGTTGATGCCCTTATAAAAGACCCCAGAAAGACCCTCACCCCTTTTACCACGTGAGATTGTAGTGAAACGAAGCTGTTCTGTAAAGTGGGCCCTCACCAGATGCTGAATCTGCTGACATCTTGATTTTGGGCTTCCTAGTTTAGAACTGTGGGAAAAAATTTCTGTTGTTTGTAAGCCTAGTTCATTGTATTTTTCTTTAATAACAGCCTGAATGGATTATGTTGGGGTTGCACCTTCCTGCCAATGTATTGGAGACCCGGTGAACAGGATTGCATGTCTTTGGGTCTAGTATGCAGGACTTTCACTTGGTCGCTGGCTTTTCATAGGACCTCTCCCCCTATCCTACTGGATGCCCTCGAGTTCAGACCTTTCAGAAAGTAAACTTCCAGTGTTCTGCCAAATTGGGTTGGGAAAGTTACCTGATTGCCTAGGGTAGGTGAGGGAATCTGAGGTTCTAGCTCTTTTTTGTTTTATTAGATCTTCTTAATAACCAATCATCTGGTTTTTGCTCTGCCACAACCTTTATGTCCACAGGTTCTTGGTGCCTCCAATTCTTGAACGTTCCTGGCATTCTACATCATAAATATCCTTGCTTCTTCCTAGTTTACTCTTCTCTTCAGTATTACTTTTCAGTTTTCTCTGCTCTGCTATTTAAGTTGCCGCTTGATGATCAGTTCTCCAGTTTCCAAAAAGTAGTTGGCACCTTTCATGTACGTAGTTTTTGCTTCTTATCCTCACCTGAGTGTGTTAGTGCTACTATCTGAGACTGGGTAATTTATAAATAATAGAAACTGATTTATCACAATTCTGGAGGCTGGGAAGTTCAAGATCAAAGTGCTGGCACTTTTGGTGTCTGGTGAGGGATGCTCTCAGCTTCCAAGATGGTATCTTTTTGTTGTGTCCTCACATGGAAGAAGGTGAAAGGGCAAGAAAGGCACTAGCTTGTTCCCTGCAGCCCTCTTATAAGGTGGCTAGTACCGTTCATGAGGACTCTACCCTTATGACTTAATCACCTTTAAAGGTTCCACCTCTTAATACTGTTGCATCGGGGTTGAAGTTTCAACATGACATTTGGAGGGAACAGAACCATTCAAACCACATTTGTTTGTTTCTTTACTGTCATCTTTTGGATGGGATTTTTAAGAGGAAACAGGTAAAAATACATGTTCAATATGCCACATTTAACTAAAAGCTCAGTAATCCTTTTTGTTCTTGATATATTTCATTAATATTGATAGCATCTAGAAATGGAAGAGTTTAATTTTTCTATTGATATAAATTTTTGAATGTTTTATTTCTTAGGATGCCTCATTGATGGACATGAACTCCTTCAGCCCTATGATGCCAACGTCCCCTTTATCAATGATAAACCAAATCAAGTTTGAGGATGAACCAGATTTAAAGGATCTCTTCATCACAGTTGATGAACCTGAAAGTCACGTTACTACAATAGAAACTTTCATTACCTATAGGATTATTACTAAGGTAAACGTTGGATGAATATTTTCTTGAATATAGCTGCTTTTTTTGAAGCTTTGGAAGTAAGTACCTCTTGTTCATGATAATTCTCAACATTCCAGGATCTTAGCTGAATTGACTTTTAGTTTTTCAAACCTTTTGGCTAACACATTGCTTCTTATCTGCCCTTCTCTTGTTCTGTATCAAGTCAGTGAAATTGAAATTGACTTGAGAAAGTCACTGATTTTATAACAGCTATACTTCTTAGAATAAGAACATCTAGGTTTTTAGTTTAAAAAAATTATTAAGAAATACCTTTGGAAAAGATGGGCCTCAAGTTGTTAATAAAGAAAATAGTTAAAACAGTTTGCAATATTATGTATTCAGATTTCTTTGGAACATTATAAAATATAGTACCATTTGTTTTTCAAAGTGGGGCAAGTGGCCACTTTGTCTCATGTATGAGATACTGTTAAGTGTGCAATAATTCAAGGGCAAAGTAGATCTAGAACACAGATCTCTTTAATCGTAGGGCAAAGCACTGCAAAGACAGTTTACCTCAGGCACAATTAAGCAATCACCTAGTATAATCTGTATTTTAAGTCATTTATTTAATAGCATTTTAAAATAATTCTCTTTATAATATTTTGTTTATGAAGCCTCACCCTAGACTTTTATACTTCGTGTATGTAAAAGTACGTCTCTTTTTTTTGCTGAAAAAGTTCTGAACTATGTTCCTATAATCACTTCTTCCAATGAAACTGCCACACTGCTATTAGTTATGTTTGCTGATTTCTTCACTTGAATTCTTAAAGTCCCTTTTTGTCCCCTTATTTCAGTCAGAACAAAGTGCAGACTTTCTTGTATGACATATAAAGGGGCTTCTCGGTCTGGTGCCAACTTGCCAGATAAGACTTATTTCTTACACCTCACGTTCAGTACCCTTGCTCTCCACTCATGTAGAGCTGCTTCTGTTTTCTGAATATTTAGGGGATCTCTTGCTCTCATAACTTTGCATATAGTTTTCCTTCTGTTTGCTATGTCCATCCCCTTCTTAGACAGAAGAAGTCATGCTTAGTTTTCAATATACAACTCAAAATGTTAGATGCCTGTGAAGGCTTCTCTAGTTGTTACTGTCCCGTGGCTGAAATAGTTATTCTTCCTCTGTTTTCTCATGCTATTCTATCGAACTCTTAAGAAATGTAAAACGTTAGAGTCAATATGGCAAAACATCAAAAGCATATGTTTAATCCAACTAAGCTGTTTTTTTTAAATCGATAAAAATGAGATAATAGAACTCACTTCTGTAGGGTTGCAGTAGAATAAGGAATCAATGGAAACCCCACTTAGTAAAATGCCTAACACATGTTAAGTGTTCAGTAGTTGCCATCTACCTGTATGGGAATAGTTGCCATCTACCTGTAATTGCCATCTACCTGTGTGGGAATAGTTGCCATCTACCTGTGTGGGAATAGATGCTTATTGGTATTTATTCTCAGTGAGTTTGTGAGTTTCTCAAGGAAGGTAACTATATTTTAAGTTATCCATAATTCCAAACACAAATCTTAGGACATAATAAGTAAACTATTTATTTTGTTGATGAATAAGTGAAGGAATTATCTTAGCTATATCAAGATGTGGTAGAGCAAGACAACATGGAGTTGAATCTTGATTTCTCACCTTCCTTGCTATGTGACTTGAACAATTTAACCTCTCTATATTAGTTTTCTTGTTTGTAAATAGGACAGCAGTACTAACCTCATTAGGTCTTTTTGAAAATTGAATGTTCATACGGGCATACTGCTAGAATAGAGCCAGATTTCTCCTATTACTACTGTTATAATTGTCTATTGTCATTATCCATCCTAGCAAATAATTTGTGAAACTGAATTATTTTTCCATCATTCGCATCTCTCAGAAAGACACTCTTTCTAAAGTCGCCTTATGAGTTTAGTTTAATTCATGCTGTTCTTCTGAGTTTTTCTATTTACAACATACTTTAAATGGACTGGTCTTATAGAAGTAGTAATAGTAGTAGTAATAATAATATTAAAGTGTATAAACTAGCAAACATTTACTGTGTGATTGCTTTGTGCCAGATAATATTCTAAGCAGTTGCTACATGTTAACTCATTTAGGCTCACAGTAATCCTCAAACATAGATACTATGAGTTACCCCCATTTAATGCATGAGGACACTGAAGCTTAGTGGCTTGTTAAAGGTTACACAGCATAGTAATTAGCTGAGCTGAGATTTAAATCCAAACAGTTTACTTTCATAGTATACATTTTTTCCATTATATTTTTGTGCATTTAGGTATGGATATGGTAAACTTTCAGTTTAATTATTATAAACTAACTTCCTTTGTTCTACTTCTCATTACTTTTACTATATCATAATATATAGACTATATCTATATATATAGAAATACATATTACAGATATAAATATATAAATAGTACAGGTATATCATGTTATCAGATAGTCTTATTCACTTATTGTTTACTTATTTATTCCAAAAGATTTTATTGAGTACCCCTTTTCTCCCAAGTATTGTGCTTATATATTAAGAATACATCAGTGATCAGGGTAGGTCTGACAAAAGGAACTTTCTGCCTTCCTGGTGTTTTCACTCTGAGGAGGAGGGTGTTTGTGTGTGATGATATTAAATAATTAATTTTATACTGTGTTAGTTTGTTCTCATGTTGCTAATAAAGACATACCCAGTACTGGATAATTTATAAAGGAGGAACATTTAATTGACTCACAGTTCCACATGGCTGGAACTGGGGGCTCACAATCATGGCAGAAAGCAAGGGGGAAGCCAGACACATCTTACATGGCAGCAGGCAAGGGAGCGCTTGTGCAGGGGAACCCCCATTTATAAAACCATCAGATACCATGAGACTTATTCACTACCATGAGAACAGTATGGGGGAACTGCCCCTTTGATTCAGTTATCTTCACCTGGCCCCGCCCTTGACGCATGGGGATTAGTACAATTCAAGATGAGATTTGGTTGGGGACACAGCCAAACCACATCATATACTAAGTTATTTCTTTATAGTTATAAATATTTTGAAGGAAAAATATTGGATATTATGAGCATGGGATACACCATCTAATTTGGAGGTTGAAAGATGGCCTTCCTGGGAAAAATCTTAGTTTTATAAATATTTATATTCATGGACACTAAGGATTATAAGGGTAAATGAATATTCACACATGTAAACTGACAATCACCTATTTAGGAATACTTAAGAATGATCCCACTGTAAATGATTATATCAGGAAAACCACATTTCTGGCATCTGTTCTTTTTATGGGAAATTATCCTTTATTGTTTAGGTTAGCATATTTTAAGTGACTGTTCTAAAGAAGTATTTTCTCTTTTGGAGATCTAGAGATGTATGTTCTCTTAGTACATGTAAGAGTAAGAATGAAGAGATTTAACAAGGTACTTTCCTTCCACATCCTGTTTGTGAAAACAAACCTATAAATGCCTGTCATTGTACAGTTAGGAGTTAAGCTATATTCTTGATTGGCTGAACTGACTATTAGGTTTCATTTTCCCTCAAAAAAAAGTTTTCTAAATTCTGAGTTTAGAATAACTGTTCACACTTGACCGAAGGTTGGTATTTTTGGAATAAATATATTTGGGGGTAGAGATCACACGAGTTCATTAGTACTAAACTTCAAGTACCCAAGCTTTTATGGTCAAACATGAAAAATTGGCCAGCATTTACAATGTTGCTTCCATAGCAAAGTGTATTCTATGTTAGAAGCATTATTTGTACTCCAAATGCACTTTATACAATACATGATATTTCTAAGTTGGATATATGTCATCAAACCCAGTTATTTCTACAGTTTGGAAGCTTTTGTGCATCTTTTTTTTTTCTTTTCTTTTTTCAAGACAGAGTCTCGCTCTGTCACCCAGGGTAGAGTACAGTGGCATGATCTCGGTTCACTGCAAACTCTGCCTCCTGGGTTCAAGCGATTCTCCTGTCTTAGCCTCCTGAGTAGATGGGATTACAGGTGCACACCACCACACCTGGCTAATTTTTGTACTTTTAATAGAGACAGGTTTTCACCATGTTGGTCAGGCTGGTCTCGAACTCCTGACCTCGTGATCTGCCCGCCTCAGCCTCCCAAAATGCTGGGATTCCAGGCGTGAGCCACTGAGGCATCTTATAATGACCAAATTTGTCCACTTTAGAGGGGACAATGATTCTAATCCTTGCTGTAGGGAAATTAGTCTTGTTCCAAACTCTGCTGATAATGACTGTTCTCCTCATCATATTCCTACATCTGTATCTCTTATAACCCTTCAAGAGAAGAATGAAATCTTGCAATAGGAAGAAATAACATTCTTTTCATTACATTTATCATCTGTTTTATTCTTCTATTGCACTACATTAGAGAATTCCTTTGAGTCAATGATAGAGTGATGAGGATAGACTGAACCAATTATTTGACTTGATTTTATATCTTCTTGCTGGAATTGTTTATTTAAAATGTTGGATATTCTTGAAGACATATACAGCTCAATCTTATTTTAACTGCTGTTTTTTTTGTTTTGTTTTGTTTTGTTTGTTTTTTAGTGCTTCATTGTTCGTTATGACAATGTATAGTCTTAGAAATTGGTAGTGGACCTGTACATATGTACCTGGTGGAGGTGCTCAGTCATATTTTTTAATGAGTTACTCTAAACCATGTTTTGGCTGCATATGTATGTGTGTATGCATGTGTCTATTTGCATATGGACATACACACACCAACCAACCTCTATTATTAAACTGCTGGTACTTGATTTAGTTTTCGTGTTTTTACCATTTCCATTTTATGTACCATGTTGCGTAATAATTAAGATTTTGTAGTGTTTTGTGAACATTTAGTTTCTCAGATTTCTGCATTTCATTTGCTCCCACTTTTTCCCATTATAAAGGGAATGTTGTACAAAGATACATTGTATGATATTCTGAACATTCGTTTTAAGAGAATAAACTTTGGAAAGTATAGCTTTCATGGACCTTATTTTATGACAATAAAGATTGCATCTTATGACTTGAACTGTTTAATTTTACAATTGTGTACATCTGTGTGGGTGATTGATATTTCTGGTGAGTGTAAAATATATATGCAGTGTGTTATTCCATGTTTACTTCTGCAGGAAAATCTCAACCTAAATATTACTGCATGTAATTTTTAGTATGCAAAAATTCAGTTAAATAAGGTATTGGTGTGAGTGACTGTTTTCTTATAAGAGGTGAGTATGCATTAGATAACCCATATTTTTGTCTTTGACTTGGGACTCAGGCAATAGAAATGAGGTTGATATTGTACCCATGTTCTTCTTGTCATATGTGTTGGCATGGATTTTTGGTTTGTTGAGAACAGATACTTTAATGTATTTGCTTAATTTTTAGGAGTTTAGGCATATAACCCAAAATAAAATTCTTTGAGAAATGACAGGAAGATTTTCTTTTCACATCAAATGTCTATTAATTACTTCTTTTAAAACAGTGGTAAAATCACTCTGAAATGTTAGAATTTTCATATACCAAAAGCAAATCCTAGCACAGCAATTCATTTGAGCAAATTCCAAGAAAACATTTTTCTCAGTTACATTCAGGTTATTTTCCAAATTGCAAAAATAGGACTTTCCTCAAATTCTGAATTCTAATCATCTTGAGAAAAGAAATATATTTGAAACCTAAATTCAGAACACACTTGCTTGTTAGCGAGAAAGTCATGCCAAAGATAATAGTAGTTAAAATCTTGTGGAAGGCAGATGGTTGTTGTAAGACAGATTTTTCAGTTTGGATTTTAAATTTAAGTATGATATTTGCTTTCTTTCTGGAAATACCAGAAAGTTTGCTTTGTTTCATCTGCTACATGAATAGATGACAAAAAAAAAAAAAAATTACAGGCTGACAAACACTGAATAATTAGGATTTGTTAATTTTTCTTAGAGACCCATTTATTTCACAGTGTCTAAAATAACATTAGGCAAATATCTTCTATCTTATACTGGATGTGCTGTTATTTTCTCCTACTTTCTTCAGACGTCTCGTGGGGAATTTGACTCCAGTGAATTTGAAGTTAGGAGACGGTATCAAGATTTCCTTTGGTTGAAGGGAAAACTGGAAGAAGCACACCCCACTCTGATTATTCCAGTAAGTTTGCAAAAATTTTTTTTCATAGAATAGCTACCAGTTTTCTAGTGAGTCTTTTTGAATGCCTGAAACCTAATTTCAGTCCTTAAATTCACTGTAATTCATTTATCTTAGGAATAACATGTATTTCTAAATGTTTCAATCTATGTACACTTTTAAAAAAAACTCTTCATAGTGTGTTATGATTTCTCATTTTTGGTTCTAACATTGTGAATTTTTAAAAAATTATTTTTATGAGAAATGATCAGATGTTCAACTAGTCTTCCAAAAAGGGAAAGCATAGAATTCCTTATAAACCTATGGCAAATAATACTCGAATACCTTTTTTATTTTTTTTTGCCTTAGCCATTGCCAGAAAAGTTTATAGTAAAAGGAATGGTGGAACGCTTTAATGATGACTTCATTGAGACACGCAGGAAGGCTTTACATAAATTTTTGAACCGAATTGCTGATCATCCAACTTTAACATTTAATGAAGACTTCAAAATTTTTCTCACTGCACAAGCTTGGGTAAATGATTTTTATTTATACTCATATAATCTTTCGGTGTCTAGATCTATAGTAGATTGTATTCTTCCTCTTATTTACCTTTAGAAATCATGCAGTAGTGTACTTGAATTGAGATGGAATTTTTCAGAAACACTGGAGAGTTATCCTTCAGGTATAACCCTGTGTCAAATCTACATATAAATATTACAGAAATCTTGTATCTTCATACACACACACACACACACACACACACACACACACACGCTGTCTCTTTTTCTCTCTCTCTTTAATGTTTTAATGTCAGGGTGCTTCTTGCATAAATAGCAAATACTGAACAGCTATAAATATATTTCTTTTATTGACGCTATAGTTGACCCTTGAACAACATGGCAGTTAGGGAAGCCAACCCCTTATGAAGTTGAAAATCCATGTGTAACTTTTAATTCCCCAGAAACTTTACTAGCAGCCTCCTGTTGATTGGAAGC
Organism: Chlorocebus sabaeus; assembly: GCF_047675955.1. Classification (NCBI taxonomy): domain Eukaryota; kingdom Metazoa; phylum Chordata; class Mammalia; order Primates; family Cercopithecidae; genus Chlorocebus; species Chlorocebus sabaeus. Next base: position 37,890,510 of record NC_132923.1, on the reverse strand, counting down.
CTTAACTGTAACATAAACAGTTGGTTAACACATATTTATATCTTTTGTGTATTATATACTGTATTTTTTGCAATAAAAACCTAGAGAAAAGAAAAGGTTATTTAAGAAAATCCTAAGGAAGAGAAAATACACTAACAGTATTCTACTGTATTTATTGATACCATAAGTTTATGTTGTCTGTCTACCAGATGAATTGTCAGTCTGAAATGGAGGGCAATGACAGTGGCAGACCTCAATCTATGGTACTTAGCAAGCAATTCAACTTTTTTTGTGATGCCATGACTTTTCTCTGCTTCTTGGGAACATTTCCAGCATCACTAGTGGCACTTCATATGGGTCCCATGGTATTATTTCAGGTTTATAGTATTGCACTAAACACAATAAAACATACATGGCAACCACAAGAGATCACTTTTTACTGCTATACCTAATTTACTGGAGAGATGAACTACTCACACGGAGATGATCAGCGTCACATGGCGTTTTAAGCGGATATTCGCAACACTTCAGCTAGCCACAGATAGCAACAGGAGGGCTACAAAAATAGTACAGTAGTACAGTGTGTACTATAGTTAATTTTAATCGGTTTTGATTTAATACTGCATCTTTATGTTTGTTTACGTTTCTCTCAACTGCAAATGGTGGCATGTGAGCCAAAATATGTGCACACGTTTTGATAAATATTAACTTTTTATAATTGATTTATATACATTTTAGGGTAGTAAATGATAGACTAGTATCTACATATATTTTATGCATTCATGACATATCTTTCTCTCCGGTTTTTCTACATTTCTAGACTACGTGGTTTGTGAGTTGTTTTTAATTGTCGCAAATCTCCAAAAAATTTTCCAATATATTTATTGAAAAAAGTCCACATGTGTGGCCCTACTCAGGTCACACCTGTGTTGTTCAAGGGTCTACTTTATTTTGAGTAATAATGGATCAGGGCTTTTTAAGTTAGGATAAAAGTCCTTATTAAATGGGTAGATGGATGAATGGAGATAGATGAATGGATGGATGGATGGATGGATGGATGGATGGACAGATGGATGGATGGACAGATAATATAATCTCCTTACTTTTCCTTTAATTATCTAAGTGGGGGAGTGCCTAATTTCTAATACAGAAACCTTATCCATTCTACTTGTTTTTTCTTTTATTCTATAAGGCTATAACTCTGTAAGAAAGATACCAGATAGGATAAAGAGTCAATATTAAACAGTTACTGACAAATGTTGAGTTTTATATCTCTCAGTTGTTGCCAGTGGTGGAAGCTAAAAAGTGGTTCATTTCAATCTTGACAGATAGTCCTGCTCTATGGAAGCCCTTTGTGACTTATGTGAAATGAATATGTGGCCTGACTTCAGAACTTAGAAGCTGTTAGAAATATTCTCTACAGTCAACAGTTTCAGTAACAGCTTGCCAGTTGTGACGTGAGCTGTCTCTGATAATGTTTACTCTATCAAATGAGGCTGTAGCACTCTTGGATGGATGTGTTGCCTGGTCAAGGATGGCATCTGTTATTATTGGCACAAAAAAAAATCACACTGAATTGGAATTAAACAAGTTTACTTTGTATGTATTATTTTCCGTAAGATATTCAGGAACGAAAACCTGGAAGAAGATAGACAATGTGTTATTTAATATTTGGGTAAATAATATATAATATTTTTATCTGTAGATTAGATAGTCAGCAGTATTTTATTTGATCCCAAGCTTGTATTTCAACAAGGGCCATAACCATTATTAGAATCCCTTGTCCTTTCTTTTGTTTTTATTTGTTCTTTTATCTTATGCCATACTTCTCAAGGGATATGTTTGTGTGTAATATGTTCTTTTATAGGATTTCTTCTGTTTTTCAAGTCTATAGTTGTTCCTCCTAGGTTAAGTATGAAATAACTAGTTACGTTTCTTATTAAAAATTTTCTCTGCAGACAACCAGCCAGTGAAGGCGGTGTCACAGTTTACCCACTTCATTTGGTTGAAGTGCTATAGTCAGGTAGTATCTATTTACAAACATCCTAATGACTTTAAGTGGGCAGAGCAAGTTGGTGCTTAATAATGAAGCCTCTGGAATCAGACTTCCAGGATTCCAGTTCTTGCTCTATCACTTAATTGCTCTGGGATCTTGAGCAAGTTACTTAACTTTCCTGTGCCTCTGTTTTCTTCTGTAAAATGAGGAAAATAATAAAACCTACCTCATAGGTTTATGGTAAATTATGTATATTAAAATGTCAGTATAGTGCCCAAAATGTATTAAGCTCTAAATAAATGTTAGCTACTATTACATCTAAAGAATTAATGAAGTTTTCCAATTTTATTTTTCAGAGTATAACTTAGGCCCTGAGAAATCTTATCTCAATCATTTTCCATTAAATTCCTGTTATAAAATATAGATGGTATGTCATATTATCCTTGTCTTCTCTAGTATCTCACTGAGCACTATTCTGTCTGCTAAACCCTGTTCTTTTAAAGATTTATGGTCTGAGGAACGACTGTATACTTGTTTTACATGAGTACTGTGAAAGGTGTGATTTTACATGAGTACTGTGAATATTATCGAGGAGGCTGCCACTTAGAGGGGACACTGTACCTTAATAAAGCTCATCTGCTTCAAGCTAACATTAAAAAGATTGATGCCTATGAAACCATTTTATCTTAATTTTATTCTCCTCATTAGGTTTCTTTTTGTATTGAGTCTCGGAATATTGAGACGTGTTTCACTAGAAATATTTTGTTTTTTGTTTCTAGGAACTCTCTTCCCACAAGAAGCAAGGTCCTGGATTGCTAAGCAGGATGGGGCAAACAGTCAGAGCTGTTGCATCCTCAATGAGAGGAGTTAAAAACCGCCCAGAGGAGTTCATGGAAATGAATAACTTTATTGAACTATTTAGCCAGAAAATAAATTTGATAGATAAAATATCTCAGAGAATTTATAAGGAAGAAAGGGGTAAGTAGAATTACTGAAATGTGTTTTCACAGTTGTTCAGTTTCTGATGAATCTTCACATTTGTTCGTGTAGTATAGCAACATTCAGTTAGAATGTCAGCTTCAAAGTGTGGCTTATTCCCAGTCATGTTATGGACATTTGTGATTCCTAAATGATTTCAAAGGTAGTGATGGCCAGTCTCCATTTTCACTTTTATCAATCACTAGCTGCTCTACTTCCCATTCATAGATAATAGTGGTAAAGTAAGCCCTGAGTTTAAGACTGTGGATATAGTTTTATGAAGTTTGTATTCAACATGGCACAGAGCTCAGAATCCAAGAAGTGATGTTTCAGGAAATAGGTTTTCACATTTTCTGGTAATTATTTTTTTCTGGAGGGAACAAATATTCTGTATTATACTGTCAAAGTATGGCAGAGAGATTTACGTATTGGAAAATCTGCCTCTTTTCCTATTTTCTTCTTTTTTTTTTTTAGTTTATAAGTCAGAATTTATGATGAATTTTTTCTAATTCTAATCATGTGATTTTTTTTTTTTTTTTTTTTTTTTTTTTTTTTTGAGACGTAGTCTTGCTCTGTTGCCCGGGCTGGAGTGCAATGGCCGGATCTCAGCTCACTGCAACCTCTGCCTCCCGGGTTTACGCCATTCTCCTGCCTCAGCCTCCTAAGTGACTGGGACTACAGGCGCCCGCCACCTCGCCCGGCTAGTTTTTTTGTATTTTTAGTAGAGACAGGGTTTCACCGTGTTAGCCAGGTTGGTCTCGATCTCCTGACCTCGTGATCCGCCCGTCTCGGCCTCCCAAAGTGCTGGGATTACAGGCTTGAGCCACCGCGCCCGGCCTCTAATCATGTGATTTTTTCACTAATTTTCTAATTGCATTTACCTACATTAAAAATAGATAACTGAGTCAGCAAATAATTTCCTAATATAATTTGTTATTAGAGATGAGGAACTACATAAAGACAAACGAAAGTCCCTAAGTTGATGGCTTATTTGTTAATTGACTTCTACTTAACTGTACTGCCCATCAGGATAAGCTGGGAAATATTTTATTTCTAGTATTCGGACAGTGTTTAATTATAATAAGCACTCAATTAAAATTTGTTCAATGATTGAAAGAAAAAACACGAATGAATGTAAGATTTGGAATGGTGTAGGAAAATGTGCTTTATTAAGAATTGATTGGTTTTAAAAAGAGATACAGAAAAAAATTATAACTGAATGTACTTTGCCCCTTTTCTACCTTTTTTATTCATGCATTGACACCTGATGAGATTACTGTAGTGACTGAATATAATATAATAATTTGTTTTAAACCTCCTTGGTTTGCCCTTACATTTATTATTTGTCTTTTTTTTTTAACCTGAAGAGGTGAATTATTTTAACTAGGTTCTGTGATTCCAGTTCTATTAAGTAGATTCTGGCTGCATAGTTAGGTGGTATGGCAATTCAAAGAGATCTCTGGAAACTATTGGTAGTTAAGAGCTTTATAAGCTAACAATGAATATCAAAGAGTAATTAAGATGGTACCTATTAAGGTCACAGTCTAGTTGGGAAATATGTTTATTAACAGACGAATTACAGTGCAGCTAACTAAATGCTTGCATAAAGATGTGATTTGAATGGTATGTAAGCGCAGTTTAGAATTTTAGGGCAGCTTTGCATATAAACATAAATATTCAGGTTTAATGACAGACATTGACATACATTGAGAAATTTGAGATTTCTCAATTGACTCAATTGAGAAAAGAAAGTGGAAAATTTTCTTTTCTAGAAATTAGTTCAGTATGGTCATTATTTACCATAGAGACAGGCCTAGGATCAGGAAGGTGAAGTTTGGAAGGACTATAGAGGTGATTAAATGTTCATTAGGTAACAACTAGTATCTCCATTGTTTTTAAATTTCATATTTTTAAACTTTTTATTTAATACAAACTTTTAAAGTTTTAATAGTTTAATAGTTTAGAGAAATATGGCAGATATCAACAAATCCTAATGAGTTGTAAGATGGTTGAATATAGATAATTTAATTGTATTTATATGGATAGTGAACAAAAAATGCTCACTGCTTATACATTTTCTACCCAAAAAGCTATACATTACTGAAAATTAAGTGTGAAAGTAAAAATGTTAAGTTGTAAAGATATTCACATTTTAAAATGAAATCCAAATTTTTGAATATATAGCGTATCAAACACTGAGTGGTCTTTGGTTACTCATGTATGCATTCTTTCATTGATATGAAAATATTTATTGAACTCATTACACATAAGGGTTTGAGATAGCAAAATAATAAGACTCAGTCCCTGTTTTAAGGAGTATGTGGCCAAGAGCATTTGAGTTATAAGACATCGATAATACAGTGGGATAATGCTTTAATAGAAGTATAAAATTATGATAGGTATGATGGGCTCATTGAGGGCCAAAGCATCTATGAATCCTTTGGAACAGAATCAGAGATTTATTTGAACTGAAATTTAAAGGATTAGAAGTCGTTTGTCAGGTGATAGAAATGGAGGACAAGGCAGAGGGACATGTGCAAATGTTTTTGTAAAGAGGAATCATGGGATATTCATGAATGAACAAGCAATTTGACTTGAGTTAAAATCTTTGGCAAAGAATTTCACATTGGACCTGGAGAAGCAGACAGTGAGGACTAATGATAAAGGTTTAATTTAACTAATTCTAATTTAACTACAAAGAGTCAGTGTTTCTCTACTGTGACAAAAATAGAGGGAGAATAGTTAGGAGACCCTTGAAGCGGTACAGATTAGAGGTGCTGATGGTGGTGGAAGTGAAGATTAGTACATAGGTAGGTAGATGGATAGTTTAAGATCTAGAAATTTTAGAATTGGGGATTGACTGGCTCTGTGTAAGTATGTTTCTAGGAAAACCTCCCAATTTTTTGTTTAGATTTATGGATAGTAGTTACCACTAAGTAGAATATATAGTCAGAAGAAGGGGAGAAAGAAGATGATAAGTTTTTTTTCAGGGCATGTTGCCTATGAGGCACTCAAATACAGTTGTGTGGCAGGCAGAAGTCTATAATAGGTTTGATGGTCATATAATTTATTTTTCAAGCCAAGATATTTTTGACAATGAAAAGGAATGTTGTTATTGATTACACTTGGACAGTAGTCATTCAAAGACTGACCTGGGCAAACTGATGGCTGGTTGATTTAATGAAGGATGATATCCATTTTCTTATGTTCTTGTATAAGAATATGTGCACTGTAAGAGAAATAAGGCCCTTTCTTACTATCTAAGATACAAGTACTTTGAAAACTTTTGTATATTGAAGAGCTTATTAAGTCTTTTTTTTAAAGAATATTTTGATGAAATGAAAGAATATGGCCCAATTCATATTCTGTGGTCAGCGTCAGAAGAGGATCTGGTTGATACTCTAAAGGATGTTGCCAGCTGCATTGACAGATGCTGTAAGGCCACTGAAAAGCGAATGTCTGGACTCTCAGAGGCCCTGCTTCCTGTTGTACATGAGTATGTGCTTTATAGTGAAATGTTAATGGTAAGAACACCTAATTCGATTTTTACCTTCGTCCCTTAACCTGATTATAAGCTCTGTAAAGGCGACTGTATTTCTTTTCTTTAAAACTACTATCTTTTTGTCCTAGCAGGTTGTTTTGCATGTAGATATTCAAAAAATAATTTGTTCACTGTGTGCCTGAATAGATGAAGGAAAGAATCCTTTGTTAAAAAGCAGGAATACTCAATACTCAATAGCAACACCAACAATTTATCAGATTATACATAGACAGGAAGCATCCTCAATCAACATTTACGTAGGGAATATGATTCGTTTTTCCAAACCTTTTGAAATTTTACTTTAAAATTTTTTAGTGCTTTGGGGATTTCTTTTCATGAAAGGACTGCTCTCCTGCTTCTAGGTACATTTGATTTAGCAATATATTTAGTACCATTGTGTAGAAAGTACTTGAGTCGGATCTTGATGTTCTGCCTTCTGGTTGCTTTTAAAAGAAATCTTTCAAGTTAAAATGTTTTTCTTTCACTACTTGAAAAGGCTTTTATTCCTCTTGTATCAAAGTTTTGCATTTTACTTCCTCAGTTCAAGTTAAGGTTTCCAGATATTTGGAATTTAGCAATGCTATCTGCAATGTTTTTCATCCAGTATTTTTCTGTGCCTACAATACTTTGCACAAGCAAATTGGCACCCTCAGGTCTCTGGTGTTTTAGGGTGGTGATGAGGGAAGGAGTCAGCTTGCATTCAGATATAGCTCTTTTTTTCTATTCTTTATAACTGGAACCATGGTTTCTTTGGACATGTACCCTTGATTTCTAGGAATTTCTTTCAATTTTTTTTCTTTTTAAAAAACTTTTCCTTGTTTTGGTCTGAAAAGCTCACTTCGTCATTCAGCATGAGATCTGCCTCTCTCTTGTCGATCATGTTTAGGTTTCCTTTGACGGAGTCATTAAATATTGCACGGACATTTCAGGCTTCGGCTGTGCTTAACTTTATTGGAGTCCTCCTGTAAACAAAGCTTCTTGCTTCTCCAAGGCCTTCGATGTTTCACTGTTGATGATTCTCTTGCCTCTCTCTATCCATTTCCTTGGCTACATCCTTTGGTTTCACTTCATTATTGGTCACCCCCTTGTGTAAATCTTCAAGAAGATCTGATTTGTATGTTCTGCTCCATTAATTAGTGTTTTCTCTTATATTATATCAAGATGGAAATTATGTAATTGAAGTATTACATTGTTAAGGGTATGGAAAAATTATAATAGAATTATTTTATGGGTCCTCGTTTGATTGAATTAATTTTTAGACTCCTAACGTATAATAAATAGTACTTATCTTGCATTTCTTGTTCTGTTTGATATTGGAACATTCTCTTCAATTTGAGCTAAAATAATGAAAAATAATCGTCCCATAAAAATGATTAATTTCATGTAATTTTCACCAGTTTTCCTCTGAAGCAACCTTTTACTTAAAATATATTTGTGCATGTGAAAACCAGTACTTCATCTTTTTTGAAACAGACCTTAAATAAGTAGGACTGAGTTAGAGAGTGAGTCATTTGGGTCAAAGAAAGGAGGGCTTTCTTGACATTAATTGCAATTAAACATTGAGGTAAATATAAAGGAATTTATGATATTAGTTGAGTTTTCTGTGGACTTCTTTGCAACTAGGAAAAATGTTAGTTTCCCTTGATTTTTTTTTTTTTTTTAAAGAGACGTCTGTTTAACAGGCTGTTTAACCTGTTTAACGTCTGTTTAACAGGCTCTTTTGCACAGGCTGGAGTGCAGAGGCATGATCATAGCTCATTACAGCCTCGAACTCCTGGGCTCAAGTCTAAGTTACATGTCTCGGAAGAAATGTGAATCACTTATAGACATTGTAAAAATTCAGCAAAAATGAAAGATGTAGATGAATTCTGCACTTAAATTTCTTCACATGGGTGCTTTAAGTTTAAAAACTCTGAAATATGAAATCAAGAAAAAAGATAAAATTCCTATCAGTCAAAGAGGAGGCTATGATTTCTCATCAAAAGCTTGGCTAACTAATGAATATTTTATATTTTGAGCAAAAATAAAATGCTTAGGATATGAATGCATAATTCAGTTTTCTGATTTCCCAGCATAATTTCCTGTTTGATTATCTATCCCTTTGGAGTCAGGTAAGAAGGTTGCCACAGAGTGTAGATATTTCCAGATTATGGTCCATGTGACATCCCACCTGTAACTAGTTTATGCTATAGTATATATTTCCAGTGCCTCTACTATTTTTTGTTTGTTTTGCTCTTTACTATTTTTGAAGAATTGTACATGCCTAGAGTATTCCATCAAATGTAGTGCATATATACAATGCTTAAATGGGTAAAATGTGCATTAGGAAAACTAATTGAAACATTTATAGGAAAAAACCCTCTTAAATACTTGCTTTCAATTTAGTTTTTAGAGATTAAAAAAAAAAAAAACTTTTAAAATATATCCCCAAATGACTGATGGCTTGAGGAAGAGATGCTATTTATTTTCTGAAATATATATTTTTGCTATAGAAAAGATTATGAAAACTAAGTACATCCTATTTTATCTGTGTGTTTTAATGTAAAGGGTGTTATGAAAAGAAGAGACCAAATACAAGCAGAACTGGATTCCAAAGTTGAAGCTCTGACCTATAAAAAGACAGATACTGATCTGGTAAGTTTTTAAGTTTCTTGATACAATCATATAGAATTCGTTGTCTAAAATTTTTATTAGCAATGTCCTTACATAATTGTTTCTTACATGATTATTTCTAAGCATTCAGCAAATTATAGTAAAATTTCTTCCTAAAATCTGTTATACATTGGATACCATGTGAGTCTACAAGCTTAATAATGATGGTTTTCTGCCTTTCTGACTTACATCTCATCGCATACTATTAGGAAAGTGTATTTTTTTAAAAAGGAGATAATGTATTGGAAGAAAGTATGAAAGGCAATGCTAGCATTATTCCAGGCTAGTAAGTACTCAGTAAATAAATCTACTTTTTTCTAGTTTTTTGAGATTTTTACATAAAATACATTAATGTTTCTCTATACTTTTTTTCTGAGTATGGTTAAACTTTTTGTGAAAGTGAATATCTTTGTGTTTGCAAGTTTAATCTTTACCTTCAGATATTTTATTACGGAAATTTTCAAACAAAATGAGATCTAATAGTATGAGCTCTCATATATTCATAACTGGGCTTCATTAATTCTCAACATTTTGCTCAACATTTTTTATTGTCTCTCCTCATGTTTAAATTTTTACTGAAGTATTCTAAAGTAAATTCTAGATATAGATTATTTTACCCATGGTAGTTTTATATTTATATTTTAGTATCTTTGCATTTTCAGAGTAATACTGTCAGGTTGGAATAATTATTCTCATTTTAAAAGTGAGAAGACACTTGAAAGGTAGAGTAATTTGCCTAAGTTTATATATAGGTCTTGAAATGCAGAATAGGGTTGGAGGTGATGATGTCTCTTGTCTGCCTCAGACAGTGCTGCCTGTCAAAAAGCAGGTATAGAAGTGGGAAAAGTGGACTTTTAATCTAATGAACTTCTACTGTGTGCATTATGAAATATTTTTTAAATTTTCCTTACGTTTAAGGATTTAGGTTGTTATTGAATACAATATTGAGTGCACTTACATCAGGTGAGTTGGGGAGTCCTTGAAACGTCCCTGTAAATCTATACTATTGCAGCCTCCTCAGCCCTGACCTGGCCAAGGACTCTGCATCCCCCCTCCCTGCTTTAACAGTCTCCCTAACTTTAATCACTTCCTAACGTATGACTTCCTAATTAGTTTTCTTCATATATTTTTCTCTCTCCCTCTCCATAACTGAAACACCTTAAGGGCCGATATTTTTTTTTTTTTTCGTGTGTTCACTGGAGTGTTCCCAGACCCTTGTGCACTGCCTGGCACATCGTAGTCACTCAGTAAATATGTAGTGAAGGAATGAGTGGAAACCATAGTGACTACTCTGATTTGTGCAAGCATATTGAAGGCTTGAAGCATGAAGTCTCTACAAAATCAGACTGTGCAATTATTTCATTATTTAATTAGTAGTGTGAAAACCAGTAAAAGATGAGTACAAATACAAAGAGTCCTTGTGTCTACGAAGTCTGACTTGCATGTCTGTATGCAACTTAGAATTATTACACTATGAATTATTCTCACGTTTCTTGACTATGTATATTAACTGAAATTCTATTCTCTCCAGTGGAATGTGAGTGGGGAGTGGTGGGCTGCTGTGGACAGAGTAGGAGAAAGGAATCTGTGAGAAAGAATAACAGAAAATGTAGAACTAGAGGAAATAGTGCTCAAAGGAAAAATCATCTTTATGATTTAGAGAGAACCCCAGATTAACCTTTTCCATTTAATAAGAAACAATAGACTCCTAACACTCTCTCTATATATAGTTAAGAAACATATATATATATGTGTATATATGTAATACATATATGTACATATATACGTATATTTCTTAACTATATATATATAGAGAGAGTTAAGAGTCAACTAGAATTGACTGAAAGGCTGTACATGTGTATAGAAATTGTAATTGCATCTTCTGAATTTTAGAATTTGTTTTTAGGTGTTAAGTAACTAAGGATATTGAAGTTAGTGGTTAGACAAAATTTTGCTCTTGATGAAATACTAGGAACAGTAGAATATTTTAAAGTTTCAGGAGAATAATAGCATGGCTGAAAAACCAAGCATATGTTAAGAGTGGCCTATATTCATGTTTTAAAATGAAAGGAAGATTAGTTGGGATTGTTCCAACCACAAAAGCACAAGGAAGAAAATAGCTTGGATCCAAATATGGCTGGGATTTCCCAACTCAGTTAAAAAAACACACACACACACATTTATTTTTCTACTGGGCTTGCAAATGTTTTGTCTTTTGCTGTGTAAGAATATTTTTAATATTTTATTATAACTTAATCATCAGTATATATTTATGATTTCACTTGGGTGTGTATGTCATGTCTACTATAAAGTGTTTAATACCCATGAAGCTGCTGCATTGTAAGACTGGAAAAATTTGAAACTTTAATTATCTGCATTATATTCTGTAAGATACTTTCAGTTGATTAAGTTTCAAAACAGACACATTTAACAGAGACATTGCAGGTATTTTTTTGTTTATCATCAAAACAAATTTTTCCTAAAATTTATGCAGACTGATTTAATGATTCGTGAATGGAACTGTTTATATTTTCAAATAATTAATTTGTTTACAGGCCTTCTCACTTTTAAAATCCCTATGTCTTATGATGGTATCTTCGGGAGGAACCTACCAGAGTCACTCTAAAAATGAACCGGCCTTGATTGGTCACAGAAAGACTGAAAGGAAGTTGCTTAGAAATATGCAGGATAGGGTCACCATGGCAACGTGCCCTTGTGAGGTCCTTCTAAGGAGCCGTCCTTTGCAGTCACCATGGCGACCCTGGCAGAGAACTGAATATAGCAATCTGCCTGGTTGTTTACCATGGCAACTCAGACAGGGCCATTTTGGAGACAACCCTGGGGCCATTTCTATGGAGACATTGGAGCAGCCTTCAGAGACTCCATCAAAGTCACCTTTGGGTGGGATGCTATGTGCAAACCCAGCAAAGCAACTGATAATAGAAAGGTCAGTGAAATGAAGCTCTAGCAAGAAACGCAAAGGTTAGAGGAGTTATAGTTATTGGGTAGAAAGATTGCAGTTATATAACACTCCAGAGGACATTTGACTGTATCAGGTGACCTTCGTGTGGGTTTTGTGGCATGCAAATACAAGGGTTCTGGTCTTTTTACCTTGCCTGTAATCCTGCATTTGCTATAAATGAACAATAATGGCATTACAGTTACTTTTTCTTATCACACAAATATACCCACAAAAGGTACGTGTTTTTCTGCAAACTAAAATAATATCTGACAGAGAGTCCTTGATACATTACATGGTTAGTTGCAAAGTGGCTCCTTCTCAGAGTTTGTGGTTTGTAGTTCTTATCTCACAGCCATAAAATTAATGGTTTCAAGATTACCTAAGTCAGTAAAGACATTCGGAATATTCATTTGAAGGTCAGTTCAGCAGTTCATGTAGAGTTTTGTTGTCTAAGCTTTGGAATTGGATAAATCAAAGATCAAATCCTAGCTCACCTGTTTATTAAATTTTGTGACCCCGGACAGGTTTTCTAACTTCTTTTAGCCTCATTTTATCATGTATAGGTTGAGGACATTATTTGTACCTTTCTAATAGGCTTGTTTAAGGATTAAATTATGTAATGCAAATACATTGCTTGGAGCATAGTAAGCACTCAGTAGTTGTTAGCTGTTGTCATTTTGATGACAGTATAGAGGTAATATTTGAGATTGGTCCTTATAAAATGGCTATGGAGTTATTCATTGTAAAGCACAAGGAATATTTCAGGTAGAATGGATATTATGAAAAGCTTTAGAAACTGAAAAAGCATGCTAACTTGATTAAACCAGATTGGTGTGTGGAGGGGAGGGTACAGTGAGGAAGAGGGGATGTGACTTAAAGGTGGACTATAATCAGGTAGAAAGGAGGCCTTATCTGTCAGGTTGAGAAATATGTACTTTATCCTTTGCTCAGTATGGATCCAGTGGCAACCTGAATTGAAGAGGTGGCAGTGGAGTTGCAGAGACGAGTTAATATGAGAAAGAGGTAGGCAGAGGATAGAAGCCACATCACTTAAATAATGAAGGGCAGCCAATGTTTCAAGTTATTAATAACTAACATTTCTAATTTGCAGCAGGGCAGATCGTGGCTCTCTACACTGAGCTACACAATAAAAAGTGAAGAAGAAATTTGGAGATGTGCAACTTTACATATTTATAAGATGATATTTAAGGTAGAGGTATTCAACAAAAACTTTTCAGCAAAGTTAATTATTTACCATATGAACGTCACTGTTCCCAGCACTGGGGAAAGAAACCAGGTCCTCATGAGGCTTATGTTCTAGTGGGTTAAAAAAAAAAAAAAAGAGTAAATAATTAAAATTTATAATATGTTGTCATATAGTGATAAGTGTGGAGGAGACAGAGTGTTGAGGAGCAGTGCAATTTAGAATTAGGTGTCAGTAAAATATTCACCAAGGAGGTAGTGTGTGAGTAATATGTATACCTGGGGGAAGAGCCTTTCAGGCAGAGGGGACAGTACATGCACAATGAAAGTATGCTTGTACATTCCAGAAAAAGCAGGAAGGCCAGTGTTGCAGAAATGGAGTGAGCAAGTAGAAGAGTTGTGGGAAATGAAGTCAGAGAAGAAACCAGGGGTTAGACCATATAGAGCTTTATAAGGTTTATATATCTCAGTGAGATAGGAAAATAGTTGAACGAAGGAGTAGCATAATCATATTTAAGTTATAAGATGATTGTTGTGCTTGGAGAAAGCACAAGATGATGTACATGTGGTATGTGCATGGGATGGAGGAAAGCCAGAGCTGGAGAATAGCTCTTAAAATATTCCCAGTGAGACATCATAGCTTGGACCAGAGCAGAAGTGATGTTAAAGGGTCAGAAGCTGAGTATATTTCATAGGAAGAGCTGTTTGCTATTTGGTGGGCTGTGGATTGTGAGCCAATAAGGAGAGGCAAGGATGATTCTGAGGTTTTAGACGGAGCAACTGGAAGGTAATAGTTGGCATTAATTGAGATGAAGAGACTTTGGAAACAACAGGTTTAATGGGGAAGATAAGTTTCTCAGATTTGGAAAGGTAAAGTTGGTTTGCCTATTAGTCACCCAGTGGAGCCATTGGGTACGGCGTTACATGTAGAAATTCATAGGTTCAGCTGAAGATATATATTTGGAAGTTATTAGCAAATAGATGGTATTAAAGCTATGAGATTTGTCAAGGTCTTTGAAGTGTGAGAAAAGAGAGAAGAAAGAAGTCCAGTCAGAGCCTTGGCATATTTCAGCATTAAGATATTAATGTTAATGGAAGAATTAGAAGTTTTGACTGATGAGGAGAAGGAAAAGAATTTGATGTAGCTTTGTCTGGTGATAGATCATTGCACTAGTAAGATTAACTAAACAGATCTGATTAGGGTCATCCAACTTTTTAAACAGTTTATCCAATTATGAGGCATTTCAAAAAACAATTTTATATATGATTATAATATTTCAAGAGTAATTGTGTTGCATTCTGTGCTCCAATAAAGAAGATATTCAATGTAATAATGTCCTGTGAAAGTCATAATTTTTGACTGGGATGATAAAGGTATAATAATGACTGAGATTATGAGGAAACTCAGATGTTTGGAGAAACTTGTGGGTTTTGCCATTTTGTTATAAGTTTTCAGAGTCAGAGCTTCTGTTTGAAAATGCTTATTCACTTCACTGCTTAACTGTAAAATAAATAAGGTTCATCTGTGCTGCTAAATAATACTGCATATCTATTTTATTTTTATTTCTGAATGGATGATTTATAGTTTTTCACTCAAAGCAGCATTCAAATATAAATGAATATGAATACATTTGACATTTAGCAATATGTGCATAGAATTGGAAAGTTGGATCTAGATATAATGCCATAGCTGTTTAGCAGTATATTTATGTGAGCAAAGAAATGCATTTTCATAAGATCATCATAGTCTGGAATTTTGCACAGCCACATTCAGTAGATACAAACATATACCAGATTATTCAAGCTGGTCCTTATTCAGTATGACATGCTATTTTTGGCTGGTGTTTTACTCTCATCCTTAAATAGAGGTTATTAATTTTCAGATGATCTTGGTAGTGTACTAAATGCTGCACAGAGCAAGACTGCCTTCTCTCTAATTCTAGGAAGCTTTAAAGAAATAAGTTTGGCATAGCAAGCCTTTCTTGTGATCGGGGTGAAGATTGCTTCTTCCTTTTCTTAAGTATTTTCTGGCTCACTTCTCTCCTGAACTTTTTACAAATTATTCCTTTCTATATGCCTCATTTCCTAACATAATCTATTTTCTACTCTGCTTCTTTTTGTCTGTTTGCAGTTATGTGTCTGTCTTTCACGCACAGATACACATGCATCCACACATGTATACACAGCAGTAAAGAACATGACAATGTCCAGTGGGATGAGAAGAGGCTTTTTTTCTTGCATATTTCCTTTTATCAGTTTATCCTAAAAGGCACCTGGCTGACATTTCCTCAAAACTTATTGGTCAGAATTGTGAAAACTCAGGATCAAACCAGTCACATGGAGTGCGAATGTGGCCATCAGAGTTTACTTATCAGCTACAATACACACCCTGTTACAGATACCTGAAAAAAACTTTGGCCTTTCCAGAAAGTAATGTGGAGAGTAGAGGATGGATTCTGGGTAGAACACTAATAAATATTGGCCACAGACAGTGCCGCAGGGTAGTGGGTTTGCACACCACAGCTGGCTGGGAATTTGGAATGGTGCTTGAGTGATGCCGTAATCAAGAAGGCCCTCAGCAGCCAGCTTCTCCCAGAAGAAAGCACAAAGGAGTGCCTAGAATTCCTCTCCCTCTGTGTCTTCCCAGGCAGCCCTCTCATTCAGGGCTTCATTGGCTTGAGTGGTAGGTACATAAGCAAAACTGTGTTCTCCTAAAGTTGTAAAGGATAGTAATGAATATTTGATTAAATTGCAAAAATCACCATATCTGCCCTATGAATAAGAGTCTGTTGAGCCTGAGATCTCTGGTTGGAATTTTACCATATTGAATTTTTCTCTCTGTCATTTATTTTTGTGCCCCTGGCACTTCACAACAGAGCAGTCTCTATAAAGTATTTAATATAAGGTCTTAATCCCAGTTGCAGAGTTGTGTATAATTTAAAGCACAGCATTTTGTGGCAGAGGCCACTTACTGCCTTTGTAGTTCTGGGCCAAGTTACTTAACATTCTCCATACTTTAGTTTCCTCAACTATGAGAGATGTGGGTAATACCTTCGGTAAAGTGTTGTTAAATGAGTATATTGAAACCTTAGCCCAGTGCCTAACCAGGATTAGATTGTAAATATTTCTATAAACAATGTTAAAGCAACTTTCTTTGAAGTATATATTAGTTTCATTCTTCTAGATCAAAGTTTGGAAAGTGTTAACTGCAGTCCTGCTTGTGAGACCTGCACAGTGTTAAAATAAGAAAAAAGAAAAAGCGAGGCAGCAATTAGCTTTAGCTGTGTAGTGACCACTCCCACTTGCCCTACCTGGTTGCTCTAGGCAGTTGCGTAGATACTTTAAATTGTATATGAATTCATACAGACTATTCAGAGGTTGCGCTTTGGACTCCTATGGAATTATTTTAACTCAACTCACTCGATGTTGTACCATTGATGTATCAGAAGGACATTTTAAAGAGAACCATAAATCTATTTATGATAAACATCAACAGCACTGACTATTTTATATTTTTCTTTTATAAGACTGCATGAGAAAGCTTTCGTTTACAGCACCAGCAATACGGTTGCATTTCTCCTGAGTAGCTAGTGTGTTTTCAGCTTATACACATCTTGGGTTTTATACCTGATCTTATCCCATTTATCTCGCTTTTTACATTAGTTACTAAACTATTGAGAGCCCCAATTCTGATCCACTTCTGTCTGGCAAGTGTGTCTTGTGTGTGTCAAACTCTCACCGTTAACTTTACCTTGTTTTTTTCGTTACTCTCACGTTCTCATTGCACCAATGTCTTTACCTTCTGTTTTTAAACTTGTAGAGTACAATTGTGGAAGCTCTCTTACATGGAATATGGAATCTAATAAGGAATAAATTAGAAACAAATTAATAAGAACTAGAGGTAAAGTGTTCCAAATCATTTTAAAGACCACACATTTCTAACACATATTTTGACCACCCTGCCCAAGTGTGTTTTTAGTCATTTCTTTTGAAATTCATCAACAGCAGCATGTCTGTCATGAACACAAACCTGAACACTGAATGACTCATGTAACCGTTACCCAGAAAACTTGTCAAGAGATATTAGAGGGTGAGGTGAAAAATACTGTACTATTTTCAAAATTTCACCAGTGAAATTTGCTTAGGGAAGTAACTGCATATTAAGGGTTGCTAATTTGAAAGTAGAACATATAAATGTACAGTCTTGATGAATAGGCCTGTGTATGTTTGCGGTGGGTGAGGGTGAAAGGGGAGAAGAAGGAAGAAGACAAAGACTGGAGAAAGAGAGGCAGTGTAACAGTGTTGCAGATAATTTCTAAAGAAAGACTAAGCTCTGTGTCTTTCTCTAGGAAGACTTTTTTTTTTTTTTCTGTTGCCTTAACTGCAACAGAAAAAGTAACAGATGGACAAGTAAAAGGGGTAGTTTAAAATTCCAGTCATTTCTTCTCAGGGTTTTAAGAAATCCTACTTACGGTGTCCTTTGGATTTGTGGTCTGTTTTATGGGGTTTGCCTGCCATAGATAGAAAGTTTGAATAACTTTACTATATAGAAACTCAAAACAGATTCCATTTCTTCTTAATTTAGACTTTTTGTTAATAAGAAATATGTCCTAAGGATCTGTCTTACATATCTCTTTCACTCCTGGCCCTGCCTGGGCACATAATAAATATTTCATAATGCTTAGAGCAGTAACCCACTGGGAATTAGAAGCCAGGAGAGGGCTTTGATTCACTTTTATTTAACTTGTGACCTTAATCAGACATTAATTATTCTTTATCCATTGACATGCAGAAATTGTGCTTAAAGAATTTTTTTTGAAGATGAATTAGCGTTTATAAATCTAGGACTTGTGTTAGTAAAAATTTTGTTAAGTTATAGTATGAATATGTAAAATATTAGATAATACATCATGGTTTTATAAAACATTTAAAGTATAAATAATAACAATAATAACAATTATTATTATTATTATTTTGAGACAGAATTTAGCTCTGTCATCCAGGCTGGAGGGTAGTGGTGCGATCTTGGCTCACTGCAACCTCTGCCTCCTGGGTTCAAGCGATTCTCCTGCCTCAGCCTCCCAGGTAGTGGGGATTACAGGCGTGTGCCACCAGGCCCAGCTGACTTTTGTATTTTTAGTAGAGACAGGGTTTTGCCATGTTGGCCAGGTGGAATCTCAAACTCCTGACTTCAAGTGATCCGCCTGCCTTGACCTCCCAAAGTACTGGGATTACAGGCCTGGCCTAAAGTATAAATAATTTAGTACTAAAAATCAAAAATTGTATTTCCACAAAATAGAGAACCAGTAGTTTTCCTCTAGCACATTTGAATATCATTAAATTAAATGCATTTTGATTTATTACAGGCATAGCTTGGAGATATTGTGTTCAGTTTCAGACTGCCACAATAAAGCAAGACACAAGAAATTTTTGGTTTCCCAGTGGATATAAAAGTTACGTTTGCACTATACTGTAGTCTATTAAATGTGGAATAGCATTATGTGTAAAAAATGTGCATAACTTAGTTAAAAATATGTCATTGTTAAAAATGCTAATGGTTATATGAGCCTTCAGAGAGCTGTAATCTTTTTGGTGGTGGAGCGTCTTGCCTCTATGTTGATGGCTGCTGACTGATCACGTGGTGATGGATGAAGATTGGTGTGGCTATGGCAATTTCTTAAAATATGAGAACAAGGAAGTTTGCTGCATAGATCGATTTCCTTTCACAGTGAATTCCCCGTAGCATGTGATGTTGTTCGATACCATTTTACCCACAGTAGAACTGTTTTTGAAATTGGAGCCAATCCTTTCAAAACTTGCCACTGCTGTATCAAAGTTTACATAATATTCTGAATTCTTTGTTGTCATCTTAAGAATACTCACCAGGAGTAGATCCCACCTCAAGAAATCACTTCCTTTGCTCATCCATAAGAAGCAACTTCTCATCTGTTCGAATTCTATCATGAAATTGTAGCAATTCAGTCACCTCTTCAGGCTCTACTTCTAATTACAGTTCTCTACTATTTCTGCCACACCTGTAGTTACTTCCTCCACTGAAGTCTTGAACCCTTTGCTCAAAGTCATCTATAAGAGTTAGAATCAACTTCTTCCAAATTCCTATAAATGTTAATATTTTGATCTGTTCCCATGAATCACAAATATTATTCATGGAATCTAGAATGGTTTATTCTTTCCAGAAGATTTTCAGTTTACTCAGTTCCATCAGGGGAATCACTATCTATGGCAGCTACAGCCTTACAAAATGTATTTCTTAAATAATAAGACTCTAAAGTCCAAATGACTCATTGACCCATGGACTATGGAAGTTAACATTAGCTGGCATGAAGGCAGTGATAATTCCCTTTTACATTTCCATCAGAGTTCTTCAGTGACCAAGTACATTGTCAATAAACAGTAATATTTTGAAAGGAATCTTTTTTCCTGAGCAGTAGAGCTCAAGAGTGGGCTTAAAATGTTCAGTAAACCATACTATTAACAGATAACACTATCATCCAGGCTTTGTTATTTCAGGTATAGAGCACAGGCAGAGTAGATTTAGAGTAATTATTAAGGGCCCTAGGATTATCAGAATGGTAAATGGGCATTGGCTTCAACTTAAAATCACCAACTACATTAGCTCCTAACGAGAGTCAGGCTGTCCTTTGAAGCTAGGTATTGACTTTTCCTCTCTCACTATGAAAGTCTTAGATAGCATCTTCTTCCAATATAAAACTTTTGTTGGCTGGGCACAGTGGCTCACACCTGTAATCCTAGCACTTTGGGAGGCCCGAGGCGGGCGCATCACTTGAGGTTGGGAGTTCGAGATGAGCCTGACCAACATGGAGAAACCCTATCTCTACTACAAGTACAAAATTAGCCAGACATAGTGGTGCATGCCTGTAATGCCAGCTACCCGGGAGGCTAAGGCAGGAGAATTGCTTAAACCTAGGAGGTGGAGGTTGCAGTGAGCTGAGACAGTGCCATTGCACTCCAGTCTGGGCAACAAGAGCAAAAGTCTGTCTCAGGGGGGAAAAAAAAAAAACAAAAACTTGTCTACATTGAAACTCTGTTGTTTATAATGTAGCCATCCTTGTCAATGATCATAGTTAGGTCTTCTGGATAACTTGTTATAACTTCTACATCAGCAGTTGTTGCTTCATCTTGCATTTTTATGTTACGGAGACAGCTTCTTTCCTTAAACCTTAAACCTAGTGAACCAACGTCTGCTAGCTTCAAACATTTTCTCTCCAGCTTCCTCACCTCTTCCAGCCTTCATAAAATTGAAGAGTTAGGGCATTGCTCTGGATTAGGCTTTGGCTTAAGGGAATGCTATGGCTGGTTTGATCTTCTATTCAGACCACTAAAACCTTCTCCATATCAGCAATAAGGCTTTTTTTTTTTTCTTTCTTATAATTCATATATTTACTGGAATAGCATTTTTAATTTCTTCCAAGAACTTTTTCTTTGCATTCAGAATTTGTCTAACTGTGTTGTGCAAGAGGCCTAGCTTGCAGCCAATCTCAGCTTTCGAAATGCCTTCCTTACTCAGTTTAATCATTTCTAGTTTTTGATTTAAAGTAAGAGACACTCAATTCTTTCTTTCACTTAAACACATAAAAGCCATTGTAGGGTTATTAATTGGCCATATTTCAATATTATTGTCTCTAAGGGAATAGGAAGGAGAGGAACACAGGAGAATGGTCAGTGGTACAGTCAGAACATACACATTTATGGATTAGATTCACTACTTTATGTGGACACATTTCCCCCCCTTCCAAATTACAGTGGTAACATCAAAGACTACTTACCACAGATCACCATCACAGATATGATAATAATGAAAAAGTTTGAAGTATTGTAAGAATTACCAAAATGTGACACAGACATGTGAAGTAAGCACATGTTGTTGGAAAAATGATGCTGGTAGGCTTAAGCTTCAATTTGTTAAAAAAAAAAAAAAAAAAATGGAATATCTGCAAAGCATGGTAAAGTGCAGTACAATAAAATGAGGTATAGTTGTATAATTAGTAGACTTCAGAGAGTAAGCCTTTTCTCTCTGGTGAAGCTTAGTCAATAGTCAGTTTGCGGGGGTGGGGTGGGGTGGTGTCAATGCCCCAATCACATGGCCATTCAACTTTCAGAGAATTTCTAGAACCAAACTAGTGCTTTCATTTTATAATCATATTTAACATCTATTTAGTACATGTTGTATGTCAGGCACTATGCTAAGCATTCGCATTTATCAGCCAATGTCTAATCCTATGAGATACGTAGTAATTTGTTCCCATTTTTGTAGACGGGAAAATTGAGTCCTATAGAGTCAATCAGCAAATAGTTCTTAGCTCCTTCAATGTCCAAGCCCTAGGTGGAGGAGATACTGCAGTGAAGAAGACTGACAAAGCCCCTCTCCCTAGGAGCTTATTCTCTAGTGGAAGGAGACTGAAAATAAATAAAAATAATTAAATGAATATGATAATTTTAGACTGTGATTAGTGCTATAAAGAATATAAAACAGGGTAATATGATCAAGAATACCAGGAGGGGAAGTGTCTAGAGTGATCAGAAAGGCCTTTCTGAGGAGATGACCTTGAGAAGAGAGCTGAATCATTATAAGGGGCCATTGATCCAAATTCTGGAGCACCAGTGTTGGAAGATGGAGGAAAAGCCATGATCCTCTGAAATGAGAATGAATTCACATGTTCCAGGAGCCTTGTTAGGTTGTAAGTAGCCGGAATATGAAGGACAGAGGGGCAGCACTATGGCATGAGGACTGAAAACTAGCAGACGAAGAACGGGTAGGCCTTGAGTTTTCTTCGTTGCAGTGGAGAGCCCCTGAAGGGTTTTAAGTAGGGAAGAGTTGTGATTCGAAGTGTTACGTTTTAAAATTTGTTACAAAGTGACAAACTTACAGAAAAGTTGCAAGTACTTCAAAGACCTACATTTCCTTTGAACCATTAGAGAATAAATCATAAATCTAATAACACTTGAATAGTGTGTTTCTTACAAACAAGAATGTTTTCCTAGATAACTATAGTACAACCATCAATATCAATAAATTATTGATACATTTCTATTATTCACATGCTCAGACCCATTCAGGTTTCACCAGTGTTCTCTAACGTTTTTTTGACAGTATTTAGTTAGATATCTCCTTCAGTCTGGAAAAGTTCTTTCATCTTCCCTTAACTTTCATGACCATTTTACATTTGCAGATTATTTTGTAGAATATCTCCTATTTTAACTTGTTTCATATTTCCTTATGCTTAGGTTTATATTATCAATCTTTGAAAGGAATATCACTTAAGCATTACTGTGATCCTTTCATTGATTCCTTTTAGGTAGTACATGATGCTTATTTGTCCCATTAATGATGCTGTGCTTTTTGATTACTAAGGCAATGTCCGTCCAGCTTCTCCACTGTAAAATCACTCTTTTTCCAATGTAATTAATAAGTGTTTTGTGGGGACCGTCTTTGAGACTGATAATCCCATGCCTTATCCTACTTTAACTTTCAATTTATTCATGTATGAATTTGTTTTTTATTTTAGGATGTGGGTTTTAGCCCGATGTTATCATTACTTGTTTTGATGCATGAGTTACCCGATTTTGATGAATGGAACCATCTTCAAGCTGGCTTCTGTGCCCTTTTGACATCTTCACATAGTTTTGATCAACTCTTTGCTTCTGATGTAACAAAACATTCTGACTGTCTTGTACTTTACCTGGCTCAGCCCTGGAATCAGTTATTTCTCTAATGAGCCCTGGTTCCTTTTAGTAGAAAAAGTTATATTTAGAATACAGTAACTCATCATTAGATGTGTTCATTGCTATTGAAGTATCACTATCTAAGACCTTCTGTATGAGCAGAGCTAGGGAGTATATCTGTTTAATCATATTCTCACACACACACACACACATACACATACACACACACGTTTTTATATCTATTATCTGTGTATTTGCATATATATTACAGCAATGATTTTACACCAATACCTCCAATTTTAATCTAGTTATAAGGATTCATTCTTGATATATTTTATTTTCCGTATTTGTAGTTCCCTTTCTGACAGCGAGAGACAGGCTCTCATTATCTTTTTTTTTTTTTTTGAGACGGAGTCTCGCTCTGTCACCCAGGCTGGAGTGCAGTGGCCGGATCTCAGTTCACTGCAAGCTCCGCCTCCCGGGTTCACGCCATTCTCCTGCCTCAGCCTCCCGAGTAGCTGGGACTACAGGCGCCCGCCACCTCGCCCGGCTAGTTTTTTGTATTTTTTAGTAGAGACGGGGTTTCACCGGTTTAGCCAGGATGGTCTCGATCTTCTGACCTTGTGATCCGCCCGTCTCGGCCTCCCAAAGTGCTGGGATTACAGGCTTGAGCCACCGCGCCCGGCCTCATTATCTTTTTTATATCTGCTTATCTGATTAATCCCTCTGTATGTAACCAATCCTGCATAGCCCAAGTCATCTTTCCTAAATTGGTGGCACACTCCACTCCACTTGGGCTTTCACACCCTGCAAGGGCCACACCTCTTCTTTACCACACTTCTGTTCCCCCATGCCAAGTTTGCCTCCTATCCCCATATGTAACCTCTTCATCCTACTTGGGCATTTATCCCCTACTTCAGGCCACTGTTTGCAGGAATTACCTCCTCATCTTGCTGCTTTGACAGTCTGTACTTGGCCACCACGACTTTGCCTCCTTTTCTGCACCAGTATGGACATTAGTCTTGTTCTGCCTGCAGTGATTAACTTTTAGAGCTGAGTTGGTCATGAAGGGAAAAGAGAATGGAAGAGTTCATAGTTGCTCTCATACTCACTGTGTTTCCTGCATGGGAAAACAGAAAGCTGTGTTGAATCCAATACCATAAGTAGGTGGTGATGATGGCATAAAAAAGGAAGGTAGTAGTGGAGATTTTGATAAGAAAGTTAAGTGACTTGCTTGCAGTTATACAACTAGTTAAATAGCAGAGCCAGAATTATAACCTAACTGTACTGCCTGATGTATCATAAATACAATTTTTTTTCCCCAATGGGTGGGTCTGAAGTCCATGGAGATGAGAAAATTTTAAGACAAGTAACAATTTATCTGCTACTAAAATCAAAGCAAAAAGGAATAAAAGTTTGGTGTTTTCTTCTTTTATCTTCCTTAAAAAATATACTTAGATTTCATAATAAATTATAAATTGCCACTTGGAAATGCTTTGAAATACATAGGGAGATGAGAAAATTTTAAGGCAACTAACAATTACTACTAAAATCAAAGCAAAAAGGAATAAAAGTTTGGTATTTTCTTCTTTTATCTTCTTTAAAAAATATAGTTGGATTTCATAATAAATTGTAAATTGCCACTTGGAAATGCTTTGAAATACATAGAGTTATAATTATCTCAGAGAGTTGAAAGTCTTTTTTTCTTTCAAGGAATTATTACATAGAATTATGTGTTAACTAGATCAACAAGTCATACTAAGACTAATTGATGATAATAATAATAGCTAACATTTCTTAAGCACACACGATGTGCCAGGCAGAGTCCTAAATGTTCTATGTGTACTGTTTCACTTAAGTCTCCACAATACAGTGGGGTGTAGGTACTATTATTTTCCTTATTTTATAAGTTTTTATATGTTTTATAAATGTGACAGTTGAGGAACAGAGAAATAGAATTACTTGAACGACATTGCACATGCAGGAATTTTTGAAGTAGAACTTCAGAAATTGTGCTATTAACTATATTCCAGGACTTGAAAACTATATTCCAAGACAGTACTTGTAAATAGCCTACTACTCCTTTACCGGTGGCGGAAACCACTATATGTAATCCCAGAACAATCCTCAGAAAACACTTATCAACATGTTTCAAATAATTAATACTAATCAGAGTTAGCTTGTGATAAATTCTCTTTGCCGGAACATCATTGGTGACTTGAAATATTTTATTATGGTGAACTGGCAGTCTTACTAGTGTTTATTTGAGGTTAAATTGACCTGCCTTGTTTATCTGTCAGTCACAAAGAGGGGATGAAATGAGTTAAGGAGGTACAGTTTCTTTCCTTAATGTATGTCAGTGGTTCTCATAAGCAGTGTGGGTAGGGAGAGGGTAAGAAGCATTTTCAAAATAACAAAATTACGAAGATACTGTCCTTCCCAGAAGGCAGATTCTGTTGCTTCTGA
This sequence comes from Chlorocebus sabaeus, assembly GCF_047675955.1. NCBI lineage: Eukaryota > Metazoa > Chordata > Mammalia > Primates > Cercopithecidae > Chlorocebus > Chlorocebus sabaeus. Next base: position 37,865,028 of record NC_132923.1, on the reverse strand, counting down.
GACCTTCTTATTTAGAAGCTTTTAATGTAAACTTAGTGAGAAAAAAGACAGATATATCCGTGAAGTGCATTCAAAATAAACCTTAATGCATTTAAAGAGGTGTTGCAGACCCTTGTACCAGGAAAATGCAAGACATATAATGGGCACTCCATTAAGGAGGAAATGAAAGAGGCGTGCACATAGGTCAGATGATGAGAGAAGTGCCAGATGTGGTCATTACTTATTGCACATAGAAGTGCAAATGTAAGGCTTCCCTAACACACTTCCTGAAGAAGGTCTCTCACCAAAAAGCAGTTTTTGTCCAATGTCAAATGTTTGGTTACAATATTTAGATTAACTTTGTTATACATAGTCAAGATCACACATGAATGTGTGATTTTTAGTATAAAATAATACGTTAATATAGAAATAACACCTTTTTCCACTTTCACATGCATTTTCAATACTTCTTTTATCACCTAACACTTTTATTGGAAGAGGAAATATATACACACAATTTAACATCAGGAAAAAGGAGCTCCATTTTGTGTTTTTTTTTTTGTTTTTTTGTTTGAGACAGTGTTTTGCTCTGTTACCCAGGCTAGAGTGCAGTGTCACAATCTCTGCTCACTGCAAACTCCGCCTCCCAGGTTCACGCCATTCTCCAGCCTCAGGCTGCCTAGTAGCTGGGGTTACAGGCGCCTGCCACTGTGCCTGGCTAATTTTTTATATTTTTGGTATAGACGGGATTTCACTGTGTTAGCCAGGATGGTCTCGATCTCATGACCTCATGATCCACCTGCCTCAGCCTCCCAAAGTGCGGGATTATAGGCGTGAGCCACCACACCCGGTCAGAGTCTCCACTTTTATGCTTTATTTTCTGAAATCCAGATGTGATGTGTCCCTACAAATATTACTTCCCAACCACCACTTCTCATTTATATAACATTAGGTACTTCAACATTTCATTCATCCCATAAGATAATATAGTCTTGATCTCTAACATAACTAATTAGTGCATTGCTTTTAAAAATGACCCCAAATTATAATTTATTTGAAAACATAATATATTCACATGGCTAAAAATTCATAAATTTAGAAAAACACATACAGTGAAAAGTGTGCCCATCCCAATATCCTATTCTTCCAAGTCCCACTACCCATGTTATTAATATAAGCACATCCTATTGTTAGTTACTTCTGTAGCCTTCCGCTTTCTTCATGGATATACAATAAATACAAATATACATTCTGACTTTTTAATATGTGTGGTAATATGCTCTAAAGATTTCTGCACTTTGCTTTTTTAAGGTAATAAGATATTTTGGAGATCATTACATTTATTGGTGTTTTACATGATACTCCATTGTATGGCTATGCAGAATTTATTTAACCTGACCCCTACTGGTAAATATTTATTTCTAATATCTTGTGACTACAGACAATGCTTTGCTGAAGAATTTTGTACATGTTATTTGTAAGTATACCAGTAGATCTTTAGAATACTTAGAGTGAAATTGCTAAATTGGAGGGTATTTGATTTTGATAGCCCTTTACTAAATGAGTGATCTTGAGCAAATTAGCTAACTTCTCCATGCCTCAGTTTCTTGTTTTGTGGATTAGAGATAATAATAGTACCTAGCTCACAGCGCTAACTGTGTTAACCCATGTAGGGTGCTTAGAATATTGCCTGGCCCATAGGAAGGGATAAAAGAATTAGCTCTTCTGCTGCTGCTATTCTTGTTACCACCCAGCTGCTGTCCACAAGAGAGCTACTTATATTCTCACCAGCTGGCTTATACCTGTACACTCCACCCCAAGTCTTGTTAAGGGGAGATATTGAATGGTGGAATTGTTGTCACCTCAAAAGTGAAAAATGGTATCCCCTTGTAGGTTTAATTTTGCATTTCTCTTCTGATGAGTGGGGTTATGCAGTGCTTTATATATTTAAGTAAAATTTGTATTATTTTTATCTGTCAGTGTCTGGTTTTTGTTCATTATGTTTTCTCTATTAATTCTTGATCTCTGTCTTTCTGATTTATAGGAACTTCTTATTTGGGAAATTAGTCTTTCTTTTTCACTTATATTGCAATTTTTTGTACTGATTTTTACTAGCAGAAGTTTCTAATTTTTATAAAGTCAGGTTTATCTATCTTTTTCTTAAAGATTTTACCTTTAAAGACAAGTTAGAAAGTGTTATACTTCAGGTGACAGAAAAAATGTCTCATGGTTTCTTCCATTAATTTTTTAGTTTCCTTTTTTACAGTAGAATCTTTGAGCCATTAGAAATTGATTCTTATGAGGTTTTTGTCAACTATATATGTAATATATATATTTTAATGGTATATATCAACTATATATTTCAACTATGTGTATTATATATTATTCAATTGTATATATTTTAATAACTGTCCCATTTGTACCCAAGTTATCTGTTGAATAATCATGTTTTCCCTAGTGATTTGATGCTGCCTTTGAAATATACCTAATTTGTTCTAATATGCAACGATGTTAAGACTTCCTGTATGTTCACTTGGTTTGTTAATGCTCCAAGACCATACTGTGTCAATAATGAAGGTTTTGTAACATGTTTGATAAATGGCAGGACTTGTCTACCCCCACTTTTTGTTCCTCTTGCTTGTCTATTTACAGAGCTTTTAAAAGTAAACTATAAAATATTTATAATAATAATCAAATACCTGAATCATGAGAGATTACCTAGAAATAATTCTGTTGTTAATCTTTGTCTCCTTTAAAAAAAAAAACTCCATTAGTAGACTACTATGTATATCCAAAAGTACCATTAATTGAGTTTACCTCAGGCTAATATTTCTTATAAAATATTACCTCATTTTTCAAAATGAAGTGATTGAGAAAATATTCAGTAATATTAGAGTATTTCTGGGAAAACACATGAAAGGTATTTTATCCGTATTAAAGGATACTTTTTTGAGTGAACCCCTAATTTTTATACTTGAGCTATACATATGATGCTATTCCAGTTACATGATACAACTTTTCTAGAGTCATACTATACATTATGTTACACACTAGCCACATGTGCTGTTTACACTTACATTTGAATTAATTAAAATTAAACACAATTAAAAATTCAGTTTCTCAGTCACACTAGCTGAATTTCAGTAGTCACATGTGGCTATTGGTACCGTTTTGGATGGTCCAGAGTGGAATATTTCTATCATCACAGAATGTTCTATTTGACTGGATTTGTTTTATGGTATGTTGCAGCTTTAGGAGCTGTTTTTTATATATGGTAGTTTGGTTGATCAAATCAAAGAGGGGAGATCATTTCTCATGGAAGTTTTAGCTTTGGTAGGGATTCAGATAGAAAAGAGATGAATGTCTGAAAGAAACATCAGGGGAATTCACCTGATTGAAACTATAGTAGACACAGTACTAGAGCAAGAATAATATGGTAGTCACCAGACTCTTTTGATCACATACTCCATCAAATAAATATTTTTTAAGCACACCTCCCAATAGATGTTAATTTTTAATTTACAGATTATTTACTTGCACCTCAAGTTGAGTATTCCTAACACATGTCTCTGAAACCCAAAATGCTCCAAAATCTGGTACTTTTTGAGTACTGACATGACGCTCACAGGAAATGCTCTTCAGAGCATTTTAGATTTTGCATTTTCAGATTAGGAATGCTGAACTGGTAGGTGTAGTGCAGATATTCCAAAATCTGAAACACTTCTCGTCCTAAGCATTTTGGATAAGGGATACTTAACCTGTACTATACTCATGTTTTACTTGTGTTATGAACTGTGCATGTAAGTAGACATTAAAAACAATGCAAAGCAGTTAACTATAAATGGAAATTCCTTAATGTAGTACTGTGAGCTGTCTTGTATATGCCTTAAACCTCATCTCCCCAATTTTGGAGTTTTGTAGTATGTTAAGGTTTGTATCACAAACTATAGAGAACCTAGGTTCTAGACCGAAATTTCAAAATAAGTCACTTTTAAACTTCAGTAAGCCTTATTTTTTCTTGTAAGTAAACTGGGAAAAATAATATTTACCTTACAGGGTATATTGAGAACTAAATGAGATAATGTATGAGATATTGTTTAGTTAAGTAGTGAGTAAAATAAAAATATTTAATAACAAAATAGTTTGGCCTGTGAAGTTCTGTGAAATAAATACATTTTGATTTTTGGCTTTGAAATAATTCTAAACTTTGGAAAGCCTAGTGGTAATTGAACATATGGCTTTTCTAGCCTTAGGTTATATTTTGCAGAAAAGTGCAGGGAATTATATCTAAAGAGTTAAAGGACTGTGATTTTTTGTTTGTTTGTTTGTTTTACTTTTAAGGAGCCACATCATTTCTTTTTAATAGAAATATATTAATGACTGATGGAAGCATCTAGAAAGAAATGAATCCTTTATATTCTGACATATATATTTAGTGGCTTTTGTTGTATAGAAGATTCTGAGGAAATCTCTACCTGTCCTAAAATGTGGCCCTTTAAATAATTGTCTTTCTGTTTCCTGCAATGTCACGAGAAATTATAATCATTATTTGAGGGATGTTAATGGTGTCGAAGGTGCTGGCTTGAAAGGTGATGCGTTAACTACATTTGTGGGTGTTTTATGACTCAATTTGTCATTTTTAGAAAAAGCATTGTGTTGTACTGAAGAAGTTACATTTGGATAACAAAATATGCAGTGGGTTTCAGGGAGAGAGGTTTTCACTTTTTAAGAAAAGTGTGTATTGTAGAGTATGTAAAAAAGGTGCTACTTAGTAATCACATGTATGCTTAAGCAGCATTGTATAATCAAGCATTTAATTTCTTCAGACACATCTCACCTCTCTCACGAATCAGAAAATAATACAATTTTATTGTTAAGAGCCCTCTTATCTTTCCCCTGCAATTTAATTAACACTTGTTAAGAAGAGGTAGCTGTCAGATTCGAAATGAATTTCAGAATTTTCTATTGTCTTCTGATGGAGTGGCAATCTTAATCCTTTTATTTAGATATATTATTTTCAAGAACTTTTCAAAATGATAATTTCCCAGCTTTTCTGATTATGAAGAGAAATTTTTAGCATTTGAATAAATAGATTGAATGATTTTTTCTTCCATAAAAGGAAATAATAGATAAGCCATTTAAAAAGAAAAAAAGATGATATTTTTAAGTAAGAATAACTATCATCTTCAAATTTTGTTATTTTGCTCAAAAATGTTCATGATATATCTTTATATAGACAGACATCTATATAAAGAAATAATACTCATAAAGCCAGTAAAAGAAACAAGCCTGGATTAATTACTAACCTTTCACTTTCCTAAAATCTCTGATTCAATCTACAGATATTTACCAAATTCCCACCTAGTGTAAACACTGGGGATAACAATGAAAAGATCGGTAGACCCAAGGCCCCTCATGGTAGACCTTACATCCCAACAGAAAAGTACAAGACAAATAAATAAAATGATTGCAAGATCTCATGAATGTTAAGGAAATGAAGAATGGACTGAGATAGGAAATAGCAAAAAACAAAGACAAAAAACAAAAAGAACAACAACCCTGCTTTGTACATAAATGTTTTGGGAAGCATTATCTGGGAACTATTATTTAAGCTGAGATGAAATAAACCAGCAAAAGATTTAAAATAGATTTTTTTTTTTTTGATACTTCACTATTTGAAAATCCTTCAATATCTCTCAATAAAGTTTTAAACTTTTTTTTCCCCAAAAAGGCCATGTATGCTTTTTGTTAAATTTATTACTAAGTACCTTAATTTTTTGGCTTGTATTTATCGTAAATTTTGTATTTTAAAACATTTTATGGCTTTTTTTTTGGCCAGAATTAGAGAAAAGTGATTCACTTTTACATATCTATTCTATATTTAATGATTTAAGTTATTTTTAATTTTAATAATTTATAGACGGGTTTTCTACATAGAAAATTCTAGGCTGGGCGCAGTGGCTCACGCCTGTTTTGGGAGGCCAAGGCAGGCGGATCACCTGAAGTCGGGAGTTCAATAGCAGCCTGGCCAACATGACGAAACCCCATCTCTACTAAAAATACAAAAAAAGCTGAGCACAGTGGCGCACGCCTGTAGTCCCAGCTACTCGGGAGGCTGGGGCAGGAGAATTGCTTGATTGATCCCAGGAGGCAGAGGTTGTGGTGAACCAAGATCGCACCGCTGCACTCCTGCCTGGGTGACGGAGCAAGACTTTGAAGAAAATTCAATTATGGGTGAATATTGGCAATTTTATTTATTCAATAATTATTCTTCATATTTCCTTTTTCATTGTTAGCTGGCAAAAACATTATAATGTTCTTAGTGATAGAACATTCTTGTATTTTTCCTGATTGTAAAGTAAATGCTTCCAAGATTTTTCTCATAAGTAATAATGTCTGCTATAGTTTTTTATCCTGTATATTTTTAATCAGGCTGGGGCAGTTCTTACCTACTCCTATTTGATGAGAGGTTGATTCATAAGTTAGTATAGAACTTTCAGAATGATTTTCTGTGTCTACTCAGATAATTGTACACTTTTTATTATTTTCTTGTGGCAACTTACACTAGAGATTCTTTCATGTTAACCATGCTTGGGTCCCTGGGATAAACCCACTCTGGCCATTGCTGGATTTGGCTTGCTCACTTTCTTTTTTAGGACTTTTGTATCCACATTTCTGAATAAGAACGATTTGTAATTATAGTTGCTTCTGCCAGAAATGGCACTTTTTGTATCAAGGTTATGCTAGCCTCAGAAATTTTTATATACTAGATTAATTTGTATGAGAATGCTATTATTTGTTAATGAAGAAATAACTCTTTTTATAATGTATTAGGACCAGACCTCATAAGATGTTTAGACATTAGGGGCTTAGTAATAATATTGGAAAGACTCTAAATTTTAATTGTGCTGCCATATGGCCTTACTATTGTATGTATAGAGACAATCACAGGATAAGGATAAAGGATGCTTATTTGCTGTAGTTCTAGATTACAAAATCAGGGATAAGTGATGGAAGATTATTAATTAAATAGTCAACATGGGTGGCTCTTTCTTAGAGAGATAAGTGAAATTTCTCCCTAGATTGCTTTTTAGCAATGATAAATTGCAGTGATTTAAAAAGGTTTTGACTGGATATTTTCTCCTATAATTCTGGCAGCTGTTCCTAGAGAAACAGACTGTAGGGAAGCTGATTTCTCAATCCATAATTTTTATAATTGATACTTTGATAAAACTGTTGGTAATTATGAAAATTAATTCCTCTAGAATCATCATGCTAAAGTATATTATTTATTAAATGTATAGTTTAGCAGTCAAGCAGAGTTTCTTTTAACACATATTTGAATGTGGTGTACAGTTCAAATATTTTTACCAAAAGAGTTTGGAAAGTTGGAATATATGCCCCAGTAAGTCTGAGAGATATACCCCTTCATGGGCAATGCAAACTCAAAATTTCTTTAAGATCTCCTGTTGTAAATTCTCTTGTAAATGTCACTACTCCATAATGTATTTATATTTGTTAATTTAAAAATAGTTTAATCTCTGTAAAATATCTATGAATATTTTGTCATGTTTATTCATGACTTTGGGGATCCTTAGGCCATCACTGAGTGTTGATATAGATATAGGAATCCCAATTTGAGAAAAACGTGTTAAAGCATTCCTTAGTGGTCTCATCATGAGACTATATCCAGATTGGAAGGACTCTGTGATATTAGGCAAAGATTTGCCTCTATGAAAGAAGTGTTCCAAAAACGAATGAGAAAGGAAGAAAAACATTTCACAAAGGGGCACTGTGCCTAGTATGGTACTTGGCATGAAGTAAGTGCTGAAGAAATAGTTGTTGGCTGAGTTAATATACTTTAAAAAAACTGATCTCTAATAAAAAACTAAAGGCCTGAAAAGATGTTTGGAAGTCGAAAGGGATGGTCTTGGCTTTTATTCTTCCTAGATTGCTAGACAGCTTTTTTCAGTTACCAGGAAGTATATTCTAAAGTGCTTTCAGAGTCAGGGGGAAAATACCCATTTGCATAGTTTGTCTTAGGGTATTTACATTCCGTAATTTGCAAGACACTAAAATTTCTTGGAATTGAGAGGAATAATTTATTGAGGTGGCATGGCAACCTAAGTTTCTAAAATAGAGGTAATTTCTGGGCTTTTTGGCTTCACCTATCTGATTTGGAGAAGGGTCTTACTATAATAGAAGACTTTTTGGCCTGAAGCATTTCATTGTTCATTTCACCCACCAACACTCTCAGGCTTTGTCAGGGCTATTGAAGAGCTTACTGAGTTATTAATAAGATAGCTCTTTGTTTCTCCTATAGTTTTCTTTTCTTACAGGTCCTCAATTCCTTAACATAGGATAAGTGAGAGGGCAGATTCATTTAGGACAGTTCTGATACCTTAATAAAAATCTTTTCATAATCACACCAGGGTGCCACATTTTACAGAGGGAGAAACTGCACCCTCCTAAGGCAATGACCTTGTCTGCATTGACACAGTTAGGACTTGAACCCACAGGACTTCAAAGCCCTGACTTTAGATCACTGACTGATAAATGTGTGTGATTGTAAATGTTTAAAGTTTAGTAAGAAAGGAGCAAGAGAAGCAGGTAACACCAAACTGTTAATACCCTAAGGCAACTGAGAAAGATGAAATGGTATTTCTTCAAAGTGGAGCTACCTGAGTGGCCAGTGTAATCTGAGTCTTGACCTAGAGCCAGAAGCATTTGTTATTAGGAGACAGGAAACTTACTGTTGAGGCAGGTGTTGCATCCTCTTTGTAACGGGTACATATCTTTCTCCCCAAATGCACCAGAGCACTGGACATGTAAAAATGTCCTAGAAATAAACATGTCATTCAACTGAGCTTGAGTATGTCTGATTGTGTACTTACCTATATTAGTATGTACCTTAATTTCATCAACTGAATATTTAGTCCAGTAAGGAATATCCATTGAATATAAAGATATATTTCCTTTTTAAGGGGATATTTTTGGATCTAGATAGTCTGGATTTCTTAAGATTTAGTTTGGAGGGTACTTATTTAATTTATTTTAAAAAGAAAACTCATTGAGAATCTCTAAGGCCAGAGAATGCCTGGTGTGATGTGAATTTTAAGTCCCTGCTAGACTGTAAGCTCCCAGAGGCAGAACCTTCCTTCTCATATTCATCCTGTGCCCTTGGTCATGTGTCTAGGCCAATGCCTAGCATACAATAGGCACTTAAAAATAAAGTTTTTTTGGCCGGGTGCAGTGGCTTATGCCTGCAATCCCAGCACTTTGGGAGACCAAGGCAGGTGGACCATGAGGTCGGAAGATCGAGAACGTCCTGGCTAACATGGTGAAACCCCGTCTCTACTAAAAATACAAAAAATTAGCTGGGCATGGTGGTGGACACCTGTAGTCCCAGCTACTCGGCAAGTTGAGGCAGGAGAATGGCATGAACCCAGGAGGCGGAGCTTGCAGTGAACTGAGATTGCGCCACTGCACAGCCTGGGCGACACAATGAGACTCCGTCTTAAATAAATAAATAAGTTGTTAAAAAATGATTGTTTACTTTTCTACCAAATTTATTTTGCAAACCACAGCAGCCCTGTAGAAGAGGGGCCTGACTGCTAAAAGAAAAACAAACAGCAGCAACAACAGCATCAATAAAAGTGTCCCCACAAAAACCCCATCCAAAGCTCAGCAGCCTCAAAGATTGAAGGTAGATAAACTCAGGAAGATGAGAAAGAATCAACCAAAAAACCTGCTGAAAACTCAGAAAGCCAGAGTGCCTCTTCTCCAAATGATCACAGCACCTCTCCAGCAAGGGCACAGAACTGGGCCAAGGCTGAGATGGATGAGCTGACAGAAGTAGAGGTTTCAGAAGGTGGGTAACAAGGAACTTCACTGAGCTAAAGGAGCATGTTCTAACCCAATACAATGAAGCTAAGAACCATGATAAAACATTACAGGCATTACAGGAGCTGTTAAACACAGTAACCAGTTTAGAGAGGAACATAAATGACCTGATGTAGCTGAAAAATGCAGCATGAGAATTTCACAGTGCAACCATAGTATCAATAACCGAATACACCAAGCAGAAGAAAGAATTCCAGAGATTGAAGACTATCTTGCTGAAATAAGACAGGCAGACAATGTTAGAGAAAAAAGAATGAAAAGGGATGAACAAAACCTCCGAGAACTATGAGATTATATAAAAAGACTAAACCTGTGACTGTTTGTGGTACCTGGAAAAGATGGGGAGAATAGAATCATGTTGGAAAAGAAACTTCAGAATATCATCCAGGGGAACTTCTCTAACCTAGCAGTACTGGCCAACATTCAGGAAATCCAGAGAATCCAAGTAAGATACTCCATGAGAAGATCAATCCCAAGACACATAATCTTCAGATTCTCCAAGGTCAAAATGAAGGAAAAAATGTTAAGAGCAGCTAGAGAGAAAAGCCAGGTCACCTACAAAGGAAGCCCATCAGAATAATAATGTACCTCATAGCAGAAACCCTGCAAACCAGAAGTGTTTGGTGGCCAATATTCAACATTCTTAAAAGAATTTCCAACCCAGAATCTCATATCTGGCCAAACTAAGCTTCATAAGCGAAGGAGAAATAAAACCCATTTCAGACAAGCAAATGCTGAGGGAATTCATCACCACCAGGCCTGCCTTGCAAGAGCCACTGAAGGAAGCACTAAAGTCTATAAAATAACCAGCTAGCATCATGATTACAGCATAAAATTCACACATAGCCACATTGACCTTAAGTGTAAATGAGCTAAATGATCCAATTAAAAGACACAGAATGTCAAGCTGGATAAAGAGTCAAGATCCATTAATGTGCTATATTCAAGAGACCCATCTCACAGGCAAAGACACACATAGGCTTAAAATAAAGGGGTGGAGGAAAATCTACCAAGCAAATGGAAAGCAGGAACAAGCAGGGGTTGCAATCCTAGTTTCTGACAAAACAGACTTTAAACCAACAAAGATCAAAAAGACAAAGAAAGGCTTTACATAATGGTAAAGGGTTCAATTCAGCAAGAAGAGCTAACTAATCTAGATACATATGCACCCAATACAGGAGCATCCAGACTCATAAAAGAAGATCTTATAGACCTACAAAAAGGCTTAGATTCCCACACAATAATAATAGGATACTTTAACATACCACTGTCAATATTACACAGATCATCAAGACTGAAAATTAACAAAGATATTCAGTACTTAAACTCAGATAGGGATCAAGTGGACCTGATAGATATATACAGAACCCCCCACCCCAAAACAACAGAATATGCATTCTTCTCAGTGCTGCATGTTACTTACTCTAAAATCGATCACATAATTGGAAGTAAAACACTCCTCAACAAATACGAAAGAACTGAAATCATAACAGTCTCTCAGACAACAGCCCAGTCAAATTAGAACTCAAGACTAAGAAGCTCACTCAAAACTACACAACTATATGGAAATTGAACATCCTGCTCCTGAATGACTGCTGGATAAATGAAATGAAATCAGAAATCAAGAATTTCTTTGAACAAAGAAACAACGTACCAGAATCTCTGGGACGCAGCTAAAGCAATGTTTAAGGGGGAAATTTATAGCACTAAATGCCCACTTCATAAAGCTAGAAAGATCTCAAGATCTCAAGTCAAAAACCTAACATCTCAACTAAAAGAACTAGAGAACAAAGAGCCAACAAACCCCAGAGCTAGAAGAAAACAAGAAATAACCAAGATCAGAGTGGAACTAAAGGAGATAGAGACACAAAAAACCCTTCAACAAATCAAGAAACCCAGGAGCATTTTTTTTTTTTTTTATTAATAGACTATTAGTAATGAAGAAAAGAGAGAAGAATCAAATAGACACAATAAAAAATGATGAAGGGGGATATCATCACTGACCCCACAAAAACGTAAACAACCATCAGAGAATACTGTAAACACCTATTATAAACTAAGGTGAATACTGTAAACACCTATTATAAACACCTATATTACAGAGAATATATTCTGTATAATACTGTAATAAACACCTATATTACAGTATTACAGAGAATACTGTAAACACCTATTATAAATACCTATAAATAAACTAAGAAATCAAGAAGAAAATGATAAGTTCCTGGACACATGCACCCTTTCAAGACTGAACCAGGAAGAAGTTGAATCCTTGAATAGACCAATAATAAGTTCTGAAATTGAGGCAGTAATAAATAGCCTACCAACCAGAAAAGCCCAAGATCAGACAGATTTACAACTGGATTCTACAAGGGGAACAAAAGGAGGCTGGTACCATTTTTACTGAAACTATTCTAAACAACTGGAAAGGAAGGATTCCTCCCTAACTCATTTTATGAGGCCAACATCACCCCAATACCAAAACCTAGCAGAAATACAATAAAAAAATAAAACTTCAGGCCAGTATCCCTGATGCACATCAATGTGAAAATCCTCAGTAACATACTGGCAAACCAAATCCAGCAGCATATCAAAAAGCTTCTCCAGCATGATCAAGTAGGCTTCGTCCCTGGGATGCAAGGCTGGTTCAACATATGCAAATCAATAAATGTAATCCATCACATAAACAACCAAAGACAAAAACCACATGATTGTCTCAATAGATGCAGAAAAGGCCTTCGATAAAATTCAACATTCCTTCATGTTAAAAACTCTCAATAAACTAGATATGAATGGAACATAACTCAAAATAATAGGAGCATTTATGACAAACCCACAGCCAATATCATAATGAATGGGCAAAATCTGGAAACAGTGCCATTGAAAACCAGCATAAGACAGGAGTGCAGTCTCTCACCACTCCTGTTCAGCTTAGGAAGTTCTGGCCAGGGCAGTCAGGCAAGAGAAGGAAATAAAGAATATTCAGATAGGAAGAGAGGAAATCAAAATGTCTCTGTTTCCAGCTGACACAAGCCTATATCTAGAAAACGTCATCCTCTCAGCCGAAAAGCTTCTTAAGCTGATAAACAACTTCAGCAAAGTCTCAGGATACAAATAAATGTGCAAAAATCACAAGCATTCCTATTCACTGACAGTAGTCAAGCAGAGGGCCAAATCATGAATGAATTCCCATTCACAGTTTCACAAAAAGAATAAAATACCTAGGAATACAGCTAACAAAGCAAGTGAAGGACCTCTTTAAGGAGAATTACAAACCATTGCTCAAGGAAATCAGAGGACACAAACAAATGGATAAAACATTACATACTCATGGGTAGGAAGAATCAATATTGTGAAAATGGCCATACTGCCCAATGTAATTTATAGATTCAATGCTATTCTGGTTAAATTATCATTGACATTTTTCACAGAATTAGAAAAATTACTTTAAAATTCATATGAAACTAAGAAAGAGCCCAGCTAGCCAAGAAAATACTAAGCAAAAAGAACAAAGCGGGAGGCATCTTGCTACCTGACTTCAAACTATACTACAATGCTATAGTAACCAAAACAACATGGTACTGGTACGAATACAGACACACAGACCAATGGAACAGAATAGAGAACTTAGAAATAAGACTGCACACCCACAACCATCTGATCTTCAACAAAACTGACAAAAACAAGCAATGGGGAAAGGATTCTCTATTTTAAAAATGGTGCTGGGAGAACAAGCTTGTCATATGCAAAAAATTGAAACTGGACCCCTTCCTTACACCTTACACAAAAATTAATTCAAGTTGAATTAAAGACTTAAATGTAAAAACCAAAACTATAAAATTCCTGGAATGCAATCTAGTACCCTTCAGGACATAGGCATGGGCAAAGATTTCATGAGGAAGATGTCAAAAGCAATTGCAATAAAAGCAAAAGTTGACAAATGGGATCTAATTAAACTAAAGAGCTCCTGCACAACAAAAGAAACTATCTCCAGAGTGAACAGACAACCTACAGAATGGGAGAAAATGCTTTCAGTCTATGTATCTGACAAAGGTCTAATAACCAGAATCTACAAGGAACTTAAATTTACAAGGAAAAAAACAACCTCATTAAAAAGTGGGTACAGGACATGAGCAGACACTTCTCAAAAGAAAACAAAATCTGTGCAGCCAACAAACATTAAAAAAGCTCAACATCCCTGATCATTAGAGAAGTTCAAATCAAAACTGTAATTAGCTACCATCTCATGACGGTCACAATGGCAATTATTAAAAGGTCAAGAAACAACAGATGCTCATGAGGCTGTGGAGAAATAGGAACACTTTTACACTGTTGGTGAGAATGTAATTAGTTCAACCATTGTTGAAGACAGTGTGGTGATTCCTCAAAGACCTAGAACTAGAAATACCATTTGACTCAGCAATTCCATTACTGGGTATATACCCAAAGGAATATAAATCATTCTGTTACAAAGATACATGCACATGTATGTTCATTGCAGCATTGTTCACAAAAGCGAAGGCATGGAATCAACCCAAATGCTCATCAATGTTAGGCTGGATAAAGAAAATACAGTACATATATACCATGGAATACTATGCAGCTGTGAAAAGGAATGAGATCTTGTCATTTGCAAGGACATGGATGGAGCTGGAAGCCATTATCCTCAGCAAACTAACGCAGGAACAGAAAACCAAACACCACATGTTCCCACTTATAAATGGGAGCTGAACAGTGAGAACACGTGGGCACAGGGAGGGGAACAACACACACTGGGCCCTGTTGGTGGGGGTGGTGGGGAGAGAGAACATCGGGAAAACTAGCTAATGCATACTAGGCTTAATACCTGGGTGATGGGTTGATAGGTGCAGCAAACCACCATGGCATGTTTACCTATGTAACAAACCTGCACATCCTGCACATGCATTGTGGAACTTAAAAAAACAAAAATCCTTAGATGGAGTTTGCTAAACAATTAGGAAGAAGAAAAGTATAGTTGAGAACCAGCCTGCAGTACTGTCATAGGGATTTGCATCGCATGCCTAATTCTGCTTTTGCATTACTGAAAGGTAAGCCAGCTGGACTGGGAGCGCGAGGGCAGGGGCAGAGAGCTACCTCCAAGAGCTACAGAGAAAGTTAAGTGAAATGCCACATGTGACATACGGCGCAGGGCCTGATCATAGTAGGTACTCAGAAATGTTCATCTAGCAGGCACATGTTAAGAATCTGCAATATGCAGTAGACTTGCTGAAACGTAGCTACCCTTACTAACCCTACTCTTATGACTCTCATGAAGTCCCTACCCTTTCTTACTATCAAGTTATCCTTGATATGTTAGAGATAAAGAAACACAAAGACATTAAGATGATCAAAAGGCCTTGCAGCAAGAATGTAAAGATCAGGGCTGTTTGTCATCTCCTTGATAACAAAGTTGGTTTCACCAGACTGAGTAGATAGTTCCCCATTTTTTGTGTCCATCCCTCCAAAAGGTAATTGTTCTCTTTTGTAGTTCCTGCCAAGTCCAGAGCTATTTTAAAGCAAATTGTAAATAGCTGCAGTCTCCTGCTCGAAAGTCCAAATAAGCTCTCACCATTTGTAAGAGGCCATAGGATAGTCAAGTGAATTCAATGACATCATTGTTATTTCTATTAGTAAATTTGAAAGTAAAGTTCCTGCCTCTGTAATAGACATATATTGAGAGAAATAGCATCAGAGTATCAAACTTAAGTCTTAAGAGCAAAAGACTACCCAGTCATCTTTAAACACACTTTACTCTCTAAGAGGAAAAGCTCGGTTATTTTTAAATATTTAGCATTAGATCAAATGTATGCACTCTGGATACATTATTTTTATATCTTATTTAGTCTTTAAGTAATCCCATTTTATTAAATTTTTCTCCAAATTTTATTTATTATAAAGTATTTTTGGAAACTTAGATTTGTGGAATATGTTCTTTTTAACAATTAAAAAATATTTTCTTTTTTTTATTTGCTACTCTAACCTTGTGAGAATGCAGTTCTCATCTGTAATAGTTATATGTAGATATTTGTGATACAATTTCCAAGACCATATTTTGTCAGAAAGAAAATACTATCTTTATTCTCTTAATGAGATTCCAAAATGTTCTATCACTTTAATCTTTTCCATAAAGTTAATAAAATTATTTTGGTTTTTTTGTGATTTTTTTTTTTTTTACTCTTCACATTCCAGTTAATCATTTGGTTGAAAAAGCTAATAAACCATATTTTCAGAGATTTATGCAACTTTAATATTAGGTCTGTTTCTGATGGTTATGCTTATGTGAAGATATGTTCTTGAAAGTTTAAATTTGTAAAGGTAATATTAAATTAGAATTTATAAAAGCACTTTTTAATGAAAATTATTAGAATATTATGTTTCTGGATTAGTTTTACCAAAAGTCAGTGTTGAGTGTATAAGGAGAAAAACCTCCAATATGATTAAATGGGCTAGTGAGATTAGTGCCCCAGTGGTGATGTTAGCAGTCATATGCTCTTTAAAAATGGAATAATACTAAAACAGTGCTCTGTTATGCAGTTCTAGAAATGGTCCTATGAGTCCATGCCAACAGAATGTAGTTTTTATTTTCTGATAATAATGCTTGGATTTATCACATTACTTTTCCCACCTGCCCATGTGACCTGTAAACATTCACAACATGATGACCAGGGTTCACAGCGCAGCCAGTGCTTATGGAACCCAGTGCATCTGTTTTGACCCTTTTAATCATCAGACCATTCCCTATCGGGGGAAACCCCACCCCTGATATTTAACGTGGGTTCTTTTCTATTTCCCTAAGCGTCAATTGGTCTGAGAAATAAAGGGAAAGAATACAAGAGAGAGAAATTTCAAAGCTGGGTGTCCTGGGGAGACATCACATGTTGGCAGGTTCTGTGATGCTCCCTGAGCCGTAAAACCAGCAAGTTTTTGTTAGCGATTTTTAAAAGGAGAGGGAGTGTACGAATAGGGTGTGGGTCACAGAGATCACATGCTTCACAAGGTAATAAAGTATCACAAAGCAAATGGGGGCAGGGCGAGATCACAGGACCACAGGACGGGGTGAAATTAAAATTGCTAATGAAGTTTCCACATGCATTGTCATTGATAACATCTTATCAGGTGATGGGGTTTGAGAGCAGACAACCTGTCTGACCAAAATTTATTAGGCAGGAATTTCCTCATCCTAATAAGCCCAGGAGTGCTACAGGAGACAGGGGCTTATTGCATCGCTTTGGCTTCGACCATAAAAGAAGGCTGCCCCTACGGGGGCCGTTCATAGGCCTACCCTCAGGAGCGCATTCTCTTTCTCAGGGATGTTCCTTGCTGAGAAAAAGAATTCAGCAATATTTCTTCTATTAGCTTTTGAAAGAAGAGAAATATGGCTCTGTTCCGCCTGGCTCACCAGCAGTCAGAGTCCAAGGCCATCTCCCTTGTTCCCTGAACATTGCTATTATTCTGTTCCTTTTTCAAGGTGCCCAAATTTCATATTGTTCAAGCACACATGCTCTACAAACAATTTGTGCAGTTAACGCAGTCATCACAGGGTCCTGAGGCAACATACATCCTCCTCAGCTTATGAAGATGATGGGATTAAGAGATTAAAGACAGGCATAGGAAATCACAAGGGTGTTGATTGGGGAAGTGATAAGTGTCCATGAAGTCTTCACAATTTATGTTCAGAGATTGCGGTAAAGACAGGCATAAGAAATTATAAAAGTATTAATTTGGGGAACTAGTAAATGTCCATGAAATCTTCACAATTTATGTTCTTCTGCCATGGCTTCAGCCGGTCCCTCCATTCGAGGTCCCTGACTTCCCACAACAATTCCTTAGATAACTTTGAACTGAATCAGAAAAAGCAAGCCAGATCTAACAAGAAAGGGAGGAAATGACCTTCAGCTGGATTGGGATCCCTCCAATAGATGGGGCATGACATGAACTTCATGCGTCTTTTATTCATCCACTCGATGCTGCCTTTTATACTGTACTGTCCATGGGTAAGAAATAACGAAATAACATTTAATATGTTATTGGTGGACTTATTTGTAGTGTGATTTTTAAAAAATTATTTCCTTTTTTTTCCCCCTGTAATTTTGTTTCTTCTCAGGAATCAGCAAATTCTGTTTTCGCTTTTTAAGACTAATAATAATACTTTTTAGAGAAATATGTCAGCCTTACCAAAGTTTGGTCATATTCCCCTCTCAGTAAAAATAGTTATAACTAAAAACAATTCAGAATTTATTCCTGCCCTTTATTATTATTATTATTATTTTTAGAATGAACAAAAGAAAACTCCAAAGTATAGGAATACTGTTTTTTATAAGAATAAAAGTTTTTTTAAAAGTATAAGAATAGTGTGTTATTTAGCTTCAAGTGCCTCAAGGAGCTATGTGCTTATTACAGTGTATCTCTCATAACATCTACCATGTGCGTCGCCCATAGTAGACAGGAAAAATATTTATTAGCTAAGTGAATAAACTTCATATTTTTACTTCATAATTCTCACAAAGTAGTTGTCTTGGTGAGCATGAGCTGCTTCAGAATTCCCTAATATTTCCCTCTTTGTCTTTGGACTTCAGTAGAAAAATTTTCAGTTCTTTTTCACGGGAACTCAACTCAGCATCACATAACTCAATTACTATACAGTCATGTGTTACTAAATGATAAGGATATGTTCTGAAAAATGTGTTTTTAGGCATTCTCATCATTGTGCGAATATTGTAGAGTATACTTACACAACTTCAAGATGTCATGCTCTACTGCACACCCAGGCTCTGTGGTATGTAGCGTGTTGTTCCTGAGTCACAAACCTGTACAGCACTTTATTTTAGTCCATTGAAACACAATGGCAAATATTTGTGTATCTAGACATAGAAAAAGTACAGTAAAAATACCATGTGATTATCTTATGGAAGGAATCACTGTCATATATGCAGATTGTCATTGACTGAAATGTTATGTGGCACATGACTCTACAAAGTTTCCTGAATTTGTTTGCATTTCTTACTAACTTGATTTAATTAAATGTGAATGACGTTTGAATGACTTATAAACCAGTAAAATGATTTACAGTGTTCAGATAGCCCTGAAAGCTTAGCACTTCAAAATGCAGATGGTCCGTGAATTCTGATGGTTCCATTTAGGATTATTCAACTTTAAGGTGGGGTTACCGTTTCTATTGAATGTGTTTGGTTTTCTCACTATCCTAAAGTCAAAAAATCCTAAGTTGAATGATTTTAAATTGGAGACGGTCTGCTGTGTTACCAGCATTAAATACATTTTTGACTTACAATATTTTCAACTAACAGTGGGCTTATTGGGATTTAGGTGTAGCCGAAAAAGTATCTGAGACAGGTCTTAATCCGTTTAGTTTATTTTGCCAAGGTTAGGGACATGCGTGGAGGAAATAAACATGGAGTCTCAGAAACAGTCTGTGGCCTGTAACTTTCTCCAAAGATGATTTTGAAGGCTTCAGTATCTAAAGGGGAAAAGTGGGCTGGAGGGGAAATAGGGAGGGTACTGTTATCCACTTGTTGCAAGAGAAAAGGAGCAGGTAGGGGAGTAGTCAGTTATGTATTCCTCTCAGCCTCAGTGAATGGGCACTTTACATAAGATAAGGTGAACTTAGAGTAGCTACCTGTGGAGATATTTAATCTTTTTATCTATAGGTATCTGCTTAGGAACAAAAGGTAAGGCAGCTTCTTGCATGACTCAGCTTTCAGCTTAATGTTTTTCTTTTGGCATAGTGAATTGGGGTTCAGGTTGGAGTTTTTGTTTTCTTTTACATAGGTAAGTCAGGAGCATCCGTAATTAATTGTTTCCAAAGAGGTATCAAAGAGGTCAGGGTCAACAAATAAAAACAGATGTATATATTTATGTGTTTGAATGAGGAGGATTAGTCATTCATTTTAGAGGACCAAATGTTTTAACAGTTTCCAAATGAACCACGTTACTGTTTTTAGTTCAAACAAGAATTCCAGAGCAGTTTAAGCATCATTGAAACATCAAATAAAAAACCTTGATAATGAAGAGAGGTCTCTCCCAAAAGAGCAGAGCTGCACATCAGTTTTACTTACTTCCTTAGACATATACCTGTAATTTTTTAAATTTAAAATGTCAGCTCTGCTTTGGTGCAATCGGTATGTCAATTGGTGTATCCATATTATCTCCCAGCCTGCCCAAACCACCCAAATTAGTGTAGCAAAGTCTTTTTGGAAGCTTCAAAGCTTAACTTTAATCTTGATTCCTGCTAGCCTCCAAAAATTGTTTGCTCTGTCTGCAACTAAATGGTTTTGAATGTTTTATAACAGTGTCCCTCACTTTGCAATACTATTTGGGACAGTGAATGTATTACCACTGTTAGCCTTCAGGCCATCATCTCCTTCACACCTTGCAGTACCTGTTCTTCCAGTTAACCTTATCAGCAATGCAGGCTTTTCTCACAGTGCCCACCATCTATGTCAGGGCTAGACCCTCCTGACTCTGCCTCCCAGCATTTCAGTCGCTGCTTTTCAGTTTCTGTGGCATCAGGAGTCTGATCTTTACCACTGTTCTCTAGTCCTCTTTCTTAAATTCCTTCAGCGCCTCCACTTGTCTTCAATGAAAATCCAAACAACCTGCAGGAGAATCCCTGTAGGACCTGGCACTGCCTGCCTCTCTGTCCTTTTCCTTAGCTCTTCATCTACTCGTACTGTACTGTAGGTATCATCCTTAAAGAACCATCTGTAGTTCTTCAGAAACTCCAAGGTAAACATGCTTCTGTGAACTAACGTGTGCAGTTTGCTTTGCATGAATGCCTTTCAAGTTTTCTTTTCCTGATTACTTATTTATTTCTCCCCAATGGCATCAGTCTGTGAGAGCAAGGTCCATCTCTTCCCCCTCCATTTTCGTTCCTAACGCAGACTAGATGGATGCTGAGTGGAAGCTGCTGGGTGAATGAGTGAGAACCAACCAGAGCCTCCCTGTTGATTTTTATTCTTGATTCCTTAGTCCCATTTTAGATGAACTGGTTTCCTTTCTTCTCCTCCTCTGTTTCTGTCTTAACAATTTCCACATACCTCTGACTCAATCTGGCTGAAGTACAGCTCTGCCTTGATCAAAACCTTCAGTGGATTACCATCTCTTGCAAAATCCTTTTCATGCTCAATATCATTTCCAGCCTTTACTTGTCAGTCTCTAATCTGCATTTGCAGCTGCATTTCCCATGCTTCTCCTTGCCAACTCCAGACCAGCCTCTTGTCCATTCTTTTGTCACACTCTGTAGCATAGTATTTATGTGATTGTGTTCATATCACATCCTCAGATAGGCGTTTCCTTGTCCCAGTCACTGACTAGTTAATTAAAAGTCAAAATGTCCCCTACCCCATAATCAGAATTAATATCCCATTCAGTATCTGTAAATACTACTTTTACGTTTTTCCTTCCATTATGGTATCCCATTCTACTTTTTATTATAGCCTTTGGTTTTTGCTTTACTTTTGCGTACCTGTACCTAATAGATTACAAACTCCTTGAGATAACAGCTATATCAGTTTAACCTTGAAAGCCACAGACAAGCTTGCCCAATCAATGGCTGGTGCTATTCAGTCAGTATGAATAGAGCACCTGCCTTGACTGGCAGACATCGGTTTGAATCCCTGATATGCCACAAATAGCTATGTAATCTCTTTTCTTTCTTCTGGTTTCCCAGCTTGTAATAGGAAGATGATAATACCACATTTGTAATGTGCTTATGCAGATTAAGTGAAATAATGTATGGAAAGCATATAGCTTAAAACACTGGCCTATGACACAATGCAAAAAATAGTCATGATTACTGCTGTTACTGTTACTATAGACATGTACTCACCACTGTAGAAACATATTGTTTTGTTTGAGCTTTTAGGATTAATGACTTTAATTGTGTGGCTAATTTCTAGCTGAATATAACTGAAGCTAGAAATTACCCATTAGCCTTACTATTAAATATAAAGCATGTTTTCACTATCTTACAGTCTTTTATTATTACTTATTTTGGCATTACAACATTTTGCAGGCAACAAGGATGGCTTGCTTCTTCAATTTTTCCAATAATAGAGGGCTAAACTGCTGTCAGTATTTGTGAAAAGAAGGATAATACCAAGCCTTAAATCCTATCTAGCCCAGTCTTTTCCATGCTATTTTGCAGTAAATGAGTTGAATTTCCTATGGTTAGAGTTATTGAAACCTGACATGTGGTGTTGGAGGGAACAATAAAACACCAGAAGGACTTCTTTAGCCTGCCAGTGGGCTATTCTCCCCCTCAGGTTAACTTTTGTTGGGTATATATGTTCTATTAGAACTTGGATGGATGGCACAGTCAGAATGCATAGTCTTTGTGCCAAAGCACTTAGTAAAATTGAAGTCAACGAAGGGGAAAGATATCTGATTATATTATGCTTTTGTAAATTGTTGGGAAAGATGTAGTGCAGATCATTCCTAATTTGAATTAGGTGTTTTGTGCTTATTATGTTAGTGTTTCTTAGAATTGAAATTATGGGAAGATGATTCACTGTGAGGAAATGCCTAATTTTTTTACCTTCCTTTTTTCCAACTAAAATTATGAATAACTCATCGAAGAAAGAAAAAACCCGATATAGTCACCAAAAAATGACAATAATTCATCATACATATTTAAAGCATATGTGTCGTTTTCTACACTGGTGAAAATAGATTGAGGAAATAGCACTAGAAATTGGCTTAAGACCTAGACACTGGTAGAAGAATGACATATTACCAGAGACTAAAATACCAGAAGAAGAGAAGGAATTAATGTCAGTTTCACCAACTGATGATGATGGTGATGGTGATGGTGAGAACATTTAGTAGGCAAATTTTCAGGCCCTGTGTAAGTCAATTAATGGTCATTGTTTCATGCTGCAGTTTTTATAAGAATCCCAATGAAATGCATGTTATTATTTTTACCTTTGTTTTACAGATAAAGATACTAGGGCTTCAACAGATAGTCTTACTGAATGTCGCATAACTTGTAAACGACAGAAGTGGGACTTAAACTGAGACCAGGCTAACCCACTGTCAGTCCTCTTAATCCCAATGCTGTACTGATAAGGCTACAATCAATTCTGTGGTGACAGTAAGGGCAAAGTTCTGAGAGTGAGTTCTTAAGTTCTTCTCTAGGAACACAGTACCTGCTGGTTAGAGCAGAGCCACCAACTGACCAGACGACTACTTCAAAGGCTTTAATGAGGGGGATTTACAGATTGACATGGAAAAACTCTTTGTAGTAAATCCTTTATGGCAGGGACACCATTTTAAGCTGCATCAGGAAGAAGACAAAGATAGACTATGTGATTTAGATACTATGTTTCCTGAAAGCCGATTTCAGTAGAACCACTGTATCAGCATTTTAAACTGCAAAACCTAAGCAGAGGAGAGTTAACAGTGTGGTTATAATTGGTGTATGTACCCCTTGATCCTAGATGGAGACATTCTGTTAATAACCCCCATCTGGCTATGCAAATGGCAAGATTCCATCCAATAATCCAGAGGAGGCTCTCTAACATCCCTGAGGTCTCCTAGCAGACCCAGATCCTATTTGAGTTTGGCCTTTCAACAATTTTATTATGGCTGTAGGTGCCTATTTCCAAGCACCCACAACCTATCATTATTAGTTATTCAATAACATCCCATTGGACATGTTCTTTAAGATTTAGCAAAATAATTACCCAGAAGACTACAGAGTCCCATAATGTATTCTTACTGATATGGTTTGACCGTACAAACAAAACAAGAGAGTGAAAAAACACAGACACAAACATGAAAGTCAACCTTTCTACTGAAATAGATCTCACATTGGTAATGCGAGTTTTATATAATACCAAATATCTATTATTTGAGAAATGAAAGCACACACAGCTGCTGTGAAATAAGAACAGAAGTGAAATTTCATATTAAAAAGGAGCTAATTCAGACAAGCATCGGAAGTAACATTTTATTGGTTATAAGACATTTTTACATTTCAGCATCTTAAAATAGGAATCCTTTTTAAAAGATGGCCTCTCACAAATACTTTGTCGTGAAATAGTGGTAACATATAAGGCCCCTTTTAAAACATGAGCGAGATGATGTCATTTCTGCTCAAATCTTCCTGGCTTTGGATCTCTATAAAATCCAAGAACCTTAACCGTAGACTACATGGCTCAGTATGATCTGGCCACTCACTTGCTTCTCTAACTTTATTTCCCAGGACTTTCTCCCGCCCTCGTTTTTTTCTCTCTTTTTTGCAACCATACTGGTCTTTCCGTTCTTTTTTTTTTTTTTTTTTTTAATTATACTTTAAGTTCTAGGGTACATGTGCATAACGTACAGGTTTGTTACGTATGTATACTTGTGCCATGTTGGTGTGTTGCACCCATCAACTTGTCAGCACCCATCAACTCGTCACTTACATCAGGTATAACTCCCAATGCAATCTCTCCCCTCCCCATGATAGGCCCCGGTGTGTGATGTTCCCCTTCCCAAGTCCAAGTGATCTCATTGTTCAGTTCCCACCTGTGAGTGAAAACATGCGGTGTTTGGTTTTCTGATCTTGCAATAGTTTGCTGAGAATGATGGTTTCCAGCTGCATCCATGTCCCTATAAAGGACACAAACTCATCCTTTTTTATGGCTGCATAGTATTCCATGGTGTATATGTGCCACATTTTCTTAATCCAGTCTGTCACTGAGGACATTTGGGTTGATTCCAGGTCTTTGCCATTGTGAATAGTGCCGCAATAAACATACGTGTGCATGTGTCTTTATAGCAGCATGATTTATAATCCTTTGGGTATATACCCAGTAATGGGATGGCTGGGTCATATGGTACTTCTAGTTCTAGATCCTTGAGGAATCACCATACTGTTTTCCATAATGGTTGAACTAGTTTACAATCCCACCAACAGTGTAAAAGTGTTCCTATTTCTCCACATCCTTTCTAGCACCTGTTGTTTCCTGACTTTTTAATGATTGCCATTCTAACTGGTGTGAGATAGTATCTCATTGTGGTTTTGATTTGCATTTCTCTGATGGCCAGTGATGATGAGCATTTTTTCATGTGTCTGTTGGCTGTATGAATGTCTTCTTTTGAGAAATGTCTGTTCATATCCTTTGCCCACTTTTTGATGAGGTTGTTTGTTTTTTTCTTGTAAATTTCTTTGAGTTCTTTGTAGGTTCTGGATATTAGCCCTTTGTCTGATGAGTAGATTGCAAAAATTTTCTCCCATTCAATGACCATACTGCCCAAGGTAATTTTTAGATTCAATGCCATCCCCATCAAGCTACCAATGAGTTTCTTCACAGAATTGGAAAAAACTGCTTTAAAGTTCATATGGAACCAAAAAAGAGCCCACATTGCCAAGACAATCCTAAGTCAAAAGAACAAAGCTGGAGGCATCACGCTACCTGACTTCAAACTATACTACAAAGCTACAGTAACCAAAACAGCATGGTACTGGTACCAAAACAGAGATATAGACCAATGGAACAGAACAGAGTCCTCAGAAATAATACCACACATCTACAGCTATCTGATCTTTGACAAACCTCAGAAAAACAAGAAATGGGGAAAGGATTCCCTATTTAATAAATGGTGCTGGGAAAATTGGCTAGCCATAAGTAGAAAGCTGAAACTGGATCCTTTCCTTACTCCTTATACGAAAATTAATTCAAGATGGATTAGAGACTTAAATGTTAGACCTAATACCATAAAAACCCTAGAAGAAAACCTAGGTAATACCATTCAGGACATAGGCATGGGCGAGGACTTCATGTCTGAAACCCCAAAAGCAACGGCAACAAAAGCCAAAATTGACAAATGGGATCTAATTAAACTAAAGAGCTTCTGCACAGCAAAAGAAACTACCATCCGAGTGAACAGGTCTTTCTCTTCTTAAATCACCTAGGCATACTTCCACCTCCAGGTCATTGCCCTTGGTGTTTCCTCTGCTGGGAATATGTTTCCACT
Organism: Chlorocebus sabaeus; assembly: GCF_047675955.1. NCBI lineage: Eukaryota > Metazoa > Chordata > Mammalia > Primates > Cercopithecidae > Chlorocebus > Chlorocebus sabaeus. The sequence continues at coordinate 37,839,147 of NC_132923.1, read as the reverse complement.
GAGAAGCCCATGGTTCACTCTCACATCTACTTCAGATATTTATTCAGGTCATAGTTATTTAGGCTGTCGCTGGCCACCTTATCTGAAATTGCAGCATCCTAACATTTCCTGTCTACTTTTCTGCTTCGTTTTTCTCTCTAGCATTTATTACCAGCAGACAGTTCGTATTTTTTATTTACCTTGCCTGTAGTTTGTCTCTCCTCAGTAGAGTATAAGCTGTGGTAAAAACAGGGATTTTTGTGTATTTTCTTCACTACTGAATCTCCAGGTCTTAGACAAATGCCCACTATAGACAAGACACTTAGTAAATATACACTGAATATATGAATCGCTATAATATAAATATATAAATACATATATATGAATATGCCAAATATAAAAAAATAAATCAATGGATTACATACTGAAAGGCTGATAAGGTGGGGAAGAGGGTAAATATTACACTAAGTCTGTCCAGTGGCTCATGGTCTAGGATCTGGGCATCTTGCGCTATAAACTTCTGCCTCTGTTACTGGCTATCTGAGTAAAGTTTACAAGTTAATCCCTTGGGCCTCCAGGCGGGACTAGAGTATGGATGTTATAACCTCTCAGTTAATTGAGCCTTCTGCTAAAAACAATTGAAAAATGAGGACCAGAACTGGGAAGCTGAAGTGTCTGAAACCGTATTTTTTAACGTAAATATTATCACCAGAAATCATAGTTGTAAGGAGAGTCTTAATACAAAAGACTTTGGAGTTAATTTTTGGCTCAGTTGCTTTTGTTTCATAAATAGTGAAACTGAAGCCCAGGATTTGAGAGACTTAGCCAAGGTCAAGTGTTAATTGGTGGCCAGCCATAGAACTGTACTCAACAACCCTGACTGAACCCCGTGTTCTTTTTACTTTCGTTAGTACATATGGTAAATACTGGTGATTAAAAACAAAAAAGAGTTATACTTAGCTGTTTTGGTATTTTGTTCAACTTATATTTGATGAATTCACCTAATGGAAATAATACATAGGTCAATTTGTCTCTCTTTGTGACCTAATTCAGCTTCCAGAGGAGATTGGAAAACTTGAAGATAAAGTGGAATGCGCTAATAATGCCCTGAAAGCAGATTGGGAAAGATGGAAACAAAATATGCAAAATGATATCAAGTTAGCATTTACAGATATGGCTGAGGAGAATATCCATTATTATGAACAGGTAATTAGTGTTATTTGATATTGCTTCATTTTAAAGTTATATTCTCATTTACTTTTGGTCTGTCCAATGTGAAAGAGTGTATTAAAGAACCAGTGTCACATTCTGATGCCCCTCTGGTAGCTCAGTTTCGATGAAGTTGTCAGTTACCATTTAGTTTTTTATCCTCAGTTTGTTGTTTTGGATTTCGATTCTTCAAAAGCATTTGATAATGCTTTCTAATGATTCTCCTATCTACTCCTCTTTCCTCTCTCTTTTCCATTTATAAAGAGTTGGCAAAGGAAGGAAAGGAACAGAGGTTTGAATGAGCAGAAAATCAGTTCAGGGCCTGTTCCCTGTATCCTTGCTATCCCCGTCTTCTGTAGCTATTCTAAAACCATCAACAAAGGAGCATCCCATTCCATCAGCAAAGAGTAACAACATCTTTTTTTTTTATGTTCATTTTATTTTTCAGATGATTGTATTTCATTTTTTTACAACTAACTTTTCCTCAGATAAGTTTTTTGTTTTTTTTTTTTAAATCGTAAACATACTTTTCCTAGAAAGTATATTTTAAAAGAACATCTTTAACTTTATCTCTGGCTGAATTAATGAATATGTGAAATTATTACATTAACAAAATTATGTCCTATAGCAGTGGTCCCCAACCGTTTTCATACCAGGGACAGGTTTCATGGAAGACAATTTTTCCGTGGACCTAGGTGGGAGCGGGGTTAGTTTCAGGATGAAACTGCTCTACCTCAGATCATCAGCCATTAGTTAGATTGTCATAAGGAGCATGCAACTTAGATCCCTTACATGCGCTCCTGTGAGAATCTAATGCTGCCTCTGATCTGATAGGGAGTAGAGCTTAGGCAGTAATGCTCACCCACCGCTCACCTCCTGCTGTGTGGCTGGGTTCCTAACAGGCCAGTGACCAGTACCGGTCCGTGGCCCAGGGGTTGAGGACCCCTGTAATTTAGAGTATATAGTGCTTATCAGTTTAAAAGAACTTTAAACTGAAATATTATATACCTTGAAAGAGTAACTGATATTGATGTTTTTATTCAACAAGAGTTAATTAAGCCCCTTCTATCACCAGACATTGTGCCTGGCCCTGGAGAGACCACAGCATGCAAGGCAAACACAATCCCTGTCTCATGTAGTTACAGCCAATGACGGGAACAGTCACAAAGAGAGCATAACAAAATGGTATAAAGGTTAGGTATAGAAAGACATTGCAGGGGCATATAACCTAATCTAGGAAAAATAAGGATATGTTTATGCAGAGACCTGAATGAAGAATAAGGAGTTGCCAGATGAGGGTGTGAGAAATGGAGTTGGAGGCAGAGAAAACACATGTACAAAAGCCTCGAAGGGAGAGAGAACATGTTCAGATAACTGAGGTTCTTTTTTGGAGGAAGAAGGAGTGAAGGTAGTTTTGAATTGAAAGATTAGGCTGAAGAGTGCTATATAAATTTAGTCTTTTACCTTTAAGGGAAATGGGAACCTCTGAGTAGTTTTCAGCAGGGAACTGACAGCATCAGAGTTGCCTTTTGGAAAGATCACTCTGACTGTACATGGGTCAGAGTTAGGCAACACTGGGCATGATGAGACTAGTTAGGAGGTAGGAAAGGCAGAGATGTGAACTGACCTAGGAGTTTCATGTTAGTGGGCTAGAGATGATCGAACAGATCCGTGGTTTTGTTTTGTTTTGTTTTGTTTTTTAACTGGGTAGAACTGGAAAGATCATTTTCTGTCTCTCCTTAATTTTTCATTCTGGTAACAACTATAAGTAAAATCAAGTATCTAAAATGAATTTCCCATAAATCTCAGATTTTGAATGATATAAAATATTTCTTTTTAATAAAGTACATTTATCAACATAAAGCTTTATTACCATTTAACTGTTTAAATCCATAGAGCTAACCTTACCTCTCCTTTATAGTAGAAATTGTCTACACTTAAATTACAGAATTGTTAAGAAAGTCACTTGTTATGAATAACAAAACAAATCAAAAATTTAATAGAGATAATTTATAAGAAAATGTCTTAAAACATGCAGTTTTCTATAAACGATTATAACACCTAAGTATATTAGGGTATAAAAATCACAAGACAAATGCACTTAATATATTTTCCTTTAAATGATAAGATCTGCCAATTTTTCTAAATTTGGATTTTTTTTTAAAGTGTTCGTAACAATTCCACAGCATTCCAACTAAAATGTTTGGGTTTTGACCGTACTTCTCACATAAATACGTATTTTTTTCAGTCTCATTGATTGAATTCAGTTTATACAAAACATTCCTTTCTTAGAAACAGTTAAAAGAGCATCGCTGTACCATATCGCAAATTTTGTTTTTCACAGCAGTTTCTATCAGTGCATGATGTTTTTAACTCTTTCCCCAAGTGTACTACAGTTCTAAATGTTACAAAACTATATCAAGTGTCCTCCATCTTAAATGTATAAATTTGGAGGGATCATTGTTTTTCATTTGTATAACTTCCAGAGATCCTTATAGCTCCATTTATTTGTTGAATTTTTTCCTGAGTGAAAAACTTGTAACAGATTTGGCACATCAGTCCAGTAAAACAAAATCAAGAAGTTGGAGCCCTTAAATGGTCAAGGATTCTTAGCGAAAGATTAAGGCCTAAACAGCAACAATCCGCCACTAACTATTAACATCAGAATATCTCAGATATACAGGGAAGTGAAATGTTCCAGAGACCATTCATTTCCTGTTTAATTTCATCACATTCTAATGGAAATACTTCTTTTTTCATCAGTATTCCCAAAAGGGTCTGTTCCTAGTGTGATGGATGAAACAGGGTATATATACATTTGCCTTTGGATTTACCCGTATTAAGTTCTGGTCACAGATTGTTTAGATATTAAAACTTAAATATTAAAATGGCAGAGGGAAATTAGATTATAAATATGAGGTATGGGTCTGTATCCAACTCCAGTTATTATCATATTGTACAATAATTGTGTCATGTTATACTTAGAGGCATCTATTACATCTAAGAACATGTAATAATCAGTGTCATGTTGTACTTAGATGTATGAATTTATTGGGAGAGAGTTGATTCTAAATCCACAACGAGTGTCTCAAATGAAACTTTTACTAGGTAAAATGATGTTATTCACATTTTGTTCTATATGACCAATAATTAAGGATAAATGTGTTGAGTCTTTTTAAACAAATGAATAATAAAACAATAAAATTAAAAATCCATTTGAGCAGGATGAATGATTTCAAAGTACACTGATACTCAAATAACGAAAGAAAATGACTTCCTGCTAATGTAAAGGGATTCTAAAACAGTAAAACAGGACATGTTGGATATAGGGCATGGATATTTCCTAACATTTTTCTTGAAGGTGCAAAAGAAAATCTGCTTTGTTGTTGTCAATGCTGATGGTGTTAATGATGAAAGCTTGAGAGCAAGTGATTCCTGGCTTATCTTATGAACTGGAAGAGCACATTCTTCTCAAAACTTTATTTTAATATCGTTGAATTCACTTGGCTGTGCAATGTCCTCTTACAATAAGACTTTGAGGGCTTATTTGGACATTCTGACAGGAAAGTGCAGCCATTTAGGAACTGCTTTGGAATAGCTCTGGACTTGGCAAGAACTATTAATATAAAAGAGAACAATTACCTTTCAGCTGGATGAGCACAAAAAATGGGGAACCGTCTACCCAGTCCAGTGAAATCACCTTTGTTATTAAGGAGGTGACAGACAGCTCTGATGTCCTTTTGGTCATTTAATCTCTTTGTTTTATTTGTCTCTAACATATCAAGGACAAGGTTGATAGTAAGAAAGGGTAGGGAATTCACAAGAGTTATGATAAGGGTAGGGTTAGTAAAAGGAGCTATGTTCAAATGTGTCTATGCAGATTCTTAATATATGCCTGCTAAATTAACATTTCTGAGTACCTGCTGTGATCCGGGCCTGCTCTATATCTCACATGTGGCATCTCACATGACCTTCTCTGTAACTCATGGAGGTAGCGCTCTCCTCTCTCTGCAGTCTTGCTGGCCCAAGTTTCCACTAATGTTAATTTTTGCCAAATTGCAGTTTGTAGTTAAGTGAATATGATAAAGGAATATAGTTTATTCCTTTGCATAGCTTATTTTATAATATAGTTCATTCCTTTGAATAGTTTATTTTAAAATTATTAGTGGATATATGGAAATGCTTATTTTATTATCTTATTTTTCTGGTTATAATATTAATGCAGCCTCACTGAAAACAAACAATTATAGCAACAAAAGCTCAGTACACAAATATATGATGAGGATAAAGAATACCCATATAATCCTTTCTCCTAGGGAGTGGTTCATTTATATATAATTATAGAACATAATTTGCTATTTTAAGATTAAATTATTGTTAGATTTTCTGCATGGGTCTTTGGAATGTGTCAGCATAAAAACACATATGTTTAGTCATTTATTTAGTGTCACAATCATTAAAATGAATATATATTATTTTGAGTTCCATATTTTTCATTTATTTTACATGTTTCCACATAGTGTCATAATTTTCTTATGCTACATCATACTGATGTATATTAGCTTAGATAATTAATAGTTGAACATTTGTTTTTTTTTTTCTATCATAACTATTAAAAATAATTATAGATACTAACTTTTTGAAAACTTGGTAAGAATTTCAAGAAATAAGCAGGTCTATGATTACTGCATTTTTTATTCTATCAGTCTTATTTAGGAATGTCAGTTCCCTCATGTAAACTCATTTATGTGAGATTCTGTTATCGAAGCCCTGTGCTAAACACGGGTGGCGCGGCCTGGGGAGAGATGACCCAAATTCACACTTAAATTCTGCTGTTAGGAGGCTAAAGTTGATTGGGGAAAAATAATATATAAAAATATTTATTCATTTATTTGATTAATACAGCCCTAATGTTATTTTTTTTCTAATGGCGAAGTATTTAAATTAGTTTTTTTGCTTGATTGTAATGGACAGACTCAATAAAAGGTTCTATTCTTAGCAGATAACACAAATATATTTATATGGACATCTAGCAAGCAGAAAAACAATTATAGCAAAGGAAAATTTCTGAAACATAAATGAGGAAAAGAAAAAAAGATCATTATAAGGGTATACCATCTAGCCAGATGAACAGTACTACTAATGTTTTCTTAAAATCCAAGTCTAGTTATTTATGGCTCATTTAAAAATCACAGAAATTTTGTAAAAGTAGATCTCACAGCAGTCCTCTAAAAACTAAGTATGGGCCTGGTGCAGTGGCTCACCCCTGTAATCCCAGCACTTTGGGAGGCCGAGACGGGTGGATCACAAGGTCAGGAGATCAGATCGAGACCATGGTGAAACCCGGTGTCTACTAAAAATACAAAAAAATTAGCCAGATGTGGCGGCAGATGCCTGTACACCCAGCTGCTCAGGAGGCTGAGGCAGGAGAATGGCGTGAACCCGGGAGGCAGAGCTTGCAGTGAGCTGAGATCGCGCCACCGCACTCCAGCCTGGGCGACAGAGCGAGACTCCATCTCGAAAAATAAATAAATAAGTAAGTAAATAAATAAATAAATAAATAAGTATGAATAAGCGCTGAGTGTCCAGAAGGTTCTTCAAGTGTAGTTTTACTTATTTAGGGATTTATTTCTTGTGTTGGGAAAATGGTGAAATAAATTCTAGTGAAATGGTTGTTTGTTTTAAACTTAATATTATACTGCATACTTTGGGACATTTTGTAGATTGTGTATATATTTACTTGAAACCATCCTGGTCCAAATAGGACAATTTCCAAGTATTCTGAGCTTAAGAGGTTAATCTATATTGATAATGATGATAAAATTGCTACCTAAGCAAGATTTGGATGGATGGCATTTAGATTCCTGTCAGAAATTTCATTCTATTCAAAGCTGAAAATCAGAAAAAGTATTGATTTGTGCTCATCTCTGAGTTGAAAGGAGCAATAAGGGGAATAGTCTCCCTAGACTTAATTCTGACTAACAAAGAACTGTTATCTTAACATGACAGTTCCATAAGGAGACAGTACTATTTTCAAAATCTGGGAGGTGAAAGCAAAGGAAGGAAAACTTGGCCATTCTCAGTCATATTTCCTAGAATTTAGTAAAGTAGCTTAAAAAATTAGAGAAAAGTTAGTTATACTTTCAAAATCATACACTCTAAATGAGAATATGACTTGAGAGGAGTGGACAATTCTTAAAAGTGAAAAGAATGAAGCAGGTAAAGAACCTGACACAATCATACCTGTGGACCATGGACCATGGAAACAAAGATGATAGAGGAGGATACAGTCAAGGAAGAATACAGAAAAACACAGGCAATATCAGTGAAAGCATATGTCGGGAAGAAGAGAGTTTTGGGGGAAAAAATGTGAAGAGCTTCCAAATAGCACCAGAGTCAAATGAGAGTAGGTATGAGGAGCCTCTTTGGAAGCAAGAAAATTAGGAATTCATGTGTTATCAAAAAATTAATAAAAATGAATTCCTAGTGGAAACTGTGTAATGGGAACTAAGAAAACAGAACTACCTCATTTCTATTTCACTGCTGTTTTATCCATGAAGGAGAATGAAAGTATAAGATGAAAGGGTTAGGCAAATACAAATAAAAGTTAACTAAAATTCAGTACATTTGAGGAGGTAATAAAACAAAAACTATCCATTGCTACAAAGAGATGGCTGGGTGTCTTCTGTTTTGCAGTGAGTGGTGCAAAAGCCCACCCTTTACCAACCTGAAAGCAGTGCTTACAAAGCCCCAGTTGAAGCTCTTAATTCTAAATTTACTCATAGAAGGAAGACTGACAGACCGTCACTTACTCAGAAGAAATGCAGGCCATGTTACTTTCCTAGGTGAATCCTAAAATTACCCCCAGAGAAGGTTTTCAGCAATACTGGAACAATGTTTCCAAAGTAGTTAACCTCCTCTGTAACTTCAGATACACACCATGCACAGTCAATACTTGCTCAACCCTTTGTCAATAGCCTGTCTTAGAGAGAGAAGAGTGGATATGGTAGGGGAGTTACCCACATAGAGTTGTTCAGCATAATTTTTAGCCTAAGAAATGGCAGGTAGTGTTGGAGTTTTCTTTTAAATTGTTGGAACAGAGGTGTAATAGATGGTCTGTATTGAATCATTTTTTTTTTTTATGTTGACCATAAAAAAGACTTCTGGGCTGAATCTCTGTCAAGAGGCACCTTCTTTAAAGTTAAATTCTCTTTCCTTATTATGAAAACAAAGAAGTTGACTAGAGCTGGAATAATCCAGAGTTATCCAGGACAAGGAATTTTGAACCCATAACAAGGTGCATTTCTTTTTACAATCATGCCTCCTAATAGTTACTAAAGCCTGACCTAAACCCTAGACCTCAGAAGACAGATGCCCTGGTGCTAAAATAGGCCTTCAGAAAAGAGCATTCTACGTCTTTGGAACTATGTGAAGAATATCTCAGAACTACATTATACACCCTAAAATTGAATAGATTCCAGTTACATGTAGGCTATATTTCTGGCAAAGCAAGCACACCAGCTTGAGAGGATAAGAAGCTTAGAAGTTTACTCAGTCTAGCCATTTTTATACCAGTTAACTTTTCCAATTCGTTACATCCTTGTACCTACATTATCTGCTGTCTTATTCATTGGGAAGTACTCACTGGAAGCCTGAATGCATTAAGAAATTCAGGTTACATCATGCTACTTTTCTATAGATCATCTAATTTATTTAGGGATGATCATCAAAAGGAAAACAGCAACTTTTCATCTTCTTAATGCCATTAAATGGCAATACATTGAGTAGAGTGTTCTCCTTGTGTTTCAAGAGACCAGCATTGTTATTGATTATTTATTAACCTTGTCCTTTTTACCAAATATATCACTTTTTTGTTGAGCAATCAGTTCTTATTTCAAATAGAATCTAAAGGCACATAGAAATGATCAGAGCAAAAGATACAGAGATGGAATAGTCTTCTGTGATTCTAGAACATCTTTGGAGGCAAGCCACCATTAGACTCCAAGAAACTGCCTTCTCAGTTTGACACATTATTACCAGGAAATTTGGATAAGTGAAGAAGCAAGAATTGTAACCTGAGCTTGGGGAAATCTACATTTAAGATATTTCACAAATAACTTTTTAAAAATTGACTATTATAAATATCAGAGGAAGTCTCTGAGCATAGTTCTTTGGGTCTCTAATTATTGTATATTTGTGGTATACATGACCCCACAATCCTTTACTTCCACTGATTGAGGATGGCAAGTTGATAGCCAGGTTACTCCCATTTAGCTTATACTGTTTTGTTTTGTTGGAGAAGGTTGGCAACGCATCTTAGCATGTTTATGTTTCTAAGAAATTCTTAGGAAAGAAACCTATTCACCTTTCTTTATCCTCTCACATCTCGAATTTGCTCACAGAAACCATTTATGGAGTAAATGTCTGAAATGTTCTCTAGAAAACAGAGGGAAAACAGATGATAGAGATATAAGATTTCTAATGCTCATTAGAGTGTTCATTTTAACACCACTTGAACGAGCTTAGGTAACCATGAGGTCTTGACAGAGTAGATTTTAATTCAACATGACTTAAAACACTGCTCTATTATAGTCTACTGCCTTTGAACTTATGTTTGCATAATTTGATGCAACTTTTCACTGATGTATGGATGAATATTCCCCTACCATAGCAAATAAGAAGGTAAGTATTATCTTCTATGTTGTTTATACGGTCCTGCTTTCACATTCCAAGAGGTAAATCTAAAATCTAACTAGTTTCTGTCAGCAGCAATCTTTATATTTAAGCCAAAGTTATTTTGCATTAGATAGTCTTTAGCATGGAGAATGATAATATGCTTTTTAGAAGTCAATTTATTTAATTTTCTGGGTATTTGTTTTGGTGACCTCTTAATTAATTTTGACAAAAACTTAATTTTTTTCAAAATTTAAGTTTTATGAGAGTCATATTAAGGTCCTATTGTGTTAGAAGACATTTCTGACTTAAAAAAAAAAAAAAGAACAAAGTAATTATTAAGTAGTTAAGCAGGTTTATTTACTAAAGAAGTTCTCAGAGTACTTTATGTGCCTATATGGTTGTGAATCTGAAGACATAATACTTTTCTTGACTAGATCAGTGTTTCTTCTTGCAGGATGAGTATTCTACAGAACATAGTTTAGGAAATCTTGGGTAATAGTGTTGATCTCTAATGCTACTTTAAGTGTGGACTGATATTCATTCCATAAGTTATTATAGATTCAATTTAGAAGTTGCAAGTGATCAGTTGGAATCTTTGATAGCAATTCCACATTGCCAAGACATCCAAGTAGATTAGGAGGTTTGACTTGTTGAATTCTATGGAACAATTCAAGTATTGTCCAGCCTTTGTGGTGATTTGCATGTGGCATGAATTACAGACTAGTCATGGCCAGTAAGACCACTTAATGGTCCTTAGAAGACTGAAAGAAGGAAAAACAAAACAATTGTTCTTCACCACGGATAGTTTAAGAGGCATTGCTCTGAAGCTCCTTCTGGTTTTTACAAGTCTGTTGATCTCTTACACTTAATATAGATAGTGTCCTTTCTCATTTAAAAGTTTATAATCAATTTAATATTGAAGCATCATAAAAAGCATATAAAACACATTCAGTTTTAGAATTAAGTTTAATTGCAGCAGGATTTTATTTTTATTTATTTCTAAGGAAACTTTAGAATCAACTAGTTGTCATTTTTAGAATTCTTAACTATTATGTACTTACTTTGTTGTTTGATTAAGTGTGATTTCTTCTCTGAATTAAATTTTCAAAATCCATAGCTATAGCTCATGTTTCCATCTAGTTGTGAACCTTTTATTATGTGTCATATAAGTCTTAAATATTTTTGTTGTTTTATAGGTTTTTACTTTTTTTTTTTTTTTTTGAGATGGAGTCTTGCTCCGTCACCCAGGCTGGAGTGCAGTGCTCCAATCTCAGCTCACTGCAACCTCTGCCTCCCAGGTTCAAGCGATTCTCCTGCCTCAGCCTCCCAACTACCCAAGTAGCTGGGATTACAGGCACCTGCCATCATGCCTGGCTAATTTTTTATATTTTTAGTAGAGACGAGGTTTCACCATGTTGGCTAGGCTGGTCTCAAACTCCTGACCTCAAGTGATCTGCCTGCTTTGTCCTCCCAGAGTTCTGGGATTATAGGTGTGAGCCACCGCACCCAGCCAGCTTTCTGCAGTTTTCAAAACTTCAATTGAAAATATTCTCATCAGTCCGCTATGTTCTGTAATGTAATTTGTTCTCAATTATCTATGCAAATAAAGTGACCTTAGGTGTGAAATAGACAGTTATATCATGCCATAGTCTGTGCTGCTTCCCATCCTTTGGGCTACATAAGTTTTTATGTAGTTAATCAGGGATTTGCATGGAAGGAGATTGCACATAATAATGAAATAATTTCTAAAAATGTCTAGTTTCTGAATCAAGGACATTCTGCTTATTGTGCTTTGTAAATGACAGACTACATACTATGGGCCAATATAATAGTTTCTGTATAGAAAAGGAAGAAATGATTTAAACACACACACACGCACACACACAGCATTTTATCACAAATAAGAAAGGTGGGTCTTCTAATGGAAAAAATTAAAGTTGGATACCATGATGCCTGCATTAGCTAATTATAAAGTCCTAATCATGTCCTCTCTATATACCCAGTTTGCTAAACTGCCAAATAGAGGTATTCCTCCCTTCCCCCACCCCACATCCCTTTCACATACATCCCTCACAAGTCTTTAGGAGAATAAAACTGGAACACATATGTAACACACTATAAAATAATGTGCTTAAACATCATAGTTGCACCTTAATTTTCTAATAATCCAAAGGTAAATGTGCTCATCTGTATAGTTTGTTGTACTTTCAACGTATGCTTACACAAAAACAGATAAGCTTAATGTCTGAAGTGTCTCGCATTAAACTGGATAGACTTCATGTAATTGGCTTAGTTTTAAGTAAACAACAATGATGTTGTGGTGTAGCAAAAGTATGAGTTTATAAGGATATGAATTTAAATTTTGGCTCTTATGTTAATTTCTCCTATAAAGATTTCCAATATGTTAGACCTTTCAGAGCCCCAATTTCCTCATGTATAAAAATGAGAGAAATGGATTAAATTTTATCTAGGGCTCCATCTGTCTTTATCAGCTCTTGCGTTAGACATCTACAGAATAATGCTACAGAATAATAAAAAAATGGACCACAAGATGGCGTTTGTAGCTAATGAGTCCTTTTGCATTAACTGTGTTGCAGTCATTTAAATATTTGCAATAATTACAAGTGCACACTTATCACTTACATTCTTGAGAGATATGTAAAAGTAATTTTTAGAAAAATAATCTGCAAATCCTGTTATTTTTAAGTTATTGGTATTTCTAAAATTATAAATTGGCAAATGATTCTCAGAAGCTGAATTTAGACTTTTCCAACAATGAAATTTAATGAATAATTTGAGCTATTGCAAAATAATAGAAGTTGCTTTTCTCTGGCAGTATCAACTCTAATTTCCAGATTGATTACATATCAGAATTTGAAAATATGTACCTCCTGAAAGTTTTCATTAGTGTTTCAATTTCAGGTTTAGGAGATTAAAAAACAGTTACTAAAATGTTACACACCCTATTGCTGTCATTGTAAGCATAACCTAATGATTTTTATAGATGATAAATAATTTCGTGATGCTATTGACCTAGTAGAGAAATGATAGCCAATTTGAGCTTCAATGTTTTCTCAAATGTAGGTGATATCAGCTGTGTCCAGGATCATTTGAGACGACGTTAAAATACTTAGAAGAAACTCAGTCATATTTCCAATTGGTAGCTTATTGAGAAAGATGTAATTATCATGGTACTCTCTCTAAAAGGTGCTTTTTGATTAAAGGTGAAAAGTAGAAGCACAACAGCTTTATGTGGCTTAATATGGGAATTTCCCATTTTAAAATAAATATATGGGAAGGTGTGGCTTTTACAAATATTATAATTATAAGTATCATTATTATTAGGTAAATGTCTAGTTATTTTACTTTATTACCACAGAAATACATAATTGTATTTTATTTTGACTTATGTAATAATTTGGATGAAAAATTTTCTAGTTAGCTGTTTCTATCAACAGTGTGGTGTCATTACCTATGGAGATATCAGCTGTTACATAGGCATCACATGGTGGCTAAGGGCATGGGCTTTGGACAAATGACTTCTGACTTTTAGCTGAGTGACCTTAAGGACTTTTTTTTTTTATTGTAGTGAGCCTCAGTATCCTCATCGATGAAGTGCTGAAAATGCCATAGATTTGTTTGGGTGTTAAAATATAAATGTACATGCATATACATATATGTATGGATGGAAAGGAATACATAAAGATGAAAGAGAAGTCTTAGAAGCAAAGGTTAACATTCCCAGTGAGTCACTAAAAATTGTTTATAAGATTTTATGCTCATCAGGTATTTCTAGGAGTCTTAACCAGCATATGCCTTAAGCCACTAATTTTACTTGAGCCCAAAATTGCCACCATAGAAAACAGGTTTTAAAGCTGCTAAACGAATGAATGGATGAATGAATGACAGAAAAGCAGTTAACTCAGTGTCTAATAAGGATTCAGTAAATGTTGGCTACTAGTAGTACAAGCAGATGTAGTGGTACTGAAAATATTTCTCATATATTTATGAATCTTATCTTTGGAAATTATGACAATTATCTTATAAATACCAAATGCAAGGAGGAGAAGTAAAATTTTATGTTTGCTGTATTCCACACTGGGTCAAGCAAAGCAGAGCAAGGCATATTTACAGATTATATGTGATTGCATTTGCCAACTTCTTGTCAGCCACGGTTAGCCTCTGGAAATCTTCACTTTTAGTTCTGGGATGAAACTTAACGGACACACATAGTTCAAACCCTTACTATGAATAGGTAAACAGGCCCAGAGCAATAAAGAAATTTACCTGAAATCACACTGTAGAACAGAACATCTTCATATCCCATAAGCTTGAGAAAATAGGGATTCTCAAATGTGGAAGCTTCCACTGAAAGCTGTATCTTATGTATAGAAATACCATTATTGTCACCATTTACTCTTTAGAAAACTTGATCACATCTGCCTGTGGGATTACTACCCGCTTATGAGAACTGAAGAGACATTTACCTCTTCTAATGCAAAATGTCACCACCTTTAGTGAAGTATCAAGAGATTTATTTTCAAAACTGAAAGTTAGTTTTGGAATTAAAACTTAATTTTCTACGTATTCTATCTGTGTGTACTGCATTTGAGGAGGTTTTCAGCCTGTGTGTAGAAACAGAAAGGCTTCGTTTACCTGTTGGGTCTGTTTTCCCCACCTCTGGCTCACCTTTCTGTGGTGGTTCTCTTTGTCGGAGTTCTCTCCTCAAAGAGAAATTGCACTTGCCTTTGGCTACAACTGCAGCCACCTGGGGGAAACGTGTACTGGATTCTCACTTAACGAGGATTTGTGATAAGCTTTTTTTCCGGTTAAACCACATCGTGGCTCATTGCATGTATAGCATATTTATCAGCTTCTGCAGTGAGAAGGAACTGTTCACCATGATTTCCTATAGAGCACTGGAAAAAAACACACTACTGCCCTATGAGAGTCATTTTTCTTAACTGTAAAATGAAATTACCTGATTTCATCAGAAGATTATTGCATGAAATAAAACAGTATGTATGGAAAATGATGACATCTTATTCAAATGGAAGTGGAACTCCTGTTGTTGTTGGTTCTCCCATGATAGTATGAGAATCCAAAGCTAGAATGAGCTAACCAGAACTATTAAATGTCAGGCCAGCAGTGTTGCTGGGTATTTTTTATTACTACTCTGGTTTCGACAGATACTAACTTTCTTCACTCACTGTAATGATTTAAAAGTGGAAAAAATTGTTTGATGACAATGCAAAGCCAAACAAATAGAAACATCTTTTAAAAATATTAACTTACAAGCAAATCTCACACTAGGTTTTGAGATTTTTTTTGGTTGTATTAACGATTCTTTATAAACTCCAATTATAATCCTGAGCACAGTAAATACTCACTGTAATAAATTACTTAACTATATGGTATAAACAATATATTTCTTGAGTTTTTCCTTAGGTTTCATACTCAAGAGCAAAGAAATTTAAGGAACCTTAGAGATCATCTTTTTGTTGTTTATAAAGATTTGTGTACATTAATTTGATATATGTGCAGGATATCAGGTAACACGGGTGAATATTAAACATTGGTGGAAACAGGCAATTACATTTATTTAATTAAAAACCTGCTATCAAGAATCCCAAAGTTATCTGGTAGTGTTAGGAGCTACATAGTTCAAGGTCAGATCTCAGCTTTGCAGGCCCAGAGAAAAAACCATATTGGTCAGCAACATAAGTGGGATTCAGGCTTTTAGGGCAAAACTTAATATTTATATGTTTGGAGAGCAATAGAAACCAAGATATCAGTTGGTTAGTGTTCAAATAGAAAAGTGCAGTTTTCTGATGGCCAGCATCTTAGCATCAGTTGTTCAATATATGCCTTCTCTATAGAGTCGTCTGCATTTACTGAGCACTTACCATATTCCTGACATGTATTAATTCAGTCTTCTTCAAAGAATAGATACATTCCAAGAAATATATACAGAATTTCCAAGATACATGAAGGGAATTAATTTCCATACACTCACCTTTTGTAAATACTCTTTCCTAAAATGTGATCAGCCTGATGCCCCAGCAATCAGGGTTTCTTACCTATTTCTCCTTCCAAAATCATCCTTCTACTATGTGAAAGAAAGGCATCTCATTCTCATGACCCAGTGACTTATTAAATGTACCCTGGTGATGGTTCAGAAGATTGACTATCCATTTGTTGATGGATAAATACTGGCATACAATTGATGAGATTTATAATGTAAACATACTTAGACCATTTGAGCTTCAGCTTTCTCACCTGTAAAATAGGATTCATAGTAGTCATTGTAAGGCTTAAAGAAGGTGATATATAAAGCAATCATTATAATGCCTAACCAAGTATTCATATCAGTATATGGCAGTTGTTAATGTTATTTCTGTTGCTATCCTATGTCAATTGTTCTATAATATTCTGTATTTCAAAACACATACTTTTTCTGCTTCTGGTATGGAAGATAAGGAAATCATGAAATAGCTAATTTGTCTGTCTTATCATGTTTTACTATCCCTTTTAGTACTTACTTTAGAAATGAAAATATTAGCTCACATCACTAATTAGCATGGACAACTACTGAATATCTTAGATCTTTATTAAACTAGCATAGTTAATGCAGAATATGAAAATGATAGGAGTTTGTTCACTTGAGGACTAACACCATCTTTGGTGCAATTTGAATCACTTATTAGACAAGAATTCTAAATAGAGCAGGCTGCTTAGAATTTCATTTTGAATTTTACCTGGAGAATGTTCAGAAGTTTATTTAAATGATAGTTTTGCAGTTATTAAAAATATCTAATATCTTCTGAAAGTAGTAATTGCTTTGGGGCTGCCCTGCAGGGGTACCAGATACAAGATTGTGTATGGGCAAACCAGAGAGCTCTAGCAGAAAGATGGTTTGCAAAGGAAACTGAGGGCTTTTCTCTAAATGTAAAGTGTGGTGCTGTTCCCATCAGCCCTTTCCACCTAGTTAATAGTTTTCTGTTTCGTAAACATTGTGGGTAGATTTTTTAAAGATATACTTTGGCATTTTTGTATTTCCTTCTTTTTTAAACTTGACATTTGGTGAAGGAGATTGGTGAGTGGTTTATGAAACTGAGGTTTTTTTTTTTCTTGCTATTGAAAAGCAATAAAATACTGATAATAGCTAATATTTATTGCATATCTGCATATGATGTTTATTGTAGCTTTTTGGAGGTGTTGTTCCTCGGGTTGTGGAACTTCTCCTTTATTCCTAATTTGCTGAGAATTTTTTTTTTTTTAATAAGGAATGGACATTGGAATTTGATAAATGTTTTTTCTCTATTGAGATGATGTTGCATTTAATATGATCATTTGATAAATAATTGGATGTTAATCCAATCTTGCATTCGTGGAATAAACTCCATTTGGTTTTGATGCATAATTCTTTATAGAAATTACTACATTTGATTTACCAAAATTTTATTTAGAATTTTCATATCTATGTTTAGGAGGAATAATGGTCTGTAGTTTTCTTTTCTTGGAATATCTTTGGCTCTGGTATTTTGGACAGCATCCCCATGTCTTCAATTTTCTGGAAGAGATTATATGGAATTAGTTTCATATGGATTTCTTCCTTAAATGTTTGCTGTAATTCACTAGTGAAGAATTCTTGGCCTGGAAATTTGTGTGTGTGTATGAAGATATTTAACTACAAATTCAAATTCATTTGGGTTATTGGTTTCTTCTGTGGTGAATTTTGGTAATTTATGTCTTTTAAGGAATTGGTCCATTTCATCTACATTGTCAAATGTATAGGCATAAAGATCTCCATAATTTTCTTTTTTCCTTTAGTAGAGTCTGAACTAACATTAACCCTCTCATTCCTGACCCTTGGCAACATGGCCAAAAGTTTAATTTTCTCAAGGATCCAACATCAGTTTCATTGATTTTTCTTGATTGTTTTTCTTTTTTCTTTCATCGAGTCCCACTTTGCTCTTTTCTGTTTTGTTTTTGTTTTTGTTTTTGTTTTCCTTCTGCATTTAATTGTTCTTTTTTTGGTTTTCAAGGTAGAGACTAAAGTCATTGATTTGAAATCTTTCCTCCTTTCATATGTAGGCATTTAGTGCTAAAAAATCTCTATGTTCTACTTTAATGGCATACCAAAATTGTAGCTGTCTTGTGTTTTCATATTCAGTTCAAAACTCTTTCTAATTTCTCCTTTGATTTGTCCTTTGACACTGGAGGCTTTTTATAATTGTCCTGTTTAGATTTCAAATATTCGGTGATTTTAAAGATATCTTTCTGTTACTGATTTCTAGTTTAATTCCATTATGTTCAAAGAACATACTTTATATGACTTGAATCTTTTAAAATTTATCGAGACTTCTTGTATGGCCCAGAATGTGATCTATATTGGTAAATGTTTTATGGGCATGTGAAAGAAAATATGTATTCTGCTTTTGTCCTGTAGATCTCAATTAGGTCAACTTGATTGATAGTGTGGTTCAGATCTTCTATATGAGTGCTGATTTTCTGTCCACACATTCTGTCAGTTCTTGAGAGGGGTATCAAAATCAATTACACTTGTAGATTTGTCTTTCTCCTTGTATTTCTGTCAGTTTTTATGAAACTCTTTTATGTGTGTAAACATTTTAAATTATGTCCTCTAGATGTATTGGCCCTTTTATCATTATGAAATGATCATCTTTATCTCTGATAATGATCTTTGCTCTGAAATCTACATTTCTGATACTAGTGTAGCCATGCTAGCTTTTCTTTTGACATGTGTTACAATAAAACATATATATATATATATATAAAATTTTTTTTAATTAAAAAAAATAAACCCAGGATCTCACTGTGTTGCCCAGGCTTATCTCAAACTCTTGGGCTCAAGCGATCCTCCCACCTCGGCCACCCAAACTGCTGGGATTACAGGCATGAACCACCGTGCCTGGCCATATATATATTTTTTAATCCTTTTAATTTTAACTATATTTGTCCTTATATTTAAAATATTTATAAGAAATTTAAACAAAGTATAGGTAGATCTTTTTTTTAATTTGGTTGGCAATCGGCATCTTTTAATGGTGTGTTTAGCATATAGACATTTGAGTAGATTATTGGTATATTTGAGTCTTTTATCTTGCTGTTTTTTATTTGTCCTGTCTGTACATTGTTCCCATTTTCTTCTTTTGCCTTCTTTTGAATTGATAGACAATTTTACATGATTTCATTTTTCATCTCTTTGTGGTGTATTAGATATAACTCTTTTGTATTAGGTATAACTCTTTTATTATTTTAGTGGTAATTTTTAGGTTACTGTATGTATCTTAAATTTGTCATAGTCTACCTTCAGGTAGTATTATATTGCCTATATAAGAACCTACAAATGTGTTTTTTCATTCCCTTTCACCTGACCTTTATGCTGTTTTTGTCATGCATTTTACCTCTACATGTATTACAAGCCCTGTAAGATTTTCCTTTTTTTAATTCATATATTTTAATACATTTAAATAATAAAGTATATATCATAGGTACTCATGTAGTTACTATGTCATTTATTTATAGATCCATACTTCTATCTGGTCTCTTTTTTTTCTGCCAGATAAGCTTTTTTTTTTTTTTTTTTTTTTTTTAACATTTCTTATAGTGTGTTCTGACAGTGATAAATTTTGCAGATAATGAATTAAGTGATTTTGCAGTCTGCTTGATGGGATCTTGTACTATTGTAGGCCCTATGAGAATGCTGGATACTGTTTAATCCTTCCCGATGGCTTTTTTCCCCTGTGTCTCGTAGTCTTCTCACGTGCATGTGCCAATCAGTACTCTGCTTGGTGTGGCGCATCCTCTGCACATCTCCAGAGTTTTCTCTCTATGCACCACTCTCTTCTCTGTTACTCTGGTCTATGAACTCTAGCTGCATTTTCTCTAACTCTTAGCTCTATCCTTTTAACTCAGTGAGTCAGCCAGGTAATGTCTCCCTTCACCATGACCTGGAAATTCTGTTAAGGCAACAAGCTGGTATATTAGAGGGATGCTAATATAGTTTAGATATTCATCCCCGCCCAAATCTCATGTTGAAATGTCATCTGTAGTGTTGGAGTTGGGGCTGGTGGAAGGTGTTTGGATCATAGTGTTGGATCCCTTATGTATGGCTTGGGCCATCCCCTTGGTGATAAGTGAGCCCTTGCTCTGAGTTCACATGAGACCTGGTTGTTTAAAGGTGTGTAGCACTGCCCCCACCACTCCTGCATTCACCATGTGGCATGCCTGCTCCCACCTCACCTTCCACCATGATTGTAAACTTCCTGAGGCCTCCCCAGAATCTGAGCAGATGCTGGCACCAGCTTCCTATACAGCCTGCAGAACTGTGAGGCAATTAAACCTCTTTTCTTTATAAATTACCCAGTCTCGGGTATTTATTTATAGCAAAGCAAGAACAGCCCAATACAGATGCCATACCAAAATTCCTAAGACTAGGTGGCTTAAACAACAGAAATTTGTTTCCTTACAATTCTAGAGGCTAGAAGTCTAAGATCAAGGTGTCAGCAGGCTGCTTTCTTCTAAGGTCCCTCTCCTTGGCTTACAGATGCCCACCTTCCTGCTGTGTCCTCAGATGATCTTCCTCCTTGCTCACATTTCTGGTTTCCTCTCTGTGTCCAGATTTCCTCTTCTTATAAGGACACCAGTCATATTGGATTAGGGCTCACCCATATGACCTTATTTTACCTTAATTACCTCTTTAAAGGCCTCATCTCCAGATACAGTCACTTTCTTAGGTACTAGAATTAGGGCTTCAGTCCATAACACTGGGGTAATCATGGAGCTTACTCTGGTTTTGTTTGTTTGTTTGTTTGTTTTTCTCCTCAGGGGCCACTATCCTTTGTTGCCTGATTTCCAGGGTGTTGAAAATCATTGCTTTATATATATAGTATCTACCGGGTTGATTGATTTAGGCAAAAGAGCCTTTCCAGTCCCTGTTACACCCTCTGGGTCAGCAACAGAAGTCCTGAACCTGAGTTCTTGATCACTACGCTATACTTCCTCACACTGACCTTTCACAAACATGCCGAGATTTATGGGGTCTACCTTTTGCTCATCTTTTAGTCTGCATTCAGTGATTACTTCCACTAGGAAACATTAGGACACTCCAATCTTAGATCCTATTACTGTTACTCCCATCATGTCCTGTAACATCACAGATCCTATAGTTGATTATATTTGCTTACTTGGGTTTCATGCTAAATCCTAATTTCTATTGGTTTGTGAGCTGTGCGCTAGTACCGTCACAGTGCCTGGCATATAGTAAGAACTCCAAAATACTTGTTGAGTGAAGAGATTTTTGTATGTCTACCCTCCATGCCACCCAAATCATGTGTAGTTTGGACAATTATAAATTACTTACAGTCCAAAATTTGAAAAATATACTAAATGTGAAGTATTCATCTTTTATGCCTTTTCATTAGCATAGGCATTTAGATATACTTAAAGATATCTAAGTTATTCTCCTGTACCGTCTAAGAGGAGGCCACTCTTACTAGGTGTCTCCTGTAGTAACTACCTGACCCTGATTCCTCTGCTCCCCTCCCCTTCCCTCCTCTTCCTATTTTATTTTGTCATTTCTCCATCCCTATGAGAGAGGCTATTATTATTATACATCTGAGGAACTAGAATATCGTAAAGTTAGTAACTTACCGGAGGATAAAAGCAAATCCCAGAATCGATTCATTACAGTTACTGTGCTGCTTGGATTGTACTTGACTTTCAGTACCTTCTAAAGCTATTTAAAGCAAAAAGTATACCTTAAAGTCTTGATAAACTTGATTATTCTAATGAGGCCTACATTACCCCAAGTCTGGCCTTCAAAATATATTACAAAATAAATACCTACTATTTAACCCAGTAATTTATTGGGTAAATTTTACCCAGTGTCTTTTTTATTTGACAATTAGGTCATTCAATGCTTTACTGTTCTCCTGTAATTATACAAATCTTTTAGCTTATTATTAGCTTCCTAAGTTATTGGAGCCTATCTCAGAGTTAAATCACAGTGTGTAATCTTTATGAAAATCTGAATTGACATAGTATTTCCCATATTCTAAATCTTCAGTTTGAAAAAAAGTATGTGTGCATACGCACACACATACACATACACATACATAATTATATGAATACATACTTTTTGAAATGCAACACACTTATAATTTGAGAGCTTTAAATGTTTGAGTTTTTACAGTGTTTGAAAAATCTCTAGTCTGTTATTAGCACTGGTTGTCCGATATGGACACATTAAAGCTGTGAAAGGATTAGAGGCAGAAGAAGTGACATGGAGGTAGTTGAGCCAGGTGGACCAGTGTTAATCAGTCCAACTTTGAAGTGTATTATGTAGAAACATACATGTCTATGGCCATCTATCCACGTTTGAAAAAAAAAAAAACATAATTTCTTTCCCAATTCATTATAGCTCAGGCTGAATATACATTAGAGTAGGTATGATTTAGAAGAATCCTAAGTGCATTCAAACTGTTAAAATTATGCTGTAGATAAACTTCATACAGATACTTGAGACTGGTCTATTAGGAAGGTCATCCTCAGGCAAAATCAAATAGGCCACATTTATGTTGATGTGTTCTGAACGCCTTCAGACCCTTACAATCCTGTGTCATTTCCTGTAGCACATTAATAACTTAAGTCTTTCCACCCATTCCCAACAGACCATCCTAACAGTTACTAACTTTTTGAGCTTTCACTTTATGTTATGCATTCTGCGTAGAGATTTATACAGATTATATAAATTTAATTCTCACAGTTGTGCTAGTGGTAAGTACTATCATTAACCTAATTTGTAGCTGAAGAAACTCTAATAAAGGTTAATCAACTTTCTCAAATTCACACTTGATGTAATGGGATTCAAATCAGACTGAAGTGTGTTTGTATCATCACTCCTCCTCAGCTCCAACTGGCTCCATCTTTTTCTCTATAACGTGGAGCTCTTATTTTCCTCTTGATATGGGGTAATAGTAGACTATTTCAGCAAACTAATCCTTGCTAATCTTTTTAACCTTTAATATGTTTTCCCCTTACTTCACAGTAGCATCCCTCATTAAGAATTAAAATATGTAGAAAATGACAAGGATTCTGACAAGATGATAGGAGAAAAGAATAGAACAGATTGCAATAGGAACAGATGTGTTAGAATTTATTAATCCTTTAACGCTGAAAGTAAACTGTTATTGATTGCCTCATGGTGTGTTTCCATTATTCAGTGCCTTGCTACGTGGGAATCATTCCTTACATCACAGACCAACCTCCACTTGGAAGAAACCTCTGAAGATAAACCTTAATCCCATTGAGGACTTCTGTTTGATCTTTGGGAGACAGCATTTATTAACCAAAGTTATTCTTTCTGGATCTGCTATGTCCCTTATAAAGTGGATGAAAAATGTTTTGTACTATCTATCTGGAAAACCAACAACTTGAAACCTCAGGTATTCCAGGTCACTGACATGAATTTGAAGATATATCTATCTGTATGGATATATATCTATATGTATATAGATATAGAAATACAGAGAGAGATCTGGCTTGGTTTTAATTATGTTCTTAAATTTGTGTGCCAATAATTGCATATAGATTTTTTTTTCTTAAATATTTGACTGTGGAACATGCCATTTTAAATACGTTGTAAGGACTGTTTTAATAAAAAGTTTAGTATGAAGTGGCTGGCTGCAGTGTATTCCTTGCCTCCTAGTAACTCAAGCCTCTTAAACATTCTAAATTGAGTTCAGCATGTGTTAACAAGTATACTGTGCATTCAATTTTATTTCATTATCATTTCCTCTGAATACTATTCAGTTTAATATTAGGAATTCAAAGTAACAACCAAAAATTATTTGACATTATTAAAATAGATGATAACTGTTGAAAAATTGATTTTTTATAAGTAATTGTTTTCCACAATTAAAAAGTTTCCAAGTTTTAAATTATTATTTGAGTTATTAGTTAGAAATCCTTATATAATTATATTCGCACTAGTAGATATATTTGGGCTTTGTAAAATTTTTGCATATTCTTTCAACTCATGCCTAGCTTTTGTTAAGATGTACAGTGTTTATCAAGTTTATTTCCCCATTCATTCATTGTCTATCCCATGCAAGGCACAGATGTAGGTGCTTATGTTCTGTAGTGATGAAAAAGATACTTTCAGAGCTTACATTCTAGTAATACTGATCATACAGATTTTTTCTATTAATTTTATAACCATATAAAAAAGCTAAATGTGTTGATTATTTAATTTTTGCTGATTTTTGGAAGTAGATATTTCTCAGGACTGTGAAATTTGAGGTATTTGGTCATGCATGCTGTCTTACGCATATGACTTTATATTTTGGGTATTGTCAATTAAGTGTCACAAAACTAGACATTTAAATTGTTTTAACTAAAACAAGAGATTCACTTATACACACACAGCTATAAATATAAAACTAAACATTTTTCTTAAGTATTGGCAAATAAAATTTTTAAACCATCTGTAATAAAAAGTCTTGCTCCATTTTTTGACATTTGGCTGCTCATAGCTTGTAGGTCCCACCCCTCTCTCTTCCTCTTCTGCCCCACATCTCCTGGACAAGCTGCTTTGAAAGCCCAAGTGCTCCCTCCTTTGGCACTAACTGGAATAAAGTTCAAACACATGCAAGCCCCTCCCTGCAGATGGGAATCTACCTGCTAACTACATTAAAAACCTTAGCTGGTCTCCTTTTCCAGTTGCCTCAAACCATTTTTGAATCAGTCCGAGAGGCCAGCCTTGCTCTCCTCCGAAAGCCTCATGATGTAAGTGATAAACCTTTTCATATCCTCTTGGTGTGTTTGTGGCATCATGAGTCTTGACATCCAAAACAAATTTTAGGTGAGAGTCCTTCCTGTTTATCAAAATTGCCCCAGCAGTATTGTTTTGCAAGCTCTTTAAGCCTTCTGAACTTCAGTTTCCCCATCTGGAGGTAATGGAGATAATAGACTCTAACCCACAGGTTGTTAAATGATACACTAAACTTAGAAAACCTGGCAGAGAAATGATAATTAATCAGATCATTAAGTGATTCAATGGGATAATATGAAATGTGCTTTGTTTTTAAGTGCAATACATTCCCCTCCTTCCTCCCCGCTTTAGTGCACTGTGAGCCTTTCCTCATCCCTCTCCTTCTTTTCCATCCACATGACTGCTCTCCCAAATACATACCATGCATAGCTGCACAGGCAACCCATGTTAACTTCCTTAACATGTACCCTTCGTTACACTTTTCCATTCTCATAATATACTGTACATACTTATACACACATAGCTTTTATCACACATCTAAAAATGACATCATACTATACATGCTATTTTGCCTCTTTCCTCACTTAACAATATCTTCTGGAAAACCTTCAAAGTCAAAAATAGCTCTACTCTTTACATGACTGCAAAGTATATCATGAAATGAATCTACAGCAATTTATGCAGCCATTTTCTTGTTTATAGTTATTTACTTTGCTTTCACTTTTTCATCACTTCAAAAAGAATCCCCGTCCCTTTTAAGACTCCTCATCCCTTTTAACTGTCACTGTCTTAGCCCTCAACCCCCATCTCCCAGGGCCTAAGGAATCTTCTTTCTGTCTCTATAGATTTGCCTCTTCTGTATATTTCATATTAGAATAATCATATGTGATCTTTTGTGACTGGCTTCCTTCACTTAGATTCATCAATGTAGTGTTTGTCAATACTTCGTTATTTTTATGGCTAAAAATACTCCATTGCGTGGTTATACCACATTTTGTTCATCTATTATGTTTATCCTTTCACTTGTGGACATTTAGGTTGTTTCCAACTTTGGCTATTATGAATAATGCTGCTATGAATATTGATATACAGGATTTTGGGTGGACATATGTTTTCATTTATCTTTGGCCTATACCTGAAAGTGGGATTGCTGGGTTATATTACAACTCTGTTTAGCCATTTGAGGAGCTGCCAGATTGTTTTCCAAAGTGGCTGCACCATTTTACATTCCCTCCAGCAGTGGATAAGGGTACTAATTTCTCCACGTCCTCACCAATACTTGTTACTCTCTGATTTTTTTATTATAACTGCCCTAGTGGGTATGAAGTGACATCTTATTGTTTTTGATTTGTATTTCCCTGATGCGTATTTTCATGTGCTTAATGGCCATTTATATACGTATTTTTGGACAAATGTCTATTCACATATTTTTCCGACTTTTAAATTCGGGTTTTGTGTGTTTTTATTTTTGAGTTGTAAGAGTTCTTTATGTATTTAATATACAAATCTCTCGAATTATGATTTTCACTTTCTTGATTATGCCATTTAAAGTGCAGAAGTTTTTCATTTTGATGAAGTCCAAAGTATCTATTTTTTCTTAGGTTGCTCATGCTTTTGGTATCATATTCATTGCTAAGTATGAGGTTAGGAAGATTAATTCCTGTTTTCTTCTGAGAGTTTTAGTGCTTTAGTGCATTTTTATTTAAATTTTGTGTATGGTGTGAAGAAAAGGCCCACTTTTATTCTTTTGCATGTAGGTATCCAGTTGTCCCTGCACTATTTGTTGAGAGACCACGCTTTGTTTCAGGATTCTTACTATTGCACTTGACAAAAGAACAAATCAAACTACTTTAAAAAAAAATAAAAGGAATTGAACAGTTTACATAATCAAAAAGAAAAGGATATATTTGGCCATGACTGGTCCTGAACAGATATATTTTTCTTTCTGTCTATTCCCTACTTCTCTTGAATGGTTGGCCTCACTTTCTCCTATTGCTGCCTTTACATGAAGCTAGTTCTGTGGTTCTCAGCTGGGGCAGTGTGATCCCCAAGTGACAATTAGCAGCGCCTAGAGCTATTTTTTGTTGTCACACTTGGGGAGGAGGTTACTACTGGTATCAAGTGGATAGAGGTAAGAAGGCACAGTAGAGCTTCCAACTACAAAGAATTTTTTAACCTCAAATGTCATTGCTGAGGTTGAGAAGTCCTGGGCTAGATTAATGTCTGCTAGTAGCTCCTGGCTCACAAGTGCCCAGCTTTGCTACTAGAAGGAGAAAGCTCTTCCCTTCCACCTTCAATTCAGTTAAAACTCTTGAGAGAAGAACTGGCTTAGCATACAGCCAAGCCCGCCCTTAGTCCCACCCACCGGTCTCAGGTCAGTCTTTGTGGCTAGGAGCCAATGTGCTATTATTATCATAGCCAAGGTCAGTTCCTACTTTTACACAAATTACAGTAGGTAGAGAAGTTATGACCAAAGGGAGATGGCAGTTTTCATTCAACCACCTTATGTATTCACCATCTAAAAGAAGGGGCTGCTTTATCCAGAAGAAAGAAGAGTGCTGGGGAAGATAGAGTAATACATGTCCACACAATAATTTTAAATGAACATACTTCTTTATCTATCTAGAATTATATTAGTTCTGTATATAATTAACACTTCTTACACCTAAAATTTTTCAACAAGCAAGGACTCGTGTAAAAATAGCTCTTCAAAGAATATCTATTCGAGATTACAAGTGTGAATAAACCATTAGTCCAGCATATATAATTACATAGGAAGTCAATCATAATTGTGTTAGCAAAAAAATAGCACAAGACTGTGAAATTAGAGTTGTTAGTGCACTCATCGGTATTAAAAAATCAACCTTTACATTAGAATTGACTGAATAAGGAGTTCAATATGTAAGAAATATTCTTATGTGGAAATACTGAATTAAGATTCCATTGAAACACATGAGTTGTTAGAACTAGAATTAAATTCTGAACATACTGTAAAAAAAAAAAAAAGTCATTTTAGCATTTAAAATTCTGAGCTTGTGAGTTAACTATTCTAGGCCCCGATTTCCCATCTGTTTAAAGGGGGAATTAATCTGCCAGATCTACATTGCTGGGAAGTATAAGAATAAATTACGAACAGCTGACTTTGACCACTTACTTTGGATTATAAAAGTTCTGCCTCAGCTTCCCCTTGTTACCTACTAAACCTTCAAAACTCCAAATCCCTTCATAAGTGAATCCTGAGATAAACAATAGTCACATTTACCAAGGCATGTCATAGTAAGATATGTTCAGAATGTCATGCATATGTGTCAGTAGAAATACATATAGATACATATTTAAGCTTATATACATGGTATAAATGTGTTATGTGGTGTGTTTGTATGCATGTGTGGTGTGTGAATGTGTATAGTGATCAGTGGAAAGATGGGAATAAAAATCAATGGAGCAGGAAGCCAATGGCATGCCTGCTGTTACTTATCTCCCGGTCTTCGTGTATTACGGTTCGCCCAGGTTTGAAAATGTATTTATGTGCCTGTTCATAAGGTTATCGTGCAATGAGATCCCTTAAAGTGGGACAGCTATTTAAATATGTTTGCCATCACTTTTGCTTGTGTAATTCTTTAAGGCTATAATTACATACGTTCAAAAGAGAAAATGTGTACTTCTGCAATTCCTGTTTATATTTCTCTTAATGTAAATTGTGAAGATTGAAGAGATTGTTTGTGCTTTGTATCTTAAAACATGACAGGGTAATCTTTTGGTAAGATCAGAAGAACAATGCTTTCCCTTTTTAAGGGGAATCATCCCACAACATGCAATTTAGTAACTAATCAGAGCTGGTTAGAAGTGTTTGATAATTGTGCATCAGAAATTTTCTTTTCCTACTTGAAGCATTATGATTACTGATTTTAAGATTAAATTAGTGTTACTTTTAAGTGGTTTATTTGAACAATCTGAGATTCTAAATTCTTTTGAAGGACCTTGCATTAAAATATTATCCATGCATCCACTTACTCAGTAATTCACTAATTCCACAAATATTCCACTAGTAATAGGTGCCAGACACCATCCTCTGTTTTGCTGTAAACAATTATGGTAAGTAAACATACCCTACTCTCATAAAGCTAAAAGTCTTATGAGACAGACATCATACAATAAACGATAAATCTTAATTAACACATTATTTCTTAGGGATGCCTTATAAAAGTGTCAGGAACTGGGTGTCTTAAAACAATAGACACCTGTCTCACCGTTCTCAAGGCTAGAAGTGGCAAATCAAGATGTCTACAGGACCGTGCTCTCCCTGATGGTTCTAGGGGTGAATGCTTCCTTGCCTCTTCTAGCTTCTGGTGTTTGCCAGCAATCCTTGGCATTCCTCGGCTTGTAGATGCATCACTCCAATTGCATGGACATCTTCTCCCTGTGTGTCCCCACGTTGTCCTCCCTCTGTGTCTCTGTGTCCAAATTTCCCTTTTGCACAAGGACACATGTCTTACTGGATTAGGGCCCACCTTAACGACATCATTTTAATTTGATTGCCCCTATAAAGACCCCATAGTGAAATAAGGTCACACTCTGAGGTATTGAGGGTTAGGACTTCGACATATGTTTTTTTTTGGAAAGGAGACACAATTCAACCCGTAACAATGCATAATTACAAATTGTGTGAAGTGCTGTGATGTAAGAGCGGGAATAATATGGAACATCTATTTTAAATTGAGTAGACAGCGAAGCACAACTTAAGACCCAGAAAGTAAGAACAAACCAGGCAAAGGGGAGTAGATTGTGGCTGAGTGAAACAACACAAACAAGGGCCCTGAGATGGGAAAAAGCTTAATGCATAGGAGGAAGTGAAAGAAAACCAGGGTGTCTGGGCTGTAGTGAGCGAGAAAGAAGAGGTTCCAAGATGAGTCGTTTAAAGTTACTGGAATCTTTCTCTCTCTCTTTTTTTTTTTTTTTTTTGAATTGTGAGCGATTACCAGAACTTGGTTGGGGATACTGTGGTGAACTTCTAAGGGACTCAATCAATATGGTTTTTATTTTTTATTACCCCCTTTATAGTGAATGACCAAAGTGGGGATATCGGAGGACACACAAAGCTAGGAACAGCAGAAGAATTATGAGAGGAAACCTAAAGCATAAACAAGAACATCAGTAGAACTAATAGAAATCTAAGATACCAGGCTTCAAATTGTCATCAGCAGTGCTCATATTCAGGGAAGTTTGCACTAATACAGCCATACTTGTTATTAAACTGTTTAATGCTATCTAGAGACATATGTCAGTAGGAAAAACAAATCATTTAAATACTTTGATAATAATTGCTAAATAACTGCTGGCATAGGCCTCCAATCACCCCACTGACTGATCTTCTAGAACTATCCCCAGATTGTCCCCAAGTCTCAGAAATGAAAACATCTCATGAGACAGCAGGGGCCTAGGAGACTCCTCCATCAGCTCTTTATTCAGATTAGTTCTTTATTCAGGTTAGTTCACCTGTGATACACTGGATATATCATGGTAAGAACTTTCAAATGTGATATTCAGACATAAATATATAGAAAGGCATTTTTCTCTATATATAGATATATATCTGTCCATATACATGTGCATGTGTGCAAAAATATATGTGCAAATATGTTTGTACACTTGCATATATTAGTGAAAATTAATTAGCAGAATAACCTTAACGGTTAATTATTTTGTATGTCTGTCTTTATATGCCCATAGTCCCTGAAATCTTAACGATCCACGGAGACACAAAAGCATTATCTGACAGGTTAGTTGTAGGGGCTAGAGATGGAAATGTAGCTGTGTAAACAAAGAAGCAGAAAATCCAATAAACAATCAGGTAGACTTTGATTCAGGCTGGTATTCACGTCCAAATTGGTCCCATTCCACAGAGGAAATATAAGAAGCCGGAGGCTGAGGCAGAGGCTCAAAGTCCAGATAAACAACTGCATGCCCATTCCAGGAAAGCAGCTGAGACATAAAGGACAGGATCCACGGCACTGCACGTGGGAGGGAGCTGGGGCAAGGTGGATTCCGAGCAGGTTCCAATGTAAGTGGAGGCACGAAGGATGTATTTGGCTGTGATAGGGAACTGACTCTAGCAGGTTTAAATGGAGAGAAAAATATATCCTCATTTAACTAGGAAGTCACTCAGTAGAGTGGGCTTCAGGATCAGCTTAATCTAGTTGCTCCATCCCTGTCTCTCTGCAGTTTCCTGGCCTGTGAGCATTTTGCTTTTTGACTTCCTTTCCTTACAGTATGAAAGTGACTGGTGGCTTTTAATTTTGTATCCACATACATGGTATAGAAAGGAAGCAAGAAGTTATCTTTTCCAGGTTAGTTTTTTTAAGAATAGGAAAACTCTTTTCCAGAATACCCAACATTCTCCTTGTGTCTTATTTCTCCAAATTGAAATGTATGCCTATCCTGAACCAATCCCTGTGACTATTTTGTCACACAGTTGGCCTAGGCCTGAGTTTCTAAGCTAATCCTAAACTAGGGGAATGAGATTACTTTTACTCTATTTAACCTACTCCTGGATGTATTACCAGTTTTTAAAATTATTACTTAGCAAAGGATCTTTTGCTTAGATCCTCTCTTAATTTTGTTGAAAGTAAATAATCAGAAAAGAATTTGCTGCCGTGGTATTAGAGTGTCTCAGATTGGGAGTCAGACTCCAAGACAAAATTAGAAATGTCGAAGATTGATAGAAACTCTATGTAGAAGAGATAAAGAAGAGAGGGCCAGAAAAAGGCTTCAGACTGCCGTGCAGATCTGGATCTATGAGGGGAGAGGTGGAAGGAAAAGAAAGTGGGTTCAAAGGGCCTCAGAATGCAACACAGTTCTTAAAAAATCTTAGGCCATAAGCCATTCCCAGAGCAAAACTTTTCTGTTATGGATCCTGGCTTGGCAGAAGTGACCCCCAGCTCCAGTACCTCCGCCAGGCTGTCACTGACTGAGCGCAGTCTGGGGATAAGTAGGATGTTTGCATGGAAATCGCAGTGGATCTGAAGATGTGGCAGTTGGGGGCTGCCAGCTAACTACACTTCTCACAACAGGGTCTCTCTTGGAAGAAGAGCTAAGCTACAGACTTAGCTGCTGTCTAAGTGACTGTC
This sequence comes from Chlorocebus sabaeus, assembly GCF_047675955.1. Taxonomy (NCBI): domain Eukaryota; kingdom Metazoa; phylum Chordata; class Mammalia; order Primates; family Cercopithecidae; genus Chlorocebus; species Chlorocebus sabaeus. The sequence continues at coordinate 37,807,356 of NC_132923.1, read as the reverse complement.
ACACAGTCTTTCTTCTCTTTTTAGTTTCTGGAAAATAGCACAGATTTTACCAAAACGTATTCAGTGACAATGACTCATCTTTTACTCTTTCACTTTAGAGGCACCTTGTTAAACAGAAAAGGTTAGGGAAATGTAAATATTGCTAGTTTTAATAAACCTTTGCTATGACAACAATTTTTGATAAAGTGCTTTATTCTTACGTATTGTAAGTTTTTTGTCAAAACTTTGGAGTTACAGACTTAGCTCATGAAATTTATAGAAAATGTCAGCCATATAACCTAAATGATCAAGCCAGCCCTCATTGTGAAGTCAATCATTATATTTCAATTTAAATAAACATACAAATTCATATTTTCATGAGAATCATCTCCCTTCTGAATTTTAAGATCATTACATGGATAGATAGGTGATAGATGGGAGGATGGGTGCACAGATAGGTGAATAGATAGATCACCCTTTCTACTACCTTGTCATTTGCATAAAATAAAGCATCACAACTTTCAGCATTTCTCAATAGACTCATTGCTTTGCTCTCATGAGACACAGTCACTGGAGCAAAGCATTCTTTGATGATCTTCCAGAGACAGACGAGATTGAGGTCACTAAATGAAAATTAAATAAACCCTGCCTCACCCAAAATTATTCTGAACATTGCAACATTGACCAGAACGCAGCATTTTTAATTACACAGCACATACACACACCCCATAGATATATGAGAAATATTTTAATTTTAATTTTCTCTTTGTTTAGCGACTAGTGGATTTGCACTCTTAGGCAATTAGCCATAGTAAAATTCCAGATGTGTAAGAGCTGTGCCTCTCTTTTTTAAATTGAGAGAGCGTCTACTGTAAAAAGGAAGGAAAGAAAATTAGGTACGACTTCTAGAAAGGAGGAATATTCTCAAGCAGTTTTAGAAAAGAATAGATTTAGGAATTTAGTATCTAGGAACTGATAACCAGAAACACTACCCATACTTGAGTACTTTCTGGAAATTTTCTTCTGTAGCCCCAGGCTAGTTTGAAGACTACTGGTCTGAATGACCTTCCATACTTTCTCTTCACCTCCTCTAAAGTCCAATCACGTAGACTGACTTAGCATTCTCCAAACACAGCTGCACTTTCATCTTTCTATAATTGTGCTCATGTTTTTCCTTCTGTTGATGAGTTCTTCCTTCCTGCCTTTCAAACTCCTACTCATTTAAGACCCACCTTAATGTCATCCAGTCTTTGATGAATTTTCCTATTATCTCCAAGAATCACTCTTCCCTCCATCCTCCTGTGGCACTTTATAGCTACGTTTATTTTTTGTAACATGTACCACTGTTCCTGAAGTCTACCTGCTTAGATCATTCTGGGAATAATACAGTCACAGGAATAATAATTATTCTCTAATTCTCTGTGTCATATTCTCAGCCTCAAACTGTACTAGTTCTATGCCATTAGAGAAAAATATGAAAATGTTCAGTGCATAACAAACTGAAGAGCTATATTTGAACCAAAGGCTGAGATGGTAATTTAGAATTTATTGCTGTAGTCCCCATTAGAGATTACTGAGATCTTAACCAAACTTGTGGTTATAGATATTTGAAAAGAGTAGCTAAAACATTAGAGGAAAAAATTCAGAATTTTATTTTGAAAGCTAAGAAAGGACAGAGTTTCAGGATACATAAAAAAAATTAAAGTGAATTGCTCCAAAGAGAACTTATAGGAAATGGACCTACAGAACTAAGGAATTAGGAATTACATGCTAACTATAGTGAGTAGTGAGTAGTGAGTAGTGAGTAGTGAGTAGTGAGTAGTGAGTAGTTTTGTTTATAATTCAGTGGCCAGATTTCACCACAAATTCAATGGCCAGTCACATAGCACACCTACCTTTAAGGGGTATTGGATAATTTAATATTTATTTTTGCACACAGCTTCCACAGAATAAAATTAGAGCTCCATTACTAGGGTAAAATGGAAGTCTAGATATAGGGCGGATAATCAGCAGTATCTGTAATACACAACCTGTGGTGGACAGTACAGAAATCCCATTTCTCACTGCTGTCTGACTGCTGCAGTGAATTGCCGACTTGAAGACTAAGTCTTAGGAGATGTCTTCAAGCCTGATCCCAAACTTCATGATTGCCCAGAGCTCCTCTCATAGGTCTTATAGATTCTTTCCCCACTATTTATTTCTTCAGAATCATCATTGCAGTCACATAATTTTACTTTTGAATATTAATACAAAATATAAATATTCCTTAGAATAGCATCACAGTAACTTATCTTTTCCCCTTCCTTTCTTCATTCCTCTTTCCCCTTTATTTTCTTCATTTCTTATAATCATTCTTTCTCTTGGTATTTCATGCTCCTGTATATTTCTGTCATAATGTAACACATCCCCTTTAAAGGAATTCAGATTCTAATATTTCAAGAGAGAGAGAATTGTGCTAAAATCAATACTTTTCTGGAGAGAAAACCTTTTAATTTAATTATGATATTAGAAAAACATAAAAAACTCAAAGTGGCTTGATGGCATAATTTGTATCCTTTAATGAAGGCTTACCTACAACCAAAGAACTATATAATATCTGCTTTTAAATTTTAAATTTTAGGATTCAAAATACATAATAGCTGCCTTTTCTTTTTCCTTCTAGAAGGACTTATGCAAATTCTAACAGGCAAGATTACTTTGTGTTTCTTTGGAAATATGTGATAGAAATCATCAAAAATTTCATTTATGAGTTTTTTTTTTTCTTTAAGGCAAGGATGCTACAAATACTGGAAGATATTTTGGTGTATAATTCGCTTTTAGAGAAAAACATTATCAAATTCTGTTACAACAAGTGAAGATTATAACCTTTTCCATATAAGAAATATAAGGTGTTATACTGTCATGATGTGGAATTCTAAATTGTGGATGAGACAAGCTAACTTAGCAAATCAGTTCATGAATTCATAGATAAAACTGTGAACCCAGGTCTTTGGACACAGCATATGACCTGTGTCGTTATGCAGATTCCTAGGCTTACCAAGGCCTAACACTTGGTTTAATGCTCTGCTGTCACAGACTTGGAAGTCTTGTAATTTTTAAACAAAAGGTCTAATGTTTTCATCTTGCATTGTGCCCCACACATTATACGTGGGCCCTGGTTCCAGTTATTTGAAAACAGAGTCAGAATTAGAACTTTTCATCCCCTCTTTTTGTACTCTCACTTCCTTAGCCAAATATCGTTTCAAGTGAATCTCCTTACTCCTTGGAATAACTTTCCTCCTAATATACAGTGTCTGGCTGCCTTTCTCCAGATAGTATACAAGTATCTAATGCCATCTTTCTTAATTACATCAAGTAAATGGCAAAGAGTTGGGAAGGGAAATGCTTTATTTACAGTTTCCTTGCTCTATATAGGAGGCATTCTGTGTAGGCGCCTTTGGCTGTCATTCATCATCAGCACAAGTTCAGTGCAAAGTACACATCCACAAAAAGCTTTTAAAATTAAGGGTCAGGTTGGGCATGGAGGCTTACACCTGTGATCCCAGTGCTTTGTGAAGCCAAGCTGGGAGGATCATTTGAGACCAGTTGAAAATCAGTCTGAGCAACATAACAAGACCCTGTCTCTCCAAAAAGTGCAAAAATTAGCTGGGTGTCGTGGTATGCACCAGTAGTCCCAGCTACTCAGGAGGCTGAGGCAGGAGGATTGCTTGAGCTTAGGAGGTTGAGGCTGCAGTGAGCTATGATTATGCCACTGCACTCCAGCCTGGGTGACAGAGTTAAACTCTGTATCTAATATATATACATACATACATATATATATATATATATAATATATATAGTATTGCTAGTCTGATAGTAAATAGGAAATTGTATGTTTTAGAAAAAGAAAAGTTACTATTTTTTATATTTTTAAAGCATTCCTGTACCTATACAAGACGGGAGGAGAAACAGTCAATAATACATGAAAGATATTCAATATCTGGGAAAGATATATATGTGTAGATATAGTGTATTTATAACTTTATGTATTATACATTATAAATATATGCTATATAATTGTTTAGGGAGGAATAATACCTAATTACTTTTTTCAGATATAAATTTTCCCTCCTTCCCACTTGGTATCGATTGTTTTTTACATTTTACATTTTGAATGAAGATCCTTCTCTTCTTCTTTAGCTGTTCTCTGTCCATTTTGGGTAAATTATAGCCCCAACTATTACTAAGCTGAAGAGTTTTCCAAGGAAACATTTGCCAAATCTTCTAAAAAGAACTCTTTTCTCAGAGGGAAGAAATGTGTGAAGCTTCCCTGACCCCAGCTAAGTGAGCACCTTGCTCCTGAAATGGTTCAGAAGCACCTGCAGATTTTGTGTTTGTTTTTTGCACTGTTGACTGGTGGATACACCTCAGCCTCAGCACATGGGCCAGCTTGGGCTGCTAAGTCATTGGAAGTTTTCAAAATTTTCTTCATAAAGTAAAAATTTTCTCAAAATTGTTCTCTAAATGTTGTCACTCAAAAAATGAATGCCCCATATTCTTTTCCTCTTTACATGTAGAACAAGTATTTTTCTTTATAGCTTAATGCCTCCTAGATATTAATTTGCTTAACAATCCTTAAATAGACTGGTGAATATATTTATCACCAGTTATTAATTGTTGACCACCTAATGTGCTGAGCATGATCAAAGCCACAGAAGTACTTGACATTAGTTATGCAGATAAGGCAACCAGGTGCTCTCTTAACTAATGGTCAAGAATTAGGGCTCTGAGTTTAAGAATTAATCATTTATTATCTGTGTTACTTTGGGCAAGTTTATCCATTTTTCTGAGTCTCAGGGTTTTTATCTATCTATCTGTCTATCTATCTAAATAGTAAAATAGTGCATCAGTTTTCTAGGGCTGCCATAACAATAGACCATAATTCTGGAGGCTAGAAGTCCAAGATCAAGGTGTCAGCAGGTTTGGTTTCTTCTGAGTCCTCTCTCCTTGTTTTTGTTTTTAAGGATTGTCACTTTTTCACTGTGTCCACACATGGTGAACTGTTCCCCACCATCCTGAAGCAGCTGGCTTGATAGAATAGTGGAATGGCCTTTTGAAGACTCATTTACAGCAAATCTGAGGGGTGGTACCTTGCAGGGCTGGGTCAATATTCTGCAACAGGCTGTAGATACTCTGAATTAGTGTGCAATATATTGTGCTGTTTCTTCCACAGCAGACACTCAAATGTCCAGGAATCAAGGGGTAGAAATGGTAGCAGTACCATTTGTAACCAACTAGTAAAATATTTGCTTTCCGTTCCTATGACCTCATGCTCTGCTTGCCTAGGGGTCTCAGTTCCAAATGGGGGAATACTTCCACCAGGACAGATAACAATTATTCCATTGAACCAGCAGTTAAGACTACCACACAACCTCTTTAGGCTACTCATGCCTCTGAATCAATAGGCAAATACGGGAATTACTTGTTAGCTGCAGTGATTGATCCTAACTATTATACCAAGGAGAAATTGGACGGATACTAAGTAAGACTCTGTCCAATACAAGAGATCCCTTAGGGTTTCTCATAGTATTACCATACCCTGTGATTAAAATCAATGGAAAAAAACAACCCAATCCAGATAGAATTGCTAATGGCCCAGACCCTTCAGGAATGAAGGTTTGGGTCACCCCACCAGGGAAGGAAATATGACCAGCTGAGGTGATAGAAGGCAGAATGGGCAGTGAAAGAAGGTAATTACAGATCTCAGCTACGACCATGTGATCAGTTGCAGAAATATGTACTGTAATTGTCATAAGTATTTCTTCCTTGTTTTGTTATCAGTATGTTTGTGTGTATGCATGCACATACATATGTATGTATTAATATATATATAATATATAGTATCTTTGTTTTCTTCCCTTTCTTTTCCCCTTATTATGTGATATAAGATGTATTGACTTCGTGTCATAGTATTAAGTATTGTTGACTTCATATCATAATATTTAAATTACAAGGTATCAAGAAGAGAACACATCATGTAAGGACTTCACATCCTTTTCCGGGAAAAGAGTGCATTTTCAGTTGTACATAGGACAGTTGTATTATGCTAGATGGAAGTATGACCTCGTTATTGTCTTTATTGGAGATTAAAGTACAGTAGCCCCCTTATCTGCGGCAGATATGTTCCAGCACCCCCAGTGGATGCCTGAAACTGAGGATAATCCCAACCCTATAAATAATATGCAGGAATTTCTTTTTACTTCTTCACAATTTCACAGATAGAACATTCGTTTTCACTGTAGATCCTAACAACCTCAGCATACGATTTTTTTTTCTTTCCTTATTAAGTCAAGAACTTTCACTTTTTAACTTAAAGGAAGTACTTTATAACTTCTCTTTGGCATACCCAAATTGCCAGTATCACTACTCTTGCGCCTGGGAAATACAGTTAAGTAAAATAAGGGCTACTTGAACACAAGCACTGTAAACCATGACAGTCAATTTGACAACCAAGTTAGCTACTAAGTGGCTAATGGGCAGAGAGAATAGACAGTGGATATGCCAGACAAAGGGAGGACTCACATCTCAGGGACAGAGTGGGATGGTGTGAGATTTCAGCACACCACTCAGAACAGTGTGTAATTTAAAACTTATGAATTGATTATTTCTGGACTTTTTATTTAATATTTTTGGACCACAGTTGACTTCGAGTAGCTGAAACCAAAGAAATCAAAACAGTGAGTCTGGGGGGATTACTGTATGGTTAAAGATGTGTATGGGCACCAAGTTCACATGGAGTGCCCTTGTGATGATTAATTTTATGTGTCTACTTGGCTGAGCTATGGTGCCCAGATAGCTGGTCAAATGTTATTCAGAATGTTTCTGTGAGGATGTTTTTGGATGGCATTTACATTTAAATCCATGACCTTTGAATAAAATATATTGTTCTTGGTGATGCAGGCCTGGATAGAACAAAAGACTGACTTGCCCTGAGCAAGAGGAAATTCTGCCAGCAGACTGCCTTGGACCTTCATGTGCAACATTGCCTCTTTCCTAGGCCTCCAGCCCGCTGGTCCACCCTGCAGATTTTTTTTTTTTTTTTTTTTTTTTTTTTTTTTTTTTTTTTGGCCGCCTTCATAATCTTGAGAGCCTTAAAATAAATCTCCTTGACTTACAATGGGGTTATATCCTGATAAGCCCATCATATGTTGAAATATCCAGTGTCAAAAATGTATTTAGGACACCCAACCTACTGAACAGGATATCTTAGTCTAGCCTACCTTAAATGTGCTGAGAACACTTACCTCAGCCCACAGTTGGGCAAAATCATCTAACACAAAGCCTGTTATATAATACAATATTAAATAGCTCATATAAATGATTGAATATTGTACTGAAAGTGAAAAACAGAATAGTGCATGGCTACACGAAGTATGGTTTCTAATGAATACCTATTGCTTTTACACCGTCATAAAGTTGAAAAACCCTAGATCAAACCATTGTAAGTCAGGCACCATCTGTATATAAAATCCTATTGATTCTGTTTCTCTGGAGAACTCTTAACTACTACAATGCCTTATAGTCTGTGTGTTGTCTGAGTCCTAATCTCCTCTTCTTATAAGCACATTGGTCATACTGGATTAGAGATCACCTATATGAGTTCATTTTACCTAACTCATTTCTTTAGAGACCCCATCTCCAAATACAGTCACATTCTGAGGTACAGTGTTGGAAATTTAACATAAGGATTTTGAGGGGGACGTAATTCAGTCCATAACAAACAGTGTGATAATAGTGCCTCAGAGAGCTCTGAAGTGAGAATTAAATATGTTAATACATGTCAAGTACTAAATACAATGCCTGGCACATAGCAACAGAAATATAATCGGTAGAATTTTTTTTCACCATAACCTTTTGAGTTCACTAAAATTTTTATGACAAACTTAATTTGCATGGCTGATGAATGTTGGAATGGTGAGGCTCTGTATATCTCAACATTTCCTGGGTTGAGTTAACATAGTAAATTGAGGCATCCCTTTTCTCCTTAGGCAACTCCACAGCAGTAATGACTACTGGTGATCATTTTTGCAAAATATTCTCAAAATATGTCTCAAGAAAGTCAGAATTAGATAGATCATTGTTTTGGAGTTTTGTTTCTAATCTATAATGAACTAAGAAAGTCCAAATGAATTTATTCATAAAACATGTAAAATATATTTTTAAGTAAATAAGAGCAACCAATTGAGTCATTTATTTAAGAAATACTTATCTACTTATTGAATGATACTATGTGTCCTATTATACACCGGGAGGATCCAGTGGTGAAGAAAATGACAAAGTCTGCTCTCTTGGAGCTTACATTCTAGTGGAGAGAGATCTAGAGTAAGCAAACGGGCAAATGCTTAATATGATGGCAACAAATACAGTGAAGAAAACTATATCAAGGCAAGGGGTTAGAGAGTGGGGCAGCTATATGACACAGGGTAGTCAGTGACTGCCTCTTTGAGAAGACAGTGATATAGATGAAGTAGTGATGAAGCCAGTCTTGCGGGTACAGAGGGAGGAGTATCTCAGGAGAGGGAACAGTAAATACGAATACGCTAAGCCAACATTAAGCTTGGTGTCTTCAAGAACAACAGGGAAGCCAGGATGATTGGAGCAATGTGAGGGAGGGAGGGGAAGAGTGCTGGGGATGATATCAGAGTGGTCACAGGTAACAGATCGTGTGATATAATCTCTGCCTTTCTGCACAAATTATGTTAAATCAAATCATTTTTAAATTGAAAATTTTAAAGAGATATTTTTAAAGTTTGCTTATCTTCAAAGAGATCATGCTAACATATTATCATGTATTTATGACTTTGAAAAGATATAATATACATGAAGCAGCCTACCCATTGAGACTATTCCAAACATTGTAGCTATTATTTTTATTTAAAATAAATATTAATCTCCATAATTCACAGTTTACGATTTATGTACTATTTGATTCAATAATAAACAAGTATTTTGGAGTATGTGTGCCAGTCACTCTTATTGGTGATGGAGTTAATGTTGAAAAAGATGAACATCTCTGCTCACAAGCAGTCACCAGCAAGTACTTTTCTACCAAGTGTGGGCACAGGGAAATTAACACTATAATAGCACTTAGAAGAAAATCTAGGTATCAGATTACTAAAATCTGAGAAATTTAAATAAAATGGTTATATTTAATTTTGCATTCCTGGTTTGTATTCTCATTATATTTGGAAAGATTTCTTCTAATAGTTATTTTACACCTGACTATTAGATACTATTAGGATATTTAGTCTAGAGCAAATATGGATATATAGCTCCAAGAATCAAATGAATTTTATATAACTTTCAGTGTCCTTCTTTTAGTATAATGTAAATTGTTCTTGTCCTTGATGAGGATTACTCTACAATCGTGGAAATATTAACAATCAGATAGAGAGAACAACTTTATTACAGATTTGGCACAGTTAATTTATTCCTTTTAGCATTCAGAAATCCTTCATAAAAGTAGATAACAAAGAGTCTAATGTATAATCTTGTTGTGAGTGGGTGGTTATGCATTGAGATATCTGACACCCAGTTGTTAGAAGATCAGAAAAATGCAAAACCCAACTGAAAGTTTAATTGTGTTTTCTTGTCACATGTGGCACAGCAGAAAAAGGGAGGTACACTGTGCAGGGAACACTCTTTCTGAAGGCTGAGAGCCATTCATTTTGCACCATGTCCAAACAAATCTTAAGGAGAAGAATAAATTTGTTTCTATCATGCTCACCTTCATTCAATAATTTAATAATTCATTCACTCCAAGTTCTTTAAACATAAATAAGAGAAGCATAATTATATAAATGATTACTATTCCAACATACATTGACTCTAGTTCTAGTACAGGAAGCAAAGACACACTTGACTGAATTAATTCAGTGATTCTCAAACTTTGAACTTTTACCATTTCATTCTCTCCTGTTACACTGCTACACTGAGTTTTCAGGAGCTATTACCAACTAGCCACATGGCTCCCAGCCATTCTTTGAATCCAGCTTGTCTGAGGAAAAAGAGGATGTAAAGAGGGTAAAGAAGTGCAGAGAGGCATTGTACCCAATTCCACAGTTTTTTTTTTTTTGTTTTTTTGTGTTTTTGTTTTTTTTCTGAAATGGAGTTGCACTCTTATAGCCCAGGCTGGAGTGCAGTGGCATAATCTTGGCTCACCGCAACCTCCGCCTCCTGGGTTCAAGCAACTCTCCTACCTCAGCCTCCCAAGTAGCTGGGATTACAGGTGTGAGCCACTAAGCCTGGCTAATTTTTGCATGTTTAATAGATATGGGGTATCACCATGTTGGCCAGGCTGGTCTCGAACTCCTGACCTCAGGTCTGGAACTCCCACCTACCTTGGCCTCTCAAACTGCTGGGATTACAGGCATGAGCCACCGTGCCCAGCCCCAATTCCAGAAACTTATGGGTCATTGCCATCCCCACTGGACTGGCTTTGAAGCTCCATTGACACTATATTTTCAAGCCCACAGTCCTTTGAGAAGCCTGTGACCCCAGATAAATATGAAAGAGAAGTTTGTAATAATATGGTATTGATTTCATTATGATGTGTTTACAATACTTCACACGTGATGCGTGACAATTTTTTCCATGGCTACTTCAATAAATTTGTAATCTATAAAAATATCATTTTCCCCCATTATGAATCTAGAGTAAAATAAGGGTCTACCAGGCAACAATGCTCTTCCAGGAAAAGAAACATAGGAGATGGATAATTCTATTTTATTGTGACAACGGATAATATTTTTGACAGATACTGGGTTAAGCACCTTACATGTGATTATTCCTTCTCAGTATTATGAAACTGAAACAATTATTATATTTATTCACATAAGGAAAGTAAGCCTTGGAGAAGTGAAATAGCTCATACAATTTCACACAACAATCAATGTGTTTCACACCTAAGTCAGTGCTCTTAACCATGCCCCTAAGTTCCCTTCCCCAGTCTAAGAAATCAAGAATTTATTTTGGAAGCATCAGTCACTTTGTGTTTCTCTGAAACATTAGATCTACAGTGGTGGGAAGAGTGGAGCTTTCCCAGCAAAGTGCCTTGGAAGAGAGAAAGAGTGCCAGCCACACTATGTAGAGGCAGAATCACTGCCTGCTGCCAGACACAGCCAGCCTCCCTCACCTTTAGAAACCCTGTTGAACCTCAGGGAGGAGGACCTATCAGTGTCCACACATTTGGTGATCTACCTGGTAAGTCTTGGAGAACTACTAATAATCAGTCTGCTTGGGTGGACTTTTTTTTTTATTATTATTATACTTTAAGTTCTAGGGTACATGTGCATAACGTGCAGGTTTGTTACATATGTATACTTGTGCCATGTTGCTGTGCTGCACCCATCAACTTGTCATTTACATCAGGTATCACTCCCAGTGCAGTCCCTCCCCCCTCCCCCCTCCCCATGATAGGCCCCGGTGTGTGATGTTCCCCTTCCCGAGTCCAAGTGATCTCATTGTTCAGTTCCCACCTATGAGTGAGAACATGCGGTGTTTGGTTTTCTGTTCTTGTGATAGTTTGCTGAGAATGATGGTTTCCAGCTGCATCCATGTCCCTACAAAGGACACAAACTCATTCTTTTTTATGGCTGCATAGTATTCCATGGTGTATATGTGCCACATTTTCTTAATCCAGTCTGTCACTGATGGACATTTGGGTTGATTCCAAGTCTTTGCTATTGTGAATAGTGCCACAATAAACATACGTGTGCATGTGTCTTTATAGTAGCATGATTTGTAATCCTTTGGGTATATACCCAGTAATGGGATGGCTGGGTCATATGGTACATTTAGTTCTAGATCCTTGAGGAATCACCATACTGTTTTCCATAATGGTTGAACTAGTTTACAATCCCACCAACAGTGTAAAAGTGTTCCTATTTCTCCACATCCTTTCCAGCACCTATTGTTTCCTGACTTTTTAATGATTGCCATTCTAACTGGTGTGAGATGGTATCTCATTGTGGTTTTGATTTGCATTTCTCTGATGGCCAGTGATGATGAGCATTTTTTCATGTGTCTGTTGGCTGTATGAATATCTTCTTTTGAGAAATGTCTGTTCATATCCTTTGCCCACTTTTTGATGGGGTTGTTTGTTTTTTTCTTGTAAATTTGTTTGAGTTCTTTGTAGGTTCTGGATATTAGCCGTTTGTCAGATGAGTAGATTGCAAAAATTTTCTCCCATTCTGTAGGTTGCTTATTCACTCTGATGGTAGTTTCTTTTGCTGTGCAGAAGCTCTTTAGTTTAATTAGATCCCATTTGTCAATTTTGGCTTTTGCTGTCGTTGCTTTTGGTGTTTTAGACATGAAGTCTTTGCCCATGCCTATGTCCTGAATGGTACTACCTAGGTTTTCCTCTAGGATTTTTATGGTATTAGGTCTAACATTTAAGTCTCTAATCCATCTTGAATTAATTTTCGTATAAGGAGTAAGGAAAGGATCCAGTTTCAGCTTTCTACTTATGGCTAGCCAATTTTCCCAGCACCATTTATTAAATAGGGAAACCTATCCCCATTTCTTGTTTCTCTCAGGTTTGTCAAAGATCAGATGGCTGTAGATGTGTGGTATTATTTCTGAGGACTCTATTCTGTTCCATTGGTCTATATCTCTGTTTTGGTACCAGTACCATGCTGTTTTGGTTCCTGTAGCCTTGTAGTATAGTTTGAAGTCAGGTAGCGTGATGCCTCCAGCTTTGTTCTTTTGACTTAGGATTGTCTTGGAGATGCGGGCTCTTTTTTGGTTCCATATGAACTTTAAAGCAGTTTTTTCCAATTCTGTGAAGAAACTCATTGGTAGCTTGATGGGGATGGCATTGAATCTATAAATTACCTTGGGCAGTATGGCCATTTTCACGATATTGATTCTTCCTATCCATGAGCATGGTATGTTCTTCCATTTGTTTGTGTCCTCTTTTATTTCACTGAGCAGTGGTTTGTAGTTCTCCTTGAAGAGGTCCTTTACATCCCTTGTAAGTTGGATTCCTGGGTATTTTATTCTCTTTGAAGCAATTGTGAATGGAAGTTCATTCATGATTTGGCTCTCTGTTTGTCTGTTACTGGTGTATAAGAATGCTTGTGATTTTTGCACATTAATTTTGTATCCTGAGACTTTGCTGAAGTTGCTTATCAGCTTAAGGAGATTTTGGGCTGAGACAATGGGGTTTTCTAAATATACAATCATGTCATCTGCAAACAGGGACAATTTGACTTCTTCTTTTCCTAACTGAATCCTCTTGATTTCTTTCTCTTGCCTGATTGCCCTAGCCAGAACTTCCAACACTATGTTGAATAGGAGTGGTGAGAGAGGGCATCCCTGTCTTGTGCCAGTTTTCAAAGGGAATTTTTCCAGTTTTTGCCCATTCAGTATGATATTGGCTGTGGGTTTGTCATAAATAGCTCTTATTATTTTGAGGTACATTCCATCAATACCGAATTTATTGAGCGTTTTTAGCATGAAGGGCTGTTGAATTTTGTCAAAAGCCTTTTCTGCACCTATTGAGATAATCATGTGGTTCTTGTCTTTGGTTCTGTTTCTATGCTGGATTATGTTTATTGATTTGCGAATGTTGAACCAGCCTTGCATCCCAGGGATGAAGCCCACTTGATTATGGTGGATAAGCTTTTTGATGTGTTGCTGAATCCGGTTTGCCAGTATTTTATTGAGGATTTTTGCATCGATGTTCATCAGGGATATTGGTCTAAAATTCTCTTTTTTTGTTGTGTCTCTGCCAGGCTTTGGTATCAGGATGATGTTGGCCTCATAAAATGAGTTAGGGAGGATTCCCTCTTTTTCTATTGTTTGGAATAGTTTCAGAAGGAATGGTACCAGCTCCTCCTTGTACCTGTGGTAGAATTCAGCTGTGAATCCATCTGGTCCTGGACTTTTTTTGGTTGGTAGGCTATTAATTATTGCCTCAATTTCAGAGCCTGCTATTGGTCTATTCAGGGATTCAACTTCTTCCTGGTTTAGTCTTGGAAGAGTGCAAATGTCCAGGAAATTATCCATTTCTTCTAGATTTTCCAGTTTATTTGCATAGAGGTGTTTATAGTATTCTCTGATGGTGGTTTGTATTTCTGTGGGGTTGGTGGTGATATCCCCTTTATCATTTTTTATTGCGTCAATTTGATTCTTCTCTCTTTTCTTCTTTATTAGTCTTGCTAGCGGTCTGTCAATTTTGTTGATCTTTTCAAAAAACCAACTCCTGGATTCATTGATTTTTTGGAGGGTTTTTTGTGTTTCTATCTCCTTCAGTTCTGCTCTGATCTTAGTTATTTCTTGCCTTCTGCTAGCTTTCGAATGTGTTTGCTCTTGCTTCTCTAGTTCTTTTAACTGCAATGTTAGAGTGTCAATTTTAGATCTTTCCTGCTTTCTCTTGTGGGCATTTAGTGCTATAAATTTCCCTCTACACACTGCTTTAAATGTGTCCCAGAGATTCTGGTATGTTGTATCTTTGTTCTCATTGGTTTCAAAGAACATCTTTATTTCTGCCTTCATTTCATTATGAACCCAGTAGTCATTCAGGAGCAGGTTGTTCAGTTTCCATGTAGTTGAGCGGTTTTGATTGAGTTTCTTAGTCCTGAGTTCTAGTTTGATTGCACTGTGGTCTGAGAGACAGTTTGTTATAATTTCTGTTCTTGTACATTTGCTGAGGAGTGCTTTACTTCCAATTATGTGGTCAATTTTGGAGTAAGTGCGATGTGGTGCTGAGAAGAATGTATATTCTGTTGATTTGGGGTGGAGAGTTCTATAGATGTCTATTAGGTCTGCTTGCTGCAGAGATGAGTTCAATTCCTGGATATCCTTGTTAACTTTCTGTCTCGTTGATCTGTCTAATGTTGACAGTGGAGTGTTGAAGTCTCCCATTATTATTGTATGGGAGTCTAAGTCTCTTTGTAAGTCTCTAAGGACTTGCTTTATGAATCTGGGTGCTCCTGTATTGGGTGCATATATATTTAGGATAGTTAGCTCTTCCTGTTGAATTGATCCCTTTACCATTATGTAATGGCCTTCTTTGTCTCTTTTGATCTTTGATGGTTTAAATTCTGTTTTATCAGAGACTAGTATTGCAACCCCTGCTTTTTTTTGTTCTCCATTTGCTTGGTAAATCTTCCCCCATCCCTTTATTTTGAGCCTATGTATGTCTCTGCATGTGAGATGGGTCTCCTGAATACAGCAGATTGATGGGTCTTGACTCTTTATCCAGTTTGCCAGTCTGTGTCTTTTAATTGGAGCATTTAGTCCATTTACATTTAAGGTTAAGATTGTTATGTGTGAACTTGATCATGCCATTATGATATTAACTGGTTATTTTGCTCGTTAGTTGATGCAGTTTCTTCCTAGCCTTGATGGTCTTTACATTTTGGCATGTTTTTGCAATGGCTGGTACCGGTTGTTCCTTTCCATGTTTAGTGCTTCCTTCAGGGTCTCTTGTAAGGCAGGCCTGGTGGTGAGAAAATCTCTAAGCATTTGCTTATCTGTAAAAGATTTTATTTCTCCTTCACTTATGAAACTTAGTTTGGCTGGATATGAAATTCTGGGTTTAAAATTCTTTTCTTTAAGAATGTTGAATATTGGCCCCCACTCTCTTCTGGCTTGGAGAGTTTCTGCCGAGAGATCTGCTGTTAGTCTGATGGGCTTCCCTTTGTGGGTAACCCGACCTTTCTCTCTGGCTGCCCTTAAGATTTTTTCCTTCATTTCAACTTTGGTGAATCTGGCAATTTTGTGTCTTGGAGTTGCTCTTCTCGAGGAGTATCTTTGTGGCGTTCTCTGTATTTCCTGGATTTGAATGTTGGCCTGCCCTACTAGGTCGGGGAAGTTCTCCTGGATAATATCCTGAAGAGTGTTTTCCAACTTGGTTCCATTTTCCCCCTCACTTTCAGGCACCCCAATCAGACGTAGATTTGGTCTTTTTACATAATCCCATACTTCTTGCAGGCTTTGTTCATTTCTTTTTCTTCTTTTTTCTTTTGGTTTCTCTTCTCTCTTCATTTCATTCATTTGATCCTCAATCGCTGATACTCTTTCTTCCAGTTGATTGAGTCGGTTACTGAAGCTTGTGCATTTGTCACGTATTTCTCGTGTCATGGTTTTCATCTCTTTCATTTTGTTTATGACCTTCTCTGCATTAATTACTCTAGCCATCAATTCTTCCACTTTTTTTTCAAGATTTTTAGTTTCTTTGCGCTGGGTACGTAATTCCTCCTTTAGCTCTGAGAAATTTGATGGACTGAAGCCTTCTTCTCTCATCTCGTCGAAGTCATTCTCCGTCCAGCTTTGATCCGTTGCTGGCAATGAGCTGCGCCCCTTTGCCGGGGGAGATGTGCTCTTATTTTTTGAATTTCCAGCTTTTCTGCCCTGCTTTTCCCCCATCTTTGTGGTTTTATCTGCCTCTGGTCTTTGATAATGGTGATGTACTGATGGGGTTTTGGTGTAGGTGTCCTTCCTGTTTGATAGTTTTCCTTCTAACAGTCAGGACCCTCAGCTGTAGGTCTGTTGGAGATTGCTTGAGGTCCACTCCAGACCCTGTTTGCCTGGGTATCAGCAGCAGAGGCTGCAGAAGATAGAATATTGCTGAACAGCGAGTGTACCTGTCTGATTCTTGCTTTGGAAGCTTCCTCTCAGGGGAGTACTCCACCCTGTGAGGTGTGGGGTGTCAGACTGCCCCTAGTGGGCGATGACTCCCAGTTAGGCTACTCAGGGGTCAGGGACCCACTTGAGCAGGCAGTCTGTCCCTTCTCAGATCTCAACCTCCGTGTTGGGAGATCCACTGGTCTCTTCAAAGCTGTCAGACAGAGTCGTTTGCGTCTGCAGAGGTTTCTGCTGCATTTGTTATTGTTTACTGTGCCCTCTCCCCAGAGGTGGAGTCTACAGAGACAGGCAGGTTTCCTTGAGCTGCTGTGAGCTCCACCCAGTTAGAGCTTCCCAGCAGCTTTGTTTACCTACTTAAGCCTCAGCAATGGCGGGCGCCCCTCCCCCAGCCTCTCGCTGCCTTGCCGGTAGATCACAGACTGCTGTGCTAGCAATGAGGGAGGCTCCGTGGGCGTGGGACCCTCCCGGCCAGGTGTGGGATACAATCTCCTGGTGTGCCCGTTTCCTTAAAGCACAGTATTGGGGTGGGAGTTACCTGATCTTCCAGGTGTTGTGTGTCTCAGTTCCCCTGGCTAGAAAAAGGGATTCCCTTCCCCCTTGCGCTTCTCAGGTGAGGCGATGCCTCGTCCTGCTTCAGCTCTTGCTTGTCGGGCTGCAGCAGCCGACCAGCACCGATTGTCCAGCACTCCCTAGTGAGATGAACCCAGTACCTCAGTTGAAAATGCAGAAATCACTGGTCTTCTGTGTCGCTCGCGCTGGGAGTTGGAGACTGGAGCTGTTCCTATTCAGCCATCTTGCTCTGCCCCTCCTTGGGTGGACTTTTATCCTGTCTTCATGTGAAGTCGCTTGACTTCCTAGAATATCTGCAAAATTAGGGAATATATGAGCTGACTGTTGAAGTATTTTCCTACTCTGAAGTTATTTGGATCTATGAGATATCTCATTTGGATAGTCATTTACCCTCATCTTTACCTCAGCCCTCATTTTATATCATGATATTTCTTTTCTAATGTTCAGTCCGTCCTGCATTCTTCCTTCTTAGCAAAACCATTCAGAGTTAGGAAAGAAATTAAACTAGTGAATGTGCAACTGTCAACTCAGCTTTAAACTACAAGATTTCAAAGAAACTATGCTATTCTTCCCAGTTAAGCTTGTCTAAATCTTTTAATCTCCCAAATAACATCCTAAACCAAAACCTCCATTCTTACTATTAGTAAGAAGTTTCAAGCAGGTATCCTGGTAACTGTAACGCTTACTGACTTTTCAGTGACAATAAGTGATGAGGTATGCTTTGTAAATCTAGCATGAATATACTAATCTATTTATTGAATGCCATTTGAGGTTTCCGTTTAAGCTTTTCAGTGGTCCTTGGGTAAAGATTGGGCCAGTTTCTTGCTGGTGTGTGTTTAATTTAGTTATAACAGATGTTCTATTTATTGTGTAAATGGGATAATTCTGAGGTCTAGTTGTGATTTCCTCTCATTTCCTAATATGTCTAGAATACACGCCACGGACAATTTGCAAGTACCCAGCATCATTCCTCTAATGACATAGACACCTTAGGTTTAAGGAGATTAATACTATTATAACTTCAAAGTCCTTTGATGAAAAACAACACAATTATGGGATAAAAAATATTCACAAATGTTTTCTTAGTTCTTTCTAGTACCCTTAGCACCAAACATGAGACTACTATTCCCAGATTCATGTTATAGCTCTACATACAGCCAATTCAACCATTTTTGATTAAGCAATCTGCCAGTTTCATACTGTGTAATGATCCAACCAATTTAACTGAATTTTTAAGGATTTTGAAATAACCAAGCAGTCAATTCAGGCCAAACAGCTCATTTTACCTGCAGGTATAGTCTAAGCAATTGATTTGAAGGTTTATCAGTTAGTATGTTTTCTCCACACAAAAATTATGTGTTATTATAAAATATTTCCATTGCTCTATTGTGCTTTTAAAAAATATTCAATTATTTTTCTAAAATTAAGTTTACAGAGAAGTATCCTACATTTTAAAAAAGAATAAAATGTAGAACCAATAGTTTCTGTATTTATCTCTAGTGCCTATTGAGAACAGCTTTAAGTTGGCAACAAAAAATCAAAATTAATATCTAGTGCTTTAATAAACACAGCTACTCAAGAATAGTATTAAAGTATTAATTTTAAAAGGTAATTTTTAAAAAGATAAAGTGAGAAATATTTACTCAAAGCAATGCTCCTTAAACAACAACAACAACAAAAATTCTGGTTGAAGCCATCAGTTTTTCTGTTTTGTTTTTGTTTTTAGGTTTTCTTATGTGAAGTATTTTACAAAGGAACATTTGGGTCTACGTGATTGGTCAGACATAAAAGCTGCTATGGGAATATTTTATTCATTATTTAGAATTCTGAGGCTTTTGAAGTTATCACTTAGAAGCAAAATGAATACACTTAGGGACATATACTTCCAACTATGAGGGAGTAACATAAAACAGAATTATCACCCAACCTGAAAAATAAACAAATTGATAAAATGTATGAAATAAATGTTATCAAAACACTAGCATCAAGCAATGTAGGACAATGATTTCCGAGAGACAGGAGAAAATGATGTGAGCCCTGTTATTTCCCTATCTTATTACCTTCAAGATTGTTTCCAGGACAGATTATACGGAGGCAGAATCTAGGCAGAGCTGGACCAGTTCTCTGAGTTGAAGAGACAGAGCTGGGAGTATGTGGGACAGTCTGCTGGAGAAGAGAGAACTTCACAGAGCTGGAACTCCAGAAGTCAACAGCAAGCCCCTCCATGTCTTTAGCAGAGTGCTGCTAAGTGCCCATGCATGAGGAGACCACCCAAAGACAGAGGAAAAAAACTGCCTAAACAGAGTAAAGGTGACATTGCCTAGAGGTGACTTAAGACTGGACATAGCACCCATTCCCACCAGCCAAACTGGAGAAATCTCATGTTTCATGGGACACTGGGTAAAGCACACTGACCTGTCTTCAATAGTAGTAAATAATTAGGCTAAAACACCTTTCCAGTCATGCGAAACAAACCTTAAAAGCAAGCTTCAACAGTATCCAAATAAATTACTCATGTATCAAGAAGAAAGCTCAAGAATATCCATAGGAATCCAAAAACATTTAACATCCAACATAGTAAAGTTTGCAATGTCAGGAATTCAATAAAATATTATAAACTGGCAAGATAGTACAAAAATATGATTTATAATGAGAGGAAATGTCAACTGGAAACCAGAACTGACACAGATATTACAATTAGCAAATAAAGACATAAAAACAGTTATATAACTATTATATGTGTTCAAATATTAAGTATAGAAATGGAATTTATAAGAAAGACAAAAATGGAATTTCTAGAAATGAAAACTAACATGTGTGAGGGGAACAATATATTGGATGGAATTAATGACAAATGCAACATTGCAGATGTAAATATTGGTAAACATGGTGACATGAAAATGAAAACCATCAAGATAAAACACAAAAATAAAGGATAATTTTTTTAAAAATGAATGGACTATATAGATATAAGACAATTTCAAGTGGTCTAATATGTTTGTAAGTTAAGTGGCCAAGGCAGGGAGTGAGACAGAAAAAATACTGAAGAAAGTAAGTTTGAAAATTTTCAAATTTGATAAAAACAGTAAACTCACAGATCCAAGAAGCACAAAGAATCCCAAATTCAAGAAACATGAATACAATTATAACACAGTTCATCATAATCCAACTAATTGGGTTTTTTAATTAAAAATTTGTTTTGAGACACCCAATTTTTTTTTTCTCTGTCACCCAGGTTAAAGTTCAGTGACACAAACATAGCTCACTGCTGCCCCAAACTCCTGGGCTCAAGCAATCCTCCCACTTCAGTCTACTAAGTAGCTAGGACTACAGACATATGCTACCACACCTGGCTAATTTTTAAAATTTTTGGTAGAAACCTGGTCTCACTATGTTGTCCAGACTTATCTCAAACTCCTGGCCCCAGGTGATCCTGCATCCTGAGCCTCCCAAAGCACTGGGATTCCAGGTGTGATCCACCAAACCAAGCCTATAATCCAATTGTAAAAACCAATGATAAAAAGAAAATTTAAAAATATGTTATTTATTTATATCCTCCCCAAACTCAATAAAAGAGAAACAATTTGTTTATTAAATATAGTCAAAAGATTTGAACAGATACTTCACCAAATAAAATATACCTTTATGGCAAATAAGCAAATGAAATAATAAAAAATTCTGTTAGTTATTTAAAAATGCAAATAAAAACCACAATTAAATAACACCACATACCTATTAGAATGGATTAAACTAAAGACCAAGCATATCATGTGCTCACAAAAAATGGAGCAACTGCTAGTGAGAATAGAATGAGAGATTTCATTACCACCAGGCCTGCCCTGCAAGAACTCCTGAAAGAAGCACTAAAGCCAGGTGTGGTGGCTTGTACCTGTAGTCCTAGCACTTTGGGAGGCCCAGGTGGGTGGATCACCTGAGGTCAGGAGTTCGAGATCAGTCTGGCCAACATGGTGATACTTTGTCTCTACTAAAAATATGAAAATTAGCTGGGTGTGGTGGCGGGCCCCTATAATCCCAGCTACTTGGAGGTTGAGGCAGGAGAATTGCTTGAAACCGGGAGGCAGAACTTGTAGTGAGCTGTTCATCCCTGGGAGGCAAGGCTGGTTCAACATATGCAAATCAGTAAATGTAATCCATCACGTAAACAGAACTAAAGGCAAAAATTACATGATTATCTCAATAGATGCAGAAAAGGCCTTTGATAAAATTCAACTTCCTTTTATGGTAAAAACTCTCAATAAACTAGGTACTGATGGAAAATATCTCAAAATAATAAGAGCTATTTATGACAAACCCACAGCCAATATCATACTGAATGGGCAAAAGCTGAAAGCATTCCCTTTGAAAACTGGTACAAGACAGGGATGCCGCTTCTCACCTTCTATTCAACATAATATTGGAAGTTCTGGCCAGGGCTATCAGGCAAGCAAAAGCAATAAACGTATTCAAATAGGAAGAGAGGAAGTCAAATCATCCCTATTTGCAGATGACATGATTATCTATTTAGAAAACCCCATCATCTCAGCCCCAAAACTCTTTAAACTGATAAGCAACTTCAGCAAAGTCTCAGGATACAAAATGAACGTGCAAAAATCACAAGCATTCCTTTATACCAACAATAGACAAGCAGAGAGCCAAATCATGAGTGAACTCCCATTCACAATTGCTACAAAGAGAATATAATACCTAGCAATACAGCTACCTAGAGATGTGAACGATCTCTTCAAGGAGAAATACAAACCACTGCTCAAGGAAATAAGAGAAGACAAAAGCAAATGGAAAAACATTTCATCCTCATGGATAGGAAGAATCAGTATCATGAAAATGGTCATACTGCCCCAAGTAATTTATAGATTCAATGCTATTCCCATCAAGCTACCATTGACTTTTTTCACAGAATCAGAAAAAACTACTTTAAATTTCATATGGAATGAAGGAAAACCTCATATAGCCAAGACAATCATAAGCAAAATGACAAAGCTTGAGGCATCGCACTACCTGACTTCAAACTACACTACAAGGCTACAGTAACCCAAACAGCATACTACTGGCACCAAAACAGACCTATAGACCCAGGGAACAGAATAGAGACCTCAGAAACAACACCACACATCTACTACCATCTGATCCTTGACAAACCTGACAAAAACAAGCAGTGGGGAAAGGATCTCCAATTCAGTAAATGGTGCTGGGAAAACTGGCTAGCCATACACAGAAAACTGAAACTGGACCCCATCTTTACACCTTATGCAAAAATTAACTCGATGAATTAAAGACTTAAATGTAAAACCCAAAACCATAAAAACCCTAGAAGAAAATCTAGGCAATACCATTTAGGACATAGGAACGGACAAAACTTCATGATGAAAACGCCAAAAGCAATTGTGACAAAAGCTGAAATTGACAAATGGGATCTAATGAAACTAAAGAGTGTCTGTACAGCAAAAGGAAATATCATCAGAGTGAACAGGCAACCTACATAATGGGAGAAAATTTTTGCAATCTACCCATCTGACAAATGTTGAATATCCAGTATTTACAAGGAGCTTAAACAAAATTACAAAACAAAAACAAAAACAAAAAACCATGAAAAAGTGGGCAAAGGAAACAAACAGACACTTCTCAAAATAAGACATTTATGTGGCCAACAAATATATGAAAAAAATCTCAACATCACTGATTATTAGAGAAATGCAAATCAAAACCACAATGAGATTCCATCTCTTGCCAGTCAGAATGGTGATTACTAAAAAGTCAAGAAACAATAGGTGCTGGTGAGGCTGTGGAGAAATAGGAACGCTTTTACACTGTTGGTGGGAATGTAAATTAGTTCAACCATTGTGGAAGGCAGTGTGTCAATTCCTCAAGGATCTGGAACCAAAAATAGCATTCCATCCAGCAATCCCATTACTGGGTATATACCCAAAGGAATATAATTCATTCTACTATGAAGACACATGCACACATGTGTTTATCACAGCACTATTCACAATAGCAAAGACATGGAACCAACCCAAATGCCCATCAATGATAGACTGGTTAAAGTAAATGTGGTACAAAAACACTGTGGAATACTGTGCAGCCACAAAAAGGAATGAGATCATGTCCTTTACAGGGACATGGATGGAGCTGGAAGCCATCATCCTCAGCAAATGAACACAGGAACAGAAAACCAAATACCGCATGTTCTCACTCATAAGTGGGAGTTGAACAATGAGAATACGTGGACACAGGGTGGGGAACATCACATACCAGGGCCTGTTGGCGGGTGAGGGGTGAGGGGAGGGAACTTAGAGAACAGGTCAATAGGTGTAGCAAACCACCATGGCACACACATAATTATGTAACAAACCTGCACATTTCGCACATGTATCCTGGAACTTAAAGTAAAATTTTAAAAAGAAAAAGAAAAAATATTTGTAGGTCTATTATACAGTTACAACTATTATTAATATTTGGCATACCTTACCTACATTATTTGTATGTAAGTACATGTCATAATAATACTATTATGTGTAGTATTATAATTATATAATATAAATAGTATTATAATAATGCTATTATTATAATAATACTGTTGTGTATTATAATTATATAATATAAATAGTATTATAATAATACTATTATTATGTGTATCTTGCTTTTTTCACTTGATATTAAAGAAGAGATTTTTGTACTAAACATTCATTTTAATAGCCATTATAAATTCAATCATGTAGACATACCATAATTTATTATCAATCTCCTGTTGCTGTATGTTCACATAGTTTTAAATGGTCCACTATTATAAATAATATTGCAGTATTCATCTTTTGAGTACAGCTGCTTTCTTGGGAAGGTTTCTCTGACTTAGAATTATTTTCTTAAGAATATCTTTAACCTAAAAATGTCTCTTTCTAACATAAAAATTCATTATTATCTACTGAGCACTTACCATGCAAGATACCAAGATATCATTATGGCGTAAATTATGCTTTGAGTGGTTGCGTATTTACATGTGTTAAGTTGGTGCACAAGTAATTGGTTTTACTTTTTGCAATTACTTTTGCACCAACCTCATATGTCTCTCCCATCAGACTATGGCAGTCTCCCATTAGACCATGTCGTGAGGGCAGGACATTTGTCTTTTATCCTTATATTTCTGACACTCGATGTAATATCAGGAAAATGGATTATAACCAATACTTGAACTGAAATTAGAATAAAAATCTGGACTATTATTAAACTCACACTTCACTTTTATCATAATCTCAGGTGAGGCCAGTAGTTCTGATAGAAACAGAAGGCAGGGAAATTCTTGGCAGAAGAGAGTGGGTCCCCAGTGACGGCCCCACCCTCAAGCCTGGAACTGCGACCCAAAATGAGAACATACTTTCCCGCTCTCCCGCTTCAATAATGCCTTTTCCAAAACCACCCGTGGCCCGCCCTGCCCCCCATCCTGTGCCCATTAAAAACCGCAGGCTCTCCGGCAGAAAGAGGAGGGGAGGGGAAGCAACTGAATGTCAGAGACTATGGTTGGATGTCAGAGAGAAGAGGCTTGATTTCAGAGGGACAGCTTGATGGCAGTGTAGCTTTGGAAAGTAGTCCCTCTGAGTACGGCTGGACTCCAGGAGAAAATTACCTCCCCACTCCACCCCCTTTTCATCTCCTCTTCCTGCTGAGAGCCACTTTCAATGGCAATAACCCCACCCCACCACCACCTCACATTTACCGTCTCCAATTTGTTCCTGTAACATCATTCTTCTTGGACACTGGACAAGAACTCGAGTGCAGGTGCAAAAGGCTGTGACACTGACCCTCCACTGAGCTGTTAACACTTAAGCCATCTGCAGACGGCAAGCTAAACGAGCACTGATTGTAACACTCCTTCTGTGAAACTCCTTCTGGGGCTTCAAGGGTCACAGGCATCCCTCTAGACGCTGCTGTGGGGGCAATACAAAATTCATTCCTGCTGGCACCCAAAACTGCTTGCCCTGGATCCTGCACCTGCTCACCTGTGCGCCCCCTGTCGTGAGTGATAGAATGCAATGTGTTCAAGTGAGTGGAGTTCGTCCCTGCTGCCACTGAAGCACCTAGCTAGGTCCAGCGCCCAGGTACTCCAGTTCCCCCTACAAAGGGATCAGGAAGATTTCCTGCTTCAGTTTAGAGTTTCACCTTCACCCCTATGTGGCATTTTCCAGTCGCTATGAATTTGGCTCTTATATAGTCTGTGTATTTTCATCCAACTCTATAGTGCTGTTTATTTTAAAACACACACACACACACACACACACACACACACAAGATATTCTCTAAATTGTGTAATAATGTGCCTGCATTTTACTGGAGATGGCTCCCCACTGACAACTATTAATCCCACCACAAATATGTTTACTTTTCGAGATTCAAAAACCAAAAATGTGATAGGATCTTTGACTTTATGTCTGTGTTTGGTCTTGCTACCAACTGCCAACTGACTTTGAGATTCCAAAGGAAAATCTTTTCATATGTGCCTTCTGAGCATTGTATACTTTATGTCCTAAGAATTTAGGATTCAACTAGTTCTGCTCTGAGGGTGGGGTGTTTTGGTTTGTAGAAATATTGAGGCAGCAATGCATCAGCAAGTTTGTATTGGGAAGAGAGATGAATATTTCAAGCTCATATTCATATTGCCTTGGGAGGAATTTGTAATCTGGATCCCACAGCTGTTGCTGAGTGAACCAGTGGGGTCGTTTTCTTCTGGCTAAGCCAGTAGGGGGTTCCCAAAGCCTGTCTCTACTGCAAGATGTTCTCTGCATTTTTATTACTTGCTATAACCTTAACAACTGTGTTTGGAAATGCATAATTTTAAAAAAAACCTCTTATAAATTATGTATGTTTCTATTGACTTAAAATCACACTCATTCACAGGTTCTGTGTTGGGGAGAAAACAAAGAGCATTTGGATGGGGTTAGATTCTTAAAACATTTCTCAAAAGAGGAAGCTAAATGGAAAGACTAATTTATCTGAATATTATGTATGAGGGTTTTTGAGGTGATTTCATAAAATCTGGGGAGGGGGGAGTTGTGTGCCTAGCATGCTGAGATGGGATCCATCCATGTTATCTGCCTCTCCTTCGAAGCACTGTGCTGCTTCAAAAATGGACTCTAGATCTTAGGGCTGGAAGGCTTTGTGATGGCATGAGGCTGTCAGCTAAGGGACAGCAGAAGGGATCATGTTTTAGAGGAAAGAATTTTTTTTTGAAGTAGACATTGGGGACAAGCAGTTTGTGCCAAATTTTCTATATCACTATGCTGCTCACAGCAAAACAGTGCTTTGCATGTAGTAGGTTCTCTGAAAATCTTTGTTAGTCTGCTATTGTATTCTTTGGTTTTAGCTTTGAGGAATTCTTTGGGTCTGTTTAATTCTTTTACTTTTGAAGGATAAACACCTAAAGCTATATTAACAAGATATGGTTACATAATAGAAACATAGCAGCCTCTGAAAACACTTGCTGTTCTTTTGTTTCCATCAAACTTGCTTTAGAAAGAAAAAATAAATCAAGATTTTCCCCGATATTGTTCTCGTCTTTAGAGTTTCTCACTTTAATCTGAAAGGAGGCATTGAGTTCTTTGAGTCACACTGTTCTTATCCTTGACCCACTTGATTCCTAAAGTTAATTTCTTATTTTTAAAATGCACATTACATCATCTGTTTGTATGAATACTTACAAAAAAAAGAACTTGTGGTTAAAAATCCCCTGTGATTCCAAAAGCTGTTTTTATGACTTTTAAGTGTGCAATATTGAGTTGATGAACATAATAAGTTTTTTTTTTTTTTTAATTTAACAGCAATATGTTTCCCTCACTGAGCTTTGACTGGGTCTTATGAAGAGGATTCTCAGAGTGGAGCCTCAGAGAGCAAGGCAGTCATTACTGACTTTACTAAAGTTTTGTGAATATATGTTGCCATATCACCAACATTTCCGTGATTTAAATTCAACACCAAATTGGCTCTGGTAATGTTAACCAACAGACTGGATGCAATTCCAGTAGCACATATTTCGACATCTTATCTAAGGGACCTTAGCTGTTCTCCTGCAGAAATAAGTTTGGAGCAGGGCTGCAATGCAACCTTAATTATGGGGTAGATGGACCAGCTACAATAGGATGTTCTGCTGCTAGATGTTCTGTTCCAGAGAAGGATGCAATCAGTTCAAGCTATTTTTGACTGATGTTTCAGATTGTGGTCTAGTAAACAGGTCTGAAAATAGCTACTTTTTAAAAGACTGTAAATTCCTGTAATTAGGGTATGATTTAAAAATTAACCCTAAAAAGAATAAGTGTTGGAGGATGGAGCAGCTTTCAGTTTTGAATTACTAGCTGGATGCAGTAGCACTCCATTCTTAAAAGACAAGGAAGCAGGTCATTAGAGGGGAGGCATCTAAATGCTATGTGTCAGAAATGAAAGGAAAATGGTTTCTTTACTGCTGAAGAACTGTGTAATTAGCTGAGATAACAAGCATTGATATTTATTGTTGTGGAATGCAAGGAAGAAACTGAAAAACAGAACTCCTGGTGTCTCCACTCCACATCTGCTTAACTTAATTTGGGGGTAATTTTATCATTTTAATCTGCATGTTGCTCTTCCCCAGTTGCTAAAGTACCCTGGTGCATACCAGATGTCAGACACTTAATGAGGCTTCTGAGGTTTAGGATAAATTTGATTGCAGGTGTTTAGTGCCTGTCAGGCCTTTGGACAAACCCATAAGCTGGTGGTTCCTGGTTTTCAATGATTCACAATACTCAACTCTTTAGTAAATGTTAGTGGCCATTCTAGCCACTAGGAGGAGCTGGAGGCTACCCCATCCACTACTCAACATGTAAGACTGGTCCAGATGTAAGAGCAAAATATTTTACTGTAGTAGGGTACTACGAAGTCAGTACTACAAAAGATGGAATTAGATCTCAGCCCATAAAGATATGACTTGAAGGAGCATATAGTGGTTAATAGTGATAGTTCCTAGGGTCTAGGTTTTAAGTCCTGCAAAATAGCAAATTTTCCTAAGTCTCAAGTTTCCTCAACTTTGAAATAAAGTTAGTATTAGTACCTATCCCATAGGTCGTTGTGAGCAAGAAATAAGACAATCCAGGTAAAGGACTTAGCTACAGTGTTAGTACTGCCTCATCAAATTTATATATATTATGATCTAATGCTTAGGTGTTCACTTTATCTTGGGGAATCCTCTTCTGTAGAGCTTGGATTCCGGCTAAGGTAGATGATGACTTGATCACCTATACTAGGATCATCGGTTCCCTTCCAGAAGTAGTTTAGTCTAGTAGTTTGAAGCACAGAGTCTAGAGGCATACAGTTCTGAGTGGGAGTCCTGGTTTGGACACTTAGTAACCCTGTGACCCTGGGAAGGTTATTTAAGCTTGTTAGATGTCAGTTTTCATAATCTTTATATGAATAAAACAGTAATACCTTAATTACATGGTTGTTAGGATTACAATGAAAAGACTCTTGGAACTATGTTTTCAATAGTGTCTGGTGCATGGTAGTACTCAATAAATGTTTGCTAGTACTATTATTCCTTACTCCCAATACTTTATTTACTTAAAAAAATCTTCTGTGCTTTCTATTATACTTTACTTCAAAATTTCAGACATGATTGGTTATACAAAATTTTTTTATAAGACAAGTAGGTCTTCCCATTTCCCCTGAACTAGTTGCAACTTTGATTCTGATCATCTCTACCTCGGTCACTTTAGGATTACAAACTGTTGTATCAGGATATACAGAGTTCATTTTCTTATTCTTAGATGTCTTACTTTTTAGCTAATATACCTGGATTTGAAGACCTGTTAGATGTGATATTGTGAGAAAGAACCTCTCAACATTAGTCTCCTCATTCTTAAAAAGGGACTAATAATATCTAGTTTGTAGCACTGTATTTTAAAATACTATTATTTGGATAAAGCACAGTGCTTGGCACATGGTGGGCACTCAGAAAATGAGCCAGATTGCTGGGGGAAGGTGGGGGTTGAGGGGCAGAGGGGTTTACCTAAATTTTCACTTGGCTTCTTAATTTAATCCTTTTCCTTCCTCCCTTTGGGATAGATGTTTTCTCCTTTGTCCATTTTTATTTCCATTACTTTCCAAGCCACTAGATCCAACCTCAAAATCTACCAGCCATTAAGTAAGGAAATATAAGCTGGTGCCAGTTGCACTGATCACTGATGCTTTGGTATTTTCATTGCTGATGGGAAACAGTAAATAATAACTGAATACATTGTTTAGATTCTCAAGAAAGTCAAACATTAGGGGATTGTAAGGCTAGGATGGAAATCCATGGAACATTATGGTTGGAAAAGGGCAAAGAGCCTATGGTCAGCGCCAAGTAGGAAGACATTTGGTGCATCGATGTATAAGGGACTCTAAAACAAATACAGCCATTTAATTCAGGTTTCTACATACAACTCCTTTGGTAGCTGGCTTCTTTCATAGTTTGGCTTCTGCCAAATTGAAGTGCACTTTGGAGTAAAAATTAAAACAAAACCAAGCATTCCTTGCCACCTGTGATGGATCTCTGTTGGGAATTTTTCCAACAGGTGACAATCACTCTGAGAACAGCCAGTTGACAGCTGCATGAAGTCAGCAGTTTGAGCTGAAATTGAAAAATGCATGTGATAGTGCTGTTTAGTGAGAACTGGAAATTTTCCCCCTAAACTTTAAATGCTCTAATATACCTGCCAAGATGTTTTCTGATTTAGAAAATTGCAAAAGAAGCTAAAAAGAGAGAAAGAACTACCGAGAAGGTAAAAATATTTTGCTGACATAAAAGACAATAGAAAAGAGCTTTCAGTGTTACTTTGAACAGAATTTTGTAATGTATCCTTATAAGGTACTTCTGTATCCATACATATAAACTATGAGTAAAGAAAATTACAATAAATAAATAAATAAATAAAAAGAAAATTACAAAAGAAAAGAATATTCAAAATTAAGTTAGAATATTACATTAAATGCAGTGCGTGTGATTACCTTAGTTATCTTAAATACAATGAAAGAAATATAAAAAGACACTTTCTCTCTTTTTTAATAAATAATTGTTGGTTGGATATTTTGGAGATAGTGGTTTAGGTGTGCATGGAATTACTTGCTGGTCCAGTTTATCCATATACCTAGATGTGACTCTGGTATGAGCACAAGATATTCTGTTACGGAGTTAGATGAGCTGTTTCTGCTTTGGTAAGAAATAGGCTACTAATATGTCTAGTGATACAGATGCTGAGAGTTAATCCTGGATAACAAATGAAGAGGAAATTAAGTGAAAATATTAGCAACACTGGACTCAACAAGGTTCATTTTGCTATGTCACATTCCATAAATGTTGACTCATCATCTCTAACATATTCTCTAAATTTGGTGAAAATCCTTTTATCTGTTTTTAAGGGATGTGATCACAGACAGAAATTTTATTTTATGTATTTGCTACTTCTAGCATCTACAGCTAGTTACTGGAATCTCTGTGTTCCAATTAAGAGTTTCTGGGAATAAATTGGATGGGAGTGGAGAGCAGAGAAAGTAAAATGCCCTGTATGGGTCAGGTTGAACAAAGCATGGGGTCATGAGTTAAAGTTCTTTAAGGATAACTCATGGGTAGGGGAGGGAGGGGGGTTGAGAAGATACGGTAGGCTGCACACCCAACCCCAAGTGTGTCAAAAATACATTCCCTTTACAAATGAGGAAATGAGGCTCGGTTTTCTTCACTGTTTAGGATCTGAGTGAGATCTGAAGTCTCTGAGCCTTCAGGTAATTCAAAGTGAGAACGGTAGTCATCGTTAAAATACATGTGGCAAAGTCCATCAGTGTGTTGATAACTACCGTGATACTTTTTGAAATATTACATTCTTTCACATGTATTTTTCTTATTTGTGTGTGTGTCTGTTTTATTGTTCTCTAAGCGTATCATCTAGGGAATAGGAAAGTCCTTCACCACTCAGAAGAAAATCCTATGCTATTCTGAAGGGTGAAAAATGAAGGCTCTGACTTTTAAGTTCTTTGTGGTTTCCTGGATATAGACTTGGTCTTAGAAGAGGTTTTGTGAATTGGGGAACTTTTTTCCTAGTGGCATATGATAGTATGGGGCTTTTTGCTTTCTGGTATGTAATGCCCAAAAACCATATTTAATGAGAAAATATAGCACGATTTGTAATCCATTCAAAGGTATTCAAACACAGATTTATTTTTTATGTTAATTGAAGGTTGAAGGGTAACTTTTGTTGCTTAGATTAACAGTAAGCAGATCTTTCAAATAAACTACTTTTGATGTACTAAGTTACAAATACATGAGTCTTGCCCCTGTTTGAATGACCTGAGCTCCCTTTCTTTTTCTTTGGAGAGGGGGATAACTAGATAATATTGAACATAAATGAAACATATTCAAAGTTAATTGTCTTTCCTTTTCTGTGATGACCAATTTTTCCTTTTTTTTGTATTTTTATTGTTTTACCATAATTGTACATATTTTGGTGGTACATGTGATATTTGGATACATGTACAAAACATGTAGTCATCAAATCAGAATAATTGGGATATCCATTATCTCAAACATTTATCTTTTCTTAATGTTGGAAGCATTACAATTCTTCTCTTCCGGCTATTTTGAAATACACAGTAAATTATTGTTAACTACAATTTCCCTATTGTACTGTCAAATGCTAGAATGTATTCCTTTGTTCTAAGTGAATTTTTGTACCCTTAACCAACTTCTTTTTATCCCTTCCTCCTTACCTTCCCAGACTCCAGTGACCATCATTTTACTCTTTCCTTCTATGAGATCCATTTTTTTAGTCTCCACGTATAAGCAAGAACATGCAAGGTTCTCTTGTGTTTCTGTGCCTGGCTTATTTCACTTAATGTAAGGACTTCTAGTGACATCCTTATTGTTACAATTGACAAAATTTCATTATTTGTGTGACTGAATAATATTCCATTGTAGAATAGTTTTCTGTATTCATTCATCTGTTGGCGTACACATAGGTTTATTCCATATTTTAGCTATTGTGAATTGTGGTGTAACAGCTATGTGACTGCAGATATCTTGTTGATATACTAACTTCCTTTCTTTTCTTTTTCTGTTTTTTTTTTTTTTTTTTTTTTTTTTTTTTGCGACAGAGTCTAGCTCTGTCACCAGGCTGAGTACAGTGGCGCGATCTCAGCTCACTGCAACCTCCGCCTCCCAGGTTTAAGCAATTCTCCTGCCTCAGCCTCCCGAGCAGCTGGGATTACAGGTTCACACCACCACACTGGGCCAATTTTTTTTTTTTTTTTTAATTTTAGTAGAGATGGGGTTTCACCATGTTGGCCAGGATGGTCTCCATCTCCTGACCTTGTGATCTGCCTGCCTCAACCTCCCTAAACTAACTTCCTTTCTTTTGGCTACATATCCAGTAGTGGGACTGCTGGATCATATGGCAGTTCTATTTTTAGATTTTTGAGGAACCTCCATACTGTTTTCCATAATGAGTGTACTAATTTACAGTCTCACCAGCAGTGGACAAACATTCCTCTTTCTCCCCATCCTCACCAGCATTTAC
The DNA here is from genome assembly GCF_047675955.1 of Chlorocebus sabaeus. Classification (NCBI taxonomy): domain Eukaryota; kingdom Metazoa; phylum Chordata; class Mammalia; order Primates; family Cercopithecidae; genus Chlorocebus; species Chlorocebus sabaeus. The sequence goes on along the minus strand of NC_132923.1, from coordinate 37,774,597 downwards.
TTTTTGTCTTTTTGATAGTAGCCATTCTAACTGGGATGAGATAATATTTTATCATAGTTTTGATTGCATTTCCCTGATGATTAGTGATGTAGAACTTTTTTCTTTTTTTCAGATACTGGTTGGCCATCTTTTTTTTTCAACTTTTATTTTATGTTCAGGTGATACATGTGCAGGTTTGTTACCTGGCTTACTGACAGACGCTGAGGTTTGTGTTACGAATGTTCGCATCACCCAGGTACTGAGCATACTACCTAATAGTTACTTTTTCAACCCTTGCTCCCCCTCCTCCTCCCTCTGGTAGTCCCCAGTTTCTATTGTTGCCATCTCTATGGCCGTGAGTACCCAGTGTTGAGTTCTCTCTCTTATAAGTGAGAACATGTAGTATTTGATTTTCTGTTCCTGCATTAATTCGCTTGGAATAATGGCCTCCAGTTCCATCCATTTTGCTGCAAAAGACATGATTTCATCCCGCTTATGGCTGCATAGTATTCCATGGTATACATGTACCACATTTTCTTTATCCAGTCCACCATTGATGGGCACCTAGGTTGACTCCCTGTCTTTGCTATTGTGAATAGTACTGTGGTGAACATGTGAGTGCATGTGTCTTTTTGGTAGAATGATTTCTTTTTTCTTTTCGACATACCCCTAATGATGGGATTGCTGGGTCAAATGGTAGTTCTGTTTTAAGTTCATTGAGAAATCCCCAAGCTGCTTTCCACAGTGGTTGAACTAACTTATATTATCGCCAGCAATGTATATAAGTGTTCCCTGTTCTCTGCAATCTTACCAATATCTGTAATTTTTTGACTTTTTAATAATAGCTGTTCTGATTGGTATGAGATGGTTTCTCATTATGGTTTTGATTTGTATTACTCTGATGATTAGTGATGTTGAGCATATTTTTATAAGTTTGCTGGCTACTTGTATGTCTTGTTTTGACAAGTGTCGTTTCATGTATTTTGTTCATTTTTAATGGGGTTATTTGTTTTCTACTTATTCAATTAAATTCCTCATAGATTCTGGATACTAGACCTTTGCCAGATGCACAGTTTGTGAATATCTTCTACCATTCTCTAGATTGTCTTTTACTCTGTTGATAGTTTCTTTTGCTGTGGAGAAGCTTTTTAGTTTAATTAAGTCTGACTTGTCAATTTTCGTTTTTGTTGTAATTGTTTTTGAGGACTTGGTCTTAATTTCTCTCTCAAAGTTGATGTCTAGAATGGTGTTTCCTAGGTTCCTTTCTAGGATTCTTATAGTTTGATGTCTTAAATTTAAATCTTTAATCCATCTTGAGATAATTTTTGTATATGGTTAAAGGCAAGGGTTCAGTTTCGTTCTTCTGCATATAGACAGTCAGCTATGCCATTTGTTGAATAGAGTCCTTTCCCCATTACTTCTTTTTGTCAACTTTGTCAAGATCAGATGACTTTAGGTGTGCAGCTTTATCTCTGGGTTCTCTATTCCATCCTGCTGGTCCATGTGTCTGCTTTTATACCAGTACCATGCTATTTTGGTTACTGTAGCCTTGTAGTATAGTTTGAAGTTGGATAATGTGATGCCTCTTTCTTTCTTTTCTTTTTCCTTAGCATTGCTTCAGCTATTCAGGCTCTTCTTTTCTGGTTCTACATGAATTTTTGAATTTTTTGCAGTTCTGTGAAAAATGACATTGGTAGTTTGATAGAAAGTATGTTGAATCTGTAGATTGCTTTGGGCAGTGTGGCCATTTTAATAATATTGATTCTTTCAATCTATAAGCATGGAATATTTTTCCATTTGTTTGTGTCATCTGTGATATCTTTTAGCAGTGTTTTGTAGTTCTCCTTGTAGAGTTCTTCCACTTCCTCAGCTAGATGTATTCCTAGATGTATTTATCGTTATCATGAATGGGATTGCATTCTTAATTTGTCTCTCAGCTTGAACATTGTAGGTGGACTGAAATCCTACCACAAAAACACACTTAAGTATATAGCCTACAGGCCCTATCAAGCAACTGCACAATAGAAACTACAAAGCAACCAGTTAATAACTTCAATATAGGATCAAAATTTTATATATCAGTATTATCCTTGAACGTAAATTGTCTAAATTCTCTACTTACAAGACACAGAGTGGCGAGTTGAATAAAGAAAAACAATGTCCATCTGTCCATTGTCTTCAACGGACCCATATATAAAAACACCCATAGGCCCAAAGTAAAGGGTTGGAGAAAGATCTACCATGCAATTGGAAAACAAAAAACAGCAGGAGTTGCTGTTCTTATATCAGATAAAACAAGATTTAAATAAAAAATAGTAAAAAAAAAAAAACAAACAAACAAACCAAATAGGGCATTACATAATGATAAAGGGTTCAATTCAACAAGAAGACATAACCTAAATGCATATGCACCCAACATTGAAGCACCCAGATTCATAAAACCAGTACTTATAGATATACAAAAAGACTTAGACAGCCACACAGTAATAGTGGGGGACTTAAAGACCCCACTGACAGCATTAGACAGACCATCAAGGGAGAAAAGTAACAGAAAAATTTTGGACTCACAGTCGACACTTGACCAAATGAACCTAATAGACATTTAGATTACTAAATAAGTAATAGACAATATATTACTCCACTTATCAACCACAGGATATACATTATCATCTGCACACAGCAAATACTCCAAGACCACCCTCATGCTCAAAAATTTGGCCATAAAGCCAGTCTCAATAAATTCAGAAAATTGAAATTATACCAAACATACTGTTGGACCACAGTGGAATAAAACTAGAAATCAATACCAAGAAGGTCTCTCAAAACCACACAATTATATGGGAAATTATATGGAAATTAAACAACTTGCTACTGAGTGACTTTTGAGTAAACAATGAAATTAAGACAGAAATTTTTTTAAAAAATTAAATAAATGAAAACAGAGATACATCATACCAAAATCCCTGGAATGCAGCAAATGCAGTGTCAAGAGAAAGGATTATAATGCTAAATGCTTACCTCAAAAAGTTAGAAAGATCTCAAGTTAATTATTTAGCATAACACCTAGAAGAACTAGAAAAACAAGAACAAACCAATGCCAAAGCTAGCAGAAGAAAGAAAATAACGAAAATCAGAGCAGAACTGAACAAAATTGAAATCCAATATTTCATCTAAAGAATCAATGGAACCAAAAGTTGTCTTTGGAAAAGATAAACAAGATCAATAGACTGCTAGCTAGATTGACAAAGAAAAAAAAAAAGAAAGAAAAGAAAAGAAAGAGGTTCAATCAGAAAGAAAAAAGAAAAAAGAAAAAAAAAAGAAAGAAAAGAAAGAGGTTCAATCAGAAAGAAAAAAGCACAATCAGAAATGACAAAGATGACTGCATTAGTCTGTTCTCATGCTGCTAATAAAGACATACCTGAGATTGGGTAATTTATAAAGGAAAGAAGTTTATTGACTCACAGTTCCTCATGGCTGGGGAGGACTCAAGAAAGTTACAATCATAGCGGAAGGGGAAGCAAACATTTTCTTTCTTCACATGAAGGCAGCAAGGTGAAGTGCAGAGCAAAGGAGGGAAAAATTCCCTTATAAAACTATCAGATCTTGTGAGAACTCACTCATTATCACAAGAACAGTGTGGAGGTAACTCCTCCATGATTTAATCACCTACCACCAGGTTCATCCCATGACACAAGGGGGTTGTGGAAACTACAGTTCAAGATGAGATTTGGGTGGGGACACAGCCAAATCATATAAGTCCACCCCTGGCGCCTTCCAAATCTCATGTCCTCACAATTAAAACACAGTCATGCCCTTCCAACCATCCTCCAAAGTCTCAACTCATTTCAGCATTAACCCAAAAGTCCAAGTCCAAAGTCTCATCTGAGACCAGGCAAGTCCCTTCCGCCTATGTGCCTGTAAAATAAAAAGCGAGTTACTTACCTCCTAGATACAATGGGAGTACAGGCATTGGGTAAATAAACTCATTCCAAATGGGAGACATTGGCCAAAACAAAGGGGCTACAGGCTCTGTGCAAGTCCAAAATCCAATATGGCAGCCATTAAACCTTAAAGTTCCAAAATGATCTCCTTTGACTCCATGTCTCACATCCAGGTCACACTGATGCAAGAGGTAGTTTCCCATGGCCTTGGGCAGCTCTTCTCTTGTGGCTTTGCAGGGTACAGCCCCCAACTCTTAGCTGGTTTTATGAGCTGGCATTGAGTGTCTGTGGCTTTTCCAGGCTCACAGTACAAGCTGTCAGTGGATCTACCATTCTGGGGTCTGGAGGACAGTGGCCCTCTTCTCAAAGCTCCACTAGGCAGTACCCCAGTAGGGACATTGTGTGGGGGCTCCAACCCCACATTTTCCTCCCACACTGCCCTAGCAGAGGTTCTCCATGAGGGCTCTTCCACTGCAGCAAACTTCTGCCTGGACATCCAGGCATTTCCATACATCCTCTGAAATCTAGGTGGAAGTTCCCAAACCTCAATTATTGACTTCTGTATACCTGCAGGCTCAACACCACATGAAAGTTGCCAAGGTTTGGGGCTTGTGCCCTCTGAAGCCATGGCCTGAGCTTTACCTTGGCTCCTTTTAGCCATGGCTGGAGCAGCTGGGATGCAGGGCACCAAGTTCCTAGGCTTCAGAGAGAAGTGGGGCCCTGGGCCCAGCCCAGGAAACCATTTTTTTCCTCACAGACATCCAGGCCTGTGATGAGAGGGGCTGCTGCAAAGCTCTCTGACATGCCCTGGAGACATTTTCCCCATTGTCTTGGTGATTAACATTCAGCTCCTTGTTGCTTATGCAAATTTCTGCAGCAGGCTTCAATTTCTCACCAGAAAATGGGTTTTTCTTTTCTGTTGCATCATCAGTTGGCAAATTTTCCAAACGTTTATTCTCTGCTTCCTCTTGAAGCTTTGCCGCTTAGAAATTTCTTCTTCCAGATACCCTACATTTTCTCTCTCAAGTTCAAAGTTCCACAGGTCTCCAGGGCAGGGACAAAATGCTGCCAATCTCTTTGCTAAAGAGTAATAAAAATCACTTCTGCTCCAGTTCCCAAAAAGTTCCTCATCTCCATTTGAGACCACCTCAGCCTGAACTTTATTGTCCATATTACTATCAGCATTTTAGTCAAAGCCATTCAACAAGTCTCTAGGAAGTTCCAAACTTTCTCACATTTTCCTCTCTTTTTCTGAGCCTCTGCCAACCTCTGCCTGTTACCAGTTCCAAAGTCTTTTCCACATTTTTGGGTAAACTTGTAGCAATACCCCACTCTACTGGTACCAGTTTACTGTATTATTCCATTTTCACACTGCTAATAAGGACATACCCAAGACTCTTTCCTTTATAAAGGAAAGGTGTTTAATTGACTCACAATTCTGCAAGGCTGGGGAGGCCTCAGGAAACTTATAATCATGGTGGAAGGGGAAGAAAACATGCCCCTTCCCATGATGACAGCAAAGAGGAAGGGGAAAGCCTTTTATAAAACCATCAGATCTTGTTAAAACTCACTCACTATCACAAGAACCGCATGGAGGTAACCACCTTCATGATTCAATTACCTCTCACTGGGTTCCTCCCATGACACAGGGGAATTATGGAAATTACAATTCAAGATGAGATTTTGGTGAGAGCACAGCCAAACCATATCGGTGACACTACAACCAATCTCACAGAAATACGAAAGATCCTCAGAGACTATTATGAACACCTCTATACACACAAACTAGAAAATCTAGAGGAAATCGAAAATTCCTGGAAACACACAATCTCCCAAGATTAAATCAGGAAGGAATTGAGATCCTGAAGAGACCAATATTGAGTTCTGAAATTGAGTCAGAAATTAAAAATCTACTAACCAAAGAAAGCCCTGGACTGGATGGATTCATAAATTCTACCCAACATTCAAAGAAGAGCTGGTATTAAACTCTACTAAAATTATTCCAAACTCTACTGAAACTATTCCAAAAAATCGAGGAGGAGGGACTCCTCCCAAACTCATTCTATGAAGCCAGCATCACCCTGATACCAAAACCTGGCAAAGACACAAAGGAAAAAGAAAACTACAAGCCAATATCATTGATGAACATATACACAAAAAACCTTCAGTAAAATACTAGCAAACCAAATCTAAAATCTCATTCACCATGATCAAGTAGGCTTCACTCCTGGGATACAAAGTTGGTTTAACACACAAATCATTAAATGTGATTCACCACATAAACAGAATTAAAAGCAAAAACCATGCGATCATCTCAATATTCATGTAAAAAGCTTTTGATAAATCCAACATCCCTTCATGATAAAACCCTGAAGAATCTAGGCATCAAAGGAACATACTTCAAGATAACAAGAACCATCTATGACAAATCCACAGCCAATATTATACTGAATTGGAGAAAATGGGGAGCATTCCCCTTGAGAATTGGAACAAGACAAGGATGCCCACTCCTATTCAACACAGTACTAGAATTCCTAGTCAGAACAATCGGACAAGAGAAAGAAATAAAAGGCATCCAAGTAGAAAAATAAGTCAAACCATCTCTCTTTGCAGACAATGTGATTCCATACCTAGAAACTCTAAAGACTCCTCAAAAAGGCTCTTGGAACTGATAAATAACTTCTGTAAAGCTTCAAGATACAAAATAATTGTGTCTTTTTTTTTTTTTTTTTTTTTTTGAGAAATCACTGATGCTGAACACCATTTATAAATACCCCATGCTTTCTAGTAGGTCAACTGTCTGGCTAAGTGCATCAGTTTTCTAGAGAGGGGCTTTTGAGGCTTAGTTCAGATGGAGTATGAAATGATGGCTCTTTCCTTACTTTCTCAATATGCTCATCAAACAAACAATTTTAGACCACACCTAACAGTATGAGGGAACTTGGACTCATTTATTTTTGTTATGTCTAGCTTCTATCGCAATGTCTCACACATAGTAGGTACTCAATTATTATTTATTACATGAACAAAACAACTTTTTTCTTAAGAGTTTACTTGAAATAAGACATTTATTTGGAAATTTCTGTCATTGGAAGGTGTTCAGACAAGGCACAGTAGTCCAAATTGAAAATAAACCATAAACTAACCTAGAATGAGTGCAGTTCTGAGTGACCCTAGAAACCATCCAGTATTCACTATGCCATTTTTTTTCTGGGATATTCTGACAGATGCAGTCTTCCATATTCACCCAAGGCTGATGTGATTCTAGGCCAACTATGCTCATATGTGGCCAGAATATAGGATACAGAATAAAATAATTCATTTTCCACTATCTCTCTATACTCATATTCTCTCTCCTCTTCATTCCCATTCTTTCAGAAAATATTAAAGATGTGAACAATGTTCAGGGCCATGGGAACAGAGGTAGGTACTTACCTTCAAGGATCTTTCAGTATTCAAATTATAGTGGGAAATAATAGCTTAATGAAATATTATGAATCCTCTGACTAAGAAGTTATGGTCATTACAATGTTTGTACAGAAAAAAATGAGATTATTTTCATCTTGAAATTTGGAACGTGACACCACGATATCTTTGTAAAGTTTGTAACACTTTAAAAGAGTCTTAAAATATGAATAGTTATTCTTTAGATATTTCTTAAAGTTCATGATTGTGTCACTTTAGAGGATAAAGAAAATCAGGTGTTAACCTGTAAATGAGAACTTAAGAAAAGAAAACAAAATATGAAAACAAAACATTGAAAAATATGAAATTGAAAACAAAATATGAAAACAGAAATTGAAAACAAAATATGTTTAAGGTTATCTCCCTTTAGAAGAATAGTACATGTCATATTAAGCCATCTGCTGCAGATGTTTATCAGGTAGACTGTGAAGTAGAATGATATTCCAAAGCAGAGAGGAAGCAATCAGCATGGTGTGCTTGGTGAGCACAAGTTGTCCACTATGAAGCACGGGTTGGAGGTATAGATGATGCTAGAGATGTATCTCTCATTTGCTGATATGGAAAATGCATGACTTTCTTCTCTCAAATGTCTTTACTGCCTATCTGTATCTGAGGTTTGAATTCTGGAAGTTCTTGAAGATATTTAATGGTCATTTTCTAAGATATGACTATATAAAAATATAAGGAAGGCAGAAAGGAGAGAATACAATCACAAAATGATAAAATAAAAATTATAAGAATATATTTATTGGCTCTAAGTGCTATTCTCTAAATCTTAAAATTTCTAATGGGGTTTCAGATCATATGTTTTTTTTTTCCCCTAGCAGATGTTCATAGACAATTTCTGCTTGCAAAAAGCTGTGGGAAATGTCCAACCAAAAGGAGGCTGGAGTGATAAATCTGTGGCAGGTTTTTGTTGATAAATTTATTCAGATGATGAACACAATTTACATACTTAGATGCTCATTTTTATTGCAAGAGCCTTTGGAAAAAATATTTGATCCACTATTTAAGGTCTCTAATATCACAAATGCCTTTTAAATTGACCTATATCTAACCCTGCCTGTCATCTCAACTCAGCCTATTCTATTAACATCACCTTTTCTAAATCCATTGCATGGAATTTAGAAATGGAATAGTGTTCAAATAATACGATGAAAAGGGAAAACAAAGAGCCTTCTAAACTGAGCTTCCCAAGTGTTTTTTTTTTTTTTTTTTTTTTTCTCATTGTGCTGTCTTTCTCACATTTGTATACCCAGTAACACAATGACATGATCATAGTTCATTGGTCATAAAGACTAACTCATACTAATCAAATTTAAGTAAACTGATTTTTATTTCATCAGTTCACAATAAGGGATTTTCATTTCCAGCCATTAAGATATCCTTCTTCTGCCCAGGTAAATTCCTACCTAGTTACAGAGTCTGGAGTTGTTGCATTGGCTATTAGGATGTTCATTGATAGGCACAGAATCAGAGAAAGAGAAACAGAAAATTTGAGATAGGTTTTACTCATCCTTGGTGAGACGCTTTAAATCTTCCCTGCTTCACAACTGGTTACACCTCTCTAGTGAGTAAGAAATGTGTTTCTAAGATATCATGTCTGTTTTCTTTAGCAAGTGTTGAAGAACTACTGCCAAACTCATTCTCTGCTTTTCATTTTTCTATGACTCATAAAGGTTGTTTCCACTTTTCTTAACACATTTCTTCTTTATGAAGATTTTTGTCACCCAGTCTTGGAAGTCACATGGTGTAACTTCCACAGTACTCAGTGAGTGCAGGCAGTCACAAAACCCTACCCATGTTCACTATAAGGGGACACAGATACCACCACTCAATCACAGGAGACTCAAGATCACATTGTAAGATCACAGAATGAGAGAAGCTGATGATGGGCATCTTTGCAAATACAGTTTGCCACAATCCAGGCTCTGGTCACAACAATTCACATTACTTTTATAGGTAAAATACATCCACCCCTGCCTCAAGACTTCCAAAGTGTAATTCATTACAGCATCTGCTCAAAGCCCAGTATTTCATTATTTAGCTCAGGTCTATGTTCCTTAGATGCAGTTCCTCAAGTACAGCTCCTTCAGTACTTGAAGGAATTCAGTTCCTCTCAATTTAAACAGCTTCGAATTAAAAGAGACAAATTATCTGTTCTCTACCTTTCTCCTCACTGCCCCAACATATAATTCTGGGACAGAAATAAGATAACTACTCAAAACCGGGGGATATGATAGACGGTATTCACTGGTTCATAGCAGCTGTAATATGCAGTGGGACACATCTTGCCAATTCTTTGATCAGTCCTGTTCGTTGGGAGTTGTTCTCAGTATTTCTTGGTTGTGTCTTCTGAGTTTCTCCTTTTCCACAAGAATAGGTCTTTGGTTTCATTTGAGAAGTCGTCTCAGCCTGCTTTCTGCCTGTAGAATATTGTGAGTACAAAGGTTTCTTCTCATCTTGTACTGTTTCTGCTTTTTTCCACGTGTAATCCCAATGCTTGTGCCAAAACAATTTTTTAAAATGTTGAGACTGTTTTATGAATCTTACTAGGGTTCATCCCAATTTTAAAAAGCCACAAGTAGAAGTATCTTTAAGACTGGCCCTTGTCTATCTTGGAATCACTGAGGGCAGCTTCCCACCAAAATACAAGCTTCACATTTTGGTGCAGAGAATCTGCAAGACATTCTCTTAAACACTTGAAAGTGCTTTTTGTTTGTCTGAAAGCTTTTAATGAGGCACTATATTAGAACTTTCTAAAGTTTTAACAAAAGAGCTTATAGTCCCATCCAGAGTTTGACCTTTGGTGTGGTTCTTTCTTAATTTGAAAATCATTTCCAACCTGGAAACACTGGAAATGAAAAATAGTCTTATTTTCAAGTCCAGTAAGTCCTAAGTCCTTACTCCTTGATATTTATTAACAGGGTTTTTTTTTTCTTATTCGTCAACTTATTCTTTTCGTATTTTATCAAAGGCTTGGAAAGGAAGCCAGGTGACAATAGTAATATTATGCTGGAAATCTCCTTAGCTATATCATTACATTCAAAGAGCACATGAGGTACATACTCTATTTTTTATCACATTACAGAGGGCAATGGTGTTGATAAATTCTCCATCATTACATAACAAGGAACACATTCCTGTATTTGCAATAGTTCCCCCCCCCCCCCCCCATTTAAGCCTTCACTTAACAAGCTTTCGGGCTTGAGACCTTTTAAGTATCGGTTAAAACTCTCCTCAAATCCATTTCAGACATCACTAACAGTCTCCTCAAATTCCTTTAGTTTCCATTCACCACTGCACCCTCAAACCAATCCAGGTGCTTTAGGTCTTTGTCAAGACAGTATCCATTTACAGGTATCACGTTACATATTAGCTGCTCATTAATACATAACAAATCACTCCAAATCATAGAAGCTTAAAACAACAAAAATCATTTATTTGTTAACAATTCTATAATTTGGGCAGATGTAACTCCTTTTTGCTCCACGCAGTGTCAAACAGGACAGCCATTTTCATGAGGGTTTACTCACTGGAGGCTACTGCCTGCAAGCTCAGTCAGGGTTGTGGGCCAGGGACCGTGGTTGCTCTTCACATAGGTCTCTCCGTGTGGTTCTGGGTCTTCCTCCCAGCTGGGTTCTAAGGCTGAGAATTCCAGGAAAACAAAGTGGAAGTATGTGGCATTTTTGTAATGCTGACTCAGAAGACGCATAACATCATTTCAGCTGAAGTCTATTGGTTAAGAAGTTTCAAGGTCATATTGTTAGAAGAATATGTGGAATGGGAGATAATTGTAACTGCCATGTTTGGAAAAAAAACACCTGCTACAACGATTACTATTGAGAAAGGTCCTGTTTATGGGCCATTCCTGAACTACCTATTCATACTCATTGCCCATTGTAAAATCTTCAATTTTGACTTTTTATTGATTTGTATATGTGCTTTGTATATTGAGAATATTAACCTGTTGTCTATCGTATCTGTTGCCAGTATATTTTTTTTTCCTGAGGACATTTCTTTTAATGTGAATTCCAGTGGCTTCTTAACGGTGCTATACTGGGATAGGCATCCCCAATACACATGCTCGAACTGTGCTGTGGCTAAGATTTATAGGAATATTCAATTCTATCGGGCTCTTATTACATATTTGAAAATAAATAATTTATAAGTTAAAATAAGAACATTATACTTGCTTTGGGGTGGGGAAACAATATCATTCTGGGAGGACATTAAAGGGAAGTATTTCCCAGAGTAAGTAATAAAATATATTTTTTATGTGCAAAAATTAGACAGTGCCTAGCACCTAGTAAGTGCTTGTTTAATGGTCAGCTTCCTTCCAATTTCTCTTTCATCAGCGTTGATCTTCGTTTGGGTTCTCCCCAAAGGAATCTCCCAAAAGCATTCACTGGGAGAACGAGGTGGGTATGAGTAGTTTATTTGGGAAGGTATTCCAACAAGCAGAGTGAGGTAGTGGGAACAAGAGACAGGGAAGAGAGGAGGTAGGGAAGACAGGATGGTGTTACACTGGGCTACCCATGTGAACAAGAGGGACTGAGTCCACTGGGGCTCTTTATAAAGTTAAAAAAAAAAAAAAAAAAAAAAGGAACTCAGAATAATTGCATCAAGTAATGAGAAAGCTGGAGTACCAGACCATCAGATGTAGCCCCTCATTGGTTGTGTTACTCCTGGGATCATTAAACTATTGCACTTCTACCCTTCCATAAATGCAAGTGCTTGAGATAAGAAGCCATGGGCATGGACAGCAACTGCTTATGAAGCCACAGGTGACCTCTGTGACAGACATGTATATGGGCAGCGCTCTGGCAGCATTGATTGCAGCGATATATTGGATAAAGTGAAAAAGGAAATAACATCTATAAATGTGAAATAACAGAAATGGAGCAAGGAAAAAAAGAAATTCATTTGTGGAGGAAAGATTAATTCCCCTCTAACTTCTAAGAATTATGTAAAAATCAAATACTTTTACTAGGCCAGGCGCGGTGGCTCAAGCCTGTAATCCCAGCACTTTGGGAGGCCGAGACGGGCGGATCACGAGGTCAGGAGATCGAGACCATCCTGGCTAACCCGGTGAAACCCCGTCTCTACTAAAAAAATACAAAAAACTAGCCGGGCGAGGTGGCGGGCGCCTGTAGTCCCAGCTACTCGGGAGGCTGAGGCAGGAGAATGGCGTGAACCCGGGAGGCGGAGCTTGCAGTGAGCAGAGATCCGGCCACTGCACTCCAGCCTGGGCGACAGAGCGAGACTCCGTCTCAAAAAAAAAAAAAAAAAAAAAAAAAATACTTTTACTATAACTTTAGGGGTCAAATAAAATAAAGGTCTTCAAAAAAGTTTTATATTTAATTATCTGAGATGAACATGTGAATGGGTACATTTCTAAGTCAAAAGTAATGACTTTACCTGAGTTATCTGCATAAAAACTGTCTTTTTGAAAGAAATAGAAAAGGTATTAGAAAAGAGAATGCTGATTTACTACAGAGAGATATGACTTTGACAAAATGAAAAGACAAAATGAAAAAAGTTCATCCTTCCCTTTCCCTCCCTCCCTTTCTTCTTTCTTTCTTTCTGAGAATGTGCAAATCAAAGAGAAAGTTGTTGAAAAATGTTTATGAAGATAGATTTAACCTTCTATAACTTTACCTTTAATTTATAAAGGACCTCTTAAGATAATAACATTCTTATGATTAATTGTTGCCAATCTTTTAGTATTTATTTGACCCTTAGAAACTGTATACTGTTTACATTAGCTGGAAGCTGCCACAGTCTGATCATCATTCAGTGAAGATCTCCCTGTAAATGATACAAGAATTAACTTAACGAACATACAGAGTAAAATTAAATGTCAACTTTTATTCCATACTTTTCTTCCATCTGCCAGAGTGATTTTAAATGCCAGCTTTAAAAAGTGCAGAGCAACCAGCCGGCCTTTCAGCGGGGCTTGCACATGGCTGCCTATGGCGTGTGGTGTTCGGGTGTTCTTCTGCACACTGGCTCCCAGCACTGCTGAGCCCTAGCCTGGTGGTGGTACTGGGCTGCACATGGCAGTAATCCCTTGTCCATCTGTGCCCTTTCTCTGCCTGGAATAAGACGTTATGGTTGAACAGCTCTGTTTTGTCCTTTTTCTGATGATTTCTTGAATTTTGTATCTTGGCTATTACATTGGCAAAAGTTCTGCTTTCCTCTTTCAAGAGAATGCTTTATCTTCTCTTTCCTTCTAGACTGCTGTATTTGTTGGTTGTGAGCCAGCATTACACAACGTTACGTTTTGGGATTTGGTTGTAATTACCTGATGAAATATGAAAGCTTGTGAGTTAGACTGTGGGAGGAAACAAGAGTTTAATTTTTAAATTTCTCTGTATAAATCAAATAGCCTAACCTAGGATATTAGTAATCTACCTGGAATAAATTACTCACTTCCATCAGATTCTACAATAACACTGTGCACACTGCCTTCACATTACTAATTGACACTTGCTTAATATATATTTTATCCACTTGTTTATTTTTCATAGTCACATTAGAAAGAAAGTTCTAAGAAGACAGGGACTCTGAATTTCTTCTGTGCAGATATACATCCAGCATACCTGGTACATAGCAGGTGTTCAATAAACAAATCTTGAATAATTGAGTGCATGTCGTCTTGCTGCCTGTTGATCTCATCCACCTTAAATTGTGTTGTGTTAGGAATCAATAAAATCGGCAACAACTATGCCTACCTTTGTAAAAATATATCACTTGGAAGGGTCACTGCAAATTTGCCTCAGAACAGTTTTTTTAATCAATGTAGCATATAAGGAATTTAAAAAATGAACAAATTAGAAATAATACACTATCTACTTCTAGCTAAAATACATGTATTCTTCTATCAGCTTGCATGCACGTTAATCTGAATTTGAGGCTGGAAGGTACATAATCACATTGCTTAAGGTCAAGGTTCACAAATGTGAAGTCCAAAATAATAGGTAAAGAACCCCAGAAGGTAGTAATGTAGATATGAAAACAGAACTGTTGAAAGAGAAAAAATACAGCTAGAAAAGCCAGGGTCAAAAGCTGTGGGCACTGGTGAAGGGATCATTGGAAGGATATTTGGGAAGTTAAGGAATGGTGGTGGTCAGGCAAGGTGAGGGTTAAACTGCTTGGTCACAAGAGGTGGCTAATATGTATATTCTTGCTGCCATTTGAGTCAATAACACACACCTTCCAAGCAGCCTTGCTGGGGGTCATTCCTCTTTTTAAAAACGACCACTTCCTCCAGGCTGTCTGTTGATGTGCTGGCCTAATCACCTATGAAGCACTCCAGTGCTTTCTACAATGTTCTTATAGTGACCAAATACCAGTAGGGCTCATTTTTTTAAGACCTCAAACCATCTTGGTATAGTTCTGATTGTTAAGATGTTTATCTTTTGGTTTTAATTCTATTCTTAAGAACTGATAGATCATATCTTGTTACCCTTATATATGACTGGCTTCTTAAAATACTTGAAGAGAGTCATTATTCCTTGTACTGGTCTGGGTAATTATTGACCATATGAGACAAACCCTGAAATATTAAGGTCTTAGAAAAATAAAGGCTTATTTCTTTCTCATGTGGGTCAGGATGCCTTTCTGAATCCTGTACTATGCTTTCTGGAACATGTGGCCTTCAGGATTACTTTTCCAGAGGAAAAGAGAGATGGAAGCAGCAGAGTAACTGTTAATTGCCATGCCTTTGAAGTGATGTATCTCTCTGCCTACTGGCCAGAATTAGTCATGTGGCCACAACCTAACTGCAACGGACTGGGAAAAGTAGGAGAGCCCTTGGATATTTAGACAACACTAAATGTGTTGTCTGCTATGTAATGCTCCCAGAGTTTTGGTTTTTTTTTTTCCTTTATTGTTTCAACTGGCTAGATTTCTCAGAACCTTGAAATATTTTCTTTTAATTTCTCTTTCAATTATTTCTTATAGGACAGAATCTCAAGTACCCTAATTCCCCAAAACCTCTAACATCTTCTATATAGTTTATTAACTGTACTTTAGTACAGTTTTTACTGTCCAACATTGTATCCAAGCACTTTTGCTCACATAGCTTAAAGACTATTGGGACAAGCAAATAGGAAATTCAAGTAAGATGTAAGATGTAAGAAGTATATTGATGTTGCAAGTACAGAGGTGTGTGTAGCCACACACAAACAATATCCCTAACTTCAACCTTGCCTGAATGAAGAGATCTAATCTGAAATCGAAGAAATTAATTGGAGTCAGCCAGGAGGGAGGAAAACTGAGGCTGCCAGTGTCAGGGCAAAGGGAAGGGCATGCGTGAAATCCAAGGCCCAAGTGCACAGTGAACATGATGCATTCAGAGAACTACTGGAACCTCATTCCTACTGGAGGATGTAAGGTGAACGGGAATTGGGCAGGGATGAACTCAGATTTAAGCACTGGCCCAATCATTCAGAAGCCAGGAAAATATACTTACAGTTTTCACTTTATAATAAAAGCAATGGGATTCATTGAAGCTGTTAAGCAGGGAGATGGAAAGGTCAGACATATTTTAGAAAGATTTTTTTAGCTTCAATGGTCAGATCAGATTCAGACTAGAATGGCCTAAATTTAAAGGTAGAAAGATCAGTTAGGTGACACTCATAACAGTCTCAATGGGAATGTATAGTATTCTGTAAGAGGATTTTTTTAAAAAAAGATACTGAGGAGTTTAGACAGCAGGTTCCCAAGATACCTTCAACCTGCTCCATCCAGAACCGAAATCCACTTGGGTTTCTGACTCCAAGGAACCACATCCAATTAGGTGTTTCTAACCCGCTGATGTTGTAAATACCACACTTTTAGTTCGAGTTTAAATATGACACCGGGATAGATGTATATTTATCCCTCTTTCAGCTAAAATTTGAGCTTATTCGGGGATCACATTTTATACCTCACTTTACTTCTATTTGCAGTTGTAGGTTTATTATAAATAGTTTAATTAATGCTAATTTAAAACACAAATATAGCATAACATATAAAACAAAACCAATTTGAAATCATTATTATCATAATGCACTTGTACATGTATTATAATGTACATTATTATAATATATTATTATAAAGCACATGTACAATGATGTATATGTACATTATTATGATAATGGACATGTACATGTGGCTGTAATAATAAATAGTAATGTCTTTCTCTGTCAAGTAATCAGAGATTATCTAATAATTATTTATTTATCCAATAATTCCCTGATCTTGCAATGCTGCTCTGGAATATATTTACAGTTGAATGTCTTTATTCACCAACAGGAACAAAGTAACCAAAATATGGGTTAAGTAGATGAAGGAGCCCCCCGCTCAGGAGTGATATAGCTTAGAGGAAGGTTTGCATATGATTATCTCTTTGAACTACTAATCTGGCAAGGAAAAAATACTCAAAATAATTAAGCTAGTTCATTCTTTGAAAATGGATTAGAAGTATACATCTTTGAAAGTAAATGAAACATATTTGTCATAGGAAACACTGCAAATAGTAGTGTCTTTTTGACGTGAACTGGAAAAGAGGACAAATATTTACTGGATCCCCAGACCTCAAGGAATAAAGTGCCAACGTCTAAGAGAGGTATTGTTAACCACACCTTTACCACAAATATGGAGCTTCCTTGGTCATAAAGTATCAATGGTGAAACACATGTAAGAAAATATTTGTTAAATTTGCAAAGCACGTGTGTGGCATATATGAGGAAGCCTTTTTGCACACATATCTGCAAGTGAGTTACATTCACCATTTGCCTAAAAAGGAGCCAACATGTGCTTGCATAGTGGAAGCTGATCACTCTGTTTTGGCAAAGAAATGAACATCTCAGTGGGAGCTGAGCACCACCACAGAGCTGAGATTCTTGTTAAATTAAGATTATCCAATCTCACTGAGGAGAAAAATAATTTACATATTTATACCTCAAGCTCTTAATTTTCCAGACAGGTCTTAATAAGAACTGTGCTTTATATAAGAAAACAAGGAAACTAAATATTTATTGCATTCCTCTAAATATTAGTGTGGCCACTAATATTCCTAACAGACTTCAATTCCCAAAGTATTTAATTTCAAATATTTAAGCTTCTTGAAGAGAAGGATCTATTAGCTTTTGTTATATTCTTACCGCATACAAAGAAAGTGTTCAGTAAATATTCATAAAGTGAATATATGAATGAATGATTTACATTGATCCTATTTTGTATTTTGTTTCCTAAACTCCTAAATAGTTAATTTTATGATGTTCTTATTCTAATTAGGACTAGGTTTATAAAGTCAACACTATATCTTATAATTCAGTACAAGCAATAATTGTTTTCATTTTGAAATATTAACAAAGTCGGTTATAAAAAATCTATACTTTTTGCATCGATAAATGTTTAATGGTGCTAAATCATTCAAAATGTCTCTTCACTTGATATTTTAAGGAAACATGTTCAAGGAAATGTTACTCCTTTTTTCTTTTCCATCTGTAAAAGATTTGTACATTGGCTATTGACAAAATAATAATCCCTATCATCATTATAAGAATTCGTTTTCATAGAGAGAACAATTCCATCGGTTTCTTAAGATTAAAAAGAGACTTTAGGTAATAGATTCTTATTTGCTTTTCACAAGGTCTGGGTGTGCATTGCAATATTTACTTTTAGGAACCCAAGAGGACAGGAATGTGGCATGTGTAGTTACAGGTTCTGATTGAAGAAATTCCCAATTCAGCACTGCCAGCCGAACGTTTAAAGTTCTATCTGCCTAAATCTTCATCGTGCTAGCAGCTCTGCACCAGCGATTTAGTAGCAAATTGGCAGTAACTTTGTATCTTTCTTTGCTTTAAATATAAGAATAGGAGATTCAAGTCTATTAGCTATCAAAGTAAGTCAGTCTCTTGAAAGCTACACTTATTGTGAAAATAATAATTATAGAGATTACTAAAAACGTGAAGTCTGTAGGATGTAAATGTTAAGTGGAATAAATTTTATTAAAAATATAGTTGCAAATACACAAGGATTAGAAGCTAACACGCAAAAATTAAAAGAACTAGTTAAGATTTAGGGTTATAGGTAACTATTTTTCCTTTTACAAAATTATATTCAAGACTATTGGAACACTATCTTTTTTAGTTTTAAAATGATACAGCAGGACAATCTGGTGCCATTATAGCACAAAAGATTATTCTAGAAACATCAACAAACAGTCTGGGATTTCTTTGTAAAAATGGATATGATGCCTTTAGAATTGTTACAGTATTCTGTGTTTCTAATCCAGGCTTTTAGTTCATACTACCTTTTCCTACTTGTCCAAAACTAAATCTTCTTCATTCATGTTGTAACTAAACTACTAACTCCTGGGAAGTTTAACTGATAATTATTTTAAGCAAAAAATAAACTATGGATAGTAAGTATCCAGATAAACTAGAAGATTAGAAAGGACTAAAATAAAAATAATCATTAATGAAAAGGAAAACAAAATTGTCATACTCGTATCAACTATTAATCTGAGTAAACACTGAATTACATTTTGAAATTATTAAAAAATTCTTAACCATTTTTTATTTTTAAATCTTGCACATTAACATATTCTTACTCATGGAATATTTACCAGTTCGTGACAGATACAAATAATAATATTTTGTGATAATAAAACTTGAACTCATGTCTTTTGTATTTGCAACAGAGAAAAGATGAATAAGTGGTATGTGATTTATTTCATAAGTGGAATAAAACTTCTTTTTCTTTTCTTTTCTTTCTTCTTCTTTTTTTTTTTTTTTTTTTTTGAGACAGAGTCTTGCTCTGTTGCCAGGCTGGAGTGCAGTGGTGCAACCTTGGCTGACTGCAACCTCCTTCTCCCGGGTTCAAGCGATTCTCCTGCCTCAGCCTCCCGAGTAGCTGGGACTACAGGTGTGTGCCACCACACCCAGCTAAGTTTTGTGTTTTTAGTAGAGATGAGATTTCACCGTGTTGACCAGGATGGTCTCAATCTCCTGACCTCGTGATCTGCCCACCATGGCCTCCTAAAGTGCTGGGATTACAGGCGTAAGCTACTGTGCCCAGCCCCCTTCTTTTTCTTAAAGTTATACTTCTTTAGAACAATATGAAATAGTTATTCATGGGAAAAATGCAAGTTTTACATATAAAATTACCTTGCCATTTTTTTCTCCTTTCTTATCAGAGAGAGATCTTTAATTTTATGCAATACTCTAGTCCTGTCATCATCCACAGCCCAAGATTAACCTGAGCTTTTATTCTCAAGAAAATTTGCAAATCACTTTTATATCAAAAATAAGAAATGTTTTCCTCTATCTCACACCACCAAATAATATCATGTATTAAAATTTTTCAGTAATCAACTGAGGAATATAGTAAGAGGTTACACAAGGAACAAATAGAAAATGACAACTGAGTTTGATGTATGACTGCTTAACCTGGAGAAGCCAGGTCCTGCAAGGAAGAACTCTTTTATGAAACACACACACACACACACACACACACACACACACACACACACCCCACAGCCAGTTAGAAGGAAATATTGATATTATTAAATACACTAGGGTGCCAATCTGCTCATGTAATACTAAGCATCAGAATAACATTCTGAGCATAAAAGATTTAGAAAGAAAGAGAATCATGGCTCTGGAATGAACAGTCAATAATATGACAACTATAAAAGGCCTATTTGGAATTCAGAGATCAAAAAGGAGCTGTAGTCTTTGCTGCTCCATTAGGAATTAGGCCCAAATCACTTCCCTTTTTTATGACAGTATTCAACTGCGCACTTTAGATCTTCCCAACAGAAAGCCTAATGAGCCCTGTGGAGGCCACACTACCTGCCAAGAAAATAATCCATCCTCCAAAAGCCCCAGTGACAATATTTCTCAATGCTCAAAAAAAAAAAAAAAAACCTGCTGAAATGTTGTCACTCAAAAGACTTTCTACAATCCTCCCTGGCAATCCTATAGAATGTAATGACTGAAAAGCCAAAGTACAAAAAGGAATCATCATTTCCAAATTTAGAAAAGAAAAAAAGTGCCATAAGTCAGAAAATTAACTACTGACTGTCAAAGATGACCTTCAAGAAGTGTCAAACAATTCTGTCATGGCTTCTCAAACTAGCCTAGCAGGAATGCTCGATAACTAAGAAGAGGCCACAGTGCTTTCATTCACTGTCCTGCTAATGTGCAACCTGTTCTTAAAATTCTTATTGCTGCTTCATTTTGGAGATACATTTTAAGACAGAATAATCCAATCCCTAGGTCATTGAGTGAGGAAATTTGGTAACAGGAATGTTACAAAGAAGAGAGCTTTCTTTTTTCCATATTTTTCTTCTTTTTTTTTTAACCTCTTATTGGCCATCTTTTTCTTTTTTTCAATCAAACATCAATATTGTTTTTAACCTTTATATTTGAGAAAAGGACAGATTGCCCTCTGGGGTATTCAGAAATCAGTATTTATGACCCTGATAAGGCTACTTCTCTAGATTTCTATTATAGAAATAAATGGACATGCATCATGAGTAAGGTACCATATCTACCCTCAAAAAGCTTGTATTATAGTTATTATACGACAAATATAGGGTACTAAGGGCTGTAGTAAGGCAACAATAGAGATCTAAGTAGTCCTATAAATGTATACCAAGTTTAGTCTTGGAAAATGCAAGATATTTTTTCTGGAAAAAATGATGATTAAACTGAGACCATAAAAAGAGTACGATATGGGAGGCTGAGGCAGAGGATCACTTGATGCCATGGTATGAGACCAGCCTTGGCAACAAAGCAAGACCCCATCTCTACAAAAGATAAAAATAAAGAAGTTATCTGGGCATGATGGTGCATGCCCGTAAGCCCTAGCTACTTGGGAGGCGAAGGCGTGAAAATTACTTGAGCCCAGAAGTTCCAGATGTAGTGAGTCCTAATCATGCCACTGCACTCCAATCTCCAAACCAGATGACAGATGAAGACCCTATCTGTTAAAATAAATAAATAAATAAAGGAGTAGGAGTTGCCCTCTTAACGTGTCAGCCTTTGATTATACAATAAAGAACTTAGAAGATCAAAGTTGTTATTTCAGCTGGCAAGTCACTTAAGCTCTGTGTCTTGATTGTCTCTACTCTGAAACTAATTTTTCCAAACTTACAGGATTATTGTAAGCATAAGGATGTCTGAGATTAGGAAACTAAAAGTGAGTGCTCAGCGTGATATGGTTTGGATGTTTGTCTCCTCCAAATCTTGTACTGAAATGTGACTCCCAATATTCGAGGTGGGACCTGGGAGGTGATTGGATCATGGTGGTGGATTGTTCATGAGTGGTTTAATAATATCCCCTTGGTGTTAAGTGAGTTCTCTCTCAGTTAATTCACGCAAGATCTCATTGTTTAAAGGAGTCTGAGACCTCCTCTTGCTCTCTCTCTTGCTCCCTGTCTCAATGTGTAAAATGCTGATTTCCCTTTACCTTTCACCATGATCACAAGTTTCCTGAGGCCCTCACCAGAAGCAGATGCTGGCACCAGGCTTTCTGTACAGCCTGTGAAATTATGAGCTAAAATAAACTTTTTTTCCTGATAAATTACTCAGCCTCAGGTATTTCTTTATAGCAATTTAAGAATGGATTACCATAGAAAATTGGTACTGAGAATGGGGTACTGCTATAAAGATACCTGTAGATGAGGAGGCAGCTCTGGAAATGGGTAACAGGTAGAGTTTGAAAGAATTTGGAGGGCTCCAAGTAGATAAGAAGATGAGGGAAAGATTTCAGCTTTTTAGATAACTGGTTAAATAGTTGTGACCAAAAATGCTGATAGAGATACGGACAGTGAAGGCCAGGCTAACGAGGTCTCAGAGAGAAATGAGGAAGTTATTGGAGTAAAGATCACTCAGGTTATGGGTTCAAGTGATTCTGCTTCCTCAGCCTCCTGAGTAGCTGGGATGACAGGCATGTACAACCACATTGGGCTATTTTTTGTATTTTTAGTAGAGATACGGTTTCATGTTGCCCAACTGGCCTCCAACTCCTAGAATCAAGTGATCCACCCACCTGGACCTCCCAAGGTGCTGGGGTTCCAGGTGTGAGCCACTATGCCTGCCCAATTATTCTCTTTTCTAATGAAAAAACAAGGACCTAGAGAAGCAAATGATTTGGCCAGTCATCTAGCCCACACTAAATAACTAAATAATTTAGACACACACTAACAGATTCTATGTATATGACTTTTACAATAGACAAATCTATACTTATGGTGATAAATATTAGAGCAGTGATTTCCTTGAGAAATGGGAGTAGATTTATTGGAAAGGAGGAGCAGGAGGATATTTTCTGTGGTGATGGAAATATTCTACATCTTGCTTGCAGTAGTGGTTACACAGTTATATCTGTTGAATAAAACTCAGCAAAGTGGACATAAAATTATTTATTTCATTCTATGTAAATAATACTTTAATCTAAAAATAAAATATGAGGAAGAATCAAAACTGCACATGTTAAAAATAAACATTTTTTATTAAGAAAAGGCTTGAAATTTGAAACACAGTTTTGTGTTAATCTCTTTGGGATTGTTTTATTATTTGTTCACTTTTTTGCTATACATCTGTGTTCTCAAATTTTTCTAAAATTGAAATTCATTTATTTTTATTACCATCTAAAAATTTATTAGATGTTTAAGGACCTAGGAAGAATATTTGTTAAACTCATTCCCCTTGTGCAAAAGCTTGACTGGAGCATCATGAACGTGAGTGCTTCTGAGTAAGAAAGGCTGAAGACCAGAAAAGAGGAGAAAGAAACAGGAGGATTAAAAATACAAGTGTGTATTATTAATAATATATTTTGAAGGTGTAGATATGATCAACCAGAATTTTGAGCTTGGTAAGGTGAAAACTAAAATATCTAATTATGAAAAAGTATCATTAATATATCCTCCAAGATCAAAGAGAAAATAAATGAGAGCATGTTGCAAAGTAAAAATACGCATAACAATGTAAAGTTTATTTTTTAACTGAGAATCATGAAGGCTAATAGTTTATAAAAGAGGATGTGTCCTGATCCTAGGAGAAAAGTCTATTAGCAGAGGTACTATCTGACACTTTTACTCAGAGATGAAGTAATGGCAAGGGATGCATTCTGTTGACAGCAACTAGTGTTCAAAAATTTTGATCTATGCTAGTCAAAGTTGTTTCACCCAGGATTTTTGGACTTGGAAATCAATGAGAGCAAATGTTATTTAGCTTCTAATTGGATCTCCTTCTTCATGCTGACTGTAAAGGAATCTGATCTGGCAAAACAAATATTTGGTGTAATTTGTTAGCAAGAAGAGTATGTTTTTACATGACTTCAGGAGAGCAGCGGATCACTGCAATTTATTCCGAAAAGTCTCTAAACATTATTGACTAGTACTTAGTATTGTAATAATACTATGCATACCAACCTGGAGGTTTGTAATTGAGGACTTTGTTCCTTCCTTTAACTTTTTTTTTCACTTTTTTATTTTTTATTTTTATTTTTTACCCAATGTGGTGTTTCTGCAATGAGAGTGAAATACCTAATTTGTTATTGAAATATTGTAATGTACAACTTGATTGCAAACAAGTGGCAGATTCTTACCAGTACAGGCATACCTGAGAGATACTGTGGATTCAGTTCCAGACCACTACAATAAAAGGAATAGCAGCATAAAGTGAGTAATAATTTTTTTTTTGTTTTCTCAGTGCGTATAAAAGTTATGGTTACCCTACACTACAGTCTATTAAGTGGGCAATTACATTATGTCAAAAATGTGCATAAACTTAATTTAAAGATACTTTATTGCTAAAAATGCTAAAGATCATCTGAGCCTCAGGGAATCCTAATCTGATTGCTGGCGGAGGGGCGTGCGTCGATGTTACTGGCTTCTGATTGGTCAGAGTGCTCATTGGTGAATATTGGAGTGGCTGTGGCAGTTTCTAAAAATAAGAAAACAAGGAAGTTTTCTGTATCCTTTGAATTCCTTTCACCAAAGATTTCTCTATCATGGGATGCTGTTTCATAGCATTTTACCCATGGTACAACTTCTTTCAAAACTGGACTCAGTCCTCTCAATTTGTGCCACTGCCTAATTAACTAATTCTATGAAAGATTCTAAATTCTTTGTCGTCATTTCAACAACGTTTGCGACATCTTTACCAGGCATAGATTTCTTCTCAAGAAACAATTTTCTTTGCTCATCCGTAAGAAGTAACTCCTCATCTGTTTATGTTTTATGAGATTTCAACAATTCAGTCACCTCTTCAGGCTCCATTTCTAATTAATATTCTCTTGCTTTCTCCACAACATCTGCAGTTACCTCCTTCATAGATCTCTTGAATTCTTTAAAGTTATCCATAGTGATTGGAATCAACTTACTCTAAACTCCCATTAATGTTGATATTTTGACCTGTCTTAATGTTCTTAATGGCATTAGAATGGGAAATTCTTTTCAGAGGATTTTAATTAGTTTCCCCAGTTCCATCAGAGGAATCACTAGGCTTCCATAGCCTTACTTAATGTATTATTTCAAAGAATAAGACTTGGAAGTCAAAATTAATCCTTGACCCATAGATTATGAATGTTGCGTTAGCTGAAAACAACATTAATCTTACACATCTTCATCAAAGATCTTGGCTGACCAGGTGCATTGTCAGTGAGCAGTAATACTTTGAAAGGAATCTTTTTTTGAGCAGTAGATCTCAAGAGTGGGCTTAAAATATCGAGTAAACCATACCCTAAACAGATGTTCTGTCATCCAGGCTTTGTTGTTCAATTTACAGAACACAGGCAGAGGAGATTTAGCATAATCTTTAACGGCCCTAGAATATTTGAAACGGTAAATGAGCATTAGCTTCAACTTAAAGTTGCCAGTTACATTAACCCCTAACAAGAGAGTCAGCCTGTCCTTTGAAACTTTGAAGCCAAGCATTGACATCTTTTCTCAAGCTATGAATGTCCTAGATGGCATATTTTTCCAATAGAAGGCTGTTTGGTCTACATTGAAAATCTGTTGTTTAGTGCAGCCACCCTCATGAATGATCTTATCTAGATCTTCTGGGTAACTGGCTACAGCTTCTACATCAGCACTCGCTGCTTTACCTTGCACTTTTATGTTATGGAGACGACTTCTTTCCTTAAACCCCATGAACCAACTTCTAGCTCCAAAAATTTCTTCTGCAGTTTCCTCACCTCTCTGAGACAGTTACAGAATTGAAGAGAGTTAGGGTTTTGCTCTGGTTTAAGCTTTGCCTTAAGAAAGTGGTGTGGCTGGTTTGATTTTCTAACCAGATCACTCAAACTTTCTCCATATTAGACATAGAGCTGTTTTCCTTTCACATTATTCATGTGTTCACTGGAGTAGCACTTTTAATTTCATTCAATATATTCTCATTTATATTCATAATTTGGCTAACTGGCACAAGAGGCCTAGCTTTTGGTCTTTTTCAACTTTCAATATGCCTTCCTCACTAAGCTTAATCATTTCTACCTTGCCAGGATAGAAATCGAGGGCCCAGTAGGAGGTTTTGTAGCAATGCAAGTGAGAGATGTTGATAATTTAGGCCCAATGGTAACAGTGAAGGTGGTGAAAAATAATTAGATCTTGAATATATTTTAAGGTTAGAGCAAACAAATAAAAACAATTTGGATGTGTAGTATAAGATAAAGATATCCCAGAATGACTCTAAGTTTTTGATCTGAAGAACCAGAATTTAAGAGCACCTAATGAACCTCAAAATACATGAAACAAAAACTGATCAAACTGAAGGGGGAAATAGACAAATTCACAATTATGAATAGAGACTTAACTCTCTTCTAAAACTAACTAATAGAAGAAGTAGACTAAAAATTCAATAAGGATATAAAAGACTTAAGTAACACTACCAACAAACCTGACCCCATTTACTATTAATAAAATATTATGGCAAACAACTGCACAATAGCAACTCTTTCCTAATGCATCTCAACATTTTAAAAATTATTACCCCCTGACCTGAGAAAAAATTAAATTTAAATTCTCCCTAATAAGACAAATTAAGTCTTAAGTCATTGTCTCCCTAATGAGAGAAATTAAATCTTACATAGTAAGCGTCAGATAAGGTTGAGTTTTGGAGTGCCACACATCATTGTAACATCCAATATTTTTTTCTCTTATCACCAATAATCAACTTTCATCCCCTTGAAGCCAATATCACTCTATTAAGAACACGTACTGCAGAGCTGAAGTCATAAGGACAGTATAATTCCATGTATAGAAATTCTAGAAGGAGCAAAATTAATCTCCACGATGATAGAAATTATATAAAATGTGGTTGCCTGTGGTGGGTGGAGGCACAGGTAAATTCCAGGAGTGATAAAAATATTTCATATCTTCACTGTCCCATTGTGATATTGGTATCCCATTTGTCATATCTCATGAAATTTTGTACTTGAAATCACTATATGTAAATTTTTCCTCAATTTAAAGATTGATAATTTAACTTAAAAGAATATAGTTTCACAAATTTGTCTTCCCAAATATGTACAAATTTTTGTACATAAATAAAATGTTCAAATAAATACCTGCTAGTAAGCATATTGATACTCAGTGATTGATACTCACTTGATACTCAGTGATAAAATATTTTCATTTTGCTTTCTAAATGTTATATGAAGATTAAATCCAAGAAAGACAAGACGGCATAAAGAATAGTATATGGAAAGCGAAAACCAGAATGGCTGTATGGGCACTTGAAACATGGTTTCTACTGAATGCATATTGCTTTCACACCAGCATAAAGTCAAAAAATCGTAAGTCAGAGACTGTCTATCCGTTTCGGTTTAGACACTTCTCAGGGATTGTGCTGTAAATGACCTCTTAGTTTATCTATATAGGAGCAGCGTTAGGTAAAAACATAGAACCGATCTAAATTTCTTAAGTTCAGAGGATTTAAGTTTCTTTTTTAATTCATTCATATATACACTCATGATGAGTTCATTCATTAGTCATTTCTCACTCCTTTCTCTAGGGAGCAGCAGGAAGTTGCCTAAATTAGAATACCCAGATTCTAGTTCTATAATTTCAGTTTATATCAAAGCCCTTATGTAGGAAAAACAAAACAAAAAATTAGCTTGACATGGTGGTGGGCACCTGTAATCCCAGCTTCTTGGGAGGCTGAGGCAGGAGCATCACTTGAACCTGGGAGGCTGAGGTTGCCGTGAGCTGAGATTGCGCCATTGCACTCCAGCCTAGGCAACAAGAGTGAAACTTCATCTCAAAAATAAATAAATAAATAAAAAACCAAACCAAAACACACACACACACACACACACACACACACACACACACACACACACACCAGCTTTGAAGCTTGGAGGGTTAACTGACTATCATGAATGATGCCGGTGACTGGAGAAAGGGTCTGGCGATTTAGTGCCTACCTGTCATGCCTAAGAGGAAAATGCTGAGCGCTCTGACACTTTTGCCTATTTCCTCTGGACTCTGCCGATTCTTTCATCTCAGAACAGAATAGAACATGGGCTGAAGGCAAACAGAGACAATGAAGGCTATGGATGTGTAGTTTTCATTCAATCTGTTTGCTTCAGCCTCTTGAAAAATGTTACATGGTGAGAAGGGCAGAGGAAAGGCAAAATCTATAAGCAGAGTCTTTATCTTGAACTCCACTATCGAGTTTGGAATGAGACCTGGAAAATGCTTATTTATGACCACCTGGATTCCATCATTAAAAATTAATTTTAGAGTGAAATCACTATTTATTTGTTTAATTTTCTTGGCTTTGACGTGACAATGCATTCGGTACATATGAAGTCATATTGTTTTATTGTGCAAGAGAAATTAACATAACCTCAAATCATTCTTTTCAGACTCAGTTTTCAAACAAGTATCCTGGTTTCATTGGAAACTGATGTCCTATATATCTGCAATGTGTAGGGAAACTGCTACTTTTTGATTGTGTGCAAAAGTAAATGAGATGTCATAAAATCAATCAGCTATGTAAAGGATTGTCTGTCTTCAGTAATGAATGGTTTCCTCTTAACATTTGGTTAATTTTTCTTGCTGTGATTTTAAAGAGTGTCTCTTGAATTCAAGCTACAGATGATATATGGGATTAGCAGCCACTTATAATAATGTCACCTTGCTACTCTGACTGCTTTTGAAGTTGATTCTGGGCTACAACATATTTTTAAAAGGCTTTGTTTCAGTGACAACATTGCCACCAGCTGATGTTTCTTCTTTTTCACTTCTGGAAAATAACTGCAGAATCTTTGGGAAAACTCCGATTGCTGGTTCAACTCTAGTTTGAAGGAGGTACCACTTCCCTCTTCATATGACTGAACTGGGAGCCCTAGCACTAGACTAATTAAATAGAGACCTAAATAATAGAGCAAAAGAGAAGACAGACTCATCCAACCTAATCTTTTGTTTTATATCTGAGATAACAGAGGTCCACAGTGGTTTCCCCAGAGTCCTACATTGTATGTCTCTAGACTTAGCAACCAATCCCCTTTCCATTGAACCTCTCTTTTATTTAAAAATTAAAGCAATTTGGAAAGTCAGTGATACAAAATGTGTTAACCATGAAATTATTATGCTTACCTCTGTATTACTAGTTTCTAGGCCTTAATTATTAATTCTTATATCTGGAGCTCTTGGAATAAGTTGCTGGTTGTAGCTCTTATGAATATGACTACAGTTTATTTTGTTTTCCTTCTTACCATTGGTCAGGCGATTCATTCCTAAACCTTATGTTTTCCTCCTTGGAATTTGTAAACTATCATGTACTTTTTCTGTATTGGTAAAAGGTCTTCCTTTCCCTGCCATTGAAATGGTGGCCTTTCACTAAATGCTTAGACCCATTTAGATAGGCTCCTGTTTTACTGCCAGAATCTATTTCTTCCTAAATACATAAGTCTTTGATTGTATAACAAACAGGGTTAAACAAATTGTACTCATTTCATCTAACTTAGCAAATAGAATGGCTAGCCATTGGATGAAACTTCTAAAACTTCAATAAGCAATTGTCTCACACTATAATTATTTCTGGTATACCTATTCTCATCTATTACTAGTTACCTTTTTGTACTAAATTATAGTGCTAGTGCTTTTCTTTGATGAACTTTAATGGAATTCTTAAATAGATTTTGAACTTAAGTCAATACTGCATTTTTAAGAAGGCTCTATTATTAAACAAATAAAAGTAGCACATAGAAACTTCATGTTTTCTTTGAGTATCATTTGTCCCCCAGGCTTAATAATATTTGCAGATAAAATTACAGAGTACCAATTTTTTATCATTACTTACAAAAAATAGCCTTTGAAGGAACATGAGTGAGGAAACTATTCAGTCAGAAAATGTGTGTGTCACTCTGTGATTTCATCACTTATGACGGATATTAAAAAAGAAAAAAATAAATATATATTTGAGACACCCAGGCTAGATTGTGTAGTGGCATGATCATAGCTCACTATAGCCTCAATCTCCTGGGTTCAAGCAATCCTCCCTCCTCAGCCTCCTGAGTAGTTGGGACTACAGGTGCACACCAGCATGCCCAACTAAACTTTTTAAAATTTTGTAGACAGGAGGTATCCCTATGTTGCCTATACTGGTCTCAAACACTTGGGCTCCAGCAGTCCTCCTGTCTCAGCCTCCCAAAGTGCTGCAAATACAGGCATGAGACACCAGACCCGGCAGATTATATAATTTTAAAAGCTACCCAGGAAATAACAGTAAACTCTGTTCTTCTGTTAGGATAATATAATTTTTAATAAAAATGAATACAGTGAGTTATTTTCATATTGAACCCAAGTCTAAGTCCTCTAGCAAAGCATTTTCTATTGACTCACTTTAATACAGAACATTTAGCTCATAGATAAATTAATGCTGGTTATCGCATATTTCCCTTTGGATAGTTCCCCCCGCCTCAGTCTGGGACCAGCTATAAGTTATTTGGTTGCGTTTATTAGTTCTTAGAAAATGCTTTCACAACCTGGCAGATTTCTTGCATAACTGCACACCATGCATTGCATCAAAATGAGTGACATTCTCAGCACTGAAATTTAGAGCTTCTTATTGTGCATTAGCAAATCGTGCAGTCGTGCTGCTGACCTAGCTAATTTGAGGAAAAGGTCTTCTCAAAAGCCAAGTGCTGCTGTTGAATGCTAACTTTGTTTTAATGATCTTCTATCGAGCAAAATAACAACAACAACAACAAAAATACCCAGAAAGCTCAGTCATACCTCATAAGGTCAGACCCATCACACACAGAGTACACATGTATTATTAAAGACTGGCTGTGCCCAGTAATTATGTCCAATCTGATTTGTAGCCTTAAACTATCAGGGATAAGTGTAAGCAGAACCACGTGAAAACTCTTCACCCATGTCTAAATTCTTTCTTTAGAATATCACTCTGGAATGCTATAGTAGTAACCACGTTCCTGAAATAGGGTTTAGTAGCATTTCCCCTGCTTATTTCTCTCCTTCCTCTACCACCAAGTAGGATTTTCTACTCTTGATTACATAACAGACAGTGGATTTCAGAGTAGCCCAGAACCCCAGATAACCAACTTGGAGCTTTGAGAATGCTGGTTTTATGCCCATACTATACTCTGTATTTCTTCCCCATTTGGAGCTTACTCCATTTGGTTGCTATTTATAGATTTAGCTCTGTGTCAGTAACAGATATGGCTAAGCTACATCTCCTCCTTTCATAGAATGAAGTTGTTGCTGGAAGTTCTACTGAGTTAGGAACTATATGTCCTGACCCTTACGCATCCAGGTTAAATAATTTTCACCAATGGAACATGAATGGGATGGTCACTTTTGGACGGGGGTTCCTAAAAGTTAGTTATGTCTTCTCCAATGTCTCTCCCACTCTCTCCCTTTTCTCTTCTGCTGGCTGGAGCAGAGGACACAGAACTTTTAAGGGAATCCAGTGCCACAAGACAGGAGCCTGGTTCTCTGAATGACTCTATCAAGGAAAGCCTGTCAAATAGGGACTATCACCTTAGAGTTTTGCCTAAGAAATACACATCTATTGGGTTTGGGCATAGAAATTTGGTGGTTTATTTGTTACAGCAGCTAGCATTTCCTAACCATAATAGTTTTTATGTGTTTTCCAAGAAGTAAAATGACTCATTCATTTTTGAAACTTCTTATATGCTCAATTCCCACTCAGTATCTAGCACAGTATTTTCATACTAAATGGGTAACAATAAAACTGTTCCTTATTGAATACTAGAGATTGAACACAGAGAGATTGTGTATGTTGCTCAAGGTTATACAGTTAATAAGAGTTTAAACCCATGTTGTCTAATTTCAAAACATTTCTTTTGCACTAAGCTTAACTGCATCTTTGCAAATTTCACTTATGGAGAGATATATCTAGGCTAGCTTTTCATTTTGCACAAGTTGTCTCATTTAATCATCAAACAAGCATATGCAGAAGGTACTCAATCACAGAAGAGACAAGACTATTTTATAGAGTATATACAATTAAGCATTTTTTCAGCACTTGCACTGTGTACAGCTTAATGATATGTGAAATCCAAAGAAAATAGATTTATTTTCTCTTTCAGAGAGTGGTTAGACAAACACTAAACGCAACTGGAGAACTGAAGTAATTCATAATAGAACATTAAAATCAAGATAGCCTATAACTTGGATATGCAAGACTTAACTAGAAAGGTATTACATTTGTTTGGTAGGGCTTCCATAACAAAGTACCACAAACTAGGTGGCTCAAACAACAGAAATTTATTGTCTCATGGTTCTGGAGACTATAAATCTAAGATCAATTTGTTGGAAGGGTTGATTTTTTCTGAGGGCTGTGAGAGAGAATCTATTGTTCCATGCTTCTTGCCCAGTTTCTGGCGGTTTGCTGGTAATCTTTCACATTTCTTGGCTTGTAGAAGCATCACCCCGATCTCCGCCTTCATCTTCACATGGCATTCTCTCTGTATGCATGTCTATCTCCTAATTTCTCCTTTTCGTAAGGACTTCATAAGGACTCACTTGATTAATGCATATTCTAATAACCTCATTTTCATTTGATAACCTTTCTAAGACCCTGTCTCCAAATAAGGTCACATTCTGAGGTACCTGAGGTTGGGACTTCATCATATGATTTGTGTGTGTGTGTATGTGTGTGTGTGTGTGTGTGTGTAGCGGACACAATTCAAACATAGCAGATAGTCACTCATTTAATTATTGAACACATAACCATGAAATACCTGCTGGATGCAAGGCACTGTTTTAGATGCTGGGAAAGTCAGTAGTGAACAAAACAGATAAAGTTCCTGCCCTGAGGACTCATTAGTGCCTGTCTAGCCTAAGATGCTGTACACTGTACCCCTCTGGACTCCTTATGAATTATCTCTATACATTATTATAACAATTTAATTTCATATTTCAAATAGCTGAAAGAAGATACACTCTGCCCTTTGAAATCCTGGAAGATAAATAAATAATTTAGCTATATTTAATAAATGAATTCATTCCATCTAGTAGTAAAGTTTGCAAAGCTGTTTTTATTTTTCTTTTGGGCCCCGGCATGACACTTAGTGAATTAATTTTGGCTGCTCATCAAATGACATAGCATACAACAAGGTAAGCAAATTAACTCTTATTTAATGTAACATCGCTTTACATTAATCTTGCATTTCTAAATTATTAAAATGCTTTAAACACTCCAGGCCTGATACTTCTGGTGCTAAGCAATTTGCAAAATGATATACTAGTGACTTTTTAAAAAGTTATTGCCACATCTGCTCTTTGCCCAAGTGCAAGAGCCTAGTATACAGAAAATAATATTAAGCTCCAAGTGGATACAAGATACAGGAAAGGAATCTTGGCAAAAGGTTCAGCAGTGTTCAAAAGAAGGAGATCCTCATGGACAACAGCTAACAGGAGTTATTCTGAAAAGATGTATATTTTAGAGCTTCTCCTAGAAGGAATCCAGAAACAGGCCTTTATGATATAAAGTGAAAAAATTAACACTTGATACTATAAAATCTGCCAATTTCTTGAGAAAAGAAAAATAAATTCTCCTCAGGTATCCTCTTGGACCAGTAAGGCTCAGCACTCACTATTGTTGGCATCAAGGTGACATCTGTTGAATAGTAAGAGTGTTCCTCCATCTGAATATAGGACAGTTCTATGAAAACATTCTTGGAAACCTATTCCCAGACTTTCTTTTTCTTTTCTTTTCTTTTTTTTTGAATCGGAGTTTCACTCTTGTTGCCCAGGCTGGAGTGCAATGGTACAATCTCAGCTCACTGCAACTTCCTGGGTTCAAGTGATTCTCCTTTCCTCAGCCCCCTGAGTAGTTGCGACTACAGGCACAGGCCACCATGCTCAGCTAATTTTTGTGTTTTTAGTAGAGATGGGGTTTCGCCATGTTGGTCAGGCTGGTCTAGAACTCCTGACCTCCTATGATTCACAGCCTTTGCCTTCCAAAATGCTGGGATTACAGGTGTGAGCCACCGCGCCCAGCCCACTCCCAGACTTTTTTGTTTCTTCTTCCTGGAACACCTGGCCTTCCCCACACTTATCTTCTATTTGCCTAGCTAATCTTCTTAGCTTCAGTTGACACATTTGAGTTACTACCTTTGAGAAGTTCTCCCTAAGTCCTCAATTATAGATTAATGTGCTCTGCTATTTGATCCCCTAACACAGTGCTACTTAGCCCTGCCACAGTCTCCACCAGTCTTCGGGGTAAATATCAACCCACTCATTTGTCTCTTCTACTACACAATGAACTTCACGCTAGAAATCACATCTGTTTCACTGTTGTAGACCTGGTAGCTAGAACATAGAATTGCTCAGTGTTAACTTGTCAAAAGAAAAAGTGAGAATGATAAACACTGTATGCAATTACTTTTTCTAATAACCTTGTTATATTTAACTTACACTAGAAAAGCACAGCGTAGAGTGAATGAATAGTAAATGAATAGGGATTTTCATTCACTCTTGCTGTCCTATCATTCATCGTTGGGTGAGATTTGAGAAGTCAACCTGGCTGAGACTTAGGATTCTAATGAATAAGATATAAATAAAAATAATAGTCTTACTTCACAGGTTGAGGATTACTTGAGACACGTATGCAAAAATGTCTGTGACAGGTTATATAACTATTAGGTTTGTTCTTATCACTTAAAAAAATAAAACAATGTCACACGTCAGGAGGCATGAAATCCACTTTCGAAAATAAGCTTGCAAACATCCCCAAATCCATTTTTTTGCTAAAAATGCTTTTGGTAAGTTATCCTCTATATCATCAACAAATATTTACTGAACTCATACTGGAAATAAAATTTCTTTCCTTTCATCAAAAACATTTGCATTTTGGGTGAAAGCACAGGAGGCTTGGCATTGTCAAATGCATTTCTTAATTAAATAATGAGTCATTTGACCCTTTTCATTTTCTAGATTGCATCCTTTGGAAGACATTTGTTCAGAATAGAATCTTAATGTTCTTAATGTTGTTGTTGTTGTTGTTGTTTTCTCACTAAGCTCAGAGAAACTTTCGTGAGATAAAGTAACGAAACCTACCACTCTTTTTGGCTCTTTTTATCCTTATTTTTTCCTTGTGGCACAGTATCAGCTTACTGTTTTAGTTTCCTATTACTGCTGTAATGAATTACTACACAATTGGTGACTTGAAAGTACACAGTTTTTTTCTCTTACAAATCTGGAGTTCACCTACAATCAAAATGTTGACAACACTGTGTAACTTCTGGGGGCTTCATGGGGAATCAATTGTCTCACTTATTTCTGTTTCTAGAGGCTGCCTGCATTCTGTGGATCATCATCTCTTTTTTTTGTACCATTGTTACCTCTTGCTTCCGTTGTCACATCTCCTGACATCTCATGACCCTCTTGTCTTCTCCTCATAAGGACACTTGTGTTTACCTTGGACCTACCTGTCTAACCAAGGAAAATCTCCCCATCTCAAAATCTTTAATCACAACTACACTCCCTTTTGTAATGTAAGGTATCACATTCACAGGTTCTAGAGATTTAGACCTCCTTGAATCCTAATGAACATCTTTGGGAGACCATAATTCTGTCTACTTCAACGCTCAAAACATTTTTTTCTTTTTGAACTATTGCTACTAAAAGCACCAGATTCACTATTATCTGTGATTATAAATAATCCTTTCTGGGTTGCATCAGGTATCTTAATTAGGTTGTATTATATAGCTTTAGTTGCTATGTGACAAATTAAAACTTTGTGGCTTGAAAAAACAGTAGACAGTGATTATCTCACATAGTCTCTGTGGGTAAGGGATTCTGTAGTGGCTTAGCTGGGTGGTTCTGGCCCAGGTTCTCTCAGGAAGTTTCAGTCAAGATGTTGTCATGGCTGCCATCATCCGAAGGTCTCACTGAGCAGCAAGATCTGATTCCAAAATGACACACTCACACGTATAGTAAGTTGATGCTGGCTATCACTGGAGGCTTCAGTTCTTCACCAAATGACCCTCTGCATAGGCTTCCTAAGAATCCTCATTACATGGCAGCTGAGTTCCCCCAGAGAGAATAATCCAATAAATGGCAAGGTGAAAACCACAGTGTTTTTGGATCTACCCTTAGAAGTCATCACTATCAGTTCCACAGTGTTCACCTGATCGCGCAGGCAAGCCATGAGTCAGTGTATAGACGACTGTACGACATCGTGAATACCAGGAGGGAAAAATCTTTCGGGGCCATTTTTGAGCTTGGTTGTATACATAGGTTTATACAAATTAGTGTGCCTTTTGGTGTGCTTGAGTGTTAAATACATTTGAGATTAAAGGAGACACAGCTCTTCAATGGGTCTTAATAAATGACAAAAGGAAATTATGAACTTTTTCTCAGACAGAACTTTATTTCTTAATATATCCAGTCACATGTATAGTATTTTATGTTAACAAAATACAGTTGTGTATATTTATTGGTTACAAAGTGATGTTATGCTTTTAAAACATAACATGAAAAGATTGAATTAAGGCAGTTAACATATCCATCACCTCAAATTTCTAACGTTTTAAAACACTTTTATTTTAGATTTAGGAGTACATGTGTGGGTTTGTTACATAGGTAAATTGCGTGTCATGGCGATTTGGTGTACAGATTATTTCACCATTCAGGCAATAAGCATAGTACTCTATAGGAACTCTTTCAATCCTCACCCTTCTCCCTCCCTGCACTCCCAAGTAGGCCCTGGTGTCTGTGGTTCCCTTCTTTGTGTCCATATGTACTCAATGTTTAGCTCCCACTTACGAATGAGAACGTGTGGTATTTGGTTCCTGTGTTCGTTTGCTTAGGATAATGGCCTCCAGCTCCACCATGTTGCTGCAGAGGACGTGACCTCATTGCTTTTTATGGCTGCATAGTATTCCATGGTGTGTATGTAGCACATTTCCTTTATTCAGTCTACCATTGATGGGCATCTAGATTGATCCCATGTTTTTGCTATTGTGAATAGTGCTGTGATGAACATGCACATGCATGTGTCTTTAAGGTAGAATGATATATATTCCTTTGGAAAATCCCCAATAATGGGATTGCTGGGTCAAATGGTAATTCTGCTGAGTCCTTTGAAAAATCACCAATGTGTTTTCCACAGCGGCTGAGCTAATTTACATTCTCAGCATCAGTGTATAAGCATTTCTTTTTCTCTGCAACCTTACCAACATCTGTTATTTTTTAACTTTTTAATTATAGCCATTCTGACTGGTGTGAGATGATATCTCATTGTGTTTGTTTATTTGTTTGTTTTTGAGATAAAGACTCTCTCTGTTGCCCAGGCTGGAGTGCAATGGCACTGCCTCAGCTCATTGCAATGTCCTCCTACCAGGTTCAAGCAATTCTCCTGTCTCAGCCTCCCGAGTAGCTGGGATTACCGGTCCCTGCCACCACGCCTGGCTAATTTTTGTATTTTTAGTAGAGACGGAATTTCACCAGTTGGCCAGGCTGGTCTCAAATTCCTGACCTCTACTGATCCACCCACCTCAGCCTCCCAAAGTGTTGGGATTACAGGAGTGAGTCATCATGCCTGGCCTCATTTTGGTTTTGATTTGCATTTCTCTAATGATCAGTGATGTTGATCATTTTTTCATATACTTGTCGGTCATGTACATGTCTTATTTTAGTAAGTGTCTGTTCATGTCCTTTGCCCACTTTTTAATGGGGTTGTTTTTTTGCTTGTTAATTTGTTTAAGTTCCTTATAGATTCTGGATAATAGGACTCTGTCAGATACACAGTTTGCAAATATTTTCTCCCATCCTGAAGGTCGTCTGTTTACTTTGTTAATAGTTTCTTTTGCTGTGTAGAAGTTCTTTAGTTTAATTAGGTCCCTCTTGTTAATTTCCGGGGTTTTATTTGCAATTGCTTTTGGAGTTTTTGTCATGAAATCCTTGCCAGGACCTGTGTTCAGAAAGGTATTTCCTAGTTTGTCTTCAAGGGTTGTTTTAATTTTAGGTTTTACATTTAAATATTTAATACATCTTGAGTTGATTTTTGTATATGGTGCAAGGAAGGGTTCCAGTTTCGATCTTCTGCTTGTGACAAGATATTTAATCTAGCACCATTTATTGAATAGGGAGTCCTTTTCCCATTGCTAGTTTTTGTTGATTTTGTTGAAGATTAGATGGTTGTAGGTGTGCAGCATTATTTCTGGGCTTGCTATTCTGTTCCATTGGTCTATGTGTCTGCTTTTGTAGCACTACCGTGCTGTATTGGTTACTGTAGCCTTATAATATAGTTTGAAGCTGGGTAATGTGATGCCTTCAGCTTTTATCTTTTTGCTTAGGATAGCCTTGCCTATTCAGGCTCTTTTTTGGTTCCATATAAATTGTTACAGTTTTTTTCTAGTTCTGTGAAGAATGTCATTGGTGGTCTGATAGCAATAGCATTGAATCTATAAGCTGCTTGGGCAGTGTGGCCGTTTTAATGATATTGATTTTTCCTATCCATGAGCATGGAATATTTTTCCGTTTGTTTGTGTCTTCTCTGATTTCTTTGAGCAGTGTTTTGTAATTCTCTTTGTAGAGAACTTTCACCTCCCTGGTTAGCTATATTCCTAGATATTTTATTCTTTTTTGTGGCTATCTTAAGTGGCATTGCATTCTTGACTTGGCTCTCAGCTTGGATAGCACCGGTGTATAGGAATGCTAGTAATTTATGTACATTAATTTTGTATTCTGAAATTTTGCTGAAGTTGTTTATTAGCTCAAGGAGCTTTTGGGCGGAGACTGTGGGGTGTTCTAGGTGAGAATCATACCATCTGCAAACAGGGATAGTTTGACTTTCTCTCTTCCTATTTGGATGTCTTCTATTTTTTCTCTTGCCTGATTGCTCTGACCAGGACTTTCAGGATTATGTTGAATAGGAGTGGTGAGAAAGGTCATCCTTGTCTTGTTCTGTTTTTCAAAAGGAATGCTTCCAGCCTTTGCGCATTCAGTCTAATGTTGGCTATGGTTTTGTCATAGATGGCTCTTAATATTTTGAAGTATGTTCATTCAGTGCCTACTTTGTTGAAGGTTTTTAACATGAAGGGGTGTTGAATTTTATTGAAAGCCTTTTCTGCATCTATTAAGGTGATTGTGTATTTTTTTTTCAATTCTGTTTATGTAATGAATCACATTTGTTGATTTGCATAGGTTGAACCAAGCTTGCATCCCAGGGAGAAACTTTACTTGGTTGTGGTGGATTAGCTTTTTGAAGTGCTCC
Source organism: Chlorocebus sabaeus (assembly GCF_047675955.1). Taxonomy (NCBI): domain Eukaryota; kingdom Metazoa; phylum Chordata; class Mammalia; order Primates; family Cercopithecidae; genus Chlorocebus; species Chlorocebus sabaeus. Next base: position 37,735,485 of record NC_132923.1, on the reverse strand, counting down.
TGGACTCAGTTTGCTAGTGTTTTGTCGAGAATTTTGTCATCTATGGTCATCAAAAATATTGGCCTCTAGTTTTACTTATTTATTACTTATTTATTTATTTTCCCAGACAGAGTCTTGTGCTGTTGCCCAGGCTGCAGTGCAGTGGCACAATCTCAGCTCAGTGCAACCTCCACCTCCCAGGTTCATGCAATTCTCCTGCCTCAGCCTCCCGAGTAGCTTAGATTGCAGGTACACACCACCATGCCCAGCTAATTTTTGTGTTTTTAGTAGAGATGGGGTTTCACCATGATGGCCAGGCTGGTCTCAAACTCCTGACCTCGTCATCTGCCCGCCTTGGGCTCCCAAAGAGCTGGGATTACAGGCGTGAGGCACTGTGCCTCGCCAAGTTTTATTTTTTGTTGTGTCTCTACCAGGTTTTGGCCTCACAGGATGATTTAGGGAGGAGTTCTTCGTCCTCAATTCTGTGTGATACTTTCAGTAGAAATGATACCAGGTCTTTATACATCTGGTAGAATTTGATTGCAAATCCATCTGGTCCTGGACTTTTTTTGATTTGTAGTCTTTTTATTACTGATTTAATTTTGGGACTCATTATTCGTCTATTCAGGAATTAAATTTCTCTCCTGGTTCAGTCTTGAGATGTTATATGTTTCTAGGAATTTATCCAATTTATCCATCTCTTCTAGATCTTCTAACTTGTGTGCATAGAAGTGTTCATAGTAGTTTCTGAGGGTATTTTTTTTTTCCTGTGGGGCCAGTGGAAAAGTCCCCTTTGTCATTTCGAATTGTGTTCAGTGGATCTTCTCTCTCTCTCTTTTTTTTTTTTATGTATTAGTCAAGCTAGTGGTCTATATATCTTATTAATTCGTTCAAGCAACAAAATCCTGGATTCATTGCTCTTTTGTATGGTTTTTCCCATGTCAATTTCCTTTAGTTCAGCTCTGTTTTTACTTATTTCTTGTCTTACACTAGCTTTGAGATTGGTTTGCTCTAATTTATCTATTTCCTCTAGTTATGATGTTAGATTGGTAATTTGAGATCTTACTAACTTTTTGATATGGGTATTTCATGCTATAACCTTCCCTCTTAACACTGCCTTAGCTGTGTCACAGAGATTCTGGTGTGTTATATCTTAGTTTTCATTAGTTTCAAGCAACTTCTTGATCTTTGCATTAATTTAATTATTCACCCAAAAGTCTTTCAGGAGCTGGTTGTTTAATTTTCATGTAATTGTATGGTTTTGAGCAGTTTTCTTAGTATTTATTTCTATTTTCATTGCACTGTGGTCCAAGAGTGTGGTTGGTGTGATTTCAGTTTTTAAAATTTGTTAATGATTGTTTTGTGTCCAATTATATGGTTGATTTTAGAGTATGTTCCATGTGCAGATGAGAACAATGTATGTTATGTTGTTTTTGGGTGGAGGGTTCTATAGATGTCTATTAGGTGTATTTGGACAAGTGTTGAGTTCTGGTTCTAAATATCTCTGTTAGTTTTCTGCATTGATGATGTGTCTAATACTGTCAGTGGCATGCCGAAGTCTCCCACTAGTATTGTGTAGTTATCTAAGTCTCTTTGTAAGTCTCTAAGAACTTACTTTATGAATCTGGGTGCTCCTGTGTTGGGTGTATATATATTTAGGATAATTATATATTCTTGTTTAATTGAGCCCTTTACTATTATGTAATGCCCTTGTTTTTCTTTTTTCTGTTTGTTAATTTTTTAAACATTTTTTTGTGATGAGAATATTACAAATATACTCTTTTAGTGATACTGAAATTTACAAACTCAGTGATTAGCTATCTTCACGCTATGTTGTTGATCTAAAAATAAATCAGATATATTCCTCTTTTATAACTGAGGAAGTGCTCTATATTATTCTTCTTTTTAAATTGACATATAATAGTTGTACATATTTTAAAGGTACATGTGATATTTTGATACCTTTACATAATGTGTACAGGTATCCATCATGTCAAACATTTATGTTTTCTCTGTGTTGGGAACATTACAATTAATAGTTTTTATAAATGTAGATGTAGAGGCATAGGAGGTAAATTTGGGGGATCAAAATTCTTTACATACTCCCGAAGAGAATTTTTAAATTTTTGTATTTCTTAAGCTATGAATACATCCAATTTAAGTTACATTTAATTAATTTTTAAGCTATGTATTGAACAAATGCAACTTACCAAAAATAAAACTATTTCATGAAATTATGACTATTCCACAAAAATTAGAATACATATTTGTCATATAAATAATAGCAGTTGTTTAAGGCACTACTTACAGCTAAAATGGTGAGCTGTCAGGTGACCTGCAACCCATGATGCGTTACTTCCTATTGACTTTGGAATGTCTGGTTTTTACAAACTAAAGAGAGGGCTCCTAGGTAATAAATTCTCATTAGTCTTTGTTGATAGATTGTCTAGATTTCTTTGAATAAATGAAGGCCTCTGCAACATTGCCCAGCAGGTAGAAAACACTTAGCAAATCCTCTTCAGATGATACCTTATGGGATCTACACACAATTGCCATTTTCCAGTTCTATTTTTTTTCTTAGACTATTAACCTGGAGAAATAGAATAAATTGTCTTTACAGACCAACATCCATGTTATAGCTTCCATTCACATTTAAGATAAAGTCTAAATATGTGCAGACTTTCACAACTGGGTGTTTGCAGTCCTCCCCAGGTTCATCTCCCTGACCTCTCCAGCCCTCCCTCCTAGGATACATATTATTTTCTCTGACAGTATTAAATGATCAACATTTTTAAAAATTCACCAATCACTGTATCACCTCCATGACTTCGTATGTTCGTGTCTCTTCCTGAAATAATATGCCTATCATTTTTCCCCACTGATTTCTTACTGATTCTTTAGGTCTCAGCTCAGGTGGCTCCTTATCTGAAAAGTGCTTCTTGAGCCTACCGTTCTGAGTTATGTATCTCTCTTATGTGTCACGACATAATTGTTATAATATTATAATATGCAAGATCATAATATTATAAGACTGAAACTATGGCTCATAATGCCCTCTTTGCATTTCTTTGTATCCTAAACACAAAGTACTTGCTCACTAAATGTCTGTTGAATGAGCAGATGGTCAGTTATATGTATAAATGAATGGCTAAGGTATAAGTCCATCAGTTAGAAGCCTGACTCTACCTGTAAAATTATCAGCTTGTGATTAATGTTGAGGATGCACCTTATCTGACCTCATACTCAGTGGGGTTATGATGATAAGTGCCACTCACAACAAAATTACCTAGTAAGGTAATCCATTCATTATCATACTTAAAGAAGGCAGTAAGGCATCTCCATAACCCATGAGGTAACATTTTGTCTCAGAATTCTGTAATTTAAAGTTTTCAGGGGACATTTATAAATCTAGTAAAATTTAAAGTAGGTTCTCAAATTCCTGGGACTTTTTTGGTTTCTTGAAGCCCACTATCAAAAAGTAGTTAACAGATCCTATGGAAAATAAACACTTGTTATTAGGAGAAGTAGTAAAAGTTAATGGTGAATTAATCACGAATATACTTACGCATGGTTTCACTGTCCAAGGTTTCAGTTATTCTGGGTCAACAATGGTCTGAAAATATTAAACGAAAAATTCCAGAAGTAAACAATTCATACACTTAAAATTGCATGGCATTCTCAGTAGTGTGATGAAATCTTGTGCCAGCCTGCTCCATTCCAGCTGGGATGTGAATCACCTCTTTCTCTAGTGTATCTAGGCTGTGAATGTTACCTGCCCGGTAGTCACTTAGTAGCTGTTTCCATTACCAGATAAATTGTCATGTTATCGCCTTTCTTGTGTTCAAGAAAGCCTTATTTTACTTAATAATGACCCCAAAGCACAAGAATAGTGGTGCTGTCATATTGTTATATTTGTTCTATTTTATTATTATTTATTGTTGTTAATCTCTTACTGTGCCTAGTTTATAAATTAGATTATTATAGATACATATGAATAGGCTGAAACATACTATATATACATTTTGGTATTAGTTACTAGATGTCTTGGAACATATTCTCTGCCAATAATATATGCTGATAATACTGTTGTATCAGGAAACTGTTTGATGTATTAAGAAATCCTTCCTATTTGATAAATACTTTAAAGGTTTTGATGTGCCCTTAGGAATATTGGATTCCATAGTTCTATGCAGTTGACAGACTGGATCTGAAGAAACTGAAGTTCAGTATGTTATTTGTCCAAATCAGACAGGCAGACAATAAACATTTCTTGATTACCTTCTATGTAGATGCTGGTAATATGAGCTCCCTGGCTTCAGAGAGCTTGCAGTTCTATAGGAAAGACATACATTAATCAAATAAATAAAAATGTATACATTTCCAGTAGAATGCAAAAGAGAATTTCAGGGTGCAACAGGAGACTATTATCAGAATAAGAAGTATACTTAGGGGGAAAATTTTCTTGGAGAAAGAGATACTGAAAGTAAGATTAGTAGGATAAGTAAGAGGTTGGTCCTATAGCAGACTCAGGGTTGGAGTTCCAATACCCTGATTTAAAATTCAGTTATCTCTAATGCAAGACATGTTAGGAGGGAAAATTTAGTGAATGGTCCACTGCAAGTTATTTCACATAATTTCATCACACAAATGTTAGAAATTGATTTCTAACTGTAGTCTAATAATCTAGTAAATTAATCCCTAAGAACATTTTCCCTCTGCTGAGGAATCACCTTAAAGTGAAGAAATGTAGCAAAGACGAAAGGGAAATGGACATCTGGTCATCAATAATTTTTCTTCTTTAATATAATTCGACATTTTCCCAGCCTGAAAGTCTCATTTTTCAGAATTCCCTCTTGTTGCTTTCCGAATTCATCACATTCTGCTTAGTGTGCTAGAGAATACTGACAAATTGCATACTTCAGTTTCATATGTAATGGTTTCTCATAGTCTATTTTTCTTATTTTCTTGTTCTAACAGGAGCCAAAAGTGTTTTGAATATCTCATCATCTCTTCATTTGTCTTCCCTCTCTAAACGACAGAAAGGGTGGTAAGAAGAGAGAGGGAAGGAGCGAAGAAGTGAGGGAGACAAAGAGAAAGAGAAAGATAGAGAGAAAGAAAGAACCTCCGTCTCATCACATGGAAACTGATTTTGTTATCAATAGGTGTGAAATCTTCAAAGTTGTTAGTAGTTCGGGGGTTGGTTGAGACTGCCAGAGATGTAGCAGTAACACTTTCTTATGGCACCATAGGAAGCGTCAAGACCGACCAGACACTTCAGCAGCCAGAAAAGCAGATTTACTGCAGCCATTCTTTCCTGGGCTATTTATAGAGACCACGATTGTTGTCATCAAAAGTAAGTTTGAAATCAGACTCTCTTTTGAATCTCTGTGAGCATCTTTGAAGCTCTCCTGTGAATCTCTTTTGGGGTGGCTTTTCCCCTCCTGCTCTTGTAATGCATCAGGGCCTGGAGGTGGTGCAGGAATGCCTTTTGCTCCTACTGTCCCTTCCAGAACATTTTATTTCCTTTCCAAGCCCTACCCCTCATGTGTTAATCTCATGTCAACAAATGACACTCAGATGTAGCCCATATACCAATCTATCTGCTAACTAAAGTCAGCTTTTTCCTTGAAGATGTTAAATCCTGGCTTACTGTCCATCTCTTCCACAGTACTCCTATCATAACTGGGTGTGATTTCAGTAATCATATAGGTTATTTTTCTAAACCCCAACATTTCCATTTCCTTAACTGTTCTCCTCAAATGATATTTTTTTCCTCTAAACCGTCTCTGACATTCACTCCAATGACTGAAATCACTCCATAATCTTAAATGTAAGCATCCTAATCTCTGAAAGTATCTGTTATCTTTTCTGCTCATTCCTACTATTGTTCTGACTTAGTGTTTCAACCCCCTTTGAGAATGAAATCCATTGATTCTACCAGCTTTTTACTTATCCTCATGCCCTCCCTTCTTTCCTTAAATTCCATTGTTAATCTTCATAATCATTTCCTCAAATACCTTTCATGTGCTTGATTGAGGCAACGCCTCAATCCTGGTTAAATCGAAATCTCTGCTATCTTGCACCTGTAGCTGCTCAGATGCAAATGTATGGAGAAAAACAAACAACCGGGATTACTGGTCTCACTTAAATTCACAATTGATTACTTTAATTGTGCCTGTATATGCTGCTCAGCAGTAGTGCTCTTTTTCCCACTCCATTTATTTTTATGTTTTCCAAAATGAATACTTAGTACTTCCTCTTCTCTCCTGAAGCTTCTAACTTCCACCTCCTCTTCACCGTCCTCATTCTCAGCTGATAACGCAATCAGAATTTCCCAAGTTTCTGTCATTTCTGTACAATCTGTGTTCCCTCTTACAATAGAACTGCCTGTCCTCTGTTTTAAAGCCAACCTCTTTTTCCCTTTGGTGCTAAATCCCATTACCTTTTGCCCAATTAAAAATATCATTTCAACTAACTCTCTTTTTTTTCTTAATATCTGAATTGTAGTTATTTTCTCTCTGTTAGATTTTTGTTATTGGTATAGAAAAATGCTAGTATTTCTTATATCTTAAAAAATTATCTTAACCCAACTTTCTCATTATTTCTCTTCTTTTAGAAAAGCTATCCTCAAAACAGTTATCTCCACACACTGGCTTCTTCTGTATCCATTTTCTCTTACATTCACTACAGTGAGGTTCACACTCCCACTGTCTCACCTCAAGCGTTTTTCAGGTCACAAATTGATGGGTTCTAAATCAAAGGTCGATTCACAGTTTTCACCTTAACTTGACCTACAAGTGGAAGTTTACAAATTTGCTTATTTTCTCCTCCTTGAAACACTATCCCTCCTTAAAACACTTTAGTAGAGATGGGCTTTCACCATGTTGGCCAGCCTGGTCTCAAACTCATGACCTCAGGTGATCTGCTTGCCTCAGCCTCCCAAAGTGCTGGGATTGCAGGTGTGAGCCACCGTGCATGGCACAAGCATCTTAAACTAGTGGTTGTGATCAAAACTCAGCTCATACTATTTCTGCTCCAAACCTGGTTCTTTTTTAATCTCCCTCATTTCAGTTAATGGTGGCTTCATCTTTTTGTATACTCAGGCCAAAATCTCAAATTAATCCTTGACTTCTCTTGTTCTCTCAAACCTCATATTTCTCTATCAGCAAATCCTATTGTCTATGGTTTTACAATGTATTTATAATCTGACCAATCCTTACACTCTGTTACTATCCTTATCCATGCCGACACCGTCTCTCACCTGGATAAATGTAATAACCACCTAACTGGCATCTTTATCTCTCTTCTTGCTTCTCTTTCTTGCCTATTCTTACATAGCAATCAGAGTGATTAAACATATTTGCTAATATGTATGACAATTTATTCTTTGACACATTTATTTAGAAGTGTGTGGTTCAATGTTCATGTCTTAGGAGACTTTTCCACTTTAAAATTGATTTCTAGGTTTAATTTTATTGTAGTTAAGGAACATACTTTTTGTGATTACAGTCTTTTAAATTTATTAAGACTCAATTTTATGAGCTAGCTTATGATCTGTTTTGACAAATGTTCCATGTGTACTTAAAAGTAAAATATATTTTCTGCAGTTGTTGGGTGTCGTACTCCGTAAATTCCAATTAGATCAAGTTAGGTAATAAAATTGAAAATTCTTCCAATTTTCCATATCTTTATTGAACTTTTGTCAGTTACATCTATCAATTACTGAGAGAAAAGTGTTAAAATTGTCAAGTGTATTGTGGATTTTGCTATATTTTTCTTTTCCTCTTTTCATTTCTTTCAAATACTTTGAAACTGTATTATTCAACTAAATGTATTTAGGGTTGTTATACCTACCTTATGAATTGACACTTTAATCATTATGAATTCTTTCTTATCTCTATTAATCCTCTTTGTCTTTAAAGTCTGCTTTGTCTGATATTAATATAGCCATAGAATTTTTAAATTGGTCTTTGCCTGGCATATAATTTTCTATCCTTTTACTTTCAACATATCTATGTCGTTATACTTAAAATAGAACCTAAATGCTAAAATGGATCCTAAATGCTGAAATAGATCCTAGCACTGTAAACAGCATTTAGTTGGTCTTTTTCTAGTGGACAATCACTGTCTTTTAAATAGAGTGGTTTAGTCTATTTAGATTTACTGAATTTACTGATGTGGTGGAGTTTAGGCCCACCGACTTGTTCCTTGTTTTCTATAGGTCTATGTTTCCTTTGTTCTATTGTTATTCTAAACAATGTGTTATTAGAACATTTAAAAAATAACCTTTCATATTTACCCTCATGTTTCCCATCTTCAGTACTCTTCATTACTTCTGGTAGGTTCAGATTTTTATCTGGGGGCATAAAATAGGTAGGTTTGACGTGAGAATTTCCTTTGTATTTGTGTAGTGTGCATCTGCTGATATTGAACTTACTAAGCATTTATTTGTCCAAAATATCTTTATTTTGCCTTCATTTTGGATCATTTTTATGGATAGATATGTTTCCTGGAGAGATATATATATATATATGAATATATATAAACTGATATATATATTCATATAAAATAATATTATATATATTCATATATACTAATACTATGTATATATTCCTCTCTCTCTCTCTCTCTCTATATATATATATATATATATATATTCATTCTAGGCTAGTAGACTTTTCCTTTCAAAACATTAAAGACGTTCTCCTATTATCTTTTGGCTTCTATTGATTTATAATGAGAAGACAGCTATCATTCTTATGGTTGTATCCCTAAATATAATGTTATCTGCCCTTTGCTGGTTTTAAGATTTTCTCCCCCTCCTTTTTTTTTTTTTTTTTCTTTGTATGCTTCTGTTTCAGTTCGATGTGCCCCATGTGGCCTTTATATTTACTAAGCCTCCTGAAATTTTCTGGACTTGTGGGTTGATATTTTTAATAAAATTTTAAAATGTTTTGGCCATTATCTTTTCCAATCTTTTTTTGTCCTCCATTTTCTCACTGTCTTTCTGGATTCTAGTTGCATGTACGTTAACGTGACATTGTGTCACTTGATATGGAAACTTTAACCTGCATTTTCCATTCTTTTATTTTTATTCTCTGTATGTGAGATTAGATAATTTCTACTGACCTGACTTTGAGATTACTAACACTTTTTCTGCTTTTTCAAGTCTGCTGTTAAGCACTTCAATAAATTATTTGTCATAGAGAGATTTTACTTTTAGACTTAAAATTGCTCTTTGGTTCTTTTCTAGTCTTTCAGCTTTTTGCTGAAAATTCTCCATCTGTTTGTACCTATCTGTATTGTTCACTAAAGTTTTTGACATACTTATAATAGCCCTTTTAAATCCTTTACTGCTAACTCCAAAATTTGGATTATGTGTGGGTCTTTCATAAGCCAATTTTTTGTTGATGGATTTCAGGTTCTTGCTTCTTGCATATTTAGTAATTTTATTGATGCTGAATGTTGCAAATTATATATGGTAGAGCTTCTGGATTATGTCATTTCCAGCTCAAGAGAGAGCATTGTGCTGAACAACAGTCAAATTTGTGGCAGATAACTTTGATCTAATTTTCTCTGAGTCCTAGCATGTGGTTTTTACTCTTAGGCTGTGGTCCTAACCCCTGAGGCATGGGCTTCCTAGGTTCTCAGCCAAATACTAACATTGTTCAAAAAGGTGCCTTCATCTGGATAGATGGGAATGCCAATATTTCCCCAGCACCGTAAGACCTTTGAAGTCTCTATTCACCTTTCAGTTCCCCAACAGTTTTTTTGCTTATCCTCACAGAATCATGCCCCACCCATGTACAACTTAGAATTTGATCAATGTCTTGGCAGGAAACTTCTATGCAAATTTCTCAGACTTTCTCGATGTGGTTTTCTCTCTTCAGAGCCTTGCCCTAACAACTCCAAGATGACATTAAGTCCTCAAACTCTAATATCCATCTTTTTAACCCACTTATCTTTTTCTCTATCCAGTTATGTAGAGGTTTTTTGCTTGTTCAATTTTCTGAAAAATAATTTGGAAATCTCCCCCAGACAGAAAGCCATAATGAGTGAATGAGTGAATGAAACTGACTCTATGAGGCTCCCTTCTTTCAAGGATCACGGCCTTGTGCTTTCCATTGTTCAATATCTGAAAACAGTTTTTTAAAATAATATTTTTCCCAATTTTATAATTCTTTACTATGGGAGGATAAGTACAATACTAGTTACTTGATTGTGAACTGAATCATGATTTGTTATTTTTCATCATTTTTGACAGTTTTAAGTTTTCCCCTAGAAAAACAATTTTAAAATGGCAATTTTTTTTCAGTCCTAGGAAAATATGCTGTAGAAATTCTGAGTGATTAATATAATGAGATCACATTTTAAGCGCTCATGATGGTGGTTGAGGTAGAGATGGTCATGGGGTATGTATGTGTGTCTAGGGTAAATTCTCAAGTTGGAATATAAGACATAAGTTACATATGCTCATAATTGTTATTGAAAATCCCTCAGAGTGGAGATTCACATGTTGTCTCTTGGGAAGTCCAACAGATAGTTGCTCTGCTTCTTTGAGCATCAGGTGACGAAGTTAGCTAGTGTTTACGGCCCATGTTATTAAAAAAATTCTTCTATCCGCAAGCCTTAGATCACAAAGTGCTTATAGTAGGAGAGAAACTTGGGAGATTGATACCTACGGAGGAAACATTAGATTTATATTTCCTGTCTTGTACCCTCCTTGGGGAATGCACTCTTTAGTAAAATGATAGACTTGTTTTTCTTCTATCTTTTTCCTATTTAGTAGTGAATTTTATTCTCTCTCTCCCCCACCCCTTTTTCATCTGTGAATTTTGTCCTCTCTTCTTTCTCTCTCTCTTTGTCCTCACATCTCCCTCACTTGAGTACAGGGCTAGTGGCATTTTTCATAAGTTACATATGTAGACTGGTCTCCAGTAGTGTGCATAGCCAGAGACCTGTGTAGATGAATTGGTTATAGCATAGAGTTACAGGTTTGGGACCTGTTATGCTACAGGCTGATGAGTTTCTTTTCCTTGGTTACTTGGCCACAGATATCATTCTGACATTCATAATTATATTCAGGTGGTTTTGTATAAGATCAGTAGAAAACCCATGATGACTCTAATAATAATTCAGTGCAAGTGCCATGCTACAGGTTTTCAGGTATGGAGGATGTCAGGACAGTCTCTTTGCTCTTTTGTTACTTGAGTCATTAATTCTGGTCAGCACTGATGGCCATCTAATTTCAGCTTGTCTTGAGTAATTGGAGAGGAGGATAATTAAAAAATTAGAAAAAAATTGAAAATATTTTTTCTGCCAATTCTTTTAAATTTATCAACTTTATCTTCTTTTTATCATATAATGATAGGTATAGTTTTTATATAACTAAAACTTTATTCACCCATTTATACCTGAGGTTGCAATTTTTTGAATTTTTGCAATCAAAGTTTGGCGATGACCTTGAGCAGTAGGATATAAATAGCTACCACATGCTTAGCATTCCAATAATGGAACACTAGGCATAAATGACAAGATAAAATTAAAGTATAAAACAAGCACACATATAGAATATGTATAACTTAATTTGTTTTGATTCATGCATATTCTTGTGAAATTGTCACCACAATAAAGAAAGTGAATACATACATCATCCCCCCAAATTTACTCATGTCCCTTTGTAATCCATTCCTCCTCCACTCCCATTTCAATGAAACTACTGATTTGCTTTCTATCACTGTAAATTAGTTTACATTTTCTAGAATTGTATATAAATGAAATATAATGTATATACTATTTTAAGTTACTTCTTTCACTCAGCATAACACTTTTCATATTAATCTGTGTTATGTGTGTCAGTAATTCCTTCCTTTTTTTTTTTTTTTGCTGGGTAAATGTCCATTGTATAGACCTACCACAATTCGTTTTTCTCATTTAACTGTTGATGGGCATTTGGATTTTTCTGGCTTTTGTTTATTACAAATAAAAAAATCTATGAATGTTCATGTACAATCTTTGAGAGGACATATGTTTTTATTTCTTTTGAGTAAATATCTGGGAATAGAATGGCTGTGTGTATGGCAAATGAATATTTAACTTTTTAGGAAACTAACAGTTTTGGCTATACTGTTAGCCAAAATTGTGATACCATTCTATATTCTCAACAGTTGTAAACAACATCTTCACTTACCCTACATGTTCAACAACATATGATATGGCCAGACTCTCTATTATTTTTTAAATTTAGCTATTCTAACCTATACGTAGTGGTAACTCGTTATAGCTTTAGTTTGCATTTTCATGCTGCCTAAATATGTGAAACATTTCTTCCTGTACTTATTTGCCATTCACATATATTGTTTTGTAAAATTATCTGTTCAAATCCTTTGACCATGTTTTTAGAGTTGGGATCTCACTCTGTTGCCCAGGCTGAAGTGCAGCTGCACTATCATGGCACACTGCCGCCTAGAAACTCTGGGCTCAGGAGATCTTCCTGCCTCAGCCTCTCAAGTCATCATTTGCCCATTTTTTATTAGGTTGTTTGTCTTTGTACTATTGAGTTTTAAGGGTTTTTTATTTATATAAATATAAGGGGTCCAATAGCAGTGTAGTTACATTAATGTATTGTGTAGTGGTGAAGTCTGGGCTTTTGGTATAAACGTCACCCGAACAGTGTACATTGTACCCAGTAAGTAATTTCTCATCCATTGCCTTCCCCCCACTCTCCCACCCTTCTGAGTCTCCAATATCTATCATTCCACACTCTATGTCCATGTATTAAAATATATATTATTTGGCTCCCATTTATAAGTGAGAACATATGATATTTTGAATTCCGTTTCTGAATTGTTTCACTTAAGGTAATGGTCTCTAGTTCCATTCATGTTGCTGCAAAAAACATGATTCATTTTTATGGCTGAATAACATTCCATTGTGTATATTTGCCACATTATCTTTATGTATTCATCCATTAATGGACACTTAGGTTGATTCATTATCTTTGCAATTGTAAATAGTGCTGTGATAAACATACAAGAGCAGGTATATTTTTGATGTAATGATTTATTTTCGCTTGAGTGGATAACCAGTAGGGAGATTGCCAGATTAAATGGTGGTTCTATTTGTATTTATTTGAGAAATCTCCATACTGTTTTCCATAGTGGTTGTACTAGTTTACATTCCACCAACAGTGTATAAGTGTTCCCCTTTTCTCCACATCCTTGCTGATATCTGTTAGTTTTTGCCTTTTTAATAATAACAACTATTCAGTCTGGTCTAAGATGATAGATTACTGTAGTTTTAATTTGCATTTCTCTGATGGTAAATGATATTGAGCACTTTTTCATATGCTTACTGGCCATTTGTATGTCTTCTTTTGAAAAGTATCTATTCATGTCCTTCACCTACCTTTTAATGGGGTTATTTATTTCGATTGTTGAGTTGTTTGAGTTACTTGTAGATTCTGGATATCAATTTTCTATTGGTTTCATAGTTTGCAGATATTTTCTCCCATTCTGCAGATTATCTGTCCACTTTGTTGATTATTTCTTTTGCCATGCAGAAGCTTTTTAGTTTAATTACTTTCTATTTGTCTATTTTTGTTGTTGGAGGTGGTGGTGCTTTTGAGATCTTTGTCATGAATTCTTTACCTAGACCAATATCCAGCAGTTTTCTCTAGGATTTCTTCTAGTACTTTTATGGTTTCAGCTCTTACATTTAAGTCTTTGATCCATCTTGAGTTGATTTCTGTATATGGTGAGAGATAGGGGTCCAGTTTCATTCTTCTCAATGTGGCAATCCAAATTTTCCAGCACCATTTATTAAAAAGGGTGTCTTTTCCCCAGCATATGTTTTTGTCACCTTTGTCAAAGAATAGTTGGCTATAGATATATGGCTTTATTTCTGAGTTTTCTATTCTGTTTCATTGGTTTATGTCTCTATTTTTATACTAGTATCATGCTGTTTGGGTTACTATAGCCTTCTAGTATAATTTGAAGTCAGGTAATGCTATGTCTCCAACTTTGTTCTTTTTCTTTAGAATTGCTTTGGCTATTCAGTCTCCCATTTTGATTCCATATGAATTTTAAGATTTTTTTTTTCTAATTCCATTAAAATGGCATTGGTATATTGGTATTTTGAAAGCGGTTGGATTGAATCTGTAGTTTTCTTTGGGCAGTATGGTTATTTTAGTGATATTAATTCTTCTGATCAGTTAGCACAAAATATTTTTTATTTGTTTATCTTATATATAGTTTCTTTCATCAGCACTTTATAGTTTTCCTTGTAGAGATCTTTTACCTCCTTCATTAAATACATCCCTGGGTGTATGTGTGTGTGTGTGTATATATATATAGCTATTTACATGGGATTGCCTCCTTAAATTGCTTCTCAGCTTGATTGTTATTGGTGGGTAGAAATGCTAATAATTTTTGCACATGGATGTTGTATCCCAAAACTTTACTGAATATGTTTATCAAATCTAAGAGTTTTGGAGGAATCTTAAGGGATTTTGGTGTAATATCATAACATCTAAGAAGAGAGATAATTTAAATTCCTTTTTTCCAATTTGGATGCCTTTTCTTTCTTTCTCTTGCCTGATTGCTCTGCCTAGGACTTTCACTACTATGTTAAATAGAAGTAGTAAAAGTGGGCATCCTTGTCTTGTTCCAGTTCTTATGGGACTGCTTACAACTTTTCTCCATTCAGGATAATATTAGCTATGTGTTCATTGTATATGACATTTATTATTTTGAGGTATGTTTTTTCTGCTTTTTTTTCAGTGTTTTTTAATCATGAAGGATGCAGAATTTTATCAAAACGTTTTCTGCATCTATTGAGATGATCATATAGTATATTATTCTGTTTTCATGCTACTGATAAAGACATACCTGAGAATGAGTAATTTATAAAGAAAAAGAAGTTTAATAGACTCACAGTTCCACATGGCTGGGGAGGCCTCACAATCATAGTGGAAGGGCGAAAGCACATCTTACGTGGCAGCAGGCAAGAGAGAATGAGAGCTAAGCAAAATGGGAAACTCCTTATAAAATCATCAGATCTTGAGAGATTTATTCATTACTATAAGAATAGTATGGGGGAAACTACCCTATGATTTAATTCTGTCCCACTGGGTCCCTCCCACTCACATAGGAATTATGGGACCTACAATTCAAGATAAGGTTTGGGTAGGAACACAGCCAAACCATATCATTCCACCCCTGCTCCCCACGAAATCTCATGCCCTCACACTTCAAAACCAATCATACCTTCCTAACAGTCCACTAAAGTCTTAACTCATTCCAGCATTAACTCAAAAGTTCACAGTCCAAAGTCTTATCTGAGAAAAAGCAAGTCCTTTCTAACTATGAGCCTGTAAAATCAAAAGCAAGTTAGTTACTTTCTAGATATAATTGGGGTACAGCCATAGGGTAAATACACCCATTCCAAATGGAAGAACTTGCCCAAAATAAAAGGGCTACAGGCCCCATGCAAGTCTGAAATCCAATAGAGCATCCATTAAACCCTAAGGTTCCAAAACGATCTCCTTTGACTCAATGTGCCACATCCAGGACACACTGATGTGAGAGGTGGGTTCCCATGGTTTTGGGCAGCTCTGCCCCAGTGGCTTTGCAGGGTACAGCCTCCTTCCTGACTGCTTTCATGGGTTGGCATTGAGTGTCTGTGACTTTTCCAGGTGCACAATGCAAGCTATCAGTAGATATACAATTCTGGGTTGTGGAGGATGTAGGCCTTCATCTCACAGCTCCATGAGGCAGTGCTCCAGTAGGAATTCTGCGTGGGGTCTCCAACCCCACATTTTGCTTCTGCACTGCCTTAACAGAGGTTCTCCATGAGGGCATTGACCCTGCAGGAAACTTCTTTCTGGACATCCAGGCATTTCCATACATCCTTTGAAATCTAGGTGGAGGTTCCCAAACCTCAGTTCTTTACTTCTGCACTTGCAGGCTTAACATCATGTGTAAGCTGCCATTGTTTGGGGCTTGCACTCTGAAGCCATGCTCCAAGCTGTACCTTGGCCCCTTTTAGCCAAGGCTAGAGCAGCTGGGATGCAGGGTACCAAGTCCCTAGACTGCACAGAGCAAGAGGCCCTGGGCCCAGCCCATGCAACCATTTTTTTCTCCTAGGCCTCCAGGCCTGTGATGGGAAGGGCTGCCATGCAGACTTCTGACATGCATGGAGACATTTGCCCCATTGTCTTGGTAATTAACATTTGGTTCCTCTTTACTTATGCAAGTTTCTGCAGCCTGCTTAATTTCTCCTTAGAATTTTTTTTTTTTATTATTTCCTATCAGATTGTCAGCCTGTAAATTTTCTGAACTTTTATGCTCTGTTTCTCTTTTAAAACTGAATGCTTTTAACAGCACCCAAGTCACATCTTGAATGTTTTGCTGCTTAGAAATTTCTTCTGCCAGATACCCTAAGTCATCTCCCTCAAGTTCAAAGTTCAACAAATCTGTAGGGCAGGGACAAAATTCTGCTAGTCCCTTTGCTAAAACATAGCAAGAGTCACCTTTACTTCAGTTCCCGACAAGTTTCTCATCTCCATCTGAGACCACATCAGCCTGGATTTCATTGTCCATATCATTATCAACATTTTGGTCAAAGCCATTGAACAAATCTCTAGGAAGTTCCAAACTTTCCCACATTTTCCTGTCTTCTTCTGAGCCCTCCAAACTGTTCCAACCTCTGCCTGTTTGTCAGTTCCAAAGTTACTTCCATATTTTTAGATATCTTTACAGCAGTGCCCCACTCTACTCTATTAGTCTGTTTTCATGCCACTGATAAAGACATACCTGATACTGGGTAATTTATAAAGAAAAAAAGGTTTAATGGACTCATAGTTCCATGTGACTGGGGAGACCTCACAATCATGATGGAAGGCAAAAGGCACATTTTACATGGCAGCAAACAGGACAGAATGAGAGCCAAGCAAAAAGGGAAGCCCTTTACAAAACCATCAGATCTTATGATACTTATTCACTACCATGAGAACAGTATGGGGAAAACTGCCCCATGATTTAATTATCTCCCAATGGGTCCCTCCCACAGCATGTAGGAATTATGGGACCTACAATTCAAGATGAGATTTTGGTGGGGACACAGCCAAACCATATCATATAATTTTTATCCTTAATTTTTTTATGTCATGAATCACATACATTGATTTGCATATATCAAACCATACATTTATAGTATTCAATATATTACATGAGATAGTCACTATTATAAAATAAGCTTTGTGTTAGATGATTTTGCTTAACCAGAGGCTAATGTTCTGAGCTCATTTAGGGTAGGCTAGGCCAAGCTATAATGTTGGGTGGATTTAGTGTACTAAAGTGCATTTTTGACTTACAATACTTTTAATTTACTATGAGTTTATTGAGATATAACCCCATCATAAATTGAGGAACATCTGCATATGTGTTCCAAATATTTTCTTGCAAGCTCTGGATTTCCTCTTCATTTTCTTAATGGTATATTTCAAAGAAGAAATTGAGGCCAAGGCAGGTAATTTGACTTGCTTAAAATTTCTCAGTTAAAAATATCAGTGGAATTTGAACTCAATTCTTTTTGTTTTCCAAATCCTACCTCTTAGTCGTTATGCTTTATTACTAAAGAATCATGAAATTATTTATTTATACTAAAATATTTTAATAAATGCCTCTTATTTTGTAGTTTCAGCACTTGAGCAGTGGTTCTACATAAATGAACAACACATGCTCCCCATCTACTTTAAGATCCCAAGCAAATATAAGGAAAAATAAAAAATCTGAAAAGGTATGTTGAATGCTATCATAAAGGTAAATAGCACAGGTAAGGAAAACTGTTACTATCTGGGATTGTTGAGGAACTGGTCAAATAGAATTGCCGTTTGGTCAGTGTTCAAAAGATACAATGGATATGGATAGCTGAAAAGAATAGTGTAAACATGGTAAAGCCAGAGAGGTGTGAAAGCAAGTGGTCTCTGCAGAATTGGGACTAAATATTAGATTGCTTGAGAAAGTGGCAAAAAGCACCATTTTAAATACATATTTTGTTCTGATAATATCACATGCTTTGATGCATAGACATTAACCTACTATGAACATTATCTGATTATGATAGAAGCATAGATTTTAAATAGTTATTTGGGCATAAGTTTCAATGACTGGCAAAATGAGAATGAGACTTGTGGTCAGGAAGCAATTGAAAGCTTATTGTAATACAAGAAAAGAAATTAAACTGACAGGAATTGTTCAGGGGAAGAGGAAGGGCTGAATTTTAATGAATAATCAATAGTTCAGTTATGGAATAGGTATCATCCTCTTCAAGTACAATGAATTGGCCAAATTAAACATAGTTTATTAGATTACTAGCTAGCTATGAAAAACCCTGAAGGGAAAGAGTACCCAACACTCCACATATTAGGTAATTGGGAATCATTATTATTTTATAACATGGCTGGGCTATAACATTGGCTCAAATGCCAACAAGCTGAAAAGAAGGCAAGAAGGTCTGTAATAAGGAACAAACACAGAAAACCCATATATGTATATAAAATGAATATATGACCCAGAAAAAGGCAAGGTCATTCTAATATTCTACAATATTGCCAATAGCCAAGACTGTCTTAGGCATTTACATGAGCTGGGAAAAACTGCTGTAATCAGTATTAAACAAGGGTGACTCATGACGTTCCTTGCCCCACACAGTCCAGTAGGCTAATGTGTCCTAACACAGTTAGTCAAAGGTCTTAGAGAGCCAAAGGCTGCATATGTCCTGAGAAAAGTAACCAGAGTATCATTATTTTAGAATTAAAAAACAAATGATAGCATGTTGCATTGGATACACAGACCTAACTTGTGTATCCTCAAGTGGTTTATAAAAATCAGTCCAACTAAAGATTATAAATTTTCTCGTAAAATTCAGATTTCTGGATTCTCTTGAAATATTAGATGATCCAGTGGTGAAGGGTCTTAATTCTGGTATCACAACAACTGACATGAGCTACACATAGCAATCTTCACCCATCTGTCTGGGCACATACCCCTCATTCATACAATGAAAAACATATTCACAAAAAGACCAAGGTATCACTCATTGTTATCTTCCTGGTCTTCTAAGCATTTGCTTTCACGGTCTCTGATTTAAGGTGCAAGTAAAATCTCAAGTGCCAGAGTATTTCATAGCTGGATCCAATAGAGAAGAAACAATAGGACTCCTAAAGGATGAGTAAAGAAGTTGGAATTACTTATTTTCAAAGATATAATGAGAAGTTTTGAGAAATATCATCAGCATGAAGGCTGACACCTGGAAAAGAAGATCTCAACTGCATTAAATTAAGTAGGATTTCTGATGAGGTCCCACCTAAGGCAAATTTTACTTAATGTCTAAAAAGCCACCTTTCCCTTTGCCCCTTTCTTTCTCTTCAACATTAAGTTATAGCATCACATTTTCTGGTCTTTATGTAAAATGTGCATATATTTGTGTATAATGTATATATTATACATATACATTTACAAAATATCTTCCAAAATATTCTCAGTAGCTAAGAAGAATGGGATTCTATAATTATCTCTGGTTTTAATTATGGGGTACTGTCAAAGGCTTGGGTTTTAGATTCATTTATTCTTTCAACAAATATTTATTTAGTTCCTAAGAATCTAGTCATGGTCAAGGTTCTTTTTTTCTTGAAGCTTAAATTCTAGTAAGGGAATATATGTAATAAATAATAATAATGCAAGTAAATATTTCTGCATATTGATAAGAGTTATGAAGAATAAATGAGTTGTTGGGTTGGAGAGTGGCCAATGGCTATAAACAATGGCCACTTTCTGTGTAGCAAATTTCCCAGTGGAGATACTGTAGTTGGTTTTAAAAATTACTTAAAACACAGTGCCACCCAGCCACCTAGCTAGGAATTTGCTATTTGACTATTTCATATTCACTATATGTAAGGGTCATCCCAGCAGTTGTAATCTGCCAAGTGTTGCTATACAAAGATTTCTAGGATTCAGCATGTTTAATTACCTAATTGGAAGCACTCCTTGCATCTAATGGGCATTTTTTTCTTGGTACTTTTTTCCCCACTTATCAAAGAAGCCAGCACTTTCTTAAATGTCTAAGGTTTGCTAAGGCCAAAAGGTTATTTTCGAAGCAATGAGTCTATAAATTGCTAAGTTTTGTGGTGGAGGAAATAGAAAAAATATATTTTGGGAGGGAATGAAGTATGGTAATCACTCTAGGCAGGCTTAATTATGGAGAAACTAAGAGGTGGGCATGTGGGAGGAGACTTGAAACTTAATTTAGTCTCTTCCATAATTTTGTCTAAGTTCAGCTCTGTCAATACGCTTAGGATATCCTGACTTTGATGCGCTCTATCTCTAGGATTAATTTTTCCCTTCCAGAGAAGACATAATGTCATTAGAGTAAATCATGACTTCTTATATAATTGCTCATCTGCTGATAAGGAAGACAGGGCCACCTGATTCCAGCCATGAGCAGATCGTGTCTTCCCTATCCACTGAGTTGCTGAGTGAAGCCTGATTCTGAAGCTGCATTCAGGTGTTATCAGTGCCTTCTGTTCTTGTAATGTCTCAAGAAAGATTTCAATAGAAATCAAGAGAGATCACTAGACATAGCAGCAAAGAGAAAGAGAAAGCATTATTTTAGCTTATGCACAAGGTAGTCAGCACCACAAAAGGAAAAGGGCAGCGTGCTCCCCAAGGGTAGTATGTGGATTTGTTTTATGGGGACTTTCTATAGGGAAGGATTTCATCAGGGCATGTATAAGAGGGTTTTTTCTAGCACTTGTGCAATGACTCTACATGTTTCTTCATACACCACTTGTAATATTACAATTTTAAATCTCCACCGCTGGGTGTGTGACTTTTAGTATTAAAATGAGGGGGAGGGGCAGTTATAAGATAAAGTTTAAGTCTACCTGCACATATGGAGCTACAGGGAAGTCCTTCGCCCACTAAAGCAGGAACTTGTGGTTAATAGCTTCTGGGGTTTTTTGTTGCTGGTTGGCTGGAAGTTAGGTAAGCTACAGTTTGAGTAAAGGGTTTTTGATCTTTTTCTCTAAACCATATCAAAACAGGAAATGAGCCAGTCGGCCTGTCTGGCTGACTCAGTGAGAATGGATTCAGTCATAGATTAGCAATGTCTGCCATAAAAACAGAAATAAAAGCAAACCTATGAGGGCTTGGGACATAGAGTTGTGGCAAAATGAACTAAAAATGATTTATCAAAATGCTACGCTTTAGAGCTTCTTGACTTATAGATAAGCAGGAATAATAGGCTAAGCATGTTCCCAGACCATTTTCCCAGGATACTTGGTAGATCTTGGAATAGGCTTTTCATGTAGAAAAGCAAATAGGACTGAGAGGTGGCCGCCCTGGGATGAGAGGGGCCCTGTCCTCAAATTTGTCTCACTCCAAACTTGTCAGAAGTCAAAAATCCATGCTTGAAAGAACAAGTTTTCAGGGTGTGTAGAGGGTTAATTAACTCATCCATTGTTTTCAGTGTAAGCAGATGGAAATCACACAAATAGAATCCTATTTAGGCTGTGCTAGAAATGAATTGCAGCCTGGCAACAAGCCCTGTACCTTTAAGAGACATGAGCCTTGTTTCCCTTTATTATTCTTAATTTTTCATCAACGATCTCAACATGTCTATTTTTTTTTTTTTTTTTTTTTTTTTTTTTTTTTTTTTTTTTTTTTGAGACAGAGTCTTGCTCTGTCACCCAGGCTGGAGCTCCACTTTCTGGGTTCATGCCGTTCTCCTGCCTCAGCATGGGTAGCTGGGACTACAGGCGCCCACCACCACACCCAGCTAATTTTTTGTATTTTTAGTAGAGACAAGATTTCACTGTGTTAGCCAGGATGGTCTCGATCTCCTGACCTTGTGATCCGCCCATCTCAGCTTCCCAAAGTGCTGGGATTACAAGCGTGAGCCACCGTGCCCGGCCAACAATGTCTAGTTCTTAATATGTAAATGAATATTCGTAGAGAGGCTGCCAGGTAGATGTTAGGCATTTTTATGAGTAACTGATAACAAATAATAGATGATGTTGAAGTCTGGATAGCAAAGAAAGTCTTCTGTGACATTCAGGCTGTTCAGCAAGAAGATGCAATGAGTAAAAACAGTTTTTAAAAATTGTAACATAATAGGCATTAATTTTAAGTAAACTCTATTTTAGAATAGGTTTACAAAAATTGGTGAATGTGGTGTAAGAGAATTCCCATATACTCTAGTAAACCCATTTGGACATTTTACATTAACGTGGCGCATGTTTCATAGTTAATGAACTCAGCGATACATTATTAACTAAAGTCCATACTTTATTCTGATTTTCTTAGTTTTTACCTAATGTCCTTGTTCTGCTCCAGGATCCTATCTAGGATATCATATTATATTTACCTGTCTTATCTCATACTGTTCTTGGCCGTGACAGTTTTCCAGGCTTTTGTTGTTTTTGATGATTTGGACCACTTTGAGGGGTACTAGCCAGGTATTTTGTAGAATGTCTGTTAATGGAGATGTGATTGATATTTTTCTCATGATTAGACTGGGTTTATGGTTTTGAGAATACTACAGAGGTAAAGTGCCATTCTCAGTGCATCACATGGGGGGTACATACTATAAACATGATTTATGGCTATTAATATTATTTTTGATCATCTGACTGAGGTAGTATTTGTTATGTTTTTCCATTGTAAAGTTACTTTGTAAATCGAAAATAAAATGCTGAGCCCCTCTGACCATCTATATGGACCCCTTCTCTTGGCCTAGGGCATTCCAAAGTTAGCCTGGAAATCTCACTCAGCTCATGATGGAAAGGGGGAGTTGGACATGCCTCATTATGCCCACCTCCCTTTTGAAATTCAGGCCCAGCTGACTGACACTAGCATCAACACAGATCTTAACACTGATAAAACAGACTCTTTAAGTCTGATAAGAAACATTTACAATCGATTCTCTGAAGCCTGCAACATGGAGTGTTCACCTGCATGTTAGAACCTTGGTCTCTACAACCCCTTATCTTAACCCAGACATTCCTTTCTATTGAGTCTAAGTCTTCATACAATAACTTAACTCTCAGCCAATTGCCAGTCAGAAAATCTTTGAATCTACCCATGACCTGGAAGCCCCCACTTCCAGTTGTCCCACCATTTTGGACCAAACCAATGTACATCTTACATGCACTGATTGATGTCTTATGTCTCCTTAAAACGTATGAAACCAAGTTGTAGCCTGATTACCTTAGGCACATGTTCTCAGGATTTCCTGAGAGCTGCGTTGTGGGCCATTGGTCACTCATATTGGGCTCAGACTAAATCTCTTCAAATACTTCACAGAGTTTTACCCTTTTTATCAACACTCTTTTTCATATCATCCTTTCTGTACGGGAGTCACTATATGTAGGACACACTTAAGGAGTGGCAGCTATATTTCACCTTTGTGAGACTGGAGTATCTACCTATTCACAATTATGCTGTGTAGGTGTGTCTATTCCTCCCTCATTTATTAATGTATTAATTCAATCATTTATTTACATCTGTATGGAATCATTGTTCTTTTAATATATGTTATATAATCTGTACAATATTGTATTATTTATTTTCTTGCTCAAATTGTTCCAATATTGGCCATTGGGATAACGTTTAGTTGAGCCCTATGTCACTTTAACATCCACCTATCACATGTCATGGGGTTCAGGACACATTACCCCAAAATATGACCTTGGCATTTGAGATACAAGCAGAAGTAGGAGGATCACTCTCATCTTCCCGCCTTTCTTCTCTTCTGCATCAGATCGTAAAAGCTTCCTCCAGAGACATCTCCTTAAGCTTGGTCCTAAGGTACAGAAACATCCTGTCCTTGAAGACACAGAGACACTAAGAAGAATCTGAAGTTAGGCCTTGCTAAATTCAGTCCGATTTATTACCATAAGATCATCCCTCCCCCTTGTTTAACTATACTTCTGCACAGGTTTCCACTCTTTAAACCTAAGCATAAAAATACACAAATTTCCCTGTTTCTTTGGGTCTTCATTTCTGAAGGATCATTCTCGAGTCATGTACAAAAAGTTAACTTATGTGATTTTCTCTTGTTAATCTGCCTTTTGTTATAGGCGCTCCAGCCATAAACCTCACAATAGGTGAGAAGAAGATATTGCTTTTCCTTCCCTACGTGTGTGTGTGTGCGCGCGTGTGTGTGTGTATGTGTGCCACTTCTTTACTGTTCCAGGCTTATCTTGTATATTTTCTCTCCCAGTCTGAGAATTAACATTCTTTTAAGAAGTCCTACCTAAAAGGTGTGTACTTTTATTGGAGAATGGTATTAAAACCAAGATAAAGGCACTGGGTGTGCTCATTGCTACTGATTTGCATTTCTCTGATGACCAGTGATGATGAGCATTTTCTCATGTGTCTGTTGGCTGCATGAATGTCTTCTTTTGAAAAGTGTCTGTTCATATCCTTTGCCCACTTTTTGATGGGGTTGTTTGATTTTTTTCTTGTAAATTTGTTTAAGTTCTTTGTAGATTCTGGGTATTAGCTCTTTGTCAGATGGGTAGATTGCAACAATTTTATCCCATTCTGTAGGTTGCCTGTTCACTCTTATGGTAGTTTCTTTTGCTGTGCAGAAGCTCTTTAGTTTAATTAGATCCCATTTGTGTATTTTGGCTTTTGTTGCCATTGCTTTTGGTGTTTTAGTCATAAAGTCCTTGCCCATGCCTATGTCCTGAATGGTATTGCCTAGGTTTTCTTCTAGGGTTTTTAATGGTTTTAGGTCTAACATGTAAGTCTTTAATCCATCTTGAATTAATTTTTGTATGAGGTGTAAGGAAGGGATTCAATTTCAGCTTTCTACATATAGCCAGTTTTCCCAGCACCATTTATTAAATAGGGAATCCTTTCCCCACTTCTTGTTTTTGTCAGGTTTGTCAAAGATCAGATGGTTGTAGATGTATGGTGTTATTTCTGAGGCCTCTGTTCTGTTCCATTGGTCTATCTCTCTGTTTTGGTAACAGTAGTATGCAGTTTTGGTTACTGTAGTCTTGTAGCATAGTTTGAAGTAAGGTAGTGTGATGCCTCCAGCTTTGTTCTTTTCGCATAGGATTGTCTTCGCAATGTGGGCTCTTTTTTGGTTCCATATGAACTTTAAAGTAGTTTTTTCCAATTCTGTGAAGAAAGTCATTGGTAGCTTGATGGGGATGACATTGAATCTATAAATTACCGTGGGCAGTATGGCCATTTTCACAATATTGATTCTTCCTATCCATGAACATAGAATGTTCTTACATTTGTTTGTGGCCTCTTTCATTTCGTTGAGCAGTGGTTTGTAGTTCTCCTTGAAGAGGTCCTTTACATCCCTTGTAAGTTGGATTCCTAGGTATTTTATTGTCTTCATAGCAATTATGAATGGGAGTTCACTCATGATTTGACTCTCTGTTTGTCTGTTATTGGTGTATAAGAATGCTTGTGATTTTTGCACATTGATTTTGTATCCTGAGACTTTGCTGAGGTTGCTTATCAGCTTAAGGAGATTTTGGGCTGAGATGATGGGGTTTTCTAAATGTACAAATCATGTCATCTGCAAACAGGGACAATTTGACTTCCTCTTTTCCTAACTGAATAGCCTTTATTTCTTTCTCTTGCCTGATTGCCCTGGCCAGAACCTAACTCTATGTTGAATAGGAGTGGTGAGAGAGGGCATCCCTGTCTTGTTCCGGTTTTCAAAGGGAATGCTTCCATTTTTTGCCCATTCAGTATAATACTGGCTGTGGGTTGGTCATAAATAGCTCTTATCATTTTGAGATACATTCCATCAATACCAAATTTATTGAGAGTTTTTAGCATGAAGGGCTGTTGAATTTTGTTGAAGGACTTTTCTGCATCTATTGAGATAATCATATGGTTTTTGTCGTTGGTTCTGTTTATGTGATGGATTATGTTTACTGATTTGTGGTATGTTGAACCAGCCTTGCATCTCACAGATAAAGCCAACTTGATAGTGGTGGATAAGCTTTTTAATGTGCTGCTGGATTTGGTTTACCACTATCTTACTGAGGATTTTCGCATCAATGTTCATCAGGGATATTGGTCTGAAATTCTCTTTTATTGTGTCTCTGCCAGGCTTTGGTATCAGGATGATGCTGGCCTTATAAAATAATTTAGCAAGGATTCCCTCTTTTCCTATTGATTGGAATAGTTTCAGAAAGAATGGTGCCAGCTCCTCTTTGTACCTCTGGTAGAATCTGGCTGTGAATCCATCTGGTCCTGGACTTTTTTTTGTTGGTAGGCTATTGATTATTGCCTCAATTTCAGAGCCTGATATTGGTCTTTTCAGATATTCAACTTCTTCCTGTTTTAGTCTTGGGAGGGTGTATGTGTCCAGGAATTTATCTATTTCTTCTAGTTTTTCTAGTTTTTTTTTTTTTTGTGTGTAGAGGTATTTATAGTACTCTCTGATGGTAGTTTGTATTTCTGTGGGATCAGTGGTGATATCCCCTATATCATTTTTTATTTAATTTTTCACTCTTTTCTTCTTTATTAGTCTTGCCAGTAGTCTGTCAATTTTGTCCATCTTTTCAAAAAACCAGCTCCTGGGTTCATTGATTTTTTTCCAAGGGTTTTTTGTGTCTCTATCTCCTTCAGTTCTGCTCTGATCTTAGTTATTTCTTGCCTTCTGCTAGCTTTTCAATTTGTTTGCTCTTGCTTCTCTAGTTCTTTTAATTGTGATGTTAGGGTGTCAATTTAGATCTTTCCTGCTTTCTCTTATGGGCATTTAGTGCTATAAATTTCCCTCTACACACTGCTTTAAATATGTCCCAGAGATTCTGGTATGTTGTGTCTTTGTTCTCATTGGTTTCAAAGAACATCTTTATGTCTGCCTTCATTTCGTGATTTACCCAGTAGTCATTCAGGAACAGATTGGTCAGTTTCCATGTAGTTGTGTGGTTTGGAGTGAGTTTCTTAATCCTGAGTTCTAATTTGATTGCACTGTGGTCTGAGAAGACAGTTTGTTGTGATTTTTGTTCTTTTACATTTGCTAAGGAGTGCTTTACTTCCAACCATGTGGTCAATTTTGGAATAAGTTCAATGTGGTGCTGAGAAGAATGTATATTCTGCTGATTTGGGGTGGAGAGTTCTGTAGATGTCTGTTAGGTCTGCTTGGTGCAGAGCTGAGTTCAAGTCCTGGATATCCTTAATAACCTTCTGTCTCGATCTGTCTAACATTGACAATGGGGTGTTAAAGTATACCATTATTATTGTGTGGGAGTCTAAGTCTCTTTTTAGGTCTCTCAGGACTTGCTTTATGAATCTGGGTGCTCTGGGCGCTCCTGTATTGGGTGCATATATACTTAGGATAGTTAGCTCCTCTTGTTGAATTGATCCTTTTACCATTATGTAATGGCCTTCTTTGTCTCTTTTGATCTTTGTTGATTTAAAGTATGTTTTATCAGAGACTAGGACTGCAACCCCTGCTTTTTTTTTTTTTTTTTTTTTGCCTTTGGTTTGCTTGGTAGATCTTCCTGTATCCCTTTATTTTGAGCCTATGTGTGTCTCTGCATGTGAATTGTGTCTCCTGAATACAGCACATTGATGGGGCTTGCTTCTTTATCCAGTCTGCCATTCTGTGTCTTTTAATTGGGGCATTTAGCCCATTTACATTTACGGTTCATACTGTTATGTGTGAATTTGAACCTGTCATTATCACGTTAGCTGGTTGTTTTGCCTGTTAGTTGATGCAGTTTCTTCCTAGCATAGATGGTCTTTACAATTTGGCATATTTTTGCAGTGGCTGGTACCAATTGTTCCTTTCCAAGTTTAGTGCTTCCTTCAGGAGCTCTTGTGAGGCAGGCCTGGAGTTGACAAAATCTCTGAGCATTGCTTACCTGTAAAGGATTTTATTTCTCCTTCACTTATGAAGCTTAGTTTGTCTGGATATGAAATTCTGGGTTGAAAATTCTTTTCAATAAGAATGTTGAATATTGGCCCCCACTCTCTTCTGGCTTTTAGGGTTTCTGCTGAGAGATCTACTGTTAGTCTGAGGGGCTTCCCTTTGTGGGTAATCCAACCTTTCTCTCTGGCTGCCTTAGCATTTTTTCCTTCATTTCAACCTTGGTGAATCTGACAATTATGTGTCTTGGGGTTGCTCTTCTCGAGGAGTATCTTTGTACTCTTCTCTCTATTTCCTGAATTTGAATGTTGGCCTGCCTTGCTAGGTTGGGGAAGTTCTCCTAGATAATATCCTGAAGAGTGTTTTCCAACTTGGTTCCATTCTCCCCGTCACTTTCAGGTACACCAATCAAACGTAGATTTGGTCTTTTCACATAGTCCCATATTTCTTGGAGGCTTTATTTGTTTCTTTTACTCTTTTTTGTCTAAACTACTTTTCTTGCTTCATTTCATTAATTTGATCTTCAATCATGGATACCCTTTCTTCCACTTGATCGAATCAGCTACTGAAGCTTGTGCATGTGTCATGTAGTTCTCATGCCATGGTTTTCAGCTCCATCAGGTCATTTAGGGTCTTCTCTATACTGTTTATTCTAGTTAGCCATTCGTCTAGTCTTTTTTCAAGGTTTTTAGCTTCCTTGAAATGGGTTTGAACCTCCTCCTTTAGCTTGGAGAAGTTTGTTATTACCAACTTTCAGAAGCCTACTTCTGTCAACTCATCAGTCATTCTCCATCCTGCTTTCCTTTCATTGCTGGCGAGGAGCTGTGATTCTTTGGAGGAGAAGGGGTGCTCTGGTTTTTAGAAATTTTAGGTTTTCTGCTCTGATTTCTCTCCATCTTTGTGCTTTTATCTACCTTTGGTCTTTGATGATGGTGAACTACAGATGGGGTTTTGGTGTGGATGTCCTTTTTTTTGATCTTGATGCTATTCCTTTCTGTTTGTTAGTCTTCCTTCTAACAGTCAGGTCCCTCAGCTGCAATTCTGTTGTGGTTGGCTGGAGGTCCACTCCAGACCCTGTTTGCCTGGGTATCACCAGCAGAGGCTGCAGAACAGCAAATATTGCACAACAGAAAATATTGTTGCCTGATCCTTCCTCTGGAAGCTTCATCTCAGAGGGACACCTGGCTGTATGAGGTGTCAGTCCCTACTGGGAGATGCCTCCAAGTTAGGCTGCATGGGGGTCAGACACTCACTTGAGGAGGCAGTCTGTCCGTTCTCTAAGCTCAAACATCATCTGGGAGAACCATTGCTCTCTTCAGAGCTGTCAGGCAGGTACGTTTCAGTCTGCAGAAGTTTCTGCTGCCTTTTGTTTAGCTATGCCCTGTCCCTGGAGGTGGAGTCTACAGAGACAGGTGGGCCTTGTTCAGCTTCAGTGGGTTCCACCCAGTTCGAGCTTCCAGACTGCTTTGTTTACCTACTCAAGACTCATCAATGGCAGACGTCTCTCCCCCAGCCAGGCTTGCTGCCTTGCAGTTCTATCTCGGACTAGCAATGAGCAAGGCTCTGTGAACGTGGGACCCACTGAGTCAGGCACGGTATATAATCTTCTGGTGTGCCCTTTGCTAAGACCATTGGAAAAGTGAAGTGTTTAGGTGGTAGTGTCCCGATTTTTCCAGTACAGTCTGTCACGGCTTCTTTTGGCTAGGAAAGGGAAATCCCCTCACCCCTTGTGCTTCCCTGGTGAGGTGATGCCCTGCCCTGCTTCGACTTGCCCTCCGTGGGCTGCACTCACTTTCCGACCAGTCCCAATGAGACAAACCAGTTCCCTCAGTTGGAAATGCAGAAATCACCCATCTTCTGCATCGATCACGCTGGGAGCTAAAGACCAGAGCTGTTTCTATTCAGCCATCTTGGAACAGAACCCAATACAGTACATTTTAGCTTCTCAAAGTACTATAACTTTGTTTCTTATTTTACTCTCAGAACCATCCTGTGAGATAAGATAAATCTTATATATTTTCACTTTACAAATAAGGAAATTCAGGGACAGAATGTAAGCGGCTAGCACAAACCCATCCTTTTTAGCAGTGGAAATAAAGCAAAAAGCTAAGTTTCTCTGTTCCAGATATTTTTCACTGCCTAATCCAGGGTTTCCAAACCTTAGTACTACTGACATTTTAGGCCAGATCATTCTTTGTTGTGGGACTTGTCCTGCAGCTGTACCATACATTGTAGGATGTTTAGCAGCATCCCTGGCCTCTACCCAATGAATGCCAGGAAGAAACTTCCCCTCCCCAAGTTGTGACAGCAAAAATGTCTCAAGACATTTCCAAATGTCCCCTGGGGAACAAACTTGCTCTCTTTAGAGAACTACTAGCTTTAGTACATAATCCACTTTTAAGCAATGAAGGCAGAGATGCCTTGCCTCCAAACTTCAGTAATGTGGATATCAAATATTTAAAAATTTTTAATCTATGTTTTAAAATAATGTATTAGAAATGTGTTGATATGAGTTATCTTTGTGTCCCCACCCAAATCTCACCATGAATTGTAATGCCCAGGAGTTGAGGGAGGGTCTTGGTGGGAGGTGATTGGATCATGAGGACAGTTTCCCCTATGCTGTTCTTGTGATAATGAGGGAGTTTTCAGGAGATCTGATGGCTTAAAAATGGCAGTTTCTCCTGCTTTCTTTTGCTCCCATGGTACATATGCCTTGCTTCCCCTGTGCCTTACACCAAGATTGCAAGTGCCCTGCGGCCTCCCTAGCCATGTGGAACTGTGAGTCAATTAAACCTATTTTCTTTATTAATTACCCAGTCTTGGGTATCATCTTTATAGCAGTGTGAAAATGGACTAATACATATGTTATAGATTATTATATCATTCACTAAATTGCAGATGTATTTGTTTAAGGAATAGGGCACCATTTGCAACAGTAATTTAAAGTAGAAATCACAAAAGTGCTGATTTTATGATTATAAATTAGTATAGAATAAAGTTCAGTCAGATTACAGGATATAGAACTAGGATTTTAGTCAAGATCAAATCCATTGAATGGGAAGGCACTATTCTCTGTGGTCATTTTAATTATATTTTTTAGTTAATTACATAAGCAGTACTGTAGAATTACTTAAGCATTTGACAAAGGTAAAGAAATGACTACAGTGTTTTTTTAAATGACAACACATTTGCACATTCCAAATTTCACTTTTCCACGTTCACTTTTATTTATTTTATTTATTTATTTATTTATTTATTTTTATTATACTTTAAGTTCTAGGGTACATGTGCATAACGTGCAGGTTTGTTACATATGTATACTTGTGCCATGTTGCTGTGCTGCACCCATCAACTCGTCAGTACCCATCAACTCGTCATTTACATCAAGTATAACTCCCAATGCAATCCCTCCCCCCTCCCCCTCCCCCCTCCCCATGATAGGCCCCGGTGTGTGATGTTCCCCTTCCCAAGTCCAAGTGATCTCATTGTTCAGTTCCCACCTATGAGTGAGAACATGCGGTGTTTGGTTTTCTGTTCTCGTGATAGTTTGCTAAGAATGATGGTTTCCAGCTGCATCCATGTCCCTACAAAGGACACAAACTCATCCTTTTTTATGGCTGCATAGTATTCCATGGTGTATATGTGCCACATTTTCTTAATCCAGTCTGTCACTGACGGACATTTGGGTTGATTCCAAGTCTTTGCTATTGTGAATAGTGCCGCAATAAATATATGTGTGCATGTGTCTTTATAGCAGCATGATTTATAATCCTTTGGGTATATACCCAGTAATGGGATGGCTGGGTCATATGGTACATCTAGTTCTAGATCCTTGAGGAATCGCCATACTGTTTTCCATAATGGTTGAACTAGTTTACAGTCCCACCAACAGTGTAAAAGTGTTCCTATTTCTCCACATCCTCTCCAGCACCTGTTGTTTCCTGACTTTTGAATGATCGCCATTCTAACTGGTGTGAGATGGTATCTCATTGTGGTTTTGATTTGCATTTCTCTGATGGCCAGTGATGATGAGCATTTTTTCATGTGTCTGTTGGCTGTATGAACGTCTTCTTTTGAGAAATGTCTGTTCATATCCTTTGCCCACTTTTTGATGGGGTTGTTTGTTTTTTTCTTGTAAATTTGTTTGAGTTCTTTGTAGGTTCTGGATATTAGCCCTTTGTCAGATGAGTAGATTGCAAAAATTTTCTCCCATTCTGTAGGTTGCTTGTTCACTCTGATGGTAGTTTCTTTTGCTGTGCAGAAGCTCTTTAGTTTAATTAGATCCCATTTGTCAATTTTGGCTTTTGCTGCCGTTGCTTTTGGTGTTTTAGACATGAAGTCTTTCCCCATGCCTATGTCCTGAATGGTACTACCTAGGTTTTCCTCTAGGGTTTTTATGGTATTAGGTCTAACATTTAAGTCTCTAATCCATCTTGAATTAATTTTCGTGTAAGGAGTAAGGAAAGGATCCAGTTTCAGCTTTCTACTCATGGCTAGCCAATTTTCCCAGCACCATTTATTAAATAGGGAATCCTTTCCCCATTTCTTGTTTCTCTCAGGTTTGTCAAAGATCAGATGGCTGTAGATGTGTGGTATTATTTCTGAGGACTCTGTTCTGTTCCATTGGTCTATATCTCTGTTTTGGTACCAGTACCATGCTGTTTTGGTTACTGTAGCCTTGTAGTATAGTTTGAAGTCAGGTAGCGTGATGCCTCCAGCTTTGTTCTTTTGACTTAGGATTGTCTTGGAGATGCGGGCTCTTTTTTGGTTCCATATGAATTTTAAAGCAGTTTTTTCCAATTCTGTGAAGAAACTCATTGGTAGCTTGATGGGGATGGCATTGAATCTATAAATAACCTTGGGCAGTATGGCCATTTTCACGAAATTAATTCTTCCTATTCACGGGCATGGTATGTTCTTCCATTTGTTTGTGTCCTCTTTTATTTCACTGAGCAGTGGTTTGTAGTTCTTCTTGAAGAGGTCCTTTACATCCCTTGTAAGTTGGATTCCTAGGTATTTTATTCTCTTTGAAGCGATTGTGAATGGAAGTTCATTCATGATTTGGCTCTCTGTTTGTCTGTTACTGGTGTATAAGAATGCAGAATCAAATAGACACAATAAAAAATGATAAAGGGGATATCACCACCGACCCCACAGAAATACAAACTACTATCAGAGAATACTATAAACACCTCTACACAAATAAACTAGAAAATCTAGAAGAAATGGATTATTTCCTGGACACTTACACTCTTCCAAGACTAAACCAGGAAGAAGTTGAATCCCTGAATAGTCCAATAGCAGGCTCTGAAATTGAGGCAATAATTAATAGCCTACCAACCAAAAAATGTCCAGGACCAGATGGATTCACAGCTGAATTCTACCAGAGGTACAAGGAGGAGCTGGTACCATTCCTTCTGAAACTATTCCAATCAATAGAAAAAGTGTGAATCCTCCCTAACTCATTTTATGAGGCCAATATCATCCTGATACCAAAGCCTGGCAGAGACACAACAAAAAAAGAGAATTTTAGACCAATATCCCTGATGAATATTGATGCAAAAATCCTCAATAAAATACTGGCAAACCGGATTCAGCAGCACATCAAAAAGCTTATCCACCATGATCAAGTGGGCTTCATCCCTGGCATGCAAGACTGGTTCAACATTCGCAAATCAATAAACATAATCCAGCATATAAACAGAACCAAAGACAAGAACCACATGATTATCTCAATAGATGCAGAAAAGGCTTTTGACAAAATTCAACAGCCCTTCATGCTAAAAACTCTCAAGAAATTCGGTATTGATGGAACGTACCTCAAAATAATAAGAGCTATTTATGACAAACCCACAGCCAGTATCATACTGAATGGGCAAAAACTGGAAAAATTCCCTTTGAAAACTGGCACAAGACAGGGATGCCCTCTCTCACCACTCCTATTCAACATAGTGTTGGAAGTTCTGGCTAGGGCAATCAGGCAAGAGAAAGAAATCAAGGGTATTCAGTTAGGAAAAGAAGAAGTCAAATTGTCCCTCTTTGCAGATGACATGATTGTATATTTAGAAAACCCCATTGTCTCAGTCCAAAATCTCCTTAAGCTGATCAGCAACTTCAGCAAAGTCTCAGGATACAAAATTAATGTGCAAAAACCACGTTCACTTTTAATCTCACACATTTACATTTATGATTTTTACATAACAGTAATTGTAGGGTATAATTTGTATCTTTTTAACATAAAATTGTATCATAAACATTTTCCTGTTGCTACAGAATGTGCATAATTATCATTTAATGCCTACATAATATTCTACGTAATTGGTAAACCATAATTCATTTAACTGTTCTCCTATTGCTGTGTATTTAGGTTGTTTTTGCTATCACAAATAACGCTGCTACAATCATCTTTGTGATTATTAAATTATATTACTTTTGGAGACAGATTCACAGGAATGAAATTACTGAGTCAAGGTTATTCGCATTTTAGTGGCGCATGAAATGCAATGCCAAAGTACTTTCCAAAGGGATTTACACTGCCAGCAGAAATATATATTTGCATCAGAAATATTATATTCTTGCCAGAATTAGGCATTTTAATCTTTTCTGTGTTTTGTAACTGAATTGTTACAAAATTTATTTTGAGTCTTTCATTTTTGATGCTGGAATACACACACACCCCCAAAATTTAAAAATAATTTCCATGAGTTTATATCAGGATATAAACAGTATATACAATTCTCTGACAACATCTGGATTAACCTGGATAGAAGAGAATTTAGCTTACTATTGCTTCTGTTATCCTTACAATGTTCCTGGGAATTTGGTGAATTAGAAATAAAAAGCAATAATGAAAAAAAAAGAAGAGTTGAAAAACAGCAATGTTATTTTTCAAAATATATGTTGTTAAAGTGAACAGTGTTAGAGTTTCAATTGCTGGTGGCCCAGCTGCTACGTCTATATGTCTTTAGTATTTCAAGATTAGAACCAAGTACTCGGAATAAATATAAAGGCATCTGAAAAGGTATGGATCTGATCCCAGATGTTGTCACCATATGTCTTATGAAATTCCTATTTAAAAATATGAAGTCTATATCATTTGACTTCTCTCGTATAATATACAAGTTGTTCTCCTATAACACAAAACACTGAATCATAAATAAAGCAAGCTAGTTAAGATTGCATGAAATTTTTATAGCATTGAAATTTCACATTCAATCACTGCGATTTAGGATCCCAGAGGTTTAAATTTCATTTGTAATAAAACTGTTTTAACATCGAACCATATGCTGGAATCATTCTCTAAGAGAGCAAATATTATTATTTGAGATCTGTTTGGACGCTTGAAGATTATTCTTCATCATGACATCCATGAACCTCACGTTTCACTTTTTTACTTTTAGTAGTGAGAAAAAAAAATATTCGACTTAAAGATATACTTATCCACAACCATAGATATACTTATCCATAATCACAGTAACACTTTTGATGATCAAATAACTTTAATTTGAGCCATAAATAAAGGGCCATCTGAAATCAGAAGTACAGGAAATAAGTCAGAGTAGCAGCAATGGAAACATCCCTCACAAAGCCCAGACATTTTACTTTATATGACAGAAATAGAGTCCATTTCTGCCTATTTGACTTAATTTTACATACAATAACACCATGGTTATCTGTGTTACATTGGCATCCTTTAGTTCTTCTGCAGGGCATAACTATAAGAGATGAAATTTCAAGACAGTGGATAGCTGTTACGGATTGAATTGTGTTTCACCCCCCCCAAATTCATATGGTGAGGTCCCAATCCTTAATGTAACTGTGTTTGGAAATTGGGCCTTTAGGAGACAATTAAGGTTCAATTAGGTCATAAGGATGGAGCCCAAATCCCATATAACTGGTGTCCTTATAAAAAGAGACACCATAGATCTCTGTCTCCATGTGTGTATGGAGAAGGCTGTCATCTGCAGCCCACGGAGAGAGCCCTCACAAGACACCAATCCCACTGGCACCTTGATCTTGGACTTCCAGTCTCCAGAACTGTGGGAAAATAAATTTCTGTTGTTTAAGTCTCTCAGTCTATGATAATCTTTTATAGCAGCCTGAGCTGACAAATACAATAGCAGATTGGAAGTAGGTGAGCAAGTCTCTAAGATAGTTTTCAAGACAAGAAATAATGAGAATTAACAGCAGAGGGCAGATAAAGCCATTAAAAAAGGTGAACAGATAAAAACAAAACAAAGCAAAACAAAAAACCAACCAAATAAACAATCACAGTTTCTGAGATGCTTTAGACCAAGGGACCCAACTCCCCTATATAGCTCTTTATAACTTCCAAGAACTTTATTAGAGCACCAACAAATGATTCATGTTCAAAGGGTGTGGTGGGTTACATTATGTGTGTATGTGTACCAAGCCAGAATGTGAGCAATATAATTTTAAAAGATAGTTAAAATATTAAATACAGGCCAGGCATTGTGGCTCATGCCTGTAATCTCGGCATTTTGGGAGGTCAAGGCGGGTGGATCACCAAAGGTCAGGAGTTCGAGACCAACCTAGCCCACATGACAAAACCTGTCTCTACTAAAAATACAAAAAGTTAGCCAGGCATGATGGTGAACGCCTGTAATCCCAGCTACTCAGGGGTCTGAGACAGGAGAATCACTTGAACCCAGGAGGTGGAGGTTGCAGTAAGGTGAGATTGTTCCACTGCACTCCAGCTCAGGCATCAGAGTGAGATTCTGTCTTTGAAAAAACATCACTTTTGAAAAACTTTGGAAAAACATCACTTTTCCTCATCCCCCTTCCTCTGAATAGCTGAAGTGATACTCTAATACAAATACTTTTCTATCCATTGATCAGAACAGTATTTTAAAATTTGGCCATAGGAAAATAAGTGACCAGAGAAATACATCTAATAATTAACAGTTAGGAGACTACAAAGTTCTTTGCTGTGTATTAATATAAAGTATAGACAATATTTATTTTAAAAGGAAGGCATATATATGGGATTATATTCATATATATAGGGTTTTTTATATGTGTATATAGGTGTGTATATATGTATTAAAAATAGGTGTATATCTATATGTATTAAAACATATATGTATCAAATACATATATACACACACAGCCCCATATATATGTATAGACAGGACTGCCTGTTTATATTTACATATAGGGATATTTATGCGGGTGTGTGGTTTGTATATATATCTCTCTATATAAATACAGACAGGCAGTCCTTACTTTGTATAGCAGTGTGAGACCAAAAAAAAAGACCATGCAAGCTGAAACCAAGAAAAGTGATCTTAATAAGCAATGGAAAAAATATATAATTAATGTTACCTTTAAATGTTTACATTTTGTTTACATTTAACAAAATGTTTACATTTAACAAAATGCTTACATTTTGTTGAAGTATTTAAAACTCTCTTAATGACAGTTTTAAATATACAGAAAAATAAAAAAATGCTGATATTTATTCCATACTCTGTTATCTAAAACAGAAATGTTGAGAATTAAATGTCTTATTTCTTCATAAAAATTTTATCGAGTAGTTTTGTTATAGACTGAATGTTTGTGTTTCCCATAAACTCGAATATTGATGCTCTAATCTCCAATGTGGTGGTATTTGGAGGCGGGGCCCTTGGGAGGTAATTAGGTTTAGATTAGGTCCTGAGTGTGGGGCCTTCGTGATGGGATTAGTATCTTTACATAAGGAAGAAGAAACCAGAGCTCACTCTCCCTCTCACCATGTGAGACAGGTAGAAGGCACAGGGAGAAGGCATCTGTCTGCAAGCCAGCAAGAGAGCCGTCCCCAGAATCTGGCCATTGTAGCTGGCACTCTGATTTCGGATTTCCTAGCCTCCAGAACTGTGAGAAATAAATGTCTGTTACAGTCAAGTGCCACAGACTGATGATGTTTCAATCAGTGAGAGGCCACACCTATGACGCTGGTCCCATAAGATTATAATACCATATTTTTCCCATAACTTTTCTATGTTTAGATACGTTAGATACACAAATACTTACCATCGTGTTACAAATTCCTGGAGTATCCAGTGCAGTAACATGCTGTACAGGTTTATAGCCTAGGAACAATAGGTTATATATCTTAGAGTCTAGGTGTGCGGCGGGCTCTAACATCTAGATCTGTGTCAGGACACTCCATGATGTTCACACGACAAAATAACCTAATGATGCCTTTCTCAGTACACGGCCCCGTCCTTAAGTGATGCATGACTGTATTTAAGCCACTCAGTCTATGGTAGTTTGTCACTGCATCCCAAGCTAAGACAAGTTTGAACAGTGTTTACCACCACCTTCTTGTCATATAACTTAGGATATGGGTCAAGCATCTTTTCTGTGCCTACGCTAATTGCCATATCCTTGTCTAAGTTTGGATCCATTACTAATTAATTTTTTATCCTTTGTATTTTCAGTGTTGTGAAATATCTCCAAGAATTCCTTTAATGTGAGGTTTTTTTAGTCAGAATTATTTCCTCTATGATATCTTCATATTTTTCAGTCACAGCCTTTTCTCCCATGTATATTAATAAGCTCACTTTCACTGAGTTTCTCTGGTTGCATTTCTAGAGTCTCTCAGATGGTGGTGGTAGTTTCAGCATTTCCAAGGTTGGCTACGCTATGTCTTTTATAAGTCTATTTATATTCAATATTCAAATTTCACTTTCAGTATTGCCACCTTTTTGTCTTTGCTGTAGTTCCATTTTCGTTGACCAGATCCTGTTTAAATTATGCATTCTTTTGTAAGATGTCATGTGGATTTATTACTGGGAGACAAGGAGTCAGCACATACATGCTTTGCTGTCTGTGCATGAACAGAACGGCAAATATTCAGTGACAGATCACTGGAAGACTTTGAAGGAAGTGAGATGACTGGTCACTAATCATATGTGCATTTGTTATTTTTATAGTGATTTCTGGACTGAAGAACTGGCGGCAAAGTTTGTGCATTGGATCGTTACTCTCAGTTATTATGCTGTAACTAAAATTTGAAAGCTGTTTTGGGGGGAGTAGTGTTATTTAACTAAATCGTAGTAACTGAAATTTCTAAAAATCAGAATTATACAAAGCAAGCATATGCATATATATACACACACACACATCACACGTACATATATAGACTCAATGTGTCGTAACCTGATCTTATATTTTAGTTACTTTCCTATTCTTTCTGCCTAGGTGGTTTTTCTCCTTTATTTTTATTTCTGCTTGTAAAATTATGCTCTCTTCCTTCATTATTGCCTATTGAAGAAGATCTAGGAAATTTGTAGACAAAACTTCAGCAAGCTCCCTGTTGCTGTCAGGTGCTGGACAGACAGTTCTCTAGACAGCCATCACAAAGGCATTTTGGAATGTCCTCGGTGATTGGTGGCATGGCCAGTATTTTACAGTTACAACAAGCTTGCTTTCTATTGTCATTTGTGGGTTTCTCATGTTTATCAGAATAAATCGGTACTGGACAAGTTAGGAACTCAACTCTGGGGAGTACTGCTTGAACAAGTTTAGCAGCAGTAAAAGTGTATGATATATTGAATGCAAAAATGGCCCTTGTTCTCCACCCATCTCTGTGTTCACCTCTTTGTAATGTGACTTTGTAGCTCCTCCCTCACTTCTTAAATCTAGCTGGCCTTGGGACTTGCCTTGGCCAATTGACTGAGATGGCCAAGTGATAACGTACTACTGCCTTGCATGCCTCTACTCTCTCAGCCCATTCTGCCAAAGAGCCTACCTAGCCTGATGGAGTTTGAGAGACCATATAGAAAAAAATGAAGTTATTCCAAGAGAAGCCATCCTAGACCAGCATACAGCCAGATGACTCCCTTATATGAGACAGCCCCGTGAAGATCAGCCAGAGCCTCCCAACACGATCATGGCTGCATGGAAACTTCAGCTCAGACCAGAAAAGGGACTTGGCTGAACCACAGACTTATGAAGGATAGTAATGCTTATTATATAGAATTTTAGGGTTTTTAAAATTACCAATAGCTGAATAATACAATACTGTTTATGGAGGCACTGCTTTTTGTTTTCTTAAATTAACCTAGCTGCTGTTGTAATCTATAAAAAATGCCCTTTCTTTAGTCCTCAGCAGCAGATTAACTCCGAGCCAGTTCTCCTACTTGAACTTAAAAGAGATCTCTTACAGCTCCATCACCAGAGCTGCTGAAGTGTACAGTCTGGAAGGGCAGAGGCCAGATCCTTCTATGCACTGTTTAGTCAGCACATTGCAAATTATCTGCTTCACAGGATCACTCAATAAATAAGCCAAATGAATGAAGGCTGAAAGTGCTTCTTGACAAGGAGCAATACATCTAGAGATGCCTGATTAATGCTCAAAACATCTCACCATTTTGAAGAGGTTTTCCTTTAAAAC
Source organism: Chlorocebus sabaeus (assembly GCF_047675955.1). Lineage (NCBI taxonomy): Eukaryota > Metazoa > Chordata > Mammalia > Primates > Cercopithecidae > Chlorocebus > Chlorocebus sabaeus. Next base: position 37,695,194 of record NC_132923.1, on the reverse strand, counting down.
AAAATTCAACTAAAATTTCATTTTTGCTCCTCCTAAGAATAAATAATTCTTTTTCTACAAGCAATAAGAGTTTCCATGCAAAAATGAGAACACATTTATAAATGAAATAATATGCTGGTAATCATACCGGAAGATGGTACCTGTCCATATCACTCGTCTAAAGAATGAAACCTTTGAGACACTGCTTTGAGTTTTCCTGTGAACACTAAAAGCGGTTGTGTCCACTCATCTATATTTTCTTATCTGAAGCTCCCTTGTGAGCAAGGCCACAGATTTGAAAGACAGGAATCTGAGTTTACAATTTAGATGCTATGATCCATTCATGGCTCATAAGACTTGGTGTAAAGAGAACAGACTTATTATTTTATTCAATGTTGGCCATGTCCTGAGGATCTATTAGGCTAAGATCAGACTATAATCTAAAGTGGACAGGAAAGAGTAATTTGAATACTCTCGTTTTTCTTAAAAGAGATTCATTCACTTAAAGTCTGGAGGAAATTCCCTTAATTGATATTCTAAAAGAACTGTAATTTGGAAAATTCATTAGAAAGCCCATGCCTGGCAAATTTTGAGATCAATATTTTCAAAGCATAAATAGAACAATTTGGTATATTTCCAGGGCAACTTTTTAGAGCATGCAATCAAAATGTAATAAATGGTGCCTTAGAGGCCGGAGTATGCTAATTTACATCCAATCTTAAATTCTTTGCTCAACATAGAAGTGAGCCTATACAGTGGATCATATACCCACTCAGTGTCTCAAATAGTTTCTAGGGAGTTGTGATTTGGAAATAAGGATGTTAGTAAGATCCCAGGATGGTCCACGAGATGCAGAGGGTAATTGAGCTGTCCAAGGAACTGGTCTAATCTGATCCATTGTGATCCATTTCCAAACATTCTTCAGTCACTCTGAGAATTCTTTCATGCACATTAACAAGCATTCCTTATTCCTCTACCCACTATCAAGACCAATATATCACAAAGTCAAAAATCAGTTTTCAATTGAATTTTTAAATTTTTATTTGAAAAATACAATACACAGCAGAGAATTATTTCCTCCCCTACTGTTCTTTCACAAAGGAAACTGTATGGTAAATGTAACTGAGATATTTGGCTAGGATAGATCCTGAGAAAAGAGAGGCCCAGTTAGAAGTGGAAAATACAAAGTCTGTCAAAGAAGATTCACCTCTCTTTTAACATAAAAGAGCCTTTTAAGTTATCATAGGAATCAGATAAAACATGTGCAGAATTTCTGCCATGCAAACAGAGACTACTGAAATTTTCAAGTTGACCAAATTACACTGACCTGGGCCCCAAGTAAGTAGAATAAAAAGGAGATGTCTTTATCAGAAAGATATGTGTTTGCCTGCTTTTACTAGCCTACATATGTACATATTTACATATTAATGTTTTCTGAAATACGATTTTCATTATTCTCAGTAATAGCATCATGAATAAGGGCTATTTTCTGGCTTTTGCCTTATTCACATGTATCTTGCCTTTTTCATCTGAATTTTCTTCATGACAGCATCACTCACTGTACAATCTTGAGCCCATGATGTGTAAATAGTAGAGGTGACTTTACTCTGGTTCTGGGTTAAATCTGAGTTTTTGAAGAATTTATAACACTTGTATTCAGATCAGGTTTAGCAAGGTGCAAAGAAGCAACCTTGACACGGGAATATATAGGCAAAGCTTCCAACAGGAAAAATATTCCTGGTTGGCTCCTTGGAAGTCTGATGTACAATCAATAGAACTGATAAAACTCTGGAAGCTTTACTAGTAATCTAGCTTTCTAAGACATTATGATCATCCCCTTCACTTTCATTCTCAATAAGTGAATTCCCTATTACTGTTATTGCCTAAAAAATCTTTAAAGAGGGTCAGGACATCCAAAGTTTCTTCATGTTCTAAATTTCCAACAGGACTGAATTGCTCTAGAGGTCTGAAATTAGTAGAAATTTGGATTTTCTTTTCTTTTTGGCTCTACTACAAGTGTTTTAGCTTCCACCATGATAGAAATGGGCAAATAAAATCTATCTGGGGAGTAATGGTCAATCTTTGGTTATATTTATTTGCTGATCTCTGTTGAAATTACAGAGAAAATTAAAAGTTTGCTTTCTTTAGTACTGTAAAGTTTAGAAAGATTCATTTCAGTCAATTACTGCCAGAGTTACTTTGCCATATAAGCTAAAGTTACTTAGGGTAGTTTTAATTATTGCAAAGTTATTGTTGAGGAGTTTGCCTTCCTTATATTATGGTGATTTTAATCTGTAATTCCACATGCTAAATGTAAGGTATGTCCCTTGGGCCCTCTCCTGAGTGGGAGGCTGGGGCCTGAGGGTGAGGGTGGAAGGAGAGATGTTGAGTTTAGGCTTCTCTTTTACAAAGAGCCTCACATCTAGACTCTTGATATTCGTTATTTTAAAACTGGATTACAATTATTATATAGTTGTGTATTTGCAAACTGTTCATTCTTAAAACAAACATTTAAAATACAGCAGAGCTTTCATAATTGTATTCTGGCATTTCTTTATTTTTTGAACCATAGGTAGTTGCCCAGGATTCTACTGAGCTCTGAAAGGCCTCAATGTCCAAAATGAGATGACAGCTGTGCTATATTAAAAAGGAATATGAGTTCAGGTTCAGAAAACCTGAATTTAGGCTTCAACTATGTCTCTTACTAGTTTGTGATTTGGCATGTTATTTACCCTGTCGTGGCTTCATTTTTCTTATCTGTAAAAATAAAGCCATACTCTTCATGTTTATACCAGGTTATTATGAGGATTACATAAAATAGTTGGTGTAAATATACTTTGTAAACTATAAAGTACTACACAAATGCAAAGTAAAATACATTAACCATATTTCTAGCATTTATATAATTTAAATTATGTGTCAGGGTATAGTTCTTTCCCGTTTAAATTATGTAGAATCTTTAGTAGTAAAAAAGCCTAAGAATGGAGCCTTTGACCACTCTTGAGACACTGCTACTCATGGGAAATTACTCAATAATAAGGGACCAGTGCTGAATTTCCTGATTTAAGCTATCCTAAATACTGCCTGCATTCAAAAACAAGTCTTGAATTAAGCCACAATTGTCAGGAGAAGAAGTCCAAATAAATAATTTTTAATTATGATACATTACTTATTACAGTAAAAATTGGCATTTTCCCCTTCAAAAGCAGAAGCACCAGTCTTAGAATGTATAATATGAATGGTATTTTAAGTGAAATATAACATAATATAATGTGGAAACATTATTTTACTATAGAACATACTTTCTAAAAGGAATTTCACACACTGAAATGTTAGAATGGAAATAATGTCATGCTGAATAATAAAATAAAAACCCCCATGACTTTCAAAGTCCACTTCAAATTAAACATGGCATACTGCTGACTAGATATATGAAAATTAAAAAAAAAAACTAGCCCAAAATAGAAGGTTTTCTATATAAATACGATTTATGTAGAGGTTTCCCTTAACATAATTGCAGTGATTCTGTGAGAAACTAAAGTGAATGTTTTATTGAAGGATTTTGTTCATTTGGTCATCACATTTTTGTTGAACACCTACTTTGTGCTAGGCTTTGTTGTAAGTGCTGGGGACACAGAAAAAAAAAAGACAATCCTGCCCTCGAGGAGCTCACAGTCTAGTGGGGGAAACAGATAGGTGGACATTGATTTTAAAATTATAAAAAATATTAAACAACGTTATAAACTTCCTTTGCAATCAAACAAACTTTGGGTGTTATGAGTGGATGGTAAAAAGGGATGATGTCCAATGCAGTGAAAAACCATCTGCTTCAATATCATGTGACTTCTGCGAAGGCAGTGATGTGGTTCTGCAAAAAGAAAAAGGAATGACAAAGTGAGAGGCTTGGGAACATTAGCTTTGCAAAACATGTAGTACCTTTACAAATAATCATTAGCTTATATGCTGAATGTTGAAGTTGCCAAAACATCCAGCATTATTAAACTAAGTTTTATGTATTAGTACATAATTTTCGCTGCTAATTACATATTTTATTCAATAATCTTAATTATCCAAATAGATTAAAATGTTATACCTGCTTTATTCAAAATTAACTCTGAAATTTGAAAAGATAAAAATGGCAATGCCAGACACGTTAATATTCTGTTCAGTGTTAATGGAATTTTAATGCTGCATGTTGGAGTTTCAGATTAATTGCTCCCTGAGAGACAGATGGTGTAGAATGAGGTGGTGAAATGCTGACTAAAATGGCATTTGCTAGTTGACAAAAATCTACTTAAACACTTCATTTTTGATGCATGAATCCTGACTCCAGACTGTAGTCTCTGTTGTTTACCTCTACCATAGAATTCTTTACAGAGCCTTTTTTTTTTTTTTTTTGGAAAGCAACAGAATTATGTACAAAGAAACTCTGTGGAATGGCTAATATTTAAATAGATTCAGGCATGAAACAGGCCATGTCATGCCTGCTGAAGTATTGCAATGAAAAACTACTATTACATAATTAATCATGCTACATATGGGCTTATGTCAAGATCTAACGTGACTGACAGCCCCAACAACTAACATCAACATTACAAAAGGGTTCTACCATCATACTACCCATTTTAAATGTGTTTGTGTAGTTTTTGTATGGATTTTGCATTGGCTTTTTTATAATAAATGATATCATAAACAGAATTTCATATGATGAATGTATGCCATAAAATTTTCTCAACATACATGTAGCTTTTTTCAAGTTTAAGTATTTTAATTCATCAAAACATATTTTAAATGTGTGTAAAGAAATTAAAATTCATTTTCATTGAATTTAGGCATATTAAACCACACAAAAGGAATCTCACTGATTACAATTTAGGGCATTATCTTCTAGGCTTGACCCACTTAATACTAGAGAAAAACAAAATTAGTAAGAATCAGGAGTGAGCAGAGCATGCTGAGTTTTTCACTAACTCCTGGTAACACTTTAGAAACTTTAATTTCCCATTTAAAAATGCATGATGAAAATGCCTGAACATTCAGTAGCTCATCTCTACGTTTTCTTTTGCTTTCCTTACAAAAGCTCAGGCATGACTTTAGGGTAAAGATGACTTGTCAGAGATATGTAATGCACTATGATTGAATTAAAACAATAAGAACTGTGGAAATCATACATCACAGTTTTATTTCCAGTGGCCCCAGGGGTACTTGAAACCAGTGACTGAGAAAATGCAATTTGATATAGAGTGTTTCAGCACAAAACCGTCAAGAACATCACACTTCTTAATAGGATCTAGAACAACATAATTTCTGGAAAGATGTTAAGATAGAAATTAAAGATTAATCAGTCAGTAACAACTGGTGGGTAGAAAAAGGGTCAATAAGGGGCAGTAGAGAGAAAAGAAATGAGGTAAGAAAGAACATGGGTGGTGTCCCAAAGGCCACTGGCGTTGGCCTCAGTGTTCCCATTGACCCAGATAATGAAGGGAGGGTTCGCAAGGCTCATTAAGTTTGCTGAAGATGATCTTAAGGGGACAACCACCAATCTGGAAGGCAGAATTAAATACACATTAAAGGACTTTAAAAAACAGAGAAATAATCAGAAGCAAATCACTGATGATCAGTGCACAGCTTGACAGAAATAGAGGAAAAACCAAGTGCACAGTGCAAGCTGGAGAGTGTGACAAAGAAAACTGTAATAACTGTAGGGTGACCATATAATTTATCATCTAAATATGGACATGTGGAAGGGGGAAAAGGGTGCTAATACTACACAAGGACAACAGGCTTAAATAAGGATTGTCCGAAATAGTAATATAAAGTCACCCTATACTGTGGTTTAATGTGTCCACTAAAATGCACATGTTGGAAACTTAATCTCTAAGGTAACAGTGTTGATAGGTGGGGCCTAATGGGAGGTGATTAGACCTCTAGGGTTCTGCCCTCATGAATGAATTAATGCCTTTATCATAGGTGAGGGTTTGTTATAAAAAAGCAAGTTTAGTCCCCTTCTCTCTTGTTCCCTCTTTTTGTGCTTCCACTATGTTATGATGCAGAAAGAAGGTGTGAGCACCTTGACCTAGGACTTCCCAGCCTCCAGAATCCTGAGCTGACACATTTCAGCTCCTCATAAATTACCCAGTTTGTGGTATTCTGTTATAGCAGCACAAAACAGACTAAGAAACCTTCATAATGAGGCATGGAATATATAACTGTAGGTGAGCTATTGAGATCTAGAAAATACTGGAATTCAGTCTTAGCATTTAAAATCACATGCTTCAGTGATCACTAGATCTCCCTTTAACTGCCCATAAATTTTAAGCCATATTAGTCTTTTCCTATGCCAAAATATTACCAAGTTAAACTACAAGGACAACAGTTAATTTCTAGACTGACTATATTTTTAGATCCCAGGATTCTAGGGAAAATTCTTGCCCCTTTCCCCAAAGGGGCATCCTTTCCATTTCACATCACTTAAGTTTTCACTTCTGAGATGATTTCATTTTTTCCTATTTGACTGGGATTAGAAGTATCCTGCTTGGGGCTCATTATTTTAAGGTAGTTGTGGTTAGCAGACAGATAAACAGATGAAAATAAAACATTGAAGTGACTGTGCCTAGGAAGAGAAAATTACATGACAGGAGTGTACAGACATATCAGAGAGCTTCTGTTCCTTCACTTTACTGTTTAAGAGCAAATTAACCTATGTCATAAATGAAAGAGATCGATTATTTATCTCAGTAGTTTTTTTTTTTTTTTTAAATTCTTTTCTGGCACAGGGGTGATTTTCCCTGAAGGAATCTAAAGAAGGGCCAAGATAATTACTGGAGGTCCTTTTATAAGAATCTATTATATGATGCTACATTATACAACTTACATTACCAAGGTGTATGTACATGCATAATTTGAAATATACAGATGGCCTAATTCCTGTGCAGGAAGTTATTGTCTATTCACTTCCCAGCAGCATTTTTCCCAGTAACATGGAAAACCAGAATTGTGTTTAATATTTTCAGATTGTTGTCTTGAGAAATGGACTGCCTATGAGGCAAAGTAGTTGATCAAGTGTTTTTCTTTTTCAATATGGCTAAATTCTTAATATGCAACACTAAATCTTATTAGATGATAGTGCAAAAAAGTGGTAGGCAAACCAAAAAACTCATGCTTAAAAGTTATATTCAGAATTGCGAGATGAAAGTGGTCATAAAATTTACTGTCACAATTCCTGGTACCTTCTGCAATTACATTAACAGAGGCTTACCACGGAGATGACAAAGCTTGACCCCAAATAGCTGAAGATCAGAATATGCTACATGAAGCATCCATTAGAAAGTGTTCACTCAGGTGCACAGCAAACCAGTGAGCAAAATACTGAGTCTGATCCTTGAGTGCAGGGGTCACAAGGGAAAGCAAACACTTTGTTTCTGGAAAGTTGTACTGGATACTTAAATTTAATACATTTGAAAGTCTCTATAGCATGTCCATTTTTAAAAGCTCTAAGTTCTGCATGAAAATCTCTGTTTTACTATTTATTCTATACCTCCCCATAGAAAATACAGTCTGTAATTTTGAAAAATGTTACTTAAGACAAAACTGTCATGATTAATGACATGAAACTTTGGTGATGACTTGCCATCTGGCAAGATCTGTCACTCAACAATCAACAAATCAGGGGAAAAATGTGGGAAAATGCAAAAAAAGCACTCCAGGGAAGTGTTTGGAATTACAGCTACAGGAATACAAGCAAAATGCCATTGTTAATGGCTTCTTAGTTAAGGAATGCTAAATTCATATTAATGATGGAAAAATAACATGTATTTGAAAGATTAATAATTATAACAACAACAGCAGCAACCAAAAGCTCTAGTTCCTATATTGCTTTTGGTTGTAAGGAAAACCTGCACAGAAGGACACATTTTTCTGCATTTGTCTTAGCTTTGCAACCCAATTCCAACACCAGTGCGCTCCAGCGCACATACGTTTATTGCCTTAATTGAAGGTGTTCACAGTGGCTTATTCCCATTATCCAGCTGAAGAGCCTGGCAAGACAGTCTTTAAAAGACCTTTCCTGTGAATTTTCTTCTTCACCATTCTCAATAGGTTGATTTCGGCACACCTACAAAAGGTGTTTTACATATTACTTAAATGTTTATTTAAACATTGACTTAATTTATTCAAAGTACTGGTTTATTTAAAGTTCTATGTTGTTACATTGTTAGGCCAAATGCTGAGATTAAATATTATTCCAGTTTCATTCTTTCAAGATGATTGATGATAAAAAGTTTTTGTGTTTGAATAGGAGAGGTTATCAACGATCAGCATAGGTTTTCAACCTAAACATAAAATGGGATCTGTGCATCTGTCTTTCATGCAATGATTTATGTCTTTGACTCTGTTGCTGAGGAAGCTGTGTGGTACAGTGGTCTTTGCAGTCAAGTCATCTGAATGTCAAGTGTTTAAATGTGGTCTCCATCACAACTGAAATTTTAACAAGCAATTTAACCTTTCACAGACCCAGCTTTCTCATCTGTGAAATAGAGGTAAGAATACAAACTTTTTGAATGGATTTTTATTAAGATGAAATGGGATTATATATACAAGGGTCCCTGTCCCTACTCAAACATATTCATCATTTATTTATAGTTACTAATAAAAGTCACAAGCTAAAAAGGAAAGTTAAAAAAAGAAAAAGTAAAATAAATAAATAATTTTTAATTGGTTAGAATTTTACAAATAAAGCTCACTATCTGAATATAAAATACACTATTCTAACAATCTGCAATGCTCATATCCAAACAAACTTTAAAACCCCAAAAATGTTTCTTTTAAGATTGGTGTAAACTAATTTGGTGGCAAAACCTGATGTGTTGTGAGGCAATTTACACACAGTTTTGCTGCAGAAATTCTCATCTGTGATTACAATTGTTGCTCCAGACACTGCTTGTGTAACTGAATATGCATATTCCTAAAATATAAAATATTCTGAATTCTGTAAAAACATCTGACACTAAGGATTCTGGAGAAGGAATCATGGTCCAACAAATTAATCAACAATTCTGACATAGCCTACATTGCATCAGGAAAAGATAGGTGGATGTCATGATCTCGAATACTGTCCCTGTTTATTTCGCGATTTGCTTCTTTAACTCATTCATTTGCTTCATTCATTGTGTCCTTTAAAGAGGGGAAAGTGAGCAGAAGAGAGGAAAAAAGCAGAGTATATGGAGTATGTGTTGGAATGTTCTACTTTGTCACATTGTTTTCCTTCTGCTAGCTTGTGAAGTTGGTATTTTAGTAAAGAGAAACAATGTTAAAACCATTTAAGAAGACATTGGTTAAATTCAGATTTGAAGCTGTGAAACTGATTCTAAAATTTATGTTCAGCAATTTCTTGTTAAGAAGCTGGAGACATAAAAGCTATCATGAGACAGAACCAAAGTTTTCTTGGGAAAAGTGACTTTTTGGGGGGATTATTAACCTTTCTGTACAGTGGTTCTGTTTCAGTTCAGAGTTTTATATTGGTTCAGAGTTTTGTTTCCATTAAGAAGTTTCCCTTTTTTTTTTTTTTTTTTTACTATTCAGAGAAAAGAGCTAACACAGCTATCTTCTGAAAGAATCTCTAGGCAGCTTTCTCTGATAATTAAATCAGAGGCAGGCCCAGTTTTTACGAGAGCATTAGCTACAGATCTTAGGAAGTATTTCCAAGTCCAGAGAAGCCAAAGAAGCTTAAGGCTTTTCACACCAAATCTTTAGAGGCACTGATTCTCTACTGTGGCTTCATGCTGGAATCATCAGGATCTTTAAGAAAATACTGATGCAACCCCAGAGACCAGGATTTAATTGGTATGAGGCATGGCCTGGTTACTGGAATTTTTAAAGGCTCTCTGGATGATTGTAATATACAGCCAATATTGAGAACCACTGTGTGAGAGGTTCTGCAGGCCCAGCTGTATGCAGGCCCAGCTGTATCCAGATCAAGTGCTGGCTCTAAATCCAGATCACCTGATATGCCTGATGTAGTACAACTCCTGGGGCCCAACCCCAGGTCTTCTGGATCAGAATGTCTTGGGGTGAAACCCAGATATCTTCTCTTTTTTCAAATGCCACAAGCAATGGATTGTCTTTTATGCCAGTCTGAGTACCACAGCCTAAAGTTAAAGAAAAGTGATTAATGAAGTAAGTATTATCCGGGATGTAAAATCAATTCCTTCTTTAAGATGCTATACTTTCAGTGGCAAAAGAGTATTGCTTAAAAAATCAGTGAACTTGAATAATTCCAAAAAGTACATCTTTGAATTCAAGCCTTTTGACATTAACTGCACATTATATGTCATGCTTAAAGCTGCACAATGCATAAAGGTGTTAAGAAGACCTTTAGCAAATACCTGTTTGTTTCAATCTTTTTTTTTGAGACAGCATCTTGCTCTGTCACCCAGGCTGTAGTGCAGTGGCAAGATCTCAGATCACTGCAAACTCTGCCTCCTGGGTTCAAGCGATTCTCCTGCCTCAGCTTCCCAAGTAGCTGGGATTACAGGTGCACACCACCACACCCAGCTAATTGCTTGTTTCACTTTAACTCAATGTTTCCCAAAGGTATTGATATGAAATTTCATGGAAGTCTATTAATACTAATGTGTCCATGGTATTTGTCTTCTAAGTTTGTTAACCTCCTCAACTATAATAACCTTCCTCTCTACCACACTTCTATCCCATATCCATAGCTATATTCTCAATCAGTAATCATGTTTGAAATGTAAAATCCCAACTTACCTCCTGTCTTACCTCCCTCACACAACAAGGTTTCTTTGGCCATGAGGAAACTTCCTGACTACTAATTTATCCATCTGATCCAGTCTATCACGCTCCTTACGAATTCTGCTTCTTTTTCACTCCTTCTGGACCTCATGGTTGATCATATGATCAATCTTTAACAGCATCCTCAAGTTTCTTGCCCTCGTGCCCTTATCTTGCCTGCTAAACAAAACCGTTGCATGAACTGGATTATCCACCCGGAACATTCTTCTCTTTCGCCCTCACTTGGTTCATGGTCCTGCAGCTCTCCCCTAAGATGATGTTTCAAGCATTGCTGCATTGCTTCAAGCATTGCTAAAGGTCTCCCTTTAAGCGTTCCTCCGGTATAGTCATCATCATCTTCTGTATATGATTACAAAATTCTCTCTGTCCCCACGAGACATACCATAGTGCTCCGTATTTGATATTTGTTACATTTCATATATTACAAATCTGATTATAATGATAAGGTAACTCAACAGTAAATTGTATCCATGCCTTGTTTCATATACTAATACTTTAACCTATAAAATTGGCTTCTTCTTAGTTATTTCATTTTCCTTTAACTTTTTAAAATGCTTTAGATTTACTAAATAAGCATCCTAACAGTACTTGACAGAGGAGAATCGGAGGATGTGGATAATGGACCAAGTGCATGATAAATTCTTGTAGAACCAGGAGTTGATTAAAACTCCTCATTTAAAAACTTGCTTATTTTCACAAAAAGGCACCAGTTGATAAAAATCTGAATGAGCTACAACTAGATTCATTTCAGAACCATTCAAAATCATAAGGGCCATTAGAAATGACACAGATAACTTGAAAAATGTTTCATAAAGGTAAATATATGCTTACCATGCCACCTGGCATTCTCACTGCTAGGTATTTATCTAAAAGAAATAAAATATATGTATTCACAAAAAACTGTATGTGAATGTTTATATCAGCTTTACTCATAATTGCCAAAAATGGAAATAACCCAACCTTCAATTGGTAAATGGATAAACAAACTGTGGTGCATCCACACAACAGGATACTACTCAGCAATTAAATGGGAAAAACACAGACTACAGATGCATGTAACAAATAAGTCAGACTCAGAAACTCAAAATGCATGAGTCCTCTTATATAATATCCTGAGAATGGCAGAACATGAGGAACCAAAACAAATCAGTGGTTTCTCCAAGTTGGAGATTGAAGGAGGGATGACTACAAAGGGGAAGGCAGAAACATTTGTGAGTCACAGAAATGTTATCGAACTTGATTATGGTGATAATTTCATGAAAGTAGGCATTCGTCAAAACTCCTAAAACTATATGCCAAGAAAGGATGTTACAAGATGCAAATTATGCTTTAATAAATCCCAATTTAAAAAATTAGGACCACCAGCCATAACATGAAGTCTAAAGGCCAAGACATGTCTTAAATTTGGTTTGTCAGTTATTGAATTATTGTTTTAACATCTGGTGGTTTCAGCACAAAAGAAAAATACAGAATAAGTTTATTGAAAAATATTCGAAAATATAAATTGAAATGAGAACTTTATTATTTTTGGCCTATAAGATTGTAAAGATTATGAAGAACAATATTCTCCACTGTTGTGAGAACATACGGATATGAATTCAACCAAAAGCCTTAAAAGTGTTCATACTCTGTTTCAGCATTTCTATGTCTATGAATTTATCTTAAATTATTAATTGAGCTTAGAAAAATATATACTTAAGGAACATTTACCTTAGTATTACTTATAATTGTGGGAAATTGGAAGTGGAAGCAATTATCTATGTCTAACAAATGTAAAGGTTTATATATGGATTATAACTTTTAAAAACACAATGTTATTATGCAGCACAGTGATTATGATTTGGAGCTCTGAAGTGACAAATATGGAACATATTTCTGTGAAAATGGAAAGTAAGGATTCATATTCTTGTTTCAGAACACAGACCAGTTGTGTGACCTTGGGTGTATTACTTAACCTATGTCCTGTTCTCTGTAAAATGGAAATAAGACACACTCAAATGACTTCACATATTTTATATGTGAAGTTCTCTGCATAATTCCAAGCACATATTAAGCTATAATTGAAGATTAGCTTTTAATATTATTCCTGATATGACTGTTGTATTTATTGATCTGAAATTATATGTCTATGATGCAATGTTACATGAATAAAAGCAATAAAATATACAGGGAAATTCTGTATTCAACACAAACCCACACACACATTCACTGGGTCTTGAAGGTTATTTTAAGAAAATGTTTCCTCTGATTATTGTGATAACCCTATAGATACTTCCTATTCATTTTTTGTTTGGCTTATTCAGATTTTCAGATCATAAATATATATAAATTATTTACTAATTGCTTCTTTAATCAAAACTATGAAAAATAAACTTCTTGTTTCATAGAACTGTGAATTGAGTCATTGCTTATTTACCTAGTTTTAGTCAAATACAATTTTATATTTTTTCAACAAAATGTTTTCACAGAACTGTGATTCTCTGATTGATTTTGAAGGCCCTCCATTGTGTCTCCAGGATGATCCCCAATAAGGAAACAGACCTGTAAAAAGAGGGAGATGAACGACTGGGATCAGGTTCCCATCCATGTGTAACTAATTATGTGTGCATTGGAAATGATGTTTAAATCTGTCATTGATTATTCTCTCCTTAATTAATGACTGAATGAATCATATAATTTAAAGATACAGTCATCAATTCTATATTTATTCACATAAATCAGATGAGAAAGTTTCTAGTCTATATTCCAAAGTAATTTAATAAGAGATGCTTTTATAAAAGGCCTGTTAGATAACTGAGGGGAAAAGCTGTCTTTTATTCTTCATGTAGTATGTAATAATTCATAAATAGTGTGGAAAAATAGATACTGAGTATACTGGAGTATAAATAGGAAAATGACATATGGCAAAATAATAACAGAATATGCTAGTATTTTTAACCTAAAATGTTGATGCCTGTTGGAAATTTTTAAGCTTCTACTTTCAATTTCCTTTTTTTAAACAAAATTAAATTTTACAAATGAGAACACATTATAGCATGTAAATATTGATTTACTTCAAATATTTTTCATAAATGCTCAAAGCTTAAAGAAAAATGCCTACATATGAATATATTTAGTTCCACTAACTATTCCAATATCTAATCACTAATAAGATTGTTTTGACAAGGTCCTATATAACATTTATATTACAGTTCAGCAGCTCCGTAAAACAAAGATTTGCATTATAGAAAATCAACTGAATCTTAAATAGATTGCCAGAGTTACTCACGCACAGCATTCTGAAACCTCAAAGGAATTTATCACAGGAAACGCAGTAATGTATAATCATATTTGTCTTGGCAAGAAACCACAGGATTGTTTTGCTATTGCTATGACACTAATATATGCAACATTTTATACTACAATATTTCCTGCATATGTGCAACGTATGAAATAGACAATCCGTATAAACTTTTAAATCCATGAAGTCTTTGTATGGGAGTATCCTAGTGTGAAATTAAAAAGAATTCTCATTAAAGAAATTATTGTTGCGGGAGGAAACTAACTTGTGTGAAGCACCTATGTGCCAAGAAGTCTATCTGTGATGTGTTAATTCCAACAATTATCCTACAAGGAAACCAACATCGGATCAATTCTTCAGATAAGGAGAGGAGTGATTTGTCTAACTCCACTTCAATATTATGCAGCTGCACCAGACTTCAAACCTAGCTCCAAAAATCCAAGCTCTCTGTCCGCCCATCACTCTGACTAAATTCCACTTCACGTTTCACCATGACCACTGTAATCTTATAAACTCTGCAAAAGAGTCAATCAATGTAAAGTTCAGTTCCTTGGGTCACCGGGAGCTCTTTCAGAACATTCCTATCGATGTAATTTTTTTTTTTTGCAGTTGCCATGGGAATTAAACATGGCAATTTTCATCTATAATAGTATATACTCATTATACTATTTCTAAATTTTTGGAGCTATTATCACTTCTTATCACTGTCATTCAGCTGATGTTTCTGTTAAGAGGGGTGTGCTTTTACATGATGAGCTTCATTGGGTAGTGTAGGTTGGTCAAAAGCCCCTTATCCTAGGTATAAAACTGAATCTTGTAAACTATTTCAAATATCATGACTTTCCCTTTCTTTTTGGCAAGAGAGAATTCCCTTTGGTTCAATTGATTAAGAGCACATCAACCTAAGAAAAAATAGTGCCTGGATTTAGATAGAAAAAATCATTTCCTCAAAAAGCATTTTCAAATTAGCCAGGAGTGGTTATTGTGGCCTGTTGTACTTGCCTTAATAAAACTATACGGATATTAATTTTCCTTAGATCTACTGGAAATATCCCATTTTCTATCAAATCCTATTCATCCTTGTATTTATTTTTAAGTATTTTTGTTCCTTTATCAGATAAAGTCTTTTTTTCTAGATTTTCTATATGGCATCAGTTAAAATGCATAATTCATACATTATCTCCCTGTGCTGACCTCTGCCAGTCTCATAGACTCAGCATTGGTCCTTGGAGTGAGAATAAGCACAGGCAGGAGAGAGAGGACTACAGAGCTCAGTGCTTTGCTGCTGGGGTGACTGCAGTCTGTCCTGTGAGGATTGTCTGAAAGGAATGCCAGTGCACACCTTACCCGTTAATTATAAAGGATAGGAAGCTGTGAAGAAAGAACAGGGAAAGGCCATAGATGAAGGATCAGCATACACTATGGGTAAGGGAGAGGGATGGTTTTCTTAGTGACACTCTGGCTGGGAGCCCTTTTCTACTGTAAATCATGAGGTGAGATAAGTCCTCTACATCAGCACCTTACAGCAGACTTTGCCAAATGACATCTGGCCAGTCACAATGGCATAACATGGCTTGGTTTTACTGAGATCTAGTAAGCATCATCTGCAACATTCAACTGGATTCTTAAGATAGCCTTTCAGATTCTTTTGTTGTTTCATATTGCTCTCTTATTCTCCTCTCTGAACCAGCCCTTTCCTTCCTTAAAGTCCTTTTTCGAAGGACTTTAAGGAAGTCCTTTTTGGAAGGTACCCAATTGCTTACAGCATAAAAATCAACTTCTTAATGTTGTATAAAAGATCCTTCATAACCGTTATCCAAGGTCACACAGAACACTTTTCCATGTATTTATTTCCTAATTGTATTTGCTCTCTAATGATTTGCCTATTCATGAACTTTACCAATCAGGATGTTTTCTATATTATAGACATCAACTTTTTGACATGTGTGTTGTTTATATTTTATACTTTGTAATTGGCCTTTTGTAAATAATTTTAAACTACTCTTGGTAACTTATTTTTTAAAATGCTTGAACATTTTTTCTAGTTGCCAATGCCAAGAATGAAGCACTGATAATGAGTCCCACCTTTATGAAATCTGCAGAATTTTATATTTTTACATTTTTGCTGGTATTATCTAGAATTCATCTCATTTTGTCATCTTAATTTTCTTTTCTTATATATCTTCTACTTAAATTTTATAGTTTTGTACAGTTTGTTACTTTATTTTACTAATTAGTTTTAATTTTACTAGTTTTATATTGAAATGATTTCTATTCTTTCTGCCAATTCATTCATATCCTGATTTGATCTCTAGTTACTGGTGTATTACTCAGTTAATTGCTAAATATTTTCTGTACCTTTTTGTGAGTAGTTTAATTCCTGAATTCTTGTATAGCTGATATTTTAAGGTTGTTTTAATACTTAAATGACCTTTTGGGTAGAAATAGGATTACATCATGAACTAATTCCTTGAAAATTCTGAAGACATTACTACATCTAGAAAAGATAGAGTAGGATAGATGTTGCATCTAATGTTATGCAGACACAAGTCTGAGACCAGCATGCTGTCAGCCTTGGATAGGTCAACAACTCTTTCTGTCTTTGTGGTTGTCTTAGTTTTCACTAGGTAATGCTATATACCCAGTATATACACAGTGTGTGGCTATATACAGTGTGTGGCTATATACAGTGTGTGTATATATTATATATATAATATGTGTGTATATATATAATGTATAATATATATAATATGTGATATATATTATATAATATATATTCTATATATTTTATATATACACACACACTAGGTATATAGTATTACCTAGTGCGTGTGTATATATATTGTATATATATACTGTATATATAAAATATATATATGTGTGTATATATAGTATAACCACCCCAAAGGCTCAGTGACTTCCAACAATAATACTTATTTCATCCTCATGCTACATGTTGTTGGCCAGGTTCTTAATCTGCTCTAGGCCACAGGTTGGGGGCAGGCTGGCTTCTCCTGTCTTTCCATTTTACAGCTCAGGCTGAGGCAGCAGTACTTGTCTGGAAAACGATCTTTTCCTGCAAGAAGGCAGGGGCAAGAACACTGGCAGAAACTCATGATAGCTCTACATGTTTCTGATTAATGAAGTTTATATCAGGTCTATTCACATGTTATTGACCAAGTCCACAGTAACTGGAGTAGGGAGAACACTCTGCCTAGGGAAGGAAATAGCTAATAACTGGGAACAATACTACTACCTATCACAGAACTTACAGAGTTCTTTCTTGAGTACTGAAATTCAAAAATTTCACTGAGAAACATCTAATTCCAATACATATTTCAATAGTTATTGTTTATCCTTTTAACCCTTCCAGCTTAAAGATTCAAGTATTTATTTGGAAGAAAAGTTCCTTTAAAGTGTATTTCTAAATGTTGCTATTGCCCCACTTGTCATCTCCTTCAGATACAATGATTCACATGTTAGGTTTCTGTGGTATGTCCTCCACATCTATGATCTTTTCTCAGATACCAATTTAATTCTCATTTTTTAAATTATAAAATAATATAACCAACAAGCTTTTCCAGTGTGAACTTTGTTCTTTATGGTTTCTAGTATAGTTTTAATCCCACGATGACATTATTTGTTTTCTTATATTACATTCCTGATTGTGTCAGCTATCTTTCATCTGACATTCATTTCACAAGTTTTCTTTAATTTCCTTGACTGTGGGAAGAAGATGGTATCTACAATAAGTTTAATTATTTTTATTGTTTATATATATATATATATATATATATATATATATATATATATATATATTTTTATGAAGTCTCACTCTGTTGCCCAGGCTGGAGTGCAGTGCCATGATCTTGGTTTGCTGTAACCTCCGCCTCCCAGTTTCAAGCGATTCTCCTGCCTCAGCTTCCCAAGTAGCTGGGACTACAGGCACGTGCCACCAGGCCCAGATAATTTTTATATTTTCAGTAGAGGCGAGATTTCACCATGTTGGCCAGGCTGGTCTCGAACTCCTGACCTCAGGTGATCCACCCGCCTTGGCCTCCCAAAGTACTGGGATTACAGGTGTGAGCCACCGCGCCCAGCCAAATTTCTTGTAATCTTTTGTTTATTTCTTAAAAAAAAAATTGTACCAAATGCACAATTTGGCAGAGAAAAATAAACCAAATACTTTCAGAAAGGTCGTGCGAGCCCTAAGGAAGTACAGGGTTTTAAATTACCCTGGGGGAGTTTTTCTGAGGGCCTTTTGTCTATCTGAACATATCAGCAGTCAATCCAATGAGGAAGCACTGGAACCTCTTCAGAGAGCAGGTTGGTTTGTTTGTTCGTTTCTTAAAAACAAACAAACAAAACCCCCCAAAAAAACCCATGCTCTATTAAAATATCTCTTTCTCTCTCTTCTGTGTCATTTGAAAGGATTTAAGTTCTTGTCCTGATTATTCATGCTTGAAATAGGACAGATTTAGCTCAGTTCATTTTCCTAAAATGAGTGGGAAAGGAGTCATCAGTTATCTCTTAATGATAACCATGAATTGCTAGGGAATCCTCTACTTAGATCATGAGCAGAAAAGCTGGAGGATGTAGTTTTACATCATCAGTCTGAGAGGACTGTGAGAAGAAGCTAAGACCATGAGCATTTTCAGGAAGGTCACTTTGTCTCTATACAATTTCATTCATTATGTTTGTTGAAACAAGGAAGACTACCGATCAGTTCAGTCGAACTTCTATTCGAGGAGTATGTGCAATCCTTGCAGGCAGGTTTTGGTTCTGGACAAAGGGAACTCCTCATCCAGGTGTGAGGTACCCATCCAGTTCATAAAAGCTTTCCTTCATCTGGCATGAACCCCTAATAGTGAGAAGCCTAATCTGAGGACAGCTTCTTGCCTCAGAGCTTTCTTTGGGCATTTGCTTATTTGCTAACTCTGTCTCAACATGGTGTTAATCCAAGGTGTTGAGATGTTCTCCAAATGAAATGAACTCCTTACTCTGTTAGAGATTGCTCCTCGCTCTCATTCCCACTCTTTGGAATGGGATATTATTGGGGCCGCATAGAATTTTAGCTACTCCTACAGCACTGTCTTTCTTAAAGAGCAAAGGAAAAATGGCATTGTCCTTTGTGGGATTTCCTAAAACTGGGTTTATTTGTACCATATCTAGTCAAAATGCCAAAAGAATTTTACTTTATCTAGTTTTCACTCTTGGTGACACAGCTATTAAGATATTAATTCCTACATTATTTTTGATAATATAGGAGTGTAAAGGTAATGAAATGTAAACGTCTCCATCTCTAGTTCCTAGAGTCAGACATCTGTTTCTTGGACTCCTAAGAATAATTAATAGAGACTTTGTGTCTTGGAGATATCCTGAAGCCAGCAACACCGAAGCTTTTGTTTTGTTTGAGATATGTGGGCCATTGAAGACCAGAGCCAGCAAAGCATGAATTTCAGAGAAAGGGGTGGTGTGGCCCATGAGGATATTTGGCTCCCTGGGTCCTTGGGTGGATGGGGGGTTTGTAGATCCTGTAAATGACAAGCATCTGCACACGGCTCACATGAAGGGCCCCAGGGCTACTGGTACCTAAAATAGGGATGGCTGCAGGTGCCACAGAAAGCTGAACCCTGGGTATGAAGGTATGAGAGATACCCCCAAGATTTCCATACACAATTTGGCAGAGAAAACTAAACCAAACACTTTCAGAAAGGTTGTGTGAGCCCTAAGGAAGTAGAGGGTTTTAAATTACCCTGGGGGAGTTTTTCTGAGGGCCTTTTGTCTATCTGAACGTATCAGCAGTCAATCCAATGAGGAAGCACTGGAACCTCCTCAGAGAGCACCTTAAATAATTGAATAATTTTTAAAAAGATAATGACTTTCAGTCATAAATTTATTCATGAATAGTATAGTATTTCATTGTAGGAAGAAGGAAAAGAAGGAAGAAAAGAAAGAAGGAAAGAAGGAAGGGAGGAGGGAAGGAAAGGAGGGAGGGAGGGAGGGAGGAAGGAAGGAAGGAAGGAAGGAAGGAGGAAGGAAGGAAAGAAAGGTCAGAAATGTGGAAAAGGTCATGGTCCACTAACCTCAGTTGACTCCTTCAGTTTAAGCATTGCTCTGACTGGTGTCTGTTTCTCTCTTTCCTTCCTTCCTTCCTTCCGTCCTTCCTTCCTTTCCTTCCTTCCTTTTTTTTCTTTCTTTCTTTCTTTCTTTCTCTCTCTCTCTCATCCACATGTCCCTTTCTATACTACTAAAGATAAATAGATGGTATTTTGCATAAATGATTTTATTATATATACATTTAATATACATATAAAGTCTTTTTTTAAAAAACTTTCCAATATATATGGAAAACTTCCCATGTCTTGATTTACCTCATCCATTTTAGCTTTTAAATAATAATAATAATTATAGTTATGATTATTAAGGGTTTCACTGGTACCAGACACGGTTTAAGTGCTTTACCATTAACTTATTGAACTCATATAATGATCAATTTATGAAAGAGAAAACTGAATCACCAAGCATTTAAGTGAGTTGCCTAAGTTCAAAATTATCCAAAATTCTCAGCTAGTTTGCCTCCAGAACCTAAGAGCAAAAGCACTACACTACAATGTACTGGATCCCGTTGATTTAATAATTCACTACTCATATATATTTAAGCTTTTCATGATCTAATACGACAAAGAGTCATAGAAAAGTTACTAGTAACCTGAATATTTAGTGGACGTTGGGATATAATGGGCCAGTTTCCACAGATTATTAATTATTTTCACAAACCAAATGTAATGAATGTTCAGATATACTTGGCTTTCAGAAAAATCAGGACTTTTCCTCATAAACTATGGTAATTAGCTATATGAAAAACTCCCTATAATTAAGGGATAAATTGCTGGTGTAAAAATAAAGAATGCTGGTATGCTATAATTACACTGCAGCTTATAGTTTGTCAAACATGTACTTTGAACATAAAAGGTTATATAAGTACATAATTTCTAAACGAAACCCTTTGCCTTCTCCATACAAAAGTGACAACCAGAAAATGACAGCTTGGCATAATAATGCTAAAACTCTTGGTCATGCTTGCAGACCAAACTTTCACACCAGGCTCCCTTACTTTTTTCAGAGGGCCAGCTTTAAGGTCTAATGCCACTCTCCAACTATCAATTATTAAGATCAAAGTACTGGGAAGAATTTTGCATTTACTTGTTTACCAATATGAGCCATGATTAATGCAATAAGGTGAGTACTCGCTTAGTGATGTTCACAGGCTCTTGGAAACCAAGTTTAAGTAGAATGAAGTATAATGAAACCAATTTGACCACAGGCTAATGGATATAAGCAGGAATTAAGTTTCTATGGCATATTTCTGGTCACAAAGACATCACCAAACTTCTAAATAAAGACCAAAATGGTTCTAATATAAAACACTGGAATAAATGTGATTATACATACATACATTTAAGAAAGATTAATAGAAACAAGCATGATAATGATCTGCCCAATTATTTTGGTTCAGGGTAGCATGTGGCCAGAACCTAGCATAGCAGCTCAGGGCAAAGGCAGTAACCAGCCCTGGACAGGATGCCATCCCACAGCAGGTGCACTAACACACACACATCACATTCACCCACACTGGGATCATTTAAGCATGCCACTTCACCTAATAGGTAGCCTTTGAAAGGTGGGAGGAAAACAGGGTAGAAAAGCCAAGCAGACATGGGGAGAATGTGCAAACTCCAGACAGCAGCCCTAGCTAGAGAGAGAAAGAGTGTGTGTGTGTGTGTGTGTGTGTGTGTGTGTGTGTTTTCTCATCGGTGTTAGAAATAAATGATATTGAATAAAATGATGTAATTCGAAGACCTGCTGTGTATTTATCCCAAATGCTCCCTCCTTATCACACACAAAAAGAGAAAGCTATTGTAGGCTTCCCTTAAGTGGTAGCCTTCCTCCCTTTCTGCCTGATGAACACAAATACATGTCCTCTCAGCAGCACAGTTCCAAAGGCATGCCTGAGATGTATTCTTAGCACCTGGCCTTGTGATCATCCCATGCTCTTTGTGAGTGCAGGGGGCAGAACTTGCACTGTGCAGACAGCATCCTGCCTGGGAACAGGAATACAAAGATGGGAGAGTAAAGCTGGAGCTCAGCAGGGTGTGGTGCCAATGTACTATAGTGAGTAAGGGGAGAACCGAATCAGATTCAAACCATTTTTATTTCCTAGCTACCGGAGTGAAAACAGAGTGCATAAATTTGTTATGAACCAAAAAATTAATAAAAGAAACATGCCACTTAACCTAATATGTACACGAATACATATATTAACGAATACTCATCTCTAACAATTTATACATGAATAGAATATTTTTGCTTTTACTATCAAATATTTCAAAGCTCCCTATAAATAAAAATGAACTAGCATAACATTGACAAGAACCTTTTAAATAATTTAATAGATATAATGATGTAATGATATATATGAATATTTGGCAATGCTAGAAAGCTACCAAAGAACATTCATGCAAATAAATGTTAAAAGGTAGAAGGCAGTGATTATTACTGAAGTTAATTTCAGACATATACAAAATGAAAAGGTTGTAATAGTTACCCTGACCATATTATTCAAAATATATCTAAGATCTCTTCCTATATTTCACAACCCTTATTTTTTAGAGATGGGGTCAGAGATGGGGTCTCTAACTGTTGCCCAGGCTGGAGTACAGTGGTGTGATCATAGCTCACTGCAGCCTGGAACTCCTGGGCTCAAGCAATTATCCTATCTCAGTCTCCTGAGTCTCTAGGACTACAGGCACATGCCACCACACCTGGCTAATTTTTATTTTTAATTTTTTTTTGTAGAAATGGAGTCTCACTATTGTTACAGCCCAGGGTGGTCTCGAATTCCTGACCTTAAGGGATCCTTCCCCCTTAGCCTCCCAAAGCACTGGCATTACAAGCATGAACCATTATCCCTGGGCTAAATTCTACTGTTTTTAATCTTTATTTAGTAAGTTAAACAAGATCTAATTTTGTACAGATTATTCAACTTTTAAACACATTTTCTTACATAGGTATGTGTCTCAAAACATTACATTGTATATTTTTTCTCAGCTGTTTATCAATGATCTGGACTTTTGCAAATTACTTAACCAGTTGGAAGTTCAGTTTTCTTAACTGTAAAATGGGAATATGCATTGTAATAGGATATCAGCTAAGTCACTATAGAAAAGAAATTAGAACAATTTAATGGCTGAGAGGAGAAAGTAGTTCACTTCTTTCTCAGAACCATCTAGGCTGGGTGAAATCTGCTCCATAAGCTCATCCAGGGACCCAGGTTAGCAGGATAGATTGATCATCTTACAAAGGGATTTCCGAGGTTGCTCCAGTCATACCTTTTTCATTTGGTGAGAAAGGGTAGAGAATGTCCAGGGCAAGAGTCTTCAAAGAGATAAATCAGAGGTTGAACTTATTCCTTCTGCTCACATTCCATTTGTCTAAACTTGGTCTCATGGTTACACCTAACTGCAAGGGAAGCTGGGAAACATAGATTGTAGCTGGGCAGTCATGAATATAGCTAAAATTAGGGGATTCAATTATTAAAAGGAAGAAGGGGAGAAGGAATACTGAGTATTAGCAGTTCTTACCATTATAATGAGGATCATGTTTAAAAATTGCTGTGAGTACTGAAATTGTATTTGTAGAGCATAGAAGTATTTTGTGGGATTTATATAAACCATCAGCACAGGACTTGACACATACTGATGATCATTAAATGGTAGTCATTATTAGTGTTAGTATATTATTATTATTAAATACTTCTATCCTTACCTGAATGCTTGAATTCTCTCCAAAGTATCATGGGCAAGTAATTATTTAGCTATTCTGGAATTCCTATAGTAAAAGGAAATTTTATCTCTCTTAAGGCAGCCATTTCATTTTCAGAGTTTTTCTTCTTTCTAGCCATTATTTATCTTCTTACACTCACTTTGCTTTGTCCTAATTGTGATCTCAGACACCCTCCAGAACAAATCTCACCCCTCTGTCACACAAGAGTCCTTCAGATTCTTATGGGAAGCTATTGCTTCTTTCATGAGTTTTCTTTAAGCACTTTTTTTTGTTCCTCCAACAGTCCCTCATAATCCATGATGTTGAGTACATCCCAAAGAAATTCATTCACTCATTTAATAAATATTTATTGAGTATCAACTATTTTATCAATGCCCACTTTAAAACTGTGTTGTCAAGATCAGTACAAAATATTCAAAGTTGGTCTGACCAGAGCCTAGCAGTGCACACCATCAACCCCCTCATTCAGGGTATCATTTTCCCCAAGTGGGCCTTAAGACCATTTAACTCTTTTGGTAGTCCTATCATACTGTTGACACATGTTGACTTGGTGCCTGTTACACCCCAAGCCTTTTTCATTTGTGCAATTAACCTAGATGTACCCTACTTTACACATGAAGTTTTTAAAAAATCCAAATATGAAATGTTTCCTTTATTTCTAGTTAAATATGAATTGCATCTCATTGCAGTCACTGAAGAATTTTTATTCTTTCGTTGAATATGTTAATTATCTTTCACAGATACACACAATCTGAACACCTGATTAGTGTGTAACTGACTCTTCAGCTAAGATACCGACCAAATGTGGAAGTGAACAAGATTGAAGAGAAGCCACTAGTATACCTCAGAGCAATCATTTAACTAGTTACAAATGCACATAACTGCACCAACATTTAGGAAATATTATCCTATGTGGTTCTTCCAAAAGTCTCAAGAAAAGTTTTTGTCAAATACTTGGTTTCCATGCTCACTGCCATGCCCCATGAGGCCTTGGCCCATGAGGCCAAGTGCTACTCTCTGGCTGCATTCAGCCCAATGGAGTCTCAGAATCTCCCTCATTAGAAGAACATGACTGGTGCTTTCCTGATGTCAGACCTTTGTGCACTGAGATTCAACAAATCTTTATTGAATTGTGAATGTGGGCCAGGCATTGTGCTGAGCACTTTCTCATATAAATGGAACATGGAAGACACGGAATATATTTTGTAAAAAATGCAATATATTCGCAAGGAAAACTATTTTATTTTTCCTATGTGTGAGACCAGTACACAATGTTCCTTATTTAGAAACTACGGCAAAGTACTAAATGGATTTCACATACAGGTACTCCTCACCTTTTAGCATGAGGAAGACAAACAGATATTTTATTTTTTGATACAGTCTCACTCTGTTGCCTAAGCTGGACTGCAGTGGCATGATCTTGGCTCACTGCAACCTTTGCTTCTCAGGTTCAAGTGATTCTGGTGCCTCAGCCTCCCAAGTAGCTGGGACTACAGGTGCATGCCACCATGCCCAGCTAATTTTTGTATTTTTTTTGGTAGAGGTGAGGTTTCTTCACGTTGGCCAGGCTGGTCTTGAACTCCTGGTCTCAAGTGATCTGTCCGCCTTGGCCTCCCAAAGAGCTGGGATTGATTACAGGCCAGGTGTGAGCCACTGTGACCAACCTACAGATTTTTAAAATGTGATATATATTTTTCTATTATTATCTCTTTAGTAACTAAATTCTTGCTAAATATCACATTACACTCTGAGGCTAAGTAAATCAACATAAACTGTGTGGACATGCTCCAGATATACATACAGGAATGATGATTCATTTGCTCTAGATATTATAATTTCGAATTTAAATTGTGAATCACCTGTACAGATGTTACCTTTTCCAAAGGACTTTCTACTCGAGGAATGCTGATTGTTGGCATCTGTGCCAGATTATCCATGTGTATATGCTCATTTTCTGCTTGTCTTCCTTTGAAATTATTTACCACGCACACAACCTAAAATTTCAGAAAACAATTACAGTTAAAGCAAACTGTGCTCACTGTGACTTTCACCCTTTTGAGGAGCTTAATAAATCTAAACATCTAAGAAAGTATTAAAGTTACTTAAATGTTACATGTATATGAATTTATACCGATTTATCATATACATTTATTGTAAAGTTTATTGTATAAATTTTAATAGCTGCTCCAATGCAGATATGTTTAAGAAAACTCACAGTTAATATGTAGCTCACTCAATTATGACAATTTTACTATTCCAACATTTTCATTAAAGTATAGTCAATGCTCAAATCGATCATAACACCAACCTTATAAAAACTCATAGCAAGCTAACCTTTTCCTAATATGGCTAACCTACAATTTAATTTAAATGCTAATTATTTTTCATTGCTTCAGTATCATTATATTCATAATAAACCTTTTACAATTGACACTCTCTAATTTAGCAGCATCCCTTAATTAACGTAGTTTGTTGTCTATTATTGTGTCCCATATATACTTGGCATACCCACAATAGCTTACTGGGGCTACCACTGAAAATAGAAAACCCTCTACATAAAGAAAATTGACCCTTGTTTCAATGGATTATATCTCACAGGTGACAGAATTTGAACAAAACCAGAGGTTCTCATACTTAATGTGCATAAAAATACATTTTTGGCATTGTTAAAAATGCATACTCTGAAGCCCTCCCCTAAAGATTCTGATTTAGTAAATGAAGAATGGGGCCTAGGAGTTGGCACTTCAAAAATACATTCAAGAAGCTTCTAATGCAAGCGAATCATATTTAAGAAATAATGAATTAAACATACCTGGAAAATTATTTGCTACTGTTTGCTTATACAATAAACAAGGTATTCTTGGGAAAGGTATTCTTGAGTTTTATTTTCTGTGCTTCATATTCTATTACAAATCAAAATACAGGACTTACTTGCAGCTATAACCTAACGTTCATTTTGTAAAGTAAGTACTTAATATATAATTATACATTTACATTTCATATTTTCACAAATGTTACACTGAAAAGCCTTTTCTTTAGTAGAATTCATTACTGAATATCTTCAAAGGCCAATTAGATCTTGGTTGCTTTCCAGTTTTTAAATAAAATTTACAAATCCATAAACTAATAACATGCACTGAGACTTTCTGTCAGAAAAAATACTTCTTTTCAAACTGTTATAGACTTCTTATCCTTCCACTTCCCAGAAGAACTACAGATTAGAAACATAGATCAAAGCCTGATAATTTGATACCTCAACTTTGCAGTTGCCACTTTAAAGATCTTTAAAGCAAGGGACAGTAAAGGCTTAGAGATGGGTCCTTGATAAAACTACTACCTCATGATGTTACCAGCTTCATGACCCCACAAAGGTCAAACAGATATTGATTGCTCTAGAGATAAGGTAAGCAAATTTTTCGTGTTAAAGGAAGATAGTAAATATTTTTGGCTTTGTAGCCTTACAACCTTTGCTGCAACTGTTCAACTGCCTTTTTGGTGCAAAAATAGCCATTGACAGTTCATAAACAAATAGGAGTGTCAATATTCAAAAATAACTTTGTTTACAAAGATAGGCAGCAGATCAAATTTGGGTCTGTGGGCTGCAGTTGGCTGACTGACCACTGCTCTAAAATACAAAGGATATAGTCAAGAATTTTAGCCAACAATAACAACAATGAAACAAATAAGCAGTTTCACACCCATTCCATGAAATACATACACATATACACATATTTCCCTTTTCACTAGTATTAAAAATTATTGGAAAATTGGGAAGATGAATAACATCGCTAATAATTATTTTGAAGTAAAATTTGTTAAAAATGAAATAACTATACATAGATATATGGATCTCATGTGATAAAAGTTTATCTAGAGACAATATGGGCTTCTGGAATGATAATTATTTTATATTATGTAGGTTTTGGAAACTCTTCGAAACAATGTATTGGTTATCTCTTTGCCTTAATTAAGGATCAAGGTAATTCCACTGAAGCAGCTAGGAATTTGCATATGAAATACTTAAGTGGCTAACCCATAGCAGATACTTATCAAATTGTATCTACTAGCATCATGATTATTCTTCTTATTCTTAGTATTTTAATTATCGGGAAATAAATTACCTAATCCTCTGTAGAGTTAGACTCCAATATTTAATAAGTCTTGTCTGCTAACATTTACAAGTATGGAACAGATGTCCTGTTTGTAAAAATGGTGATAAGAAAAAGTGAGGGACCTGGTTTTTGATCTTGAGCATGCCTGAGTCTATACATTCTCAGACAGTTCTCTGGGTCTCAGTTTTATCAATTTGAAAGTAAAAAGGTTGCAACAGATCACTAAATTAACTTCATTTCTTTGGCTGGCAAAGGTATGACAATTCAACAACTACTCAAAACTAAACTCAAGATCTGTCCCCTCCAGCACCCACTCCAAACTTGATCTTTTCTCTGGACACTTTCAAGGAAAAGCAGCATGCCACCCCATCCCTCAACACCCACCTCCACCCCAATGCAGCTGCACAAAGCTAAAAACTTGAATTAATCCTTTACATCTCTTACACATGACCAGTTACTGAATCTGCTCAATGTTACTTTCTAAATATCTTGATATCTAAGTATCTTGATTTCTTATATTTTCTTCATTTTATCTCCTCCACCAACTCCAAGAACTAAGCAACTACCACCTGTTGCCTGGATACCTACACAGCTTCATAAACTCTCTCTCTAAATCTAATCTTGGCCCCTCTATTTCCACCATAATGTGAGAATGATCTTTCCAAATGCAAACTGGATTGTGTTACCCCCTTAATGCCATTCATGGCTTGGCTTTCCCTATTTCTTAATGTGTAAACTCTGGCCCAGGCCCACTTTTGCAGCCTTCCTTCTCTGTTTTCAAAACACTTTCTGTTAGCTTTCACTTCCTGCTGTTTGGATACTCCTCACCTTCACTGTCTTTGGATGCCATATCTTACTCAGACGTGATATCTCATCTCAGCTTCACTTCCTCATGGATGCCTTCCTTGAACTCCTAGCTAGGATGGTTTATTTTTTGTTTGTTTGTTTGCTTTTTGCTCACATGGAGCTGTGATTCTTTTTATCAGAGCACTTAGTATGAAATTAAACATCATTTAAAGTAATACTTTGATTGATGTGTCTCTTCCAAGTTCCACAAATGCAGAGATATTCTTTTTTGCTCACCGCTGTGTTCCCACTGTCACAGTGAAGGATCAGATTAATGAATGAGCAAGCATCTAGGACAGAAATTGTCAAATTTTCTGATGTGCTTATACAATTTAACGTTACTCTGCTTTCAGACGTTCTGTTTTTACATGAGTGACTTCCACATGTATAATTCTTGTAATTCTATTCTTTCCTACCAAGATGATATGAGTAAATCATCACTATATATATATTTTCTTTTTCCTGTCGTGATGATTACTTAATCTGATCCATTCTTGTTCATTTTCACTCTTTGTGGTAAGTGAAACATCATTATTGTATGGGGTTAAGTGCATGGGCTTTGGGGTCAAACTGGTCTGGATCGTAATCCTGCATCTCTCAGTTACTAGCTTTGTGAACATGGGCAAGTTACTTCATATAATCAGGCTTCAAATTTTTTTAAACCTGCAAAATGAAGACAATAAAAACATTTCACTGAGCCGTTCTGAGGGTTAATTGCAATAATGTAGTAAAGAGCACAATAGCTATTATTGTTACTGTTATATATGATAACATGACAAGCTATTGTTGCGGCTCAATAAACTTGAGCTATTCTGCCTGACACTGTCATATATATCATAATCAATCTACAAATATTGTTCAACTAGTATTTGTTTTGTATTTTGCTAAGTATGGTGATTCTGCTGTCTAACCTGAAACAAAATCCCCATAAGAGTAATACAATTAACACAGCATTAATTCCTTATTAAATTATAAGAGGACAGACTCAAAGAGTGGTAGAAATTCAGGAAAAAATGGAAAAATCAGCCAATCAGGGAAACTTCCCAGGGAAACTGGATCTTGTCTGAGACAAATCTCAAGTGTCTAAAGGTTCTAAATATAGTCACCAAACGTGAAGACTGTGGTATTCAATGTCGTGTCTGCACTAGGCTGCACTTCTTACATGTGGGATTTCACTTAATCCTTAAAAGAATTCTGGGAAGTAAATAAAACATTCTTTATTCATTCTTTCATGTATTAATTCATTCATCATACATTTACTCAGTACTTCCTCTGTACCAGACCTTGTTCTAGTTACTGGGAATATGCAGTGAACAAAACAAACAAACTTCACAAGGAGCTTACATTCTAGTGGGATTGATAGGAAAGCAAAACCAAAAAAGTTCCATATGGTATATTGCACACTAATTTATTACACATTAATTAATATTACATATTAAAGGCTGAAACATCCTACGTAGAAAAGTAAAGTAGGGAATGAGGAAAGGAATCCTCAAGGAGAAGTAGTCATTTTAAACATGGTTCAGGGAAGGCCTCACTATTTTAGTAAGAAGCAATAATGTCTACAATTCAAAATTATGGTCAGAGAGCAAAGATACAAGACATGGAAGAAATATTTTTAGAGTGGAAATGAACCTGGCCTAAATGAATCACTGGTGTGTGGAATGAAACAGGAGAAGGAGCCAAAGGCAAATGTTAGGCATGGAGTCTGGGTGACTGGGTATTCTGGGTTCCCTTAACCAAGACAGAGATCTGGAGTAGATTAGTATTAATTTTATTTTGGAATCACTTTAGAATTCTGCACACATGGCAAGATAATTAGAAACACCCTAGGATATTACAACATATTATAGGCCAGAGCTGGAGTTACTGTTCAAAATAAATGTGTTGAGTTTCCCAAATGAGAAAATTGGGAATCATCATAGAAGGCTCCCTGTGCCTCATCCATATCACCTTCCATGTTCCACCAGGCTTCAAACCATTCCACCTGCTAAATATTCTGGAGGACAAGATGGATATCCTCCCTCTTTGTGCCACTGAGGACCAATCTGCACCATCCTGTTTCCCTGGTGCTGCATAACCCATCTCTTCTATCCTCAACTTTGTCTTATCGTCCTGCAAATATATTTTCAAAACACAAATCTCACATAGGGAAAAAGGGACTGAGAGGAAGCAAACTAGAGTTTATGGAACTTTTTCCAGTCATTCATGTAGTCATTCGCTGAACTCGTACTATTTTGTTTAACCTTTATAGAGCCTTATAATAATCCTTTAGGGAGGCTGTTATTTAGCCACATTTAAATATAACTATAGGCATTCACATTCATAAATGGTTGTGAATGAATGCATAAATGCATTTTTAGTCATTATATAGGCATTATTTACATATAATCTTTTCATGAAGTCATTTTCCTGGGAGAATGGGAATGTTCAAAGGGCTATCATGGAATGTTCTCAACATGTGCAATTGGAGGGTCTTGAGCTCAAGGGGGATCCAGAGCTCAGCTCAACATTCACTAGACAGGGAAGCGACTTGGAAGGCGCCAGCATTCTGGTGTTGGCTTTGTAAGGTAAAGTGTTCACTTGAAGTGTAGGGAAGGTGGCAATAGCCACAGATAAACAAGAAGGCTGATGAAATGCCAGTGAATATGTTATGGACCCGCAGAGCTGAAACACAGTTGCATCTGACACTACTGCTTTGAAATTTTGGCTACGTGTATGCTCTTGGCTTTGCCTGTAATCTTTTTGTAAGGATTTATGTAAAGTTTGTTGTTGGTTTTGCTTTCTGAATGTTAACCAGTTTCAACTGTGTGAGTGAATGCAAAAAAAAAAAAAAAAGGTTTTGGTTCAAGCCAGGGCCCCAGTTTTCATGAGGCTACAGGATACCTCCTGGAATGAGAGAAGGTTGAGTCTAAGTCTCCCAGGGACCTTGGGAATCACAGAGAGTGGTATCAAAAAGAAGCACAGGATGCAGTACAGAGATGAGGTCATGGCGACTACTTTACCGCAGGAGATTCTAGAGGAAATAACTTATTTAAAATGCCCAGTACATAAATTATGTTTCAGCATTTGGTAGCTGGAAAGATTCACTGAAGTGTTTGCTTACTGATTATTAACTAGTAAAATGAGGCCAACAAAGTAAAGTTACATGTAAGGACAATGTAAATGTAATCAAAATGGACATAAAATATTTTTTAAATTATAATGTGTCAATGCAAAAATATGTTTGATTCATAGTCTACACATTGTTTCATTTGTGTAAAATGTGGTATACTCATAATGACTAGTGCACATGAGTACAGAGGGAAGTTCGGGCTGTTTATCACATACTTATAAAATGTTATATACTCATGACTTATACTACAATTTAATAGTATAATCTAATAGTATAATCAGATTTTATGGTATAAACATCAGTAAGTATTTGGTACTGATAATAAGTTAGAAAAATACTTAGAAATGCATATCAACCCTTGACTATTGCCTCTCGTTAAATAAATAATGATGAATTCTAAAGTCAGACTAAAATACATTTTCTAACAACCAAAACCTATGGAGATATTCCTAGAAGATTTTATAATAAGAGTATAAATGGAATGCTTACTTCATAATAAGTCACTGTGTATGCTGTTTACTGTGTGGTGAAATATGATTTGATATGGTACGGTCTTGGAAACTATTCATGAGTTTTCAGTTACTGACGTAAAATGCCTCATCTCACAGGTGAGGTTGACCTGTTAGAAAGCACTGGGACATGGAGGCTCAGGGAGAGTACAGCAGGGAGGCACTAGGGAACTTTGGGATGCTCTCGATACCACAGGATGCCAACTTCCGTGAGGAATTTTAAAAAAAATATCCAAACCAGTCCTGAAACTCACCTATAACATTTTTAAAGATTTATATAAAGTTTGTTATAAATCCTTAAAAAATATTATAGGCAGTTTTTACCCCAGTCTTAAAAACTATTTGGGAGGGACAGTGTGTTTTTTGGCCAGTTCTATTTTATACAAAAATATATTGTTCAACTTTAAGTGTAGGATTTGTATTTTTTTCATCCCCAAACCTGACTTGTGGCAGAACAAATGGGGGAGGAGGAAGAAATGAATGACTTAAATGAATGACTTGTTTGATATACTACATTTAGACAAACCCAGTGATTCACACTTGTATTTTCTCATAGGTGATTATGCAAGTTAATTAAAAACCCAATGATATATACAGAAATTTGTACTTACCAGAAATACTGCTATAGATATTCCAACCAGAAAGCCTGCTATAACATCTGACCAATGATTTCGATATTCTGCTACTCTGTTGAGTCCAGTAAGAAATGCCAAACACATTAAGCCCAAGCATAGAACTGGCTTAGCAAGTCTGGTTCCCTTGGCTTTGATTGTGTTGGTAATGTACATCTGAAATGTTAAATAAAAAACATGACTTTTCATGAAGATATTTCCTTTATTAGCATAGAATATCATGTGTATATACAAACATATATTTATAGACATACATATGGCTGTATGGTTCAAATCATTAACTGGAGTTTATGAAGTTTTTGAAATAAGTTTCTTTTTAAAAGCAGAATTCAAGAGTAGCAATTGTTTCATTTTACTTACCTTATATGGCAATCTGTTACAAATGGCCAATTCTTAATATTTTAAGATTATTAATCATCTAGAAACACCAAGCACAGATAGTCCAATTGTCTTTTTTTCTTTTTATTCTTACTATCTCCATTCTTGTTTTATCTGAATTTTCATTTTAGATCAACCTCAACAATATTGTTAGAAGGGGGAAAACTCACGAAGTGTTTAAGTGTTTTTAATGTTTCCATTTGTGTATGCCATATTTAGAGGATGCATACTTCATAAAAACCAGGATTGTGAATATAGCTAGAAAAAATAAAATGGAATAGATTTCTACCAAACAGATGTTACTTTGAAGAAAGAATTTAAGATTCAATGTAATGCCAAGGTTGCTTTCATGTTGTTAAATGAAGTTGTGAAATTACTTTAACTACATTTTATCAGCCAGGATTAGGACAATAAAATACTTAAGTATAATAAGGGAAATGTGTCAACTAGAAACAAAACAATGAATAAATACCTACATTTCTGGCATCTGGACATACGCTAATGAACATATGGTGTCAACTGACTGCAAGGAATGAAATGTCATAAGCCACCATGCTCAAGAATTATTTGGTCCTTCCCCCATCTAACTTATTATATAGCTCAACTGCTCTTAATGTTATGCATTACTTTATAAGCCAATTTGTTGACTCTATTTAATTATTATTTCAAGTCATTAGTAGAGCAATTGTAAAAGAGATTACTTTGATAATGTAATCAGGTTTTATGGTATAAACATCAGGAAGTATCTGGTACTGATAATATACTCAGAAAAATTCTTAGAAATGCATATATACCCTTAACTATTGTCCCTGGTTAAATAAACAATACATGCGCTTAAGAGAGTAAACTAAAATCAGAATTTAAGTTTTAAGTTCATACCAGCCATTTTAGAGCACTATGAAATCCAGTAATTATCTTCTCTATTTTTTTTTTTTCTGGGCAAAGTTTGCAGCCCTTATAGCTGCCAAAAGGGGCTGTTTAAATATGTAAGCAGTCCAAGTGATACAAGGCATCTCTCTAGCCAAGTTCTAGCCTTTTACAATCCATCCCAGGTCTCAATAGTCTGGGGCAGGTAGAGCTGAACTGACTCCATCTTGACCTGTGACTTTCAGAGCTGCGTCTGTGTGTCTAAGCCTGTGCTTGGAAAAGCTTGATAATTTCAGTTATGGAGGATAAGTATACATGAGAGGGGAACAGGAAGAGATGAGAAAGAGAAAATGATGCTTTTGCCAATCTGAGAGAATGTGTTAAAGAGTTCTGCCCACATGAATAACAAGGCCAGGCTATCACACCACTTCAGGTTTCTAGTGATGCAGCTAATTGAGTAACTCCTTGTATGACTAGTGTATATGAATAGAGAGGGAAATTTGGGCTTCTTGTGAGGTTTTCTTTAACTCAGCTATAAGGCTGGTTAATTGTTTCTTACTTTTACATTTCTTTACATCTGTTAATACTCAATATATTCTGTCCTCATTAAGACAAAATAAACGTGGGATGATAACAAAATAATATTAATACTGTTAGTATCAATTATAGCTACCATTTCATGAGTGATTGCTCTTCAAGGCAATGTTTTAAGCATTTTATTAACAGATTACTTATCTCATTCAATCTACAAAACAATCATCTAAGTTCGGTATCATCATTACCTCCATTTTATAGGTTAAAAACTGAATCAAGACAAAGTTTATTATGAAGACTGCACAGTTTGATGATTGCGGTGGCACTGTTGAGAAAAGACAGGTGTAAATGGAAAGTAAAGGGAAGGCACTTGGGTATCTCCTAACCTTCCTTTCTTCCTTTCTTCATTGACTTCTTGCCTGGAGAAAATGGCCAATGAGCATAAGCTGAGTATCAGTGAATGCAGGCCAGTCAGGAACTAAAGACAGGAGAAAGGAGGCCACCACAGAATCATAGAACTATGATGGCTCTATGCTCTGCTATTAGGGAGAAGTGGGAAATAGTGTAAATGTGGTCCTTGTGCAAAATACCCTACAGAATCTATTTGGCTTCAGAAAACACTTGCCTTTCCCTCGCCCCCAAAGACCATCTCAGATACAGCCCAGCCTTTACTTGGCCAAGTTGTATGAGCCCATAGTAAAATGTGGGCTTGGGCTACATCCCTGTGAAGTTTCTCTTGAATGTCAAGTTGATTGTCAAATTGCCCTAATGACTCAAGCAAGGTTTATAAGGAGCCCACAGACAGTCTAGCCACAATGCAAACTCATGAAAAAGCTTCTATTTTAGGAATAGCCTGGTATTTGGCTTTTCCCTCCATCAGAGTGGAGAGTGGACAGTGGCTGAATTTCAAGGGTTATGTGAATTTCAAGGGTTATAGATTTAATTTTAAAGTAGATCATAGCAGTGCTTTATAATGTACAAATTTTTCTGTAGCATAATCAGTTGGCATGGATGTTACAAAAGAAAAATTAAGAGAGCTTTCACTTGTACTCAGCAACTCTTTAGTACTTTGTGAACATAAGTGCCTTTTAAACCAGTCTAATTGTGTTATCCTTACAGAAAGTCTATTATTCTTAATTTGCAGAAAGGAAATTATGGCATAATAATCTATTAAGCATGTTGGATACAGAACAGGAATTGATTATTTATGCTCTCTTGGTTTTTAATTCACTTATGAAACCATCTAGGTTGACCAGATGTCAAAATGTAGCTAAAATAAAATGCAAACAGCAGGGTGTGTGATTTGAGCAGGATGGTATTCACTCAGTCCTCTAGGGTCAGTAGATGCTCACTACCTCACAGGCCAACCCATTTAATCATTATTAGCAGAGCTTATTCATCCATTCCACAAATATCCATTAGCACTAAGATGCAGAAAGCCAAAGCTGATCATTTGCTCCCTGTTAAGAGCCTTGTGTATATTCTTCTATACTTTTTCTCTTTGCTTATACAAATATATACAATAATTAACACACATATAAAAAGGTTTTGCTTACTTGTTTGCTTTTACTAAAATATAATCATAATATCCTATTAGTTTGTAATATGCATTGACTCACTTGTTATAATATATATCTATTTTTTGTGTAAATTGAGAAAACATTGAACTATTATTAACAACAAAATAATACTATTATAAAAATAAATGAAAATAAACACACACACACATATTTATTAAGCACCTACTATGTACCAGAGACTGTGCTAGGTTTCTTCAAAGAGGAGACATCTATGGTTAGATCCTGAAGAATGAGCATGAGAGTTCCAGGTAAAAGGGAAGTGATGGGGGAAACGTATCCTAGCCAACATATGCAGTCCTCCTCTGTGTTCTCAAATCACCTTGTTCCTCATCTGAGAACACTGGCCACAATGTATGGTTATAATTTATTTTCATTGGTTCCTTCACTAGAGTGAGGACATAGAAGCCAAGTCTAGGCTATTCATTGTGGTCTAGCTTTTGGAGAACCTTTTTCCTTCTCTTGTTTTCATGCTTCTTTCACCTTTCTTGTGCTATTTAGCCCTAAAGACATCCACTAATTGTTTATTTGCAGATGATTGTATGTATTCTTTTACTATTTGCCTTTTCTACAGATGAAACAGCCTCAATTCCCCTCAGTATGGGAATAACTCAGTGGCCAGATCCCTCAGCACTCTGCACAGTCTAGTGCTTTTGACATCTGTTAGTACTTCTCTCAAAGAGTATAGCCCAAAATTAAGTGCCCACTTAATTTTGCCTACTATCAACTGACCAGCCCAAAGTGCAGCTGAGACTTTTCTAGATTGCACCCTATAGTCTTACTCATTGATCTGTATCTCATAGTCAGGTCAGGATTGGATTATCTTTAAACCGATTTCCAGATTTTGATGACTTTGATTGATGCAATCTAACAGGGTACTGGGTTTGATTAGTGTGCGTGTGCGTGTGTGTGTGTGTGTGTGTGAGAGAGAGAGAGAGAGAGAGAGAGGGAGTGTTTTAATAACTTCATAGCATTATTGGTCAAACTGTGTTTGCAGTCCACTGAATCTTCCATGACTTCTTCACATGAACTGATGCCTTATCAAGTTCCCCTTACCCTGGGCTCCTGAAATTGTTCAAAAAATCAAATTTATTATTGTTTTCAAAACAATATTTTACCCTGTCAACACCATTTTGAACTTTTATGCTGGCATCTATCATAGTATATTAGTTATCTTTCTCCCGGATTCTAGTTAGTTCCAGACAGATCACCAATAACAAGACAGCATCAAGGACAGAGCCTCATGGCACTTCGCCTGAGATCTGTTTACAAACTGCTACTGACATTTTTCGCATAACATTTTTATTTAAAAAAATGGGGCATTCATTTATTAAGCCAACCTTGTAGTGTCCTGAAAGTTTTATTTATGTACCCAGACTTCATATTCTTGTTTCATTGATAAATTTGCCAAACAGCAATGTAAAGGTGTCTGATGGGGTGTGTAACAAAATTGTGATGCAATGGTGGAAAGACCATGGACTTTGCCAGACAGACCTGTGTTCACTTAATTCAGACCTTTCAGGATTGTGATGGGGGTCAGGAGTGCTAATGGTGGTGCAATAAGCAGTGGGATATTGAAGTCATAAATTTTCTGTACGGTGCTATAATCTAGATTGCATAAAACATGCAATAACTCTAGTTTCCATAACTGATCTAAACTTCATCATAAGCACCCATCTTCCACTGCATAGAAATGGGATGGGAGGAATTCTGAATAAATGCTTAGTTGTTCTGTTTCTCACTATTCTCTCTTCTGGAAAAACAACAGTGGGGTCTAGTTGGAGGCCTGCAAGACCTCAAGGTCAAGGTGGGGAGGCAACCCACCAGCCTTCACTGGCCTCCACTGCCAGGTTTGTGTCCCACTGCTTCATTGGTGCCCTACTGACAACCACTGTTAAGGTCCTTGTGGCCCCATACTGACTTGGTCCATTTAGGCTCACAGGAAATAAAGATCCTTTTCATCTCCTGCACATCTTCCTTGTAGTCCCAGGTGGGCTGCCTACCCTCCCAAGCTCTGCTGCAGGGTCCCTGGGCTCCCACTGTCTTCTCTGTGGACTTACCTGCTGCAGGTATATTAAGAGAAATTGTTTTCCCAGTTTCAAGCCAGAAATGAAGTACAAGCCCTTCTACTTTCTGTTATCTCCACAACCTCTCTGGAGTTTCTGTTATCCAGTGACCAACTGCCTTCTTTGGGTTTCTAACGTATGGGTGCTCACCTAAGTGGGCACATCAAGCCCCTTCCTCTCCCCCAATCCTCCACTTCCTAGGACAGGAAGTACTCCCTTCCCTTCCCCTAGGTTCGTGTTATCACCCTTTATAAGTTGTGTTTTCTCTATAAAATACTCAGATAATAAAATATAATAATAATACTTACATTATATATAATATTTTATTACACTCAAAATATTCAGATATTCAAATTTTGCTTTTGATATGTAAAGCTTTGATATTTAGAAATTCCTGTTCTCTCTTGACAAAGCTAGCCTCATTTAATTACTGAAGCTAAACACTTCTTTTTCCTCTTATCTTGAAGTCTTTCCTTGAGGCACTGAACCAGTACGGTAGCCAGTAGCTACTGTAGCCATTAGCACTTGAAACGTGATGAGGCCAACTATAGTACTAAATTTTCAATTCTATTTGATTTTAATGAAAAGGATTTCAAAACTGGTACTCAATTAGATTGTTAGAAAATGTTAATATATGTTTGAAACAAATTGGGCTTCACATCTACTTTTTACACTGTAAATTTTATATCTAAATACAGAACAAGGATTTCAGAGGAAAAGGTAGTGTCTGAACTGAGATGTAGTTTGCAAGTGTCAAACATACACTGGATTTAGAAAATTTTGAAAAAGAAAAATGCAAACTATCTTATTACTAACATGTTGATACATGTTGAAATAACATATTAATACATGTTGAAACAATTGATAATAGTTTGGATATACTGGGTTAAACAAGATATTAAATATTAATATCACCTTTTTACTTTAAAAATGTGACTATTAGCCATTTTAAAATCATATATATATGGTTCACTTTCTGTTTCTATTGGACAATGCTGACCTAAAGAGCATCATAATTTAAAGGGTATACAAAATGATCAGTAAATATTCCAAAAAAGATTTTACCCATTTCCGCAGTTATTGCTACTTTATTATTTTTATTTATTTTATTGCTTCGAGGTGGGTACTGATCCTAAAACTATTTTACAGGCTACCTGAGCTTCATTAGACAACATTTATCCACATATTTTCATTTACATTTATTTTTAAATATTTGTTAATATATTACCATTTCAAATGGCACATAGTGCAATAAAATAATACTATCATGGAATTATTTAGAGTTTTCTAAGTTAAACTATCATATACAGCCTATTTTTTCAAATTCTAATTATCATAATGGCTACTTTTAAAAAAACTTTACTTCATCAAAGTTAACTGGTTGTTTTGTATTTTATGGATACTTTTAGAGACTTGGGAGATTCCGTATTTAGTCAGTGTAAGCTAGGAGGAAAAGTTCAGCTTTAGGAATTTAATAGTCAGGGTTAAAAGTTCAATCTACTACCAGTTAGCTCTGTGACCTTACACAAATTCGCTGACTCTTAGTTACATCACTTGTAAAATGAAAATAACTAATCTGTAGGATTTAGAATGGTAGTCACAAAAGAAGTGTAAGTTTCATTGCCGTCACATGGCACCATGAAAATTTTTGTTTGCTTTGTGATGAGAATAAACTAAAAGGATTAAAACAACATATTTGGATTAAAACTATGTACGTGTTAGGAGAAATAATGTATTCTAACTTATGGGCATGGGGATAAAGCTCCTTATTGTATTCGAAAATCAAGAGTAAACATCCACTTTCTTTACAATATCCTTAATGGGTACCTAACAAAAGATTACATCATCATGAACACAGAATTTATCCTGTAGCTGATGTCCTTGAATGAAAAACACTGAGTCACAAATGTGATGTAAGTAACAACAAC
Source organism: Chlorocebus sabaeus (assembly GCF_047675955.1). Classification (NCBI taxonomy): domain Eukaryota; kingdom Metazoa; phylum Chordata; class Mammalia; order Primates; family Cercopithecidae; genus Chlorocebus; species Chlorocebus sabaeus. Next base: position 37,654,713 of record NC_132923.1, on the reverse strand, counting down.
CTCAGTGTTCAGGACCAGCTGGTACATGAAGTTAAGATCTGAATATGCTCAGTAACTCTGCTGCCCACAGCACAAAGGCCGATTGATGGTTTGGTTATGAATAACAGCTCCTTCATCACGGACACATTTACCTAATCCCTAAAATGCAGCCATGGCTGATTTTACATGGAGACTATTTATCTCCAGTATGACTGCCCCCCGACCCAATAAATATACTGCACATGTAGCATTTCATCCATCAGCTAGCAGAACAAATACACTTTTGCTTGACATTATCATCTATGAAATCAAGAACCATACATATTCACCACTTAACACTTGTTTTCCATACACCAGATAGAAAGTGAGATGATATTTACATAAAGATAGCTTGTGATCTTATTTCTGGGTTTTATACAAGCACAAAAAATATATAATAAAAAAGCTGTGTTGCATCTAAAGAATTACCTGCAAGCAAAAGATATTTGATGGTTACAATTCTATCCCATCATCTCCAAGATTTAAAATTCCCTGACAAGAAAGTAAGGAACTGAAATCAACATGTTAAAGACTAATCTGGAAATTTTAAATACTAAAAAAAATTATGCACAAGACTATAGGGTGAATTGAAGGGTTAGATTTGGTATACCTTAAATAAAAATGAAGTAGAATCTGCAAAATTTAAAACACATAAATAAAAAAATTAAGTTTACTGTCAGGGACAAGAAATTAGTAGTATAACAATAAAAGCATATTTCAAGTATCTCTGAGTAGTCCTCAAAGATGTCTGAATTTGTACTTAAATCTTTAGGACTCAAAATATTTCTCAGGATTTCTTCAGATAAGGAAAGAAACTATAATTAATGATAATGTGATTATCTATATGTCTGATCTTTGTATGATCTATACTATGTATATAATATACATATATAGAACCAGAAAATGTTAAATATTAAGTGACAATTGGATTCTAGATCGTGAGATACTGTCGAGATACTGTCTTAAATTATATAACAGAAAAAGAGTCATCATACCTTAGAAAGATAAATATAATATTGCAGCACATATAGGTTTGTGATCAGCAACAAAATACTGTACTCAACTCCACACTAATTTCAATAAATATCATTAATATTAATGACAATGTGATATATCAAAGGATGTCTTAAAATTTAAGAGTGTGCTTATAGCATATTTCTGACCTCATTCGTAACCCTCATCAGTGAGTAAGTAAAGGGCAGGGGAGAAGTTTTCCCAGTTGGGTCCTCAGGAAGTGCTCTTCTTTCCCCCTCTCAAGGCTTGCGATTTTCCTCCCCAACTCCTTCAATTTTCATTCAATGAAAAGCTTCCTATATCCATTCCCACTGAGTCCCCACCCAGCTTCCAACTCTTACTTTACTCCCTTTCAAGAAGGAGGAACGTGATGCGGGTGAACCTCTGTAACCTCTCTTCTCCCACACCTACAAGGTTCTACCATTCACAACAAAAACTGCGTTTAAGGCATGTTAAGTTATCAAAGGTGTCAAAACACATCTCTCTACTTAGTGCCTGCTTGCACCTCAAATCACATCCTCAGCCTTAGTCCCAGCTGTTGGAGGAGCAGAATGACTCTTTCTCACTTTGCTACCAGTATTCTGTTCATAATTATTATAAAAAGAGTTATTTTTACATAAAAATATTTATCTTTTTCTCCCATGCTAGCTTATATGGGCTAGAAATATCCCTTTCTCTTTGTAACCTCAGTGTCTGGTATGGTTCTTGGCTCAATCTCAGTAACAGCTAATCATAATAAAAGTTAAAGTTTCATGAATGCTTACTATGTGTCAAGAACTGTGCTCAGTGCTTTACATGCACTCAATCAGGTAATCCAAACAATTCCATGACACTGGTACTCAACAACAGAGGTAACTAAGACACAGAAAGGTTAAGTAACTTATCCATGGACTTAAGGTTAGAAGATGATGAAGCTGGGATTCATACTCAAGCAGTTCACTTACAGAGCCCATGCTCTAACAAAGATGCATTAATATATGCAGTACAGGAGTCAAGGATCCTTTCTCCCTCAGCCCTGGAGAGGAAGGCCGGGCTGGAGTAGTCCTCAAGCAGAGGTAAGACTACTTACCTTCAACAGCATGCCTGAAGCGGGAGCTGAAAATGACTCAGTGTGTCAGTCTGAAGGCTGTGTGGGTGGAGGCGGGGGTGAGTACAGAGAGGAGTAGCAGGAATTAAGCCAGAGAGGTTAACGGGAGCCAGGTTCAAAAACCTTTGTGTGCCAAGTGAAGGAGTTGGGATTTGTATTAAAAGGAAAACGGGAGTACATAAAGGGGACATGAGAACGTGACAGGAGTACCTTTGAATTTTAAAGTATCACTTTGGAAGAAGCGGCTCCCAGTGCTGGATCATCACATCCTGAACTAGAGTCATGGCAATTCTTGGTTAATTGGATGCGTGCTTATGTGCACCCATGAGTTTGAACTGGGTGAGGTCATGGGTGGAAGGTGAAAGTGCAGTGAAGGAGGAATAAAACATAACAAGTCTCAGGCCTCAGTGGCCAACAGAAGTTTCTAGGCAGGAAATCTATAGTTCCACTTGGAAGTACAATTATATCCAGACATACAACAAGAATCAAGATGTTCCACCTGCTTTCTCATGGAAACGCTGTACCTCATGGTAGTCCTATAGCACGATTGATAATATATTTTAAGTACATCATGGGTTAAATAGGGTTTTGAAGGCTGAGTTAGATACCTAAACTCTGTGTATGACATGATTTCCATCAGGTCACAGTTTCAAACAACTGAGTTAAAACACCAACTAGGCCTCCATGGAGACAGGGGATATGTTTGTTTTGCCCCTTACTCAATACTCAGCCCTGGCACAGGGTCAATCAATGGATGAATAAATGAACATACTGCTTTGGAGAGCTGGGCTTGTGTATATCACATTGCTTATATCTAATTAGAACAAAAATATATACAAAATGTACAGCAACTCTCACAATGAATAATTTATGTGACCTTTCAGCCTTATGCATTACTTTAGCTATTTTTTAGGTGTGTAGTAGTTACTGTATTTTGGAAATGACCTCTAAGAAACCATATATTTTCCAGGAATCTATTGATTTTTCTAAAAAACTAATGTACTTAACAGGCTGTGGTAAAAGAATCTCTACTTTCCCTCCAGCCTGCAGTAAGCATGCACATTAGTTGCCTATAATGAGTGGATAATGGCCCAGATAGCATCAGCGGATCTGAGTTCCAGTCTTGATCCTTCAGTACATTAGGGTTATGATGTTAGGTGGGTGATGACTTATCCTCACTGAGTCTCCTCACTGGTCAAATCTGGAAAGCAGCAAGGTCTGCTTTACTACAGCTCCACATTCCTTTATCTGAGCCCTCAAGTAGAGAAGTATTTCAGAATTCAGAACATTTTCAGATTTTGGGTAATATGATCTAGGTACTGGCCATTGATACCTCCAGTGTGGTCAGGGCTGCACCCTACCATAAAACACATTCACATTTCTACCTCAAAACAGATGGCTACTCACAGGAAGCAGAATAAGTAAAGAACTCCAATAAATTCAGGTCAGATAAAGTTTTTCATCCAGGGACAAACAAAATTTTGTCTTTCCTTGCATAGAGAGGGCTTTTTTAAAAAAAGATTTCAGAATTAAGAATAAAGGATTATGAAACTGAGCTGTTCTGAGGACCAGATGAGACAATGACACTAAAGAACAAAGTGCAGAGATGAAAAGCTGAGCTTTGCATAACCAAAGCTGGTGTTGTAACTACTTGGCAAGCTCCAATTATGGTGGCAGGAAGGCATTTCCATCTAGCTCTGAAACCTGAGAAAGTGCTGTAGACACACTGACCATTCGAATAGCCGGAGAATGTTGGTTGATTTGGGAAGGCCTTTCCTGGGAAAGGGGCAGCCAGGGTTGGGGTTGTCTCTGATGCATGTAGTGAGGTGAGGAAAGGCACCAGGGGGCAGGAAGTCAGGCACGATTTGGGCAACATGAGCAGATATGTATCTGGCTAAAGCTGGAGAATCATGGTGGGAAAACTAGCTTGGCCTTGAAAGCTGTGTGGAGGAATTTGTTACTTGTGCAAAAGGAGAGGGGGTAGTGTCCTAGGTGCTTGAGGGGCTAAAGGAAGATGTTTCTGGGAGGTGGGCACCAGGGGAGGAAGACAGAACACAGGGATCCTAGGCTCTCATTGGCAGCATCAGGAGACACAGAAGTTGGAACCAGAAGGCAGAGAAGTTTAACCATGCTTCTGGGATAAATGTCCATGGGAATGTGGGACACAGGAGAAATTATTTCACAGGCCTGTTCTCCCAACTCTTGCTTTTCTGGGACCTGGAGCTTGGGTGGCAATAGGACGCAGTGAGGGAGCAGAGCAGGCGTGTGCTTGCTGATAGGTAGGAGCCAATGGATGCAAGCTTGTCATCCCTGGGCAAAACACAGAAGGAAGAGTGGATGCAGACTGTATGTTTCATGGCAGATAAGAAAAGATTTCCTAGAATACCACTGAACATATAGTACACAGAAAAAGCTATTAATTAAAAGTTTAAAAACAGCTTGAGGCTTCATGAGAAGGAAAAAGCGTGCAGAATACATTCATTCATTCCTATTCTCATTCATCCAGTTTCAACTACTATTTATGGTGTCTTTCCTATGTCCTGGATAATGAGTTCGGGCTAGCAATATAGAGATAGGGAAGTTTGTTGCTGCTGACCTCAAGGAGCTCTTAGTCCAAGAGAAAGCGGAGACACATAAAAGACTAATTAATAAGCATAACTGAGGTGTATATTGAGGAGCACAAATCACAGAAATAATTCACAGGAAATAGAAGTCAGGTTGATCAACAGTTTCTTCTAAGTCTCAAGTATAAAAAGACTCTTACCCTCAAGCAAAATGGAAACAACCACCAACCTGGACAAGAGGGGAGTGTTAGGTACAACTTTCTGTAGGGGCCCTTTTTATGAGAGATTTAAAAATGAGGGAGCAGGAGAAGAAGAGTGAGGGGAAAGGAATTCTACGCAGATAAAAACAGGAGACACTATGTGTAAAGAAACGGTTACAAATTCACTTAAGGTAAAGTCAGGTAATATAAACGAGCCAAGTGTCCCAGTAAAGACAAAGCCAACAGCAAAGGCAGAGTGATATAAAGCCAATGGCTCCAGCCTTGTGTTGAAGACACAATGAGTGAGGACTGAGACCAACAGATGAGAACATGTGTCTTCTAGAGGGGAGAACAGTGCTCAGATCCAAACAGTTATTGTCATTACTGACCGTAAGTCCAGGGTCACCATATCACTCATATTTCAAGAATAAGATGTAAAGTTCTGATATGACATTTATCAACTTTAAAAGCTTGGCAAGTCATAAAATATTTTTTTAATGTGCTAGACTATTGTGAATAGTGCAAAGACTTGGATACAACCCAAATGTCCATCAATAATAGATGATAAAGAAAATGTGGCACATATACACTATGGAATACTATACAGCCATAAAAAGGATGAGTTCATGTCCTTTGCAGGGTCATGGATGAAGCTGGAAACCATCATTCTCAGCAAACTATTGCAAGAACAGAAAACCAAACACCACATGTTCTCACTCCTAAGTGGGAGTTGTACAATGAGAACACATGGACATAGGGAGGGGAACATCACACACCGTTTGTGGGGTGGAGGGGTAGGGGAGGCATAACATTAGGAGAAATACCTAATGTAGGTGACGGGTTGACGGGTGCAGCAAACCACCATGGCACGTGTATACCTAGGTAACAAACCTGTACGTTCTGCACATGTACTCCAGAACTTAAAGTATAATAAATAAAATGTGCTAGACAAATACTAACAGATTTTCCAGTTGGACTAGGAATGCACCATTAGTTCACTTCCCTAAAGGAGTGAGCAAGAGCACAGAAAGCTCACCAGACGGCAAGGAGTTAAGTAAATTCCCACTGCACTCAGAAAAAAGTTCCAGCTTCCAAGCATGAGGAGAAAGGTCTTTCCTGACATGGCCTTTCATTGCTTTTCCGCCTCATCCTATCCCTCCCTTTCCAGAATCTATGTTCTAGCCATGGTAAACTACTTACGGTTTGCTCCAATTTGCTCTGTTATCTCATCTCTCAGACTCCTTGTCGTGGGTGGAATAGGGGCCCCCAAAATGACACATCCAAGTCTTAATCCTGGCAACCTGTGAATATTCCCTTAGTTGGAAAATCGTCTTTGCAGATCTCATTAGTTAAAGATCTTAAGATGAGATCATTCCGGATTTAGGGTGGGCCCTAAAGCCAATAGGAAGTATCTTTAAAAGAAGAGAAGACAAAGACAGAAGAAAGGGTGGGATGCACGTAAAAGGCCACATGAATGTGACCTTGTGGAGGCGGAGATTGGAGTGATTCTGTCACAAGCCAAGGAACACTCATAGCCACCAGAAGCTGGAAGATGCAACCAAGTGTCCTCCCCTAGAGCCTTCAGAGGGAGCAGAGTCCTGCTAAACCCTTACTTTCAGATTGCTGGCCTCCAGAACCATGTGAGAATAAATTTATATTGTTATAAGCCACCAATTTCGTGGTAATTTGTAGCCCTAGAAAATGAATGCAGTCCTCAACCACCCACCATCCTTGCCTGTCTCTTCCTTAGATATCACTTCTGCCTCCTAAAAGCCTTCTGGCTGCCCCATTACCCTGTGCCCATGCATGAGAGCACTTATTATACACGTAATTGGTGGTGCTGGGTTGTTTTTGGCCTCCTACTCCCGCCTGCATCTGGGTGTTAAGCACCCTCAGAGTACGGGCTGCATGTCTTTGCCTTTAAGTTCCTAGACCCGCTGTGTGCTCAATAATTGTTTGTTAAATTGGCTAATAAGTGAATCAATTTTTATTTTCAATGTTTTGTAATTTAACTAACTTATAATTGCTTGGTTTTATGACCTATATTTCTTCTCTAATACGTAGTCTAGAAGTTATAAATTGATATAAAAATATAGTGAAATCGGCCGGGCACGGTGGCTCAAGCCTGTAATCCCAGCACTTTGGGAGGCCGAGACGGGCGGATCACGAGGTCAGGAGATCGAGACCATCCTGGCTAACACAGTGAAACCCTGTCTCTTCTAAAGAATACAAAAAATTAGCCGGGCATAGTGGCAAGCGCCTATAGTCCCAGCTACTCAGGAGGCTGAGGCAGGAGAATGGTGTGAACCCGGGAGGCGGAGCTTGCAGTGAGCCGAGATTGTGCCACTGCACTCCAGCCTGGGCGACAGAGCAAGACTCTGTCTCAAAAAAAAAACAAAACAAAAAAAACCAAAAAACAATTTTATATATATATATAGTGAAATCAAGATTCATATATTTTGAGTCCTTTTAGAAATCTCTTATTGGACACTAAGATAACTGGTGACAGTGAAAATGACTAATCAATAATGACAATCTAGATCTGTTAATGTAAAGGAAAAGATAAAGGTCACTACAGAAGAAAAATCCTGGGGATTATTTGTGACCACCAGGTCAATACAAGTCAAGAGCATGATGTGTCTGATCAAACAATTAAGCAAGCACACTACAAACCAAAACTAATGCCATATTTGATTCATTATCACTGGATCATTTTTGAGGTGTCTGTACAAACATTAGGTCTGTGACATCCCTCCATCTGTAAAGCACTTTATGGTTCATAGAATTAAAAAAATATTAAAGCTGAAGGAAGTTTACAGAAAATCTAGGTGCTTCTAAACCACATTCATGAATTCTTGGGTAACTCACAGAGGGGCTTCTGGAGTCTTTATGGAGTTGGGGGTGGGTTACATGATTGTATGTTATAGGACTGGGTATATAGTTTGTAGGGTCCAGTGCAAAATGAAAACGAATGACAGACAGTTTTTCAAAAATCATTACAAATTACAAAATAGTGACAGCAGAGCATTAAACCAAGCATGCAGCCCTCCTGAACACGGGCCCTGTGTGAGCTGGTAGGTGCTGGAGACAGGACCTGAAGCGGGTCACACATCCATGAAACCAGGCCAGCACATCATAATCTCCATTTCAGAAAGTTGCGTAGGCAATTTATATAAAGAATGAATGAATTTCAACCAGCAAGAGTAGAGGCTATTAGGACATTTTTATTAGCAATCCAGGCAAGCCATAATGAGGGCCTGAACTAAGTCTGTACAAGTGGGAGGGGAGAGCTGTTTTATCATCCTAGGTAATATGACTGTTCACCTTTACTATTTAATTTTCTTCATTTTAAGTATATTTGTAATAACCCCCAATTTATGATACCAACACCATAGAGCTTCATGAAATAGAAAGTACCCAATAAGAAAACTTTATGGGATAAGGAAAATCAATTACAAGAACAAGTCAAACGTCCCTGTGATTGTATGTTGAAAATAGCCCCACTGAATTAGTGGGTGTCACTATATGTAAGTTAAACTTCATAGCAAGGAATATGAGAACACAGGGGCCATTAAGAATAGTTAAATATAAGAAATATGCTTGCTTTATGTGCAGTGGTTCCTTTCACGTTCCTTATCTGGCGGGTGCACTCTGATTACTTGCTCACTCTTTACTGAGAAGCCCGCAGTATCAGAACACTGCATTATGCCATGGCCATGCAGGTAGCAAAAGACCATGCTGGAAATCAAAATCCCACTCTCTTCCAAAAAAACTACAGAGACATTCGCCGCCTGGAACGAAGTGCCCAGGGTAAGGGACCTGGAATTCTGCATGGACAGCCACCTCAACGTGCACCTGAGTTTACTGGCTGCAAGGGGGAGGCAACGGAATGAAGCAGTTCCCAGAATAGACATGGGGGATGTTCTGGATTCAGATCCTGTCTCCAGCATATACCAGCTGTGTGACTCTGGGCAAATATACCAGCTGTGTGACTCTGGGCAAATATACCAGCTGTGTGACTCTGGGCAAGCTACTGAATTTCTCTGAGCCTCAGTTTTCTCATCTTTAATTTGAGAATTATAATAGTACCTATGCAATTTGACTATAAGGATTAAATGAGATAATCTATGTAAAGCACTTAGCACAGTACTGGCATAAACAGTAGAAAGAAATCACTTATTATTTACACAAATACAGTGAACCCTTCTGTGAAAAAAATGAGTTAAAAGGTCTTAAGTTTAAGGGCTTTTTAGTGTGTAAGGAGCATTCTGAAGTGGGTTGCTGAAGGGTTCTGTGCTGTACAAGATGCTGAGGACATGGCTATGAGCAGCCATAGACTCAGCTAGAGACAAGGAGTCCTCCAGCCAGCATCTCCAAATTCAACCCAGTTGTCTCCATGTCTACAGGCATGTTGGGAGTACTCAGAATTATTTACGGGTGTGCAACAACATTTCCTGATCCTCAGGATGTGCATGGATCCCCTTCAGGCAGTATCTCCAACTATGGGATTGCTTAAAAGTTTTCCCAGTTGAGACTGGAATGGTGAAGAAGCTTAGTAGGAGGACGTGTGGGGTCTTATATAAATGCCAAGGTGCATCAGACAATCTCTCTTGGCTTTAACAGAATTGTCAGAGATAATGCAAATGGGTACTTTATTTAAGGAACTAGACCTATTTATTCAGAACAATCGATCCAGTGCTTTGTGTAGGCACAACCTCTAAGTCTTGGGTATTTTTTCTGCATCGGAATACATTGAGACAATAGATTTATTAGAAGACAAGGGCAAGTCATCTATTAGAAAGTCTTACTTCCAAATAATGAGCACTGAATATATGGCTGTTGTTGTTTGAACAAATCAACATATTTGTCTAAGTCTGGGTTATATTTACACACCAGCTGGCATTGTGATCACTATAGAGAAACAGTCTGTAGCCTCAGAGATGTTACAGTCTACATGAGGTAGGAATACACACATGATAACTGGACAAGGGTAATCTCTAAACTTTTTAAGTGCCACATCTACCAAGACCTGCAGAGATCAGAACACGGGCAGTGGCAAACTAAGGGTGGGGCGTAGCAGCAGTCTGCCCAGGTGCAGGCAGTGAGAGGATGCAACAGTAAAACCTACTAAATGTCTATCTGCTTTTTATTGTTGCCATGCTGTAGCAGTTCTAAGCAGTGTCAGTGATAACACACTCCTGCCCTCTAAATCTCTTGTTTGTTGTGGCACACTGTATTCTCCAAAGATAGCTGTAACAGTCTCTAACCCCTTGCATTCTTCAATCTTCCCTATTAAGAGGTGGAATCAAATTTCCCTCCCTCTGAATCTGAGCAGCCTTAGCAATCTGCTTGTAATCAAGAAAACACAGTAGATGTGGCACCATGAGCTCATACGATTGAGCTCGTAAGATGCATTTCTGCCTGGTTCACTGGAACACTGGTGCTTGGAGTCTTGTAGGAAGCTGCACTCCCTGGAGCTGCCACACTGTGTGGAAGCCAAGGCATGTGAGAAGATTATGGGTAGGTTGTTGTGTTCTTCACCTCCTCATAGCCCAAGTGCAGTAAGGTGAATGAACAATCCTTCAGATAATTGCAGCTCCTGGCTATCAAGTCACCTTTGAAGTCAGCCTTTGAGTCTTCCCAGTTAAGGTTGGAAACACCATGGAGAAGAGAGAAGATAGCCACATTTTGCCTTTTTCAAATATCTGACCTACAGAGTCTGTGAGCATAGTAAAATGGTTGTTTTATGCTAAGTTTGGGGTGGCTTATAATGGAGCAATAGTAAACAGAACATTGATATAAGTTGAAATAACTTGCAGTTATTGTTGAGTATTAATAATATGTATGTAAGCTTCAAATAAGCATGCTTTTGTTACATAATCTCTAATAAATACTGTATTACACATGGAAATTAATTCAAGGAATGCCCAGCTATATACATTTGCCCCCTAGCAGACATGTGGACTCAGCTACTCATAATCATCTAGAGAGTAAGCTCATAAAGTTTGGGAATCATTTGTGACTTTTGCTACATTTAGTGTCTCCAGTCCCTGTGGTGGTGCATTTAAACTGTAGATATGAAAAAAAGAAAAAGGAAAAAAAGACATGATAGCATAGTAATTATAAAAATGAAGAAGGAGAACTTGAGCTATTTCAGTTCTTCCAATCTATGTGACCACCTGGATTTTTTTTTTTCATGTCTAAATCTTAAAACAGTAAACTAGTGTGAATGCAAAGTATAGTATTTTTGCTGGGTGTGTTGGCTCATACCTATAATCCTAGATACTTGGAAGGCTGAATGGGAGGACTGCCTGAGCCCAGGAGTTCAGGGCTGCAGTGAGGAATATACAAATAATGAAGCAGCCTGAGAAACAGGGTGATTTTCTCAAAAAAAAAAAAAAAAAAAGAAGTATAGTATTTTTACTGGGTAAGTGCAAATTTTAGTCCATACATAAAATAGCATACTGAATATTTATAGCTTTAAAATTAAAATACATTTATATATTTATATAAATGTAAATATATATTTAAATTACTTATTATATATTCAAAGTAATATATATCATTCTGTCACAAAGACACATGTACATGTATGTTCACTGCACCACTACTCACAATAGCAAAGACATAGAATCAACTATGGGCTCATAAAAGATGATGAAGTTCTGCCTGGTACACTGGAACACTGGTGCTTGAAGTCTAAATTCCCATCAATGATAGACTGGATAAAGAATACGTAGCACATATATACAATGGAATACTATGCAGCTGTAAAAATGAATGAGATCGTGTCCTCTAAAGGAACATGGATGTATCTGGCAGTCATTATCCTTAGCAAACTCATGTAGGAACAGAATACCAAAACCAAATACCACATGTTCTCACGTACAAGTGGGAACTAAGTGATGAGAACACATAGAGAGGAACAGCACACACTGGGGCCTATTGAAGAGTGGAGGGTGAGAGGAGAGAGAAGATCAGGAAAAATAACTAATGGGTCCTAGGCTTAACACTTGGGTGATGAAATAATCTGGACAACAAACCCCTATGGCACATGTTTACCTAGATAGCAAACCTGCATATGTACCCCTGAAATTAAAATAAAAGTTAAAAAATTAAATATATCTTAAAATGTTTAAATTTAACAATGCACATATAGTATATTTTTAAAATATATTTTACCTATTCTTATCTTAAAACTAAAAAATAAATCAATAAAATAATGATTATTATCACATAATTATTACTGAAAATAATTTTTCCATATAGAGAAAGAGATGCTAAAAGTGATTTGCTTTTGTGTCAAATATGCTAGGTGCACCACTGAAGATGCGCAGATTAATTTTAAATAAAAAGATGAGAAAAAGCCTTAAAAAGGGGATTGGCCTTAATCTAGGTTGCAAAGGTAAAAATAAGTTTTTTCTTTTTTCCCACTACTTAGCATCTAACCCCCTTCTTGTGATTGGGAAATTCTCCACACGTATTGTCTCCTGTGTGGGAAGCATATATTATATCCCACTACCAAAGCTAAACAAAAATCTGAGTGTGGCCTTCCTCAAAGCCTTGGCAGGCCGGCCACTGGCACATGATCCACACTTAACCAGATGCTCTGCAAACGATGCAAAGAAGCGGGTGAAGTGAAACATCCCTGCCACTGGCAGCCACAGTGGTGGCAGCACAGGTGGAGGCATGGAGAAGCGGTGGTGCCGGCGACGCCAGGGTCCTGCAGTTACAGCCGTGTATCCTCAGCGCACCCTTCCTGTTGTCTGGTCTTGACTGTGGTTCTGGCTGCTTAGGTTCTAACGGTTCCTGCTCATTCCCTGGGCCTCATTTTCAAGCCTCTCCTTTCACCTCATTTTATTTAAATCAACTTGACTCATTTTCTATTATTTATCATAGAGAACGCTGATGGACACACAAAAAGGTGAATACAGTTTTGATGGGTGGAGGCACTGGAAATGTAGGTTGAGAGAAGAGCACAAAGAGTCTAGTGTAAACGAGTGGACTAGAGTGATCAAAAGTAGTCTAATATGGACTGGGTTCGCATGAAGTGACAGAGGGCATTATGTAGTAAGGGAGGGGGTTCAGGTTGGGCACCATGACAAAATGCCATAGGCTGAGTGGCTTAAACGACAAAACTTCATTTTCTCACAGATCTAGAGGCTGGAAGTCCCAGATGAGGGTGCTGGCATACTTGAGTACTGGCGTGGGCTCTTTCTGGCTTGCACATGCTGCCCTCTTGCTGTGTCCTCACATGGTGGAGAGAGCTAGGATGCAAGCTCTTTTCTGTCTCTTCTTATAAGGACACAATCCCATCATGGGGGCCTTACTCCTTCATGATCTCATCTAACCCTAATCAGTTCCCAAAGGCTTCATCTCTAAATATTATCACTTAGGGGTTAGGGCTTCAACATATGAATCAAGGGAGGACAAAATTTAGTCCATATCTGGAGGGAAGACAGCTTTTTAGCCAGGTCTAAGAGCGCCTTATATAGCGCACGTAGGAGTGTAACGCTTGAAAGGGCTTTCACTGGGAGGACAGGTTATGGAGAGATTTTATGCAAAGGGAGAAGTGCTGATAACTCATGCTTTAGGGATGTTACTCCAGTGGCGAAGTGCAGAATGGACAGAGATGAGAAAAGAATTATGTTAGGAAATTTATTGGAGATGATCCTGCAATAGGCAAGGCAAACAACACAAAGAAGCTAAATTCAACCAGTAGAATAACATATATGATGAGTCTGGATTTGAGAGATATTTCAAATATTTTAAACGAACAGAATTAATCAGACATCTGGATGTGGGGATGTGGAAGAGGGAGCAGTTGAGAGCGACTCAGAGATTTCAGGCTTGGGTAACTGGAGGGTAGGAATGCCAATAATCAAGTCAGAAGACACAAAAGCAGATGGTTGGGAGCAGTGGTAAGATCATGGTTTTGGTTTTGGAAATTCTGAGAGTAAGTGCTGAGACACTCCAGAGATATGTTCAAGTTAGGCATAAAGTCTGGAGCTGAAGAGAGAGGTTAAGGCCAATGAAGGAGTTGTGGGGTTCACTTGAAAGGCATGGAGGTGGGAATAGATGAGATCACTGTTGGAAGGGATAACAGAGGGAAGAAAAGATCTAGAACAGAAACTCGCTAACTGCTGGTAACAGCTTTCTGACATTGCAATAAAGCACTTAATGAGAAGAAAAGCAAATTTGAAGAATATAATGTTTCCAACATATTAAAAAGAGACAAGCTGAAATAGAGGGAATAATTAAGAGTATCCATGCTATTGAGAAGGCCAGCAAGACAAGGATCTGAAGAGGTTCTTGATAAGATCTGGGGTATGAGGTCTGAGGAGTGGTTTCAGGAGAGTGAGTGTGCACGTGTGTGTGTGCGTGCGTGTGTGTGTTTGTGGAAGTGGAAGGGGCAAACCCCATGTAACCGGTTTATAAGGTGAGAAAGTGTACAATAGTCTTTCCAGAAATTTCTTTCAAAGATGGGATGGTAGCTTGAATTAATGGAAAATTTTTGTGCGATTGTGGGTTTTGTTTTTTTGATAGTGGAATTTTTAGCCTGTCCAAGGAGAACATATTTCCCTATGATGTACAGAAGTTAACAGCATAAGTCTCTGTAATAGAAAGATGCCTGATTAATGTATTTGACAGAACAAAGAAAGCAGTAAATACACTGTACATAAAGTACTTAGCACAGTAAGGACACAATAATTATTTTTATACCCCAAATTGCTGTATTATTATAGAGAGATTTCTACTTGTTCTTTGGAGGCTTTTGTTCTCCTTCCAAGAGTTTCTTTAAACGGCATAAACAAACAAACAGCTCAAAGCAGACGGCTTATAAGAAGGTAACCTTTATTGTAATACAACAGAAGAGGTACCAAGAAATCTCCTCGATTTAAATGCATCCTCAATTTAGAAGGAGTTTGATAACTGCAATTACAGTGAGAGAGAGAGAGAGAGAAAGTCTCGCTCTGTCGCCCAGGCTGGAGTGCAGTGGCGCAATCTTGGCTCACTGCAACCTCCGCCTCCTGGGTTCAAGCAATTCTCCAGCCTCAGCCTCCTGAGTAGCTAGAATTACAGACATGCACCACCATGCCTGGCTAATTTTTTTTTCGTATTATTAGTAGAGATGGAGTTTCACCCTCAAGTGATCCGCCTCAGCCTCCCAAAGCTCTGGGTTTACAGGCATGAGCCACTGCACCCGGCCTACAGTGCTATACATTTTTTCCTATATGTTAAGGCACTTAAAATGTAAATATAGACACAGGGAGGTTCAGAGACGGTACTATACCATGCTGTTAATCTCTGGCTGTGCATTAGCTTGTTAGATCCTCTCTGCATTAGGACTAGGTGAAAGCAGTGTGGCAGCCACAGAGGTAAGTTTCTCTCATCTCTATTTCAAGAAATATTGTGTCATTCTGCTGTAAGGAGACCAGTGAGCTGAGTTTCCACCTCTAGTGCATTGGATGGTAAAAGCTTCCTGCTGATCTGGCTCCTACAAGCATGGAGAAAGTGATAGCTCTATCTGAATGACGGTGAACAGCCTGAATTGTCTTGGCAAATGGGTAGGAGGAGGAATTAAAAGGCTCCAGGAAGTGGGCATTGCTGGAATGTACACATCACGTGAGAACTGAAGGCCCACCAGATAATTATTAGCCTTGAGGGGTGGACACGTCATTCACTGAGGCGTCAGAGTGTACTGGTGAGAGGGACACCAGCATCACTCAGAAGTTCAGTGATTCCTTTCCTCTGCAGGACAGGGCTGATGGTAGGGGAGGCTGTCACAAAGCTGGGTGCCTTAATATCAACGGGGATTACAGGGTCCCTGAAGAAAGAGAAGCCAGATGCTGGGCTTAACCACCAAAAACTAGTGGGTTCCAACTGTCACAACAATGCACAAAGTCAGAGTGACAGCCAAAGGGACTTAATACACAGAAAGTTATAGAGGTGGTTTATAGAACATAGCATCCATGAGGGGCAAAATAGACAGGGAGCCACGAGATTACCTAATATGTATCATCCCAAGAAAAGGGGAATGTATGATCTGAGGGTGGGTGCCCCAGGGAAAATCTTCAACCCTTTGCACAGTTACCAACACTGAATGACTTCATTGCCTGAAGAGGCATCAGGTCCCCAGAGGGAAGGACCCTGAAACACTACAGGAGGTATACATTGTAATGACATCCCCAGTCCTTCTTCAAAAAGACCCACAGCCATTTACTCAGGTTGCCATATACTGGAGAAAGAAAAAAATCTAGATATTTTGAGGATGACTGGACACAAGGTCTGTGTAGACAATGATACCTGGAGACCTGAATTAGTGTCATCACGGCCCCCTGTTAGAGTAGGGACATATAAGCCTAGGTAATAAATGAGTCCAGGCCAAAGTCTGGCTGAGAGTGGATCTCTTAAGTCTGTGAGCATATCCAGGGGTCATTTTTCTCAGTCCATGAGTGCATAAATGGGGATGCACAATACTTGACAAGAGGAGTAACTACTTATTAGGGGAATTCAATTGAAATCTTCTGAAACTCCAAGATAATAAATAAAAACTACTACTGCATTATTGAAGGGAGGATGGTGAAGATTTAATGTCACCTCTTAAGATCTCAATAATGCAGGAGTGCTGGCTTTTCTATTTCCATGTAATTCGCAAGACTGTTCAGATCCTGAAGGATAAGTGTAGACCACTGAATCTTCAACCAACCAATATTGGCCATTGATTTGTTTAATGGGTTCTTTCCAATTCTATTCAAAAAAGAGGATGAGGAACAGTTCACATTCACCTGGTACAGGCAATTCTTTACATCATAGTTGATGTCAGTGCTATATTAACCCTCCCACTCTCTGCCATAACTTAGACTAAAGAGATAGAGATAGTTTGGATGTCCCACAGTTTAGATGTCATTGGTCATTTATATACAAGACATCATGCTGACAAGACAAACCAGAGGTGGCTAGCACACTGTAGGCCTTGGTAAGACATACACATTCCAGATTTGGGGAGATAAATCTTACAATATTCAGGGCCTAATGACATCAGTAAAGATTTTAGGGATCCAGTGGTCAGCGGCATGCCAGACATTCCCTCCAAAGTAATTGATAATTACTGCATCCCATACCCCTACCACAAAGACGGAAGCACAGTACTTTGTAGATCACTTTGAGTTTTGGGAAAAACACATCCCATACCAATAAGTATTGCTCCGCCCCATATACTAAGTGCTATTATCTGAATGTGTGTATCCCCCTCACAAACTTATATGTTGAGATCCTAACTTGCAAACTGATGGTATTAAGAGGTGGGGTGCTTAGGTTTTGAGGGCAGAGCCCAGAGAGCTAGCTCATACTTTCCACCATGTGAGGGCACAATGAGTAGAGACCATGTATGAACCAGAAAGCAGGCCCTTGCCAGACACTAAATGACCAGAGCCTTGATCTTCTACTGTCTAGTCTCCAAAGCTGTGAGAAATGAATTTCTTTTGTTTATATGTTGTACTCAATTTATGATATTTTGTTAGAGCTATCTGAATGGACTAAGATACTGGGTGGCATACAAAGCTGCCAACTTTGAATAGAACTTGAAGCAAGAAAGGGCTCTGCAGCAGCAGGTACAGGCTGTGGGGAAAGCAGCTCTGGTACTTGGGCCATGTGATCCAGCAGATGTTTCAGGGATTGATGTGTCAGTGGTGGGAAAACATAGAGTCTGGAGCTTATGGCAGGTTCCAGTGGGGGAATCGCAATGTATGCCCCAGGGGTCCGGGAGTAAGGCCATGTCACCTGCAACAGATAATTGTGTTGTTTGAAAAACAGACTCAAGCATGTTGCTGGGCCTGACATCAAATGACCATGGATTCAGAGTTGCTCATTATAAGTTGTTGTTGTTGTTCTGTTCCACCTTTTCAAAGTGATATTACCTACCATGGAGTTCTACCCAGCTATAAGCACTGCCAGTGTTGGTTTTGTTGTTACTCAGTCAATTGTTGCAAATGGAAAAGAAGTTAAAAATACTTAGAAGTTGTCACTTTAAAAAACAAACTTATTTAACATCTTAAATGATTTGCAGAGCAGAATATATAAAAATTATAAAATATGCATTCACTTAAAATTAAAGAACAACCAAAATCCAATAATCAAGACTATTTATATGGCTTTTAGTGCTTGAGCTACCTGGTCATCTGGAAAATAAGACATGAGACAGGAATTTCTGGAGCACACACGTTTTCAACTATCTTCCTAATTCATATTATGCATCATTTAATTAAAATCAACTAGCAAGTTTCCTTCACCTACTGTGCATGAAGCACTGCACTCAGGATAACTCAAAATTAGGCTGCCTTCTCTTCAATGGGGTGCATTCCAGGAGGTAGTATGATGTAAAAGATCAAATATCGACTTTGGAGCCACAGTGGCCTGGGTCACATTTCTGGTTGTAAAACATACTAGCTGAATATCCCTGGACAAGTTAACTAGCTTCTCGTAGTCTCAATTTTGTTACCTGTAAAATAAAGACAGTCGTACTTTCATTTTAGCCACTCTAAACAATTAGCCATATAAAGAGGTAAGGTAAAGTAACTAGTACAATAGTAGGCCGATAGTCACTTTTCAATAAATGGTAACTGGGACATGGGTTTGAAGTAAAACAGCAGAACAATTGGCCCATGAACTTGGCCACATTTAGCCATAGTGTAAGTAAGCTGGTGATGGTTTAGAAACTCTGAGGTGTACACTATAGTACTGGTTCTAGGTCTAGATCTGATTTGTTTATTCCTGTGCTTTAGGAGAAAGTGCTTAGAGATTCCTTAGCAGCTCCAATCGGTACTCACCCTGCCATGGCTCAGGCTTGGCAGCTCACAGAGTCCTAGCTTACTCCATCCCTCAGAAACTATGACTTTCATTTCATTTTATCTGGTCCTGGTCGCATCAGTATACGGGCTCCCAGTCTTAAGGAAACCAGCTAAATCCAAATCCAAATCCAAATCCAAATCCTGAGATTCTGTCTAGGGATTTTGATTTTATGCCCGAGATTCTGTGCTGATCTTCTTAAAAGCTTTCCTTTGCCTTTAGTTTCTTTCAATTTTAATTCCCTCTTTACTCTCTACCAGACCATTTTTAAGCTCCTGAAGGAGTTTATATCAGTATGTAGAGACTTTATGCATTCTAGGTATTCAATATATATTTATGGAATTGAATCAAACACAAGCATTCTGAAGCACTGCTTCTGTAATGTCATTTCTCAGTTCCACATTGCTTATTAATTCAAGTCATAAAGCCTCAGATTGGTTTACCAAGTCTTCCTGATTCATTCACCCTTGCTAATCCTTAAATCCCGCAGTTCCAAATATACGCCCCTGTGCTGATGTTCCCCCTTACCTGTTTCTGATTGTTTCAGTGTTTCTTGTTTTTTGCCTTTGCTCCTGCTATTGCCTTTCCCTGGGACACTTCTTCTCCCCCTATCCAAATAATGTCCATCTTCAAGACTCACCCGAAGTACCACTCACCTCTGAAGCACTTCCCGTGATGCTTGCCAGCAGGACCTCATCCCTCCTGGACATTGGGTGGGACTCGTCATTACCAGATACTCTAACAATCATATTCCATAGAGAACTTTATTATACCCACTCCTCAGGGCAGACTAATCCAGCATTACAGTAAGCACAGTACCTAGGGCTCGTGACACTTTGAAGCACCCGTGAAAATATCATAACTTTTTTTAGAAGCAGAAGGTAAATGTGAATTTTTAGGTTAAAGAAAATATTTACTGTATAGCAAGTATATATTATTTTTATAGAAATACACTTGTAAAATATTATTTTTAATTTTATTTATTGTGGAAGGGGCCCATGAAGGCAAAAGTACCTAGGGTCCATGGAAGTCATAATACAGCCCTGTCTTATATTGTCCTATAATAGAAAGTCTTCTTTTCTTGATTAGAATGTTCAAGATGCTATCAGCAGTACCCAAGCTGACGTTTGCTAACGTCTAAGAAACCCCAGACACATAAATATAATTCTGTGGCATATTTTTCAATATTTCAAAGAGCCTAATCAAATAGTATATTTACCCATAATAAGCCCACATGCATTAACTAAAACGTCAATGTTCTTTGCTTTTGGCTGGGAGTACACTAAGTCATTTGGTGACACTGGTGATCTCGTGCTGGTTAGTGGTTGTTGAAGACATGGGAATTTCTGTGATGTGACTGAAGAACCAGAAAACCATTATAAAGCCACACGTCACTCACAGAATACCCAAATATAAGTGTCTTTTACAGAAGCCAAGTAAAATTAAGGTAAGGATGCAGAGTATCCCTGGGTCTTTAGTCATTTACTTAACTGTTTATCATCATCTAAGCCATTTTAATAGTTTTATGTGTGTAATTGCAAAACAGCATTATTATATTTTTGATTATGAGCAATTATGTAATACCTGGGCCTAAGATAGAATGGGAAAGTATTTAAAGATTTAAAAACTGTTTTAAAGATTTTAAAACATGCAGTTCATGGAGGAGTGTGGGGAAAGGGAGACAGGGTTAATACTGAAAGGGGTCCATGGCAGTGAAAATAGTGGAACCGAGTGGATACTTCATGAATGTCTTTTGTACTGTCCCCAACTACATCAATAACACTTAGCTGAAGGCTAATAGGTGAAACATCAATCAACTAATAATAGTGGTCATGGCACCAGTAGTCATAGCAATAGTATAGCAGTCACATTATGAGTGCATGCTCGGTAAATATTTTTGATGCATTACATAGTAAACGCTTCATCAAATTTGCTTATTTGAAATTTAGAGCATAGGGACCTTATACATTTCAGCATTACATTATTCCTAAGCAGGGAGCTTTAGAGGAATGGCTTTCTGATTGCAGCCAGATCTCTTTTGCCAGTGAAAAGAAGCACATGATGGCAGCCTGGAGCTTTTCATCTGGCTCACCCTATTGTTTCTCCTCCAAACACAATCACTGACCAGTCTCATGAAATCACCTGCTACAAGTAAACTGACATGCACTCCCTGAATTCTTATACCTCCAAGTGAGGGCGTGCTCATGCTCTTGTACAGAATTAGGTAATAAGTCTCAAAAGAAGAGGGGGGCAAATAGACACTAGTGGGTTGTGTTTGTTTATTTAACCCTTGTCTCAGCAGCCTGTGAGCAGTGGTTGTTGTGCATGGGACTTTGTGAGCTTATTATAAAAGATGACTGTGTGGGTCATGAGAGTGGGATAATGCCAACGACTGGCCACCAATGGGGAGGGGGAGAGAGGGAATGATATTTTAGAGTTTCCACCAGTATTCTGGGAAAAGGGTGGGATAAATTGTTTAATGCCACAAATTCTTCCCATCCCAGTATATCCTCCTCATTACAATATGGCTTTGCTGCACTTCCCATCTCTAGGTGGAATCTATTTCTCTACTCCCAACAATCTGGGCTGGCCCTGTGATTTATCTGGACAATAAAATACAGTAACAGAGATGTGTAACAAGCTTAGGAACCTAAGTCTCAAGGTACCCTGCAGCTTGAGATGTTACCGTATTGGAAGGCAGCTCTGAGATGCCATCAGGGAAGATGACCCTTGTGAGAAAGACCTCTTGAGAAGGAGAGAGGCCCAGCTATTTGTGCTGCCTTAGCTGAGCCCAAACCCCAGATCTCTGAATTAGCTGAATGTGTCCCATGAGAGAAGCAAGGATTGACTACCAGGAAAACCTCAAGGTCAACCCTACATATCCTGACAATAACAGATTGTTGTTGTTTTAAGGTCTAGGGTGGTTTATAATGCAGCAACACATAGCAGAAACAGAGGCCAATACATACAACTGACCCTTTTTTCTTGACATTTTCAAAAATCTAAGGTCAGAATTGGAAGTGACCCAAGGAGGTCATTTCATGTCTGCCTATTTCAAAAATTTATGAGGTTAACTGGAAATTCACCAAACATAATTTTTCATTCTCAACCTTGATGTTCATTTTCCTTTAATTGAAAAAAAAGCTGTAACCATTTATATGAAAAGAAATACCACAACGGTAAATTTAAACATTCTAATGTCACTGAACACTGAATTGTAAATTTGATGACCGAGGGTTAAATAACTCTCACAATTTTTTTTTTTCCTGGAGAAAATAGGAATAGAGCTTATTCTTATTATTATTATTCCTGAAAGTTCTCAGTAAAGCAAAATAAACCTCCATGATCAACTCAGCCTCAAAACCTTAATTAAAGGCAGATGTTAAGGGAGAGTTCAAATTCCTTAGTTTTATTTCCTAATCCAAATAAAGAGGCATCAGAAACATATTTTTCAGTTATTATTTATGTACTCCATAACAGGGCTCATTTATTTTTATTTATGCATTTACGTATGTTTATAACACCAACACCAAATTAAATAAATATGCCTTTAACTAAATACAGCCATAAGGCCATTTCCACAGAGGATACTGAATATATGGCTGCTTTCTACTATTTACTATCCATCAACATTCTGGCAAACATTTCATGAGACTGCATTAGTTTGAAACACCCCAACATTCCTACTATCAAGTTTTCCCAAGGTGCCTCTAGTGAAAGTGGGAAAGCAGATATTTGTATGTAAGTTCAAATACAACAGCAAAACCTGCCTATAAGGCTGACATGTGCAGCAGGAGTTATATTCAGAGTTGCCATAGCAGCCACCCACACTTACACACACACAAAGGGGTGGTGGGGTAAGACAGAGAAATAGCAGGGAACAGAATCTATTGTTAAAAAGACAGAAGTACCCATCAATGTAATTACAAGCAGGAATCCTAGTTTGTAGTCTGAACCAGTGTTTAATGGTAGAAGATTTCCCAGTGCTGGAGTGTCTATTAAGGGATTTTGCTCTAAATGAATCTACCATCTGCACCCTTGGCCTTACAGTTTACTGGACGCTGGTATTATGCAGGAAAGAATTCAGCTGTAGATACACACACTAGAGCTAAAATAATCTAATGTTTCCTTCTCCGGAACATTCAGAAACATTGTCACCAGAAAAATTTGTGGTTCTATGGATCTGAGAAAGTTACTTTACTTTTTGAGTCTCTTAATTTATAAAATAGGTAAAATAATATCACATACTTTAAGAAAATGTTACGAGAATTCAATAAAGTATCACAAATAATCAATTATTAAATAAACAATAATTATGATAAATAACTTTAAAAATACAAAGGAATTAGTAAAGTATTAACTAAGTTAGTAAAAGTGAAGCAATTGGTGCCTGACACACGGTAAATGTTCAACAAATGTTTGCTATAATAATTATTATCATTAATATTTCCAATTTTTATTACAGAACAGTATGATTTATAATTCAGAAGTTTATAAAACAAATGCATGCTGGCGGCAAGTAGATTGTAGCAAGACAAGATGTTAAGATTTTTCTAGTGCATAAACAATAATACTTTCTCCTGTAGCAATGCCTTTGAAACACTATTTTGCCAGAATAAAAAGGCCAAGTATATTATTATAGCAGCACAATCAACACCACTGGCAAACATTGGTTACACAGCAAAATCTAACGTGTACTGTGTTTTAAATTTTCATTTATTTGTTTTTTTAGAGACAGAGTCTTCTTTTGTTACCCAGGCTGAAATGTAGTTGAGTGATCATAGCTCACTGTAACCTCAAACTCCTGGACTCAAGAGATTCTCCCGTCTTAGCCTCTCATGTAGCTGGGACTACAGGCATGCAGCACCACACCTGGGTGAGGTGTTGCTTTTTTTTTTTTTTTTTTTTTTCCTCTCTCTCTGTTTTTGTAAAGATGGGGTCTCCCAGGTTGCCTAGGCTGGTTTCAAACTCCAAAGTGATCTTTCTGCCTTGTGGTCTCCCACAGTGCTAGTATTACAGGTATGAGCCACCACGTCCCATCTGAATCTAATATCTATTAGTATTAAAATATTTGTATAAGAACATTTGGGGTCAGAGAGTATTCTTGAATTTGTCTCCCATCATTGACTTGGCCATGTATTTATCACAGATATATCTGCAATTCACACCCAGATACAAACATAAACATCAAATTTAGATGTGATGGCAATGAGTGAAAAGGATTTTGTGACTTCTGATTCACTCAAGCTTCAATCCCTGTTTTAAGGCTGAGGGCTTCATATTCTAGTAGAGGTGAAACATAGAGTCAAGCAATTTCTTTAATAGAAAAGAATATGCATGGGTTACCATACTCCATATCAGGCCCAGAGGTACCTTAGAATGTGCAAGAAAAAGCAAGGCTAATGGGCTAAAGGAAACAGGGGAAATTAGAATAACAGACTTTGGGGGCACAGTGGGATGGCAAGGAGAGAGTTGTAACAGACAAACTTTAGAAAAGTTAGGAAGCAGTGGAAGAGAAAATAAATAGGATAGGATTAAGGAAAGAATCCTTGACTCCATAAAAAGTTTCTGGATGGGAGTTTTAAAATGTCCAGGCAGTGAGGGACAGAATTAACTTGGCTTAAAAACTTTAAAAATGTTAAAATGTATAATCTATGGTTCTAAAGTTATCCTGTCATTCTAAATGTTATGCATAACGTTACATTTCTCTTCCTAAATTGTCCTTCTATTTAGTAATCTTTATTTGAATCTCAAGTAGCGATGTCACAAGGTATTCCATATATTCTCTCTGCCTTTAGAAATAACAAGATTGTATGGAAAACATTTCCATTATCAAATAGCTCTCTGAGCGAAGAAAAATAATTCCAAGTTTTTCCAAATCATTAGAAATAATCAAATTTGGTTTCAAATTGGTCCTGAGACTTTACAGATCTCTAGTTAATAAGCTGAAATTGGAAGGAAGTAGATTTAGCACCACTGGGAAGGAGAACCCCAGAAGACATTTAAATTCTCTGGTCTGGCCGGGTGCAGCAGCTAACGCCTGTAATCCCAGCACTTTGGGAGGCCGACGTGGGTGGATCACTTGAGGTCTAAAGTTTGAGACCATCCTGGATAACACGGTGAAACCCCATCTCTACTAAAAATACAAAAATTAGCCAGGCATGGTGGCGGTCACCTGTAGTCCCAGCTACTCGGGAGGCTGAGGCAGGAGAATGGCGTGAACCTGGGAGGTGGAGCTTGCAGTGAGCTGAGATGGCACCACTGCACTCCAGCTTGGGCAACAGAGCGAGACTCTGGCAAACAAACAAACAAAAAAAAATTCTGACCTTATAGAGGTTTGTGGAAAAGCCTACAGGGAACACTTTTGGAGTCCACCTCCTGAGCTGTAAGGCACATCTTTGTGAGGAGTGAGAGGTTGATGGTACCACTGCTGGGGACAAGAGCTGCCTGCCAAGGCTGCCCTTCTTTGTCCTTCTGTATATGGGTAATGCACTCACTCACTTCTAACTAAAGGTCCTAGGATAGCTGCATGGGGACCTGGCTCTTGCCACAAAGATGATGGCCAATACTTAAGATTAAAGGAAAAAATAGAATTTCTAAGGACTCTTTGGTTAGTTCTATGAGAAAACATTAAATGCTAATTGAGATATGATGATACAGTTGCCAGTAACAACAGTGCTTTCTAGAAAAAAAAAGGGCCCCTTTCACTCCTAGCAGTGACTATGAGAGCTTGGATAGGCACTAAGAGGCCTAGGTAGTTCTCTTAATCATGCTATTACAAGTTCATGGGGAATGCTACAGAACAAATTTGTTTCCACTAAGTCCTATTTAATATAAAGACAAACATATTCTCAAATAGAAATGCTAATGGCCACATTTTTTAATACAACCAACTATCCACACATAATCTCACGAGAGACAACTGTCTTAATTTTGTTCAGAATACCAACAGCTATTATGAAAAATAGATTAAATGGCCTACAGAAAGATATGAATGTGCTTTAAGTGACTTTCATTATGGCAGGGAAAAAGAATGTCTACACTGGAAAAATTAACACTAATACAGACTAAGACAACAAATGTATAATCCTTACTTACAGTCAGATACATAGCTGCATAGACACTGAGAGCTGCTTCTTTGGATGGAAAGGTTTTCCGTGCTCTCATGATGAGATCTGGGTTGCCAGTACAGGCCTCTTCCCCACTGATGAACTGTGTATACTGTTGACATCCAAGTGCTGTATAATTGGGCTTACACAGGGCAAGGAAATGTGGGGCCAGATTTCCTGTGACTACTTGTCCAGCATTTACAAAGATATCTGTAGCAAACAGTCCAAATGTATAAATTCCTGGGGAAGAAAACAAATAATTTTAACTTCTTGCTGTGTGTGTGTGTGTGTGTGTGTGTGTGTGTGTGAATTTCAGTTTATAATAAACCAAAATGGAAATATCTTAGAAACTATAAATATTCCGTACGTATACATAGTTCCTTTCATTTCATTCCTCTCCAGTTATTTCCTTGGCTTTCTGGCGTGGTGAAAGTGGTAATTGCGCTACTACTACATGGTTTTTGTGCATGGCAGGTTTATAAGACATAAGATAAAATAAGAACATGTATTCTCAGACTCCGGGTAATATAATTGTTTCATGGAGTCATGTGTTCCTTAAGAGGGTATAGTCTATCATGCTCTACTAATGTCAGCAATTTTATTTTTTCCCCTATTTTTGAATTTTTTTTAATCGCACTAACATAAAGCAAAGCAGTTGTCTCTCTTTGATTACGCTCTTACTCCCATTCAGACTGATGTTAACGCTGCTGGAGGTGCCAATTAGCAGTAAATCCAGCGCCATCGGTTTTCATTTAAATATGGAAAATCTTAAGTAAAGCAGAATGCTTTCAGAGCAATCTCTACATTGCCTTCAGAAACACATTTTGTTAAAGTCATAGAACAGCTAGCAATTTATTTCTACCTTATCTTTTATGGATTGACTTTCAACTGATCCAATGTGGACTATTTAGTAAATAAGGCACTCAAAATTATAGGCTATTAATTATTTTTACGTTTTAAAATTTATTTACTTTGGTTACCTGAAGGTATAGAACTAAGTGTGTAGATATTTTTTCCTCCTTTGCTAAGGAACTTCCCAATTTACTTGAATACTAAAAACATTTTCTAAATTCAAAGTCATTTGTCATTATTGTTAAAACTTATTTTTCTATTATACAGGCAAAACAATTTTTGGCATTAATTTAAATTAAACTTACAGCTACAATCTTTAAGGATGTGGTACCAATGAAAAGAAATTCATGCTTTTATAATTTTGGGAATAAAATCCAACAGGACCTTTTAAAACTATCCCAAATTAATACTTCTAAAAGTATTGATTTATTAAAATGTCATATACTTATGTTATAATAATTAGATGTTTTTCTTTTTAGTCATATATTTCTGGATTGTTTGTTTCC
Organism: Chlorocebus sabaeus; assembly: GCF_047675955.1. Classification (NCBI taxonomy): domain Eukaryota; kingdom Metazoa; phylum Chordata; class Mammalia; order Primates; family Cercopithecidae; genus Chlorocebus; species Chlorocebus sabaeus. The sequence goes on along the minus strand of NC_132923.1, from coordinate 37,627,515 downwards.
CAAGCCTTTTAATCATTATTAGCTGTTGTATAGTATATCACCATAAAAGTTGTACTAGATCAAATAATTTTCCAGTATTAGATGGATAGCTGTTCTTTTAAATTTTTAAAATATTATATAAGATTACAAAAGGTTTACATACAAAAACCCCCACACAGCAAAACGCTATGTATATACAAATGGAAATGAAACAAAGATATTAGTTCTCTCTTCATCTAAAAATTCTAAAAGAAAACAATAAGAAGCCCTTTTTTTAACATCTCACCAGCCTTCTATGAATCATACAAAGTAAAGGTTATCAAAATCAGAAATTTGAGAGAGGCAGAGAAATTAAAGAGAACCGAGCTCAACAAAACTTCTCCTTCCAAAATCTCATGGCCAAGCATGGGAACCTAAATTACAAGTCTTCTTCATTTGTACACATTTGAAATCTAGGCTGTTTGGTGCAATGGGTTTTCCTGTTGGTAACAGAAATATTTGATAAGAATGTGGAAATGTCTCTTGACACTCTAAAGTTCCCAAATGTGTTTTCGAATTAAAATGTCAGTGCACCAGGCCCAAGGCTAATACTGTAGTTGACTACAAAGATAATTATTAAAGTGAGATCCTTTGAGTGTATCTACTCCACTGACCTAAAGAATAAAGTCACTACACAGAATGATGTACTATTATACAGAGAGGCTTTGCTTACATGCTTCCACTTTATTATAGCTAGAAACATCCAAATCATAAGGGAACAAGAAACAAATGAGGCTTTCGTATTTTATAAAATCACATAAGAAGAAGCATGCAGAGACTTAAAAGCATACTGTAAGCCAAATATTCTTTAGAAATATGTGTGCAAATGCAGAAAAATATTTTACTTAAATAGGCACAATGTAATTTGCTTAACAGTATTTAGGAAAGCAGCGATTTCTTTAAATACTTTTAATTCTGAGCATATTGTTGTATATTGCTTTTTTAAAAAATTAAATGACTTATACAAAAAGAAATTAGTCAAGAACACAGTATTGACACATGTGAAGAAAATAACTTTTAGGGTTTCATATAAAAGTTGTCCCTTTAACGGGATAAATGAGGGCTTTGGAGATACAAAACTTGATGTCAGTAAAAATAACAGTCTCGGATATGAAGGCCTTTCATCTTCAGAGAGATCTAAAAGCCTGATGACATTTGGCTAGTCTTTAATGAGTTTATAGATAGATTAGGTGATCTACGCATAATATCTTCAAAGTCTTCATCTTGATCCCTTCAATATGAGAACTATGTTGAAGAGTTACATTATCTTTAGTGCATCTCTTAATACTAATAAAAAATTATCTTAAATGGCATTTAGTAGATACAGATATACTTATTTTTATCTGACAAATCCAGGAAACAATTATTTATATTACATTGTATTGTGTCAGTTAAAAAAAAATGTGTCTAGGCTAAGTTCCTACTGAATTAAAATGATTTTCAATAATTCATACATGCATATATTTATTATTGCTAGTATTTCAGATTAAAAGTTAAATTATTAGTGAATCTTGTCCTCTACTAAAATCCTCAATACGTTTTTGTTTATATATGTTCTCACTCATAGGCGGGAACTGAACAATGAGATCACTTGGACTCGGGAAGGGGAACATCACACACCGGGGCCTATCATGGGGAGGGGGGAGGGGGGAGGGATTGCATTGGGAGTTATACCTGATGTAAATGACGAGTTGATGGGTGCAGCACACCAACATGGCACAAGTATACATATGTAGCAAACCTGCACGTTGTGCACATGTACCCTACAACTTGAAGTTTAATAATAAATAAATTTAAAAAATAATAATAAATAAAAAAATAAAAATAAAAATCAACCTAGAAGTAGTGCATGGAGTGCTACATTTCTTCTATTTGCCAAGTTATTTTTCTGTCCTTCGTGATGTTCAACAACCCACCTGGATTATCACCACCCTCCCACTAAGTATGGTCCAAAGATTTTCATAAACACAGTAATCATGTAATTTTTGGTTCTTAAAGAATATTAAACATCCAAAGGTGGTGTTCTTTTTGCCTTAAAGGAATGTGGAAATGACACCCTAAAGTGGGATCTTGCTATATTACAGAGAAAGTAGTATGTAATGTTTACTTTAAAAATTTTTAGTTTATTTTTCATTTCAGTAGATTTTAGGGGAACAGGTGGTGTTTGGTTACATGAGTAAGTTCTTTAGTGGTAATGTCTGGGATTTTGATACAACCATCACCCAAGCAGTGCGTAATGTTTACTTTTAAAAGCAAATTAAAACATTTCAAAGAAAAAAAAAACAAAACAATATTTACCAACAGTTACAATGTGAGTCATTTTAAGGGTTAGCTTATACACAGACACTGTTTCAGAAATATTAAAAATAATTTAATGAACACATACCAAGAAATCGGACCGTTCGGCGCACCAGCGGGTTTATATAGCAACAGTCTCCAGTTAAAATAGTTTTTTCCTGGTTTTCAAAATCCCTTGTGGCTAGTTGTAGGCAAAAGACAGCAGTTTCTCCAACTATTATCTTGAAAGAAAATAAAAGATTAAGGAATATTAGAATTTAACCAGTATAAACGTAAAATATTTTTATTTTAAAAAGGTAAAATGGAGCTCTTTGGAACGGTAATAAACTCAATGTAAAACAGAGCCATAATCGATTTCCTAGATCCTTTGATTACAGCCTTGTCCCTATGTATGTAAACCACATTTTTCTCATATTGAAAAATTATGAACAAAAATAGACAACACTTTTTATTTTCTAAAAGTCTTAATTAAAAAATTAAAACATACAAAAGATATGTAAGGAAGTACTCATTTATTTTTGGTGTGTAATTAAGCTCCATGTTTTATTTTTTTAAGTTACTATCTTATTTAAATTTGACTCTGCTACAGAATTCACAACAGATTCTCCATGCAAATATTTTTTAAAGCATCGGATATACACATACTAATTTAAAATCATATTAATACTTTTATAAATGAGAAAAAATAAATCTGCACACGTTTGACCTTGAGAGCCTCCTGTTCTGACACATTACTAGGACTTGTCATAATTAATATACTACTTATACTTTAGTATAAATGTTATTTTGATCTTCATTAAAACCATATGAAACTACGAATAGCATCCTACCCTTTTTAGAAGTAAAGAAACACCAAGACTTAGAACACAAGTGATTGCCCAAGTGCTGGCAATGGGAACAAAGTTCTGTTACAGATGCTTTGCTCTACTCTGCTGATTTATTAAAGGACCTGGCTATCTTACACTGGTATTTGTACCAATGGTTGTGATTTTTATACACGGTCCTCAAAATCACCCAGTAAGGTATTACAGCAAGTATTATTATTCTATTTTACAAAAGAGGAAATGGAGATTTAGGGAGGTTAAATAATGTGTTCCTTTTAAGGCCAGTCAGAAGCCAAGCAGAAATTTCTGACTCTATTTAATACTATGAACAACAGCACGAGAAATAAGATTAAGAGAAAAAGAAACTGGAGCTAACAGTGTGTCTACTAATTTGTCATTGTGAAGTTTGCTTTTATTATGTCTTGTCAAGCTTAATTAACAGGTTATACAGGGAGTCCCTGACATTCCCTGGGGAAATTCTTTTGGGGTCTCTATGAAAAGTAGTATCTATGATTACAAGATATTCAAAATAGAAAGAGTGAGGTAGAGAAGGAGATTACAGGAGAGTAGGTGTTTGACCTATTTTACCCCAGTGTGAACAGAAGATTATGAGACATCTCTTTTCATCCTTCTTTCTACCTCCTTTTCCTCTTTTCTTGCTATACTTCTTTGTCCCAGTAGCCCAGGGTTCAATGTTAAATCAGAAGACGTTGAGTGGAATTAATTAAAAGAGACTAGTTCTTGCCTATTTGGTGAGACTGGATTGAGTTGGAAGAGATAAGAACTTCCAACTTCCTCCTGAGTTTTAACTATGGCATTGGTGAAGTAGAGCGGATGTGTGATGAAACAGTTCATCCAGCCAAAGGATGCACAAGAATTATTTTTCATGAGTATTTGGAGAATCTGACAAGTAGACGAACTGTGTGTTTGATACCTTATCTCTCTTTCTGAATAACTTTTTTCTCATGTCCTACCTCCTCTTCATTGCACCTTGAAAGAAATTACCATGATGATGTTTTCTGGGTTTTCAGATTCAACTTCTTCTGGGTCTGTTTTACCACAGAATGTTCCAAAGTCTAACAATGCATCATCCACTCCACTTCATGAGCTGACCGGCTGTGCATATGATGGCTGTCCTCTCAGCCTCCTATTCTCCACTGCAGCTTCCACTGGGTCTCCATCCCCAGGCAGGCCCCACTCCATGGTACACTGCACCCCAACTCAGGCTAACATGCTAACCTCCCTAGAAGGTAGTAGATACCCAATCATTCTTATTTAATGCATAAAGGCATCACATTTTCAAGAAACTCTCAGCTTCAATAGATCAGAATGTCCTAGTCTGCTATTAACCTTTTGCCTGACTTCTAATAACCAACTCTGGCTTGTTCCTATGATGAAGGATCTATCCTGTACCTAGTTCCTAAAACCGGAGTCTGTATATGAAGTCCTTGACTTGATAATTCTTTTTAGTTACCAGGGTCTTAACAGACCAAGAACTGCCTTGTTGGGGCCACCTTTCCCAGGGCTCTCTTCCCAGTAGCTTTCTAACGCTGACCTCTTGCTTGCCTGCGTCTCAGCACATTTCACATTGCTGAATTTCTGATTTGTGTCCTGGGCATTTCTGTCAGAACAGTTTCTCAGTCACTGTCAGTTGGCTGCCACTATAAGAAACACACTTGAACTATGTTAACCAAAATAGTAAGTTTATTCTAGAGTTAGTTTCCTCAGAATTGAAGGGCAGGGAGCTTGGGGATTAGGCCCATGAATGGAAAGTCCTCAGGAGTCCAGGCAACAACTGACGCCATTTCATTCTCCCTCTTTCCCTGGCGTCACACTGTCTCTCATCTCAGTTTCTCTGTGTATGCCTTTCTGCCAGCCAGTGTTCCTGATTCTGAGCATACATGATTTCCCCAATTGTCTTCAAGAAGCTTATCTTGAATTTGTCAGCTCAGTTCAAGGAAACAGTTCAACTGATAAGATTTTCCAAACCTCAATTCCAAATTCCCAGGAGGTTTAGGTTGAGACAAGGCATCTCCCCCAGTCCAATGAGCCAAGGTTAAGAAGGTATGTCATGTACATGAAAATGTCACTGTGGGTAGAGGAGGCAGTTCTCAAACACAGAGTTGCTGTGCTCAGATGCCGATGTCAAACGCCTGTCCATCACATCTTGCTGGACTCCCTTCAGCCAATTCTTGGTCTAGACTAGCTCTTTCCGGCATGTTCTCTGGATACTGCATTCTGTCCACCTACTTGGACTTCATCTGCAAGGACCTACTTGGACTTCTGCTTTCCTCCAAGGGTATGTCTAATTCACATCCCCTAGTTCTCTTTCCCCCAGAGCTCACTGTGATATCCATGGAACCCCTCATCAAAACCATATTCTCTCTTAACTTCCCCCACCCAACTTCCTGAGTTAAAACTCCAATTGTTTACTGTTCTCAGATAATAATAATAATTATTATTATTATTTTAGATGAAGTCTCACTCTGTCACCCACGCTGGAGTGCAGTGGCACAATCTTGGCTCACTGCAACCTCCTCCTTCCAGGTTCAAGCAATTCTCCTGTCTCAGCCTCAGGTGGGACTACAGGCACATGCCACCACACCGTTAATTTTTGTATTTTTAGTACAGATTGCGTTTCACCATGTTGGCCAGGCTAGTCTCGAATTCCTGACCTCAGGTGATCCACCCACGTCAGCCTCCCGACGTGCTGGGATTACAGGCATGAGCCACTGCGCCCAGCCTGCTCTCAGATAAATTCAAATAAATGAAAATAAAATAATCCTAATTATGATGAATGTATTTATGTAAATGCCTTCTGAGTTAAGGGCGCGGTGGTAGACACTAATGTTTGAAGAAAGGCTTATAATCTAATGGGGTAGACACAAGCAAATTGGTTAATAATGGTACAAAGTTGCACAGGCTGAGCTTTATTTGACTGGTTTGGACAATATATGCTAGGAGAACGCTTAGGAAGAAGTGTCACTGTGTCACTGAGGGAATCTGTGGTGGCAATGACACATGTCACTCAAATCTCCCACTGCAGAGATGTTTACAGACAGATGGCCCCGGCTGCTGCTCCTCTGGATCCAGTACTGTATCCATGCTGAGGCCACACTTCTACAGGCTCCTCCTAGCTAATGACTAAGCATGGTGGGGGTACTAAGGTGAGCCTAATCTTCTGAGACATGGGATACCTCCAACTGGCAATTTTGGTTTAAAGATTCTCCATGAGCCTGACCAAATCCTTCTTAGAGTCATGCTTCCTATACAATCCCACTACCCCAACGAGACTACCTAACCTAGTCTGAAGTGTTTCCCACCCAGTCTTCCTTCTTTCTCCCTCGTGCGCACGGAGCGGGGCAGACCTCCATCACAGTCTGAAGGCTGTCTTTGCTGTCTCTGGCTTATCCCTCAACTTCTGCTTTTCACAGATTTTTTTTCTAACAACTCTTGTACTTCTAATCTCACTTGATAATTGCTTCTAGGAGAATATAAACATACACAGCATCAAAGATAGACAGGGTGTGATCCTTACTACACTTAGAGCTTATTATTAGATAAATGTAGAGAATTCAAAAACAACTCCAACTAGAAAGTATTTGGAGAGGAGGAGGTAACCTTTCTCCTATTAGCTCTCAGCTTGACCTCAACAGAGGCTAAAGTAGACTGAGTTTGCCTTGAAGGCAGAGGCACAGCAGGTAGCATTTGGTAAATGTTAACCACTGTCATAACTGTTGAAAAAATTATTGGCAACAAAAGCATCATTAACAATAGCAATGTCGCTATTAAGGCCAACAGCATTAGTATACAGTCTAATATATATGTAATTGTATGCAGTTTATATTTCTATTAATAATTGATATTCATATCTATTCTTTCTTCCTAAGCTTAGCACACTACTAGGCACGAAGTAGGGAATTTTCATTTTCTACTGTCCTATATATCCACCCTTATGAATAATTTAATACCAGGTCATATTGACTCTAATGCATACATTTCTCTTTTTCCTCTTGAATTTGGATCAGAGACTCTGGCCAGTGAGTTACAGACCTCAGTTCTATATTATCTGGTATTTTATTTTGGCTCTCTTTTCCTGACAGAAGCTCTCCCTAGTGGACTTCATTCCTCCTAAGACTTTACCAACCTCTGCTCCACTAAGGAATCCCAGATCTTCATATTTCCCCTAAACCCCAGATGCAGGTCTCCATCCACCTATTAAACAGCAGCATCTCAACATGCTCATATCTACCTATTGGAAGGCCACACAGCCTTTACACCCAAAATAAAATCCATGTGTTCCTCCTAATCGTCCATGTCACTATCTCAATTAATCCATTCAATTTCTACTTGGACTCAAGCTAAAACTCTCATACATTTACGTATCATGCTGACACTTCCAGTTCCCTCATTTGTCTCTTTTTATCTGTTGCTTTTATTTATATTATTTTTAATTGACACAAAATTATATACATTTATGGTGTGCAACATAATGTCGTGAAATATGTATACATCATGTAATGGTTAAATCAAGCTTATTTAACATATGTATTACCTCACATAGTTAGCATTTTTGTGGTGAAAACACTTAGAATCTACTCTGTTAACAATTTTTAAGTATACAGCACATTCTTATTAACTATAGTCACCATGTTGTACAAGAGATCTTATTCTTCTAACTGAATCTCCATCAATTGCTAAATCCTGTTGATTACATATCTTAATTCTATTTCAAGTAAGACTACTTTTTTCACCACCTCCATTTTAAAATCCAGTCCCTCTTCACTTTTTTCCTGCATTAAAGAATACTCAGAACTTGCATTTGTGTTTCCATTTTCTCTGCTCTTCAAACTGTTACTGTCAGATTGGTCTATTGAAAGCAAATTTTGTATAATCCAAATTTTCTTTTCTTTTTCTGGAAACAGGGTCTCCCTCTGTCACCCAGGCTGGAGTGCAGTGGTGCAATTATGGCTCACTGCAACCTTGAATTCCTGGACTCAAGCCATCCTCCCACCTCAGCTTCCTGGGTAGCTAAGAGTAACTACTAGAGGTATGTGCCACCACACCTAATTAATTTCTTTTATTTTTTATTTTTAGTTTTTGTAGAGATGGGGTCTTGCTATGCTTCTGGTCTTGAAGTCCTGGCCTGAAGTGACCCTCCCAAAGCACGGGGATTACAGGCATAAGCCACCACACCCAGCCACACATTTTCTATTTACAATTTTCAGTGTGTCCTCATAGCTTGTGGATTGACTAAAATTTCATAAGAGATCATTTATTGCTGAGCCTAAACCTATCTTTCACAGCTTCAGCAATTCCTACATAGTCTTCAGACACTCTGTGCTCTAGTGACGGCTAGCATTTTCATTCTTCAACATATCCAGTATTTCCGTACATCCAGGTTTTTATGCTTGGTCCATGGCTTAGTATATCTTGGTAGGCAGTGCATGGTTCTGTGCTTGAGACATGATTTAAATATTGCCTATTCTATTGCAACTTTATTTTATTCCTGGTGCAGTTCATCCTTCCCTTCTCTGTGTTCCAATGGCACGTTGTACATTTATTATGATAATTTCCATATGCTTTTATAAGTATCAGTAACATCTGTGTCTTCCACTCAGTTGAGAGCTTCTCTGAGGTAAGGATTGCATAACATTTATCTTTAAACTTCTACTATTATAGCACAGTGACTGACAATAAATGTGAATACTGTATGAATGAATAAAATGCAGTTCAGTCTTCCCATCTCATAGGTAAGGGAACCTACAGAGAGAGAGAGAGAAAGAGAGGTTGAACATGCCTGAGTCACATGGTAACTGGCACAGCCAGAGTCTGAATCCAAGTTCAGAGTTTTAGTTTGACCATAGTCTCTGGCTGGGAACGTGTGAGCCTCTCCTCCAGCTTTTCCAAGTTAAGATAGGTCAGTCTCTGCTGCCCACTTACAGGTCACACACTGGAGTCCTACCACATTCCTAGCATCTTTACAGTTTCAAAAGGTTGGATATGGGGCATAAAGCACCTCAAAAGGACCTCTGGACTTCTCTGGTGTCCAGGTATAAGAGAGCTGAATATAGAAAAAAATATTTTCCTGATCCTATTAACGTACAAGCCAGTCTACCAACAAATACCAAAAACATTTACATCGCCCTTTCTAACTCCATTGTAATTTTTTGAGACACTCTTTTCACTGAAATGTCTTCATGTCTTCTTTGCATATCCTTGGCTCTTAGGTGCCACTGAGGATCTGGTGTTTTGGTTGTTTTCTCGCCTTTATCCAGGGTTCTTAATTCTGGAATCACGCACTAGATTCCCAAAGCAGCCCTGGGGCAAAGAGCATAAATGGTTTGCTTTCCCCACTGGGAGTGGGAAATATGAGGTTTCAAGGTCACAGAAGCCAGAGATAGAGATGCTAAAAGCTCTGTCACTTCATAGTTTTCTTTGATAAAACTTCCTTTCTTCTGTGAATCAACCAATGAAAGCTGTTTCTAGACAGAGTTGAGAGGATGGATGGTATTAACTGAGATCGACTGAGAAGCAGCATGGCCCCTCCTCCCTCCCACAGGCACCAACTGTCTATAGAGCAGGAGAAAGACGCAGAACCTTGGGAAGGACACCTGTGGTCCCGGTGGGAAGGATCAGCTGGCCTCCCATGAATCAGCCTTTCACGGAGGTGATCCTCCCCCACCTCAGGAAAAACTCTCCATTGCCTGGGACATGAAAGAAAAAGGAACAGAAAAAGGACTCTGCTGGTAGACAGAGGGCAGGCGGGCACAGTAAGGGCAGAGCTGTCAACCCTCACCCTGTTTCTCTTACATCTGACTTCCAACTCCCTCATCTGGGCCCACTAAACTCAACCATCCCTACTCCTCCTCTGCCAAGGGAGGCAAAGCACCTGCCTATTCCCAGTTGTACAAGAAGCCCTCAAACAACTTCCAGGGAAGATGAGTAACTGTTCGTAGTCCTTATCAATCTGACATGGAATGTGATGAGATGCCCACCAAGGGCTCAGAAACGAATACTGAAGAGCTTTCACTGCTTTATTTATTTATTTTGGAAGCAGGCTCTTGTTCTGTTGCCCAGGCTGGAGTGCCATGGTGCAATCACACCTCACTGCAGCCTCGACCTCCTGGACTCAAATAATCCTCCCGCCTCAGCCTTCCAAGTAGATGAGACTACAGGCATGTGCAACCATGCCCAGCTAATTTTTGATTTTTTTTTTTTTTTTTTTTGGTAGAGATAGGATTTCATTACGTTGCCCAGGCTGGTCTTGAATTCTTGGGCTTATGCGATCCGCCCACCTCAGCCTCCCAAAGTGCTGGGATTACAGGCATGAACCACCGCACCTGGCCTCACTATTTTATGCATTCAGAGCTGGGTCTGAGCAATCTGTGGTGTTTCTTAGTCACAGTCCCATCCTTATTGTAATCTGACAGTCCACCTCATTGGGAGGAAGAGTTCTGCTCCTGTACCCCAGCCTGATAGAAGCCCTGCACCTCACTGACAGACCATCTCGAACTTGAGTATCACATTCCTTATTACACTCCATCTCCTTGCTGGACATTACACTGTGCTTTATTGATCTCAGTGTTGAACATTATGAAGCTCCTCGAATCTTGCCCTGCCTAACAAGCTGAATCTACACACTGTCTGTCCCTTCCTAATGACTCAACTAAGTATCCATCCTGTCTTTGAGGACAGGTCTGGTATCTAGCCTTGTTTTTTTCTTTTTTTCTTTTTTATCAATTACCTTCTTTGGTAATGAGTAAAAAGTCCCATTCTGCTGATGAATAGCAACTTACAAGAATGCAGGTGTGAATCATAAATGTCTCCAGGATGCACACATCACTTTGTTCTCATACCTTAACCTTTGTTATGCATAGGCCAACTTCGTTATCTACGGTCCTTGATGACAAAATACTGAAGTTTTACTAGGAAGGGAAAAATCGCTGTAGATTTTCATCAAATGTCAAACTCCAAATAGCTCTATGTTTTCATTTATAAGTACACAATTAGAAATTCCTCTCCCCTTTAACTGGTGGTGACTCAAAGATATTCACGCATTGATTTGAAATTGGTACAAGAAAGCCATTTCAGATGTAATGCAGCAAAACAGAAGTTATGTAATCAGCGTGATAGTATTTGGCACGCGTTTCACATCCTTCAGAGAGGTGTGAAATAATATCCAAAAAGCAAAATTAATCCACAGAAGTACAGCTATGGGACACACCTAAACTTTAAACTCTGAATGTGGGAATCCAGTGAAATGTGGGGTTTTATTTGTTACAGAAGCTGGAACTTGCTAATTTCCCTGTTTTTAAAAAGAGACAGAGCAAGTCTCAGTCTCAGGGTCTTTTGCAGAAAACAATGCCTGGCTAGAATTTCTAAAACAATGTAGACTTTTTGTATTCATTTCACGGTTCCCTTCTGCTTATCAAGTGATACTGGTTTTCCATTTGTAGTAATAATAGAATGTATTCTTTTATAATAATTTGTTAGTAAAGTGAACTGATTTTAAGAAAAAATGAATGCTAGCTGGGTTGGTATGCAGCTATGATGTAAGGCATGAAGGTGATGTCCTGAGAGGAAAATTTGGGAAACATTTAACATATAATAAAAGCTCATTTACACTGTTGATGTACATAGGGCCTAGGTTTTAGGCACTGTTCTATGTGCTTTCCAAATATTGGCTAATTTAATCTTCAAAGCAATCTGATGAGGTAGGTGCTATTATTGAAATCTAGTTACAGAAGAAGAAAATAAAGAATAAAATACCCTATACATGTTACTAGCCATGGTTATAATTGTGGGGATGTGGCAACCAGGAAGCCCTAATACTCTGGGGAAAGCACAGTTTAAGCGAAGTGGAGGGACAAAGGCTGCTTAGATGGAAGGATATGAGGTCAAGAATTGGATTTGATCCTTTGAGTTGTGGATTTGATCCGTTGAGTTAAGATTTACAGTCTTTAGGAGACCCTTGTAAAATGTAGATACCAGAGGATAAGAAACATGAAGCTACCAACTCAACCACTGGGTGGGATGAGCTTATTAACTCACTTTTCAATTGGGAAAGATATGTGTCAATTTTGAGAGCTCTACAGACAGTAGCTCTCAAATGTGGTCCCTGAACCAACAGTATCTGCAATCTGGGAGCTTGACAGAAATGCACATTCTCCGGCCCCACCCCTACTGACTCAAGAACTCTGGGGGTGGGGTCTGGCCGTGTGTGTTTCAACAAGCCCTCTAAGCTCTGTAAGATATTTCAGGGGGTCTAAAACTCCTTTTTATTATGTTGTAAATTTGTCAAGGATATGTTAAAAGGGACTTTTAGATACTGATTCAAACAAATAATTATTATGTACTCACACTGTGCAAAGAGCTATTCTAGGTATTGCAATAAAAGGGTGGGATTATAGAAAGAGAGGTTAAATAAATCCTAAAGTAAAAACAAATCCAACTCTCTCACTTTCTGGATATTTTAAGTGAGATGTGAAGAGATGAACCGTCCTGAGAAGGATGGCTCACTCAATCAATGCTCAGCACCCAGGAAGGCCACTCCCATCCTGTCTGTGAGTCTACTGCATGGCCCTGCATGGCCCACCGTGTTTAAAACGGGGAGGACATCAAAGAAACTGATAACTTCGCTTGCACTTATTTATGCATATGCCAGTGCAGACACGTGTAAAAATACTAGTAGAGAAATGAAGGAGGGATGAGATTAGGGGTAAGTGATGATTGAGAACTGAGTGTGCAACTCACCAAAACTTGCACAAAAAGAAACTCAGTGCTCCTTTTTGAAACAATCTGGCAGAAACGTATCTAATCTTTCTCAGTCTCATGTAAGTGGTGTAATCAATATTAACCCTCCAGGGCCTGAGAACTTGAGAGTATAGGATGGAAATGTACTGCCTAGAATCTCTGTCTCAAGCACTGAAAAACGACAAACGCTTGTCCCTCCAAGGCAGTACAGTGAGTCTGAACTGAAGAGCCAGAATGCATGGGGGTGAGTGTTGACTTTACCTCTTATTAGCTGAATGACCTTAATTAAGTCATATAACTTCCCTTCACCTCAATGTTATCATATACAAAATGGAAACAATAGAAATAATGCCATCACGGGGCTGTGGTGAGGTTATTGTTATAACATTCATAGTAAAGGGGCTGGCACAGAGTAAGCACTATGTAAATTTTAGTCATTATTAGGTAGCCCTGAGGGCTCTTTCCAAGTCGTATCTGTGATGGATTAGTGTTTGTTTTAAGGGAGTAAAGGAGTCTGGGATGCCCAGAATAGGGTAATAGAGTTGTTTGATAATTTGAGACAAAGTAAAAGTCCTGACACTAATCTTTCACTGCACATGTAGATGCAGGATCGGTGGGAAGATAAAGAAAAAGGAGATTCAGTCTGCTGAACAAGAACACCAAGATTCACAAGCTACGAGCATCCTTTTTAAACGACAAGAAGCTGGTGAAACCATTAACAAACACTTCCCTAGCTAAAGCAAATGCTGCTGATTAAACTTTACATGATGTTTATGCTTTGCCCAACCACTCACATAAATGTAGCAAACATAAGCTCTAAGAAAAATGAATGATAAGAGTACTGTAATATAAACTCATGTTATATACTTATAGTTTGCTTTTAATTTTAATATATAAAGTCAATGTCTCCATGTCACAGATCTACTGTTGGCCAGTACTGTTAGAATGTACCTATCATTCCTCAAAACAGCAAGCTTATAATTAATAAAAAATTAGTATGTAAGTTATTAGTAAGCTTTCCAGTTATTCTAAAATACCCATTAGAATTATTTTTCCCTCTTATCAACAATAAAAAAGCAACATGATAAAATTTAAATACTCTCTAGGACTTTGAGATGATGGACATTTTAGAAATAAACCTTTGAAGCACAAGCAAAATTTAACTGTTCCCTAGGTCAATGTTTCTCAAATAATATTTATGTAGCAGGATGTTAAGTGATATTTTCTAGCAAAAAAAAAATTCTGGTGAAAAAACATCAGCTAAAACCTTACTTGTTCATCAAGATTCATAAATTATATTACTAGGCATTATATGCCTGTATCAAAATATTTCATGTATGCCATAAATATATAAACGTACTATGTACCCATAAAAGTGAAAAAAATAAATTTAAAAATAACATAAAAAGATTCATAATTTCCAGCAGCCGCATGATGGCATTATTTTATTGTGTTCAGCATACAGAAAAGGACACAATGGCACAGAAAGATTATATGACTTATGTAAGGTCATTCAGCTAATAAGGTACAAAGCCAGACCCAATCCCATGCAGTCTAGTTTTGGAGTTCAACTTGACATTATAATATCTTATTATTTTGCTTTATGTTAGGAAGAAAAGTCTAGCAGCTTAAGCTTTCTCATATGACACTCTGAATTTATGAGTACATTTTCCTCCCAACTACTTTTCTTGTATGAATCAAAAGCATGACAATCTGTTAAAGAAAATTGTTAACTTTACTGGCCAGTGTTTTCCAAACTTATTTGAGCTTAGAAATATATATTCTGGGGACAATCTTAAATATCTGGTAGAACTCAGGGCCCAGAAGCACTATAGGGAATAGGCAAAAGCAAAAGTCTTCTTCCTTTCTAGAGGACAGAAGCTTAGATTAAGGAAAGATAGTGTAGTGTAGCTACGGTATGATAGAGAAAAGAGTTAGAGGTCTTCAGAAGGCAAAAGTAAGGCTGAGAAACGCTGTCTTTAGAAAGTAACAAACTCATTCACCACTTCCCTGGTTATTAGAAAAAGAAGAACGGGAACTTTAAAACAAACGAGAACAAATATTACTTCACACATGGGATAGAAAAAATATGATTCTAAAAGTCAACCCAGGTAGGAAACTAAAAAGACATTTAAGTAGAGTTTTCAGATTTATGTGTGGCAGAAGTGACTAGGGGAGGATATAAGGATTTACCTGATCTTTTGGATCTATGGCTTAGAAGAAAAACATTCTTTTTCTTATAGTATGGAAGAGCTATACTTTTCCTCACTGAATTTCCTTGGAGTGTCTCTGACAACTGTATCTGGGGAGAATTATCACGGACCTGAATCAGTGGGGTAGCTCTCTGCTAATGTCTGGTAGCAGACAGTAAATCCTACCTCTTTTTCTTTTTCTCTTTCTTTCTCCCTTCCTCTCTTTCTTTTTTCTTTTTTCCTTCCTTCCTTCCTTCCTTCCTTCCTTCCTTCCTTCCTTCCTTCCTTTCTTCTCTTTTCTCTTTTTTTCTTTTTTAGCTAGTTCAGAAAAATCTATGTTGCTATGTGGTTGAGATGTCCTCAGTTCCAAAATACATGTTTCTGTTATACAATGGGACTGCATTATGAGTGGTCACCTGTAAGTGCCCTACTGCTGCATTCAGAGAATATATATTCAATTGACTAAACCGTGATACTCTGAGTTACACTCTCCTTTTCATGAAAATAGGCTTTTGAGGTGACAGCTCTGCCTAGAAAAGCAGAAACAGTATTTCTTGCAATTTCAAATTCATCATACAGATCATTCCCTTGAGGCCATCTTCTTCTGGTTTTCTTGGCTTTCATCTCTCCCATCTTTAAACAGACTGCCAGAACAAATGTCTTTTAAGGCCACTTATTTTTTGCTGAAAAAAGGACTAGACATTTGAAGGACTTTATTTTTAAAACGCTTTTCACAGGAAGAGTAAATGTTGATTACATAGGAAATCCTTATATTTTACCAAGCCATTAAAAATGTTTGATGAGAATACACAAAGAAAAGCATGATTGAAACCCAAAAATAAATGAATGAGTCTTGGAACATAAACTCATTTTGCAGTCTGGTCTCATTTGTGCTTAGGATAAATGCAGCTTTGCAGCTTACTGTTCACGTGTACCAGGAAAAGGTGCGATTATAATTTAAATGTGAAATCCTAACAGCTTGGAATGGGCTGAATTTATTATGCAAGCCAATTTAAGGGTTTCCAATACACAATGGGAAATATATTTAGAAAACAGATTATTATTCCAAATGTCTTTAATTTCAGTTTAAAATATATATGTATAAATGTATTTATTATACAAATTCATAAATATATTCCCTTTCCTTGTCATTTTAAAAAGCGACAAATAGCATTTACCCTAGACCAAGTACTGTCATAAACATCTTACATACATTAATTTGACTGGGTCCTCATAACTACCTTATGAGGTCGATATTATCACCTCATTTTACAGGTAAGGAAACTGAGGCACAAAGAGGTTAAGTAATTTTCCCAGGGTCTCACAGCTATTAAATGACAGACCTCACAGTCTGACTTCAATTTTAATATTATATTCATCATAAGAGATTCTTGTAGGAATGGAGTCAAAGCACTTTATGAGATACATATTAACCTACTTTATCACTCAATGTCAAACTTGACATTATAATATTTTATTATTTTGTTTTATTTTAGGAAGAAAAGTTAAAACTTTTTATCGGAACTTCTGCACTTATAATTTCTTCCAATAAGCGTTTCTGCATAAGGCATACAAATGCTTGATAAACCAATAAGACGCTCTAATAAACAGTGACATTTATTCAAATGAGGAGTAGAGAACAAAGTCTGTATTGGTGGCCAGTGTGATGAGGCCTGGAATGTTCATTTCTGCAGTGTTTTCCCAGACTAAAATACATCGTATTTTTAGAAGCAGCCTGCTACTCCAAAATGTCTTTTGAAATATTGGTGATGGGGCAGTTTGGTGAGAGGTGAAGAAAATAACATGATTTCAGATAATATTAACAGGAAGCTCATTTATGAAAAATAAACTTTGGAGAAGAGTTATACATTCATATCACTTCTCAAAGCAATAATGATTATGTATTTATTTGTAGATGTTGCATAGCATAGCAGAAGCCCATAGAAGTGGTGTGTAGGTCTTCCTATTGATTCTAAATGTTAAGGAAAAAAAAGTATGACTACACTATCTCTTTCACATATAACTTACTCAATTTTTATCCGATTTCCCCTCCCTTCAAGATTCAGATTAGCGTTTCCATTTTTGTTTTTAAACTCTGAGATAGGAATCCCTGACTTTTATACTTGTGAGGCAATCTGTCTCATCTAGCCCCTTCATCCTTCAGAATATTTGTCCAACTGTCCAAATCATGCACAATCTTAGATTCTGCTTTTCTACTGAGTCCTATTGTGGGCTGCTAAAATATTGAGAGTCATTGCATCCCAGCAGTTGGCATGAGTGTTGCTGAGAACATAAAATGCCAGCTGCAAGCCCCCTGGCACCAAGGTCTATAACTCTGAGCAGCAATGCCCAGAGAAATTTTTACAAGCAGATTCTCTCTGTTCTGTTCCTTCCATTTCATTCAAAATCAGAATTAGTCTTTCTGACCCCTTCATTCTGATGAATATTTTCATGTTAAGAGTTCTCATGTTGACCCAGAGCAGGCAAGGCTCCCCCACGGTCTCCCCAATAGGACCATCTGTGTTTCTGACTGGTGACAACACTTCAGAGGCTTGAATGAGCCCTCATTTGCAGAATACAATACTAACTTCTGTGCTACATTCTCCACCTGCCACCTCTGACTTAACCATGGAGGATCATGAGTGGGGTTGGGCCTGAACTAACCCTCAATGAGAAGAAAGAATTCCTAAGGGATGTGAAAGACAAGGATCCTCATTTAGCAGCCTCTCTTCCCTAGTTCCCCTTGGTACTATAAGACATTTCAAAATCACAATTTTTTGACCAATTATTTGTCACATTTCACAGCTGGCAGATATTTGAGAATTCTGTAATCCAATACCAAAAGGTGAATTTGCAATATATATTTGAAATCCTGTGAACAAATACTTAAGACGTTGCCTCAAAAAGCAACAGAAAACAATTCTACTTAATGAGCAATTCTGAGCACAGTTTGCTGGCCAGCAGTTTTAGATGGCTATTAAAATCTCAATCAAGTTTTCTTTCAAAATCTTAATTATAATCTCCCCATATGAACTTAAGGAAAATAGTATTAAAGTGAACCTGTTATGTGCAGTACTGATACTGTTTAAAGCCTATTTAACATCAGTTTTTATAATTTATGATACCATTAGAATATTCAGGTAAATCAAAATTCTTTACATTCTGAAGTCAAACTAAAGCCCTATTTAATAATTATTATTTGAACTTAAACTTATAAGTAGCAATGCTGTTGGCCTAATCAATGCTAATTACCTTTCCTTCTCAAACCTTAGTTTTGTTCAGTTACCAACCTGCTTGAATGGCTATGATCTTCAGGGGAGTCAGGGCCATACTTTGCCTCAAGGGATGAATGATTTGTCGGGTCCTGATGGCCCTGATCTGGGACTAGTATAGGCCTGGGCATGGCATGAGATTCTGCCCAATGAAGCATGAGGAGACTTCTGGTAGGGATAGATGCTTCTGAAATAGGGGTTCATTTCTTTTAAAGGGACTTGCAGAATACTTTTTTTTTAATGCTAGACATGCTTATATTTGGATGTGATGTTTAGAAAAAGGGTGATCATTGTGCAATCATGAGAGGAGTCAGCCAAGAGTAGAACAGACACATACTGTAGCAGAGTGGACAGAGAAGAGACACCTGGATCTTTGACCTGTTGTTCAGATATTGAATTAGTCATTTCTGAGTCATCCTAACTTGACACTGCTTGTTATGTGACAGAAAAAAAAGTCCTAATTGTTTATATATCTAAGCCACAGTTTCCTGTTATGCGCAGATGAAAGCAATCTAATCGTTACGAAGACCCTGAACCTGTGAAGTACCATAGAAGATAAAATTTAAAATATACAAATAACTATCTATAAATACAAATAACTGCAATACCATGTTGGTAAATGTAGGGACTGACAGTAGGAAGAGAATACCTTAAGTTAGGGACAGTAGGATAAGGAGAGAGGAAGAAAGTCTTACGAAAGTTGATGTTTTCATATGGCACCTGGCTTGAAAGGACAGGGTTATGTTGATCACAAAGAAAGTTAAACAGAGTGGAGACTGGGGAATAAGACTCAGAGAAGCAACACGCGGAAGAGCTTTACAGGTAGGGTGATCATATAATTTATCATTCAAACTGCTATACTTTTGAGTGTGAAATGGGAGGCTTAATAATAATGATACCAAGACAAAAGAAATAAACCAGGACTGACTCAGGCAAGCCAGGACATAGGGTTGGCATAGTTATAGTACAAAGAAGAATACAAATGAAGTCTCAGAGGAGGGGAAGTATAGAATACCCTTGAATAACAGTAAGTGGGCCCACGTGGCTGGCATGCAGACTAGATACAGGGGCCTAATGGGACATTATCCTGGGACCAAGATGTAAATGGTTTGGGATCTAAGTGAGGTACTGGTACTTAATTTTGGTCACAGTGGGAGGCCATACAATTTCTGGGCAGGGGAGGGGTGAGGTCAGACCTGTGTTGTAGGAAAATCAACCTGGAAAAAGGCAAGGGAGACTGGAGAGAGAAGGTAGAAAGCCCAGAAGTGGCTGGTAAATCCTTTCTGGGTAGGGAACCATGCTTAAATCAGTGGGAAAGCAAAAGGGCACATGCAAATAATGAGGAGAAAAGAGCAAAGGGAAAGGAAGGCTCCAAAGTCCATTTTTAGATCACTTACAGTTGGGGAGTGGGCAATAAAGAGAAGCAAACAAGAAGGAAACAAAGCACACTGGGCAGAAGTGTCACCAAGTCGGAAGAAAATTATCATGCCATGGAAACCAGAGGGGACAGACTTTCAAGACGGGGGTCCTCGATCAGCCACATGCAGTGTCACAAAGAAGTGGAAGAATTAAATGTTTAAGCAAGCAGGTTATCATTGGTGACCTCTGAGAAAAAGCTTGACAGTAATGAAAGCACAAAACTTTTTCACATTGCCTTTGCCTTTCAGAAAAAATGTGTTAGTTAACTTAATGGAAGAATTCTCCACACACACAGCAAATCTGACATTAGATGACTTGGCAATGGGTTTGACTTAAACGATGAAATCAATTAGATGAGGAGTAGAAAATGGAAGAAACTCTGAAATGGATTACAGGTGCTTCATCCTATTTCATTCTTAGGTCTGTCCCACCATCCCCACTCTCTTCACAAAGTCACAGGTGCTTAAATGTATTTCTTTTCCCTTGCTTTCTAAACTGTCTCTGATCTCTGAAAACTCCGATCTGAGGCAGGAGAGAGTTACACAGCTACAGCCCAAGCTGTGATTCAGTATCAAGTGTCCTCTGCTAATTCAGGTCGTACATTCTGGCCTATATTTGGTAACAAGATGTATGCATTATTCCTGAAATGCAATTTCTACTTCGTACCTGAATTCTATTAGCAGATCCCTATTCCTGAGCTTTTGCTTTGATCACTTACTTCGCACCTCAGTTGCTCTAAGGCTGGGACTGTCTGGGACTGTGATTCCTGTCTGTCTTACAGGCAGTGGAGTTTTGCTGCTAAAACCTATATGGTGGCTAAGGCACTGTTCTCTTACTTAGCAACAGGTTTTCTCAACACCCACCTGCTCCTAGATTCCTGGGAACTATGTTCTGCCCACCTACTAGGACAAGTCACTACTCCCCACAAGACCTCCCTGATGCAGTCTCTTTTGTAACTATTCTGTTCAGAGATCATGTTCTGTTGCGGGACCAGATGCCCAGAGAATCATCAGGAGAGTCTACCCTTCTATGCCTTGACTGCATCCATGTCTCAAATAATTTCCATACCCTAGTTCTTGCTGACTTAATTCATCTCATTGGTTTATAGAGTAGGACTCTGCCTCACCCTGTCCTGACGCATAATAGGCTTTTGTGTCCAATCCCATCTTTGCATAAAGTATTCAGGCAAGTGGTAACACTTGTAAATTGGAACCAGAAGAAAACAGATTTTGCATTGTTCTCTTCCATCGACAAAAATCACGGCATGTGATTCATGTCCTTGGAGACGTACAGGAAGCAGGGAGAAGCACTGATCCATGCATACAGATGAACTGAAGCCTTTTAAGGTTTCAGTGGAATATTTGTTGCCAATATTTGCAGTATGAATAAAGTTGTCAACAGAAGTACAAACATAGCCTACATGTTATTTGGAGATAGCACAGCGCTGACTTCTTTCAATATCTATCCAACCTGATCTGATGCCTCTGACAATTATGCATAAAAACAGACATAAGCTTCCCCCGATAGGAGTACTTACCGGGGAAAAGGGTCGGCTGGAACCCATACACATGAACATAATTTGTACCTTTAAGAAAAGTCAAGGAAGAGAGGGACACTTCTTGATGTGCAGCAAATCAGGATATCTGCACCCAAGCTCTACCAAACCAACAAGGAACAAATAATATGTCCTGTTGAGGGTAGCGGTGAACAGCATATGTCAATATTCATAATCTTCTTATACAATTTTCCCATTAATGTGAGATCGTTGAGGACTTCCTTTTCATTCTTGGATCCCATGCCTAGCAAGTTGCCTAGCATGTAATATATATACACTAAGAGTTTATTAATTAATACATATGTTAAATGGACTGTGATAGAGTCAGGGCAGTTGTGGCTCCACAGAATACACAGGCCCTGCAATCTGTAAGGCACGTGCTGAAAATGTGATCATCCTACTAAACATAAAAAAAAAAAAGCTAAATGATGCCATGAATAACCTTTCTCAAACAACTTTTTTTTTTTTTTTAACATATAAAACGAGCTAACAAAAGGAAGAGGGGTTGGGGAGAGAATCCACACATAGTAATGAATCTTTTCCTCCCACAGTGAGATACATGAAAGGGAAATCTGTAAAGTGCCCTGATTCAAGTTTAAGCTTCAAAAATGTTCTATATTTTCACATCCTTCTCTATGTCCTAACATTGATGAAAAAGTGTTTTTATGAAAAGATGATGTAAAAATGATATTTGACCCAGCACTTTGGGAGGCCGAGATGGGCGGATCACAAGGTCAGGAGATCGAGACCATCCTGGCTAACACGGTGAAACCCCGTCTCTACTAAAAAATACAAAAAACTAGCCAGGCGAGGCGGCGGGCGCCTGTAGTCCCAGCTACTCGGGAGGCTGAGGCAGGAGAATGGCATAAACCCGGGAGGCGGAGCTTGCAGTGAGCTGAGATCATGCCACTGCACTCCAGCCTGGGCGACAGAGCGAGACTCTGTCTCAAAAAAAAAAAAAAAAAGAAAGAAAAAAATAGTATTTGAAACAGGTACAGTAAACCAAGTATTTGAGAAAATGGCTTTAAAAATCTATTCAGATAAATATTCTAAAGTACAGATCAAAATAGTGCATATCAATTCAATGGTATTTCCTAAACACACAGAAAAAGTAGACTAGGAAACAAAATTTCTTTAATTAGCAAGAAAAAAAAAATCTAGATCTGCCCTGTCTGATGAAACCACCACTTGTCTTGAACACTTGGCAACTGAGCACCAGAAAGGTGGCTAGTCCAGATTGAGGTGTGCTGTAAGTGAAAAATTCAGACTGGATTTCGAAGACTTAGTACAAAAATGATAACTTATTAATAACAACAAAAATAACTTATTATTGATTACGTGTTAGAATATTTTGCATACAGAGAGTTAGTAAAATAAATTATTAAAATTAATTTCACCTGTTTCTTTTTTAAAATGTGGCTACTAGAAAATTTAAAATATGGTTCACATTATATTTCTAATGAATATCATGTGTCTAGATTCTCTTCTAAGGTCCCCTGGCCCATCACAGCAGCAGATAATTGCTCCACAATAACAATTGCTCAATAGGCCCCAGGTTTAAAAGGAGCCAGAGTGGAGGAGAGAGCTGCATAGGTATCATGGATATAGATTTTTTGAGGCCTCTTTTGCATACACATCGGATTGATTTTTTTAATAGAAATATAAATATGAGCAGAACTTTTAGATACATTTCATCTTGTTTCTTTATTCCAGTGACTTGGTCTTTAAAAGATAAAATGCCCTATGATGGAGACTCCACCAGGCAACTGGGCATACATTTGTGGATGGATTAAATAAATACATGTGAAACTCTAGTGTATTCGATGGGCATTTTAATCAATTGTCCTAGTATTTTTCATGTTCCTGAGTTAGATCCAGCTTAAACATGTCAATCACATCTGAGGTCTAACCTGTAACAATCCACGATCCATTATTCCCACATATTCTATGATAACTAAAACAAATAGATCACAATGGAATCAACTCAAAAAATTTGTTCCTTATTTTTTTCTCCCATCTTCCTGCCCCAAAGCAATGTTCTCATTGGCTCTATGAATGTATGCTAATACATCTAGAATTTCTAACCTGTTTTTCTTATTATGACTATTTGCTTATCATCTAGGATGCTAGGATGCTTAGATAATAAGAAAAAAGACCATCATGTCTTTATTGACATAAGTTATTTGAATGCAGCAAGTTCAATACATTCTTCTTTGTGAATCACATCCCCCTAGCTGGTTCCTCATGCTGATATTTGAATATGCCTTTTTCTTGGCATGTTTTTATTCAGGTTAATTTCTCTATACGTGGTGAACCGATCTCTAACATTTGCTTGGAAGAAAGGTTTATCTTCTGGTAGAGACCTAGCCTCTGACCCAGAGAAGGCTCTTAAGGAGCATTCACATCATATAGATTGTATACATATACTATAGTAAATGGGGCTTTAGAAAAGTACCTTTTCAATCAGTCTTAAAAACCAGTAACCAAAGAAAAAAAATAATAATGGCATGGTACAATATCAAGAATGCTAACTTTTTCAAAATGTCCATGCATAATCAACTCAAACTACCTCTGGTGGTATAGCTATGAAATAGACCATGAATGTGACTTTAGATATAAGTTGTAAAATCTTTTGCTTGCTCCAAATTTTGTCTGTCAAATGCAAGAGGAGAAAAGTAGAAATGATTTTTAATTCCTCTGGCATCGACACTGATTACATTCGACAATGAATTCCTGACTCTGTCTTTGTATCACTAGACCTCTTCCCAGTTCCTTACATAGAGAGGAAAATCAACTAATGATTGCTAAAGAAGAAATGAAGGAAGAAAGGGAGGGAGGGATGCTACATTTTCAATTGTATATTTCAATTGTTCAAATAGCGCTACATTTTCAATTGGTAGCTCAGCCTTTGATTTTCACACAGAATTTTCATCCCAGTTTCAATCTTCTTCTTCTCCATTAATGATGGTTCGATGTTGCATTGGAATTTGTTTCCACTACATGTAAATTATTGCTCTCTTCACTTGTTCATAACTCTCTTTCTCTTTCTACAAATTCCTCAATACTATATAATGGACTAAGTAGAAGCTCCTTGTCTTCAAAACTCCCCATGGACCCCTGGAACACGTCTCTTGCCGTTACTGGAGAGTGGTGGAAAAAGAATGAATCTTGAAGCCAGGCAAACCTGGTTTCAAATTACTTAACTTTATGCAGATTACATGATGGTTTTTAAATCTGTTTCTTCTTTTGCAAAAGGGTAATGATAATACGAAATGGTAGCTCTGTTGTGAAGATTAAATCAGCTCTCCTTACCAAAAAAAATTAAGATGTTCAAAAGCACTAGCTTCTATACAATGAACACATACCATAAGGAAACTAAGAATCAATGAGGTCAAATAATTCATTCCATATTACAAGAATTAGTAGGAGAGCCAAGCTTCAAACACAGGCATGTCTGATTCTAAATCCCCCTCAATAAATATTAGTTATCTTTCCTTCCCAACCAAATCCAAATACACCTGACAGGATGACATGAAAACATTCTGTCATTGAATTGCTAAATCGCATGTTCTCACAGAAGACTTCTCTATATCCTGAATTCAAATCGATTATTTTCTTCACTGGGCTACCCCAGCATTTCACCTACACTCATTTATACATGAAACGGTGACTGAGTACCTCCCAGGTCCCAGGCATTCTTCTAGGTACTGGAATGAATTTTTGAAAGTTTAGGGTCTCGTTTAGGTTATTTCTTTATGATTTTAGTGTTGACTGTAAACTTCCTGAGGTCAGAAGAGCCCTTCTAATTTATCTTCAGAGCAGTTTTCTTGTTCTTTACTCACTGCAAGGTACTTAACAAAGGTTTAAAAATGCTAGGGTTATGTTCTAATTTAAGTTTTGCTACTGTTTTGGTTGCATGACTGTGAGCAAGTGTAATTTTTAAGCCTCAGTTTTATCATCTCTAAATGACTGTAATATCCATGCCATTTGATTATTGTGAGCTATTCTCTCAGTGATGGAGCCTACACAAATGTAAGGGGCCATGTTGTTGCTATTATATACATCACATTATTATTTAATGCATGAATGCTAGGATGAATGTTCTGCACGTAGCTTCTGTATTAGCAAATGTAAGGTCAGACTGTTTGGTTCCATATCAAGGCTTTCATAATTATATTACCTCACATCTGTTGCTCAGACTCTCCTCAGAATCAATTTCTGGTCCCAGGTTGCAGATTTCTGCCTCCTACAATGGATTTCTGGCCTTTCACTGCTGGTAATCTGATGTGCTCTGCACCCCAGATCGTGTGCCTGGGACCTCATCTCACCATGTTCTATACTTTGCCCTCTCTTGACTTTGAAGCTGATCAGCCTGCCTCATCTCACTAAGGTGTCTTTTCTCAAATTCACCACACCTTTGCTTCCTCCAAACTGCTATCATCAGCCTTAACTCTTAGCATCCTGGTCCCAAGCTGCCCTCGTTTCTATAACTCTGGCTCAGCACTGCTCTGTCGTGTCCAAGTGACCCCCCTATTAGAGCTATCGGCCTGATGCCTGCCTGCCTGCCCATAATCCAAGCAGCCATCCTTATCTTTGTCTGCCTGGTCCTAAATGCACTACTGGTTTCCGTGGCAGTCTCTATAACCAAAGTCCCTTCAGGCATCAAGGATACTCTAGGCCCTTTTTCTCTTGAAAGAAGCAACAAAATCTTGTGGTCTGTCTCAATCTTCAGTTTCCTTCTTCCTATGCCCAGGTTTTCTGGCTTGACCTGCCTATATATTGCCAAAGCTTTTACTACTTTTGTTCTTCATAGTGTGTTCTCACCATGCCATTAACACGACTGCTTTTACCCGCTTCCTTTGCAAACTTTTATGTGTTTTCTCTTTCAGACTCCTTCAAGATCTCTCTCACAAGTGAAGGAAGCCAAGACTGTAGTATACTCACATAAAACGCAAATCCAATTAATCCAATCAAAGCTTATTTGTGTAAAAGCCTGTCTTATGTGCTCTTTGAAGTCATTTCCCATGAATGAAAATCTTAATTAGATGACTAAATATAGAAGGATAATGCATCTTGCAAGAAAACCAAGCACATTTAATCCTTAATAGTATAAACTGGAAAAACCTGAGTTTCACCTACCAGGAATAGTACTGTTTGACTTCACATTAATTACAATCAGTGTTTTTCTGAAAGAATTGCAGTTATCATATCCTCAAATTTATAGAGCAATATATAGGTGTTTGTGTTACACTTTAATTTCCAATTTATGAGAACATTGAAGACATGTATTGTACAGGTGAACACACCGGTTATGCAATTTAGAAAATGCAAGTTAAGATGACTTAATTATAGAAACAAAACATAGCAAGAGAAATAAAAATAAACTTACCAAGTTAAATTTTAATTCTACATTTCCAACACAAACTTTCATAATCGCACAAATACTTATCTTTTAGCACGTCCATGATGCAAATAATGGTTTAACGTCATGTAGTACGTTTGTGACAAAAGTTAACTTCTTAGTAACCATCTAATTAAAAATGTATTTCACAGTATTAATTTTTATTTCAAAGGGAGAAAAACCTAAGAATTCTGCAACACACTTAGCAGCTGAGACCCCTGTGCTAAATATTGCCCTAGATTCCTTAAAACTCTAAACCAATATTATATCTTTTTCTCTTTAGTTTACTAAACTAAAATTGGTCACAGAAATAGAATTACTTGTATGACAGAGGTAGATTTACAAGCCGCATTTTGCAGATAAAGAAAGTGAGGGTAAGATGTTAGATTGCGTATTATAGGTTTACCTCTTCAAGCTGGTAAAGGAATCTTGACTTCAACTTCTCAATATCATTGTAACACATTTTCGACTAAACAACTTTATGTTCTGAACCTAACTACCTCTGTGCTATACACCTTCCCAGTCTAGGCATTGTTGTAGTTCCTTCAACCTATCAAGCTTTCTTCAGCCTAAACAACTTTGCATGCTGTTTGCTGGGAACACTTGTCCTTCACTTCCCTGACTAGCAACATCACCTCCTCTCAGAAACCTTCTCTTTCATGATTACCTCTTTCATTTTTTTTTTTCACTCCACTCCACTTCATTCCACTTCCAGTTACACATACCTCCATCAGGATTAGTTAAAATATACAAATACAGGGATCCTTTCTTCTATCTCTGACTATCTAGAACCCATTACACACACAAAGACTTCCCCAAGAAAGACTTAAGTGGTAAATGTTTTTAATAACTACATGAAGGAATGAATTACTGCATACTGACTTAAGTATGCTTAAGCCATTGTGCTTTAACATGATTGCTAATAGGCCATTTCATTTTCAACCCATATGATAAGGTGAGAAGCTAATTTGCACTTGTTTGATATTTCACAAATTGGGAAATCCTGAATTTCAATGAACAATATCTATAAACAATAAAATCCTAATTTTATTTTATCTGTTCTGCCTGAAGCTAATTGAAGTTGTAAGTGATTGCCTGCCCAAGCAGCACCAAATCTTCCTTTACTCATTAATGTCGTTCTCTAAAGTACCACTAATTTTTATCACACTCCCAACAAAGAGGCTTTTCTCAAAAATAGTTCCATGTATTGAGTCAAATGTTTCAACTCTTACTCTGTGATTACTGATGAAAACGTACAGAGTATGATTCAGAGATCCTGAGTGACAATAAAATCATGACTCATCTCATTTAGAAACTCTGCCAGCTATCTGAATGCACAATGAGAACAACATCCAAAAAAGTGTTCTAATTTTATCATATATACACACTATAAGATGTAAATTGTACTGGTGTTGTTAGCCAATGGTTTGGGCTCACCTCCTGCACCAGGCTCAGTGAACCATACCAAAATGGAGTCACTCATACTAACATTCCATGTCTAAATTGTTTATCTGACCTTCCAAGAAATCAGAAGTGTGAGAGATAATAGCCAATTCCTCAAACAAGCCAGTTTTAGCTGGCAGGTTAAGGAAGTCCCTTCTGCTTTAACCTTTACACAGAAAGTAGCTTTGAAACAACCAATCTGCTTTTTGTTTTCTATTTCTGCTTTCCTCGGCCCTTTTCTTTCCATAAAACCGACCTCCTCTGCCCAGCTCATTGGAACACTCATTCTATTTTATAGAATAAGGTGTTGCCAGATTCCAGAATCACAAGTAAAAGTCAATTAAGATCTTTAAATTAAATGTGTTGTAATTTTGTCTTTTGATGGTTCTTGAAACCAAAGAGACCTGACAATCACTGCTAACAACTCCAGAGATCTCTTGAGGAAAGCAGGAGAGGCAGTGCTGACCCTTTTGAGGTCCCCTGTCTTCCTCATGGAGCTCCAAGGGTTGTAAGTTTCTCTTAGGTAGGACTCTGATCTTTTTGCATCAACCCGCTGCTTTTATGGGTTTTTGAAGCCAGACTTAATTTGTACTGTGAGAAGACATTTGATCTTGGGGTAGGTACCAAGGGTTAGTTTATGCTGTGAGAGAGCACATAACCTTTGGGTTTGGGGTGGCTGAGGAGTCACTGGTAAAAGCTGCAGTTTTAAAGCTAACTGACAGCTACTGCAGTAAGTGCTTATTACTACAGGGGGCATAAACTCCAGTTTTTGAAATTCACATGTAATTTGAATTCTATTCTCTTAATTTCTTTTTCTTGTCCACTTAGGTAAGGGAGGTCTCAGGTGCCTGAATGAGTCAGACAGAAACTGGAATATCACTATCTAAGTTGCTCAAGTGTATCTCAAAGCCAAAGCTACAACTTGACTGGTGGGCTCAGTTCAGGCACTTAAGAGCTATTAAAGCAGAGTGGCAACAGAAAATAAGACTATTATGTTAGCATAAGCTGGACATGGAACAGGGCAGTGTCTGCCAGCATCAAGAGGGTGTCCATGCAATAAGATACCCCGTTAAAGCATTACATGACCCAACCCTGTAGTCTTTCCCTCCTAGGATCTTATCTTTATTCTAAGAGAATCAAGATTCAATGTAAAACTGGGATCCTTAATTTCTAAAGAACTGAGTACACCCCATGCCTGCCTTTTACATGTGTAAGTATTAGTCCCTGGAAGCTTCAAATGCTTACAAAAATGGTGAAATCTTATTAAAGGTAATTTAGAATTAATGTGGCCATTATGTAGAATGTTCCAGATGAACAACACTGAACTTTAAGGAGTGTATCTAAAATTGAGGGCTCTCAAATTAAGCCCACTCAGGAACACCTATCAGAAGCTTCTAAAAAGATTTCAAAACATTTTATTGACTCTTTAAAACTATTCTTCTGCAAAGGTGAATACAAATCTTAGGTGACTAATTGATAAGAAAATTTGAATCTACTAACCCTTTCCCTTAGTTACTACCCTATCCCAAAGGTGAAAAGAAATCTAAGATGTTTATAAAGGTTAGAACCTCAGGTAGAACAGGTTTGCTTCCTTTTCAGAGGTATCCATGCTGAGTCCAGGCAAAGAAAATACTTTCTCTGTTCTATTTGTTAATAGGTTCCACCCTGTAGTTGGTAATCTAGTAAGGAAACAAGCTAAGTCGAGAAAAAACTACCTAGCTAACTAAATTTGTCTCCAAAAAGATATCTTTCTTGTACTGAACTAGCTATGTAAAAACTCTTCATAAAAATTTATATCTACAAGAAAAACCACTCAAAATTCTTACAACAGAAGAGCTCATTGGTCTCAACAAGCCTGACCTTTGACTATTTTGTCTTAACCTGGCTTCCTACCTACACCTTTCCTGTTTGGGATGAAGGAGCTCTTAGAACAATGGATGACGGCTATCTAGGTTTGGTGAAGTCTCCTCTCCTTTAATAAAAGTGAATCGTCCCTGATTGCTGGAACGTCCTAGGGAGAGGATTGATAATAACTGAGTTCCTCTGGGATGATCTGTCTTTAGGCAGATAAGGGGAATTCAGAAAGCTCCTCCTTGCTTTATACTGTTTTTCAGGTGCCCTCAAACTAATCAACAGAGTTACGGGCTGCATAATAACATTTTGGTCATTGATTGACTACATAGATGACTGTGGTTTCAAAACCTTTTCAGTGGAGCTGAAAAATTCCTTAGTGATATTATACCATTATAACATTGTAGCACAACTACTTTATTTTTTTTAAATAAATTTAGTGTAAATTTATTTAGGCTAAATGTACAGTGTTTATGAAGTCTACAGTAGTATACAGTAATGTCCTAGGCCTTCACATTCACTCATCACTCACTCTCTGAATCACCAGAGCAGTTTCGAGTCCTGCAAACTCCTTTCATGATAATTGCCCTATACAGGTGCACTGTTTTTTAATCTATCATACCATATTTGTACCGCACTTTTTCTGTTTAAATATGTTTATATACACGAATACCACTGTGTTACAACTGTCACAGTTTTGAGTATAGTAACAAGCTGTACATATTTGTACACCACCTAGGAACAATAGATTATTCCATACAGCCTGAGTGTATATACATTACGCCATTTAGGTTTGTGTAAGTACACTTCATGATGTTTGCACAATGACGAAATCACCTAAGAATACATTTGTCAGAGAGTATTCCTGTTGTTATGAGACATAATGACTATATACAACGCGGCATATTTTGAGGTGGCATTTCCTCAATTCCTTCAATGGCTAGTTTCGTTTAAGGAACAACTGAAGTATAATTGTTAAGAATGAGTAAATTTGGAGAATGAAAATGGGATACACGTTTACCAATGCACTTGTCAGTGTTTCAAAAATACTTTTTCAGTAACTTGAAATCTTAAAGTCACATTATATCAAATTAAGTAATGGATATTTATGAAATGTCTGAGTCATTTCTAAGTTAGCTAAAATACTGAAACATTAATTGCTGAACATATGTTTAAAGTATATATACTTTGGCATCTTATTTTTATACAGTATGGAGAAACTAAATATATTTAGGTCTGTTAGTAAACATGAAAAAATTGTTCTAGAGGAAACATATTTTTAAAAATTATAAAATGTACTAACATTCATAAAATGTTAGTATAAGACACGGAGTTCAAAATTGCTTAATTCCTAGGTTTTCACTAAAACATAAGGTTACTAGGAATCTAAAATTCTAATTAACATGTGGTAATTAAAAGTAGGAATAATAAGGGGAACAACTCTGGATGTGAGGAAAGTAAGGCTTTTTTAATAAAAGAAGTTATGAAGTATGAGGATATATATTTGTTAAAGGAATAAGAGAATAATCTTTGTTCCAAAGTAGAGTGGTTATTCCAAAATGAGAAAATAGGAAAAGTATAGGACAAAAACTGAATGGATAAGAAAATTGTAGAATATTTGCGGAAGATGAATCTTGTGAAAAGAATTTTATGCGTGATAAAGCTGGCTAAAATTAGAAGGTAACTCTTTATGTTTTTCTAAATAGGGAGCATTATGCATCAAAAGTACACTGATGTAAAATTAAAATTTGATCCGCTGTTACAATGACAAGGTTTTCTTGAGTGTTGATCTGCTCTTAATAGAAAATACTGAATTTTTTTTTTTTAAATCTTTTAGGTAACTGGCCTAGGAAACAGGGATTCTCTGTTATCAGAATGATTCCCTGTGCTTCAAATTTTCTTTATTAGTTGTTTGATTACTTAAGAAAATTGAGTCTTCTCCATATTGAAAGAGCTAAGGTTTTCTGACAACTATATAACCTCCTGTATTTCCCTCTTAAAGTCTTTCAGTTATCACTCTGGATAAATAAATGACTATTACTTTACAGTGATATGTAATATTGTTTTGATCACGTGTTTTAAATACTTGGATACTGACAAACTTCCCAAAATCAAACGCTAAATTAAGTCTTCCTGATCTCAAGTTAACTTTGGGATTTTCCACTTAAGCCCTGGAAAAACCTCTAAGGATGTGTCTCTTACGTAGTATAAGAGAGGTATTAAAATAATTAGGCTTAGTTGATATGTTAAATTATATGGGAAGCACTTTCAAATATTAAATGATTTTTCTTTAAGTGATATTTATGGGTATGTTACTAATGAATGTCCTAAAATATTGTATGAAATTACCAAAAATCTGATCTGTTATTAGTCATAGTTTTGGTTTTTATTTTAAAACATGGTATACAACAGAAATACCATATTTCCCTA
Source organism: Chlorocebus sabaeus (assembly GCF_047675955.1). Taxonomy (NCBI): domain Eukaryota; kingdom Metazoa; phylum Chordata; class Mammalia; order Primates; family Cercopithecidae; genus Chlorocebus; species Chlorocebus sabaeus. The sequence continues at coordinate 37,595,056 of NC_132923.1, read as the reverse complement.
TGAGTTGTACTATTATCATAATGAACTCAAAACAGATCTTTAACTATGGTCATTTTAAGTGCTTTTGTCCACAGTTAATTGCTTTATTCTAATGCTTTTCTGAAAGCCTTTTGCAAGCAACTGTAATTCCAATGTGTTATGCATTCAAATAAATTCATGGAAAGGACTCTGACAAATACTGTTTTCTGATAACTTCAGAACATACCATGGACTGGGTAAGAATTTCTATCACCCTAATAAAGAAACCAGTGGGTTCATGAAACTGTTAGCCAAAGGCAAGCAGAATAAAAATTAATTATACGAGATGAAATAAACTGATAAAGAATTATGCACTTTACAGTTTTTTTTAAACATTGCTTATTCTTTTTTGATTTGTTTTTCTAGATTTAAGAAATTTTTTTTCTCTTAGGCTACCCAAAAGAAATATTTACTTTTTCTCCATAACTGATCCCTTCAGAATTTGGAAACTATTATGGGCATTCTTATTTTTATGGAAATACAGTTATTTGCACAAGTTCAGTAAGAATATGTTCTGCTTATAACAGTATAGAGTCAGAAATGTTGGTTATATTACCAAAACTTTGACTGGGATGTAGTATCTGAGAAAATACCTAGAATGAATCTATATGTACTACAGGTAAAGTCTAAAGTCCACTTTGATTTGACTTCCCAGCCTTGAGAGGTTTTAAAAAGTCAAATCTGAAATTCCTTGTCAAAAGTTGCAACAAAGCAAACTTACAAAGAGCCTATGTGGTCAATTACTATTCTTGTTTCGTTTATGTAAGTAATCAGGCCAAGTTTAATGAGATTAGACCTACGTTGCAAACAAATTGGTCTTACCGTAATTATCTTTATTATAAATGGGATAACTGCAGAGAAAAATCTTATGTTTATGAAGAAAAATTATACTATACCTGTTATTAGGTTATAGCCCTATTCATTGTTTTCAAGACTTATTATCAACTTGTAGGTTAGACTATATCCTGAATTATCTAATTTCCTCCAATATCGGGCTACAACTCTCTAAGAACAAGATCTGCTTTTTTCCTGAAGCCCTATAAGCTAAAACTGGACAACTCAATTTAAATTTCAAGGAATAAGTCTCATGCCTGATGTGTGGGCCATACTGAGAGCTCACCAAACACCCAATACCATAACCAGAAACATTGACACTATAAATTAGGAGAAAAAGTTGATGACTTCATACCATGTACTACTTTTCTCAAGATGTCTGAACGTATCATAATGAGATTCTTGCTTCTCTTAAGTTTTCCTTGCTTATGCCTATATTTTTTCCTTGGCAGGATCACGCTACAGTTGTAATTTCACAATCAGTGCCTTCTGTGGGTAATTTGATGAAATATTGGATCTGACATGCCAAACTCAGATCCTTATATGAACTAAGGAATCCTTTAGTCCACCCAGTACGTAACTTTAGCAACATCCCTAACACAACTGCTGTTCAAGTTGTACCAGCGGTCCCTTTTATGGAGTAAGACTTCTAGATCTGTCTGTCCTCACTTCTCTTTAATTTAACAGAGCCATGGATTGTCAGATTAGCTACTAACTGAACAGGGAAGAGTCTGTGCAGTTGCTGACACTTCTCATTGCACATGAATAAACACATGAAGCACTGTAGGAACTCAGTTGCAGAAAGTTAATAAACAGCCTATTTAGTTAAAATGGGCAGGATTATCACATGCTCAGTCTTTGATTTGTTCAATTTTAGTTGGTTTGGTTCATGCAGACCCTGGCTAAGAAACATATTCCAAACTCTTGGAATTATTCTCCTGATAATCATAATAGTACTCTCCTTGGTATGCTGTATTATTTCAAGTGTTAAATGTTTGCATTCAACTATTCATGGAATGTCAAATGGTCTCTTTGACTGGAATAGAAAAACTTCAAAGAAATGCTTAATCATGAGGACACTGTAACCTACAAATAGTGTGTTAAGACTCGATACCCAGAATAATAGTAACAGAGTTGTGGTAATGCTCCAATATACCTAAAGAAAGAGTGTGATCAAAAGAGGAGAACTGTTAAATAAAATGTACAGAACACGGGCTTGGACTGAGCTCCTGCACTAGGCCTAAGGAACCAAACTAAATGTAATCATCCATGCTAAAGTTCCATGTCACCAAGTCAATCTAAGTTATTTATCTGACCTTCCAAGAAATCAAGAGAATAAGAGACAATAGCCAAAACCCCAAACAAGCCAGTTCTGGCTGGCATGATAAAGAAGTCCACTCTGCTTTAACCTGTATAAGAGAAGTGACTGTGAAATAACCAATCTGCTTTTTGTTTTCTGTTTCTTCTTTCCCCAGTCCTTTTATATCTATATAACCAGACTCCTCTGCTCAGCTCATTGGAACTCACTCTGTTTTATAGAATGAAGTGTTACCCAATTCAAGAACCACAAATAAAAGCCAATTAAGATATTTAAACTAAAATTGTTGTAATTTTTTGACAGTGGTTTGATTTATAAAAGTGAAAGGAAGATGATCTTAAGTCATCTAATTAATTTCAGAAAAAAAATTGTCAAAAAGTGTACAAAGTATATAAAATATCACCCTTGAAAAAGAAAGAGCAGGCCAGGCATGGTAGCTCACACCAGCACTTTGGGAGGCCAAGGTGGGTGGATCACCTGAGATCAGGAGTTTGAGACTAGCCTGGCCAACATGGTGAAACCCCATCTCTACTAAAAATACAAAAATTAGCCAGGCATGGTGGTGCATGCCTGTAATCCCAGCTACTCAGGAGGCTGAGGCAAGAGAATCGCTCGAACCCAGGAGGCGGAAGTTACAGTGAGCTGAGATCACGCCACTGTACTTCCCCTTGGCTGACAGAGTGAGGAGGTTCATCTCAAAACAAAAAAAAACAAAAAAAGTAAAAGCACATACAGTACTACATAAATGCTTAAGTAGTGACAATTTAAAGTTATGAATATATGTGCTATGTATAATTAAAGATATGGGAATGTGAAATAGTAATTATACAGGCAAAATATGACAATGTTAAAGATTTTTAAAACAAAATGATGAGTATGTGAAATATTCTCCATTTGAAGTAAGTGAGATTTATTTTGGACTGTCTTATACAGCTTTGATTAAATGAAAAATGAAAAATGAAATGAATATACATGAGGAAGATATTAGAAATCAGTGATGATTAGGAAATAAAGTAAAACTAAAGACAAGTTTTGGAAAAATAATTTGGACTTTATAACCTAGGCCTCTATGGATGGGCAGTGCACCTAAATATATTTTCTCATAAAAATTATATTTTATTCAAGTGCCCAGGAAATTAATAATAGTCTTAAAGAAACAAGAGTATCTAAAATAATTTTAATTTCGATTAATTTTATTTTTTAAATACACAACTATTAGAGTTACTTATACCGACAATTTTAAAGTCATTGTGGTAGTCAGGATGTGGTGAGCAAGAAGCAAAAATATGCAAGACAAATACCCTAGTCTATGGGAACATATAATCTTTTGACAGCCAAAATATGTGTGTATGTAAGTAACTATAATGCACAACCATATAGTATACTACATCGTATATACTACATACAATTGAAAGCATTTTAATAATCATCTGATTCCAAGACAGTAAATCCAATTAGATGAGGTTGCCTGGAGTGTTCTCTTAAGGTTTAGAAGCCCAGCTTAGTCTCAGCAGGAGAGAAAATGCCATGATCTCTTAGCAACATTTATTGTTTTCATGAAGCAGGCCAGTGTCACAATACCGTGTTTTGCCTACTTGGGAAAAAAAAAAAAGATGAATCTACTCTAAGGATGAGACAAATTAACCACAAGGTATCTTTATACCCACCCCAAGTCTAATGCATTGGGGGAAAAAAAATAGCATGCAAAACAGGTACACTTTCTGTTCTACTTGCAAGAGTGAAAGTACACTTAAAATACAACATTCAGTAGCGGTGACAACAGTTAAGAATGTAAGACATCTTGTGTACAGTCAGATATGGGCAGCCAGAATAGTAGAAGGGACTCAGGTCCATGTTACATGAAGTTAAAGATTCTCAGTTCAAGAAAAGAAGAGTCAGAGAACTGAAAAGTAACTTCAAACACTATGAGACCACCTAAGTCGTTCCAAATAACTTCAAAAGGTTGAGTGAGGTCAGTGAGGAGATTCAGAGAGACAGACTTTATTTCACTGGAAGGTAGAGCATCCCAATAGTTAGACTTGATTTTTACATAGAAACAGCTGCCTGGGGAAGCAATGAGTCAGTATCCTGTCCCAGTTGGAGTTCAAACCTTTGCTAACTAGATAGCTAATGATACAGAGGCTGAAAAAAAAGGACCAGACTTTCTCAAGGGCTTACAGCTAGTAAGCAGCAGAGCACGGAGGAACACTTAACGTGACTGCCTGTCAGGCCAATGAGTCACTGTTCATTTCATTTGTCTTGCTTTCTCTCCAGCAATCCATCACATACCCACAGGTACCCTTTTACCTTATGCAAAGCATATAAGGTAAGGGAAAAATACAGGAGTTTATAGAAAATATGGATTACTGTTGAGTAGAAGCATTAAGGAAAGATTATGAAAGTGATAGTATTGGAGCTGTCTAAATTAAATGATGGAAAGTGTTTAAATAAATCCAAATTAAGAACAGAGAAAATAACATCAAGTGCAGTAGCTTATAGAACTGCTTTATCAAGTCACTGCTGCTTGCCAGGAAATGGTACCAGGCTGGACCAGTCCTGCTATTACGTTTGCTATTATTTTGAAAGTACTCCTAGGAACAGATTGTGTCCCTTAAGAAATAAATATGAGTTCAAAATATAAATATATAAATGTGTATGCTTTTCTCTTAAATTTATACCACTGAATAACTCTTCTGCCTTTAAGTAGTTGTCAAACTAATGACTATGTCTCAGGTGCAATAGATATTCTATATGTTACTTATGCTATTATATTATGTGTGAAAATCACAGTGTAAGAATTCAAAATCTGTGCATCAAAAATGGGTAGATTTTGGTTATATCCACTTGTAGCAAGTTTCAAATGTAGTGTTACTTTTTGTCTGAAAAGATTTGATGTTAGAAACAAAAAAGCATCATCATCAAGCCAAATGATGTGGGTGTTAAATGCTCTTTTTCCCTGTCTTTTGCTACCTCTTCACTATCACAGTATTTAACTATAAATACAGTGTTCAGTAAAATCTTTTGGGACAATAGTATAGTCACTGGGAAAAAACTCTTATAGTAATCACATACTCTTCATCTATCTTCCAATTAATACTGCCATAAAGAAAGATTCATTGCAGATCGCCTTAACATCTCTAGGAAGTGGCAAAAAAATAAATAACATAGTACTAGTGAGAAGGGCCATCCCTTTATTAAAAGCACATATGGAACCATTGTGTTGAGGTATGTCACTTCCTTTATGTGGGGTCATAGATTAGGCGCTTAATCTTTCTGTGCCTCAGTGTCCTCATTTGTAAGCTGAAATAACAATAGGGTCTCATAATGCTGATGTAAGGGCTATGTTAGTTAATATGTATCAAGTAGTTGAAACAATGTCTGCTACACACTAAGTGCTCTACAGATGTTAGCTACTTGTGTATTTGTGTTAGCTCATTAGTTGCATAACCTTGGGCAAGTCACTTAGTCTCTCTAGGCATTAATTTGCAAATTACGAGATAAAACTATATAATCTCTAAGCCCTTCTTCATGACTAAAAAGTTCCGGTTATAAAGAAGCATGTTCTCTTTCACATTGGATTCACGAATCTTTTCCAAAAATGGGATGACAGAAAGAGCCTGATAGTGTGGCTTGAAAAAAGTGTCTACTGAATTCTCAAATCTGTATTCTAGATTTAGCCCAGGAAAAATAAAAAGGGAACCCCAAGTAATCATGTGATAAGGAGCCAGAGAGAAGAGGAAATAAAGATCTCTCTGTGAAAGACCTAAAAGATTGTCACGTAGTTTTGACTAAGTCTCTTCATTTTAGTGACTGAGCAAACTCAACACTGCGAAGACACATGTGAACGCAGAGGACATTGTCACCAACCCCAAAAATACTGTCTAGTATTTTTTTAATTGGAAATTTTAGGAGTTCATTTTAAATTACAAGATGAATCCCCAGGTGCCTTATCTCTATCCAGGACTGCTCAATTTTAGTGTGTGTGAGAACATAGTGTACTGCTTTGAGGAGATCTCTGGAAATACAAGACGTTTCTGAGTGTAAAAGATACTTCTATGAACCCCAGTGTGAGAAAATGCTAAATATGAAATAGATATTAAAAAGTGCAGTTTCTGCTGGTACTATCCAAAGCACCCTTTAAAAAAGGGATCACTGCACTAGAACACAATTTACTTAGCACAGAGGTTCTGGTGATATCAACACAAATTCGATTTTCCTTAGAGAGGAAATGCCACATGTTATTTTAGCATTATGCAGATATGTCAGGGGTACATTTGTACATAACTGCTCTATAATTTCATAAGTATTTTATTTCCAGATATTTCTTTCAATGATTTGAAGAAGGAGTGGTGGGGGCTGGGCTTTATCCTAGTTTTAGGATTTGGCACAAGTCACTTAACCTCTTTAAGCCTTAATCTCAAGGTATGGTGCACATAGAAGGTGTTCAACAAATATTTGTCCAGAGAAAGGAAGGATGAGAGAGGGAGGGAGAAAGGAAAGAAGGGGGAAATGAAGGGAGAGAAGGAAAAAAAAATGGAAGGAGGGAGGGGAGAGGGGAGAAAGAATGGAATTAGAAAAAGTTCCCTCCTTTACTCTCCTCATTTTGTACTTTCATTCTTTCTACACTGTTTCAATTCCAAGTGTTTTAGATATTTCCATACCATGCCAAACACAAAACAGGTCATCAACAAATTAATGAAAACTTGAAGAATTCAATAGACTAGCAAATGTAATTGTGGCAACATGGCAAATAAAATTCAATCACTTCCATAATTATTAAGTTATCCATTAGCTAACAAATTTTGTATGTCTATTCTAGAAATAATGAGGACAAAGAAGACCTAGTTCCTAAGTTATGAAGTTTGTAATTTACTTTAAAACACTTCACTATAATCTGTATGATATGTACTTACCAGTTTGTTTAAATTCTGATTTAAGGAGTAGTCAGCTAAAATGCTATCAAAATGCCAAGTCCTTCATGGTCACCAGCATTTTATCAGAAAGGCCCCACTCCAAAGTCTTTTTGCTATCTGCATATTAATTAACAACTAATTTAATTAGCATTGTGGATGTAAAAAAGAATTTTTCATTGATGAAAGTAATGACTGAATTCGCATGATGAATGCTAAAGATGAACTCACTGGTAAAATCAAAGATTTTCAAAAGAAGATATACTTGCAGCCAACAAGAATATGAAAAAAAGCTCAACATCACTAATCATTAGAGAAATCCACATGAAAATCACAATGAGATACCATCTCACATCAGTCAGAATGGCTATTATTAAAAAGTCAAAAAATAACAGATGCTGGCAAGGTTGCAGAAAAAAAGGGAATGCTTATATTCTGCTAGTTAGAATGTAAATTAGTTTAACCATTGTGGAAAGCATTTTGGTGATTTCTCCAAGAACGTAAAACAGAATTGTCATTTGACCCAGCAATCCCATTGTTCGATATATACCCAAAAGAATATAAATCACTCTAGCATAAAGACATATGCACATGTATGTTCATCGCGGCGCTATTCACAATAGCAAAGAAATGGAATCAACTCAACTCCAACATGGAGTATATATGGACACAAAAAAGGAAACAATAGACACTGGGGCCTACTTAAAGGTGGAGGGTGGGAGGAGGGTCACGATCAAAAAACTACCTATAGGATACTATGCTTATTACCTGGGTGATGAAATAATCTGTACACCAAACCACTGTGACATGCAGTTTACTTATAACAAACCTGCCTATGTACCTCCTGAACCTAGAATAAAAGTTTAAAGAGACTTTCAAGCTATGTGGGTTCACTAAAATAGTTCGGAGTACTTCCTACTCTTGAATGAAAAGGGTGTAGGACTCTAGTAATGCCTACACCCTCTCTCCGAATGGCTTATTCTTAATGGATTTAGAGTCTAGCCCTTGGTTTAAAAGGGTTTCTGCTTGGAGCATGTCCACTTGGGGGCCTAGAATCCCACTGAGGCTGTGCGCACTTTCATACAGGATTTCATGAACTAAAAACTTCTCAAGGACAGAGAGTTGGGAATCAACTGAACTTAGAGAACTTAGAGAACAGAATATGTAAACTGTTTGCTTAATAAATTGTTATTAAATAACTGTATGCAAAGCAGAATTTGTTCTGACACTTGAATTTAATTCATTATAACATCATCACCAAGAACTTCAGTTGGTGCCTGGACACCTTATCTAGTAAAAATAACCTAAAAGCTGGGCATGACAAAATTGGTTTGAATCAGATAACACCACGTGACTTTGAGATGCTCGTCTAGTTATGGAAATGTAAATAAAATACAATATAAATTATAATATGAAGTTATTTGAGTTTCACAACTTCTATAAATGATGAAAGGATCATAGAAGAGAATGCAGTTATTCAACTTAGAGACTCCAAGAGACCTACATAAAGGCATTGGTGCTAGCTTGGAAGAATATATCAGAATATTCCAGGAAGTTGTTTTTGTTTTTGTGGGGGTGGGGGAAGCATAACAGAGGTGAGAAGAAAGGAACATAAAAATGAATTCATACAAGAAATTACAAATGTATTATACACACACATACACTACCCCCACCCACACATACACACACACGCTTTAACTCATACATGTTGTATCAGTGAGAAAAGCCCACAATAAATTATCTATAGAGTTTTAAATGTACCTGGCCTGGAGAGTAAAGCTCTAGAATCCCGTTTTTGCCATCAAAAAAAAAAAAAAAAAAAAAAAAATGGTGATTTTACTGACAGTGATTCTCAAACTACATCTGTCATAATAAGACTAAAAAAGTAACCAGCCTGCTGAGTGAAAACTGGCATTCTCATAAAAAGTTTAAATAGTACTGAATATAGAACTCCACTTCACATATGTTAAAATATCTTTCATAATAATGATACTCCTTATGATTTTCCAAAGTCTGTTATAAGGGTGCTGCTAACTATAGGTTAAGATTCTAACTCTGACCTCAGAACTTACCTTCTAAATGGGAATGATGGGCTGGGAAAATTTAGTTCTACTGGCTATTCCACTGGTTTAAGGAATCAATAAAGTTTTATCTTTAAACATAGATTTTTTTTCTTCTTTTTATGTTTGGTTGTAATTAAACTTACATATTAACAAGTATGTGGATACGGTAAAGAACATATTGATGTATACTCAATATGTTTTAACTCTCCCTTGCCTGCTAGGAATGCCATCATTTATGCTATAAATCAAATCAGTGGGCAACTGCAGCCAACAAAGCATCAGACCTGAAGTAATAGGTTCAGATCCTAGATATGTGATTCACCAACTGGAGCAAATTGCTAAAGCTCCCTGGATATGTTCCTATGTATGCTATCTGAAAGGATTAAAGAGTAAACGGTTTACCTCATTCATTCAACAAAAATGATTAAGTACACATAATGTCATTTGCTCTGCATTATCAATAAAAATTATTAGCATTTATGTTAAATAACTAGCTATCACTTATTGAGCACTTAGCGCGTGCAAATATTTAACTCTTATCAGGTATCAGGTTAAGTATTACCTCAGTTTTACAGATTAAAAAAACTGAGACTTGGATATGTAATTTTAAGTATTTTTGTCTGAACTTCCGAAGGGCAGCGATATGCCTTACTTACTTTAGAAGCCCAGGCAATAGCACTGTACCTCTTCCGTAGCAGATACATTGTCTTCTTTCAAAACTTTTGCAAACAATGTGTTTGTGGCACAGTACCAATTTAAAAATTCATATGATACATGACATACTTAATACATGGTATCAGCTATGCTCCCTAGAAACATTATTTATTTCAAATTACAAAATGAACGAGATGATTCTTTCTAATCATGTTGACAATACTCAGAGCTTATTGAAATATTTTGAAAACAGCATTGCATTAATAATTAGGAGACCATTTTGCTTATTTTTTTAAATCTTTGCTATTCTTTCTAGAGAAAAATCAGAAAAGAAGTGTAAAAATCTTACTCATTTTTCCACACCACAGACTAAGGCTGGCAAAGTAGTGCTACAAGCAGTGCTAACAATCTCCAATGACCAGGTAGCCACACAACCCAGGTAACCTGCTCACGTTATATTTTCCTTATATGTATGAAGTGATTTACTGTCTCCGCAGTGTTTTCTCAACCATTTCATTCTCACAACAGCACTGAAAAGTAGGAAGAAATAAGTCATTATTTTTCAGGTAAGGAACTGGCAAGAGAAGCCACATGGATAATGAGCAATGGAAGACAGAGGGAGAGACCGGAACAGGAAAGAGAGAGAAGGGTGGGAGAGGTGAAGGGAGAAAAAAGCACTACTGGTGTTATGGGTCTTTGCTTTTCCCTCAGCATCACCATCTCCTTAGCAGTATGCAAAGGAGAGAAAATAAATGGAAAAAGAGACAAAGAGGAATGAAGAGAGAAAGGGAAAAAGAAAGGGAGGGAAACAAGAAAGAAGGGAGAAAATAAATGAGTATGAGTGAAAGTATCTAAGTGAAGCAAAATCCTAAGAGACACAAGAAGTTCAAACAGACCCACATATCCCCAAAGAGTAGTTCTTAACTTTTAGGGGATTTTGGATATATCTGACAATCTACTAAAAGCACAGAGGCTCTTACTAAAGAAACTGCATATGTATATACATACATGCAATATTTTACACATAATTTCCTTTCCTTCACTGCACCCCCAAATCTAGTGCCAGGTCTCATTTTAAGAAACATGCCTTAGCAACAGAAGTACCTTCACCTCTCCATATACCATGGTTTGCAGATCTAGAACCAGAGTGTGGTTCCACATAAATGTGGTGCTTGTAGCACTGTAGTAGAGTGTGCTACTGAGATGAGATGCATGCCTTCAAATCAAAACAATAGAAATATCTTTGACACTCCCTTCTGCTGCCACCTACTCCCCTACAACATTTCCAAGCTTAATAGGAAACAAACAATGTCCTACACTACCCATTGAAATGATCATCTACAATAGAACACGAAGTTTTCCACCAAAGCAGGAAAATTGAAATCGAGGATAAAAGGTTTGAGAAAATTTTGACTCCTGGTATTGAATCACTATGAGTGAAAATCTTTAAAGACTAATTAACATGTTAGGATAAAAGTATGTAACAAAAAATGAAATGCACAGCCTTTGGTGATTATGCCATTGCCATCATGAGACTCCAGATTGGTCATCTAACCTCTTTACTTCCAAATCTCTTTCATAAATTTGTTGTGAAAATTGATTATATTAATGAATTTAAATAATCAGAGTCTGACATACAGTAATCTCACTAAGCTTCCCATTTCTCATTTATAAAATAAACATATTTAATGTTAGTCCCTATATGTTTAAGGAAAATACTATCCTGGGGAGTATTAAAGGAAGCAATGCGTTAAATGCACCTAACATAGTGGCTGGTGTGTAAGAAATGCATGACGAATTTTAGCTGATATTAGCCCACTTGGACAAACAGAGGAGTCACCAAAGATAGGAATCATTAATTTCATTCTAAGAACTGAATTTTGATTAATTTTTGCTTTTCTTCCTATTCAGACTCCCAATTTGTGAAGTGAAGGTCAGCAGACTAAACTAGGTGTTTTCTATCTACATTTAATTTCTTACTGGCCCTGGAATCCACTAACAAACTGAAGTATTTTGCTAGGTGTTTTAAAGAGGTTTCCTGATTAATCAACACAGGCTTGGAAAGCCTAATAGGAGCTAACACACATACAGCTGGGCACTGCTCTGATACTTACACATGTTAACCCATTTCATACTCAGTAATCCTGTGAGGCTACTATTTATATTTACCTCAATTTTACCATCGAGAAAATGGAGGCATAGAGAGGCTAACTGGCTCAAATTCTCACAGCTGGAAAGTAGCAGATCAAACCCAGCAGGCTCCAGAGTCTGTGATCTTAACCTGTACAGGTACTGAGTCTCCGAGAGGTGGGTGTTTTTATGTCCAGTTTATGAATGAAAATTTTTTTTTTTTTTTTTTTTTTTTTTTTTTTTTTTGAGACGGAGTCTCGCTCTGTCGCCCAGGCTGGAGTGCAGTGGCCGGATCTCAGCTCACTGCAAGCTCTGCCTCCCGGGTTCCCGTCAATGAATGAGAACATTTTGACTGAGGTTACACGGCTAGTAAGTGGGAGAAACCAGGATAAGCATCCAGACACATCTGAAACCCGTGTCTGTGCTTTGTCTCCTATACCACACCACAAGAGTGTTCCAGGAATGGGGATGGGCAGTGAGCCCAAGGCCAGGTTTGGGGGAGAAGAGGTCTACGGGAAAGCTCTAGGCACGTTGATCCAATGGGGAGCTCTGGGTATGAGATGACTTTCTATCATCTATCTTCACCACATACAATGACGCCAGCACCCGGGGGATAGCAGCAGTAGCTACATTTCTCAAATCTGAGTCTCCGGGTCCAGAGGGAGCTTCCTAGGGTTGCAGATATAAATAATCTGAGCTGCACCTCAACATTCAAATCTGCTGTGCTCAGTGTCAGGGGCTGCCTTGGTTGGTGCTGGTTTTCTTTATCTTTATTCTAGCTTTGTGAAGATGGTGATCTAGCTTCATCTCCTTTAAATCATCTATGTTGCTCAGAGATCTAAGGAAAAATAGCTGCTAGTGGCTACTGTATCCAAATGTGGGGAGCAGAAACCACTGCCATCACCAGTTCTTTTAATCAATGAACACCAAGGATCACTAACTAAACCTGTATCTGTACAAGCAGTGTCCAGTGCTCAGGCAAATGCTATAGAGAACCAACTGAACAGTACCTATTTTCAAAGAGTTTATAAACTGTATCATCTGAGTAAATAAGCCCAAATTACAGGTGCTTTCTGAAAATGCAATTACAGTAACATTAGACAATGCAAAATAAACTTGGAGATGAAGAGTTTGAAATTATGTATTTTGATAACATTAGAGTCCTATACACTACTACCTAAAAACAGTCCTAAAATACCACCCATCATACTTTATCTCTGCTAAATTCCTACCAAATTGAGAAAATCTCTCAGCCTGGCATGGCATTTCAGGCCTTATCAATGTGACCCCAGCCTTCATCTTCAGATATATACGCCATTTTCCCCACACACCACCCTTAGAAACAAACCAACCAACTGCTGTTTCAAGAGTACAGTCTCCATTTGCTGCCTCCATGGGGTTGTTCACGGAGCTGTTCACGGAGTGATGTCCTAACTCAAATTCTATTTCAGCCTTTCCTTCAAGACACACCTTAAATGCCACCATCTTCTCCATGAAGCCTTTCGTCTTGTCTCCAAACAAAAGTGATTTATCCCATCCTCTTCTGAACCACTAGAGGTCTTTGTGGTATATGCAGATGCATGTATACGCATATACACATGCACATGCATAACTTCTGTCATAATTATTTATGTTATGAGCTGTGCTATGGTTATCTGATTTCACAAATTAGGCTGTAAACGCCTTAGGATCAGTTACTATGGTTAACTTCTGAAGTTGCCTTTATAACCTCTACTCAGCCAGATATAATGCTTGGAACACAGGAATCCAATAAATTTTTACTGATTTTTTAATAATAATAATATTAATTATGTAGTGAACTCTTATGGAGTATCAACTATGGGCCAAAGATGACATTTACGTATTATAACTAATTTGATATTCAAAACCTTGTCACTAAGGGAATTGAAGCTTAAGGAGCTTAAATACGTTGTTCAAGGTTACACAGCAAGTAGAGTTCCCAACTCTTAACAATGCAGCAGAGTGTACTTTGGATTTGAATCCAAATTTACTGGACTCTGAACCTGGGGCCCAAGTTAGCATTATATAAAAGTGATAAAATTCAAAATATATATTGTTTTTAATGTGTACATAAATCAATTTAGCAAGTATGAAACAAATCTGTAGATTGTGGTAGTGAGAACGACTTTTCAAAATCACCCTCAAAAACTAGAAATGAGTTTGAAAGTTAAAGATATATAGATATATCATATCTATATATCTAGATATATATATGAACCTTTATTACTACAGGACAAAAAATGTAAAAGAGACTTTTTGAGGCATTTATTTAGAAGAATGATTCACGAGCAAATTGAATTTTCATCCTGTAATAGAAAAACCACACTTCAGAGTATGATAGAGTAAGGGGACAATTCTGGGTGTAACATTCTTAGCCTTGGTCCTTGGAGAAGATACTTAATCTTTCTAAGCCTTCATGTTCCCCAATATTAGGTAAGAATAATTATTATTGCTTTCAGATATAATGCAAATATCAAAAGGATATAAGGTATGTAGAAAGTTTATTAGAGTATACAGAAGAAAGTAACAACACATGATGGGTACTGTTAATATTTTTGTTATTATTATTTTGATGCCCAAGTGAGCATGCTAACCCAGTGTTCGTAGGAGGAGTGGAGAGGCAGAGCTGCCCTTACTGCTCCCAGATCCTCACATGGTGACAGAGTGCACTATTCCTAGAAGCAAAAGGGAAAACAAACGCCAGCAGCACAGCTATCCTCCAAAACCCACCACTTCCTTCTCTTCTAAACTGATTCCCAAATCCATTCTCCTGTACCTAAAATAACTAAAAGCCAAAGCATTGAAATCAAGTTGGATTCTGACTTCAGAAAAATCTATCCACTTTTATTCTCAATGCCTGCCTGACTAGCCAGCTTCCACCTTCTTTCAGAGAACAAGCTCTTTGGAAGCAATGGAAGTAGCATGGCATTCAGGCATCAGTCCTATAGGCATACAAATGCCATACCCACCTTTTTTTGTTTGTTTGTTTTCAGGTATTCCTAATTTATTATCTGAACCTCACTTTCTTCAAATATTAATTGGAGATAATATCTCCTGAAAGAGCTGCTCTGAGAAATATACATGACTATGACTATTTGGTACCCAAAATAGAGTAGGCACTAAATAGTGACTAATTCATTCCTTTTCTCCGTCCTACATTCCCCCTAAGTGGAGAATCATCCAAATCTTTGGGCCAGTGTGTTCTTGTCTCCAACTAGCACCTGCTATCATGATTGGATGGTTAGGACTGAAAAGTGCTATCTTATTTAAATAAGACATAGAATGATAATTAAAGGAAGAGTTACAGACATTATTGATTATAGTTATGACCAAACCAATGAACTGAAAGTGACAGTCTTTTCCTTTTTTCTTTAAAACAATCCTTGAAAAATATCTGAGCTAGTCTGTCTCCTGGAAAAAAATGTATATGGGAAACCCCGATCTCCAGAAAGTAAAAAGGACCCCAAAATTTCTCTGCCAGCTTGTCAAATGGAGAAAAGAGAACACAAACATGAAGGCTGGATTTGGGGCTTCGACAAATTTTAGCAACTTATTATATATATAGTAAAACACCTGGGGCAAGGTCTAACACATTTCAAACTATTGTGCTAGAGGCAATTTGAAGTCAACTATTACAGGACATGTGATAAAGATACTTTAAGGTTATCAAGAAATTCCTTCATTTGTTCATTGAATTCTATTTTATGTGTTAGAAACTTTTCATTATTTTGCAAATAAATAAGTCATTGCTCCCAAAATAAATTTAAAAATGATGAATATCCAAACCTAATGGATTCAACAGACATTCTTAACATTCAGTTTACACATTTAGCTACTGAAAATAAAACTTCATTTTTCCTTTCTCCTTCATTTTCTTATTTCCTGGTTGTTATCTGCTGAGGGAGAGAGAGAGCGCGCATTACAGGAAGGGAACCTCCAATACTTTGTCAATTTTAAAGGAACCATAAAATACCAGGTTTTCTAAAGAAACACTAACAATTCTCCTAAGAATAAATATGTAGCATATTCACATATGTAAATTATAATAAAATTAATATTATGTGTAACTTATCCCAATAATTTCACATGTATATAAGTGAGAGGTGTGTGTGTGTGTATATATATATATATATATATACGTGCGTGTATCTGTATAGTCATTCCTTCTCTCTCACACACACATAGACTCAATAAATCCAAAAAGCATGTTCTGTGAGGTTCTAAGAGAAAAGGACTTAAACTGCCCAGGGAGCGGAGCAGCCTTTAAATAAATCTGAAGTGCTCTTGTAATTGAGGCACAGCTCCTGCTTTTCAGCAAGGCACTGGTGCTGAGGCCTCTTCATTTAGAAATTCTCAAATTCTTTTTTCAGATATTTGTTCCCTGGTCAGCTTAGTCCCATTGGCACCTTCATCTGAAAAGGAAGGAGGTGGTGAAATAGAAATACGTGCCCCGACTCGGGAAGCGGGAATCCCTTCCACACCCCAGCAACTGATCCCCTCTCTCCTCGCCGGCCCGCCAGCCGCTGCTCTTCTTCCAGGCGCAATAGGAGAGGAGGCAGTGAGTGAGGCAAGGCCACAGAGTGAATCGAATCAAGGTTCATCCCCAAAGCTCACCTCCTTTGCAACCCCGATCCCCACCCCTCACCACCTACGGCCGCTCTTCTCCTCCATCCCCCGCCCCGTCACCCAAAGCTGAAGCCACCGCGGGGGGTGCGGGGGTGCGGGGGTGGCGTGTGGGAAGAGCTGGGGGCTTCCTTCGCACCCACCCCTCACGCGCCCTAGAATGTCCTCTGGGGAAGGGGCTGCCCACAACTTGGAGGAAGTTAGAAGGCAAAACCTACCGCGCCCCAACCCTCCGCGGGGCCTCAACCCCGAAGGCGAGGGGCGAGAGAAGGGAGTCGGCGGCGAGAGAAAGCGCCCCGGGGCTTACCACGAGCACGGGGACCCCGGCGGCCAGCGAGTAGAGGAGCACGGGGGGCACGGCGCTGCTGTCCTCCGGGCCCGGGTAGGGCTTGCGGTAGGCGCTGTCGTGGCAGAAGAAGCCCTGCACGTTCACGGTGAACGTGTCCGTATACTCGAAGTAGTACGCCAGCATCACCGTCCCTGCCATGATCACCATCTGGAAATAGAGCATGCTGCTGGTGAGCGCCGCGGGCAGCAGGGGCATGCACGCCTCCCGGGCCGGGCCGAGCCGAGCCGAGCGGGCGGCAGACGCGGTGGGCCCCCTCCCCGGTCCGCCGAGGCAGCCACCGGGGGCGCGGCGGCGGGGGCGGCGGGAGGACTAGGCGCGGGAGGCGGGATGGAGCCGCTGGAGGAAGAGGCGGAGGCAGGTCCGGGCTTCGAGGCGCCGGCAGGCTGCAGAGGAGGCGGCTACCCCCGGACGAGCCCCCTCTCCCCTGCCCGCCCCCTGCCCGCCGCAAGCGCCGCCCGCCCCGGCGCGGGGTCGCGAGGGAGGGCGGGGAGTCCCGGGCGACGGGCAGCGGCCGCTGCGCCCCTGCACGAGACCATTCGAGAAGCGGCGTCGCTGGGTCAAGCCCCCTGGCCAGCCCGGAGGAGGCGGCTTGGGCGGACCGGGCGGCAGCCGGCGGGACAGCGGCACCTGTACCCCTCAGAGGGCGGACGCTGTGGGGCTGGAGAAGCTCCTCGCGGGGGTAAAATCAAAAAGGGGGGAGGGGAGGCAGTAGAGATGGAGCTTCCAGAAACTCTTCCGAGGCACCAGCTGAGCGGTTTAAGAAACCCGCACAACGCCTGGGAAAATGGTGCGTGAACGCGTCTTCCGAGCGCAAAGCCCACCAAGGCGCAAAGTGCCTATGCGGCGCCTCGAGTTTCAACCGGTGCGTCCAGCCTGCATTCCTCGAATTCCTTGACCCAGTCCGGGGCTGGAGCCTGGCGGTGGTTTCTAGGTGCTGTTAGAAAAATCTCAGGATTTTAGATTCGGGGTTTCTTTGCCTCCTCTGCAGCCTCCCAGGGCTTTGTGTATATATATATATGTGTATAAATAATAATAGAAATCATAGCCCAGTAGCTCCCGAAGCATCATCTCTTGTACAGCGGCCCCTTCCTGGATCCATGCATTCTCTTGCTCATCTTTTCAGTCTGTCTTTATTAGCTGCTTGTGAGAGGAGGCATTGCAGATTCCAGGCACTGAGCGGTCCCAGCCACCAGGGTAGGAAAAAGGACTATTTGCCTCATCTCGTTTTTTATTCCCTGAATTCCAGGGAACTGCAGGGATTCCTCAGAGGTCAGGATAAAGGAGAGGGAGACCAATGCTGGCTCACAGCACATGCATACAAAAATTCATACGTCCATGGGTGTCCACGCCTATGCGTGGGTATGTAACTAACTATGGAACTGCATATATGCAAGGAGCCCGTTCTGTCATGCCATGTGGGTCCCTGCTGCAAGCTTAGTCAGCAGACTCTCCAGGGGTCTTTCTTTGAGCCTCAGGCTGACACCCCTCTACTCCAGTGAGCGGGTAAGGAAGCATGAATACAAGCGAGAGGAGGAAAATATTTTTAGAACCCTGCCCTGCTCATTAAAACCTGGAATCACCTTAGCAGAGTTCTAGAATGTTGGTTCATTGTAATAGGCTGTAGCTTGATGAATTTTAGAGGTGGGCCTTTATCATCAGGAAAAACAAAACAAAACACTGTTGGCTTAAAAATCTGTTGAAATCTGGCAAATGATTGGTAGTTTTGGGATGGGATAGTAATGACAGTGTGAGTTTCTTATGCATACCTCACCCTCCGCATTGTTATAAACATAATTCCACAACTAATTACTTAGAGCTACAGGATAGACAACACTAAGCAATGTGTATAACAAGCAATTTTGGGCAGTGGGAGTAAGCTGTTCCAAAATGGACATGAGCAGCTTATATTATGAAAATATAACTACTACACAGATACACGTTTTAAGGCTTCATTAAGAAAATCATTATAAGACTGTAAGGGTATTTAAACTGCTACTCTGGTTCTAAATAGGAATCCCCCCAAACTATCTCATTCACTGAGGAATGCCCCTGAATGCCCCTGAAGTCTTGTTTATAGACATTTTTCCTGTTTTTGGAAGAATGATATTAATTTTTAAGGGTAACTCATTTCTTCAGTCTAATGAAAGTGTGCATTATTTTCACAATTAAGACTCATTGTAATGTGTTGTTAATGCATATGCAGTGCCCAGCACAGTACATGCAACACAGCAGAGTCCTTGTCCGACCTGTTCACTACTGTGTGCCCAGCATGAGCACTGCACTGTATTGCACATTATGGTTATTTAAGAAAAATTTGTCGAGTAAATCAATGAACTGGCTCCTCTAAGAACAATGGGAAACTGTTTTCACATAGAAAATTTGTCGAGGGTTAAGGAGTCAGAATCTGGATAAACACAGCCCACATACTTACATGGTCACACTGAAGTAGAAGGTGTAGGTTCAGCACAAGAAGAGTGACTCTGGTATTGCCTCAGTGCAAATGCTAGCTCTGCCACTTACCACTTCTGGAAGCCTGGGCATGATGCTTCAACTCTTTCTGCCTTAGTTTCATCACCAGGAAAATTGAGGTAATACTAGTACCTAATTTACAAGGTACCTATAAGGATTACATGATGCTAAGCTTATTATGTCTGGCACATTTAGTAAAATTTAATTTCTAGGCATAAATGTATCTAACCTACCTCAAGTAACTGAGGGCATTTCAACAACCATCACCAGTCACTTCCTTCTCATTTTATTGCTTAGAAAATGATTCTGGTTGAACCCATATTTTTGTAAGTATGCAAATATTTTTTATAGATTTGTGCACATTCTGGCTTCTCCTTCAAGTGCTATCCATCTCAGGAATAAGATATTATATTCCTTCAGAATTCTAATATCCCCTAATATTTGTCTGTTTTAGATGGTGAAAGAATGTTGTTGACTGATTCATGGTTGACTAACCACCCAGTGCTGAAATTCAAAGTTAATATTGAATCTTAACACATGTTATAAGGATACCAGTATTAAATTCACCTTCCATGAATATTTGAGCAGACTAGAAATTCATAGAAGTGGTTCAGGGTGGATGAAAGAGCATGTGAGTTATGTGCCCTTGGGCTAATTCCTTTACCTTTCTAAGCCTGAGCTTCTTTGGGGGCAAAAATGAAGTATTTTTTTTTTTTTTTAACCTTTGGGCTTATTTTGGCAATTAAATGAGAATATGTGAGCTGCCTGGTCCAAAGTAAGCACTTATTTAGGTGTTTCTTCACTTTATTTTCTATTAAGTCATTTAAGCTGATTCTTTTCCAAAATACATCTTTCCAGCTGCAAAGAATCCCTTGGAATCCTGCCTCAATTTTTACTTGTTTCTGGCTCTTTCTAGATGAAAAAAGCACTACTGATATTTAATCCTTTACAATCCTGCCTGAATCCTTAATTTCATTCTTAGGCACATCACTGTGCTTTCAAATGTATTATAGCTGTCAGTCTTAGCAAAACACTGTCTTCAAACTGTCCCTATCTCAGCTGCTACCAGCGAGAATAATCTAGGTTAACAATGTGGAATTTATAATTTTTATTTTCCAATTTCTCATCATTCAAATTATAGTTAGATGTGCATGACTTAACCACTCTCACTCCCACCTTGTTTCTCCACCATAAAACATGAACATGGTAAACGTTAAGACAAATCTTGGGAGGAACATTTATCAATTCCAACACCTCTCCTCTCTCCACCCCAATACTATATGCTCTAGTAAGAACTAGTAAGAAATAGTAAGGTGCTCGACTAGCTTGGGAAGATATAGTCCTCGTCCATATGGTTTATAACTCTTCTTCCACAGACAGAAGATGGACATACAAAAAGTCAAGGTGGAGGGGACCTTTATCTTGGTAGGAAGTACAAAGACAAACTGAATAGTCCTTGGATGGGCGAGGATTGAATATTTCTTGATGGCTTAGATAAGCGAATGTATTCTCCCTATTTAACTTTGAAAACCTAAGGTGCCTGCTAGAAGAGTACAGAACATCTGTACCTGGCTCCTCAAGATTATCTTCAACTGGGTCCTATACAACAAATATTTTATTGTTGAAAGAGCTAGATTGAGATTTTCCTCTAAGGGCCAAGGATTTGACTTTCATTGGTTTATAGATATAGTGTTGTTGGCAAAGACATACCTGAGCATTTAAAAAAAAAAAAATACAGAATGTTAAATGTTGATTTCCATGTGTTTCGGGTAAATAGTGCATAAGCCCAGACGTTCTCCTGAAATGTTCTCATTCCGTATGCAAAAACAGAAAAAAAATTATAGCTGAGATGGTGGAATATGAAGGATTGAGACAGTTTTACATAAGACAAACTAGGGAAGCATCTTCAAAAGAATAGATTTCTCCTTTAAACAACAACAAGAACAACAGCAACAACAAAACCTATACTCACAATGTCAAACCTGAGCTAGAGCTAGTTAAGGAGATTCAAGGGTGCACAAAGTTAGATGAGTTTGAACTAATGCGGAACTTTAAATATTAACATATAGATTGGTGGAAGATCTCATGAGGATAAATTTGGAAAGAGATTTTTTTTAATAGGCCAGGTAACTGCTTCCAGACTAAGTAAGAGTATCTGGTATTTTATTCTAAAATTATCTAAAAGCCTACAAAAGGCAGTATCTAGCAGCTTGTTATTGGACTGAATCTGGGGAATGAACAAATACACTAATCTACTAACTCCCAGACTACTTGATATGAGGAATGCCCCTGAAGCTTGAATAAGAGAAATAAGATGTAGAATCTGGTTAACTCAGGAAATGTTGTGCTTAAAGACATTCACATAAATTCAAAGATACAATATTCTGAAAGGCAATTTTGAAAAGGTAGAAATATTTGGGATTACACCCTTGACCTCTTCTTATTGATACCATATGGTATAAGATCCTTACAAAATGATTTCCAGTGTTTAATTTAGGACATAGCTGCTTTCTTAAGCAAACAGGAAGAAAAACAGCTAGGGTAGTAATTGGAGTGTCTGTCTTTGAATTTCCGGTTGTTATGGGATGTTTAATTCAAAGGCCAGATGCTTCTGACCTGGACAAGTTGTACTTATCTTGGGCCCACTGAGATGTCTTTAAAATGCCTTACTCTGTGTCTGTATTACAGCTTATTCTGTTCTACATTTCCAGTATTTTAAGTTTTCACTTTTAACACAGTTATCACAAACAAAAGGTATATTTTATTAGAGAATCCAGTTATATTTCACCGAGTGTACAGATATGAAATTAATGGACCAGGTGAAAAGAGCTAAAATAACATAAACTATTAAGGCTGGGAAAGAAATGAAATACTTAACTGATATGTAAGGGAACACTCCTATGTGAACATAACATTTTTAAATTATTAAGTTAGCAAAAGTTAATTGGAACATGCTCATAATGTTTACTGTGTAAACCTGGCAATTACTTAGTCTGTCTGAGTCTCAGTTTGCTCATCTCTAAAATTGGGTGAATGAATCTTAACTATGCAAAGATGTTGAAGGGCTTATATTTATAAAATGCTTCATAAATAGTAAAGCATTGGGAAGATCTGCATTAGAAAATACGTGATCAGGAAAAGAGAATGCTTAATCTATGTAGGTCCTGGGTTTTCTTCCCATCACTGGGTTCCAGTTCACAAAAACTCAGATTCATCACTGCCTCGTCTGTTTCCACATCTGTGAATATTGGATTGTTTACTATACGTTTTCATCATAAAAATACACATTGTTAAGTATAAATCCATGAGTCTATAAAATCAGAGGATGTTTCAAAATATTCAAATTCCCTGAGAATAACTTTAAACAATTACTAAGAAAAGTACGTAAGAGTGTGTCAGTGAAATATGGTGGTTAAATGCAAGGATTGGGGATTCAACAGATCAGAGTTTGTATCTTTGCTGCGTAGAATCGTGACTGTGGGATTTGACCAGGTCATTTCAGTTTCTCAGTGTCTACAGTGTCCTAAAATGAGGCTGATGTTTCCTGCTTCAGCGAAACGCTGTACCGAGCCTAGGCCATTCCTGATAGCCACTGCTCATTACTGCGATTGTTATTCATCACCACCCTGGTATAATTCTGCCACTGCTGGATCAGCAAACCTTTCCTTGATCCATTTGAAATTGTGGCAGCATTCCTGCAGAAGTGTTTTTGTAACTTCGTGTTTCTTGAAGACACTTGAAAGTCACTATTTGTGTTATGATAAATGAGGACCACTCTAAACTAAATCACACGTCCTGTTGATACTTTGAGAAACAAAAGTTCTTTAGCAGTGATACAGAACACACGGGGCAACTAAGCTGATGACAGCTGCAGGTTCTTTGTCAAAGCTTCAGACTGTGAATGCTCATCAGTATTTGCCTGGTTGTCCTTCAGTGTCCTGCACTAGGTAAATGACTGAAATAAAAATGTGGCAGAAACTAGGCAGTCAAAATCATTCTTTATGTTAATACTTGGACCATAATCAACTCTTAATTTGCATCCTTAAAAAGTGGGATCAAGAGCAGATGAACGAATCAAGGTTCATAATCTTGATGAATGAAAACCTGATTTATTCGTAACTGGACCCCCTGCCACATTGGAAGCCTCAATTAAATGGAGAAGATTTAATAGTATTCTGCACACCACTTTTTGGAAGATAAGTAAACCAAAACTAATGCTGTTACACCTCTTCAGTAAACTGGATATAGTTGTGAGGGTCAGAAATTTGTGAGTAAAATAGCACTCCCCTCCTTTCTGATGTATAGTAGTCACTAAATAGTCTTGTTTAAAGAAAAATAAACATATATCAGGCACTTTTTTACGAAAGGCCCAGAGTTTACCCTACCATCAGCACTTAAAAAAAATCAATCTTCTACATCTTGTTCTGCTACAGTAATGAACAGTAAGAACTGAGCATTAGAATAATGACCCCTATGTCAGACCGTCAAAGATAAATGCAGTATATTCAGCATGTTTTGATTACTAATTTAAGAGTCCTGACAGAAAAGAGGGTTTCTATTAATAAAAGCTGTAGTTCCTCAGGAAACCCTCTTTTATGAGACTTTTATGAAGTTAATTGAGTTTTTACTATTTGTGTTCTGCTATCTTTATTAGAGATCTATATAAGCCTAAAGATGTATTAAAGCAAGTCATCAGTGACTAAAAAAAGAAGTGGAAATATTTTGTACTTATCCATTAATTAAACATGTAAAGCATCATTATACATTAAAGCATTGGTTATAATGGCTGATTGATATAATAATGAAACATCTTTAGAAATACTGATACAATAACAGTGATATTCAGAAAAGTAAACAAAACAATATTCACAGTGATATGCTTCTCTTCCAAATACTTGCCTTGACTTTCTTTCCAAATGATTTTGTTTAATTTCACAGTGGTATAGTATATAAATACTTATTGTTAATTATTGTTATTTTTGGGAAAGAATCTTGCTCTGTAACCCAGGCTGGAGTGCAGTGGTGTGATCATGGCTCACTGCAGCCTTGACTTCCTGGGCCCAAGCCGTCTTCCTACTTCTGTCTCCTGAGTAGCTAGTAGCAGATATGCACCACTACGCCTGGCTTATTTTTTGACATTTTTGTAGAGAGGACATCTGACTCTGTTGCCTAGGCTATTCTTGAGCTCAAGCTCAAGAACTGTCCTGAGTTCAAGCTATCCTCCTGCCTTGGCCTCCCAAAGTGCTAGGATTACAAGTGTGGGCCACTACATTTGGCCTAAATAATTATATCTATGTATATTTTTTGAGGTGGAGTTTTGCTCTTATCGCCCAGGATGGAGTGCAGTGGCGTGATCTTGGCTCACTGCAACCTCCACTTCCCAGGTTCAAGTGATTCTCCTGCCTCAGCCTCCTGAGTAGCTGGGATTACAGGCGCACGCCACTACACCTGGCTGATTTTTTTTTTTTTTTTTTTTTTTTGTATTTTTTAGTAGAGATGGGGTTTCACCAGGTTGGTCAGGTTAGTCTTGAACTCCTGATCTCAGGTGATCCACCCATCTCAGCCTCCCTAAGTGCTGGGATTACAGGTGTGAGCCACCGTGCCAGGCCAATAATTATTATGTTTTTAAAGTTAAAATTTTCCATGACTTAGTATCTTCCAATTCGACAATTAAGATGTTATTTTCTTTCCTTAATGAAAATTACATTCCTTGCTTATAGTTGTAAACTCTTGGGGAGAATATAGACCCATAATTTGGTAATCCATTCAAGTATGATGAAATTTAGGGCAGAGTTTTCACCATCACCAAAATAGCATTCTGAAAATCATCTGAAATTTTTATGGAAAAACGCCCTTGAGACAATTGCTGCGATTCGTCCACTTTTTAATTCTTCATGACAGAATACCTCGTTCAAAGCAGACGATTAGGAAACTAGACAGAGCATGAAGGAAGGTCTGTTTTTTGTAAGTCTGTTATCATTCTCAAAGACAAGAAGAGCCAGAAGTGAACCTTGGATTGAGCTACAATTTGAATCCCATTCATCTTAAACTAAGAAACCAGTCCCAAAGTAATTAACTAATTGTCTGAGGTCACGTAACTACAGAGCAAGGAAGAGAACCTCTTGGTTTTCTAATTTCCAGTTTACTTTATTACTGTTATTATTTTCAGCAAGACAAAGTCCTGTTTTTATCATAATCAAGTAGCTTAGTTCTCTGGACTGAGTGTATCTGTATCTATTATATTTAACTCTGTCTAAATGACTTTGTATGAGAAAGGATTCCAAGCATGTCCTATATCTAGGTTCTCTGAATCTTAGTCCAGATGTTCTTCTACTGTAAAATATTGCTTCTTGGCCAGGTGATGTGCCTCACACCTGAAGTCCCAGCACTTTGGGAGGCAGAGGAAGAAAGATCACTTCAGCCCAGGAGTTTGATACCATCCCGGGCAACATAGCAAGACCTCATTTCTATAAAAAATAAAAATAAAAAAAAATTAGCTGGTCATGGAAGTGTGTGTCTATAGTCTCAGATACTCTGGAGGCTGAGGCGGGAGGATCGCTTGAGTCCCAGGAGGTTGAATGCAGTCAGCCATGATCGTACCACTGCATTCCAGCCTGGATGACAGAATGAGATATTGTCTCAAAAAAAAAAAAAAACAAAAACCTTCTTTATGTATCTACCTGATTAATATAAATGTTAAGGAATAAAAGTTTATGTGGAAAATTTCAGTTTGCATAATGGGCCTAACAACAACGTGTGTTTTTGGTTGAGAGAAATAAATGAGAGAACATATACAAATATACTTTGTAACTTGCGTTACAAAGGGATCTGCCACAGGTGTATTTGCAGTTTCACTCTTAAGCCTTGTTAACTGTTAGGAAACACATCGCTAATGGTGGCATTTCAGGAATGTGGCAAAGTGAATTTGGGGCAGAGTGGACAAAATACATGATAAGCACAGGACTTTCGTGGGCTGTTACAGCATGCAGCACAGAGACCTCAAGACATTTCAAGCTTGAGTCTGCAGACTTTTAAACCTAACATATTTGTAATTCTACAAGAGCATAAAATTACTCTTTTGGAAATAGAAATGGAAGTTACTCTTGAGTGATACAGAGTTTTCATTTTGGTGTTCAGTGGACCTGCAGATGAGGCTGTAGGTTTGAAGAGTAGGTGCCCCTATATCCCTTTAATATTTGATAATCTGTCTTGGTTACCTAACCCGGAGATTAGAGGAGAATTGGGTGTAGACACCTGTATCAGTCTCCTCAAGCTGCCATAACAAAATAACAACAGACTGTAAAAAACATAAATGTATTCTCTCATGCTTGTGAACACTGGGCGTCCAAGACAAAGATACCCATCAGGATTGGTTTCTGGTGAGGCCTCGTTTTCTGGCTTGTGGATGGCTGCCTTCTTGCCCTGTCCTCACATGGTCTTTCCCTCTGTGTGTGCACAGAGAGACATTGATTTCTGCTGTTGCTGCTGCTTATAAGGACGCCAGTTGAACCTGATTAGGACCCCAACCTTATTTCCTCTTTTAACCTTAAATTACCTCCTTAAAAACCCTGTCTCCAAATACCATTTCGTTGGAAGTTAGGGCTTCAACACATGAATTTAGGGGGATACAATTTAGTTTATAACAGCTTCCGGAGTAGCTTAGATTCTACTTGGGAGGGTGTTACACACTAAATTCTACTTAAAAGAACCCACAGCTCTCCTAAGTCAACATCTTGGGATGTTTTATTAGGTTGAACCATGTGAAGTTGCCATTTCTTTAGGTGAAAAAGACTTGCTCACTGACAACTTTAATTGCACCAGTCTATACAAGGTCATGTAGGTATGCTTTATTGCTGAACCATCTAGGTGATTTCATAAATTATAACATTGAGAAATAAATCATATGTACTCATTTTTAATGATGTCATGCCTCCCAGTCTGACAGATTTGAACAAGTGTGAGACAAAGTTAATTTTTATTACCTCATTATAAAAGTCAAAAAGCATGAATTAAAACCGAATTAATGGCACATAACTTTAATGATTTATTTGGCAAAACAACTCCACTAAAACCCTTTTCAGTGTGATTTTCATACTATAAATATTGATGATGAAGGTCACTCTTACTCACTTACATATAGTCAGAAGTAGGAAATGGCAAAATATGAGGAGTCTGGAATAAGCACACTCATATTTTTTATCTTTGGATTAGAAATTTAATTGCATCTTCTTGCTTATACTGATAAAGTCATACGCTATGCTTCAGGAATTGCAACAAGTCAATTACTGACAAGTGATGCGGTCCAGTATCAACTGAGATAAGGATGCTTAGAAATGAGCTTCATCAGAAGACTTTCCTAATGCTGTCTGGACCACCCAAGCCTTTTTTGCACTTAAGTTTTGCTTCCTTCTTTCTAGTTGGATATGACTGCATGAAAAGGAACAGAAAAAACTTGTGTCAATCATTTATCAGCATCAGATTACATGGTGTCACCAGTTCTGCTGGTTATATTTCAAACAGATGTACCAAATTCCTGGCCTCTGGGAACTCACTCCATAAGATGACCTTGTACTAGAAAGTCATGCTACCTGGTGTTTTGCACTTGTATAGAAACCTACTTGTTAAGAATTTATGATATGCAAAGATCTCTATTATGCATAGTACTATAGATTATCTCTGGTCTGTTAACAAAATCATTCATAAAAATGTCAGTATTAAGAGTTTCCACACCTATAAATCAGGATGATGACGATTTCTAAACATACACCAGGCTACCTCAACTTTATGACAGATGGGGGGAGAGATAGACGTGTTTGGCTATTTACTCTGTGCCAGACACTTTACATGCTTTAATTTTATATAATTATTTTGAAAATCGTATGAAAGTAATATCATTACTCTCTGCTTTGCAAATTTTGAGGGTTCGAGTACTTTCCTACTTGCCCACAATTCATAAGTAGCAGAATTGATGTTTGAATCTAGATCTGGGTAGTTCCCAAGGTATTTCTATTGCATCATATTGACAATTTTTAATATGTTATACCAATTCCAAAAATACCATTATATGTATTCAACAATATATTTGAGTAAACAAGCTGTGATATATCCATATAACAGAATACTAATGAACAATAAAAGAGGGACGGGCGCGGTGGCTCAAGCCTGTAATCCTGGCACTTTGGGAGGCCGAGATGGGCGGATCACAAGGTCAGGAGATCGAGACCATCCTGGCTAACACGGTGAAACCCCGTCTCTACTAAAAAATACAAAAAAATAGCCGGGCGAGGTGGCAGGCGCCAGTAGTCCCAGCTACTCGGGAGGCTGAGGCAGGAGAATGGTGTAAACCTGGGAGGTGGAGCTTGCAGTGAGCTGAGATCTGGCCACTGCACTCCAGCCTGGGTGACACAGCGAGACTCCGTCTCAAAAAAAAAAAAAAAAAGAAAAGAAAAAGAAAAAATACTCCGTAATTTGGATGAATCTCAAAGACATTATACTTCAGGAAAGAAGCCAGTCTCAAAAGGTTATGTACTGTACTGTTCTGTTTTTATATCATTCTTTAAAAGACATATCTGTAGTGACAGAGAGCAAATCGGTGGTTCCCAGGGCTTTGGTGTGACTATGAAAGAATATCACGAGGAAGTTCTTTGGACTGATGGAACTGTCTTGCATCCTGGTTGTTATAGTGATGATCTGAACTGTATACGTATTATAATACATAGACCTGTATACCAAAAACATCAAGGAAAAAGAAATATCTGAAACATGGAAAAAGAAGAAAGGATGACAGTATACTAAAGCTTCCAATATTTTTATGGTTTTATTTTTACACAGAAGGTGACGTGTTTTGTGAGAGTCTTTAGTCCCATATGGACAGATACATATTCTGAGGTATCTGCGTTTGGAAGATGATAAAACGTGATGCTTAGGAATAATGGAGACTGACATGTAACAGTCTTTTGAAGTTGGTATGTACTGTGTTTATCCTAAGGAGTATGGTGGACACCTCAGTCAACAAATCAATGCATTAAGAGCAGATTCCATCCAGTAGCCAGAGAGAACTTAGATAAGTCCTTAAATTCCATAGTTCCTTCCCAGGATAGTCAGTGGGTGGCAGGTATAGGCACCCTGTCTCGGTGATTAGGGAGACTGTACCGATTCCTATGGAGAACAAGGGGCTAGGAAAGAGGCATTGGAGGGGAACAAAACACATTTGTGTCAGTCGAACTTAGAAAGTGGAGTTTGGCAGGATGCTGGGGCTGGTGAGGGTGGGTAGAGTGCCAGAATCCAATCTGGCCATATCAGATAGTAGGTCACCCTCTGACCACATCCACTGACCACGTCCACTACCTGAATCTAACAGCTTATTCAGAATTAGCTTAGGAACTTGCATCTTTAAAGGTTAATGACGGAGGCTTGGGGGAAAAAGCTGGCTCTTTAAGTGGTTTACTTGTAGCTTCATAGGGTTATTGAACCTTCCCAAGGGTTCAGGAATGCTATTAAATGAGTTCATGTATGTGAAGAGTACTATAAACATTAGGGTACCACACAGGAGTTAGTCATTATTAATCTTGAAATTGGGAGACTGACTCAATGGAATACAGTTAACTAAAGGATTAACATCTGTAAGGTAACCAAAATACCAAATGCTCAGTCTTTCAAGTTTTTACACATGCATTTCAGGTAAACATAATCCATATGTGCTTGTACATTGTGTAAATATTCATATTGCATATTAGCAAACACATATAAATGAGTTGAAAATTGTGACTTTCTCAGTAAAACCGTAGTAGCTCATCTTGATTAGAAGATTACCCTTTCAGAAAAACCATTAAAATGCAAATATATTAAATAAATCAAATTTGAGGGGGTCAAATTTTCTGGGGACATACAATCTTTTAGCAATATTGCATCTCTACAAAATTTCCATCTGAATTGTACTAATGATGTGCAGACTGAGAGTGCAATGAAAGAAAAATGTTTAAGACTATGGGCTTGAGCTGTACCAGATGTTATATGTTCTGACAACTAAATCAAAAGGAGATGGATAAAAAAAATCTTTGCACATACTTTATATATATTTGGTAGGAGAGATACACTCTATAATAAATAATTCACAGGGAAAATAAAATAAGTGTGTATTATTTTTAATGAAAACAATTCACGTATATCAAAATATTAAGTATATTTACAGCATTATGCCAATATTTTTATGAGGCACACTGAGTAAAGGCCTGAGTTCTGTTTTAACAATGACTTTTTCAGGCAAAGCCCCTCTCCACCCAACTGATTCACAAATGTTATATTCAGAGATGTATGTTCTGACAACAAAATCAAAAGAAGATTGATAAAAAATCTTTGCACACACTTTTTATATATATGTTAGGAGAGATATACCCTATAATAAATAATTCACAGGGAAAATAAAAAAGTGTATGTTATTTTTGACTAACATAATCATATATATCAAAATATTAAGCATATTTACAATATTATGCCAATATTTTTTACAAGGCATACTGAGTAAACGCCTGAGTTCTGTTTTAACAATGACTTTCTCAGGCGAAGCTCTGCTCCATTCTACTGATTCACAAGGGACACTGAGGAGGTCACCTTTGATGTATCTGTGGCTACCAGGCTTCTCAAATGAAAACGACGATTTAGGCTGAGATAGTAAACAGCTATTTTGTCATCATCAGTGTCTTGTTTTGCTGAATGCTTAGTCTTATCCTTTTGAAGTCATCCAAGCAGGATTGTTCAAAGCCACTCTCTGAGATAACCCACTGCAGAGGAAGTCTGACAGACTCTCAGAACAATAGTTGTTGTTGTCTTGTTGTGTTCTGTGACTTCACCTTTTTTAACCCTGACAGGGCTCCCAAACTTTGCTGCTCATTGAAATCGCCTGAGGAAATTTAAAACTCTTGCTGCCCAGGTCACACCCTATACCAATGAAATCAGAATGTATGTGGGTGGGAGCTAGGTAGTCACAGTTTTTAATAATCCCCAGGTGATTTCAATATGTAGCAAAGTTTGGGAACCACTGCTTTATGGCCAATCTGATATAGAGTATAGTGCCTGACACAGCCAGCACAGCACTTGTATTTGCAGAATAAATCAAAGAATCTAGCCTCAGGATAAAAAGACTTCTAGCTGTTGCAACCTTCTAGTCCTGCACCCATTCTTGCTGTAATTTCCCCAACATTCAGTCTCTCAGATAATTTGTATACAAATGTTAAACCTCATTAAATATGGATGTTCAAATGAAAATAATAACACTACATTACTTTTAAATTATTGGATTACTAAAGATATATGCAATGATAAAAACCCATGTGAGTGAGAATGTGCTGAGATGAATATTTTCATGCACTATTTGTAGTACAGCCTTGTTGGAAAGCTATTTGGTGATAGTGACAAAAACTGGCTTCTTGACCCAGTAAGTCTATATTTTTAAATCTGTCCTAAGAAAATAATTGGGACCTATGAAATTAAATTATGGTTTAACCACACGATTTACATCATAATGAAATGGAAAAATTTTAATGTCCAGAAACAGAGCATGGTTGAATAAATTGTGGAATAGCAACTCAGTAGTAGATCATGAAGCAACTAAAAATATTATCAAAAAAACTTCTAAGAACACTGAATGAAAATCTTTTATAAGAATTAGAATTAGACTTTTATTCTCTTTTTCTTTTTCTCTATTTTCCACATCTTTCTTTAGAAAAAAAAATCACATTCATAGTGGAAAAACATAACAAAATGATATTGCTAAGAAGGTCATAACATAGGTCTAAATTGACATTTGAAGCCAAGATGATGGTGCCTAAAATAGGAAATAAATTGCGTTTTGCAAGGGATTTCTGCCTGTGAAAGGCCCAGTCTTGTTTAGCTCTGTCACAATTACACAAGTACTATCGGGGTTTAGGGGCAGTGCCCTCACGCAATGATCTGGATTGGTTAGGGAACATTTCACAGAGAAGGGAGGATTTGAGTGGAATCAATTGGTTTGAATTTTAGTAAGAGGAAAGATTTTGGCAGGAGTTTGAAAACCTCAAAACTTTGAATAAAGAAATGAAAGGCAGAAGTGAGATAGATGTGTTTGCAAGGCAAGTGGAAGATTGACTTAGCCAAACCAATCAGTGTTAGGAAGAAGTGGAAAACTATTTTCGACAAGGAGACTGAACCCAGATGCTAGCAAGCTTTAGCAGAACAGATCTAATAGTTTGGGCTGTATCCTAAAAATAATGGGAAGCCATCTAAACTATTTGATCAGGAAACAGATAAGATTAAAACAGCACCCCGTGATGATTATGTGGACATTGGTATGTATAATAATTCACAAGGTGAAGGGATAGGAGGCACGCATACAATCAATTGGGAAACAAAGGTAGTGATCCAAAAATGCAAAAGTGATCTTTTGAAAATTCAATCTGATCAGGTCACCCCTTTGTTTAATCATGTCGATAACTTTCTTTTATTTCAAAATAAAGAAAATATTTCTTAACATGTTGTACAAGGCTCTACATAGCCTCTCCCTACCTCTCCAGTTTTCTGACTCTGTACCATGTTCTCCCAAATCAGCACTTAGCTTCTCGCAACCTGTCTTCACCATGCTACCTCCAATTATAAGGCATCTGCACATGTGGAGTGTGACCTAGAGTGTTCTGCTCTGCTTTCTTTGTCTAATTAACTCCTACTCATACTTTACATTTCAACTTGAGTGTCACTTCCCAGAGAAGTTGTTTCCCACCTCCCTAATCTTCTGATTATAGGCTCACATAGCACTAAGTGTCTTTGAGACATTGCAGTTGTCTGTGTTGAGTCTACACATTTGTTTGGGCTACTATTTGATAACTCTTCATTCACTTTTCTAAGCCCCATGAAGGATGAATTGATGTACCTTTCTTTTGTATCCCCACTGCCTAAAAAATGTTCTGACATTTGGTATGTCCTTAATCAATAGCTGTTAAATGAATGCATGACAAATAAAAAGTGGAATAGGATGGCAGAAGTACAAATTGGAGAGAAAGGAGAAACACGAGAGATATTTTAAAAGAAGAACCAATGGAACAAAGAAGAGTGATGAATAAAAGATGATGCGAATGACGATTACTGAAGAGTCATAGTGCCGCTGACCAAAGCAGAGGGGAGCATGGGGGTAGGGGATGGAGAGAGAGAGAAGGCAGTTTTAATAATGGAAAGTTTAGACACACATAATGACTTGGAGATACAGACTTGGGAATTATTTACATAAAATGATGATCAAAACATAAAAATGGAGAATATCCCACACTGTGTATGTACACATGGCTTCATATTTCCTTGTGTAGAGACTTCTACTAGAGTCCTATTCATGGTGTCTTCCTCATTTCTGCCCAAGTGGGAGCAGTGATTTACCTTACTGGGAGTGACAGTGACATACATTGGTTCACATTTTTCCACTAGACAAATGTTATTTACTTAAAAGATGAAAGATCCAGAGATATGTCCCCTCTTTTTGTGGGGAGGCAGCAATTCTGAGTATATATGTCTGCCCCACAGATCTATTTTGTTTCCTTGAGTAGTTTCTTTCAATCTTGGAGCTTGGACTAAGAGGGGAGGCAGAGGATGTTAACATTCCTTTTTAGTCACGGGTCTAAAGAAATAGTTAATATACCTTTGCTGATCTGCTATGTCTAATTTTGTAATTAGTTTAAAATTATTTGGTAGGCCTGGTACAGTGGCTCATGCTTAAAATCCCAGCACCTTGGGAGGCCCTAGTGGGAGGATCTCTTGAGACCAAGAGTTCAAGACCACCCTGGGTAACATAATGAGACCCTGTCTCTACAAAAAGTATTTTTGAAAAATTAATTGAGCACAGTGGTGTACGCCGGTAACTCATGCCTGAAGATGAAAGGCCGACCTAAAGTGTTCCATCTCCAGGACACATGTCCTGCCCTCCCTTGCCTCCGTCTGCTTCCCGAACCACCCCTTTTTATTCCCTTTTCCTTTGGAAAAAATAGCAAGAATACACACAGTTTTATTTTTATTTTTTAGCAGCTAAAATATCTTATGAATATGACTCCTTTTAAAAGAATCTTATGTCAGAGCAACTAAAGTTATGCCAACTTCACCGATTGATCCAATGCCATGTTTTGAGACTGAAATAAGTCACGGGCACATCAAATCAGCATAGCATGGGAAAAAGGCAAAGGAGAAAATTAATTTCACGAAGTTTTTCATGTGGTCTAGCACTTGTCAGTGAAAATTAAGAATGTGTTATGGGCCCTACCTTTTTTTTTTTATGAGAAAATGTTAAAATGTTTCAAATATGCAGTAAACAAAAGGCAAAAGCAATGTAATCATTGATGAGGTTACATATAAAACATTTTATTTATTAATGATAAAGTTATATGTAACTTTATCTGAAAACAAACACTATTTCCTCTTTAATTTAGCTCTGTTATCAAAATCTTTCTTTTAGATCATAGAGTAAGTTACATATTGGTTTCATATAAAACCTTTATATTGAATAATGATTTTCTTCAAGCAATTTGAAGCACAGAAAAATAAACTGTATTAACAATGAACTTTCATTTGTTTTTATTTTTAAAAATAAGAAAATTGAGTTATAAAAGGAGTAAGATAATTCAACAATTTCCCCATAATCAATGAGTTAGTCTCAATTGAAAATGAGTTTCTTAAAATTCATAAGAAGACTGAGATCCATAAAATAATGAATAAACAGTCATAGTGGGGTGCCGATTACTTTCAGGACGTGATAATAAGAGCTATAACTTATATGTCTCTTACATGGGAGGTACTGTACTAATCAACCTATTTTTTGTACTATTATTAGGAAACATTTCAAACCTTCCAAAAAATACAGAAATAATGTCTTAAAAGAATCCCAGTGACATCCCATAACTAAGTGATGTTAGTTCGGATGTTTATCCCTTCCAAATCTCATATTGCAATGTGACTGCCAATATTGGAGGCAGGGCCTTGTGGGAGGAGATTGGATCATGGGGTCAGCTCCTTCATTAATGGTTTAGCACCATCCCCTTGGTGATAAGTGAGTCCTCCTTCAGGTAATTCATGGAAGATCTGATTGTTTAAAAGAGTCTAAGGCCTCCCTCTGTCATATTCTTGCTCCTTCTTTTGCCATGTGATATGCTGGTGCCCCTTTGCCTTCCACCATAATTATAAGCTTCCTAAGCCTCTCATCAGAAGCAGATGCTGACACCATGCTTCCTGTACAGCTTGTAGAACTGTGAGTCAAAATATGCTTTTTTCCCTTATACATTACCCCCACTCAGGTATTTATTTATAGCGACTCAGAAATATGCTAATACAGTATTTTTAACAACTCTGCTTAAAAAGTCATGGAAACTTTCCAAAATGTATATAATTAGAGAATAGTATAATAAGCTGTCCTGTTCTTACTGCCCATCTGTGATAATTATCATGTTGTAATCAATCTTGCTTTATCTTTACCCTCATTCTCCGTTTCCCCCAGATTATTTGGAAGCAAATCCCCAACCTGTCTTGTCATCCACAAATAGTTCAGTATATATTAATTAATCCACAAATAATTCAGTATATATGCAATGTAAGCATATATGTTTACATATGCTTTTAAAAAATAAAAATAAAATAATAACTATTAAATATTCAATATCCAGTCAGTATTCACATTTCCCCATTGTCTCTTTTCTAAATAGGTTCTTCAAATAAAGAACCAAATAAGGCTCAGATTTTGCAACTTCTATATTAATTTATAGGTTCCTCTTCCATATGTTTTTCCCTTGCAATTTATTTTAAACATTAATCATTTAAACCATAGAGTCGCCTGTAATCTCAGCACTGTGCGAGGCCAAGGCAGGTGGATGACTTGAGCCCAGGGGCTTTAAGACCAGCCGGGTCAACATGGTATAACCCCATCTCTAAAAAAAACCAGAAATTGGCCAGGTGTGGTGGTGTGTGCCTGTAGTCCCAGCTACTTAGGAGGTTGAGGTGGGAGGATTGATTGAGTCTGGGAGGTCAAGGCTGCAGTGAGCTGTGATCATCCATTTACATTCCAGCCTACATTTACATTCCAAGCAACAGAGAAAGACCTTGTTACAGAAAGAAATAAGAATTTTAAAAAATTGAAAATAAGCGATAGAGTCCCCACAGGCTAGATTTTGATAATTGCAACCTGATAGGGTTGATTGACATGTTCCTTTGTCCCCTGCATTTCTATGTATTAAAAGATTAATCTAGTGTTTGGTATTTTTTTTTCCAAAAATACCTCATAGGCATTGGCATGTACTTTCATTAGGAAATACATAACATGTTTTGTTTTGTTTTTCTCTATTACTGATATTATCCACCATGGATGATTATCTCTTAGATCTGTTTATTCTTTTAGGGGTTGAAAAATGTTGAAATTTTATTTTTATCATTCATTCCTCATTTATTAACTGTAGTACATATATAAAGAGAAACTTCACCTAATCAATGATTTATTCAGTAGTACAGTTTATGTAGTAAAACAGGATAAATTTTTCTTTAGCTCCCTTTTAGTGTAAAAAGTGAGTTGGTTCCCTAGCATCCTGCAAAGGTGAACAATCTAGATATTAATATATTTTATATAATATTTGTATATATATTTCATGATATATAAATTTTAATATATTGCATACATTGTATATATTAATATAACAGATTATGTTATTAGTATTTAATGTATTTTATATTACTTATACATCAATTATATAATTATATATTATTAATATATAATATATTTTATAGTTATAAATCTATTAATTTAAAGGCATTTAATATATTTCAATTCATTATGTTGTTATTCTTGACACTCTGGTTATTCACTTTTTGGCCAGTAGAAGCCTCTTCAATTGATTTCCTGTATCCTTTTCACAGAACTATAATTACAGTATCACCATTAGCTTCCTTCTGGTATAAGATGTAGCAGTTATCTTATATATATTTTGTCTCAGAACTAGAACTAGCTATTTTTCCAAGGTGCTTTGGTTCCTTTTAGGGGGAAATGGCATTTATTTAGAGACCAAAATCTGGTCAATAGGGTTGCCAATTGTAACCTATTGGCTGGCCATTGTTTCCAGTTCTTTTCAGTAGAAAGAACTAGATTTTTTTTTTCTTTCAGAGAAAATATGCCACTAGTTTATACTGACGTTCCAATTCACAGTCAAGAATACAGGATTTGTGCTTAATCTCTTTAATTTTACATTTGTACTTTCTCTCATGCTGAAAATCCTGCTTCACAAGGATATCAACATAATTATGCATCTGTTTATCACACATCACACAAATAACAGACCAACAACATCGACATTACCACAAATAATATAATCATTGAAAAGAGTTAAGTGTTTTTATTGTTGTCCTTTTTCCCACAACAGTGGGGCAGTTTTGTCTGCTTGATTGGTTTTAAGCTATTTGCCACTAGAAATATAGAGACAAATAAATTCCTGTGTTTTAAAGTTATTTTAAATAGTTCCTCTCTATGTAGTTATGTCACCAACTTGAAAAATAGTAAAGTTCATTTGTTTCATTTTGCTTTTAAGTTTTAGTGATTATATTTTTTCTTCAAAATACATTATAGCTACATAAACTATTGACAATATAATTTGGAAGCAAATTCTTCTTTGGTCTGACCTTGAGATGACAGCAACCCTAGCTGACATTTTGATGGTAACCTTGTGAGAGACCCTGAGCCACAGTTAAGCTGTGCCTGAATCAGTGACCTATGGAAACTGTAAAATAATAAATATGTATTGTTTTTAGCTGCCAAATTTGGGGATAGTTTGCTACTGGCCAACAGATTACTAATATACTGCATTTATTTTCTTGGTTATATGTTTAGCCCAGTTTTTTTATAAAGTTGCTGGTACTTTTCTATTTTTCAAGGCTCTTTATATGTTAGGGCTATTATGTTACTACATGTAATATAAGTATATTCCCAGTTTGAAATTATTTCATTTTTATGTACTCACATTTTTAAATCTTTTCTCTACTTTTTCTCAATCTTGAAAACAATGAAGTTTTCCCAGTACTAATGTATCCATTCTAGTTTTTGTATGTCTTTATTCATTACATTCTGGCCTTTCACCCATTTGGAATTTATCCACAAGTTGCAATAGCATAAGACGGTAAAACATTATATAGCTTAGGCAGCCTGGTACAGTAGAATCATAATGAAAATTAAAAAGATCTGGGTTTGATTCCCAGCTCTGCTTTTATAAGCCTTGTAACCCTGGGCAAGTTATTTAACATCTGTGAGCTTCAGGTTCCACATCTCAAAAATGAAGTAAAATAAATTTACAGTGTGGGGCATAGTGTTTAGATATTCATTCTATTTTAGTTGGTGCTAAAATTATTGCTCTTATTCTATTTCAGTTGCTGATAATATTGCTCTTATTGTTAATATACATTTTGTGACTCACCTATGTTTGCATTAAACCTATGGGTAAAGCTAAACTGCAGTTTGCTGACCACTAACCAAGCCCCAGCTTTCACAAAGTTTGTCTGCATCTGGGAACTTCACGTAAGCTTATGATAATGCCATCCTTTGAAAATTAAGATTATAATGGGTCTTTTGTACTCAAATGCAAGCTCCCTGAGGGCAATGTGTGTGTGTGTGTGTGTGTGTGTGTGTGTGTGTGTGTGTGTGACAGAGAGCGAGAGAGAGAGAGAGAGAGAGAGAGAGAGAGAGAATGAGAGAGCTGCCTTCAATTTCATCACTGTATTCAAAATAGTTCTAATGAAGTTTTCAAGTGTTCCCCTAGCTGTCTTCTTAATTCATTTATTCCTTTAATATCTAGGTTTTTCCTTTGTTGTTTTTTTTCTTTCTTTTTTTTAAGCAGCGCTTTTTGAGAAGAATGGATCATATCTACCGAATTGAATTCCTTGTATCTCGTTCTCATTTTATTTCATGGTAATATGGCTTCTGCTCTCACTGCTCCATTGAAACTGTTCTTTGTAAGTTCAACTAAATGCCCAATTTTTAAAAACATATTATTGTCTTTATAGTACTTGATCTCTATGAGTTAGAAGTTTAATATTATGAATTATTCCTTCCTTCTCAAGATTCTTCACTTCCTTGACTTCCATGAGGCTGCCCTGTCCTGGCTTTTCTTCCATTTCTCAGATTTCTTCATGCATTTCCCTTCCTCCATTAATCCCTTAAATGTTGGTATTTCGTTACATCACAAATTATACATTGTCCCTCATTTTCACGTGGGACTCTAGCATCTTATGTTCATGACTTCTGAAATCCATCTTCCTTAGCTTCCTTTATTTGTCTCCATAGTGCTTGTCACCATCTGGCATTTTTGCCCTCCTCAACTAGGAGGTAAACTCTATGATGGCAGATAAGTGATCTATTTTGTTATTTCTCAGGATCTAGAACAATGCTTGGAACAATATTCAAGAAATAATTACTGAATGAGCAAATTTTCCCATTCATTCATTTATATACAAGTGTTTATTGCATGCCTACTTTGTGCCAGGCACTCATCTAGACACTGTGGATAGAGCAGCAAGGAAAGCAGACAAAATCTTTGTGCCCCAGGGAGCTTGCATTTGAGCACAAAAACAAGACATGTAAGTACAATGTAGTGTAGGTTAAATAGTGATGAGTACAAAGGAGAGAAAAATAAAGCTGAGAATGAAGAGATGAAATGACAAATGAGAGTTGAAATTTTAGATACAATCACACAATTTTAGATACAATGGTCCCAGTGAGAAAGAAGATGGCTTTTGAGTAAAGATCTATGGGAAGTGAAAGAACCCATCACAGGTTTACCTGTAAGGAAGAATGTTCCAGGAAGAAGGAATGTCAGGTGTAGCAGTTTTCAAGCTCCTCGCTTGAAAAATAACAAAGAACTTGCCTGGCTGAAGTAGGAATTTGCCTGGCTTGAAAAAGAACAAAGGCACCTGTGTGCCTAGAGAGGAGTATGTGAGAAGGAAAGTACTAAGAGATAAGATCAGAAATGGCCAGAAAGCAGCAGATTATATCTGGCCTTGTGGGTCATAGTCAAGACTTAGCTTTTCACTTTGAATGAGATGCGAAGCTATTGTTAGGAAATAGGGAAGGGACAAAATCTAACTTACTGTGTAGGGGGAACAAGTTGCAGAGGGATGCGAAGAGCAGAGACAGAAACAAGATCATATAGGAGGCAATTATAATGATTCCCTGTCCTCTGGGTCCATCCACCTGCCTGCCTAATAGATGTCTCCACTTTGATGACTTACAGTGCCTCAACCTTAACATATTCAGAGTTAAATCCATAGTTGCCTCCCACCTTCTGTACACCTGGTTTTTCTCCTTGTTCCCTATTGAAGTAAGTAGCATCACTGTGTATCCAGAAATCATGGTGGAATCTTGGACATTATTTCATTGTTTTCCCTCTTTTTTATCCTAACATTAAATCCATTCCAAGTGCAATAATTATAACTTCTTTCTCTTAGAAATCTTCTCCCTCCTCTTCATTCCCTCTGCCACCATCTTAACTCAAGCCTCATCATTTCTTCCCTATTTCAGGCAATAGCCTCTGATAAATGCCCTATCTCTGAATTTGTATCCCTCTAATCTCCTCTCCATATTGCTTTCAGAGTGAACTTCCCAACACATGAACAGATTATGTCATTTTCCTTGCTTAAATAATAATTATTAATATGATCTTCTCTTTGTATAATTTCCATTCCTCTATTGGCTTTAAGATTTCAAACTCTTGTGTGCTGTACGGCTCTTCCTTATCCCTCCCTTCATCTGTCTCTGCCCATGGCAAACACTTTCACATATACATGATAAATCATAATCTTTAGAAAGCCTTTCCTGATACTTCCCATTAGGATTAGGACCCTTTTTTGGGGTGTTCACATAGTTTTCTATGTTTTCCTCTTATTGGAATCATTTTACTTCGTTGTTGTGTTTATAGACTTATTTCCCCATAAGCAATGCACTATATAGTTAAGAATCAATCTTTATACTCTTGTTTCTCCTCAGATTGCATACATCTTTTGCGTTTTACTATATAGCTAAGAAGCAAACTTTGATATTAAATATACTTAGGTTTACATTCTGGTATTGTCTGTTCCTAGCTGTGCAATTTGGGACAAATTAAGCTCTTTGAGCCTCAGTTTTCTCATCTGTGAAATGGTCAATTTACCATATAGGACAGTTGTAAGAGTTAAATAAGGCAATGCCTATAGAGTGTTAGCATTTTGTATAACTCATAAGAACTTTCTGTAAATATGAGCTCTTACTACTATCATTTATGCAATAGAGAATTAGTGAAGGTAAAATGAGGACAAGGTCAGCCTCCAAGGGAGGCAGTCATATCACTAGAGAGGCAGGTACTAAAACAAGAAAAGCAGAACTGGGACCCTACTGGGGACAGAGACTGTAGGTCAGTCAGTGGCTCGCCTAATTAGACCAGGAGTGACAGCTAAATCAGACCCAAGAGGCAACTCTCAATTGAGGCTGTCAGGAGCTGGCTGAGAAGAAAAGTAGGACGCACAAGGGACAGTTCTCAGAAAAGTGCTTTTCAAATAGCTTTTTTGGGTTGGGTGATTTGAAGTTACATGGCTCTCCTAAGCAGCAGTACTTTTAGTGGATGTTTGGTGTTACAGGTTGAATTGTGTCCTCCCAAATATATATAGAAAAATCCTAACTCCTGGTACCTCTGAATGTAACCTTAATTTGGAAATGGGGTCTTTAAAGAAATAATCAGT
The DNA here is from genome assembly GCF_047675955.1 of Chlorocebus sabaeus. Classification (NCBI taxonomy): domain Eukaryota; kingdom Metazoa; phylum Chordata; class Mammalia; order Primates; family Cercopithecidae; genus Chlorocebus; species Chlorocebus sabaeus. The sequence goes on along the minus strand of NC_132923.1, from coordinate 37,552,927 downwards.
TTGAGTTCTTTTCACCTCGCTTTTTTTGGGGTGGGCGATTTGAAGTTACATGGCTCTTCTGAGCAGCAGTATTAAAAGTCGATGCTTGGTGTTGCAAGTTAAATTGTGTCTTCCCAAATATATATTTTGAAATCCTAACTCCAATTACCTCTGAATGTGACCTTATTTGGAAATAGGGTCTTTAAAGAGGTAACCAGTTTAGAACGGGCTCTAATTTGTATGACTAGTGTCATTATAAAAAAAGGGAAATTTGGATACAGAAACAGACCTGGATAGAAGGAAGATGATGTGAAGATGAACAAGGAGAAGATAGACATGGAAAACCAAGGTTACTATAAAACATTAGAAGCTAGATGAGGCAAAGAAAGATTCTCCTTCCTAGAACTGTCAGAGAGAGGATGGCTTTGCCAACCCCTTTATTTCAGACTTGTAATTCCCAGAACTGTGAGACAATAGACTTCTATTGTTTTAAGCCATCCATTGTTTGGTACTTTGCTATGGCAGCCCTGAGAAACTAACAAACCTGATGATACAAAATAACAGCCAGTTCTTTAAGACTAATATACATTAGGCAATGTGCTAAGCACGTTTTTTAATTTTAATTTTTTAACTGACAAATAAAAATGTTATGACCATCCTGGCAAACACGATGAAACCCCGTCTCCACTAAAAATACAAAAATTAGCCAGGCATGATGGCATGCACCTGTAGTCCCAGCTACTCGGGAGACTGAGACAGAAGAATGGCATGAACCCGGGAGGCAGAGCTTACAGTGAGCCCAGATCACGCCACTGCACTCCAGCCTGGGCGACAGAGTGAGACTCCATCTCTAAAATTAAATTAAATTAAATTAAATTAAATTTAAATTTAAATTAAAAATGTTGTATATTCATGTCATATAACATGAGGTTTTGATATATGCGTACATTGTATAATCATTAAATCAAGCCAATTAACATATCCATTACTTCACATTCTTATCATTTTGTGGTGAAGTCATGTAAAGTCTCTCTTAGCAATTTTTATATATATACTGTATTGCTATTAAATATATTTTCTGAATTTATTTCTTCCTTCCAACAAAAATTTTGTATCCTTTGACCAATATTTCTCAAATCCCCAGTTGATATGGTTTGGATTTGTGTCCCCTGCTCAAGTCTCATGTTGAATTGTAATCTCCAACTTTGAAGAAGGGACCTGGGGAGAGGTGATTGGATCATGGGGGTGGATTTCCCCCTTGCTGTTCTTGTGATGGTGAGTGAGTCCTCACAAGATCTGGTTGTTTAAAAGTGTGTGGCACCTTCACCCTGCTCTCTCTTACTCCTCCTCTGGTCATGTGAGATGTGCCTGCTTCCCCTTCACCTTCTGTCATGATTGTAAGTTTCATGAGGTCTCTCCAGAGATGCTTCCTGTTCAACCTGCAGAATGTGAGTCAATTAAACCTCTTTTCTTTATACATTACCCAGTCTCAGGTAGTTCTTTATAGCAATGTGAGAATGGACTAATATGCCACCCCATACCCTAGCCCCTGGTAATCACCATTCTACTTTCTGGCTAAGCACTTTTCATGGATTTTAATATTCATTCCTCATAGTTTTATGGGTTGTGTACTATTATGTCCATTTTATAAATGATAAAACCAAGGTTTAGTGAAATTAAAGCAACTTGCCTGGGACCACACAGCTAGTAAAGGAGAGAGCCTAAATTTGAACCCAGTCTACCTGACTGAGAGTTCATGCTTTTAATCACTACCTACTGTTTTCCTGGTGCATACAATAGGACACAGGAGCTTTAGAGTAAATGTGGAGCAAAACCCCAGTTCAAGAATGTTGTTATCTTGAAAGTGATGTCAGCAAGATGGGTCTGACAACCTCTGTCCTGGCTGTGAACCCTGAAGCTGCCCTCTAACTCAGCTCTGGCCTCACCCTACCATAGGCTGGGGGCAGTCTTGCTCACTCAGGGATCTGGTGAGAGCCATGTCCATCAATAACCTCCCTAACAGGCCTGCCGACCTTGGACCTGGATGTAGACCCTGAGCAGCCCTATGATTTGGTTGTAATCCTGCTCTGCTGCAGTCTGTGGGGCAGTTTTGCCCACTCAGGGACTTGCAGGTAGTCATACTCATCAGCACCCACAGTAGCAGGCCCATTCGCCTCAGACCTGACTGTGTACCATGAAGCAGTCCTGTGATCCAGCTCCAGCCTCCCTCTACTTCAAGTAGCTGGATAGCATGCCCAGAGGGTTTGTGCCTTAACTTCATCCCCCAAGGACCTAGATGGAATCACACTCATCTATACCGCTGGAATAAAGGCATCCCATACTTTGACCTGGCTCCAGCCCTGCTTGACTATGCTCTCAGAGGCAGTCCCATCAACCTATCATCTCAACAGGAGAAGGTATTTACCTACCAAAATCAGCCTGTAAAGAATGAAAAGAGCTGTTTGCTCCTTCAAATATACAGACACCAAGGCAAGGCTGCATAGATTGTGAAGAATTAGGAAAATATGACACCACCAAAGAAAATTAAGCACCAGTAACCAATCTTTAAAATGAAGTTCTATGAACAGCTTGACAAAGAACTTGATATTCTTAAAGAATATCAATGAACTGCAATTTAATAGACAATCAAATGAAATTAGGTAAACAAATGTAAACAAAATGAGAAATTTTATTTTAAAAATAGAAACCATTAAAAAGAACCAAAAAGAAATCCTGGAGGTGAAGAATACAGTGACTGAACAGCAAAATTCAATAGAGAGCTTCACCAGCAGACTCAATTATGCAAAAGAAAGAATCAATAAACCTGAAGACAGATCATTTGAAATTAGGCAGTTAGTGGAATATAAACAAAAAAGAATGAAGAAGATTGAAGAAAGCATACAATATGGTACACCGTCAAATTAACCAACATATGTATTGTGGGGATACTGGAAGGAGAAGAGAGCAAACTGAATTCAAAGCATATTAAAAGGGTCATACGTCATGACCAAGTGGAATTTATCTCTGTTATGTAAGAATGATTCCACATATGCAAATCAATCAATATGATACACCACATTAACAGAATGAAAATTTATACTACATGATCATCTTAATAGATGTAGAAAAAGCATTTGACAACATTTAACATCCATTCTTAGTAACAACTCTCAACACACAAGGCATCAAAGGAATTTAACACAATAGACATCATATGTAAAAAGCACACAGCTAACATCATAATTGATGGAGGAAAACTCAGATCTTTTCCTGTAAGATCCACTAAAAGTCACAGATGCCCACTCTCACCACTTCTATTCAACACAGTACTGGAAATCCTAGCCAGAACAATTAGATAAGAAAAATAAATAAAAGGTAACCAAATCGAAAAGGGAGAAGTAAAATTATCTTTTTTTTTTTTTTTTTTTTTTTTTTTGCAGATGACACAGTCATATATGTAGAAACTTCTAAATATTCAACCAAAACAGTACTATAATAAACAAGTTCAGTAAAGTTTCAGTATACAAATTAACATACAAAAACTGGTTGCATTTCTATACACATACAATGAACTATCTGAAAAGAATTTCATTTACCAAAGCTGGAAGCAGCACACTTCCTGGTTTCAAAATGTATTACAAAGCTACATGATCAAAATTGTATGGCACTGGCATAAAAATAGACATACAGGCTAACAGAGCAAAAGAGAGATCTCAGAAATAAAATCCAAGCATTTACAATCCATTGGTCTACAGCAAAGTTTCCAAGAACACACAATGGGGAAAAGATGGTCTCCTCAATAAATAGTATTGGAGAAAACATATATCCACATGCAGAAAAATGAAACTAGAACTTTAACTCACATCATGTATAAAAATCAACTCCAAATCAATTAAAGTTATAAATGCAAGACCTGAAATGTAAATCTTATAGAAAAAAATATAGGGAAAAACTCCATGACATTGGTCTGGGCATTGATTTTGTGGATATGACCCCAAAAGGACAGGCAACAAAAACAAAATCAGACAAGTGAGATTGTAGCGAAGTAAAACACCTGTATAGTAAAGGAAACAATCATCTGAGTGAAAAGGCAATCTACAGAATGGGATAAAATATATGCAAACCATGTATATGATAAGTAGCTAGTATCCAAAATATATAAGGAATTCAACTCAATAGCAAGAAAACAAATAATCTGATTTTAAATGGGCTAAGAACTGAATAGACATTTCTAAAGAAAAGACACAGAAATAGCCAACAGGTACATGAAAAGTGCTAAACATCACTAATTGTCAGGGAAATGCAAATCAAAACCCCAAGGATATATCACATCACACCTGTTGGAATGTCTGTTATCAAAATGACAAAAGATAACAAGTGCTGGTAAGGATGGGGAGAGAAGAGAACCCTTGTACACTGTTAGTGGAATTATCAAAGCCATCATGGAAGCAGTTCGGATATTCCTCCAAAAATTAAAAATAAATCTACCATATGATTCAGCAAATCTCAATTCCGGTTAAATGTTCAAAGGAAATTAAATTATTATCTTAAAGAGATATCTGCATTCCCATGTTCATTGCAGTAATATTTGTGATTGCTAAAATGTGGTTATAATTTAAATGTCTGTGGACAGGGAACAGATAAAGAAAATTAGGTATATATTTATATAATAGAATATTATTCAGCCTTTAGAAATAATGAAATCCTACCATTTGCAACAGCATAGATGAGCCCAGAAGACATTAGGCTAAGTGAATTGAGCCAGACACAGAAAGACAAATACTGCCTTATTTTGTTAATATTTGGGATCTAAAATAGTTAAACTTATAGAAACACAGAGTAGAATGATGGTTGCCAGGGGGCTGAGGGGTGCAGGAAATGAGAAGATGGTCAAAGATAAAATGATTCAGTTATGGAGGATGAATAAGTCCTGGAGAGCTAATGTACAGCATGTTGACTATAGTTAGAAATGCTGAATTTTAAACTTGAAATTTACTAAGAGGTTTGTATTAGTCCATTTTCATGCTGATAATCAAGACATAACCAAGCCTGGGAAGAAAAATAGGCTTGATGGACTTACAGTTCCACATGGCTGGAGAAGCCACAAATATGTTGAAAGGCAAGGAGGAGCAAATCACATCTTACATGGATGGCAGAAGGCAAAGAGAGAGAGCTTGAATGGGGAAACTCCTATTTTCAAAGCCATCAGATCTCATGAGACTTATTCACTATTACAAGAACAGCACAGGAAAGACCCATCCACGTGATTTAATTACCTCCCACCAGGTCCCTACCACGACATGTGGGAATTGTGGGAGTTACAGTTCAAGATGAGATTTAGGTGGGGACACAGCCAAACCATATCATTCTGCCCCTGACCCCTCCCAAGTGTCATGCCTTCACATTTCAAAACCAACCATGTCTTGCCAACAGTCCCGCAAAGTCTTAGCTCATTTCAGCATTAACTCAAAAGTCCACAGTCTAAAGTCTCATCTAAGACAAGGCAAGTCCCTTCCACCTGTAAAATCAAAAGCAAGTTAGTTACTTCCTAGATACAAGTATTGGTTAAATACAGCCATTCAAAATGGGAGAAATTGGTCAAAATGAAGGGACTACAGGCCCCATTTATGTCCAAAATCCAGTGGGGTAGTCACATCTTAAAGCTCCAAAATGGTCTCCTTTGACTCCATGTCTCACATCCAGGTCACTCTGATGCAAGAGTGGGTTCCCATGGTCTTGGGAAGCCCTGCCCCTGTGGCTTTGCAGGGTACAGCCTCCCTCCTGGCTGCTTTCACAGGCTGGCATTGAGTGTCTGTGGCTTGTCCAGGTGCACAGTGAAAACTGTCAGTGGATCTACCATTCTGGTGTCTCAAGGATGGTGACCATCTTCTCACAGCTCCACCAGGTTGTGCCGCAGTGGCAACACTATGTAAGGGCTCCAACCCCACATTTTCCTTCTTCACTGCCCTAGTAGAGGTTCTCCATGAAATTCTTGATTCTGCAGCAAACTTCTGCTTGGGCATCCAGTTTCCATACATCTTCTAAAATCTAGGTGGAGGTTTCCAAACTCCAGTTCTAGACTTCTGTGCACTTGTAGGCTGAACATCACATGGAAGCTGCCAAGACTTGGGGCTTTCACCCTCTGAAGCTACAGCCCGAGCTCTACATTGGCCCCTTTCAGCCACGGCTGGAGCAGAGCAGTTGGGATGCAGGGCACCAACTCCCTAGGCTACACACTGCATACTGGACCCAGCCCACAAAACCATTTTTTCCTCCTAGGCTTCCAGACTTGTGATAGGAGGGGCTGCCGTGAAGACCTCTAACATGCCCTGGAGACATTTTCCCCATTGTTTTGGGGATTAATATTTGGATCCTCCTTATGCAAATTTTTGCAGCCAGCTTGAATTTCTCTACAGAAAATGGGATTTTCTTTCCTATTGCATAGACAAGCTGCAATTTTCCAAATTTTATGCTGTTTTCCTTTTAAAACTGAATCCTTTTACCAGTATCCAAGTCACCTTTTGAATACTTTGCTGCTTAGAAATGTCTTCTGCCAGATACCTAAATCATCTCTCTCAAGTCCAAAGTTCCACAAATCTCTAGGGCAGAGACAAATGCCACCAGTCTCTTAGCTAAAACATAACAAGCATCACCTGTGCTCCAGTTCCCAACAAATTTCTCATCTCCATCTGAGACCACCTCAGCCTGAATTTCATTGTCCATATCATTATCAACATTTTGGTCAAAGCCATTGAACAAGTCTCTAGGAAGTTCCAAACTTTCCCACATTGTTCTGTCTTCTTCTGAGCCCTCCAAACTTTTCCAACCTCTGCAGCTACTCAGTTCCAAAGTTGCTTCCATGCTTTCGAGTATCTTTTCAGCAGCACCCCACTCTCAATATCAGTTTACTGTATTAGTCCATTTACCTGCTGCTGATAAAGACATACCTGAGACTGGGAAGAAAATTAGTTTTAATGGACTTACAGTTCCACGTGGCTGGGGAAGCCTCACAATAATGGTGGAAGGCAAGAAGGAGCAAGTCACATCTTACGTGGATGGCAGCAGACAAAGAGAGAGAGCTTGAGTAGGGAACTTCCTGTTTTCAAAACCATCAGATCTCATGAGACCTATTTACTATCATGAGAACAGCACAGGAATGGCCCACCTCCATGATTCAATTATCTCCCATAAGATTCCTCCCACAACATGAGGGAACTGTGGGAGTTACAATTCAAGGTGAGATTTGGGTGGGGACACAGCCAAACCATATCAAAGGTAGACCTTAAGTGTTCTCACCACACACATACACACAGATGCACAAATGTTAACTATGTGAAATGATGGTTATGTTAACTAATTTAACATGTTGTACACCTTAAACTGTAGAATTTTTGTCAATTATACACCAATAAAGCTGAAACAATTTAAAGAGTCAAAAAACAAAAGGTGATATTGTCATCTTAGTAAATGACATGCACCATCTCTGTTATGTGCCATATTCCTGGATAATGCCAAAGGTGTAGTAACCTTGAAAAAGAATAAAGTTAGAATTAGATGATCTGAGTTCAAACCTCTACATTTTGATTAGTTAACTATATGGCATTGGGGCAGATATTTAACTTTTTTATTTATTCTTCTGCAAAAGTGACTCCTGATGCTTCAATCCCTCTTTGTATTTCTTTATATTCATTCATTCATTCATTTATTCATTCAACAAATGTATCTTAAGCGATTACTACACACTGAAGAACAAGATGTGGCATTGGTATTTCAAAAGGGAAAAGATAGTGCCTTCTCAGAACTTTCAGTCCCAATTTCTCACTTGTATTACATTATTTTAGGTGATTATCTTGGTGAACATTAGGGATGAGTCAGATTTTTTCCTATTTCTTTATTAGTATATACAGCAATTAAGAGCACTGATTTTGGAAAAGACAGATCTGGATTCGAATCTTGGATCATCATATACTATTTACGTGACTATGGACAGGTTACGTAAGCTCTCTACACTTAAGCTTTCTCATTTGTAAAATAGGAATGTTAATGCTCACTGCATATTGTCATTTTGAGGGTTAAATGAGGTAAGATATACAAAACAAACAGTTCAGTTACTGTCAACTGGAAAATCTTAATCTGACATGATTATTAATCATTTGGCACATTTTCTGCAACATAATTACTCAAATTGTTAATAAATTATTGAAATAAGATAACATAAATGAAGGGATTATATAAACCACTGGGTTATAAAATGTAACATATTGTCTGCAATATCTGCATATCCAATAAATCATTCTCTGTTACCACTTGTTTTCTAAAGGATAATGTTTGTTAACCATTTAGAATGCTGCTAAATTTTAATTTTTTGAAAATATTGGTGATAAAAGAGATTATTAATACTTGTTCCACAAGTTAGAAAAAATAACTCAGTGTGAAAAAGTTGGTGCTTTGAGAGCTCACTTATATGCAAACCTTTGATTGGCTATTTTACTTGAATTAGTTACTGAGTTAAAAAGTAGTCTGTATTTAGCTGGCAAGATGGCAGAATAGGAACAGCTCCAGTCTGCAGCTCCCAGCAAGACCAATGCAGAAGGCAGGGGATTTCTTCATTTCCAACTGAGGTACCCTATTCATCTTACTGGGACTGGTTAGACAGTGGGTGCTGCCCATGGAGGGCAAGCAGAAGCAGGGTGGGGTATCGCCCCACCTGGGAAGTGCAAGGAGCATGGGAGCCTCCCTTTCCCAGCCAAGGGAAGCTGTGAGAGACTGTGCTAACTGGCACAGATACTACACTTTTCCCATGGTTTTTGCAATGTGCAGACCAGGAAACTCCCTGGTGTGCCTACACCACCAGAGCCCTGGGTTTCAAGCACAAAACTAGGCAGCTGTTCAGGCAGACACTGAGCTAGCTGCAGGAGTTTAATTTTTTTTTTCATACCCCAGTGGCACCTGGAACCCCAGGGAGAGAGAACTGTTCACTCTCCTGGAAAGGGGGCAGAAGCCAGAGAACCAAGTTGTCTTGCTCAGAAGGTCCCACCCCTGTGGAGCCCAGCAAGCTAAGAACCACTGGTTTGAAATTATCACTGTCAGCACAGCAGTTTGAAGTTGACCTGGGATGATCAAGCTTGATGGGGAGAGACGTCTGCCATTACTGAGGCTTGAGTAGGTGGTTCTCCCCTGACTGCACTAAAAAGTCCTGGAAGTTCAGACTGGGCAAAACTAAACACAGTATGGCAAAGTGCCTGTGGCCAGTCTGCCTCTCTAGATTCCTCTTCATTGGGCAGGGCATCTCTGAAAGAAAGTCAACAGCCTCAGTCAGGGGATTATAGATAAAACTCCCATCTCACTGGGACAGGGCACCTGAGGGAATGGGCAGATGTGGGCATAGCTTCAGTGGACTTAAATGTTCCTGCCTGCCAGCTCTGAAGAAAGCAGTGGACCCTGACAAGGAGGGTTCTACTAGCACAGTGCTCAAGCTCTGCTAAGGGACAGACTGCCTCCTTAAGTGGATCCCTGAACCCTGTGCCTCCTGACTGGGAGAGAACTCTCAATAAGGGTTGACAGACACCTCATACAGGAAAGCTCAGGCTGGCATCAAACTGGTACCCCTCTGGGATGAAGCTTCCAAAGGAGGGAGCAAGCAGCAATCTTTGCTATTCTGCAGCCTTCCCTGGTAACACTCAGGCAAATAGGGTCTGGAGTGGACCTCCAGCAAACTGCAGCAGACCTGCAGAAGAGAGGCCTGACTTAGAAGAAAAAACTAAGAGAAAGCAATAACATCAACATCAACAAAAAGAACTCACACACAAAAACCTCATCAAAAGGTCATCAACCTCAAAGATCAAAGGTAGATAAATCCACGAAGATGAGGAAAAACCAGCATAAAAAGACTGAAAATTCCAAAAATCAGAATGCCGCTTTTCCTTCAAATGGTTGGAGCTCCTCTCCAGCAAGGGCACAAAACTGGACAGAGAATGAGTTTGATGAATTGACAGAAGTAGGCTTCAGAAGGTGGGTAATAACAAATTCCTTTGAGCTAAGGGAGCATGTTCTAATCCAATGCAACAAAGCTAAGAACCTTGAGAAAAGGTTATAGGAACTGCTAACTACAATGACCAGTTTAGAGAAGAACATAAATGACCTGATGGATCTGAAAAACACAGCACGAGAACTTCATGAAGCATACACAAGTATCAACAGCTGAATCAATTAAGCCAAATAAAGGATATCAGAGATTAAAGTTCAACTAACTGAAATGAGGCATGAGACAAGATTAGAGAAAAAAGATAGAAAAGGAATGAACAAAGCCTCAAGAAATATGGTACTATGTTAAAACATCAAACCTACGATTGATTGGGGTCCCTGAAAGCGACAGGGAGAATGGAACCAGGTTGGAAACACACTTGAGGATATTAACCAGGAGAACTTTCCCAACCTAGCAAGACAGGCCAACATTCAAATTCAGAAAATACAAAGAATACCACTAAGATACTCCTCAAGAAGAGCAACCCCAAGACACATAATCATCAGACTCTCCAAGGTTGAAATGAAGGAAAAAATATTAAGGGCAGCCAGAGAGAAAGGTGAGGCTACCTACAAAGGGAAGCCCATCAGACTAACAGTGAATCTCTCTGCAGAAACCCTACAAGCCAGAAGACAGTGGGGGCCAATATTCAACATTCTTAAAGAAAATAATTTTCAACCCAGAATTTCATATCCAGCCAAACTAAGTTTCATAAGTGAAGGAAAAATAAAATGCTTTATATACAAGCAAACACTGAGGACTCTTCTCACCACCGTGCCTGCCTTACAAGAGCTCCTGAAGGAAGCACTAAATATGGAAAGGAAAAACTGGTACCAGCCACTGCAAAACACACCAAAATATAAAACCAATGACATGATGAAGAAAGTGCATCAACTAATGTGCAAAATAACCAGCTAGCATAATGATGACCGGATCAAATTCACACATAACAACATTAACCTTAAATGTAAATGGGCTAAATGTCCCAATTAAAAGACACAGACTGGCAAACTGGACACAGACTCAAGACCCATCAGTGTGTTCTATTCAGGAGACCCATCTCATGTGCAAAGACATACATAGGCTCAAAATAAAGGGATGGAGGACTATTTACCAAGCAAATGGAAAGAAAAAAGAAAAAAAGAAAGAAAGAAAGAAAGAAAGAAAGAAAGAAAGAAAGAAAGAAAGAAAGAAAGAAAGAAAGAAAGAAAGAAAGAAAGAAGAAAAAAAAACAAGGGTTACAATCCTAGTCTCTGATAAAACAGACTTTAAACTAACAAAGATCAAAAACAAAGAAGGGTATTATATAATGGTAAAGGGATCAATGCCACAAGAAGAGCTAACTAACCTAAATATATATGCACCCAATACAGGAATATCCAGATTCATAAAGCAAGTTCTTGGAGACCTACAAAGAGACTTAGACTCCCACACAATATTAATGGGGGACTTTAACATCCCACTGTCAATATTAGACAGATCAGTGAGACAGAAAATTAACAAGGATATTCAGGACTTGAACTTAGCTCTGGACCAAGCAGACCTAAAAGATACTTAGAGGACTCTCCACCCCAAATCAACAGAATATACATTCTCCTCAGCACTACATAGCACTTATTCAAAAATCGACCACATAATTGGAAGTAAAATTTCTCAGCAAATGCAAAAGAATGGAAATCATAACAACAGTCACTCAGACCACAGTGCAATCAAATTAGAACTCAGGATTAAGAAACTCACTCAAAACCACACAACCACACACAACACATGTAAACTGAGCAACCTGCTCCTGGATGACTACTGGGTAAATAATGAAATTAAGACAGAAATAACGAAGTTATTTGAAACCAGTGGGAACAAACACTCTACCAGAATCCCTGGGACACAGGAAAAGCAGTGTTTACAGGAAATGCCCACATCAGAAAGCGGGTAAGATCTAAAATCGACCTTCTAAAATCACAATTAAAGGAACTAGAGAAGCAAGAGCAAACAAATTCAAAAGCTAGAAGAAGACAAGAAATAACTAAGATCAGAGCAGAACTGAAAGAGATAGAGATGTGAAAAACCCTTGAAAAAAATTAATGAATCCAGCAGCTGTTTTTTTTGTCAAGATTAACAAAATAGATAGATTGCTATCAAGACTAACGAAGAAGAAAAGAGAGAAGAACAAAACAGATAAAAGGGGATATCACCACTGATCTTACAGAAATGCAAACTACCGTTAGATAATACTACAAACATCTCTACGCAAATAAACTAGAAAACCTAGAAGAAATGGGTAAATTCCTGAACACATACACCCTCCCAAAACTAAACCAGGAAGAAGTCGAATCCTCCGTATGCTGAGTGCCAGTCTCCTGGGCCCACTGTTCTTTCTCTATACTTTGTCTCTGTGTCTTATTTCTTTTCTCAGTCTTTCATCCCACCAGATGAGAAATACCTACAGGTGTGGAGGGGCAGCCACCCCCCCTTCATCTGAAGTTCTGAAATTGAGGCAGTAATTAATAGCCTACCAACCAAAAAAACCTGGGACCAGATAGATTCACAGCCAATTTCTACCAGAGGTACAAAGATAGAGCTGGTACCACTCCTTCTGAAACTATTACAAACAATAGAAAAAGAGGGACTCCTCCCTAACTCATTTTATGAGGTCAGCATCATCCTGAATCCAAAACATGGCAGAGACACAACAAAAAAAGAAAATTTCAGGCCAATATCCCTGATGAACATTGATGCAAAAATCCTCACTAAAATACTGGCAAACTGAATCCAGCAGCACATCAAAAAAGCTTATCCAACACGATCAAGTCGGCTTCATCCCTGGGATGCAAGGCTGGTTCAACATACACAAATCAATAAACATAATCCATCACATTAACAGAACCGATGACAAAAATCACATGATTATCTCAATAGATACAGAAAAGGCCTTTGACAAAATTCAACACCAATTTCTGATAAAAACTCTCAATAAACTAGGTATTTATGGAACGTATCTCAAAATAATAAGAGCTATTTATGACAAATCCATACTGAATGGGCAAAAGCTGGAAGCATTCCCTTTGCAAACCAGCACAATACAAGGATGCCCTCTACCACCCCTATTCAACATAGTATTGGAAGTTCTGGCCAGGGCCTATTATGGCAAGGGGGGAATGGGGAGGGATGGCATTGGGAGTTATACCTGATGTAAATGACGAGTTGATGGGTGCTGATGAGTTGATGGGGCCAGCACACCAACATGGCACAAGTTTACATATGTAACAAATCTGCACATTGTGCACATGTACCCTAGAACTTAAAATATAATAATAATAATAAAAGTTCTGGCTAGAGTAATCAGGCAAGAGAAAGAAATAAGGGGTATTCAAATAGGAAGAGAGGAAATAAATTGTCTCTGTTTGCAGATGACACGATTGTATGTTTAGAAAACCCCATTGTTCAGACCCAAAACTCCTTAAGCTGATAAACAACCTCAGCAAATTCTCAGGATACAAAATCAATATGCAAAAATCACAGGCATTCCTATACACTATTAATAGATAAGCAGAGAGCCAAATCATAAGTGAACTCCCATTCACAATTGCTACAGGGAGAATAAAATACCTAGGAATACAACTTACAAGGGACATGAAAGACCTCTTCATGGAGAACTACAAACCACTGCTCAAGGAAATAAGAGAGAACACAAACAAACAGAAAAAACATTCCATGCTTATGGATAGGAAGAACCAATATTGTGAAAATGGCCATACTGCCCCAAGTAATTTATATATTCAAGCTATTCCCATCAAGCTGCCATTGACTTTCTTCACAGAACTAGAAAAAGCTACTTTAATTTTCATATGGATCCAAAAAAAGACCCTGTACAGCCAAGACAATCCTAAGCAAAAAGAACAAAGCTGAAGGCATCATGCTACCTGACTTTAAACTATACTACAAGGCTACAGTAACCAAAACAGATATATAGACCAATGGAACAGAACAAAGGCCTCAGAAATAACACCACACATGATCTTCGACAAACCTGACAAAAACAAGCAATGGTGTAAGGATTCCCTATTTAATAAATGGTGATAGAAAAACAGGCTAGCCATATGCAGAAAACAGAAACTGGATTCCTCCCTTACACGTCATACAAAAATTAACTCAAGATAGATTAAAGACTTAACATAAAACCTAAAACTATAAAAACCCTAGAAGAAAACCTAGGCAGCTGGGTGCGGTGGCTCATGCATGTAATCCCAGCACTTTGGGAGGCCAAGGTGGGTGGATCACGAGGTCAGGAGTTCAAGACTAGTCTGGCCAAGATGGTGAAATCCCATCTCTACTAAAAATACAAAACTTAGCTGGGTGTGGTAGCGAGCATCTGTAATCCCAGCTACTTGGGAGGCTGAGGTGGAGAACAGCTTGAATCCATGAGGTGGAGGTTGCAGTGAGCTGAGATTGTGCCACTGCACTCCAGCCTGGGTGACAGAGCAATACTCCATCTCAAAAAAGAACAAAAAAGAGAAAGAAAACCTAGGCAATACCATTCAGGACATAGGCATGGGCAAAGACTGCATGACTAAAATACCAAAAGCAATGGCAACAAAAGCCAAAATTGATAAATATGATCTAATTAAACTAAAGCGCTTCTGCTCAGCAAAAGAAACAAGTGCCAGAGTGAAAAGGCAACCTACAGAATGGGAGAAAATTTTTGCAATCTATCCATCTGACAAAGGTCTAATATCCAGAATCTACAAGGAAATTAAATTTACAAGGAAAAAACAACCCCATCAAAAAGTGAGTGAAGGATATAAACAGACACTTCTCAAAAGAAGACATTTATGCAGCCAACAAACATGTAAAAGAGCTCATCATCACTGGTCATTAGAGAAATGCAAATCAAAACCACAATGAGATACCGTATCACACCAGTTAGAATGGCAATCATTAAAATGTCTGGAAATAACAGATGCTGGCGAGGATGCGGAGAAGTAGGAATGCTTTTACACTGTTGGTGGGAGTGTAAATTAGTTCAACCATTGTGGAAGACAGTGTGGCAATTCCTCAAGAATCTAGAACCAGAAATACCACTTGGCCTAGCATTTCCATTACTGAGTATATACCGAAAGCATTATAAATCATTCTACTATAAAGACACATGCACACGTATGTCTATTGTAGCACTATTTACAATAGCAAAGACTTGGGACCAACCCAAATGCCCCTCAATGACAGACTGAATAAAGAAAATGTGGCACATATACACAATGGAATACTATGCAACCATAAAAAAGAAGGAGTTCATGTCATTTCAGCGACAAGAATGAAGCTGGAATCCATCATCCTCAGCAAACTAACACAGGAACAGAAAACCAAACAGCACAAGTTCTCATTTATAAGTGGGAGTTGAACAGTAAGAATACATGGACACAGGAAGGGGAACATCACACACTAGGGCCTGTCAAGTGTTAAGGGGCTAGTGGAGGGAGAGCATTAGGACAAATACCTAATGCACACGGAGCTTAAAACCTAGATGAACGCGTTGATAGGTGCAGCAAACCACCATGGCACATGTATACCTATGTAACAAACTGCACGTTCAGCACATATATCTCAGAACTTAAAGTAAAATTAAAAATAAATAAATAATTAATTAATAAAATAGTGTCAAAAAGTAGTCTGGCATAATATTGACAGAGTAAGTTAAGCAATAACCATAAAATACTGGAACAAATTATTAGAAGTAGGTATTGCTGCCTACTTTATTTGCTTCTATCTTGACTATCTCTAAAGTCTAAATTAAATCTACTTATTTAAAGTTGGGCTCAAATAACACCTATTCCAGAAACCATTTATAACTGCTAGCATAAAGTAAACTTCAGTTTCTGTTTCTCTTACTCTTCTCACCACAGACCATGTGGTATTAATATTTGAATATTGGTCTTGTTTCTTCTGTTGGGATCTAGATTTCTTGCAAGAACGAAATATATTATCATTGCTTCCCATGACACTTTATATAGTACTTGGCATAGAATATCTGTCAAATGAACGAACTAAAAAATCAGTGCATGAATAAATGAATGGTTGCATTTATGAATCATTACGTTATTTAGAAACATTCACTATAAGCATTACCAAGATCTTACATGTATGCTATTTCTAAATTTAGAGGAAAATGGTTAATGTATTATACTCAGGCAATCTCCCCTGAGTCCTACATGCCACCGTTCACTCACTCATTCATTCAACATTTTTTTTTTTTTTTGAGATGGAGTCTCTCTCTGTTGCCCAGTCTGGATCTTGGTTTACCGCAACCTCCGCCTCCTGGACTCAAGCAATTCTCCTGCCTCAGCTTCCTGAGTAGCTTGGACTACAGGTGTGTGCCACCACACCTGGCTAATTTTTGTATTTTTAGTAGAGATGAGGTTTCACTATATTGGTCAGACTGGTCTTGAACTCCTGACCTTGTGACCCACCTGCCTCAGCCTCCCAAAGTGCTGGCGTGAGCCACTGCACCCGGCCTCAACATTGTTTTTTGAGTGCCTATAATATATAGTTCTCCCTCAGTAGCTGCAGTGGATTGGTTCCAGGACCTCTCTGAGAGACCTAAGTCTGTGGATGCTCAAGCTTCTGATATAAAATGGCATAATACTTGCATAAAACCTGTGCACATTCACCCGTATACTTTGTCATCTCTTGATTAATACCTATACAATGTAAATGCTATGTAAATTGTTGTTACATTGTATTCTTTATGGAATAGTGACAAGAAAAAAGTCTGTACATGTTCAATGCAGACACAATATTTTTTCCATATATTTTCTTTCTGTGGTTGATTGAATCCATGAATGTGGAACAGACAGATACAATGGGCCAACTGTATCAGGTACTGCACAAAGCAATGAACATCATTCTTTACTTGCCAACTGAGTGTTCTTTTAAAAGCAGAAAATCTCCTGTGTTTCACTATTATCTTCCAGACAAAGTTGAAATTTTTTAGCATGGTACATATGTATCTGCCTTCATCTCATTCATGTTGCTAATAGTTTTGTCTACTTTTTCGGAAGACAGAAAAAAGAAAATAAGTATATCACTATGTAATCCAATAAATCTGATTATTTTCAGAGCAAGGGGTGCATTATTCATTAAGTACTAATTGAGTAGCTTTAATGAGTGCTATGGGAATCTAAAAGGGAGGATTTGATGGGCATTCTGCTCTCCAGGTTCCTCCTTCTCAGTTTGAACTTTGGTCCCTAATTTCAGAACTTCCTGACTGAGATTCAAACCCTATTCAAAGTTTGTTTTCTTAACGTTTCAATGTAAATGGTATAAAATATTTTTTGAAAATGTTAATTAGCTCAAGTGGATTTAAACTGTGCACTGTATGTTTCCTAAAGAAAAAAAAAATGATTAATCATTTATGTGTATGTACACATGATATACAGAAGACACACTAACCCCCTCCCCCCCACGGAATTAACATATCCTTATAGTACAAATATTAAGCCTGACTTAAGACCAGAGAGAGTGACATAGAAGAAAGTCGGTAACATTTACAAGTTTTCATATCAAGTCCCTATTCTTGGAAAATTCAAATTCAGAGATCTTAATAGCTGGCTAAATTTTCACATTGGTTAAAAACACCATATATCTTATTTTTACACTTTAATGAACTAATTTGTATCAACATTTCCTGTTTTAAATAATGATTTTCTCATATTCTATTTTTTTTTTTTTTTTTTTTTTTTTCCAGACAGGATCTTGCTCTGTCTCCCAGGCTGGAGTGCAACAGTGCAATCTTGGCTCACTGCAGCCTCCACCACCTTGGGTTCAAGCAATTCTCCTGCCTCAGCCTCCTGAGTAGCTGGGATTAAAGGCATGCACCACCACACCCAGCTAATTTTTGTACATTTAGTAGAGTCAGGATTCCACCATGTTGGCCAGGCTGGTCGGTCTTGAAGAACTGCTGACCTCAAGTGATCTGCCCACCTTGGCCTGCCAAAGTACTGGCATTACAGGTCTAAGCCACCACGCCTGGCCATCTATGCTTTATTTATAAACTGATGATACAAAAAGTCTTCTGAGATTTAATGATACACGATTCTTGCTCTTTAGAAAACTAAATATATATATAAATATGATTTTCTCATATAACTGAAGCATTCATTACAGACAGCCTTTAAATAGGAAGCTCTTGATGAATTTAAATGCTGACAGTTCATCAATTAATTGACAGAATATCCTGAAGGGCAGAGAAATGGCAAAGGTGTTATGAAGGATTGTCAATTGCAAATCAATCAGGAATGCAGAGAAAATAAACTGTTCTAATGCAAGTCAATGTAAGTAGATTTGCCCTTATCTAATTTGCATATAGCTTTTTAGAAATTTACCTAATTAATAAAAGACACATTTTCATAATGTTAATTCAAAGCGTTAACATTTCTATGCTCTTGCCTCCAGGTTGGAAATTTCTCAAATTAATCTCTAAATTTTTTAAAACATGATTTTGGCCCAAAGAGACTAGCCTTTCTTACACAAAATTAATTACATGTATATAGTAAACTCTTTATACATTTCCAAGCTCTAAAAACTCCTCTGCCACACCAGATTGTCCAGCTTTTATGCAAAGTTCAAATCTACTTTTTTTGTCAGGATTTTTTTCCTGCCCTTCAGTCCTATTTTTCAAACTCCAAACAAAAAACATGTTTACTAAATCCTCAAACCCGGTAGAGCATGTTTGCTTTAAAAACCTCTTTAGGGAACACCTTGTGCTAGGTACCAAGCTAAGTGCTGGTAAAGCAATGCTAACTAAATAATACTTTCCCAATATTATTTAGGCTCCAATCTAAAACCATCTCCAAACTCCCTCCATTACATACAAGCTTCCAATTGTTCCTCCCATTTAAAATCACACTTCAGGCTGTATTCTCTGAAATCATTATTTTAGTTTTTCTTTCTTTCTCCTCATTCTTTATATTCAGTTTGCTACATAGTACTACCTTCTACAAAATTTTGGTAATATTTATTTATTTATTTATTTATAAAAAATTCATTGAACAACTACCACGTGTTCACTATTCTAGATTGTGGAAATATATAGCAATGAAAAACAGACAAAACATGTTACATATTACAGGGGAGGTATAGATAATAAATTAAAGTGGTAAGGAAAGTTATGAAAAAGCAGTTCCTGAAAAGGATTAGAAAGTGTCATTGTGAGCAGATTAATTTTAGTAGTCAAAGAATGACCATCTTTTGCTCTGTATATGACATAGAGTATCCCTGGCCTCTTATCATCTCTTACTTGCAATCTGCAATCTCCCTGGTTCCACATCTCACCCTCCCATTCATCTTTTTTTTTCAGTCATTCCAGACTACTCTTCAGAGGGGATGAAGTTGATCATATCACACATTTTATAATGACTTCCAATGGAGTTTATATTAAACATTGACTCTATTCTAACTAACTCTGATCTAAACATAGATTCAATTCTAAAATCATCTGTTTGCTCTGAACCTCCTGACGTCACCTTAAAATGATTTCCCACTCCTCCCTGATGCTGACTCCCAAGCTTCACGGATCTTCCTTTCGTATCTCTGTTCATGCCATCCCCCTGTCTTGGAATTCTCTAACTCTTTCTTTTCAGTATTCTTTCTACCCTTAAGCTTCACCTCAAGCCTCACTTTTCTTTTGAAATTATTCTGTCTAATCTAGTATTTATACACAGTCTCTCTCCCCAAACTTCCACATGAAGATTGAAAATCAACAGCTTAGTTCTTCATTCTGTCCCAACTTACATTACTCTGATTACTGCCTGTTAGGCTCCATCCTCCTTCAGCCCTCAGTACTGACATCAGCGCTACTCATCACGTGGTATCTTTGTCTTCTGGGAGCAGGCACAAAGTTTTTGAATGTTCCTTTAAATAGACCCCATTTTCTATAGCAAGGGCTCCATGTGTGCTTTATGTCCACGTGTACTCAATGTTTAGCTCCCATTTATAAGTAAGAACATGTGGTATTTTGTTTTCTCTTTCTGTGTTAATTCAGTTAGGATAATGATTTCCAGCTGCATCCATGTTGCTGCAAAGGACAGAATTCTGTTCTTCTTCAATAGCAAGTTTATTGATTGTGAATATTTTTGTTTGTTTTTGTTTCTTAAGACAGACAACCTGGAAACACTGTCTTTCTTAGGTTTTAGGCGGCTAACCTCCCCGTTCCAACAAAACCTTGAAGCCCCACTTGAAATATTCAATCTCTTGTAGATTCATTTTGCCACTACCTATCTCCAGTAAATAATTTCGTCTCCTACATCAAAAGTTTTCACTAAATAATAAAGTTACAAAACTGTAACTCCAGAGAACATTATTTAGATTACTTCTTCTAGAGAAAAATATTTTTCAAAAATAATTTCAACGCTTATATTAGATTCAGCGGGTGCATGTGCAGGTTTGTTACAGGGTATATTGCATGATGCTGAGGTTTAGGGTATGTATGATCTGTCATCCAGGTAGTGAGCATAGTACCTCATAGGTAGTTGCTCTGACCACACCCCATCTTCCTCCTCCCTCTTGTAAAGGCCAGGGTCTATTGTTCCCATCTTTATGTCCATGTGTATTCACTCAATGTTTCACTCCCACTTATAAATGAGAACATGTGGTATTTAGTTGCCTGTTTCTGTGTTAATTTGCTTAGAATAATGGCCTCCTGCTGCATCCATGTTGCAGCAAAGCATAAAGAGAACATAATTTTGTTTGTTTTTATGGCTGCATAGTATTCCATAGTATATGCATACCATATTTTCTCTATCTATTCCACCATTAATGGGTACCTAGGTTGATTCTATGTCTTTGCTCTTATGATTAGCACTGTAGTGAACATAGGAGAGCATGTGTCTTTTTGTAGGATGATCTATTTTCCTTTGGGTATTCATACGGTTTGCATCTGTGTCCCTATCCAAATCTCATGTTCAAGTGTAATTCCTAATGCTGGAAGTGGAACCTTTATTTATTGATGGATTTTTGCCCTGGGTTTCACAGGTCGTGTTTATTGTATATTGGTGTTATAATTTGTGATGTGAACCAGTAGATGATGGTTAAGAGTAATGACTGGCAGATAGGTTCTTACTCAACCATGCACCTCCTTTGTATTTCAGCACATTTGCAGCAGTTCTTTGTGGTATGGGAGGGGGAGAAAGATGATCCCCTCACCTTGTCTCCTCCTGGGCCTTGGAGGAGCTCTCTCCAAGCACTGGCAGAAGGCCCGCATTTCGTTTGCTAGGTATTCTGAGCCATAGGGCTCCATCAGGCAGAGGCCGCAGCTGGCAGACAGGTCACAGCCTTCTAGGACCAGCCCTGTAAAGGAAGGCACATCCTGCTCTGGCACTGGCCCACTAGCCCACGCATCTCACCTCTCTCAGTGTTCTCAGAGTGGGGGCTCCTTCCCAACATGAGAACCAGCTTTGAATCTTGGTTCAGCACTCCTGAGCTGCACTGCAGCCCTGTGGCATTGAGACCAGCCCATGGCTCCATCTCCAGTCCCTTGAGGTTGGGCACCAGTGGCGCTGGAGGATCCAAAGTACACCCAAGCTTCCAGGAAAGTACTCAGATGGGCCCCCTGCAAAACACCCAAGTTGGGCAGCAGAGGCTGCACTTTGTACACAACACTGCAGGAGCGGCCAGGTGTGGGCATTGGGAGGGACTGGCAGGCAGGTAGACCTGAAGAACAGATGTGCTCCAGTCCCAGTGGAAAGTCTACTGTGCTCTCTCTTGGCCCTGTGGTCAGCTTGGACTAGAGCTATTCAAAGGGAGATGGGGAGCCTTGGGAGTTGAACACCTATTAGTATGTCCACATTCCACTGCAGCTGCCCTGTGCGCTCAAACGCCCTGGGCTCTGGGCAGGTGAGAGCTCAGACCCTGACTACTTTTGGTGCAGATCCCCCTGCCAGTTCAAATGTCTATGGAGGTCGTGGGCTCTCTTGTAGTTAGGATCCCAGGGGTGTGCAGCAAGAGTTGGCTGTCCCTCTGTCCTTTCATTCACCCCTTCCTTAGTAGCTACTGAGGGGCAGCCACTAGCCCTGGCATTCAGCAACCCCACACAGGACTCCTAACTTTCCCCCTCTTCAACTTTGGTGTCTGAGCCATGGCTCCATTGACTCAGTGTTTTCTCTCTAAAGATCTTTTCAAAGTTTGTTGGTTTACTTGATAATTTGATCTCTCTCCATGGGAGTAGCACTTCTGGATGCCTCAAATGGCACATCTTATCTCTCCTCAATATTTACTTTTATTCACTGTCAAAACTTCCTTTAATCCTAGACTGCATTCTAGAATCTATAGTTGGTTTTAAATTATAACAGTTTGTAATTCATACCAAAATTCATCTTTGTGTACCAAAAATCCAAAAATAAATTTGTCTTTTCAACCTTGTATGAAAAATTTTGATTATATTTTGTCATCCCTTGATAGTCTATCTGTTTCAGACACCTCTGGGCATGGTAAAATTGTGACCAAAAATTTGCTTATCACTCTTCAATTTACAAGACAGATGAAGGCAAGGCAATCTTAGTCTGGTCCAGTTTTCTATAACCCAGGAGACCAAAGAATGTAAGCATGAAAGGGCCCTCTAACAGAGTACACGGGTCATGTTTTATGTAGCTAATCTGTCCTTGGGTGCATCCTCGTTGCGTAGTTTGTAAGAGGTACACAGATAGAAATCTGAATTATTTATATTGTTTTCTGTGCTCTTGGCTGCTTCATCCCAGTAATATCACATATAGCATGCCTCATAGAAACAAAAAGTTTAAATCTTGTTGGAACTTTGCCTAGGGAGATTTTGTTTCTTTTTTCAACTCCATTGCCATAACTTCAGAGTCTCCCTAGGATAATATACACACAAAGAGAGAAAAAGCTGATTCTCTGCTTTACTTAAATGCTTCTGGGCATGATAAAATAACATTCTGTTCCTTTGTATATCAGTATAATTTCACCCAGCTTTACCTTCTATTGTTAGTTTAAAATTTGAGTTATTTTTAAAGGGAAAAAATACAAGTACATATAATGCATATTTTTATTATTGCTAACTCTGTTCATTCTAGCTCTATGCTGAAGGGATTAGCCTATGCTTGTAAAGAGAATGAGAGTGATCCATCCCAATCATGTCTAATCTTCATCTAGCACCTTAACTGGAACATAACAAATCCTTGAAAGGGAAATTTCAGATGTATAAATAAATAAATAAATAAATAAATGCAAGTTCTTTTTTTAATTTAATATTTCTACAATGAGGGCTCTTCTGATAATTTTTAAGTACATATCAATATTTAAACAAAAATGATCATATTGGGAATTAGAAGAATATTTTGAAGTATTTCAACCATAGCAAACTTTAAATAAATCATGTGAGTTTTCAGGCATCATTCGGAACCCAAGGTTGTGACTAGTATAAAAATGAAAGAAAACAAATTGATCGAATTATGAAAAAATAAGTTGTCTTAATGTCCACATCAATTTAGCAATACTATCTTTTGTATCCATCAAATCGAGGTGAATTCTTTTACTCAGGCGGGATAATCTTCCTTATTTGGTCAGACTGAGCTATTTCCTAGTTCCTGTTTATACTCTCTCATTTTGCCTAGGTTTCCCTTCCCCATCTCTCCGTACACAAATTCCATCTATCCTTCAATAACAGTTTAAATGGCACCTCTTCCATAAGTACTCATAATTTCAAACTTAAAATATTATTTTCTTTATAAAATTGTAGCTATTTCCTTATGAAACTTGCCATAATGACCATTCATTAATTTCAAATACTGAAAGCCTGTTTAAAGTTCCAGCTCTGCATTTACTAACTGAACGGTCAAAAGCTTGTCTATCAACCTTTACGTATCTCATTATGCTAACCTGACAGAGAGGAATACTAGTTCTTGTGGCAGAGACAATGCTTTTTCTTTGTTATACGATTTCTTTTTTATAAGCCCATTGGAAAACAGGATTTTCTAACTTCTTTTGGATTTACCTTCAGATCATTTGACTGATTCTGATCGAGAAAATGAGAGTAGAAATGACCAGACTGAGGGAGTTATCATGTAGTCTGCCTCTTTCACTGCACCCTATCCCTTATCCAGTAGCCTTGTGTTGAGATGGATGGACTAGCACTAAGACTTGTAAATGGTAACCATTGTCAAGGATTTTAGTCTCTCTGATCTATGCCTGAAGGTGGATGCATGCTGACCCACATGGCACTTGGCTTGAGTGAGAAATAAACTTGTGTTGAATTATGTCGGGTTAATTTATTATCACAGACAGCTTCTCTTACCTGACACCTATACTCTCATATTTCATAGAGTCAAGGTGAGAATCTAGTGAGGAGTACCACTTTTTGAGCATGTAGTATACACCAAATATTATGTTAAATATTTACATGTATAAACTAATGTAATAGTATAGTGAAAGTATTTTGGGAGCTATAACTATTAATTATATGAAAAGATTAATACCTTGTGCCTGTACATATTTTAACATTTTCCTGATCTACAGGTTCTTTAAAAATGGATTGGAATACAATATATACATTGAGGGCAGTGTAGCATGATGTTTAAGGATATGGGTTTTAAATCTGAATCTCATCCTTGCCATATACTAGCTCTGTGACTTTGTAAAAGTTGCTTAATATCTCTATATCATAGTTACTCATCTGTAAAACAGGGTGGATAAATGCACCTACCTCATAGAAATTTTACAGAGCATAAATTTTTTAACGCATGTGAAGTGCTTAGAAAAATACCTCTCAGAAACCAATGGTTCAAAAGAGTTTAACTGTTCTTATTCTTTTACAAGTTCTTCCCAAAATTTAGTCTTTTAGAAAATGAATAGGTGGTAAAGCTAAATGTTTTCTTGTCTCCATTATAAAGAATTTTCCTAGATTATAATGTGACTACTTATTATGTCTATAGTCAAATGTCCTATAATTTATTTTCCATATTTATTTTTTCCCTTTCCTTTTAGCTTAACTTTTTAAATTAAGAATTTCCCTTGAAAAACAAAGAAGCAACTTTTATTTTTGTGTCATGTAGTTGTATAAATTATGTGGGACCTGGTTGATCCCAAATAAAGATACTCATACATCTGCTGAATCTGCAGAGGCAGTTGCTGTCAGACATCTATTTGCACAAGTTTCTTTGAATATGGCAGAGTATGAAGGTGATGAAGGCAGACAACGTGACTTCTTTTCCCAGACCAATACTTTAACCTAAGTAAATCTCAGCCTTGTAGAGGAAAGGACAAGAGGCATAAACTGAAGGAGATGCTTTTATGAGGGACATTGTAAGAAGAGTATCCATATCCTGAGTCAGATGTGCCTTCACTTTTAATTAGGGAACCTCAGCATATATGGTCTCATAATTAATGCTTTCTTGATAAAGTTGATATTCCAGAATGAAAATTTTGCTCATTTAATATAAAAAAGTAAAACCCTACCATATGACTGTACATATTTTTGTTTTGTCGATAATTTTAAGCTTACTTAAGCTTAAATTGGCTTAAATATCTTGTAAAATGACCTAAACCAAAGAATTTTGAAAATGAAAGTACAATATTTCAACAAAATGGAATAGTCAATCTTTACTAAATTCATCAAGCAATTCATTCAGTTGTTTGTTCATTCATCCATTCAACAATTATTTATTGAGAAACTACCATATGCCAGGCATTGCACTAGACCCTGGGTCTCCACTGGCGAGCAACATAGACATTGTTTCTGTCCCATGAAGCTTAGTCTAATGAAAGACACATAGAATAAGCAAGTAAATAAGTAATTGTGAGGCAAAAGGTATTATGAAGAAAATTCAAAAATATTATGAATAAAACTCTGACGAAGAATACAATGAGAGCAATTACTTCGGGTAGTCAGAGGGAGCCTCTCTAAGGAAAAGTCATTTAAACTGAGATCTGAAAGTGAAAAGAAGCCAACCCTGCAGAGTTTGGGAAAGAGCATCCTAGGCACAGGGATGTTCACCCGCAAACCTTTCAGCAATGTTGCATGCACAGAATGGTAGGCAGTGAGAGAAAGTGGTATTAGCCAGGCTAAACACAGAATCTTATAGCTTACAGTAAGGAGTTGAACTTTTTTCTTTAACACATTGGGAAGACATTGAAGTGTTTTGCATAAACTTGAATTGATTTGTCTTTAAAATAAATCACACCGGCTGTGTATTTAAAAGATTTGACAGCTGGAAGACATGTGAAAGTTGTTGCTATAATGCAGGAGCTTGGGCCAGGGTTGCAGCAATAGACAGACAGAGAAGTTCATACACTGGAGAATTATTTAGAAGGTAAAGTCAACAGGATTCAGTGATTGATTTGATTTAGGGGACAGAAAGCATGGTGAGAGAAAAGAAATGCCTAGGATGATTTCCAGGGATAGTGGAAATAGATATGGTACCCCTGGACAAATGACATAAACATGCACGGAGATGAACAAGACAGAGGGGGTCAGCAGTGAAGGAAAGGTTCTCTCTGTCAATTCCAGCTTCTTTCAAGTTTCTAGATATTTATAGATTCACTCTAGAACTTTAATATCATTGTTTCCTTAACAGGGGATTATATGGGAGTGAGGGAGGCACATCTAGAAAATTACAGAGAGAATTTGGGAGGGCAAATTCTACTTTTTTCATTAATTTGCTCTAGCCTATATTGCATCTGTAGGAATTAGAACTATTAAGTCCTGGGAGATGGGATGTGGGAGTGTGGGTAGAAAGTAATAGAAAATTGGCGGCATAAAAATAAAGCCTGCAAAAATATTAAAGGTTGGGTTATTGAAAAATTTAAATTGATGAATAAAACATTTAAATTCAAGTTTCATAATACATCATTAAAGCTTACTGTTTCCAAAAATATTTCTAAAAATAAAAGCTTCCATGTCTCACTGAGCTGAAATGGTGTTTTTCCAGACTTTCATGCTCAATAGTTTAGGCAACTCCATTATTTTGTAGAACTCTAAGTGTGTTTTCATTAATGAATATGTGTTTTCATTAATGATTATAGAAGTAAATAAAGGCAAATGAGAAAATAGTTCAAGTAGTTAATTCAACTGCAATTTCTATAGATCAAAGTTTCAAAAGTGTATATGTGATACAAAGAGTTAACTTGATGCTTAACTTAGTGAAATTTTCCTAAAATAACACAGGTTAAATTAAATGTTGGAAAATTCAACTAAAATGTAAAGTAATAGTAAAAGCCTTTTGTTTGATGGTTAGGAATGAGGTTATTGAATAGTAATCATGTTGCTGATTTAATCTCTCTGAATGTGCTTCTGCATCTATAAAATATTAATAATATTCTTATCTCAGAGTTGTAAGATATAAAACAGATAATGTATATAAAATGCAGGTCTAGTGTTTGACATCATTGGTTACTCTAAAGAAAATAAAGTATATGTATGTGGAACAACATACATAGTGAAAACAAGTTATAATACATTATATAATAGAAGATCAAACATGTTATTTAGCCAGTAAATATCTTTTGGATTCCAGAGAGTGAAAGAACAAGTGGCAAGTGTGATTATTGATAACTTATTGAGAGGTTTTACTGCAAAGAGGGGTGGAAGAAGAAAATAGTAGCTGGAAAAACATGTGGGGTAAAGAAAGCCTTTTTCTTAAGATGGGAGATATTGTGGCATGTCTTTATGCTGGTAAAAAATTATCTACAAAGAGGAGAAAAATAATGATAGAGGAGAGAAAGGACCAATTACAGGAAAATACCTTAGAATAAGTGAGAAAAATATATCCCTGTGCACAAAGGTATGATTTGTTCTTAGATAGAAGCACAATCAATTTGTCATTATCCTAGGAAAGAAGACGAGTTATATGAATATAGATGTACATAATTTGGTAAATTTGGTAAGAAGAGCATGGGAAAATTGTATTGTTGTTGCTTATATTTTCTCAGTGACATAAGAATCAAGGACATCCCATATGGATGAGGGTATTGGAGTTCTATGAGTGAGGAGAAAATGTGAAATATTTACCTAGGATATTGAGAAAGTGAATTAGCTGAAGAGATGTGGTAGAATGACTTGCAACTTAAGGTCTGTGTTGATTAATTTAAAATTACAATGGTTATTGTGACTTTTTTCCTCTAGCCATGTTTTGCTACTTGGGGCAGGAGAGGAAAAGGAAAAAAAATGAATTTAACCAGGGTTGATGTTTTGATAAGGTATTACAATGGAGAGATACTAATTCCAAATGGAGAAATCAAAGATTCGTATAGAACTTGAATGGCCAAAATATTTGGATGGTCTTTCCAAATAGAAGGACAGTTTTGGAAAACTAAAAGTCTAAGTGAGTCAAGGAATCATGGAGATCATCACATAGATGGGTCTAATTAGCCTCTACATTATAAATATCCTAAATCTTTTAACGGAGTGAGCATGGGTGGGAGGTGATGAAAAAGAGGGAGGACGGAAACCTCTACCTGTTGGAAGGGACCAAATGTTGGTGACTTTTGACTCATGTCTTTTGTTAACACATACACACAAATTATGAACTTTGAATTTGACCAAATACCCTATTGGATGCATTCTTTTTACCCACACAACTAAGACATTTTTCTGGGTTTGAAAACCTGCACCCAATTTAAGAACTAAAATGAAATGTTCTTTTAAAAGAAACAAACAAAAAAACTTTGTCATTTGGACAAGATTTTAACTTTTAAAATTCCCTGAAGATAATAACACAAATCGGTAAAAAATAAGATTGATCAGGCAACCTTGTGATTAAATATGCATTTTAGTATGTTTACTTTTTTTCTATTTCATTTTTGAAAGTAAGTCATTTTTATGCCTTCTCTATTTGATATTTTGGTGGACAAAAAATACCAGCTTATGCCTTGTAATAAACCAAATGTTATTTCCCTGTTCATCTCTTCTTTTTAAAATTTTATTACATTTTAAATGTATTTTAGAGACAAGATCTTGCTATGTTACTCTGAATAGACTTGAACTCCTGGGCTAAAGTGATTCTCCTGCCTCAGCCTCGAGAGTAGCTGGCACCACAGGTACACCACCATGCCCTGCTAGGGATTCATCTCTTTGTGCCCCACCCACCACACTCACTCCAATCCACCAGTGGAATCAAATGAATATAGAAAACAAAAGGTTTTACCCTTAAATTTTTGAAACTCCTGTAATGTTCATATCCCTAAATGACTCAACAGAGAAAAAAAACATTTTTTTTTTAAATTTATTGGGATCTATAACCCCTTTAAGGAGATTAATAATGCTCTCAAGTACAGAAGATTAAATGATCAGGATTTCACTTGATGCTCTCTAATTTTTTTAGTTCTAAAATTGTATAACTCTTTGTAATTAAATCAGTATAATCAATAACCCATGAATAAGTTACCATTAATAGCTTCATTTTTATTTTCTTTGCATGGTATTTTTTCTATTAGATGCATAATGCATAATTTCATTAAGTCATTAAGTTGAAATATAATTTAAATTGTATTTCTGTATAAATGATTTTCTCTAAATAATTCTCCTAAATGATGGAAAGAATGTCCTGGCCAATGTACACAATAATTATTGTAAAAAATATCTCTGCATTGTTAGTGTAATAGCATAGTAATATACAATTTAGAAAGAATATGTGTTTAGTGTTTAAATGTTTGTTCTTTTATTTTTTAAGAGAAATGTAAGACATATAGGGTACATACCATAAATTAGTTCTGTTGAAAATTCATGTTATCTTACTTAATCCTTGTAACATCAATATGAGATAAGTGTTATTATCTCAACATTATTTATGAAGACTTCCTTCAGAAACATAAAATATTTTCACAATATTGCATAGAATGTAAATCCTTGAGCAAATAACTAGATACATAGATACATAAAATAATGCCTACATAAACTATTGCCAATTCAAAATTTGTGGAAATATTTTTAAATAAGTGATTCTACATCTTAAAAGTATATATCATAAACTGTAACTAGATATTTACCACTTATTTATGGAGTATATTATAAAGTAACTTTCTGCATCAGAGATTTAAGTACCTGGATGTCAGAGTTCCTTATATGGAAGAGTCTATTATCTCTGTTGTTTGTATAATAATTTTGATTTTGAAATCTTACCTTGATTGAGTAAAAGAAATTTATCATATAAAAAGCTTGCCTGCCAGATGTTTGTGCACGGTATGGAGGTTGTAAAGTGAAGCACCAGGAAAGGAGGCTGAGGCCAGGTGGGAGTAGGGGAAGAGGAGACAGCACTCTACACCAGTGAAGGTAGCAGTCAACTGTAGATGAACCATATATGGGATACTGGAAAACTTTTTCTTGAGAAATTTGTGTGTTGATAGTGATTTGCAGGCCTGTAGTGAGTTATTGCTTGGCTCGTTGGCAAGATTTCAAGTCAGAGGAGAGTCAACAGTCCCAGGAGGATAGCTGTGAGGTCCCAGAAACAAGCCAGGATTCTGACTGGATTGAAAGAAGTCATTTCCAACACCTCCACTGATCCTGTGACACCAGGATCCATAAGAAGTTCTACATATTCTTAGAAACAAGGAGTGCAGATGAAGAGAGGTGCTTATTTCGACTGAATTCCAATAGAAGGATTTTTTTGTTATTAAACCAGATTTTAAGACTGTTGGACTTAATAGCCTTCACAGAGATTGCAGAGGCAATTATGAATTAATTACTTGACTAAAGACTATCTGTGACATAGATGTCATCACATTTTGAAATCCTTACTATCTGCTTTAATTTTTAAATTTACTTTATATTCTTTGAAGTTTTTTTGTTGTTATTCATTTTTAAATTCTTGAGCTAATTGACTTGTGTATACCTTGTATAACAATGAGGACATCCATGATTAAAATATTTTCTCTGAGAAATGCTTTTTTTCCCTATCCCATAACTTTAACTCTTGAATTTTAGAAAAGTTTGAACCTACACAGAAGTAAAACAGTGTCATGACCCCCCAGTGTGCATCGATTACCCAATTGGAGCTATATCAATTGATAGCCAATCTTCTTGCATGTATAGGTGTCCAGATAGATCTCACATCATTGGATCATTTTGAAGTGAGACATTGTATCGTTTTATGTAACGATTCTTATCTTCTTATGTAAGTTGGTATGTCTTTTAAATATACTCTACAGTTTTCTCTCTGTCTCTCTCTCTCTCTCTCTCTCCCCCGCCGACCCCGCCTTTCCTCTCTGTGTCTCTTTCCCTCCCTGCTCCCCTTTTTTATTGAAGAAAAACTTATTCTATTATTCAGTAGCATTTCCCTCAGTACAGATTCCGATGATTATTTCCTTTTGGTGTCAACTTATTCTATTATTCAATAGTATTTACCACAGTATAGATTCTGATGATGATGGTTTTTTTTTTTTTTTTGGTGTCATTTGCTAGGTTTTCTCTGTCTCTTGTTTCACTATAAATTCATTTGTATGTTGAGAAGCTTAAGCATATTCATTTCATAGGTGGAGTAATATGCTTTCATCAAGAGATACATAATATGTTTATTATGTTTTTATCATATTAGCAGCCATTAATGATTACTGCCTAGATTGTTTACATTAGATTTACATTAGAAGTTGCAGAATGGCCATTTGCAATTTTATCATTCTTTATTTATTAGCTGCAAAATTTCCACAAAAGAGAAACTTTCACTCATCAATTATTTGATTATTCGAGATATAGTTCCTATGGGAAAAGAAGGTTGAATTATTCCTTTTGCTTATTTTTTTTTCCAAAATATTGAGTTAGTTCCTTAGTGTTTTCGTAGGTATTCAAGGAATATTTTGGGGAGTTGGAGAAGTACTTAACCTTATAGATTCAGGGATTTAATCATATATGATTTGTTTCCATCCAGAGCAGATATTATTGTTATTGCTCAAAATGCTCATCTTTGTCTTCATGTTTACTCGTGAGTCATTCTGATAGGAAATTTGCATGCTCTGAGAACTTCCTTACTTTCTGTTATGACAAATGATCCAGACTTATCTTGTGAATTTCCTTACCCAGACCTGAAATTAGTTTTCTTCAGTGAGTCCCGGTCCTAAAAGTGGAAAAAGACATTGAGATGCCATAATCACAGTACTGACGTCGTAGCTCCTAAGTTTTAATGGAAACTCCTTATCACTGTTTTCTAAATAATCTGCAATTACAACTTTCATTTCTTCTTTGACCCAAAAAGTATGTTTAAACATGTTTCAGTTTTCTTCAATTATCTATTTTCATTTTTGTTATTGTTTTCTTGAGCAAAGAAAAGCATTTTTACACATTTTTGCTTTTGTGGTTGAATGAATTTCTTCTGGCCTAACATATTTTAAAATATTGTATCAGCTATTGAAGAGAATGTATTGTATCTGTTGTAGGATCCTTAAGTTGTTTTATATCAGTTAAACAAATTTACACCTGTATTATTGAAAGGCTGATTCTTTGCAGTTTATCTCTATGGACACCTACGTGATAGTAAGACCCTAAAGTAAAAGTAGCTTAAAGAAGTCCAACATTTCTTTCTCTCTGTCTGTCTCTCTGTAATAACTGCAGAATAAGCAATTCAGGGTTAATATGGAGGTCCTTTCATCTTATTGCTCTGACATTTCCAGAATGTTGCCTTATCCACATTGAGGAGGGCTCCCCACCATGCTCACATCTCAGCCAGCTGGAAGGGGAAAGGGAGCAAAGTGGTAGATACACTTCTTTCTATTCAGGGAATGGGCATGAACTAGAAGCCATGTACAAATTCTGCTTATATCATTGGACCAGAACTTGATTACATGGCCACATTGAGACACAAGGGAGACAGTGAAAGAGAATCCTTACTTTAGTAGCTTTGTTAAAATATTCTTACCACAAAAGAAGATGAGAGGAGATATTTGGAGCAGGGGGGATGAAGAAAAGGGGGAGGTGTCAATTAGCAGCCTCTAATATGACCGAAAAGATGTTTTGTTCTTGAAATTAAAATTTTTCTAACATTCGTAGAAAGGATTCGGTCTCTTTCATTAATTTAGGCCTTTGAAACATACTAATTTGCTTTGATATAAATATAGGTTTTATTCTGAAGCAGGTAAATTTTCTTCAGTCTCACATGTACAGTTCTTTTCGTCAGGCTCATTTATTTCTCTAAGGTCTGCACCTTTTAAGTTCAGATGACAAGCACCTAAGTGCACAGTTACGAAGAACATCATTTTGCTCAGTGGAGGGATTCTGGCTGGATGATTTTTATGGGTGAAGAGGAATCTCTAAGTCTTGGTAGAAGCTTTGACTGATGACTTCTGAGAATCTGCTCAACTTTAGGATTATATCTGATACTATAAAATGTTCATACAATGTTGAGCTTATTTTCTCTTTTGTGTGCTTCATATGAAGCTTAGCGACCCTGTGAAACCTACAAGGTGTTCTAAAAGAAGTCAAAGCTGCAATGACCAAATCAAGGTGCAGTTGTATGATTTGTGAGGAAATATTTGCCTACACAGAACATTTGATCTTGACTGAACTACTTACGAGTCCTCTGGAGCATCATAGGACAAAGTCTCTTGGCTCCTATCCCTTTTCTTTTCCAAGGTGGTGTCTCATGAACACATGTTTGGGTGTCCCTTAGTGCAGAGAGATTTGAACCAGGCATATACTCATTCCTATTTGGTTGTGTCCTTACCACATCCAGACTCTGTGTTGTAAAACAAAGCTCTAAAAGACTTGCCTACGTCCTTGTGGATCTTATGGCCTAGATACATGATGAGGCATCTGATTAGAAAATTTAGCTTGAAAAGTGTTTTACTTCTGATTTCATATGTACTACAAATAGCTGTGAACAGTAGAAAAGGATTAGTTCTGATAAAGTGTTAAAATTAGCTATCGCCAGATGTGGTGGCTCATGCCCATAATCCCAGCACTTTGGGAGGCTGAGACAAATGGATTATTTGAGCCCAGGAGTTCTAGACCAGCCTGAGCAATATGGCAAAATCCCATCTCTACCCCCAAAAAAAAAAAAAAAAAAAAAAAGAGAGAGAGAAAGAGAGAGAGAAAAAAGGAAGAAAAAAAAAAAGTTAGCCAGGCGTGTACCTGTAGTCCCAGCTACTCAGCAGATTGAGGCTGTCAGATCGGTTGACCAGGGGAGGTTGAGGCTGCAGTGAGCCTTGATCATGCAACTGCAACCCAGCCTGGGTGACAGAGTGAGACCCTGTCTCAAAAAAAAAAAAGAAAAGAAAAAAAAAAAAGAAAAATTCAGCTATTGGTGAAGCACAAAAGTAATGTTTACATAGACCAGTGTTAATGTTAGTTCAGCTTACTGAGGAAATAAAGTAACCTAAGGTCATCTTGAATTACTGATTAAATAGATGAATCACCAACAAATCAGTCTACAGAATTTTGGAAGAAAATAATACAGTATAATTTTTTTAAATGGTCTTTATGTAGATATGGAATTATAGGGGTACAATAGTTTAACATCTATCTAACATATACAGATCACTAGATTTTTCCTTTTACTGTTTTAGAAAGAAATTATATAACAGTTCCAATGCTCTTTCTTATGAAAACAATCAGAGGCCAATTTTCAAATTGAGTGAAAGCATTAGTTCCATAAATCATGTGATTTTATTTTTGTAATATATAAGTGGTTGAGTACCGCTTTGTGAGATTTAGCACAAAAGACAATTATTGAGACATAAAAATGCCCTACGTCTTAAAGAAAAACTTAGTGAAGTACTCACAGTCCATGCCCAGTGGGCATGCAACCTAATTAGACTGATAGACCTAATGTAATCCTAGGAACTCACACTACATTAACAAGTCAGTTAATTACATTTTAAAACTGGGCCGACAATGTTAAAATTACATGAGGTTCATTATGCCTTAATGCAAACTGGGCATCTTTAAAATTGTAAATAATTTGAGAAAATAAAGACTACTGACAACAATTTGTATACTACAAAGCGGGATCCAGACACCTTTTCACCTGCCAAAGGATATATCTCTATTATGTTTGTTTGCATCAATTGCTCAGTCAGCCTCAATCAAAAGCTTTTGCAGCCACTTGGTGGTGGTGGTTCTGCTTTATGGGCTGTGACTTAAGCTCATCTAATCCTATGTACATTACTAAGTTAGGTCAATTCTTAAATGGAAAATTCCAGGGGAGATTAAAGACCTTTTATAGCACAAGCTGGGAATATAGGATTTGTATCATACCTGACATGTACACGTGGCTATCACACCAAACACCAATTGTGACATGGAGACATAAATCAGCTGCACTGAGGCCTAGGTCAAGCGCTGTCTAAACAACTCTACCTCAAAGAGGACATAGCGTCAGACATGTTCCTTCTGACCTCCTCTTGGAATCTTAGGCAGAATAAGAGCCTTAGATAAAACTTCCAAGTCACTCTTAACTCCCACATGCCATGGAAAAGTCTTGGAAAATACCACATGCCCACAAAGCCAGATGAATGTGGGGATGTAGAGATAGTTGGGAGTCCAGCTATGGTAACTGCTGGAGTTCCACAGTGGTCTGGCAGGCATCGAGTGATCTAGGAATGAAGTACAGCCAAGTACAGTACCCTGCAGTAACACTCACGCCCTCTCAGCACCAGTAAGTAAAGGTAAGCTTGAGTGAAGAGGGGAGGATCTCTGGGCCTTGATCAGATCCAGGAGGATGCAGTGCATTCCCCAGGCACAAACGTTAGTACGGTACACCAGCAGAGAGCGAGACCTGTGAGTGCAGCAGACCTTTTCTCAACCACTATGGGTTATGTAACCCTCCCCGTTTTGCAATTTAAGACCCTCTTGGACATACCAGAAGGATAGGTGGGAACCCTGAAAGATGCAGAATTTACCCAAAAAAGATGGTCATCTGTAAAACAAAGTTTAAATTGTTGGATCAATATAAGTTACTGAATTAAACTAAATTATATTTTCTCTGCTCTCCAGCATTGTTGGTGAGGGTGGCATGGAGATGGTCTTAAAGAAGGATTACATCAGTTAGGGTTGCAAGTAAGCCATATTTTATGTGTAAATTTGTGACCCTTTTACAAACATAAACACTGATTTAGTGCAAAATCAAGTTGCTATGTCTTTGTTACTAATTGCCATGTGGAGTTTATTGATGTTAGAACAGTCAAGAGTCAAATATAAAATTCAAACTATCAAGTCTGAAAAGCTGTCAGAAAACTCACTGTGTTCAAAAATTCCAAAGATCTGAATTAGATATTAACTATCTAGGCATATCTGAGGCAGGTTGCTGAATCACAAAATAGTCATTCATTAATTGCGAGAGCAGCAATTTCTGTTTTGTCTACTACTATATCTCCAGAACCTACAATATAACCTGGAATGTAATAAATGCTCAATAAATAACTATTGAGTAAATGACTGAAGAATGAAATATGGATGTTGAAATTATAAATACAGAGTTCAGGCTCATAAGTTAGCCATGATACATAGTAGTAGACCAATCATCAACTGGAAGTAAAGTTATGAAAGATTAAATGTCTGGCTGCTCATAGCTGTTTTTCTTCTACTTGTTTTTACTGTGAGGTCAATCCCTGAGTTTGGTTTACTGACAGTTTTTCTGGTCCTAATTGGTGGTCTAAAAAGATTCCATAGCAAAATATGGGTAAAGCTGTGGCGGTGAGTTGACTCAGGGCTGCAAGGATCCACCTCTGTTTTCCCGTGGGTATAAGATACTTCTCTACATATCTAGACCAGATATTACTACCCTTTAAAAAAGTGTAGAGTTCTTCTTCATTGTGACATAATCCAGCAGCTAATTTATTTTTGACCTAGTTGTTTTAACTAGTGGTTGAATAACCTAGAGATAAAACAAAATTTCCCACAAAACAGGAAAGGGTTGTTGAAAATAACAGAATGTTCCTGCAAAATTAAAGACTGCCTCAAAAAGTGCTGTATATGTTATCTTATTTGCAATTCTCTATATTTAAAAACATAGAGTTTAATGAAAAATATTAACAAAATAGTTACAAAAGCACAGAATAATGGAAAAGTTTATAACAACAACAGAAATTACATTTATAGTCAAGCTAGTTTCAAACTCTTGCAAGAATTTTTAATTGCAAGATCAGTGAAACTGAATTGAGGAGTAGATCATGACTTAGACTTGCTTTGCCTTCAGAAACAAAATAGATTTCTCAGTATATGCTCCCCCGTCAGACACATTCTGATTTGTATGTACCAGCAAATGTTCCTGATTTTTAATACATGTTCTGCAAAAGACTAAAAAATGATCCATTTGTTCATCTTTTGGATTATAATGGGACAAATGCACAAATATATATGTAAAAGAATATTCATTTTAGTATACATTTTAATACTAGAACTAATTTAAATGCTGATTATTGGGAATGGATATATAAATGAAGATATATCCATACAATGGACTACCTCAAAGTATTAAAAATGTTGATGTCTATATGTGTTAACATAATTCTTTTGTTTTTGTTTTTGTTTGTTTGTTTGTTTGTTTTTGAGACAGAGTCCCACTCTTGTCACCCAGTCTGGAGTTCAGTGGTGCAATCTTGGCTCACTGGAATTTCCGCCTCCTGGGTTCAAGCAATTCTCCTGCCTCAGCCTCCTGAGTAGCTGGGATTACAGGCGCCCGCCACCGTGCCCTGCTAATTTTGTATTTTTAGCAGAGACAGGGTTTCACCACATTGGCCAGGCTGGTCTCGAACTCCTAACCTCAGGTGATCTACCCTCCTCGGCCTCCCAAAATGCTAGGATTACAAGTATGAGCCATTGCACCCTGCCTAGATTTTTTCCAATGATATATTATTAAGAAAAAAAAACACACACACATTCTTAAACATTAGTAAGTGCTTTAAAAGTGGATGTAACACTTTACTTTTTC
The DNA here is from genome assembly GCF_047675955.1 of Chlorocebus sabaeus. NCBI lineage: Eukaryota > Metazoa > Chordata > Mammalia > Primates > Cercopithecidae > Chlorocebus > Chlorocebus sabaeus. Next base: position 37,515,070 of record NC_132923.1, on the reverse strand, counting down.
TAATGTATGTGTGATTATAACAGAAAAAGCCCAAAGAGATTACCACCAAAATATTAAAGGAATTGCCTCTTGGAAGTAGAATCACCAAAGATTTTCATTTTCTCTTCCTTAAGTATTTTATCATTTTTTGCAATGACTTGCCTTATATTATTTTAAAATCAAGGCAGTTTTTGTGGGAAAAAACCTTAAGGTTTGTATATAACTGTGAATAACTGACCAAGCACTATTATAAAATATAAAAGGGAAGTAGTCACAGTGTCACAAGTTAAATAGTAATCAACACACAGAGCTCTTCCTCCACACTGTAGGAAAGACAGAAATATGATGTGAATTCAACAGGCTGTCCTTCCATTATAATGGTGAGTAGTCACATCCTTGGCTGAGTGTGTTGAATTTAGCTGTTGTTGAAGAGCACAGTTATTCCCTCTCCCCTCACATGGCTATAGAGGGTTAGAGACTTTTGCAATATGCTTGAGGAAAGAGCAGCAATTATTTCAGTAATGAGAGTTAATTTATGTGAAATCATTTAGTCTCCGTGACAATTCAGTTAGAGAGTTTGGGCCACTAACCACAAGGAAACACTGCCTTTTTCCGTTAAAACAAATATTTTCTGATATCTCCACCTCTTTGTTTACTCATCTCTATTGCAGGAGTGAATGATAAAATGAGGAATTTTGTGTATCTTTATTAGGGATATAGATGTTCTATTAAAATGTGGACAATGGGTACTTCATCTCTTTCCTCTAACTTTATCTTTTAGTTTCATCTAAATTTTGTAAAGTTCAAAAAATACTTTAACCTAATTAATCATCAGTACCCTCATCTGTGTAACTTGGAAATAAGCATGCCTACCTTTAAATCTCTAGGCATAAGATCTGGCACCTTGTAAATGCTCAATAAATGTCCGTTGTTACAATTAACATTATTATTGCTCTAGATAAGAGAGAAGAAGAAGAGAAAATTTTGAGAAATTAGTAAAATTTTAAAAGCTCAGCTGGGCGTGACTGACAGAAGTAGGGAACAGAGAGAAATAGAATACTCTGGGGAAGTGCCAAAAAGATGGCAAAGAGCAGAATTTGGCATGACATGGCAGGAATCTAGGAATTGAAGCTCTACCAACTCCAAAATTCCAGAAAGGCAGTATTGGGCGAAGTGCACAAAGAAAGGAAGCATTTGTCCTCTCTTAACCCACTAAGGCACAAGCTTTGTAAAAAGCAGCAGCTGCTTCAGTTCAAGAATCTCCTGAAGGAAAATCTCCAGCCAAGGCAATTGTGATGCAGAGACAAGGGAAAGAGCCCTCTAAGGCACAGGATTCATAAGCCCAAGGAATTCTAGAGGGGGAGGCAGTAGCAGCAGACAAATGGCACACTGCTAAAAATGCCTTTAGATATTTTTGTGGTCGGAGAAATCCAGAAACAAAAAAGCGGAAGATTGACATTGTAGAGAATGCAATGCAATGGATTCTGGAGGATGGACTCTTTAAATATGGGACACTCAGCTCTCCAGAGGAAGAAGAGGTTGTATCCCTAGGCAGGATGTTCACCCTTCAGCATCCACACGCCAGCATCATAAGGCTCCGAGGAGATACGGAAATGAAAAAATGTGAAAAGAATATAAAATGAAAGAAAAGAGTTTCAAATAAGGCCTGAAGGTTGGTGAGGCCATCACAGCAAATTTATATGTATATATTTTTGCGACATGAAAGAGTGTATTAAATGTAGAAGCAATGCTGTAATTAACTTCTTAATTAAAATATTCTCATACTTACATTTAAGTTCATAGGTTAAATATTCAATAAACTAACCTAGATTATTGGGCATTCTGATAAAGCTGAATTCAAATCTACTCTCTTCTGCTTTTCTATGGTTCAATGCTGGCAATTGCAATATTGCATTATATTATGAACAGGAATAACTGCTTTGGGGGAATTGAAATTATTTTGTCTATTCTGAATTGCATGGGTGAAGGCCGCAGCTGAGATCATCATATGTATCCTATTGACTTTTTGGGTTCTTTGTCTGATGGCATGTCACACATGATGTGCCTTGAAATTCAGTGACTTGAAATTGGAGTAATTAAATTTTGAAGTTACTATACTTATTCTCAGGGAAAAGGGCCAATCTGCTTCTGAAAGAGCCCAGATTCCACATGAGTGAAATTGTTCTGGCTGAAAACAGAAAACCATTGGATAGAAAAGATTTTAGATTTTAATTTATTTAAAATCTAATGAACTTTAATCTGATTTTGTTTTGGGTCCCTAATTTCTCTCTGAGAATATAATAATCCAGGGAATCCTAAGTGATTTAAGTTTGAATCAACCATAAAGTTATACTGTATTATTGGAGGTATTTTTGTTTGAATTTTTTGGCATATTCTCTAGTAAGAACTATGTGACAATATGGCTGGGCATAATTTAAAGTTGGAAATTGAACAGAGAATGAGCTATTGGCTAAAGTGCATTGTACCCTGCGAGTTACATCAGTTAATGGTTTGTTCTGAGCTACACTGGAAATTTTTGGTAACAAAAATGAAACTATTCACTAATGTCCCAGAAGGAGATCCAGAGGGGCAGTGGTAGGGAGTGAAAAGAGCCTTCCCAAATAGGAAGTGGTACTCCTCTGATACTCTGCTAGTCACTCCTCTGAAAAGATACAGCCACAACCTTGGTTGACCATATGCTTGGTTGTGGTCAAAGGTTAAGGGAAAAAAAAGTTTGAGAACGTTCAAGAAGAAAGCTCATTTCCTGACTTCTTTTTCTATTATTCCTTGTAGAGAGGGGAGTTTGAACATAGTCACATAGGAGCAGAGGTAAAATATCTAATTGATGAGTTCTTGAAGAGCTTAATATCTGTGAGCCACATTGGGAGGCAGAGGGTCACTAGTTGAACTGCTGCATTGCTAAGGGTGTCCCTTTTCCCTACCCCATTCCAAAAATCCATTTACTCTCAAGTGCTAAGGGCCTGACTTGCACTTCCATCATCCTTCTGTAACCAAACCAAACAAGACCCCTGGCAAGCCCAGCTTGTCATCTGCTCTCTGATCCAATGTCTCTACCTGTGAGTGGATGAATCATCCCTAAAAGCCAGGTAGCCTTAGTTCAGAAGAGGGCATAGGAAGTGCCAATCTGGCCTCAAATCTACGCAGGGCTCTCTATCTAGCTTTACCAATAATAAAGTTGGCACTGAAATTTGTTCCTTATTTAATCTCTTGATTCTATTTCTCAATTAGCTAGCACCAGGAGTTATACAACACATATGCCCATTTTAATTGAAATATTGCTATTTTAGTTCTCAAAGAACCATTTTCAAAATTAAAGCAAAAAGAGAAAGGGATTTAAGAAAGAATTTTTAAATTAAGATTATTAAAACAAGACAAAGAACTTTAAAATGTAGGAAATTATATAACAAGCATAACCACATGGGCAAATAATTCTGTTTCTGTCTTCAGAGGGAAGAAATAAAGGCAGTCTCTGAATATGTATAAAACATATACATGTATGTTTATATAGCTGGATGACTGGACATATGCAGAGAAGACTTAATTTTAAGGAGAATTTAAACTTTTTAACCTATTATAAGTCAAATTACCCTGGCTACACAGAAAAAATCCAACCTTTGAAAAAAATCTTATTTCCTACCACGGCACCCCTACCCTAACTCCACATACCTGGCCATGAATGATTCTGAGAGTACCCAAGAAATGTCTCATACAACAAGACCTAATTCAGCATCGATGCTGCTCCCCTGACTGTATGCTCTATATGGTGCTGCTTTGATGCAGCAGTTTCTCTACTAGTGGTCTTTGCAGTTCCAGAGTGTGTCAGAGGCTGCTTGCTGATCACCACACAGCTTGTTGGTTATGAGACACTCGCCTCTTGCTTGTCTGGGCACCCAAGGTCTCTGAATGCCCACACTAAGGCCTTAGTTACAACAAAGCTGGATGTGGTCTGTGAAAGGATTTGAGAGTTGTCCTGTTTCCCTTCACATATTTTTTCAACAGATTTTTGTTACGGTGGTGAAAATTAGTGTCACCTGTGCCACAAAGTGTTTACACACTTTACAGGAAGCAGCTTCTGATACACCCTGGAATTGCAAAGACCACTAGTAGAGAAGCTGCTGCATCAAGGAAGCATCATATAGTGCTTTACAGTGTTTAGTAAAAAAAAATACAAAAATCTTCCTGTTTTAACTTTTAGATCCATGAAGCTGAGCCTAGAAAGAAATCATGCGACAGCCAAGACATTGTACCCAGAGTTCTTTCTCCTCCGATGGCTTTGTTGTTGGCTCGGGGCCATTTGCTTGGTTCCTTGGAATGAATTCCCTAGAGCTCTTAATCTCCTGCTCACAATCAGACTTCTTTGGGGACAGCTCACCAGTTCATCAGATAGGATCAGATATGTTTGAAACTCAGCAGAGGACACAGCTTATGTTCTTTCGTAGAAAGCTTCTTAGTCATGAAAAAATTTCTAATAAATCTGTTCTATAACTTATGTAACCTCAACTCAACCCTCGCAGTGGACAATGAGAAGACAATAGTTTATTCCGAGATTCCCCCAACACTATTTATAATTATTTAAAAGCAGAATATGGAATCATGTGGCTAAAGGGACTCAGGTAGCAGCACCTCAATACCTCATTAACTGCTAGCAGTGTCACCAAGACATGTTTTTTGTTGTTGTTGCTTTTGTTTTTGTTTTTGTTTTAGATGGAGAGTCTGGCTCTGTCGCCCAGGCTGGAGTGCAGTGGCGCCATCTCGGCTCACTGCAAGCTCCGCCAACCGGGTCCACGCCATTCTCCTGCCTCAGCCTCCCAAGTAGCTTGGACTACAGGCGCCTGCCATCACGCCTGGCTAATTTTTTTGTATTTTTAGTAGAGACAGGGTTTCACCATGTTAGCCAGGATGGTCTCGATCTCCTGACTTTGTAATCCTCCCGCCTCGGCCTTCCAAAGTGCTGGGATTACAGGTATGAGCCACCTCGCCGGGCACGACATGTTTTTATAAATACATGTACCAGGGAATTCAATTGCCTGCTTGTAGACCTTTATTGCTCTTTATTTTCTGAACCAATGGTATTCCCACAAGCACAGCTGCAGGTACAGTCCTAAACTGTAGTACCCATAACCTTCAGTTGAAGTAATTCCCATTTTGATGTGGTGCTATGATAGGCAAAATCCCACAAGTATTAATCACTTTGATTGTCCAAAGTGTATAAGGACTGTCAACTCTTAAGTTGATTTAGGAACAAGTTGGATAATTCTATATTTGTGAAAATGATCTTGAATTACTTTGATTATTAAAGACTTTCTATTTTAAAGCATTTAAAAATAGTGTTGCTCTATGACCCTTTTCTCTAGAGAAAATAACTTTTAAATTTCTGGAAAATTAAACTCATATATAAAATATGACTTTCTATCACACTAGAATAATTATACCTAAGAGTTGCTTTGGGATCCTAGACTGGGTGAAAATGGGTGGTAAGAGGGGAAATACCATTGATGCAGAAACAAGTAGAGCCTGGTTCAAAGGAAAGAGGATTCACAAAAAGAAAGAAAGATGAAAATTATTCAAATAAAAATTGAAGATGTAAGGGACTTTGAAATCAGCTGCTGATAAAACTCCCATGAATCCACAGAATAATGCTTAGAGCCTATGGTGAATGTAAGACAATGTAGGATTGTTGAAAGTTTAATATTTCTGTATTTCAATGATAAGAAGGCTTATGAAAGCAATAACTGAAAGCAAGTGCTCTTCTTTTATTTGGCAGCATAGACTAACAGAGGATTGTGAGCGTATTGATGAAAGGAAAAGATTTCGAATTTGGAAGTTTTTGTCTAAAAGTAAAGGAAACAAAAAGAGAGTATAGGTCAAAGGCTTAAAAAAATTTAGAGAGTAAATATAAGAAATAAATATATCCCAAAAATAGAACTTGATACCTCTTACATCTACAGAATGACTATGATGAAAATACAGAAAAATGACAAGTAACTGGAATTGTCATTAATTGCTGGTGGGAATGAAAATCTGTGCAATTACTTTGGAAAATGGTTTGGCAGTATCTTCTAAAGTTGAACATATGCGTGTCTTATGGCCTAGCAATTCTACTTCATATCTCCAAATAGCATGCACTAGAATGTTCATAGCAGCACTAGCAGTAATAGTTCCAAACTGGAAATTACTCACACGTCCATCAACAGTAAAATATATAGGAAGAAAGAGTAATTTTTCCTCTACCCCTCTGAGTTCTTGGCTGGGATATCTGCAATAAAAGACAGATTAACAAAGGAAAAGCAAACGGAAGCTTATTAACATGTGTATTTCATATATACATGTGACATACCCAAGAAATGAGTAATTCTCAAAGAGATGAACTAGAATTTTAGTTTATATAACATCTTTATCTCAAAGAAAGGAGGAGGCAAGTTATGGGAAACTAATGGTAGGTAAAGTCTAGTTAATAAAGTTTGCTTTGTTGATTCCTCTGGTTCTGTCTCCTGGCTTATAAAATTCTAAATTTATCTCTGGTGATCAATCTTTGTTTTTCCTGGTAAAGAAGGAAGGTAAGACATCTTTATAAATGTATGCCCTGCTTTTAGGCAAATGTGGGAGGACAGAAAGCTTTTCTTGTATCTGCTTCTTCTCAACTGCCTTCAATTCAAAATAGCTCTTATGCCAAAGTGGCATATTTTGGGGTGACATATTTTGCTATCCTTCAAATGAGTAAATTAATTTTGATAGAATCACTGATTGAATGGTATAACAGCAATGAGAATTAACAAATTATAATTGCATGCAGAAAGATGGAAAAATGTTAAAATATGGAAAGATGGGAGTGAAAGACACGAACAATTACGATTCCAGTTACACAAATTACCAAACGAGACAATGCAAACTATCCCAACAAAATGTATTTACCTATGCTGTTAAAAGTGAGCGTAGTGGTGGTCCTTATAAGAAGAGAGGAGCGCCTCCTCCCAGCCCCCAGACCGTCTGGGAAGAGAGGAGCTCCTCTGTCTGGCCACCCCACAGTCTGGGAAGAGAGGAGCCCCTCTGCCTGGCAGCCGTGCAGCCCTTCAAGTGTGAAGTGGCAGTCTTGTGTGTGATCTTTCTGCCCTCCCCAAGTTTGAATTTTTGACATTAAAATTTACTTTTAAATTAAGAGTTTTAAATTCGGGAAAAAAAAAAAAAGAGAGAGAGAGAGAGGGTAATCATGCCTGGAGGAGAAGTGAGGGGGTTTCAAGAGTACTGGCAAGACTTTCAAACAGTAATGACGCTCTCCTCTTCGCTCCTCTCCTTCAAGCTGCCATTACCTTTTACCTAGACCATGAAGACAGCATCTTAACCAGTTTTCTTCTGTTCTTTGCCTACTCGCAAACTATTTTCCACTTCATGACCAGGGTGACCTTTTTGCATATAAATAAAATTGGGTCAGTATCTTGTTTTAAACCCCTTCTGTGGCTTCTCTTTACACTCCAGATATTTCCCAAAGCTCATCACAAACTGAATGGTCCTGCATGGTCTGCTCTCTGCCCACCTCTTCAAGATCACTGCCTGCCATCAAAGCTCCCCTATACTGGCCTTTCATTTGCTTCCCAAGCATGCCATTGTTCTTCTGTCTTTGCACTAGTTATTTGCCCTGCCTAAAATCCTCTTCCTCCCTAGATCTTTATATGACTGACTCCTCCATACTATTTACCTCTCAACTCAAATATTACCTCCTCAAAGAGACTATCTCTAATCCATTGTTTCAAAAGCAGTCCCATCATACCCATACCACCAGTGTATTTCCACCATATTATGTATATGTGTATGTGTATGTATATGTGTATGTATATGTACATGTATATGTATTTCCACCATATTATGTATATGTGTATGTATATGTGTATGTGTATGTATATGTATATGTATTTCCACCATATTATGTATATGTGTATGTATATGTACATGTATATGTATTTCCACCATATTAGGTATATGTGTATGTGTATGTATATGTATTTCCACCATATTATGTATATGTGTATGTGTATGTATATGTATATGTATTTCCACCATACTATGTATATGTGTATGTATATGTACATGTATATGTATTTCCACCATATTATGTGTATATGTATGTGTATGTATATGTATATGTATCTCCACCATATTATGTATATGTGTATGTATATGTATATGTATATGTATTTCCACCATATTATATCGTGTTGTCTTTTTCAGAGCACTTATCATTATCTGAAATTTTGCTAATTTCTGTGTTTTCATATACATTGTCTGTCTTCATTGCTATAATATGAGGTCCGCAAAAGCTAAGACTCTCTTTTTGTCTTGTCTACTGCTTTATCTCCAGCTCCAAATACAGTGGCAGGCACAGAGAAGATGTTCAGTAATTATAGACTAAATGAAAAGCCTTAAGAAACTTCAAGGGTTTAAGAGCTCAAAATGTTGAACAGAAATTTTCTGGGAAAGAGGTGATGGAATGAATGTTAAGTCTGAGAAAACTGAACAGTCAGGGAACTTAGGGTAGAAAAAAGTTGGAGTTTGAGCAACTTGGAGAAGTATAAAGCTTTAGGAGAGATAGTAGAGGCCGGGCGCGGTGGCTCACGCCTGTAATCCCGGCACTTTGGGAGGCCGAGGCGGGCGGATCACACGGTCAGGAGATGGAGACCATCCTGGCTAACACGGTGAAACCCCATCTCTACTAAAAAATACAAAAAAAAAAAAAAAAAAAAAATTAGCCGGGCGTGGCGGCGGGCGCCTGTAGTCCCAGCTACTCTGGAGGCTGAAGCAGGAGAATGGCGTGAACCCGGGAGGCGGAGCTTGCAGAGAGCCGAGATAGCGCCACTGCACTCCATACCTGGGCGATAGAGCAAGACTCCATCTCCAAAAAAAAAAAAAAAATAGAGATAGTAGAGCGGTCCAAGGTAGCTCAGAAGTATAGGCAAACTATTAAGGTCTATTATGAAGAATTTGGATTTTGTCTTTCATCAGGAAAGCTACTAGAGGGCTTTCAAGGCGAGCCCTAACACATTCCTATTGATACTTTTAACAGATTACTTGGTTGCTGGTTGAAAGAGGAAGATCAACTTGAAAGGTGGGCCTTAATGAAAGATGATGGTAGCTTGAATTAGAGGCTCATAAGAAATATGGAGAGACCCGGATGGATTTATGACCTGTACTGGAGGGAAATTATTTAAATTTGCTGATAAATTGTATGTATGTAGTGTGTATGGTTAATGGAGAGGAAGAAGTCAATTATTTGTAAATTTCTCATTTGGGCTATTGGGTAAATGCAGCAAAACTGGAGAAAAAAATGTATCTTAATCTTTATATCCCTGGAGTTTTGTGGGTTGTATAAAGCAAGTAACAAACATAGGTAAAAGGAGTAAGTGAATAAATAAATGAATGAATGAAAAGTGCAATGCAGAGAAGAGAGAGTAAGATGTAATTGCTATCTTATACTGTTTAAGGGAAGCATATCACTATATAGGGTCCTATGGCAGGTATTATATTTTATTACATTTTCACATAGCTAACACATTCACACCTATGTAATGTAATACTTATGAACTTAAATACTTTTAATATATGAAAATTTAGCCTTGAAGGTCTCCAGATTCCATGAAGATTAGTAGTACTATTCCTCCCAGACCCTTCTTACAACAGAAGAACTTAGGGTATATGTAGCAAACAAACATAGGAAGCCTCCAAAATATAGAAGGAAGATGTTCTGCCTAGGGATCTCAGAACTTGAGGAAAGACATAGCAGTGGGTCCACTGGATGTCTTAGTGCCTTCCATATATCCTGGACAGGGAGATCCAGAAGCCTGCAACCCCAAACCTCCAATAGACATGGACACAAAGCTCCAAAGAAAACCTGTCCCTTTAGCCAAGAGACATGACAAAAGATTGCCTGACAGCAGAAATGTTCCTTTTTTTTTTTTTTTTTTTTTTTTTTTTGCAATATCCTCCCTACTCCAGCTAAACACCAGTAAAAAAACCTCATTCATCCCAAGGAAGTAGGGAGCAAATTTCCACTCCCCAACAAGGTGGTGTTGGAGTGTAAAACACAGTTTAATAGAACCAGATGGTGCCCTGACTCCCTGCTGGGGTAGTGTCAGCATTGAGCAGGGCGATGTGTCTCTTTTTCATGCTAGTACCATACTGTTTTCATTAATATAGCTTTGCAATAAAGTCTTAGATCAGGAACTGTGATGCTTCCAACTTTGTTTTTTATTTTATGAATTGTTTTGGTTATTTGGGGTATTTTTGGCTTCATATTGATGGATTTTGTTACTTCCATAAAGAATGCCATTGAGATTTTGATAGGGATTGCATGAACCTGTATATTGCTTTGCATAGTATGGACATTTTAATAATATTAATTCTTCCTGTCCATGAGTACAGAATATTCTTATATTTATTTGTGTCTTCTTCAATTCCTTCCATCAACGTTTTAAAGTTTTCAGTCTATAAGTTCTTTGGTCAAATTTACTCCTGAGTATTTTATATTTCTTGATACTTTTATCAGGAAATATAATGGGATTGTTTTCTTTTTTAAGTGGGTTGTGATTTCTGGATAAAAATGCTCCCAATTATTGTACGTTAATTTTGTAACCTATAATTTTATTGAATTTAATTATTAGTTCAAACAGTGTGGAATTTTTACAGTTTTTTAATGTATAGGATTATATCATGTAAAGACAGACATAATTTTACTTCTTCCTTTCTGATTTGGACAATTTCTTTCCTATATGTACTAAAAATGAATATGTGGAAACTGAAATTAAAGGATCAATACCATGTATAATCTCTCTAAAGAAAATGAGATACTTAGGTATGAATTTAACAAAACATGTACAGGAACTGTATGCTGAAAATTCCAAAATGCTGATGAGAGAAATCAAAGAAGACTTCACTAGATGGAGAGGCATACCATATTTATGGATTGGGAGACTTAGCATCATGAAAAGGTCAATTATCTCCAAACTGATCTATAGGTTTATGCCATTCCTATCAAAATCCCAGGAAGGTTTTTATAGATACAAACAAACATATTCTAAAATGTATAAGGAAAAGCACCCTAGAATAGCTAAAACAATCTTGAAAAGGAGGAATCCAGTAGAAAGAACCACACCATTTGATGTTAAGTTCTACTATGTAGCTATAGCAATCACGACAGTGTGTGGTGTCAGTGGAGGGATAGATACATTAATCAATTGAACAAAATAGAGAATTCAGAAGTAGACTGACAAAAATATGCCTGCATTCATCTGTTTTGTGTTGCTATAACAGAATACCACAAACTGAGTAATTTATAAAGAAAATAAGTGTGTTTCTTACAGTTGTAGAGTCTGGAAGTCTAAGGTGGAGGAGATCACATCTGCTGAGGGTGTTCTTGCTATATCATTTCATGCTAGAAGTGGAAGGACAAGTGGGCACAAGACTGCAAGGGGGCCAAACTCACTTAAAACAAACCCACTCTGTGATAATTAACCCAGTTTTGTGATACTGATATTAATCTATTCATGAAGGCAGAGCCCTTATGATCCAATCAACTCTTATTAGGCCCCACCTCCAAATACTGTTTCATGGAGGATTCGGTTTCCAACATTTGGACTTTGGAGGACACATTCAATCCATAGCAATACCAAACTTACTTTTGAGAAGGATGCAAACACAATTCGATAAAAGAAAAGTAACCTCTTGCACAAATCATGCTCAAGCCAATGGACATCCATAGACAGAAAATTTAAACCTTGGGCTGAACTTCACACCTTTCACAAAAATTAACTCCAATTGGATTGTGAACTTATATCTAAAACATAAAGCTATAAGGCTGTTTGAAAAAAAATAGGAGAAAATATTTGGATCTAGGACTAGACATAAACTTATTATACTTTACAGCAAGAGTATGGCCAATAAAAGAAAAACCTGACCAACTGAACCTCATCAAAATTTAAAACTTTGATCCTGCAAAGACACTGTCAACATGTTGAAAATATTACTACAGACTGAAAGAAAATTGTTCAAATCATATTACCAACAAAAGACTAATATTCATTACAAATTAATTATCATCAGGGTACATATATTAAGGATAGTAACACATAGATGTTCATTAATATGTTAATGAATATTAATACAGAGAACTCTGAAAGCTCAACAATAATAAGAAACCCAATTAGAAAAATGGACAAAGGTATGAAGAGATATTTCACTAAAGAGGATATACAAGTGGCAAATAAGCATATGATAAAACGTTTAACATCATAACCATTAAGAAAATGCAAATTAAAACCACAAAGAGGTATAATCATACATCTATTAAAAGTGTGAGAATAAGAAAGAGTGACAACACCAAATGCTGATGAGGTATGGAAAAATTGGATTTCTCAAGAATTGCTGGAGGGAACGTAAATGTTGAGCGGTTTTGGAAAACTGATAGTTTCTTTTAAAACTAAACATTCAACTACAATGTGGCTCAATCATTGTACTCCTAAGCATTTATTTCAGAGAAATGTACCCTTATGTTCACAAAAAGCCTGTAGATAGATTTTTATAGCAGATTTATTTGAAATAGAAAGAAACTGGAAACAACCCATATGTCTTTCAATGGGTAAACGTTTAAATAAACTATGGTACATCCAAACCACGAAATACTATTCAGCAATAGAAAAGAGTGAACTACTGTATTGATACATGCAACAACTTCTATGGATCTCCAGGAATTATGTTGAGTGAAAAAAAGCTAATTCTAGGAGGTCATATACTATGTGATCCCACTTCTATGACATACTTGAAATGTCAAAATTATAGAAATGAAGAAAAGATTAGTTGTTGCCACCTGTTGACGACAGCGTTGGGGAGATGGAAGTGGTTGTGGTTTAAAAGGCAACACAGGGAATCCTTGCAATGATGGCATTGTTCTGTATTGTTCTGTATTTGTCTGTATCTTTACTATAGTGATATCAAAATCCTGGTTGTGATATCATAGTAGAGTTGTGAAAGATGTTATCTTTGGGGAAAACTAGGTAAAGGGTATTTGGCATCTCTCTGTACTATTTCTTACAACTGGATGTGGATCTATACTTATACAAAATAAAAAACTTAATTTTAAAAAGGTAGCATTGGGGGGAAAAAAATGGTCTCCTAAAGAATATTCCAGAATTCCAGAGTTCAAGAGAGTGCAGCTGCTTAAGGGAGAAGGGTTCAACACTGGTTGCTGAGCGCACAGTAGAAAAAAACTAGATGACAATTGGCATCGTTTGGGGAGAAGATTGTGAACATATGGTTTTAAGAATTATATGTGAATTTGGTATGAACAAAATAAGATGGTAAATAAAAATATTTGGTGTACATTCTAAGAAAACAAATATGCTATCATGTATAAATACATAAAAAAAGAAAAAAATGACAAGACATCTTATTGAAACAGAAAGAGAAGAAACTGTAAGAGGAAAGAATAAAAAATTACTTACTGTGATTATATGAAATGCATTAGCTGAAGCTTAAAGGATAAGAAGTTAGCTAGATTGACAAAGGGACAGAAATGAAGAGGGGATATGTTCTAGTTAGAGGAATAACAAATGCAAAGCCCAGGACTGTGATTGAATATTTTAGGAAATGCCACTAATTGGGTGTAACTGAAGCTGAACATGAGGTGTATTTATAGAGGTTACAGAGGTTCCAAGAGCAAAGAAATGTCTTGTAAACCATGACAGATAGTTGGAAGTCTATCTATACTGAAAGTGGTAGGAAATTATTGGAGAAATATATCTCTTTGCCTACTTGCTATCCCTTATTCTCATCCTTCCTGCTTCTTTCTTTCTTTCTTTCTTTTCTTTCTCTTTGTTTTCTCTTTCTTTCAGTCTTTCTTTCTTCTTTCTTTTTCTTTTTTCTTTCTCTCTCCCTTCCTTCCTTCCTTCCTTCCTTCCTTCCTTCCTTCCTTCCTTCCTTCCTTCCTTCCTTCCTTCCTTCCTCTCTTTCTTTCTCTTTCTTTCTCTTTCTTTCTTTCTTTCTTTCTTTCTTTCTTTCTTTCTTTCTTTCTTTCTTTCTTTCTTTCTTTCTCTTTCTTTCTTTCTTTCTTTCTTTCTCTCTCTCTCTCTCTCTTCTCTTTCTTTCTTTCTTTCTTTCTTTCTTTCTTTCTTTCTTTCTTTCTTTCTTTCTGCCTTTCTGCCTTTCTTTCTTTCTGCCTGCCTTTCTCTCTTTCTTTCTTTCTCTCCCTTTCCTTCCTTCCTTCCATTTCCCTGCCCTCTCCCCTCCTCCCCTCCTCTATTCTTCTGCATTTTTCTCATATTATTTTCTACTCTGCAGTAATACACTAAACTAGGCACCAAAAGTGCAGACAAAAATGACTGCTCTAAGTGCTTATAGTCTAGTAGAAAAAAGAACACATGCAATTAGCTTATTATCTTCGGAATTTAGTTTTGTTTACTTTTGGTGACATAGAAATGAAATATATTAAACCCTATAATGTTTCTCTGTGCTCAACATTTTGCTTGTGGTATCTCATTTTATCCTCATAGTAGGAAAAATTATGTGTAAGCATATTAACATATTATATAAATACTTTTTATAATTAAAACTCTGTGGAATTTTGTACACGAGGTGTTCAAAACAGTCTAGACATCCTTCTGTTGTGAGTACTCCAGTGAAACCTTGAGAGATGCTGTAGTCTTTGACTCAATGAAATTGTCAGTTTCCATCTATTTCAAAAATTCTATTACCAGATGGATGTGGTAGTGAACTCTTGCACTATTCTTAGATGATTTAAATATGATATATATTTTTTGAAGACAGAAACCAGTGTTTTACCATATCTTCTTATTAAAAATGCCATGCCATTCTCTCTGGTGTGGTGGTGGCTATGCTCATGCCAGGACTAACTTCCAAAAGAATCATTTCACGTGGCTTGCCTAAGTTCCCTAGGAATTTCGGAGGCTTAAGACATTGTTTTGTTTTGGTTTCAGTAGTTGCATAGTTGTATTGATCATAATTACACTGAAGTTTAAATGGCGTTAAATGCACATATGTGTATAGATTTACATATGTGTATGTAAAATTGAATCATCCTATGTCCAAAGCAGTCATATCTAACAAAATAATATGATTTGAAGAAATCCAAGAGTCCTGTAAATGACTGCTGGTGCTCTGGCACACAGAATTCAGAAAGAAAAGGGCAGTGTTATTAAAGGATTCTTGAACATTTCTATGACCAAGAAGTGTTCCTAGGTGTGAAATGTCATGTTTCTGTTTCCTGAAAACTGTATCCTCAATGGGAAAATTTTGATTGATTTTTATACAAGATGCTTTACTAAATCAGAGATATTATCTCTAAGCAAAATTCTATTAAATTTTGGTTTATGATTAATTGACTTTGATGAAAGTCAATACATCATAGAATATATCATTAATATAGAGTAGTAAAAATTAATGTTGTAAATCTTGATATTCTAGTATAACTTTTGTCTCCACTGAACTATTGCCCTGAAGCAAGTAGCTTTATGTCTGTGGGTCTCTGTTTTCTTCTCTAGAAAATGAGGAAGTTGGAAACAATGACTTTGAAATTGTGTTTCATGTCCCAAGAATCACTGGGTCAGGAAGAGGGTACTGTGTTCAATGGATCTCATTTTCTGAGGTCAGAGACTCTCTAGGCTCTAAAGACCGGAGCCCACTGGGTGGTCAAATGCAAAAGAGAAGTCTGAATAGTAATCCTTTTCAGCCTTATGATTGTGTCATGATTGATGAGAGGTTCATACCAGACATAATTTCTAATTTATAAAGATGTACCTCTAGACCACACGTTTCTGAAAATCAAATCATCCACCCTTTTGCAGAAGCAGAAGCAGAAGAACAGGGAGGAGGAGGAGGAGGAGGAGGAGGAGAAGAGAGGACTAAACAAAGGACTGTCAAAGTTATGCTCATGTATAGTGATCATAAAGGCAGAGATTTTTTTTTTTTTTTTTCATTCCGTGAACTGTCTCATTTTGGGGAAGTCTTCAGAAATTACTTTGCTGTAAGAGATTGAGAAACCAGATCCCTTACGCATTTGTGAGATCACCTGATCTGAAAGCAAGTTTCAGCCAGGGTGGCTGCTACCTCAGAAATTCAAATACTGTGCAGACCAGAACTTTTTTGTTAAGAAAATCTGAAAGAAGTTGCCAATCAATTTAGTTTCTATAAATCCAAAAATAGAATTTCAAAAGTCTAGTTAGATTTTTACGGCAGTGAAACTATTCTGTGTGATACTTTAACGGCAGATACATAATCATTAAATATTTGTCAAAACCCACAGAATGTATGACACCAAGAGTGTACCACAAAGTTAACTATGGACTTTGGGTAAAAGATGTGTCAATATAGGTTTATTAATTGTAGCAAAGTTCCACTCTGGTGCAAGATGTTAATGGTAGGGAAGCTATGTGTTAGGGCAAGAGGTTTCAGGGGAATCCTACTTTCTGCTCAATTTTGCTGTGAACCTAAACCTGCTCGAAAAAATAAAGTTTAGTTTTTTAAAAACTCTACCATGACTGCTTCTTTATTTATCAGCAAATAAAATGTTTTCATTAACTGAACAAATACTTGTAAAACACCAACCATGCATAGGTCTGTAAGCTCCATGGAGCAGGAACCAATTTCCTCAGTGCTATTTCCCTGTCATTAGAACAGTGTCAGATACAGAGAAAGCATGCATGTATTCAACTGAACGGTGAGTAAATAAATGCTTGCCTACATACATGTATGAATACAAAGGAACTGTGATAGGTGTTTCAGATACAATGGTGAATATGAGATCTACTGTCCACATTGTCTTGGCAGAACAGATAGAGGCAAGTTCATTTTCAGTTGTGACCAACAACTTGAATGGAATCAGGTTGTGTGTGTTTGTGTGTGTGTGTATGTGTGCGCGCATGTGAGTACATTTGAGTGACAGATAATCATATTTAGGGCAAGAGTGTATCACAGATGGGTTTCTAATTTTTCAGATGACATCACAGATACAAGGATTGGATGCCATGAATTAAGGAAGCCTCTCTACAGTTTAAAAATATCAAATGGATATTATTGAGATGAAGACTACAGTTATTCTTATAACCAAGGCAACTAAATTTCTTTCCCTTATCTCTATGTGTTGGGATAACTTATATTGCTGCCCTGGAAATGAGTAATATCTGGCTAATGGTGCCAAACGGGAAAACTGTATCCAAATTAGTGCAAGAGGCCATAAAACTGTCAGACTCTGCTCGAAATCATTTGTATCTGTGTGACAAATTTCCAGGAGGTAGGTCTTAGTGCTGCTGAACTCTATTTAAGCAATCCCAGGTGCACAGTTCCAGTTTTAACAAGCTTATTTGCTTATGCTTCAGCTTAAAATTTCATTTAACATAATTCATAAAAATTTTAAAACTACCGGGCTGTTAAATATTCCAGTTCTAATACATATTCTAGCTCTAATTGAAATTAGAACAGACTCTAGTTTCTTTATTGATTCACACAAGGAAACATTCTAGAATGTATTAATTTGTACCTTATGAAGTTCCAACTGTAAACATTACTTTACTATTCTGTACTATTTTTTCTTAACAGCGATATTATTAGCTTTATTTTTCAGCTGAGGAATCTAAGGCAAAGATTGGCTCAGCTAGAGACAAACCAAGTGTCATATCCAGAAAGAGACCCAATTTGTATTAATGTTAGAACTGACAGTCTCTTTGAAGGCAGGAAATATGTCATTTTCTCCAGAGAATCCCTTCATTCCCTAGCAGCATGCTCTGAATTTAATTGACTTGAACCAAGCACCAGATAACACCGTATTCTCAGAATGAAGTAAACAATATTGACCTGGATACTCATGATAAATGATGATAAATGAATTGCTTAGCTGAATTTCTGTAAAAGCCATAAATACCAACCAAACAACAACTATGACTTTAAAGAAAATTTACATTTTTAATGTTGTTTTGATTTAACATAAAGATCCAAGACAATTTATCAAACCGGTGATATGAATACAAAATATAGAAACCTGGAAAAATTATAGAATTTAAGAACGACGCCACCAAAGACATTTCCTAATGCTTGTGAGGCTTCCAAATTAATGTCTGATTAATATTTTATCTGTTATTTAATCATTTCATCATTATTTAAATAAATTATGTTTATTGAGTATTTTGGTCACTAATTAATTTTATGTAGTCAGCCACTAACACATGCTTCAGTTTGTCAGGTGATAAGCTAACAAACTGGCAGGCTAGTTTGTTAGTGCTTATATCAAAGATGATGTGCTTGAGTCCAGCTTAAATAAAACAGCTTGTTAGTAGTAGGAAAGAAAGTCTAAGTTTCTATACAAAACTTTTCTTCACTTATCCAACACCCAACTCTGAACCATTGTGGCTCATTCCTTCACTTAATACTCTGTCCTAGGCACTCCTCCAGGCACTGGACATATAGCCATGAAAAAAAAAAGATAGAGTCTCTGCCTTTCCTTGAAGCTCACATTTACATGGCGGGGGGGATATAAATAAATAAATAAATAAATAAATAAATAAATAAATAAGAACAAATATGTATATGATGTCAGATAATAATAAGCATTACAAGGAAATAATAAAGTAGGATAGGGATCAAATGACAAATATGGTCATTTAGAAAGGACAATGAGGAAAGTGCTATTTTGGGGAAGGTATTGGAACAGGCATCTGGATTAAGTGAGTAAATGAGTTATGTGACTATCTGGGAAAAGAATTCTCAAGTTAGAGAATGGCGAATCAAAGGCCCTGAGATGAGAGCTTTCTTGACATGGTAAAGGAATTGCAAAAAGGCCCGGTTTGGCAAGAGAAGAAGTTGTAGAAAATGAAATCAGAGAGAGGCCAGGTGATGTGGTTTGGATTTGTGCCCATACCCAGATCTCATGTTGAATTGCAATCCCCAGTGTTGGAGGTGGGGCCTAGTGGGAGGCTATTGGATCAGTGGGCAGTACCTCATGAATGGTTTAGCACTGTCCCCTTGATGCTAAGTTTTCATGGGATCTGGTTGTTTAAAAGTGTGTAGCATGTTTCCTTTCTCTCTATTCCTCCTGTTCCAGCCATGTAAGATATACCTCTTCCACTTTGCCTTCCACCCTGATTGAAAGTTTCCTAAGGTCTCCCCAGAAGCCGTCACACTTCTTGTTCAGCCTGCGAAACCCTGAGCCAATTAAACCTTTTTATAAATTACCCAGTCTCAGGTATTTCTTTATAGCAGTGCAAGAACAGACTAGTATACCAGGCATGGTGGCTCATACCTGTAATCATGGCACTTTGAGATGCCAAGATAGGAGAATTCCTTGAGCCCAGGAGATCAAGACCAGCCTGGGCAACATAATGAGACTTGAAAAAGGAAGGAGGGAAGGAGGGAAGGAAGGAAGGGAAGGAAGGAAGGAAGGAAGGAAGGAAGGAAGGAAGGAAGGAAGGAAGGAAGGAAGGAAGGAAGGAAGGAGAGAAGAGGAGAGGAGACAGGAAAAGAGAAGAAAAGAAGAGAAAAGGAAAAGTAAAAAGAAAAAAGTAAATCAGAAAGGTAAGCAAGAGCAAAATAATGGAGTCTTATAAACCATAGTAAAGATTCTAGATTTAATTTTTTCTAAGTTACCTGGAAACACTATTACAGTCTATTATTTGCCAGACAAACTGTACATATGATAGGCAAGAGAGGAACTGATATGGTGTGACTGTGTCTGCACCCAGATCTCATCTTGAATTCCCATGTGTTGTGGGAGGGACCTGGTGGGAGGTAACTGAATCATGGGAGCAGGTCTTTTCCATGTTGTTCTCGTGATAGTGAATAAGTCTTATGAGATCTGACGGTTTTACAAAAGGGTGCTTCCCTGCACAAGCTCCTTTCTCTTATCTCCCACCGTGTAAGACATGCCTTTCACCTTCTGCTATGATTGTGAGTCCTCCCCAGTCATGTGGAACTGTAAATCCATTAAGCCTCTTTCTTTTGTAAATTGCCCAGTCTTGGGTATGTCTTTATCAGCAGCATGAAAATAGGCTAATAAGTTGGTACCAGCATTGCTGAAAAGATATCAGAAAATGTGGAAGTGACTTTGGAACTGGGTAATATGCAGAGAGGTTGTAACAGTTTGGAGGGCTTAGAAGAACACAGGAAAATGTGGGAAAGTCTGGAACTTCCTAGAGACTTGTTGAATGGCTTTGACAAAAATGCTGATAGTGATATGAACAATAAGGTCCAGGCTGAGGTGGTCTCAGATGGAGATGAGGAACTTGTTGGGAACTGGAGAAAAGGTGGATCTAGTTATGTTTTAGCAAAAATACTGTCAGCATTTTGTCCCTGCCAAGAGATTTATGAAATCTTGGACTTGAGAGAGATGAATTAGGGTATCTGGTGGAAGAAATTGCTATACAGCAAAGCATTCAAGAGGTAACTTGGGTGTTGTTGATGGCATTTAGTTTTATAAGGGAAGCGGAGCATAAAAGTTCAGAAAAATTGTAGCCTGACAATGTGATATAAAAGAAAATCCCATTTTCTGAGAAGAAATTCAAGCCAGCTGCAGAAATTTGCATAAGTAAACAGGAGCCAGATGTTAATCCCCAAGACAATGGGGAAAATGTCTCCAAGTCATGCCAGAGGTCTTCACAGCAGCCCCTCCCATCATAGGCCTGGAAGCCTAGGAGGGAAAAGTGGTTTTGTGGACCAGGTCCAGGGTCCCTGTGCTGTGTGTAGTCTAGGGACTTGGTGTTCTGCATCCCAACTACTCCAACTATAACTAAAAGGGACCAAAGTACAGCTCACACCATGGATTCAGGGGGTGCAAACACCAAGCCTTGGCAGCTTCCATGTGGTGTTAAGCCTATAAGAAAACAGAAGTCAAGAATTGGGGTTTGGGAACCTCCACTTACACTTCAGAGGATGTATGGAAATGCCTGGATGTCCAGGAAGGAGTTTGCTTCTGGAGCAGGCTCTCATGGAGAACTTCTGCTAGGACAGTGTGAAAAAAAATATGTGAGATTGGAGCTCACACACAGAGTCTCTACTGGGGAACGACCTAGTGAAGCTGTGAGAAGAGGGCCATCATTCTCCAGACCCCAGAATAGTAGATCCACCAACAGCTTGCATTGTGTACCTGGAAAGCTGCAGACACTCAACACCAGCCCATGAAAGCAGATGGGAGGGAGGCTGTACCCTGCAAAGTCACAGAGGTGGAACTGCCCAAGACCATGGGAACCCACCTTTTGTATCAGTGTGACCTGGATATGAGACATGGAGTCAAAGGAGATAATTTTAGAGCTTTAAGATTTGACTGCTCCATTGAATTTGAAACTTGCATGGGACCTATAGCCTCTTCATTTTAGCCAATTTCTCCCATTTGGAATGGCTGTATTTAGCCAATGCCTGTACCCCATTGTATCTAGGAAGTAAATAATTTGCTTTTGATTTTACAGGGTCATAGGTGGAAGAGACTTGCCTTGTCTCAGATGAGACTTTGGACTGTGGATGTTTGAGTTAATGCTGAAATGAGTTAAGACTTTGGGGGAATGTTGGGAAAGCATGGTTGGTCTTAAAATGTGAGGCCATGATATTTGGGAGGGGCCAGGGACAGAATGATATGGTTTGGCTGTGTCCCCACTCAAATCTAATCTTGAATTCCCATGTGTTGTGAGAGGAACCTGGTGGGAGGTAATTGAATCAGGGAGGCAGGTCTTTCCTGTGCTCTTCTCATGATAGTAAATAAGCCTCATGAGATCTGATGGTTTAAAAAATGGGAGTGTCCCTGAACAAACTTTCTCTTTGCCTGTTGCCATCCATAAAACATGACTTGTTTCTCTTTGCTGTCCACCATAATTTTGAGGCCTCCCTAGCCATGTAGACCTGTAAGTTCATTAAATTTTATTTTATAAATTGCCCAGTCTTGGGTATGTCTTTATCAGAAGCATGAAAATGGACTAGTATAGGAATCAGAAAATTATTTGGCTATTCTGTGATCTTTGGGGAAATGATGGAGATGATGTTGGAATGGAGATGTAATAAGTGGTTGGATTTGGAATATATTTGTCATCATTAGAAGCAGTAACAAGAAAGGTTTATGATATCTATGTTTCTCAAGATGACTTTTCTATTATTAGCTCAGACTTTTAGAGTCAAAAGGCACGAAATTGGTCAGTCCCATTGCTGTACTGTAGCAGAAACCATGCTGTATAATATAGAGAGAATTTATATAGAGGAGCAAATCTTAACAAGGAGATAGAAAATCCTTTCTAGTTTACCAAGTAACAAAGCTAGCTCCCATCTACAGAGCAAAGTAGAGGGAAGCAAAACTTACCTAGTTTCTGGTTTTTCTAAAGCTTTTATTTTAGGTTTAGGGGTACATGTGCAGGTTTGTTATACAGGGAAACTCCTGTAACAGGGGCTTGTTGTACAGATTATTTCATCACTCAGGCACTAAGCCTAGGATCCAATAGTTATTTTTCCCAATCCTCTCCCTCCTCCCATCCTCTACCCTCCAGTAGAGCACAGTGTGTGTTGTTCTCTTTCTGTCCATGTGTTCTCATCATTTAGCTTCCATTTGTGAGAGCATGCTGTATTTGGTTTTCTATTTCTGTGTTAGTTTGCTAAGAATCATGGCCTCCAGTTCTATCCATGTTCCTGTAAAGAACATGATTTCATTCTTTTTTTAATGGCTGTGTTGCATTCCAGGGTGTATATGTGCCACATTTTTTTATACAGTCTACCATTGATGGTCATTTAGGTTGATTCCATGTCTTTGCTACTGTGAATAGTGGTGCAGTGAACATACATGTACATGTGTCTTTATGACAGAACAATTTATACACCTTTGAGTATACATCCAGTAATGAGATTGCTGGGTCGAATAGTAGTTTTGTTTTTAGCTCTTTGAGGAATCGTCACACTGTTTTCCATAATGGTGTAACTAATTTATACTCCCACCAACTGTGTATAAGGGTTTCCTGTTGTCCACAACCTTGCCAGCATCTGTAATTTTTGACTTTTTAATTACAGCTATACTGACTGGAGTGAGATGGCATCTCATTTTGGTTTTGATTTGCATTTCTCTAATGATCAGTGATATTGAACATTTTTTTCATATGCTCATTGGCTGCATGTATGTCTTCTTTTGCAAAGTGTCTGTTCATGTCCTTTGCTCACTTTTTAAGGGAGTTCTTTGGTTTTTCTCTTGTACATTTGTTTAAGTTCCTTATAGGTACTGGATACTAGACCTTTGTCAGATGCATAGTTTGCAAATATTTTTCCAATTCTATAAATTACCTATTTGCATTGTTGATCGTTTATTTTGCTGTGCAGAAGCTCTTTAGTTAGATCAACTAATCAACTGATTAAATTGTCAATTTTTGCTTTTGTTGTGATTGCTTTTGTCATCTTCATTATGAAATCTTCACCAGTTTCAATGTCAAGAAAGGTATTGCCTAGGTTAGCTTCCAAAGTTTTTAATAGTTTTGGGTTTTACAGTTAAGTCTTTAATCCATCTTGAATTTATTTTTTGTATAAAGCGTAAGGAAGGGGTCCAGTTTCAATTTTCTGCATATGACTAGCCAGTTCTCCCAGCACCGTATATTGTATAGGGAGTCTTTTCCCCATTGCTTGTTTTTTCAGCTTTGTTGAAGATCACATGGTCATAAGTGTGTGGCCTTATTTCTGAGCTCTTTATTCTGTTTCATTGGTCTATGTGTCTGTTTCTGTACCAGCACTATGCTGTTTTGGTTACTATTGCCCTGTAGTATAATTTAAAGCTGGGTAACATAATGTCTCTAGTTTTGTTCTTTTTGCTGAGAATTACCTTGGCTATTTGGGCTCTTTCTTTATTCCATATGAGTTTTAAAATAGTTTTTTCTAGTTCTATGAAGAATATTATTGATAGTTTGATATGAATAGCATTGAATCTATAAGTTGCTTTGGATAGTATGGCCATTTTGCTGATATTGATTCTTCCTATCCATGAACAGGAAATGTTTTTCCATTTGTTTTTCTCCTGTCTAATTTCTTTGAGCAGTGTTTTGTAATTCTTATTGTAGACATCTTTCACCTCCCTGGTTATCTGTATTCCTGGTATTTTAGTCCTTTTGTGGCAATTGTGAATGAAATTGTGTTCCTGATTTGGCTCTCGGCTTGGCTGAGGTTGGTGTAAAGGAATGCTCATGATTTTTGTACATTGATTTTGTATCCTGAAACTTTACTGAAGTTGTTTATCATCTGAAGGAGCTTCTGGGCTGAGACTACGGGGTTTTCTAGAATCATATCATCTGCAAACAGGGATAACCTGAATTCCTTTCTTCTTATGTGGATGCCCTTTATTTGTTTGTCTTGCCTGATTGCCTTGGTCAAAAACTTACCTAGTTTCATTAATAATGAAGGCTTTTCATAAATTTGTTAGTCAATGATCTTGACTGCAAAGAAGAGGAAATGATTCTGATTTATTTAAGCAGAAAAAGCATTTATTTAAAATATATTAGGTTTTTTCACAGTATTTCTGACAAAGCTGGAGAAATAGGCTTTTAATATTGTGCAGAAGCAAAGGAAGATAGCAGCAATAAGAACCTCAGCCAGAATCACAGCACAGACAAGTCTGGTAGAGCTATTGCTGCTATTGCTGCCTTTGGCCACTGGGAGCCACAGTATGTATTATAACTGCCACTTTCACAAAGGCCAGTGCTGGATACTGGACATTTCCACTGGAGTCACGGTAATAACTGCTTTTGAAAGGATACTGCTACATCTCCTGCAACCACCATCACAATGTCTGTATCTGCTTCTATCTGTCACTGGCTTCTGTCTGAATACCTATAGCATTTGGTTGGTTTAACCTAGATCAATTGCATGTTCCTGTGCTATAAGAGAGTTTGGAATGAAGATTATGTAACCATTTAGGCATTAAAATGGCTCACCTCTCACCAAGGCCAAGACTTATACAGTGGTGAATTCACACAGCACAGGAGGAGAGATCAAATGCCAGGAAGACAAAAATATAGAGAAAAAAATGTATTGTAGAAAATGGCATATATATAAGCTAAGATTAATAATTTTCTTCAAGAACTAGTAAGGTATCTTATGAAAGAACATTTTGTTCTAGTACAAACTTCGACAGGAAAATGGTGACAGTCATTACATTAAAAAAATAATAAAGAGAACCTGGAAGAAAAGCAATTCAGACTGAAGATAATACCCTGAATTGAGAATTTCTATCAGTTCGTTAAGGAGGAATCAAAAATTTATATATGAATCTCTGATAAGAACTGAATTATAGCTCATCAAATTTTATATGTTGAAATCCAAACTTCCAGAAGCTCAGAATGTGACTATGTTTGGAGGCACAGTCTTTAAAGAGGTAATTAAGGTAAAATGAGAACATATAGGTGGTCCCTAATTCAATATAATGGGTACCCTTATAAAAAAAGAGGACTAATGCAGGCAGTACAGACACAGACAAAGGGAGAAGATGAACACCTGCAAACCAAGGAAAGTGCTCTCAGGAGAAACCAAACCTGCTGACACCTTGATCTTGGACTTCTAGCCTCCAGAACTGGGAAGAAATAAATTTCTGTTGTTTAAGCCACCCAGTCTGTGGTGGTTTGTTATGGCAGCCATAACAAACTAATAAAATAATGAATCAATAATTCTTATCCAAATCCCTTCATCTTTTACAATCTAGTCCAAAAATGGCAAATGTACACCATATGAACCTTCACTCCATGTGCTGAGCTAGTTTAGATATTAATAATAAAGAATTATATTCTTTCATGTTGAACCCAATCTTAATTTCAGATTTCTTCTCCATACAATGGTCAGGCAGCCACTGCTAATAGACTAGTGTTGGTGAGTCGGTGGAAATCCATTTTCCTCTCTGTTAGTGAACCTGTTTGGTAAAATGCCTACTTCCCCCACAAAAAGTAGGCCCAATAATTTCTAAGTAATCTCTATTAGATTCATGAAACCTTGAGTTAAGTAACTTCTTGATGTCATAGATATACACTAGAGTGTTATCTATGTTGTTGTATATATCAATAGTTTTGATTGCTGAGCAGTATTCCATTGTATGGATACACGAGTTTCTCAGTCAAGGATCTGAAATAAGGCTGGGTGCAGTGGCCTTACAAATCCTAGAACTTTGGGAGACCAAAGTGGGCAGATCACTTAAGGACAGGAGTTCAAGACCAACCTGGCCAACATGGTGAAACCCTGTCTCTGCTGAAAATACAAAAATTAGCTGGGTGTGGTGGCACATGCCTGTAATCCCTGCTAATTGGGAGGCTGAGCATAAGAATTACTTGAACCCTGGAGGCAGAGGTTTCAGTGAGCCGAGATCACACCACTACACTCCAGCCTGGGCAACTGCGTAAGACTCTGACATGTTTTAATCATCTGTTGTAGATGTATGTATTTGATTCTGTACTCTGCATACTATTTTATTGGTTTATTTGTCTAGTAAAAATACCATACTATCTTGTCCTCATTTCACCCTCATTCTTGAAATATATTTTTATGGGTGTGGAATTCTAGGTTGGCAATTTGTTTTTCAGTTCTTTGAAGATATTACTTCATGGTAGCCTCCTTGCATAACTTTCCACCAAAAGACTGTTGTCATTTTTTTCTTCCTTGGACAAAAAAAATTTCCTTTTATGACTCCTTTTCAGAAATTTGATTACAATATGTCTGGATGAATTTTTCTTCATGTTTTGCTCTTATTAAACTTCTTGGATATGCAGACTTCTAGTTTATGTGAAAATCGGAATTATTTTACCCAGTCTTTTATTTATATATTTTTCTGACTTCCCCCCTCCACCTTTGGGCACTCCATCTGCAGGTGTACCATGTTACTTGTGTATTATTATGTTGCTCTGTACTTTCCTGTTCATAGTATCTATGGCTATGTTCTCAAGTTCACTAATTTTTCTTCTTCAGGTTCTAATGTGCTATTAATCCCATTCAGTATACATATACTTTTCAGCAATATAGAAACATTACAGTTTTTATATCTAGGTTTTTATTTGGGTATTTTAAAATATATTATTCCTACTTAATATGTTTAATCTTTTGTTTATCTTTTTGAACCTATGAAACATAGCTAAATGATTGTATTATTGTCTTTGTCCACTAATTCAGTCATCTTTGTAATTTCTATTGTTAGTTTTGATTAATTTTTATTTTCATTATGAGTCATATTTTCTGCATTCTTGAATGCCTTGTAGTTTTTGACTGTGCGCTAGACGTAAATATTTCTCTTTTGGGTGCTGGATATCTTTGGATTTCACGTATAGAAATACATGAGTGAATGAATGTGATGTGCTGTGATGTGAAGAATCTGTTAATTGATAACTGCTTGATATTTTTGAGGATTGCTTTAAGCTTGTTATTCTGGATCAAAGCATCATTCAGTTGATGGCTTTTTTTTCCAGCTACTAAGACAATACACTTCTTAATACTTTGAACAAAATCTCATGAAATGTGAGGGTTTTTTGGCAAATTCTGACTAGTGGAAATGCAAACTACTTTCCGATGTGGGCATTTAGTGCTATAAATTTCCCTGTCAACACTGCTTTAGATGTATCCCAGAGATTCTGGTACATTGTCTCTTTGTTCCCATTGGTTTCAAAGAACTTCATTATTTCTGCCTTAATTTCGCTATTTACCTAATGGACATTCAGGAGCAGGTTGTTCAATTTCCGTGTAGTTGTGTGGTTTTGAGTGAATTTCTTAATCCTGAGTTCCAATTTGATTGCACTGTGGTCTGAGAGACTGTTTCTTGTGATTTCAGTTATTTTGCATTTGCTGAGGAGTGTTTTATTTCCAATTATGTGGTCGATTTTAGAATAAGTGCTATGTGGTACTGAGAAGAATGTATATTCTATTGATTTGGGATAGAGAGTCCTGTAGATGTCTATTAGGTCAGTTTCATCCAGTACTGAGTTCAAGTCCTGAATATCCTTGTTAATTTTCTATCTCATTGGTCTGTCTAATATTAACAGTGGGGTGTTAAAGTCTCCCATTAATATTGTGTGGGAGTTTAAGTCTCTTTGTAGGTCTCTAAGAACTTGCTTTATGAATCTGGGTGATCCTGTATTCGGTGCATATATATTTAGGATAGTTAGCTGTTCTTGTTGCATTGCTCCCTTTACTATTATGAAATGCCTTCTTTGGTTTTGTTCTGTTTTGTTTTTTGTTTTGTTTTGTTTTGTTTTAACTTTGTTGGTTTAAAGCCTGTCCTATCAGAGACTAAGATTACAACCCCCTGCTTTTTTTTTTTTCTATTTGCTTGGTAAATAGTCCTCCATCCCTTTATTTTGAGCCTATGTGTGTCTTTGCACATGAGATGTGTCTCTTGAATACATCAAGACGCCAATGGGTCTTGACTCTTTATCCAATATGGCAGTCTGTGCCTTTTAATTGGGGCATTTAGCCCATTTACATTTAAGGTTAATATTGTTATGTGTGAAATTGATCCTGTCATCATGATGCTAGCTGGTTATTTTGCACATTAATTGATATAGTTTCTTCATAGTGATGTTGGTCTTTATATTTTGGTGTGTTTTTGCAGCGGCTGGTACTGGGTTTTCCTTTCCACGTTTAGTGATTCCTTTAGGAGCTCTTGTAAGGCAGGCCTGGTGGTGACAAATCCCTCAGCATTTGCTTGTCTACAAAGAATTTTATTTCTCCTTCACTTATGAAACTTAGTTTGGCTGGATATGAAACTCTGGGTTGAAAATTCTTTTCTTTAAGAATGTTGAATATTGGCCCCCACTCTCTTCTGGCTTGTAGGGTTTCTGAAGAGAGATCTGCTGTTAGTCTAGTGAGCTTCGCTTTGCAGGTAACCTGACCTTTCTCTCCGGCTGTCCTTAATGTTTTTTCCTTCATTTCAACCTTGGAGAATTTGGTGATAATGTGTCTTGGAGTTGCCCTTCTCAAGGAGTATCTTAGTGGTGTTCTCTGTATTTCCTGAATTTGAATGTTGGCCCATCTTGCTAGGTTGGGGAAGTTCTCTTTGGTAATATCCTGAAGTGTGTTTTCCAATTTGGTTCCATTCTCCCTGTCACTTTCAGGGACCCCAAACAATGGTGGGTTTGGTCTTTTCACACAGTCCCATATTTCATGGAAGCTTTGTTCATTCCTTTTTATACTGTTTTCTCTAATCTTACCTTCACACCTTATTTTAGTAAGTTGATCTTCAATATCTGATATCCTTCAGTAGAAGGATTATATATCATTCTACTGTAAAGACACATGCACTCATATGTATATTACAGCACTATTTACAATAGCAAAGACTTGGAACCAACCCAAATACCCATCAATGATAGGCTGCATAAAGAAAATATGGCACATATACACCATGGAATACTATGCAGCCATTAAAAAAATCAGTTCATGTCCTTTGCAGGGACATGGATGAAGCTAGAAACCATCATCCTCAGTAAACTAACACAGGAACAGAAAACCAAACACTGCATGTTCTCACTCACAAGTGAGAGCTGAACAATGAGAACACATGAACACAGGGAGGGGAACACCACACACTGGGTCCTGCCTGGGGATTGGGGAAAGGCAGAGGGAGAGCATTAGGACAAATACCTAATACATGTGGGGCTTAAAACTTAGATGATGGGTTGATAGGTACAGCAAATCACCATGGCACATGTATACCTATGTAACAAACCTGCACGTTCAGCACATATATCCCAGAACCTAAAGTAAAAGAAAAAACAAAAACAAAAACAAAAAAACAAACACAAACTATTCCTGGCCTTATGTAATAACTATCAATTGTTTCCCCTACTTCTTTTAAATAATCC
Organism: Chlorocebus sabaeus; assembly: GCF_047675955.1. Lineage (NCBI taxonomy): Eukaryota > Metazoa > Chordata > Mammalia > Primates > Cercopithecidae > Chlorocebus > Chlorocebus sabaeus. The sequence goes on along the minus strand of NC_132923.1, from coordinate 37,485,248 downwards.
TTTTTCTAGCTTTGAGTACTTTTCTCAAATGCATGTACTGATCCATACTCAGCTAGATATTCAAAGAGGATCCTCTGCATTTCTCTCTCTCTCTCTCTCTCTCTCTACTAATACCCTGCTCCTGGACTCTCAACTTCAATGCTTCAACTCAGAAAGAACATTGGGCTGTACTTAGGTTCCCCCTCTGTTCTGTGGCCCCTGTGGAACTGCTGAGACAGTCATTTGACTTACGTTATCATTTCGTCTCTCTCATGTATAATTTTCTGGCATTGTCTGATTTCTAACATCTGAAAACTGTTGTTTTACATATTATGTCTGCTTCTTAAGTTGTTTCATACAGGACTGCAAATACAATTTTTGCTTCTCCATTTGGTTTGATGCAAAATTCCATGTAAGGACTTTAAATAAAATGTGGTATATTTGTAAGTAAATAAATTATAATATATTTCATATATATATAATTTAAGTTCTGGGATACATGTGCAGAACATGCAGGTTTGATACATAGGTATACACATGCCACAGTGGTTTGCTGTACCCATCAACCTGTCATCTACGTTAGGTATTTCTCCTAATGCTATCCCTCCCCTAGCTCCTCATTCCCAAACAGGCCCCGGTGTGTGATGTTCCCCTCCCTGCGTCGATGTGCTCTCATTGTTCAACTCCCACTTATGAGTGAGAACATGTGGTGTTTGGTTTTCTATTCCTGTGTTAGTTTGCTGAGAATGATGGTTTCCAGCTTCATCAATGTCCCTGTAAAGGACATGAACTCATCCTTTTTCATGACTGCATAGTATTCCATGGTGTATATGTGCTGGAAATAGGAACACTTTTACACTGTTGGTGGGAGTGTAAGTTAGTTCAACCATTGTGGAAGACAGTGTGGTGATTCCTCAAGGATCTAGAACCAGAAATATCATCTGACCCAGCAATCCATTACTGGGAATATACCCAAAGAATTATAAGTCATTCTACTATAAAGACACAAGCACTCGTATGTTTATTGCAGCACTGTTCACAATAGCAAAGGCTTGGAACCAACCCGAATGCCCATCAATGATAGACTGGATAAAGTAAATGTGAGATATATATATATATATATATATATATATATATATATTTCTAAAAGCAGAAAACCTTTTCCTGAAAAAGGAATTCTTAGATGGTAAAGCATTTGACATCTTTTCCAAATTTGTAAGATTTTAGGCAAGATTTTAGGCAAAAATTTTTGTTATTTCATTCAACTTACACCTAGAGGAGTAAATTTGGACCTCTCTTCCTTTGGAATGGTTTCTTAAATTTTTCAGAAATTAAGCCCCAATATGAGAAGTAAATATTTCTGATATCCAGCAACACATAAAAATTAGAATTAAGGATGCATTTGCATAAAATTTGTTTTACTACTGAGGAAAGCTCCTCTTTAAGTCTCAAAATAATCTACATATTTTTCATGTTTATAATTTTTTAATTAAGTAAAATTAGAATCCCAAACAAGTGACTTTAACTAATCACTGTAGAATTAGCAGAAGGTAATTTACATATTTTATGTGGGTTCATTAATATATATCATTAGTATAAAATATTACCTTATGTTTTCAAAAACATTTTCCAGGGACCCAGTATAAACAGTTACTATATATTCACTACTGTATTCCATGTAGAAAATACATTAGAACATGAGTCAGGGCATTACTGGGGCACACAATTTTGAGGCATGGATTTTTACCATTTTACTAACAAATATTATTTGCAAGTTATAATATCAATGAACTTTGACCACTGCTATTATTAGAAGTTCCACAGTTTCGTAGCTTAGATTTTCATAAGGAAATGGTTGAGAATAAAAGTCTGCTGAGGAAGCAATAATACATTCAACACAATTTGATTTGGGTCCCGGGCATGCACTAACTTTGCTACTCAGTTTTGGTTCAGTTTTCAGTCTTCTCTTTCTACATCTTCTCTTTTTATGATTAACAACAAATCTTACATCAGATTGGACTTGACTTCCAGATCTTTAAATATTAGTTCACTCCCTCACATCAAATCATGTGTCTTAGTTAAAGCACTTTGGTTTTAAGTAATAGAAATTAAACCATACAAATTGAAAAAAAATGATTAAGATACAGATTCTTAAATTTAACCCACAAACAGCAATTACAGTTTACTTTTACAAAGAAATGGAACCAGAAATTGGAAAACTTACAGAAAGCAAAGCAACTGTACTCTCAGTCTTTTTCACTCCTACCTTATCAAATGTCTCTGATTCATTTTGGAATTAGCTGATCATGAATCTCATAATTTCTGACTATGCTTGTCCTCAATTCACATAATAATCAGAGGCCAGTTTTCATTTTTGAATGTCAATTCAAGATTTCCTAAAGCCATAAACTGACTGGTTCACTGAATCGAATATCAACACCTGGTACAATCACGCAATCAAAAGAGCAAGATCATAGAAAACAAATACAGCCTCCAGCACTTGCCGCTATAGGTCCTGCTCATTTAAATGACTTGTCTGTGACGTTATCTTTTATATTAGATTGGAGACTCCTTGAGTGCAAAACTGTTCAATTTGTAATATCTAGAAAGGATTACAACATGAAAGTAGAACAGTAGACATTTTTTAAATAAATAAAAAGAATTAACTAACACTAAGGAGAACCAAATATGTATCAGGCATGTTGATAAATACGTTACATAAAATAATTTATCTATTCCTTACAACAATCCTCTGTGGTAGCCACTATAATTATTTTCATTTACAGGTGTGAAAACTTGAGTCTCAGAGAGAGACTGCAGTAACTTACTAAGCTTTCACTTCTATTGAGACGAATTTGAATCTAAGACTCTAATTCCCAAATTATCAACAAATCAAAACTTATTCTGTACAAAGTGATCCCAGGTTTCCCAGGGATCCTCAGCATCTCAACTTCAGGGACTTCCTCTCTAATGCACTGACCTTTCATCATTTGTATTAGTATTTAGTAGCCTCAGTTAAATTTATAGCTATTTTTCTTCTCTAAAAAATGAACTGAGTAAAAGCAAGTATTCATCACTATACATATACCCAGCTACTTATACAGAACTTGACAGATTACCTTTCTTTGGGGAAGTAGATTTTACAAGGTGTTCCATTATATCTTTCATCAGAATGAAGAAAAACTTTTTTTTTTTGGAGGTTGTTTTTTTAATAATTGTTTTTAACTGGCCAATTTTTATAGAGATTTAAATGCCAAATCTAAACATTTCTGCTCGTACCATTTGTCTGGAAAGTTAGCAATGATAACCATCAAGCCATCTTGTGATGAATGTAAGAATCACAGCAGGGTGTTACTGGGACCAGAAGTTGTGGTTGGGTGGAAGGTCTGTTGTCAGAAGTTGTCTTCATACAAGACTCCATAGGTTTGAAAAAGCAATAAGCCTGCTGTGGAAGATGCCTTAGTGGAGTCTGAATGCTACCTAAAGGGAGTGAATGTAAATTGCTAGGTTACCAAAGCAATTCAAATTGTCTGATGGAAAGAGTATTGTATATGGCAACAACCCTGCTCTTTGATGCTTTAGAAGTGACTTTTGAAAAATGTCTTTTCTCTAAAGATAAAAAGAAACATGAGAGAGAGGGATGAGGGATCAGCAGGAGTCACAAATAATTTTTAAGAGCCAACTGAGTTTAAAATATGTCAGATGGAATATAAATAAGATAAATATCTTATTGTCTTATAGTAAAATAGAATAGAAAACACTATCTACTTAGTCATGGTGAATTTTTGAGACAGTATGTGTTCTAGTTATCTACTAAGTTAAAAAAAATCTAAGACAAATTCAAACACATAGAAGTAATCTGTTGGAAATGTTGCTCCATTTCCTCATTTATTTTGTTTGCTTACACATTCTCTATTCTGACAGTTTTGAAGAATTAAGATATGTAAGATTTTTTTCTGGCAGAGAATACAGAGACAATTTCACTTAAGACTTAGTTTTTTTTTTAATTTTATTTTTTATTTTTAAATTTATTTTTATTTATTTATTTTTATTATTATACTTTAAGTTCTAGGGTACATGTGCACAACATGCAGGTTTGTTACATATGTATACTTGTGCCATATTGGTGTGCTGCACCCATCAACTCGTCAGCACCCATCAACTCGTCATTTACATCAGGTATAACTCCCAGTGCAATCCCTCCCCCGTCCCCCCTCCCCATAATAGGCCCCGTTGTGTGATGTTCCCCTTCCCCAGTCCAAGTGATCTCATTGTTCAGTTCCCACCTATGAGTGAAAACATGCGGTGTTTGGTTTTCTGTTCTTGTGATAGTTTGCTGAGAATGATGGTTTCCAGCTGCATCCATGTCCCTACAAAGGACACAAACTTATCCTTTTGTACGGCTGCATAGTATTCCATGGTGTATATGTGCCACATTTTCTTAATCCAGTCTGTCACTGATGGACATCTGGGTTGATTCCAAGTCTTTGCTATTGTGAATAGTGCTGCAATGAACATACATGTGCATGTGTCTTTATAGCAACATGATTTATAATCCTTTGGGTATATAGGAGTAATGGGATGGCTGGGTCATATGGTACTTCTAGTTCTAGATCCTTGAGGAATCGCCATACTGTTTTCCATAATGGTTGAACTAGTTTACAATCCCACCAACAGTGTAAAAGTGTTCCTGTTTCTCCACATCCTCTCCAGCACCTGTTGTTTCCTGACTTTTTAATGATCGCCATTCTAACTGGTGTGAGATGGTATCTCATTGTGGTTTTGATTTGCATTTCTCTGATGGCCAGTGATGATGAGCATTTTTTCATGTGTCTGTTGGCTGTATGCATGTCTTCTTTTGAGAACTGTCTGTTCATATCCCTTGCCCACTTTTTGATGGGGTTGTTTGTTTTTTTCTTGTAAATTTCTTTGAGTTCTTTGTAGGTTCTGGATATCAGCCTTTGTCAGATGAGGAGATTGCAAAAATTTTCTCCCATTCTGTAGGTTGCCTGTTCACTCTGATGGTAGTTTCTTTTGCTGTGCAGAAGCTCTTTAGTTTAATTAGATCCCATTTGTCAATTTTGGCTTTTGTTGCCATTGCTTTTGGTGTTTTAGACATGAAGTCCTTGCCCATGCCTGTGTCCTGAATGATATTACCTAGGTTTTCTTCTAGGGTTTTTATGGTATTAGGTCTAACATTTAAGTCTCTAATCCATCTTGAATTAATTTTCGTATAAGGAGTAAGGAAAGGATCCAGTTTCAGCTTTCTACTTATGGCTAGCCAGTTTTCCCAGCACCATTTATTAAATAGGGAATCTTTTCCCCATTTCTTGTTTTTCTCAGGTTTGTCAAAGATCAGATGGCTGTAGATGTGTGGTATTATTTCTGAGGACTCTGTTCTGTTCCATTGGTCTATATCTCTGTTTTGGTGCCAGTACCATGCTGTTTTGGTTACTGTAGCCTTGTAGTATAGCTTGAAGTCAGGTAGCGTGATGCCTCCAGCTTTGTTCTTTTGACTTAGGATTGTCTTGGAGATGTGGGCTCTTTTTTGGTTCCATATGAACTTTAAAGCAGTTTTTTTCCAATTCTGTGAAGAAGCTCATTGGTAGCTTGATGGGGATGGCATTGAATCTATAAATAACCTTGGGCAGTATGGCCATTTTCACGATATTGATTCTTCCTATCCATGAGTATGGTATGTTCTTCCATTTGTTTGTGTCCTCTTTTATTTCACTGAGCAGTGGTTTGTAGTTCTCCTTGAAGAGGTCCTTTACATCCCTTGTAAGTTGGATTCCTAGCTATTTTATTCTCTTCGAAGCAATTGTGAATGGAAGTTCATTCATGATTTGGCTCTCTGTTTGTCTGTTACTGGTGTATAAGAATGCTTGTGATTTTTGCACATTAATTTTGTATCCTGAGACTTTGCTGAAGTTTCTTATCAGCTTAAGGAGATTTTGGGCTGGGATGATGGGGTTTTCTAAATATACAATCATGTCGTCTGCAAACAGGGACAATTTGACTTCTTCTTTTCCTAACTGAATACCCTTTATTTCTTTCTCTTGCCTGATTGCCCTAGCCAGAACTTCCAACACTATGTTTAATAGGAGTGGTGAGAGAGGGCATCCCTGTCTTGTGCCAGTTAGAAAAAGAGGGAATCCTTCCTAACTCATTTTATGAGGCCAACATCATCCTGATACCAAAGCCTGGCAGAGACAAAACAAAAAAAGAGATTTTTAGACCAATGTCCCTGATGAACATCGATGCAAAAATCCTCAATAAAATACTGGCAAAATGAATCCAGCAGCACATCAAAAAGCTTATCCACCATGATCAAGTGGGTTTCATCCCTGGGATGCAAGGCTGGTTCAACATATGCAAATCAATAAATGTAATCCAGCATATAAACAGAACCAAAGACAAAAACCACATGATTATCTCAATAGATGCAGAAAAGGCCTCTGACAAAATTCAACAGCCGTTCATGCTAAAATCTCTCAATAAATTCGGTATTGATGGAACGTATCTCAAAATAATAAAAGCTATTTATGACAAACCCACAGCCAATATCATACTGAAGGGGCAGAAACTGGAAGCATTCCCTTTGAAAACTGGCACAAGACTTAGTTTTAAAGAGAAAGTTGGGATTTAATATAAGCCATGAAATGATATATTGACCTCAGGCAACTGTCAATAGTTGTTTGCCATCTTAGGTATATACTTTTTCTCCTAATCAACTGTAATATTTTATCTGTCTGTACCCCTAGTGTCTGCTACTATACCATGCATTAGTAGATACCTGGTTATGTTTATTTTAGGGAATGATGGTACCCATTTATCTATAGTATTCATGACATTTAGGTATAGTCACTTGCTCATCCCACAAATATTTATTATGCAATGTGAATGAAACTTGGGCATGGGACTAAAACAATTAATACTATTTAACAATTTAACCCATGTTAAAAATAGGAGGGAAAAAGATGGATTTTAAAAATATTATCAAATTATAAAAGCTTGCATAAAAAGTATACACTTCTTAGTTTGGGAATTATCCCATATGAAGAAACTGTGTTATAATATTCAAATCACTACATGATCTGAATAATAATTTTTAAAAATCCAGAAGTGAATAGAAATTATATGGACATTTCATTCATACAGACATACAGAGTGTTAAGTAATTAAAGAGTTGTTGCTTTTAAGATATAATACTTCAGGAAGAAGCCAGAAATTTGCTCATAAAAATGGAGACAAGAAAGAGATAAGACTAAATGGAGAATGACTAAAATTTTTAAAATGTAAACAGGAAATGCTGAGGGTCTAGATCACTTATATGCTGTATAATAGCAATATTAATGGTTTCAGTATTAGAATGCTACCTAATACTGAAACTATTTCTTAGCACACAAATTTATTAAAGTTGGTTCTAAGCTTGAAGTATTTGTTATCTTTAACTTCTCTATTCTCTTTTCTAGGTACTTAATCTTTGAGTGACTATTGATATTTGCCTTAGAAACAACACCTTAGATGCATCATTTCCTCTTTATATACTATGCCGCTTAATCGTTTAGGATTTTATCACTACAAAAGTTAATTAATAAAATATTGCTCTGTGTGATCTCCCTGCTACCAGACTTCACTTCACAGAAAAGATTCATCTGGAATACCACCACCACTTTAATTTTTATAAAAAATATCCACTAATAAAATTACTTTCACGGACTTGAAGTGGAGCAAGGTGGTGGAATAGAAATCTCCACTGATTGTCCCCCCACCTCAAGGACACAGATTTAACAACCATCTACACACAAAACAAGCAAACAAACAAACAAACAAAAGCAGCAGCAGTAGCCAGGGGTGGTGGCTTATGCCTGTAATCCCAGCACTTTGGGAGGCCTAGGCAGATGGATTACCTGAGGTCAGGAGTTCGAGACCAGCCTAGCCAACATGGTGAAACCCTGGTTCTACTAAAAAAATGCAAAAATTAGCCAGGTATGGTGGCATATGCCTATAATCCCAGCTACTCAGGAGGCTGAGGCAGGAGAATTGCTTGAGCCTGGAAGACAGAGGTTGCAGTGAGCCGAGATCACGCCACTGCACCCCAGCCTGGCCAACAGAGCGAGACACTATCTCAAAAAAAAAAAAAAAAAAAGAAAAACAGCAACAAAAAAACCATTTTTTGCCCTTCGTAAGAACCAAAAAATCTTAGTGAGCACTCACAGTTCCTGGTTTTAACTTGATATAATTGAAAAAGACACCGAAGAGATAGAAAAAACAGTCTTGAATTGCAAATGCCACCCCTCCCCCTCTCTTGGCAGTGACAGAGTGGTGTGGAGAATGTTTCTGTGTTCTGGGGAGAGGGAGAGCATGGCAATTTTGAGGCATTAAGCTCACTGCTCCCCTATTATAACAGAAAACAAACTGGACCACATCAGTTGCTGCCCAGCCACAGAAAGAGTATTTAAACCGGCCCTAGCCAGAGGGGAATCACCAATCCCAGTAGTCCAAACTTGAGTTCCTGAACTTGAGTTCCCAAAAGCCTCACCACCATAGGCTAAATTGCTCTGGGGCTCTAAATAAACTTGAAAAGCAGTCCAGATCACAAGGACTGCAACTACTAGGTGAGTCCTAGTGCTGAACTAGACTCAGAGACAATGGATTCTGGGGGCAAAAGACCTACTGAGACACTAGCCAGGGCAGCTAATGGAGTGCTGGAATCACCCCTCCCCTAACCTCAGGCTGCATAGCTCACAGCTCCGAAAGAGACTTCCTTCTACTTGAGGACAGGAGAAGGAAGAATAGGGAGGACTTAGTCATATGTCTTGGATAACAGGTCAGCCACAGAAGGATAGGGCACTGGCCAGAGTTGTGAGACCCCTTTTCCAGGCCGTAGAGCCTAGAAGACATTTCTAGACACACTCTGGGCTGAAAGTGAACCCAGTGCCTTAAAGGGAAAGACCCAGTCTCAGCAAGATTCATCGCCTGCTAACTGAAGAGCCCTTGGGTCCTGAATACCAGCAGTGATACGCAGATACTATGTCGAGGGCCTTGGGAGAGACTCTGAGACTTGCTAGCTTCAGGTGAGACTCAGCACATTTCCAAATGTGGTGGCTAATGGATGAGACTCTTGCTTGAGAAAAGAGGAAAAAGTAAAGAGAACTTTGTCTTGCACCTTAGGAACCAGCTTGGCCACAGTGCGGGTAGACTGCCAACTGGGCTCTTGGGTCCCTGACTCCAGGACTTGGCTCTTGGACAGCATTCCTGGACTTCCTCTGGGCCAGAGAGAAGTCCACTACACTGAAGAGTGAGCCCCAGGCCATACCACAAGCTGACTGAAGAGCCCTTAGACCTTAAGGGAACCTTGGTGGTAGTCTGACAATATGTATTCCCCATGGGTCTGTTGTGGCAGTGGCCATGGGATGAGGCTTCCTTGCCTTTGGAAAGGGGAGGGAGAAGTGAGAAGGACTGCATCTTGGGTTTGAGTGCCAGTTGAACTGCGGTATAATAGCACACCAAGAGGACTTCTAAGGTTTGTGACTCTAGTCCCTGGCTCCTGGATGATACCACCGAACCCACCTGGGGCCTGGAAGAACTCGCCACCCTGAAAGGAGGGACAAGGCCTGAAATGATTTGCCATCTTCTGATTATAGACCCCCAGGGCCTTGAGAGAACATAGGACATAGCCAGGGAGTGGTCACAGCAGGCCTTGGATGAGACCAAAGCTGTGCTGGGTTCAGAATGGATCCAGTGAAAAGTCCTAGTGGTGGAGGCAATAGGGCTGCTTGTGACACTCCACCCCCCACTTCAGGTGACTCAGAACAGAGAGACTCCATTTGTTTGAAATAAAAGTAAGAAAAGAGAACAAGAGTCTCTACCTGGTAAGTCAGAGAATTTCTCTGGATCTTGTCCAAGCCATGAAAGTGGTACCTCTAAGAGTCTGCAAGAACCACAGTGTTACTGGGCTTGGGGAGCCCCCTAAAGCAGACACAGCTTAGATCACAACACCCACATCCTTTTGTATATCTCAAAAGCCTTCACAAGAAGGATGGGCACAAACAAGTCCAGACTGAGAAGACTACAATAAATACCTAATTCTTCAATGCCCAGACACAAACATCTACCAGTATCAAAAACATCCAGGAAAACACTATCTCACTAAATGAACTGAACAAGTTAGCAAGGAACAATTCTGCAGAAACAGAGATATGTGACCTTTCAGTGAGCTGAGATCGTGCCACTGCACTCCAGCCTGGGCAAAAGAGTGAGACTCTGTCTTAAAAAAAAAAAAAAAATTCCAGAAATAAATGAAATTAAGAGCTAGTGGAGACAGTGCAGGACACAGAAGAAAATTTAAAAAAAAAAAAATTTTAAGAGACAACATTGCATCAAATTGCATCTCTAAATCAAGAAAAAGAATGAGATGAAAAAGGACATACTACAAAGGGGCCAAGTACAATTCTTATAAATTACAAATTTCATAATTAATTTATTATTTAAAATTCAGTGAGAATGTTGGAAGATAAAACTTAGGAAAATTTTGGAAATCTTTCAGAAAGCAAGGAGTTAACAATAAAACAACAGAGAATGTTGAATGTGTGTGTGTGTGTATATATAATTTTCCCTTTTTATATATTTATACACTGTGTGTATGCATATGTCTGTGTAATATCTCTTCTATCTCATATACGTGTGATACAGTTTGGCTCTGTGTCCCACCCAAATCTCGTGTTGAGCTGTAATCCTTGTGTGTTGAAGGAGGTGCTGACTGGGAGGTGACTGAGTCACCGGGGTGGACTTCCCCTTTGCTTTTCTCATGATAGAGTTCTCAGGAGATCTGGTTGCTTGATAAGTGTGTGGCACATCCCCCTTCACTCTCTCTCTCTCCTGCTTCACAGTGGGAAGACATGCCTTGCTTCCCCTTCGCCTTCCACCGGGATTGTAACTTTCCTGAGACCTCCTCAGCCATGAGGAACTGTGAGTCAATTAAACCTCTTTTTTTCATAAATTACCCAGTTTCACATAGTTATTTATGGAAGTGTGAGAATGGACTAACACAATGTGTGATATTTAGGAAGTCCAACATCTAAACCGTTAGAGCTCTAGATGGAGAAAATAGAAAAATGATGATGAAATCATCACTAATTGCAAATAATTAGAAAAAATTCGGAATGGAAAAATGTGGAACAACCCCACCTAAGTGCCCAAAACAATAAATAAATAAATAAATAAATAAACTAAAGTTTGTGAAATTTTGTAATACCGATAATAAGAAGGCCTTGAGATTTAAAACTCTTTGAGACTCAGAACATCATCTTAGTTGAAGAGCAATTTGCAAGATGCAAGAGATGAAGTAATGCTTTATAAATTTTTGTTGGAATTATTTTCAACCTAGAATTGTACACCCAGCCAATCCATTAACTAGATGTGCATGTACAATGGAAACTTTAGGACACTTTCCAAGCACCTCGTGGTATGCAGAATAATGGACTTCCAAAACATGTCCATGTTCTCATCCCTGGAATCTGTGAATATGTTACTTTAAATAGCAAAGGAAAATTAGTTGCAGATGGAATAAAGTTTACTAACAAGCTGTCCTGGGAGATATGGAGAGTATCCTAGATTATCCAGATAGACTCAGTGTAATCACAAAGGTCCTTAAAAGTAGAAGTGGGGTGCAGAAGAGGAGGTCAGATGTAATGTGAGAAGAATCCAGTCCACCGTTGCTGGCTCTGAAGAGGGAGGAGAAGGTCACCAGTCAAGGAATGTGGGGAGCCTGCAGACACTAGAATAGACAGAAAAAAGTGATATTCCCCTTGATTTTAGCCCAATGAGATCGAAGTCAGACTTCTAAACTACAGGACCACCTGGTAACACATCTTTGTTGTTTAAGCCACTAAATTTGCAGTAGTTTGCTACAGAAAAAAATAGAAAATGAATACATATGCTTTTGTGAGAACCTGCAGTAAGATTGTCTCCACTAAAATGGGAGAATAAATCAAGAACAGGAGACCTAGGATACAGGTCAATACGGGCCCTATGACACAGGAGAAAGGGAAAGAAAAGGTAATTCCCAAGATGGCTGCAGAAGAAAATTTCAAGACAACGTTTGTGGACCAAACCTAGAGACTGAATAGACCAATCTGAAACAAGGGGATAAAAGGCACTTGGATGGAGCTGGAAGCCATTATCCTCAGCAAACACAGCAACAGAAACCCAAACAGCACGCTCTCACTTATAAGTGGGAGCTGAACAATGAGAACACATGGACACAGGGAGGGGAACAACACACACTGGGGCCTGTAGGGGTGAGAGGGAGAGCATGAGGATAAATAGCTAATGGATGCTGGGATTAATTCCTAGGCGATTGGTTGATACATGCAGTGAACCACAATGGCACATGTTTACCTATGTAACAAACATGTATGTCCTGCACATGTATCCTGGAACTTAAAACAAAATTTTTAAAAAGGCACTTGAAGGATTCAGAGGAAAAAAGTAATTAATAGATTATTTGACATATTTGATCATGCAGAAAATTATAGCAAGATATTTTTAACAGAGTTATTAAATTGTGTGTCAAGAGTTAGCCAGATATTTAAAGAAAACTAAGCAAAAAGTTGTGAAAAAAAGGAAATTCACTCACCCACAGTACAGTACTTGAGTAGAACCTATGTAGTCATAATAATAATGAAGACATTATATACATTTTGCCAAAAATTGTGATCCATCTATTATAAGAGAATGATTAGGAGGAAAAGGAGTAGGGGTAAAAGCTAGAGACTTAATTCCCTTAAACAGAAATCAATAGATAGTATTTAACATTTATAAGTCAAAACATAGCAGTCTACACATATTATTTGGAGAAATAGATTGTTATTTCATAATAGGGGGATATAGAACAGGTAAAATTATTTTATAGTAGGGGGACATAGAATTAGTATACTGCAATTTTTTGTTTTAATCTTCAACACTTTTTTAACCTTTTAAGCTATGTGTATGTGTTAATAGATTAAAAATTAAAATAAATGTTAAAAAGAAAATGTATGGTAATTTATAGCTAAAATATTAACAGATAAACAGCAATATCATAAGGAAAATTATGAGGCCCCATCTGCCATCACCAGACCTCACCCTCATCTCCTGATTTGTTTTTCTCCGTAGCATTTATCCACAATTACTACCATAAATACTCTACTCACTTATTTGCTAATTGTTTTCTCAGATCATTGGAATGTAACATTCATGAGGAGATAGATTACATAATTTCACCACCATTGTATTTCTAGAACCTAAAACAATGTCTGCTACATAGAAGGCATTCAAATAGAAATGAATAAATGAAATTTTAAAAACTTTGCTGTAGTATTTTTTAAACATTACAAATATTTATTACTTTAAAATTAGAAAAAGAAGTCTATTTTTTCATGTAAGAAAAAGAAAAAGTGCTATCTAGGAAGAAAACAGGGGAGTGAGGTGGATGACGCAGTGGAGCTTGCGGGTTTTGTTTCATTGCTTTGAGAGACTAAGGACATGGAGCATGGAAAATGCACATGGGTCTGTGAAAGTCCAGAAGTTGAGCTAACAAAGGAGGATCCAGGAAACCACGTCAGAATAGGATTTTGTATTCTCACCTATCTAATTAAGTAGAGAGTGGATGCAGTTGGTGCAATAGTTGGGAAAGAAGGGACATGCCTGGATTTCCCCTATTAGTTATGCAAAGTTAGGTAGGTAAGTGAATGCTATGTGACGTGTGTGTGTGTGTGTGTGTGTGTGTGTGTGTGTGTGTATTTTATCCAGTCTCTAGTTTACTCCACTGGGGCATGGGTTAACATCACTGAAAGTATATCAATAGACCAACAACCTCTGTTCCTACATAACATCAGTCAGAATACCATTTAAAGGTAATTTAAAACACCTAGTCACCATTTCTACCTTCCCTACATCAGTCCCAACTATTTTCTGTCTCTGCTTAACTGTCTGGATTCCTGGATGTACTCCACAGATAATTTAGCCAGCATCCCCAACTTACCCTAAAGCATTTTTTTCAGTTGTTAGAATCCTTCTAAAGAACATCCATTGCTCCCCAAACACCAGAATTGTTTCAGTGTAGAGAGCAACGTGATTTGGCATTAGAGGTTGTCATTTATCCCGCTGTGCTCCAGTTCTCTTGCTCTACATAATCTCGAGAACTTTCAGTAGCAAAAACTCTCATATCAGTGCTACCCATTGCCAGCCCTATTCAGCTACCTAGGAGCTTCTTCCTGTATTACTTGTGGTCTGAAATTAAAATTTCAAATTCTTCCTACTGCCGTAATTTTTTTCCCCCCAGATTAGAGAAAAATGATTGGTAGAAATAGCATGTTAGATATCTTTTCACCCAACCATACAGAAAGCCTTGTCTACAGTCCATCATTTGTAAGTTTGTCTTTAGGTAAATGTTGCTCATGCTAAGGCTAAAGTTCTTTGCCATAAATACTAAAAATAGTTCATTTTACCTTACTTTTGGATTTTTACTGAACTTTTTTCAAAACATAGTTTCTTAAAAGAGCTGTACTTATAGTTCTCATTCATTAAAAAATATTTTAAACAATCTATAAGTTTGAAAACTAAATGAAAATGATTTCATTACCCACCCTCCCTTACTATACTGATATCGTTGCCTCCCAATACATAAAGAAAAAATGATTTCATTACCCACCCTCCCTTACTATACTGATATCATTGCCTCCCAATACATTAAGAGCACCTTAGATCATTTTATAGAAGGATACTAGAAAAGTATCGCAATCATAAAAAAGGAGGCAGACTCCAAGAAAGTAATTGTAATGGCGGAGCCCTAAGGTATAATCTTGTTAAAGTCATTGTTGAAAGACGCTATTACCAATTTAACATTTATGGCTTAATTAAATTATTAATTTTACTCACTATAACAGGGGAATTACATACATATCATAAAGGTGACATCATTGTAAAAGTGTATTTGTGATATTTCTAATGCTTTATATACTCTTTAAAAAAAAGAAAATATACAGCAGTAGTTTGGGCTGGCCAAACAGGTTCCAACTGGGTGTCCCTTGATTATTGTTGATGCACTACTATAGATATGTTGCTTATGCACACACAATCTAAAAAAGCCAATGTAAGTAATGGTTCTTTCAGATGTACAGTACATCTTCCATGAGGTTCTTCATGGCAGCAAATGATTGGACTGTACGTATATGAAAATCTTGGAGATGTACCCTAACTTCCCATTAAACCAACTTTCTTTCTTTATATATATAAAAAATATATAATATATACATATTGTATATAATATATATTATAAACATTATATATTATATAATATTACATATAAAATTATATGTAATATAATTATATAACATATATTATGTTATAAATATTGTGTGTATATTATACTTTAAGTTCTGGGATACATGTGCAAAATGTGCAGGTTTGTTACATGGTATACACGTGCCATGGTGGTTTGCTGCACCCATCAACTCGTCATTTACATTAGGTATTTCTACTAATGTTATCCCTCCCCCAGCCCTCTACTCCCCGACAGGCCTGAGTGTGTGATGTTCCCCTCGCTATGTCCATGTGTTCTCATTGTTCAACTCCCACTTATGAGTGAGAACATGCAGTGTTTGGTTTACTGTTCCTGTGTTAGTTTGCTGAGAATGATAGTTTCCAGCTTCATCCATGTCCCTACAAAGGACATGAACTCATCCTTTTTTCATGGCTGCACAGTATTCCATGGTGTATATGTGCCACATTTTCTTTATCCAGTCTATCATTCATGGGCATTTGGGTTGGTTCCAAATCTTTGCTATTGCAAATAGTGCTGCAATAAACATATGTGTGCATGTGTCTTTATAGTAGAATGATTTATAATCCTTTGGGTATATACCCAAAAATGTGATTGCTGGGTCAGGTGGTATTTCTGGTTCTAGATCCTTGAGGAATCGCTACACTGTTTTCCACAATGGTTGAACTAATTTATACTCCCACCAATGGTGTAAAAGCATTCCTATTTCTTCACATCCTCTCCAGCATCTACTGTTTCCTGACTTTTTAATGATCACCATTCTAACTGGTGTGAGATGATATCTCATTGTGGTTTTCATTTGCATTTCTCTAATGACCAGTGATGATGAGCTTTTTTAAAATTTGCTTTTGTTGGCTGCATAAATGTCTTCTTTTGAGAATTGTCTGTTCATATCTTTCACCCACTTTTTGATGGGGTTGTTTTTTTTCTTCTAAATTCGTTTAAGTTCCTTGTAGATTCTGGATATTAGCCCTTTGTCAGATTGACAGATTGCAAAAATTTTCTCCCATTCTGTAAGTTGCCTGTTCACTCTGATGATAGTTTCTTTTGCTGTGCAGAAGCTCTTTAGTTTAATTAGATCTCATTTGTCAGTTTTGGCTTTTGTTGTCATTGCTTTTGGTGTTTTAGTTGTGAAGTCTTTGCCCATGCCTATGTCCTGAATGATATTGCCTATGTTTTCTTCTAGGGTTTTTACGGTTTTAGGTCTTAAATTTAAAAGTCTTTAATCCACTTGAGTTATTTTTTGTATAAGGTGTAAGGAAGGGGTGCTGTTTCAGTTTTCCGCATATGACTAGTCCGTTTTCTCAACACTATTTATTAAATAAGGAATCCTTTCCCCATTGCTTATTTTTGTCAGATTTGTCAAAGATCACATGGTTGTAGATGTGTGATGTTATTTCTGAGGCCTCTGTTGTGTTCCATTGGTCTATATATCTGTTTTGGTACCAGTACCATGTGGTTTTGGTTACTGTAGCCTTGTATAGTTTGAAGTTAGGTAGCATGATGCCTTCACATTTATTGTTTTGCTTAATTGTCTATACGAGCTATACGAGCTCTTTTTTGGTTCCATATGAAGTTTAAATTAGTTTCTTTTTCTAATTCTGTGAAGAAAGTTAATGGTAGCTTGATGGGGATAGCATTGAATCTATAAATTACTTTGTGCAGTGTGGCCATTTTCATGATATTGATTTTTCCTATCCATGAGCATGGAATAGTTTTCCATTTGTTCGTGTCCTCTCTTATTTCCTTGAGCAGTGGTTTGTAGTTCTCCGTGAAAAGATCCTTCACATCCCTTGTAAGTTTTAATCCTAGGTATTTTATTTTCTTTGTAGCAGTTGTGAATGGGAGTAAACTCATGATTTGGCTCTCTGTTTGTCTATTATTGGTGTGTAGGAAGGCTTGTGATTTTTGCACATTGATTTTTGTATCCTGAGACTTTGCTGAAGTTGCTTATCACCTTAAAGAGATTTGGCGCTGAGACGATGAGGTTTTCGAAATATACAATCATGTCATCTGCAAACAGAGACAATTTGACTTCCTCTCTTCCTATTTGAATACTTTATTTCTTTCTCTTGCCTGATTGCCCTGGCCAGAACTTCCAATACTATGTTGAATAGGAGTGGTGAGAGAGGGCATCCTTGTATTGTGCTGGTTTTCAAAAGGAATGCCGCCAGCTTTTGTCCATTCAGTGAGATATTGACTGTGGGTTTATCATTAATAGTTCTTATTATTTTGAGATACTTTCTATCAATACCTAGTTTATTGAGAGTTTTTAGCATAAAGCAGTGTTGAATTTTATTGAAGGCCTTTTCTGCATCTATTGAGATAATCATGTGGTTTTTGTCATTGGTTCTGTTTATGTGATGGATTACGTTTACTGATTTGTGTATGTTGAACCACCTTGCATCCCAGGGATGAAGCTGATTTGATCATGGTGGATAAATTTTTTGATGTGCTGCTGGATTCAGTTTGCCAGTATTTTATTGAGGATTTTTGCATCAATGTTCATCAGGGATACTGGCCTGAAATTTTCTGTTTTTCTTGTGTCTCTGACAGGTTTTGGTATCAGGATGATGTTGGCCTCATAAAATGATTTAGAAAAGAGGCCCTCCTTTTCTATTGTTTGGAATAGTTTCAGAAGGAATGGTACCAGCTCCTCTTTGTACCTCTGGTAGAATTCAGCTGTTAATCCATCTGGTCCTGGGCTTCTTTTTTTTTTTTTTTTTTTTTTTTTCTTGTTTGGTAGGCTGTTAATTAGTGCCTCAATTTCAGAACTTGTTATTGGCCTATTCAAAGATTCAAATTCTTCCTGGTTTAGTCTTGGGAGGGTGCATGTGTCCTGGAATTCATCCATTTCTTCTAGATTTTCTAGTTTATTTGCATAGAGATGTAAATAGTATTCTCTAACGGTAGTTTGTATTTCTTTCAATCCTTCATGTACATAATGAGACTGAAAGAAGAGAACACTAGAACTCAGATCTTGTTATGTGTATGAGGAACGAAGGTGAGAGAAGCAAAGTTAAATGGAGGGAACCGAAACTGGTGAGTAGTGCTGCTCCAGGAGAGAGGAGAAAGATCCCAAAGTGCTTGACATTAACCTCAGGGTTTGCTGGTTAAATAGGGGTCAGTTGTAGCTGTATCATCCAATCAAGTAAAGGTAGCATTATGGGGTTCTCAAACAACGCTGAGAAGTCCTGGGATAAGGAAGAGCTTGTGAGAAGAGGGGTAGACACTAGAAAATGGGGACTGATAGAAAGAGATGCATCAGTGAGGTAATAAAAGAGTAACTCTGGATATAAAAAGGCATTCGTGCATGATGCAAGTACTGCACCTGTGTTCCTAACTACAATGGCCATAAAACACTTCAGATGGAAACAAGCCCATGACCTTACATGTTTCTATAGTTAAATTATCAATGTATGTCAAAAAGGATACATGAAGTAAGTATTAAAGGAGCAGTCTATTTCTTTTGAATAATACATATTCTAATGGTAAATGTCCAGAGCTTTCTTACCTCTACAAAGATGAAGCAGGGGAAAATTGTGTCGCTTCTACTAAACTCTTGGCTTTGATGATTTGGAAACATATTTTCCTGTTGGGATAGGAGGAAAGAATACAATGATTTTGAAATCCAGTTTGTACACGGCTACATGCGCTGTGGAAGCTGAATAAATTCTAATTACAAAGCTAACTTTGTCTTTACCAGGAACTGACATCTGGCATCCTGAGTAATTGTTTGAAAACATCAATATCTTCCATTTACATTACATCTAGCATCTACAAGGATCCTTCCTTTTTAAATGTTCCCTCTGACTTGAGAGATCATCAAACATTTTCACTACTACCTTAGTTCACACATAATCAGATAACAAACATTTGACTATATCTGTTGGACAGAAACACATTTGACTAGCAACAGTATGTTGGAGTTTACTGGGTACCATGGCAACATCATCCTCTACAGCTCTGCACCTGTCCTTCCCCTAGTTCCACCACAATTTTAAGCATTTTCTTAGATGGACTTTTATTAATAAACTTGTCAATAACCCCTCCAAAGGTATTCCTGCCCCCAAGATTATGGGAAGGAGAAAGAGGTTCTGAAACCTAAGCTGCAGCAGAAACTCAAAATCCAAGGAGTTTCCATACTATCCCTGCTATATAGTTTAAAATTTTCAAAATAAAATGTTCTTAATATGAAATACCTGATTTAGGTATACATGGGTCCAAACAGTAGAATCATCTACACAGAATTATCAATTAATACTTTGATTATGATCTTTAAGAAAAAAATACACAAGTAAATAGTTTGACCTCCTTTCAAACAGCCAAGTAGGCAACACCAGAAGACCTTACAGAGTTAAAATTAGATGTTTATATGGAATCAGTAGCAGAGAATGATGTGCAAAAATGAATATGATTCTATAACCCATCAAAACAGAAAACATACATAAATTCTTCTGTAGAAGAAACTGAAGTGGTCAGTGTATTAGTCTGCTTTTGCACTGCTAATAAAGATAAACCTAAGACTGGGTAATTAATAAAGGAAAGGGTTCCACATGGCAGAGAAGGCCTCACAATCATGGTGGAAGGCAGAGGAGAAGCAAAGGCATTTCTTACATGGCAACAGGCAAGAAGAAGTGCATGTGCAGGGGAACTGCCCTTAATAAAGCCATCAGATCCCGTGAGATTTATTCACTATCATGAGAACACCACAGGAAAGTCCTGCCCCCATTATTCAATTACCTCTCACTGTGTCCCTCCCACAACATGGGGGAATTGTGGGAGCTACAATTCGAGATTTGGGTGGGGACACAGCCAAACCATATCAGTGAGGAAGTGTAATTTTTTTTTTCCGGTATTGCAATATCATGACCAGGATGCTGATGTATGCAGTATTCTAAGTTCAATTTGCTATGAACATTTGAGATCAGCCTCCTTACTGAGAGGAGCCAAAGCACTGCTCTCTCTTCATAGTTCAGTAGTTTTCAATAGAATGTTTCACTTCAGAGGATATTTGGAAATGGTATATGGAAAGTGGGTTTTCATAATGAGTTAGACCCTTTATTGATAGGTAGGCACAATGACCAAGGGTGTTACATGCTCTACAGTGTACAGGACAGTTCAACGTGTAGTAAAGAATTGTTCCCATATCCTGCCCTATATTCTAATGCCCTATTTTGAAAATATGTTCAGTTATTATAATAATAAGAGTATAAAAACATATATGAAAATCCTGGTAATTTAAAAGAAGGCTGTAATTCATAGGGAAGCTTAAATGGAAAAGAGCAATGGTTTTGCAATTATAAAAATTATACTTACATGGAACATATTGTCACCAAAAATTATTCCCCATTACATACTTAATTTAAGAGGTTTTCATTGCATGGTGCAGTAATGCAGTTATGACAAAAGCAAAGAAGTGATCACAGATATGTAATATTTAAAGATGTAAGGTTTTCAAGATATAAGACTTTTAAAAGATTCATATCTAATACAACATTATCTAGCTAGTGAAGTTTATGCCATGCTTGAGCGTGACATTTGGATTTTATTAATAGATTCATTTTAAAACATTTTGTTTTACTTCTTTATATGTATGCTTTAATTTTTGAGCATAATGATAAATCTGTGCGACGACAATTAGATATCTAAATTATCCATTTATTTTGGGGATGCACATATTTTTCAGTTTTACTCTGACACTTTCACTACAGTCTTGGAAAGAAATGGTAAGGCTGAAGAAATGGGCTCATGGAAAAGTGACCTGTATTCCCAGGGGCAATTGAACAGAGGGTGAATGGAGCTGACACAAGAGAAAGTAGTTGGACTTTGGGCTTTATTGCCAGCACTATACTTGAGACAGCCACTTTTCCAGGCTACAACATCCAAGAAGCAAGAGAATGTAGGGAGGGAGACTTCAGTGAGGACTGAAGGGATTGGAAGAGATGGAGGTGTTTCTGAACTTCCTTGCAAATCACTTTCATATAAGCCTTGGAAGAAAAGTAGAGCTGACTGTGAAGTAGTTCTACATTAAAAGATTAATCCTAACTGACGATGATGAAAAACAAACAAAATGAGAGCCCCAAAAATTTAAGATGAAGGAGAAAAAGGTGGGAGAGAGAGGGAGAAGCTAATGACTCAGACTCTTACTTCAGCTGTGGGTCATGTAGCCCTTAGACACCTGCTACACTGCAAGTGTTGTCAGCCTGTGTCACCCAGGACGTTCATTCCCGTAGCCTCCCTCTCTTCTCCCCACATGTAACACAATGTAATATTTCACAGAATTTAAAATGTACAGTGAATGAGTGATGAAAAAGGAAATGTGATATTTATTAAGCTGGAATGAAAATAAGGATTGATGCTACAAGGTCATATTGCAAACATCATTTTAAGTATTTTTAGATCTTAGTATAAGGTATCAGGGACCTCCTTTGAAAATGAAGACATTATTCTTCAGCTCTTGATGCTGTCTTTTGGAGAGCTGGAGCAAAAGTAAGGAGGAGTTTTTGATAACTTTTGTACACTGATTTGTCATACTGCTTATGACACTATACATCTTAATCTATTTTTTTTTAAATTTTGTACAAGTTACCCATGCCTTTGGGATTTAAATAAAGTCAAAAGGTGAATAGAACCAGAACATGTCCGTAAGGGATGAGCTAACCATAAATAAAAGGCCACTGTTGTCTAATGTGTACAATGTTTTAGAACCAAAAAAAATATTTTTGTACTTTTAAATAGGCCAAGACAAATTACTGCTGGTGTGTTTTGTTTTGTTGACATACTTTTCAGAAATGGTTCAGACTTGTTTAACTTATTTAATGTATTCCATTATATGTGACAAGGCTAAGACCTAAATAAGCCCATCCTTGAACTTTAATTGCTGTTTGAGAGCCATTTAATTTTCTGAACTTGATTGTTTCTTCACACCGCATATATGGGCAGTAGTTATAGACGTGTCGACAAATTCTATGATGGTCCTCCTTTTAAGAAGTGAAGCCTAGTTCCCCTCTTCTTAACTGTGGCCTGAACTTAGTGACTCACTTCAAATGGATAACATATAGCAGAAATGATAGTTTAACTTCAGAGACTGGGTCATAGAAAGCACTGTGGCCTTTTGTTCCCTGGCTCAGTCTTAGATTTCTGGGTCTAGAGAATGTCAGCTGCCATGCTGTGAGGAGAGAACCACATGGCTAGGAATTTTGACTCCCTGCCACAAGCCAGTGAGGAAGTGAGGCCCCCTGCCAATAGTCGTGTGAGGAAGGAACCTTGGAAACAGATCCTTCATCCACAGCCAAGTCTTCAGATAACAGCAACTTCTGCCAATGTCCTGACAGCATCAACGTGAGAGACCTTGAATCAGAACCACCCAGCTAATCTACTCCCAGATACCTGGACCACAACATCTGTGAGATGTTCACTGTATTAACTTATGCCATCAAATTTTGGGGTAATATTTTGCACAGTAATAGATAACTGCTGTAAGTATTGTCGGTGATGCATTAGCATATTGGATATCAGTCAAGATGAAAGTTGTTTTGGTTTGTTTTTTGTCTGTGTGTGTTTTGTAAAGAAATAACCATCCTGGGAAAGGGAATCTCCAACAGTAATCTTAGTAGTGGTTCCTGTGTTTTACTGTTTGCTCATGATCCACTCACTTATTTTCTCCCCAACATACATACTATCATGTCTGTCTTGACCTTTCTAGTTTGGTCTCAGGTTGTTATCATGAAGGGCACAACTGGTTGAGAAATGGCGAGGTTTTAGATGGGGTCAGGTGAAAGGCAAACAGTGAAGGTAAATCTCAAGTGAACGCGTGCAAAGGAGACAAAACCGGAAAACCCAGTGTTGGCTGTAAATTATTTCTAAACTGAATCATGTGGAGTCGTGCTTTTCTAGGTCAAAGCTGGTTGAATATTAGCACTTTCATCTGGTGCTTTCCTTTGGTATAACTAAAGACTAATCCTTGTTGACTCTATAGCATCTGAAAAAATAAAAAGTTAAATACAGCATCTAAAACAACAAAAAAGAAAAAAAAATAGACAGGAAAGAAAGTAGAAAGGAAGGAAGGGAAGAAACAGACAAGCTGGTTGGTCAATTCCTTGCAGGAGGTACAGTGTCCGATGACTGCCTGAGTCCTAGCTTTATCAATCACTATGAACCTTGTGCAAGCCATTTAGCCTGCATGGTTCTCAATTTTCTCATCTATTTCATGAGTGCAATAATAATACCTACCACACAAGTTAATGTTGAGGCTCAAATGCAATACTGTGTATGAAGAGGACTTTTTAAAGTACTGTCCACTCCATCTAGGCTGTGAATATGGAACCTGATCCTCCAGAGCTGAATTCCCAACCAAATGGATTAATTGCACACTCCTGTCTCAGAAACTATGTCTGAGATACATGTGATACAAAAGAAAAAAGGGAGACTATATTTTCTAGGTGTTATGAGCTGAATTGTTTTCCTCTAAAATTTTTATGTGGAAGTTCTAACCCCTGGTACCTCAAAATGTGACTGTATTTGGAGACAGGGCCTTTAAAGAGGTAATTAAGTTAAAATAAAGCTGTTAAGATGGACTTTAATTCAGTTTTCTGGTCCCCTTATAAGAAGAGGTGATTAGGACACATGCACATACATAAAGAAAATCATAGAAAATGACTACCCGCAAGCCAAGAAGAGAGTTCTTGGAAGAAACCAACCTGCTGATGTCTTGATCTCAGGTATCCACCCTCTAGAACTGTGAGAAAATGAACCACTGTTGTGTAAGCAACCCAATCTGTGGTACTACGTTATGGCAGCCCTAGCAAATTAATACATTAGGTAATAGCTACAAGGTGGTAAGAGTGGGGGCTTACATGCTATTTCAGATTCGATACTTATCTATATACATTTGGTACTAGCTGGTATCTGGGTAGCAGTTGTGTGGTGATAAAAGATGATGAGATTCTGGGGGGAAATCCTAAGAACTGTTACTAGCTGTGTAATCTTGAAACAATTGCTACAAAATAGACAAAAATTTGAAAGAATTATTCAAGTTATTTGAATGTAAGTTATTCTGGAAGGTTTTTTTTTTCTCACTTAGGGGAAATTTAAAAATTTTTCACATGGAAAATAATATACACAGAAAAACCTACTTAATTTGCACATAGCTTAACTTGGCAAATTTAAATTCTAGAATCATTTTCCTTGTGGGTGTGAATTGAATGCTAATTAATGTTAATATTAGCCTCAGAAAAACATAATTAGGAAGGTAAATCTGCTGCTTTTCCCATCCCCCAAACCCAATAATGTATCCCGTTAGCAATTATTTAGGGGAAGATCAGAAATTTGGACAACTTCACTACCTCTATTCATCATTAGTGCAAAAAATGGACAGGGAAATGGGCAGCATTACTATTTTTGTAATACTATTTTATTCTTAAAGTATGTGAATATCAGCAGAAAAAGTCACAATGTTTTCAAGGCAAAATTAATGTAATTGTGTTGCACCAATGCTATTCTGTTATTGCCAGCGATCCCTACAATATTATTCTACATTTTATTACCATTTATATATTGTTTTAATACCATCTTCTGTACTGATTGATTTACATTAATTGTCCACTTGTGTCCCAAGCACTTGCATAAACATGAACGCACCTTCTACAATACAATAACCGCATTGGAGATTGACTGTAGCTTCTATTGAGGAATTTCCAAAAAGAGATTAAAATCTTCAATAACTCCAATAACTTTGTGTGCTCTAGAGTACTACTATAATGGGTTTGTCTAATTTCAGAGAATATTTGGCTCACTTATCTTTTCACCAGCCCGTAGTCATTAAACTGGTAGCTTCTATGATGCATTTTCTTGGAGAGGAGAGGGGAGGGGGAAAACCTAAACATAAAAGTTTCCTTTTTGTAAAGTTCTAACCTTGATTTTTAAATTACGAGGTTTTAAAATAATAAGTGAATGTGTTTGCTTTTCAGCAGGTAAGGAAGCAGCATGTAAAAACCTACTGGTTTCAGAGTGAGAAAAGTGACTGAGAGCAGCCTGAGCTCCAGGAGGAATGCAGGCCCAGAGAGACAGGAGCACAGGACCTGGGTCATGTTGTTTAAAGTTACTTTGTTCCTATCTTTTTCACCCACGATCTTCATGTTCTTCGAATCTGTGATACAAGGAACGACAGGTAGCCAAACAATACTTATGTTATTTTACTGTGAATTCTTGGTAAACAACTTTGGTACAGCCTCTTCTTTTCCTTTAAAAACCTGCTTATAACGGTTGCTAATTGGTGTGTATATTCAAGGGCACTTAGATCTATGCTTCCAGGTTGCAATCCTCAAGCTTGGCCCAAATAAACTCTCTGCTTACATTAATTTTGCCTCAGCTTCCTCCTTTTAGGTTGACAATAGTGAGTCCTTAAATATGACAAAAGTGTTTAAAAACTGACTCTCCCAGGAAAAGGCTATTATTCCCTTGTTATTCCAACAATTTTGAACATAAAAGTGGATCACTTAGGAAAGGCTTAAAACTTTCATGACTTTACTTATCCATTTGTGATGAATTCAGTATATAAATTAAAGGACTAAATTAGAAGACTAAAATCACAATAGTTTAAACAAAACAAGGAATTGTATTTCCGACTTAGTAAGAGTCCACGTGTACATAGTCTAGGGCACGTAAAGCTGCCCAGTGCTGAAGATCTAGGCTTCTTCTGTCATGTTACTCTGTCATTCCACAGTGTCTCCTTCATCTAAGTAGCCCAATATGGCTCATTTTCACCAGGTTTGCTTTCTGGGAAACAAGAATGAGAAAAGGGGTGGGAGGAAAGTATGTCCTATCCTTTTAAGGATATATGAACATCACTTCCAGACTGGCCAGACCATATTCAAAAGGCCACAGCCAACTACCCATGAGGCTGAGAAATCTGTCCCACTGCAATTTCTTATATACAGAAGAAGTTAAGGGATGAGCAAGTTCTTCCACCTGAAAGAATAGGTCAATTCCTTTTTTCTTTAGAAATCTTAGTTCAGAATCCAGAAATTCCACAAACACCATGTCGGAAACTGAGGCCATGTCCTTAGGCTTTGTGTGATATTCAATAGCCCACTGTAAAATGTGGAGCAGCATAGCCGATATCCAGCAGTATACCTTGGCTGCTTCACAGTGAATCAGAAAGTCTCCCCACGCATTTCAGAGCTGTGGTCATGTAAGAGCTGTGACAGTATCCTTTTCTCTCAGTAGGAACAGAAATTGTGAGATAAACATAGGCTATAAAACTTTGGAGTGGAAAAAAGCACTTTAGGTGGTTACTGATCATTTCCACTTTCTTTTGGTCTAATTGAACTACTCTTAGTTCCTCTAGCAGTATGTTCATTATGGCAGCCTGAATTTACCATTACTAACACAGTTCTAATTTCTATTTCATCAGTTGGAAACAATTGCTTTTTTTACTGAATATAAAAGTATTTACTTCTCTTTATAAATGAGTGTAAAAAGAGAAAAAGTAAAAATATTGCATAATTTTACCATCCAGAGATAATTCCTGCTAGCATTTTCGTATATATTCCTCCAGATTTTGTCAATGCACAGGGACCATGAACTAGTAAGTTCATTACCGCACACTATCTTAAGTACATGCTATCATGCTATTTGGTAGCTATGATACTATTTCAAGTTTTAAGGGAAACTTGCTACGGGGGTTACTTGGAAATCCTCTGGCTTTCTTGGTGCTCTACTTCCTACATGTTCCATCAGAGTCTCATCCTTAACTATCCCATGGTAATCTATCACCTTGGTTTGGGGATGCTTAAAACTTTTATGACTTTACTTATCCATCTGTGATGAGTTCAATATATTAATTAAAGTCTGTGGAAAGGTTTGCTTTTCTCCAACATTCTGATTTGTAGTAACTCAGAGAATAGGTCTCATGATGCGACTACTCTGAGTCTTTCTCCCATGGGTCCTGAGTGCTTGTTGCTGGGCTGTTCACCTCCTGGCTGAGAAATATTCCATGTATTATTTATATAGCTACAGTCTCTTTGGCATACTCAAGAAAAGAAAGAAATTTTACTCTCCACTTTTTAACAGAAAAGTCAACCATTTATTAAGGATTTTACTGAAAAAATATCCTTATAGCTGATGATTAACTAACTGTATTAGTTTGTTCTCACATTGCTATAAAGACATACCTGAGACTGCATAATTTATGAAGGAGACAGGTTTAATTGACTTAGTTCCACATGGCTGTGGCAAACGAGTTCCTCATGGCAGAAGGCAAACGAGAAACAAAAGCACATTTTACATGGCAGCAGGGCTTGTGCAGAAGAACTCCCATTTATAAAACCATCAGATTTTGTGAGACTTATTCGCTACCACAAGAACAGGATGAAGGAAACCACTCCCGTGATTAAATTTTCTCCACCTGGTCCCACACTAGACGTGGGATTATTATAATTCAAGATGAGATTTGGGTGGCGACACTGCCATACCATATAACTAAGCTGTTACAGAGAAATTTTATGCCCACTCTTGTGTTTTATTTTCCTTATATTCTGAAACTTTTTTGGTGGGGATGGACAGAGTCTCACTCTGTTGGCCCAGGCTGGAGTGCAGTGGTGCAATCTCAACTGCTGCAACCTCCGCTTCCTGGGTTGAAGCAATTCTGGTGCCTCATCCTTCTGAGTAGCTGGGACTACAGGCATGCACCACCACACCTGGCTAATTTCCTATTTTGAGTAGAGATGGGATTTCACCATGATGGCCAGGTTGATCTTGAACTCTTGACCTCAAGTAATCCTCCTGCCTTGGCCTCCCAAAGCACTGGCATTACAGGCATGAGCCACTGCACATGGCCTATTCTGAAACTTTTTAAGTGAGGGATGTCTCATTGTGTTTTGCCATCCAGTGTTGCCATTGAAAAACATGTTGTTATTCAATTTCTTACTTCTAGAATAAAATAGTCAATTTTATTCTGTTTTTAAAATCTTATTTATTTATTTTTAAATTTTAAGTTCAGGGTTACATGTGCAGGATGTGCAGGTTTGTTACATAGGTAAACTTGTGTATGGGGGTTGATTGTAAATATTATTTCATCAACCAGGTATGAAGCCTAGTATTCATTAGTTATATTTCCTGCTTCTCTCCCTCTTCCCACCCTTCAACCTCCAGTAGTCCCCAGTGTGTATCGTTCCCCTCCATGTGGCCTTGTGTTCTCATTATTTAGCTCCCACTTATGGTAAGAACATGCAATATTTGGTTTTCTGTTCCCATGTTAGTTTGCTAAGAGTAATGGCCTTCAGCTCCATTCATGTCACTACAAAGAACATGATCTCATTCTTTGTTGTGGCTACATATTATTCCATTGTGTACATGTACCACATTTTCTTTGTCCAGTCTATTATTGATGGACATTTGGGTTGATTCCATGTCTTCCTATTGTGAATAGTGCTGCAATGAACATATGCATGCATGTGTCTTTATAATATAACAATTTGTATTCCTTTGGGTGTATACCCAGTTTATAACAATTTGTATTCCTTTGCGGTTACTGGGTCAAATGGTAGTTTTGTCTTTAGATCTTTGAGGAATCACCACACTACCTTCCACAATGGTTGAACTAATTTACACTCCCATCAACAGTGTAAAAGCATTCCTTTTTCTCTACAACCTCACTAACATCTGTTGTTTTTTGACTTTTTAATAATAGCCATTCTGGCTAGTATGAGATGGTATGCCATTGTGGTTTTGATTTGCATTTCTCTAATGATCAGTGATGTTGAGCTTTTTTTCATATGCTTCTTGGCCACACACATGTCTTCTTTTAAGAAGTGTGTTCATGTCCTTTGCCCACTTTTTAATGGTTGTTTGTTTTTATCTTGTAAATCGTTTAAATTCCTTGTAGATGCTGAATATTAGACCTTTGTCAGATGCATAGTTTGCAAAAATTTTCTCCATTTCTGTAGGTTGTCTGTTTACTCTGTTGGTAATTTCTTTTGCTGTGCAGAAGCCCTTTAGTTTAATTAAAACCCATTTATCAATTTTTGCTTTTGTTGCAATTGCTTTTGACGTTTTGTCATAAAATCTTTGCCTGTGCCTATGTCGTGAATGGTATTGCCTAGATTTTCTCCAATGGTTTTTATAGTTTTGGGTTTTACATTTAAATCTTTAATCCATCTTGAGTTAATTTTTGTACATGGTATAAGGAAGGAGTGTAGTTTCGGTTTTCTGCATATGGCTTGCCAGTTACTCCACCAACATTTATTGAATAGAGAGTCCTTTCCCCTTTGATTATTTCTGTCAGGTTTGTCAAAAATCAGATAGTTGTAGGTGTGCAGTTTTACTTCTGGGTTTCCTATTCTGTTCTATTGGTCTATCTGTTTGCTTTAGTACCAGTACCATGCTGTTCTGGTTACTGTAGCCCTGTGGTATATTTTAAAGTTAAATTGTGTAATGCATCCAGCTTTTTTTTCCTTTTTGTTTAGGATTGCCTTGGCTTTTGGGGCTCTTTTTTAAGTTTTATATGAATTTTAAAAATAGATTTTTCTAGTTCTGTGAAGAATGTCAGTGGTAGTTTAATGGGAATAGCATTGAATCTATAAATTGCTTTTGGCAGTATGGCCATTTTAATGTTATTCGTTCTTCCTATTCATGAGCATGAAATGTTCTTTCATTTGTTTGTTTCATCTTTGATTTCTTTGAACAGTAGTTTGTAGTTCTCCTTATAGAGCTCTTTCACTTCCCTTGTTAGCTGTATTCCTAGATATTATATTCTCTTTGTGGCAATTGTGAATGGGAATTCATTTATAATTTGGCTCTCAGCTTAATTGTTGTTGGTAAGTAGGAATGCTAGAGATTTTTGCACATTGATTTTGTATCCTGAGAAATTTCCGAAGTTGCTTATCAGCTGAAGAAGCTTTTGGGATAAGATAATTGTGTTTCCAAATATAGGATCACGTCATCTGCAAACAGGAATAGTTTCACTTCCTCTCTTCCTATTTGAATGCCCTTCATTTACTTCTCTTGCCTGATTGTTCTTACCAGAACTTCCAATACTAGGTTGAATAGGAGTGGTGAGAGAGGGCATTCTTGTCTTGTGTTGGTTTTCAAGGGAAGCACTTTCAGCTTTTGCCCATTCAGTATGATGTTGGCTGTGGGTTTTTCCCATATGGCTCTTACTTTGGAGTATGTCCCTTCAAAATCTAGTTTATTCATAGTTTTTAACATGAAGGGAAGCTGAATTTTATCAAAAGCCTTTTCCACATCTATTGAGATAATCATGTGGTTTTTGTCTTTAGTTCTTTTTATGTGATAAGTCACATTTATTGATTTGCATATGTTGAACCAACCTTGCATCCTAGGGATAAAGCCTGCTTGATCATGGTGAATAATCTTTTTGATGTGCTGCTGGATTTGGTTTGCCAGTATTTTGTTGAGGACTTTTGCATTGATGTTCATCAAGGATAGTGGCCTGAGGTTTTCTTTTTTTGTTGTATCTCTGCCATATGCTGGCTTAATAGAATGAGTTAGGGAGGTGTCCCTCCTTTTCAATTTTTTGAAATAGTTTCAGTAGGAATGGTAGCAGCTCTTCTTTGTACATCTGGTAGTATTCAGCTGTGAATCCATCCGGTCCTGGACTTTTTTTGGTTGGTAGACTAGTTATTATTACTGCCTCAATTTTAGAGCTCATCATTGGTCTGTTCAGGGATTCAATTTCTTCCTGGTTCAGTGTTGGGAGGGTTGATGTATCCGGGAATTATTTCATTTATTCTAGGTTTTCTAGCTTATGTGCATAGAGATATTTATAATATTCTCTGATGGTTGTTTGTATTTTTGTGGTGTCAGTAGTGGTGGTGTTGGAAATATCCTCCCTATTATTTCTGATTGTGTATATTATATGTATATTATACTTTAAGTTCTGGAATACATGTGCAAAATGTGCAGGTTTGTTGCATGGTATACACGTGCCATGGTGGTTTGCTGCACCCATCAACCCGTCATTTACATTAGGTATTTCTACTAATGTTATCCCTCCCCTAGCCCTCCACTCCCTGACAGGGCCCAGTGTGTGATGTTCCCCTCCCTATGTCCATGTGTTCTCATTGTTCAACTCCCACTTATGAGTGAGAACATGCAGTGTTTGGTTTTCTATTCCTGTGTTATTTTTGAGTTTTTTTGTGTTCTTGTGCTGATTCTTTCTCATCTTTGTGAACTTATCTACCTTCAGTCTTTGAAGTTGCTGATCTTTGGATGGGGTTTGGGTTTTGTTGTTGTTGTTTGTTGTTTTGTTTTGTTTACTTTTTCTTTTTAATATTCTGGCTACTTTTCTGCAGGGCTGCTATGATTTGCTGGGCATCTGCTCCAGTCCCCAGTCACTTTGGATTTTCCAGTACTGCTTCCCTGGGTTGGGGGAGGGTCCCCCCCACTCTGTGTTGCTTCTGGGTGGGCCACCACTCTGCCCTGACTTTCTCATTCTCTGGTTTGAACTGTTTTCCCCATCAGTCTCAATGTGAGAACCTGGATGTTTCAGTTGAGGTTGCTGTATTTACTTTCCCCTTTTGTTACTCTCGGTGAGGGCCATGCACTGTAGCTGCTTCTAGTCAGCCATCTTTGCTAGCTCCTCCAATTGTATTCTATTCTAAAATGCTTTCATAAGCTTTTAGGATCCTTCTTTCCAGCTTAAAAAAACTTAGGAGTATGGGCCTAAGTGTGGGTCTTTTTTTTTTTCTTTAACTTATATTGCTGGATATTTTTAATTTGAAGGCTTGCATTTTTTCTTATCTTTGGTAAATAGTCTTACATTTTTCCTTTGACTAATGTCTCTCCTGTATTCCTGTATTATCTCTGGTCTTTCTCTAGACATTCTTTTCTTTCTTTTAGCTACAGCTCAATAGACCTGAACATTTTTTTTTCAAAGTACATTTGGCCTCCTTATTTGATTTTCCATGTCTCATAACTCTCTTTTATATTCTTAATACTTTGTGCTTTACATTCTGGGACATTTTCTCTTATTGCATTCAGTATTTTTGTATTGTAGAAACATCCATATTGAGGCAAAAGGATATATAAGTTATGATATCCCTGCTTAGCAACATATACATTAAGAATTAGAAACTATAACTTTCCCAAGTAACATTAATTTGTCATCACCAAATTTTAAGTAATTGTCTACTGCAACTATGTAATCTCTCAGTTAGAATTGGCTTAGATCCAATCTTCAGGACCATAAAATAAACTAGAATTTCATGAATAATAGCTAAGTGAATATACCGAGGCTGAAATAACTTTAAAAATGCTAGAAAACTTAAAATGAAATATGAGTAATTTAAATTCAGTTGAGGTCATATACAGCAGAATTGAAACTACAGAAAGACAACTCAATGTTTGATTTTTAAAAATTAACATGTTATTCTAGAATACAGAAATTTAAAAAGGATTTGATATAAAATAGATATGTGAAACAGAAAAAAAGAGAATTACAATATATATTATTGATTTTTTTTTTTTAAGTAGAAATGGATTAAAGTTCAGGACCCACATCTGTTTCTTAATGTAGTTTTTCTCAGTAGCTGATATAGAAATAAGGACATTGAAGCTACTTGTTGGAAGAAATAGCAGCCATTGCTCTGTCTTTCTGGCTTCCCTTTTTTGCCTGCTTAGGGAGTTTTTCCAAACATTGATGAGGTGAGGGGAGCTCTGGGGCCACGGCAGCTGTTCAGCATTGGAAAGCCTTGCAAAGGAATCCTAGGACTGTTCACCCTAGACCTTGGGGTCAACATTTTTTTCTTTCCCATTTCCATATGTTCTAGATCCCTTTTTCTTGCCATTGGAGTAGTAAGAGGCAAGCCTTGGGAAGAGCAGACCCGTTCTTGACTTGTCAGGAGTCTACACTATTGTAGGCAAGAAATATTTATTCGTGTGATGATTTTTAACTCCTTGGAGAACTAGCACTAGATAGAGGTTAAAACTAAATTTAAGATAGTAGTTCATAATTTTAAAGTATTCCTTTGCCAATATTTTTCCCTAGGAAGAAATTATCTTTCTTTTGTGATGCTTAGAAACCTGTGACTACATAAGCCCAAGTGTGTTTGTTTAGGATCCTTGTTCCTGAGGCCTCTTTCTCTCTTAATATCTAGCATTTCCTTTTTAAGTGCTAGTTAAATACAAAGTAAATAGAGCAGATCATATTGGCATATAAACAGGGCTCGATATCTGATTAGCAAAAGACAAATTTTTTTCAGACTACATTTTTATTACAGAGACTGAGAATAGTGCAAGATCTCTGGGAATGGAGCAGGCATTTCAGAGATCTTCCATGGAAATGGTAGACCAAATTATATTGCATGAAGTATGGGGCTTTTGAGTTTGTGATTATTTCATTTAGTTTTCCTCCAACTTTTTTTGAGAAGAAGTCACATTCCTCCAGTAGTAAGAATATTTATTCTTTATCTGTTCCTTGGGAAATTGATAAATTCCACTATTCCTTCCCTCTGGGTCTCTAACATCCACAGTCACTGGATTATTTAATATCTACCAAAGACTCTAAATGGGGAAATAAAGCAGAGTGCCCTCTCAGACGTTTCTCAGTCAAGGCTCACAGATCACAAGAGACAGGATCTTGTGCCTAACTCAGTCCCAGAGATCAGGGCTTCTCAATGCTCAAACCAGAATCAACTGGAGAACATAAGGAAGGTGTGCATCAAAGATTCAAAGACAAGCCACATGCATCTTGAGGAATTAGTACAACTATGATGTTCTGTTTGACCTGAAAGAACACAGAAATTGATGAATTGATAAAGGAAAGAATAAAAACTTCTAAGGCAGCCAGTCTAGTGCTATCTGCTTCTGCTTAGCACTAACTTTCCCTAAAGCCCCACATGTAGAAAAGAAATCTTATTATTATGCTAATTTACGGGTGAAAGAAGTGAATCTTAGAGTAACTTGCCCAATGTCAAACAGCTAGTATCTGAGCTGTTGTGATGAATTACAAGGTTCATATACTTTCTAATATGCCATCACATCTCACAATTAAAATATAATGTGATAAGTGCTGGATGTAGGTAAGCCTGGGGAACTATGGTTTCAAGTATGCCAAGGAGGACAGTCATGAAATAGTTATCAAGGTCAGTGACTTATAAATTAAACACTCAGAATATGTTTATTTCCTAGAGTAGTGACTGTCACAAATAGGCTATCAAGGAGTATTATTCATAAGTGTAATTTTAAAAATATATATATGGGGCCAGATGCAGTGGCTCACACCTGTAATCCCAGCACTCTGGGAGGCCAAAGAAGGCGAATCACGAGGTCAGGAGTTCGAGAGCAGCCAGACCAACAAGGTGAAACCCCGTTTCTACTAAAAATACAAAACTTGGCCAGGTGTGGTGGTGGGCGCCTGTAATCCCAGCTACTCAGAAGGCGGAGGCAGGAGAATTGCTTGAACCTGGGAGGCATAAGTTGCAGTGAGCTAAAGTTGTATCACTGCACTCCAGCCTGCGTGAGAAAGTGAGACTCTGTCTCAAAAGTAAATAAATAAATAAAAATAAATAAAATTTTAAAAATATGATGCTATATTCAACAGAGTAAATGATACAATCAGGAGAACCTTAGTTTCCATGTTCAGAGAGCACACTTCTGGCGGAATCTCTCCTTCCATGGAGATACAGGAAATGAGAAGAAGGGATAACATGGCAGCAATGCAGATGACACAGCAGAACTCTCTTTATGAAAGAGAAAGAGTGCCTTTAGGAGAAATAAAGTATCTGGCCTGTATATACATGTTAATATTTGTTAGAATTTTTTTGTTGTTTGTTTTTTATTTGTATTTTAATCAAATGCTCCCAGATCAAGCAGGAAATTGTGGAGAGGATGATGAGAGCCCAGCTGCTGCCTCCAGGGAGGGATGAGTGGTTTTGCCAGCAGCTGGGAATCCTCATGTAACAGCTGATAGGTCAAGATCACAAATGGATAAATCCATCTCTACTCCTACTCCCATAGGATTTTAATTCATTGAGGTCTTAGTTTGTTTCTGACCCAAATAAAATGTACAGGACTCTCTTCTTACTTTTCTCCCTCATGTTTTATTTCCTGCTTTTCTTTTGTTTCTATGAATCATGTATTTGCAATAAAACTGGCTGATCTGAAAAATCCACGTACTCCAAAATGTAATTATTCCGTTCAACAACAGTCTTTTCATACATAAAGGCTTACTTCATCTTCCTATTGGGGTCACCCATCTGGCTATCCTGGTGAGAGAAAAAGCAGCTTTAACAAGAAGATTCTCTTTGGTCAGAGTAAATGAAAACTATCAAGAGAAAACTCAAGCAGGGTTCAGTGTAACTGACCGTGCAGTTTCCCTTTTTGATCTTTCCTCCACCCCCTCAGTAAGCCAATTCATTCTTCCAGGTGTGGAGCACTGAGATGAATCCTAGCACTGATCTGTAGCTCTTCTCTAGTATATCACAAAGTGTTTACAAGTTCATTTCCATCCAGCCATTGTCTATTGTCCTTGGACGGTTTTCCTCTTTTCATTTGTTACCCATTGTGCTTGTTTTGTTACTTGGTTTAATTTTTCTTTTATCAGATTCCATTATGTTTCTGTAACTCCCACTTTATCTCCCATTCCCTTTTAAACAGGCATCTAAGAGGAAACAACTGTGTTTGCTTCTGTAGAATATAGTGGTTATATTCATAAGATTAAAAAAAAAAATACAAGATCTCTGGTTTAGAAGTCTCTTAAAGAATAATGCTTATCATAAGGACAGTCCGTAAGTAAGTGTTCTGTAAACATTTGTTAAAAAAAATAAATGAAACAGACAGAAACTCAGTTTTTCTTTTTCCTCACTGTCAATCTATGCTGTCTTCAAAAGTTAACCCCTTCCAAATGCTATCCAGGCAAAACCCACAGAGCTACATGTATCTCTACCTGACAACCTTTGATATCAAACTTAATGGAGAAAGGATATTAATATATATCAGGTACCACCTACCAATATCAGGCTCCAAACTAAGTAGTTTTCACATGATATATTTAAATCCTCTCAAAATTTTCCCTTATAGAGAGAATAAAATAGTGACTCATAATCGTTAAGGTAAGATTTTCTCAGTTTGTATATAGAAAATCACAAACAATCGTTGCTTCCAACAGAACACCTAATGAATTTTTTGGAGAGAGCACAAAGAAATTATAATTTTTAATACCCGTCAGAGAGGTGAGATGCACAAAAACATTAAAGGAACTAAATCTCAGAGCTCTACAAGCTCCTCCTAGGAGAAAAGGCAACTCCTGATAAATTCATCCATAGAAACATAGTGGGAGAATATGCAGACCCAACATAGATGGTGAAATTTACAGGGTAAGGAGAAGCCAGCCAAACTTTTAAAGGGCACACACAGGCTGGCATGACGTTAAAATCTTGAGGAGCTCCAGATGCAGAGCGAGTTTGTATCCACCTGCCAATTCTTTCTCAGAGCAGAAGGTCAGAGAAAGATGTATAGAATGATGAAAGCTGGAAATAGGACTGGAGAGCACCGAAAGTTTCCTCTTAATGTTGAAAGCAAAACATATAGAGCACTAAGACATCATAAGATTTTTATGGGTGCCTATATCAGTCAAGTTCTGCTTGAACGAGAGTCCTAAGAGGGCCCTCAAATTACTTGGAACAAGTAGTGCCTTGAAATTTACTCAAACTGTAACCCCTCCCACATGCAGCTAAATTACAGATTAGAAAAAAGAACATACTCGACTAGGGGGATCAGTATCATTTACTTCAATCTCTATACCATCTCTGTTGAGGTGCTTTCAACCAGAAGTCATCTAACGTAGATCACAAAATGACTGTGGGCAAGGTCTGTGTCCTCTAAGTCAATTCCATTCTGTGTAATCCCAATTTGAGGTC
Source organism: Chlorocebus sabaeus (assembly GCF_047675955.1). NCBI lineage: Eukaryota > Metazoa > Chordata > Mammalia > Primates > Cercopithecidae > Chlorocebus > Chlorocebus sabaeus. The sequence continues at coordinate 37,448,060 of NC_132923.1, read as the reverse complement.
TCTTCATACAAAAATCCTGACATACATGTGGTCAAAATGGAATGAAATCTACACTGAAAGTCAATTCAGATGGAGAGGTTGGTAGATGCAAAGTCATATACAGGCATAGATGTTCTTTAGAGCCTTTTTGGTTGGATTTTCAACTAGTCTTGGTGATCCTATGTCCTTTCATTTTCCCTCCCAGATTCCAAATTTGCTACTTTTTTGATCCAATAGAGCAGGAGTCTCAAAAATCAAATGTCTTCTGTAACCAGGAAGGTAAACTAACTGTAATGAGCCAAATCAGCTGCTTAATGAGGCAATAGAGAGTAATAAGAAATGCAAACAGGCAAAGAGATGCAAAGTGATGCCATGCCAAAATGTGTTCAAATTCATGTATATTTTTAACAGTCTCCTGACCAAGAAAGATCTGTTTCTTACACCACCAGTTTGTCCTATGAAAAGAGTGGTTAAAAATCCACCGTTTTTGATGACAGACAAAACTGGTTTCAAGGTCTAGCTCTGCCACTTGCTGACAGTTTTAACTCAGGCCCTGTCATTGAGCACGACCAGTCTTAGATCCCATTTTAATCAAAGGAAAATAATAACACCTGCTGTATACGTTGTTGTATGGAACAAATAATGAGGGAATGTGTATAAATTGCTTTGAACAGCACCTGATACATAGTGAGTTCTCAATATACATGAACTATTATTAGTATGAATGAATCATGCTGGAAACATCTTTGCAAAATTATCACAGTAAGAGAAATCTGACATAGTTGACTCCATCTTGCTTCAAACCTCCAAGCTGTCCTTGGTCATTCCTGGGCATAGGCCATTCGGTTTATAGTTTATCCTTAAAGCAAGGATGATAATAGTGCTTCCCCAAACTAAATCACTTTTGTAAAACTAATAAAAGTCTCAAGGTTAGCATTATGAGAGGGACCTAAATTCTGATAACATGTAGGTATACTTTCTATAATTCCTTACTGCTCAGGAGTCATGTGGCCAGAGGTCACAAGATCTGTGACTTCCCCAATTCCTCCTGTAGATAACATCACTATTGTAGAGCCTGAGATTAGTCTTTTGAGATTTTTTTTTATCAGACTTTTGCATTCTTGCAACTAACAGACCCCACCTGGACATGTGACTCAAGACTCAACTGGTCCTGTGGCCCTACCCAGACTTAGTGTACAGAGATAATTTTCTATGCCCTTATGATTTCATCCCCAACCAATCAGCAGCACCCATTCCCTATCTCTCTGCCCACCAAATCGTCCATAGAAACCCCAACCTCTGAGACTTTGGGGAGGCTGATTTGAGTGATAAACCAGTCTCCCATGTGGCTAGCCTCATCTCAGTTAAAACCTTTCTCTACTACAATGTCACTGTCTAAGTGAATTGATAATTGTGCAGTGGACAGGAAGAACCCATTGGTCTATTATTATAACCAAGTTTTCCAAAAAGGTTTTACTGTTAAGTTTTCAAATGTATTCTTAATAGGATCTAGAAAGATTTATTTTAAAAGTTCCTGGGATTTTATTATTAGGATTTATGCTTGCAGTTATTCATACAAATATAGTATATATAATCATGCAAGAAATCAGAATATGCCACCCCAAAATATGCCTCTTTGCCATAAGAATTATTTTGAGCTGATTATTTTTAGAAATAGCAAACACATAAGAAGCCCTGAAAAGAGAGTAGAAATTACCCTTTTGTAAGAGCAATTTACATTTATAAAGGAAATCTGCATTTGTAAGGATGTCTCTCTTTCTGTATCAGCAGAAGGATGACTAAATCACCAGAAAATCTTATCAATGGAAAAGTAACCAATTTAAATCTGTGTAACAAACCTGACTCTTGTTTTACCCTACTTTTTCTGGTTACCTCCCTAACCAACCTTCCTTTACCCCCATTTCTTTGTTTCCTCTGAGGATGGTATTTAAGTCTCAATTCTAAGCTACCTCTTTGGGTATCTGCTACGTACAGTCATACACCACATAACAACCTATTAGTAAAAAATGAACCATGTATATGACAGTGGTCCTACCTTTGCTGAAAAATTCCATTGCCTACTGATGTCATAACCATCATAACATCACAGTGCAACACATTGCTCATGAGGACTAAACTCAGATTTTTATCTTGCCCAAATTCTTATCTAAGGGGTCTGGGAAGTCATGCCCTACAAATCATAAATTCTCATCAGATGAGTTTTATTTAACCCTATATATCTTGACTTACTTTTCCCACCCAACTCTGAGGCATAACATTACAAGACAAGGAAGAAAATCAAAATATTTTACCCCAGACATGTTTCTTTGCCATATCTTGAAATAGCTCTGCAAAGCTGTCCTCCGTAGGGGGAAAATTTGCATCTGTAAAGAATCTCTATTAACAAAGCTAGATCTTTTTCTTCCAGGCCCTCCCAATCCTAAAGAGATTAACTGAAAGTCTAGCACCTTTTAAAGATCGGAATAGGAAACATTTGTTATCTGTTGTCTCTAAGGACAGCTGCTATAAGACTTCAAAGGAACCTTGGTCCCCACAATCTTTTATCTTAACCTGAACATTTCCTTTCTATCAAACCCTGGTCTTTAGACAAACTCGACCAATTGTCAACCAGAAAATATTTAAATTTACCTATAGCCTGGAAGCCCCTGCTTTGAGATGTCCTGCCTTTCTAGACCAAACCAATGTAGTTCTTAAATGTATCTGATGGATGTCTCATGCCTCCCTAAAGTGTATAAAACCAAACTGGGCCCCGAACACATTGGACACATGTTCTCAAGACTTCCTGAGGGCTGTGGCATGGGCCATGGTCACTCACATTTGGCTCAGAATAAATCCCTTCAAACATTTGACAGAGTTTGTCTCTTCCTTTGTACTCACGTACTTGTGGTGATGCTGGTGTAAACAAACCTACTGCATTTTCAGTCATATAAAATTATAGCACATACAGTTAGGTATGATACATAATACTTGATAATAAATGTAAGGGAGGAGACCACCCCTCATATCATCTTATGCCCAATTTCTGCCTCCAAAGAAAGAAGAAGTAAAAACTAAAAGGCAGAAGTGAAATCCACAGGCAGACAGCCCGGCGCGGCACCCTGGGCCTGGTAGTTAAAGATCGACCCCTGACCTAATTGGTTCTGTTATCTATAGATTACAGACATTGTATAGAAATGCTCTGTGAAAATCCCTATCTTGTTTTGTTCCAATCTAATTACCAGTGCACACAGCCCCCAGTCACATACCCCCTGCTTGCTCAATCAATCACGACCCTCTCACATACACCCCCTTAGAGATGTGAGCCCTTAAAAGGGACAGGAATTGCTCACTCGGGGAGCTCGGCTCTTGAGACTGAAGTCTTGCCAATGCCCCTGGCCGAATAAACCCCTTCCTTCTGTAACTCGGTGTCTGAGGAGTTTTGTCTGCCGCTCGTCCTGCTACAAATGTATTACTGGTCTATGTATTTACTATACTATACTGTTTATCATTATTTTAGAGTCTACTCTTTCTACTTGTTAGAAACATAGTTCCTTGTAAAACAGTCTCAGGCAGTTCTTCAGGAGGTATTCCAGAAGAAGCCATTCATAGGAGATGACGGCTCTATGCATGTTATTGCCCCTGAAGACCTTCCAGTGAGACAAGACATGAAAAGACAGTGATATATATAACCCTGACTCTCTGTAGGCCTAGGCAAATGTGTGTGTTTGTGTCTTAGTTTTTGACAAAAATGTTTAAAAAGTAAAAAGTAAAATAAAAAACTTTAAAAGTAGAAAAAAGTTTATAGAATAAGGACATAAAGAAAATAATTTTGACTGGGCGCAGTTACTCACACCTGTAATCCCAGCACTTTGGGAGGCCAAGGTGAGTGGATCACTTGAGGTCAGGAGTTCGAGACCTCCCTAGGCAATGTGGTGAAACCCCGTCTCTACTAAAAATACAAAAATTAGCTAGGTGTGGTGGTGCACACTTGTAATCCCAGTTACTTGGGAGACTGAAGCAGGAGAATCACTTGAACCCAGAAGGTGCAGGTTGCAGTAAGCTGAGATTACAGCATTGCATTCCAGCTTGGGCGACAAGAGTGAAATTCCATCCAAAAAAATTTATATATTTTTGCAGAGCTGTACAAAGTGTTTATGTTTTAAGCTAAGTGTTATTACAAAACAGTCAAGAAGTTAAAATTGGAAAGTTTATAAAGTAAAAAAGTTACAGTAAATAAGGTTAATTCATTATTAAAGAAAGAAACATATTTTAATGAACTTAGTGTAGCCTAAGTATGCAGTGTTTTTGAAGCTTACTGTACAGTTATGTACAATACTGTACAAAACCATACAAAACTGTACAGTAATGTCCTAGGTGTCTTAACATTCACTCAGCATTCACTCAATGACTTACCCGAGAGAAACTTCCTGTCCTGTAATTTCCATTCACGGTAAATGCCCTGTATAGTTGTGACATTTTTATCTTTTATACATTATTTGTAACCGTGCCTTTTTGTTTGTTTGTTTTTGGAGACTGAGTCTCACTCTGTCGCCCAGGCTGGAGTGCAGTGGCACAATCCCAGCTCACTGCAACATCTACCTCCCGGGTTCAAGGATTCTCCTGCCTCAGCCTCCTGAGTAGCTGGGATTACAGGCACATGCCACCACACCCAGCTAATTTTTTGTATATTTAGTAGAGATAGGATTTCACCCTGTTAGCCAGGCTGATCTCAAACTCTTGACCTCTGGTGATCTGCCTACCTTAGGCTCCCAAAGTACTGGGATTGCTGGCGTGGGCCACTGTGCCTTTTTTATGTTTAGATATATTTTGATACAGAAATACCTACCATTGTGTTATATAATGCCTACAGTATTCAGTAAAGTAAAATGCTATATAGGGTTGCATCCCAAGAGCAATAAGCTATACCATGCAGCCTGGGTTTATAGTAGGCTCTACCATCTAAGTTTGTGTAAGTATACTCTATGATGTATGCAGAGCAATAAAATCACCTAATGACACATTTCTCAGACAATAGCCTTGTCATTAGGTGATATATGACTTTATATAGAAAATATACATGATGAAAAACTTCTGCTTGTTTTTCTCCCGTTAATCGGTCTTTTGTTACGGGGGTTTCCAGCTGAGAACTCAGAAAGAATAAAAGAAAATTGTTTTTCCTTTCCTATAATCATAGATTAAGTACAATATATATCATATATATTAACAATAATGACTTACTGATGGTTCAGGGTTAGTACATTGTTTATTAATGGCATCTAGATATTTTCTGCCATATATATGGAGATCCAGTTATTTCTATATTTTTGGAAGCATTTTTCCCTTAGAAGTGTGCTGTTCTGGATATATACCCTTGGAATATTATTTTCAGAATTATTGATCATTTTACAGACCCTTTCTTATTAAAAAACTATAAATATTCAATAAAAAGTATCTAAATGCAATGACAAGATTTCTTCGGGAAGTAACAAGTGAAATAAAAATGAAGCAGTATTATGTTTATGTATTATGTTTTATTTCATGTTATTTTATCCAGCTGTCATATTAATAAATTGCTGTTGACACAGTAAACCTATGGCTGCTGTTTCAATGGCTAACAGCCTATTTATATGCACCCTATCAATGTTTTATGAATAGATTTCCCATCATATTTTGACTTAGAACAAAATGTGTTACTTTGCTGAAAGATATCTTCTGTGATCACAGTCTCTTAATGACTTTTAAAATAAGGACTTTAGGCCAGGCGCAGTGACTCACACCTATAATCCCAGCACTTTGGAAGGCAGAGGTGGGTGGATCACGAGGTCAGGAGTTAAAGACCAGGCTGGCCAAGATGGTGAAATCCCGTCTCTACTAAAAATACAAAAAATTAGCTGGGCATGGTGGCGGGCACCTGTAGTCCCAGCCACTCTAGAGGCTGAGGCTCAAGAATCACTTGAACCTGGGAGTCAAAGGTTGCAGTGAGCTGAGATCTTACCACTGCACTCTAGCCTGGGCAACAGAGCAAGACTCCATCTCAAAAAAAAATAATAAAATAAAAACAAAAATAAAAATGTAAAACTTAAGGACTTTAAAGACTCCTATTATAAAATGGGATTTTTTTCTGAAATGTCTATTGATCATTTATATAATAATTTTTCTATGCAAATATTTCACATAAACATTTGCTAAGGTCTCATAATATCCCTAAGAAATAATAATAATTTATTTGATGAATATTTTTTGACAAGCCACTCTGTTCCAGAACCAGACAATACAATGGTAAATAAGATTGACATGGTCCCTGATCTCCTGGAGCTTACTATCTGATGAGAAAGATATTGTTAAAAAATAAGATTAGTTGCATTCAAATTTTAAAGAGTTTATTTGAGCATTCAGTGATTCATAAATCGGGCAGCACTGGACTGCAAATAGTTTGGAACTGCGCTGGAGAAGTGAGAAAGGAAACTTACGAAGTGTTGGCACAAGCAAGACAAACGCTTATATAATTGGTTAGAATGGCAAGTTCCTAGTTAGAGGTTAGTTGATGTTTTCTGAATGGCTAGAGGTTTGATTTGCTTTGGTAGGAACTTAAAGTGCTAGAGCCATGCCAATCTAATAGCCCCCAGTTACAATTATTTTTAACAGCATTCATTAAAAAATAGAATAGTTACACAAGACGTATTCCCAATTATGACAGATATTACAAAGTAAAAGTAATTTGTATTTACTGCATTCATTCATTTATCAAATGCATATGTCAGGAAACATGCAAGGTAAAAAAAAAAAAAAAAAAACATGAATATTACAGTTCTTCTATCAATAGCCTAACTTGTTATCTCTAGGAAGATAGATAAATAAAAACACAGTTAAAGACGATGAGGATAAAATAGAGACCGATAGATAGTAATACAGCATTCTAGAGGAGAGGCTAAGATTCTACCTGGGCAAGTATAAATGAAGGCTTCTCAGAGGAGTTTACATTCTGTGTGGTTATGGCAGAATAAACAGAATATGGCTGATAGAAAAGTTAGAGAAAAGGAATCTAAGTAGAGGATACTTTTAAAAAGGCGTTGGGGTACAAAGAATGATATATTCCTTAAAAAACTTGTTTCAATCACAACATATGTGGGAACTATTGTATAAAATGCAGAGCTGAAAATAAGTCCTCCTTGTCCTTTTGGAGCTCAAAGTCTAGAAGTTGAAGAAAAAAAGTACAAATAAGTATATGTTATAAAGCGTTTATTATATTAGAATCCTATGCCATATCTATAATCTGATTTCAAAATATCAGAAAACTATTACTTTTGAATCTAGGAAAATGATCACATAAATATCCATCAAATTAGTGTGGGAAAAGAGCAAGAGGGAATAATGATCTACTTAAATACTAAAATATAATCTTTGACACCTTTATCATTTAAATAGTTGGGAATTGGTGAATGAATGGACAATTGTAGGCCCATGAATAAGAATAAATGAAGTAATTGAACATGTGGCACTTCAAATCAGTGGGGAAAAGTGTGTTTTAATGACAGATGCTTAGAAAAAAAAAATAAACCTGAACCCTTACTTTGAGGGATCAGTGAGACTTCTCCTCTTTCCTTCTGAATTTCTCTAAGCACTTCTTGCCTCTCAACACCTCCTCACAGTCATTAATAGATTTGACAGGAAGACCTGGGTTGAGCGCCACCTATTTCTCTCTTCTTTCTCCTTGGAATTGACTTGTCTGCAGAGAGCATGCCATTGATCTACTCTCAAATATGCAGTAAACTGGTAGTAACTGCCTTCTCCCTCCAGTAGGCACCTATATTGTCTTGTGCTTCCTGTGACTGGGTGGGTGAGGCTACCTGAAAGATCAATGAGGTCTGGCATTTAGCTTAAGGAAAGAAAAAAAATAGTCGTCTAGTGTTGTTAGAGTGAATGCTTTCAAGCTTTGCTGAGGCTTGACAAAGTACAGAACATGTGGGTTTGTGACTCTAGCAGGTGTTGCTGGTGTATATCATGCCATATTTTTCCAGGTATACTGATGGCTGCAGACTGAGCCAGTGGCTTTAACCCTTGGACATGGAACAGGCAAACCAGGCAAGATTTTGACCTTGCTGCATTACTGCAGGTATGGCAGGTTTGCCTAGAGGTGAGTGGCTGCTTTTGTATAGGAAGGATTGCGGGCAAGCGGCCTTAACTAAAGAGCATGCAGGGTTCACAGACCCTAAGCTGCTGCAGCTTATCCTCTTGTCTTCAAAGGAGCAATCTGCTCTGCCGTTGCTGGAGAGGCTGACATAGAATTCAATCTATTTTCATGCATTGGGAGGGAACATCATAGTTACTACTTTTAATTGCAAAGAAGCTGCTGTCCCTGTGAACTAGTGAGCTTCTGATTTTTAATTGTTGGTACTAGCCCTTAAGAGTGTCAGAAAACTGCTCCAAATTCCATCCTACACCCACAGTCCTGTGGAGGGACAAATCTTGGATCCATGTGGTTGGTTCAGACGCTCCAGTGTGATGCCCCGGCATGTGGTCTCCAACTGGTCTGGATTAGTTAGTAACACAAGCTCTGACCATGACTTTAGGGTTACCGAATCCAGTGTGTGTGGAATCTTGTGGGCACATGGCACAGGTATTGATTCTTTTCAGGCCCTCTGGGGCACAGCTTCAGAAGCATCCGTAGCAGCAACACTTGGCTGGCACAGTGGCTCACCCCTGTAATCCCAGCACTTAGGGAGGCTAAGGCCAGAGGGTCACTTGAGCCCAGGAGCTTGAGACCAGCATGGGCAACATAGTGAAACCCTGTCTCAAAAAACAAAAAACAAAAAAAATAAAAAAATTAAAAAAAGAAATTAAAACTATTAGCCAGGCGCGGTGGCATGTGCGTACTCGGGAAGCTGAGGCGAAAGGATTGCTTGAGCCCAGGAGTTTGAGGCTGCAGTGAGCTATGACTGCAGCACAAACAAACGAACAAAGAAATAAATAAATTTTAAAAAATAGTGTTAACAACTTAAGAATCTGAGGAAAGGATTTCTCCATTTAAACAAATGCGGAGATGAAGAGAAAACCTTCCTAGGTGATAGATTTTGGGACATAGGTCCAAACAGGTGTGTGCAAAAAGGAATGGCAATAGCCATGATGGAAAAAGTCCATCAAAGCCTGTTCTCGAGAGTGTTTGGATAGATCCTACACCCACAATCAATTCAGTGTGAGGATACTAGAAACTCAGTGTTCAAAAGCAAAATGGAAATTAAGAGATTTTACACAGAGAAAGATATTTTATTTCCCTACAGATGAGAATTTCATAATGTCAAAATTAACCTCTTGTAGAGGGATTTCTCTCCAGTAAGTTTGATTCCACTGGCCACTGATTCTGGCAAACTGGCATAGAATCAGCGTAAAATCAAGATTTGTTATTATTTATCCCCTTCACGCATATGCCACTGTGCTCCTGTTGCTGTTGTGGCCAACGTAAGTACAAGCAGGTGTCCAGCATCACAGCGCTGCCTGAGTTAACTCGTTAGGGGCTAGAGAGTCACTCATTTTAAATCTTGGAAAGGGGAGCACAGCTATAAAATCTTTCATGTCCTTCTTAAATCTTTGAGCCTCCTTAGCATAATGTCAGTGACTAAATTGTTAATTCTGAGACCCTGGAATAATCCCTTATTCCATTAAAATAATCCCCCATTCTGTTAAGAGACAGTCCAGAATGCAGCAGTTGATGAAACCCCAAATCCACCCAACATGAATTTTCTAGCTGAGAGGGGGCAGAATTAAATGTTTTGGGGGACAGATGGAAGACCTTTATTTCCTTGAACATTTTATTCATAAGACAAGATAATTTGACATCAGATTTGAATTCATTTTAGACTTTAATTTTGGATTTATAAAGACAGTTAATCCTTAGAATTAATTTCTCCCAGGAAATTTGGTAATACGACAAAGTTTACAGTAAAAATTTTTAGCATCTCAAGAATGTTTTCATTGATTATTAGAAGATCTTAATTTCATTGTTATGCCAGATCACGTGGATAGTCATATTTTGGAAGAGAACACAAATCAAAAATAAACATTTGGCTTTGAATTTAGCGTTACCTTTAACTTAATTTAATTTAATTGATTACAATAGTGACCCACTTCAGAGTCTTCCGGAGTAAAATGTGCACTGTCTACCAGGAGGATGTAGAGAGGGGCAGTGGTTGGAATAGAAGGAGGGGCTTATGAAGGTAGAAGCCAAACTGCCCAACAGGCTGCGGACCTTTGTCTTTGAGGAACTGATGGCAGAGGCCAGAAAGCCTGCTTCTGCCATCACCTGGCTGCAGTGGGGAGGTGCTCCCCAGGCTGCACGCTTCATGGAGCTAGCGGGAGCCTCGCCCCTTCCAAGTTGGAGTGGGTACTTCCTGAGTGCTGCTGCAGCCACCCAAACTGTGGCTGCAGACCCAGGTGTCCTGCTCCAGGGACCAGGCTGGAGTCCTGTCCTCCTCGGAGGGGCTGCCGCTGCCCAAACTGCAGCTGTGGATCGAGCCTCCCTGTGCTCTTGGGAGCCTGGGAAGATTCCCACTGCTTTCACAGTCTCAGAAGTGCCTGCTCCTGCTGCCTGACTTATCCCTGCTGTTGGCACCTGCTCAATCTTAGGGCAGAGTCCTGCTGAGCCTGGGCGGTGATGAACAGCAGCAGGAGGCAGACAGATTTCCGGGCAGAAGGGGCGGGTCCCTCATGAGGCTCCACCTTCAGGCCAGGGAGGGCCTGAGGCTGGGGTCCGGCTGCCAGTCCGGTGGACCAAAGTGAGAATCTGTGGTGCCTTTTCCAAGCCCCCCATGGCTGCTCATGGAGCAATTGGCATCCACTTCCTCCTCTCTGAGGCCCATAAAAGACCCATGCTCAGCCAGAACTGAGCAGATAATTGGGTGACCAGCTGCAGAGAGGAGCTACCCTCTCTGCTGAGAACTTCAGAGACCTACAGAGATGATGGGACTACCAGTTCCAAAGAGGAGCTGCCCTCTCCGGGGCTTCTTCTCTGCTGAGAACTGGACACTCACTGGGATGATCTGTCTGCAGAGAGGAGCCTTCTCCTGCTCACTCACTCCAGAGCCTCCACTCCTCCTCCTCCACTCGCTCCAGGGCCTCCTCTTTGCTGAGAACTGAACACTCAACAGGACAATCTGCCTACAGAGAGAGGTTACCCACTGTGTGTCTCTTCTGAGCTGTTTCTAACACTCAGTAAAGCTCCTCTTCATCTTGCTCACCCTTTATTTGTCTGTGTACCTCATTCTTCCTGGACACAGGACCAGAACTCAGGCAAAGGTGCCACTGGCCACAGAGGTTTCCAGCCAGAAAAGTGACACCCCAAGAATCCCATAACAGAACTTGTTCATGCTCCTGCTTAACTTATGCTTAATTGTTAAGTCCAATGTATTAAAAGCACAAAGTGTGTATGTTTGTGCAGAGGGTACACTTTATCTCTAATTTTCTAGTTTCCAGGAGGAGGGATTGTCCTTAAACACTAATAGCCTCTTGATTCACTTCCTTGATTCCTCCCACCAAGGTAGACTGAGTTATCTGCTGTTTGTGTTTTTTGTTTTCTCACCTAGGTAAACTTTAATTTTCCCAAATCTTAAACCAAGAACATTTGTTCTTTTACCTTTACCTGCCCTCCACTAAGATTAGTGATATGGGTGCTAGTGTCTGCTCTGAAGATCCAAAACTTCTCTCCAATTCTAAAGACTTCCCTACTAATACTACTCTAAAACCTAGTCTGGGGAGAAGTCAGAGGCTCATTTAGGGCTTAGTAGTGACTAATTATAATATTAATAATTTGCTATTGTCATAATAATGCCACCTAACAAACACTCCAAAATCAGTAGCATACAACAATAGGCATTTAGTCGCTTGCAGGTCTGCAGATAGACTAGGGAAGATATTCCATTCCATGTGTCTCATTTTGCACCCAGACAGGAGGTACAGCAAAATCCTGAGGTATATTTTCTCGTAAGGAAAATCAGAAGCTCCCAGATAGGGTAGTGGGAATAGTTCATAAGGATTAGGTTTGGCACACTCTCACTCTCATCTACTGGGCAGAAGTCCACAGGTCAGGGCAATGTCTGGGGTTAAGGTAGTACTACTTCCATAGAGGTATTGGGTGTGGGAAGGAAGTAAATATTTGTCAAACAATAGCATATCCCACCTGGAAATATTAAGATCTAAGTCACTATTTCTGATGCAATTAATATGAGAAATAATAATTTGTTGCAAAACTTGCCTTCTTTTATCTTTTCCTATGCTGTACACAATAAAAAGATTTTTTTCTTTTTTTATACATGCCTTAGTTTATGAAAGCTTAATTTGATTGAAATACGCCAGAAAGAACTAAGGTAGTATATATATATTACACAATTGAGTGTAGAACTCATTGTATTACATTTTTATCCTCTGAAATTCTCATAATTCTGCCCTCACTTTCTAGAGGTCATTTGTTAGTTTATGAAAAGGTAATAATATAAGGAATCAATCACAAATTTTTACTGAATATTTTGCTCCTTCAAAAAGTTTATGTATTTTTAATCTATTTGACTTTTACATCAATCCTATGATATAAGTATAGATATAGATATAAATATAGATAAGGAGACTGTAGAAATTTATATATTTAAAAATAAAGGAAATCCAAGAAGTTCTGAAAATGTAAATGACCAAAGTCATTCTACTGGGCTTAAACTTAAAGCTTTTGACTCTAATCCTACACTTTTCTTCTACCCAGCAATCTTTAAGACAACTCAATAGATCCAATAACAGGTACAAATTATATACATATGAAGACTACTTACTGTAATATTGGTCTTTGTTATTCATATAACTTTTCAAAGAAATAAAAATATATTCTATATTTCCAATTGTGTTTTTCACTGAATTTTGCATGTATCATTTTTAGAAAATGTTTTGTGAAGTACTTTTGCTCTGAAAAATATAGAAATTGAACTTTGCATCCCTCTGTTGAATCCTTTACTTCTCTGTATCTTTACAGATTGATTCCTCTTTCTATATCTCTACTTCTCCCCCTACCCATATGTATACCAGTATAGTCTATGATTTTATTTGCTAAGAAGATTGTGGAGTGCCTGGAGTGGTAACTGTCTATTTAAAATATTAATGGATTAAAAGTGGGAACTTTGCAGTTCTAAATTTCTCTTTTAAAAACAGACTGTAGAGAAATGAGAGCAGTTTGGCAACAAGTCAGAAAACCCAGGTGGTAAGTGAATCATTTCAGTAAAAATTCAGTAAATGGCAATTTTTTTGAAGTGTGGTTTCCTGTAACATAGAAGTCTTGGTGGCAAATATTGTAAGATGAGGTGGCAGGATGAATGCAAACGAGTGGTGAGTGGCTATGGAAAACAGCACTTCTGAAATTATTACCATCTGCTTTTAAAATGAAGGACAAATAAGGTGACTCTTTGTTTTGAAAAACATAATTATAAGCAGTTTTTTAAAAACTCTGCCCCAACTAATATTCCCCACTGCTGCTTCCCCTAAACCTGGGACTTCTGAAGATCACGGATTTGAGAATGTTTGACATGTAAGCCATTCTTGGACCAAAGCTTTTGTACTAAATCAGTTCTATGTTGAGGATAGAAAAAATGAAACAAAAATAAAAAACTAGAGAATCCTTTTATTGTTCACCTTCACAAAATAAGTATTTAAGCCAAGAAAGGGCAGAAATATTTTTTAAAGGTTGTAATATTTTAAAATTTGAATAACTACATTAATAAGCCTCAGAACAATAGCTTATGATTGCCACCACAACAACCCATTAAAACCAAACAGTGCAAGTTGCAATATGCTATCCTTTAAATTGAGTGGGTTATACTATATTTTTTTAAAGTGATTATGTTTTTATATAATTTATAGTAAAATGTTCTTTGATCCAGTTTTAATCCAATTTTCTAAAGTACAACAGTCCTCCCTAACCGTGGTGCTTTTCACTATAGATGCATGTCTAAAAGGAATCCGCCCCAAGAGAAATTATGTGTCTTATCTACCTCCATCTAATAAAGAAAACTATGCACTTATGAAGTAAGAAGTAAATTTCAAAATACTAGTAGGTGATTTCTGACATCTCAGCCATTTTCACACAGTAAACTCTGTGCATCCTTATCAATAGGACAGACCAGAGCCTGGAAAATAATGCAAGCTAGATTGTAGGAGTCAGATTTATGGAAATTGCATTGTGGGCCAATCCTCTCTTCCTGGATCTAGCAAGAAATAGGAGGAAATACTCAGAGTTAAACTGGATTTCTTGGAATGGAATGGAAAAAAAGGAAAATGTAGTAACAAATATGTATATTACAGTTTACAGATATAATCTGTACAACAGCATTGTATTTCACCTGGATGGTTGCAATAACTTTCCAACTGGTCCCTCCACTTCTACTCATGACCCCATGCTGTCTATTCTCCATAGAACAACCTTAGTGGTTTCTTTAAAATATGTCATGGTATGTCACTTCTCTTCTCAAAACCCTTCAATGATTTCCCCTGTCTCTCATGATAATATCCAAAATCCTCACCACAACCTATAAACTGTACTTGGTCTGTCCTCCCGCCCCCAGATCAACTTCTTCTCTGATGCCATTTTCATCCTTTGGTCACTGTGATTCAGATACCCTGGCTCCTTAGATTATACCAAGTAATCTCCCATTTCAGGGTGTATGTATTTGCTGTTCCCTTTGCTTGAATTATTCTTACCTTAGAAATCTGCATGGCATGGTACATCACTTCATTCGAGTCTCTGCTCAAATGCTATCCTCTCAGGGGCCCTCTCCGACTGCTATTTGTGAAAGGACATACACCACTCCGCTGGCCTTCAGAACCAAACCATCATTACTCTTTTTCATGTTATTGTCCTTATCACCAAGTAGCATGGTTTACATTTTTTATCATCCCTATTTCCCTACTGGATGTAAACTCTATAATGGTGGCCTAGTTAATAAAAATCAGCAATTGTCACAAGATCTCTTTGTACATAAGAAAAGTGAAGTTTATAAGCATAAATAGCTTACCAAATATCATAATTACATAGCACAATCGTAATGGAACCCTGGTTTTCAGACTTCAGGCCCTACTCGCTTTTCTTGTCTTTAACCTCCAGTTATTGTTCTTGAAAAGGAAAAGCATTAAGAAAATGCTGGGACATAGAAAATGTGATTTGGGGATGCTGTAGGAAAGTTCTTTACATCACTACGTCATCTGTGTGATTGAATTTCATTCACACTCTCCTTTTACCTGGAGTTGAATTTCCTCTTTTTGTTATCTACTTAAACCCCTTTCAACGCTTCCCCTTTAGTAAAAACTTCTGCAACCTTCTTGTTTCTACAATCAATTGACTATTATTTTTAGCAGCAGAGCCCTTTCTTTAAGGTAAGCCTGAAGCAGAAAACAAGAAGCAAAACAAACAAAAATGGAACTTCTCTGCAGAAGCAGTTTTGCAGGATTTCTTGTGCATTATCTGATCTTTACCATGACTTAGGTACTACCCAGACTTAGAGGAGGAAAAAAAGAAATGATCCAGGTCTTTCTCTTGAGTTAAAGGATGTATTAGTCCATTCTCAGACTGCTGTAAAGAAGTACCGGAGACTGGGTAATTTATAAAGAAAAGGAGTTTAATTGGCTCATGGTTCCACAGGCATCACAGGAAGTATGGCTAAGGAGGCCTGGGGAAACTCACAATCATGGCGGAAGACGAAGGGGAACCAAGCACGTCTTACATGGCCAGAGAACAAGGAAGAGAGGGTGGGGGGATGGTGCTACCCACTTTAAACAACCAGCTCTCATGAGAACTCACTCACTATTACAAGAACAGCAAAGGGGAAATCCACCCTCATGATCCAATCACCTCCCACCACGCCCCTCTTTCAACATTAGGGATTACAATTTGACATGACATTTGATCAGAGACACAAATCTAAATCATATCAAGGAACAAGACATATTCTCTAAGTTTGCAGGTTATCCAGCCTGGCTCATCTGGGTAGGTAATCAGGTTGTACAGAAGAAATTAACATTTTCCACAGGAGTTCAGAAAGATATGAATATGATCAGTATTTCTCTTAGGAGTCATATTTTTCAATCCAGAAATGTAATATCTGAAACTTTGCATTAGTATTCTGTTTTTATTTTCCTATTTGTAAAATATATAGCCATAATACAGAGACTGCATAGCCAGAAGATATAGAAGAATTTCACTGCAATTCTGTATTTGTGATCAAGATTGATAGTTGTGTAAAACAGCTTTGATGGTATTTTATCTTGTTTTTCCCTATCTGACCTTTTAAGCTACTGAATTGTGAAATGTGGTTTGTCTGACCCTTGTAACATCACATCCTTTAAACCAATATATTTCCCAATTGCACATGAAACAAACATAATATCTTAGTAATAGATAACCTCTTGAGCTAATTATCCTATAGATATTATTTCTGCTTTACTGGAAAAGATGACTGTACTGAATGGAATATCCCCAGAAGCCATGTATGTGTTTTCTTCCTCTAACACTCACCATAAATAATCAATCTTTTGGTAGATACCTGGTCCAAACCGGGCAAATTAAATTTTCCCTAGGCATTTGAAATCTAAAAAGGAGAGACACTGAGCCTGCGTCCTTGGATTTAAGTAATATGATTGCTCAACTCTTTCTAAATTACTGAAGATGTCCAGTGTCTTGTCAATAAATTTTCTCTATCTCCTCCACATCCTCCCCTTTGTTTGCAAAAGTAATGGAGTAGTTGTTGGCAACTAAAATAAATTTCATCTATCTATCTATCTATCTATCTATCTATCTATCTATCTATCTAATCTATCATCTATCTTTATCCAATAAAGATATAGTCCAGTCTTCATACTTTGAAATGCTTTATTTTCTTATTAATAGCAGCATTTAAATTTTACTTAGAATGAATATTATTCCACTCAAACTATAACTCCCACTAGAGAATCAGATTCTTTTTTCCCCTATATACTAGACCAAATGAACATGTTTATACTAGACTGCCAGACAATACATAGACTCAGACAATAAAATGCCAGCACTCCTGATTAGCCAGTAGCTCCTTGTCGGTACAGAGCATGATATAGAAACATTTTCTAGCATATAAGCCTCAGTTTCTCCACCGGAGAAATGAGATAGATTCTGAATTTAAACTTACTACTGACAATTCAAACTGACTACTCAAAATAAATTTATTAAAATTTATTCCCTGAATGTAAGAACCCTGTATTATACTTCTGTTTGTATGTATGTATATGAGAGAGACAGGGTCTTGCTCTATCACCCAGGCACAAGCAATCCTCCTACCTCAACCTCGTGAGTAACTGGGACCACTGTCATGCGCCACCATACCCAACTGTCTTTGTATTTTTTGTAGAGATGGAGTGTCGCTGTGTTGCCCAGGTTGGTCTTAAACTCCTGACCTCGTTCTGCCCATCTTGGCCTCTGGAAGTGTTGGGATTACAGGTGTGAGCCACCAGGCTTGGCCTATTATATTTCTTTTTATCCTTATGATCCCTAGTATGTAGAAGGTGTTCAGTTATTTTAATTCTGTTGAATGAATTCGAATATTTAAAACAATTGGGAGATTTAAATTAGTATATTAAATTAGAATTTGTAGGTTAGATATAAATGTTAATTTTATGCTGGTGAAGCTTTCAAATTTTATATAGCAAAAGAATATACTTAAATGTTAAGCATATTCTGAATAAATATTTTTATACTTAAACATAAGTGTTAATTTTGAGAAGAAGTAGAAGACATAACATCAACAGAAAGCAGATTGGTGAATGCCAGAGACTGGGAAGAAGGAAGAATGGGAGTAAATGCTTAATGGGTAAGAGATTTTCTTTTGGGGTGACAAAAATGTTTTGAAACTTGATAGAGGTGATCATTACACAACATGGAGAATATAACAAATGCAACTTAATTATACCCTTTAAAATGGTTAATTTTTTATTATGTGCATTTCATTTAAAAAATGTTATCAGGAAATAATGTGAAAAAGTCAGACAGGAGGAAAGAATCTTCGCATTCTTAAACTTTCATTATCTTGAGATTAATGTAAGAAAACTGCAAATATGTGCCACGCATTGGATAAAATTTCTCCCTTTGCTCTCTCCAAAGGATAAATATGGCTTATAATGAGAGAAAACAGCAGATGAGAGTTGAGGCGAACATTTCACGAATCATAATTATTAGCTAAGAAGATTTTCATGGTCAGAATGTATTATAGATATGCTTTTGTGAGGAAAATTAACAACATTAACTTGGTAAACTTATAGCAAGTAAATATCTAAAATCAGCCAAGTATATATAAGAGTTTCTGTATATAGAGGATATATCTGGCTTAAACGCAAAGCATTGTAACATAAAGCCCTCAAAAATAAAGTAATACCTGGAATTATGGTGTGAGCTTTAAAATTTCATTTAACTTTACAAGGTCACTGTGCAGTGACCAATACAACACATTGTTTTGGAAAGCAGTGTGACATTACTAAATGCCTTATCTTACCTATGTAACAAACCTGCACATCCTGCACATGTACTCTTGAACTTAAAATAATTTAAGAAAAGAAATCACAGACCTTTTTTTGACAGAATCTTTCCCAATTGCACATGAAACAAACACTTTAGACAGAATATTTTTTGGCAGAATATTTTGTCATTAAATAAAATCTTTAGCCCAGGTCTAAAGATTATACCATATGTCATTAGGGGATAATTTTATTCTTTCTTAAGGTAGAAGGAAATATCTGTATTATAATAATAAATCAGTCTTTTTGTTATAAGAAAAGTCTAATGTGTGGTCATAAACATGAGTCATTTTAAAGACTGATTTTTATAAATATTATTGAAAAATCCTTCCTGTCTGTACTCTTCATACTTTCTTATTTAAATTTGTTAAGAATGACAACAAAAATAAATGCCCCATCTTAGTGAAGGACAACACCATCCTCTAAGGTATAGGTGTCAAAGAGGATTTCCAGCTCCCTGATTTGTGACTACACAAACCAGGTAATCATCAAACCAGGTAATCACCAACCAGGTAATCATATTTGACACCTCTATCTTCCTCAAACCTTAATGTAATGTATCACCACAGCTGGTTGACTTTACCATCTATCCATCTATGCATTTATGTAATATCAAATTTATCTACTCTTAACAGCCTCACCACCAGCAGTCTATTCATCTACCATAGGTCCTTATACTATGTGAACCTCTTATCCCTATCAAACCTGCTCTATGCTCTCCCAAACCTATTGAATATATACATGCTAGAAGATCCTTAGAACATGAGAATCTGTTCGTGACATTCCCTGTGCAGAATCCTTCACTGGCTTTTCACTGCTCTTCACATGGTTATAAGAACCTATGAAACCAGCCTTTGCTTGACTCTTCTTCTCCAGCCGGGCATCTAGTCCCTCTAGTCACAACAGTCTCCTCTCACTTCCTCAAGTACACCACGCTTCCAAAGATCCAGAGGCTTCACCCATGATTCTCTGGAACCAATGCTTTTCCTTCCACCTCTACCCCTGTCTTCTCTTCTGCTCTTCATTCACATTCAACTCAAATGACACTTGAGCACAGAGGTTTTTTCTGATGACAGATTAGACCAGGCCCCTCAAATGTTTTCATAACACATAGGAGTATTTATTTTATAATGATCATTGTGGTTTTAAGTCACAGATTTTGTGTAAATATTTTATCTTTTACTAGATCATAAGCTCCATAGAAGTGGGACTATGTCTATTTTCCTTGCTACTATGTTCCAGTTATAAAGAATAGATGAATTTACAGTTGACAATAACTAAATTAGAAAAAGAATCTAGCAAAGTAACATTAGATATTATTTGACAACTACCACTAATACTAATCATCCTCTTCCCCAAATTCTTATTGATGAGATTAACAAATTTAGCACTTAAATGTACTATAATTAATTTACGATTTTAGCGATACTTCTAGTTAGCTTGCAAATTTCTTAGGGAAATAAATATGTCTAGGCCAGGAGCGGTGGCTCACGCCTGTAATCCCAGCACTTTGGGAGCCCGAGGCGGGTGGATCATGAGGTCAGGAGATGGAGACCATCCTGGCTCACACAATGAAACCCCGTCTCTACTAAAAATACAAAAAAATTAGCCGGGCATGGTGGCGGGCACCTGTAGTCGCAGCTACTGAGGTGACTGAGGCAGGAAAATGGTGTGAACCCAGGAGGTGGAGCTTGCAGTGAGCGGAGATTGTGCCACTGCACTCCAGCCTGGGCGACAGAGCAGGACTCCGTCTCAAAAAAAAAAAGAGAGAAATAAATACGTCTAATCTATCTTCTGTATTCCTCTGGCATCTTACACTGTGAAGAGCACATAGAAGGTACTCAATAAATACTACTTGATTAATTGATCTTTCTTTTTTTATTTTTTATTATACTTTAAGTTCTGGGGTACATGTGCAGAACTTGCAGTTTTGATGCATAGGTATACAAGTACCTGTGGTGGTTTGCTGCACCCATCAAACTGTCACCTACATTAGGTATTTCTCCTGATGCTATCCCTCCCCTATCCCCTTCCCTGCCACACCCGGACAGAACCTGGTGTGTGATGTTTCCTTCCCTGTGTCCATCTCTTCTCCTCATTCAAATACCACTTATGAGTGAGAATGTGCAGTGTTTGGTTTTCCTTTCTTGTGATAGTTTGCTGACAATGATGGTTTCCAGCTTCATCTATGTCCCTGCAAAGGACATGAACTCATCCTTTTTATGGCTGCATAGTATTCCATCGTGCATACGTGCCATATTTTCTTTATCCAGTCTATCACTGATGAACATTACAGTTGGTCTCAAGTCTTTGCTACTGTGAATAGTGCATAGTATTTCATGGTGCATATGTGCCACATTTTCTTTATGCAGTCTATCACTGAGGGACACTTGGGTTGATTCCAAGTCTTTGCTATTGTGAATAGTGCTGCAATAAACATATGTGTGCATGTGTCTTTATAGTAGAATGATTTATAATCTTTGAGTATATACCAAGTAATGGGATTGCTGGGTCAAATGGTATTTCTAGGTCTAGATTCTTGAGGAATCACCACACTGTTTTCTACAATGGTTGAACTAATTTACACTCCTACCAACAGTGTAAAAGCATTCCTACTTCTCCACATCCTCTCTAGCATCTGTTGTTTCCTGACATTTTAATGATCACCCTTCTAACTGGCGTGAGATGATATCTCATTGTGGTTTTCATTTGCATTTCTCTAATGACCAGTGTTGAGCATTTTTTCATATGTTTGTTGGCTGCATAAATGTCTTCTTTTGAGAAGTGTCTGTTCATATTCTTCTCCCACTTTTTGATGGGGTTGTCTATTTTTTTTCTTGTAGATTTGTTTAAGTTCTTTGTAGATTCTGGATATTAGCCCTTTGTCAGATTGATAGATTGCAAAATTTTTCTCCCTTTCTGTAGGTTGTCTGTTGACTCTGATGAGAGTTTCTTTTGCTGCGCAGAAGCTCTTTAGTTTAATTAGATCCCAATTGACAATTTTGGCTTTTGCGGCTGTTGCTTTTGGTATTTTAGACATAACGTCTTTTCCCATGCCTATGTCCTGAATGATATTGGCCAGATTTTCTTCTAGGATTTTTATGGTTTTAGGTCTTAAATTTAAATCTTTAATCGATCTTGAGTTGATTTTTGTATAAGGTGTAAGGAAGGGGTCCAGTTTCAGTTTTCTGCATATGGCTAGCCAGTTTTCCCAATACCATTTATTAAATAGGGAATCTTTTCCCCATTGCTTGTGTGTGTCAGGTTTGTAAAAGATCAGATGGTTGTAGACGTGTGGTGCTATTTCTGAGGCACCTGCTCTGTTCCATTTGTTAATATATCTGTTTTGGTAGCACCACCATGCTGTTTTGGTCACTGTAGACTTGTAGTATAGTTTGAAGTCAGGTAGCATGATGCTTCCGGCTTTGTTCTTTTGGTGTAGAATTGTCTTGGCAATGCGGGCTCTTTTTTGGTTCCATATGAAGTTTAAAGTAGTTTTTTCTAATTCTGTAAAGAAAGTCAGTGGTAGCTTGATGGGGATAGCATAGTATTGAATCTATAAATTACTTTGGGCACTATGGCCATTTTCAAAATATTAACTCTTCCTATTCATGAGCATGGAATGATTTTCCATTTGTTTGTGTCCTTTCTTATTTCCTTGAGAAGAGATTTGTAGTTCTCCTTGAAGAGGTCCTTCACATCCCTTGTAAGTTTTATTCCTAGGTATTTTATTCTTTTTGTAACAATTGTGAATGGGAGTTCACTCATGATTTGGCTCTCTGTTTGTCTGTTATTGGCGTATAGGAGTGCTTGTGATTTTTGCACATTGATTTTGTATCCTGAGAATTTGCTGAAGTTGCTTATCGGCTTAAGGAGATTTTGGACTGAGATGATGGGGTTTTCTAAATATACAATCATGTCATCTGCAAACAGAGACAATTTGACTTCCTCTCTTCCTATTTGAATATCCTTTATTTATTTCTCTTGCCTGATTGCTCTGGCCAGAACTTCCAATACTATGTTTAATAGGAGTAGTGAGAGAGGGCATCCCTGTCTTGTGCCAGTTTTCAAAGGGAATGCTTCCAATTTTTGCCTAGTCAGTATGATATTGGCTGTGGGTTTGTCATAAATAGCTCTGATTATTTTGAGATACATTCCATTGATACTTAGTTTATTGAGAGTTTTTAGCATGAAGGAGTATTGAATTTTGTTAAAGAACTTTTCTGCATCTATTGAGATAATCATGTGTTTTTTGTCATTGGTTCTCTTTATGTGATGGATTACGTTTATTGATTTGCATATGTTGAACCAGCCTTGCATCCCAGGTATGAAGCCGACTTGATTATGGTGGATAAGCTTCTTGATGTGCTGCTGGATTCGATTTGCTAGTATTTTATTGAGGATTTTTGCATCAATGTTCTTCAGGGATATTGGCCTGAAATTTCTCTTTTTTGTTGGGTTTCTGCCAGGTTTTTGAATCAGGATGATTCTGGCCTCATAAAATGAGTCAGGGAGGATTCCCTCTTTTTCTATCGTTTGGAATAGTTTCAGAAGGAATGATACCAGCTCCTCTTTGTACCTCTGGTAGAATTCATCTGTGAATCTGTCTGGTCCTGGACTTTTTATGGTTGGTAGGCTGTTAATTACTGCCTCAATTTCAGAACTTGTTATTGGTCTATTCAGGGATTCGACTTCTTCCTGGTTTAGTCTTGGGAGGCTGTATCTGTCCAGGAATTTATTCATTTCCTCTAGGTTTTCTAGTTTATTTGCATAGAGGTGTTCATAGTATTCTCTGATGGTAGTTTGTATTTCTGTGTGATCAGTGGTAATATTTCCTAAATCATTTTTATTGCATCTGTTTGATTCTTCTCTCTTTTCTTATTAGCCTGCCTAGCAGTCTATCTATTTTGTTGATCTTTTCAAAAAACCAGCTCCTGGATCTATTGATTTTTTGAAGGGTTTTTCATGTCTCTATCTCCTTCAGTTCTGCTCTGATCTTAGTTATTTCTTATCTTCTGCTAGCTTTTGAATTTGTTTGCTGTTGCTTCTCTAGTTCTTTTAATTTTGATGTTAGGGTATCAATTTTAGATTTTTTCTGCTTTCTCTTGTGGGCATTTGGTGCTATAAATTTCCCTCTAAGCACTGCTTTAAATGTGTCCCAGAGATTCTGGTACATTGTGTCTTCGTTCTCGTTGGTTTCAAATAACTTATTTATTTTTGCCTTCATTTTGTTATTTACCCAGTAGTCATTCAGGAACAGGTTGTTCAGTTTCCATGTAGTTGTGCGACTCTGAGTGAGTTTCTTCATCCTGAGTTCTAATTTGATTGCACTGTGGTCTGAGAGACTGTTTGTTATGATTTCTGCTCTTTTGCATTTGCTGAGGAGTGTTTTGCTTCCAATTATGTAATCAATTTTAGAATAAGTGTGATGAGGTGCTGAGAAGAATGTACATTCTGTTGATTTGGAGTGGAGAGTTCTGTAGATATCTATTAGTTCCGTTTGGTCCACAGCTGAGTCCAAGTTTTGAATATGCTTTATAATTTTCCATCTTGTTGATCTGTCTAATATTGACAGTGGGGTGTTAAAGTCTCCCACTATTATTGTGTGAGAGTCTAAGTCTCTCTGTAGATCTCTAAGAACTTGCTTTATGAATCTGGGTGCTCCTGTATTGGGTGCATATATATTTAGGATAGTTAGTTCTTCTTGATGCATTGATCCTTCTACTATTATGTAATGGTCTTCTTTATCTCTTTTGATCTTTATTGGTTTAAAATCTGTTTTATCAGAGATTAGGATTGCAACTCTTGCTTTTTTTTGCTTGCCATTTGCTTGGTAAATATTCCTCTCTCCCTTTATTTTGAGCCTGTATGTGTCTTTGCATGTGAGATGGGTCTCCTGAATACAGCACACTGATGGGTCTTGCCTCTTTATCCAATTTGCCAGTCTGTGTCTTTTACTTGGGGCATTTAGCCTGTATACATTTAAGGTTAATATTGTTATGTGTGAATTTGATCCTGTTATCATGATGCTAACCGGTTGTTTTGCCCATTAGTTGATGCAGTTTCTTCCTAGTGTAGATGTTCTTTACAACTTGGTATGCTTTTGCAGTGGCTGGTTGGTACTGGTTGTTCCTTTCCATGTTTAGTGCTTCCTTCAGGAGCTCTTGTAAGGCAGGCCTGGTGATGACAAAATATCTCAGCATTTGCTTGTCTGTAAAGGATTTTATTTCTTCTTCACTTAAGAAGTTTAGTTTGGCTGGATATGACATTCTGGGTTGAAAACTTTTTTCTTTAAGAATGTCAAGTATTGGCCCCCATTCTCTTCTGGCTTGTAGGGTTTCTGAAGAGAGAACTGCTGTAAGTCTGATGGACTTCCCTTCATGGATATTCTGATCTTTCTCTCTGGCTGCCCTTAACAATTTTTTCCTTCATTTCAACCTTGGTGAATCTGATGATTATGTGTCTTGGGGTTGCTCTTCTTGAGGAGTATCTTTGTGGTGTTCTCTGTATTTCCTGAATTTGAATGTTGGCCTGCCTTGCTAGGTTGGGGAAGTTCTCCTGGATATTATCGCGAAGAGTGTTTTCCAACTTGGTTCCATTCTACCCATCACTTTCAAGTACACTCATCTATCATAGGTTTGGTTTTTTCATATATCCCATATTTCTTGGAGGCTTTGTTTGTTCATTTTTATGCTTTTTTTTCTCTAATCTTTTCTTCTCACTTTATTTCATTAAGTTGATCTTCAATCACTGATATCCCTTCTTCCACTTGATCAATCTGGCTATTGATATTTGTGTACACTTCATGAAATTCTCATGGTGTGTTTTTCAGCTTCATCAGGTCATTTATGTTCTTCTCTAAACTTGTTATCCTAGTTAGCAATTCGTCTAACCTGTTTTTCAAGGTTCTTAACTTCTTTGCATTGGATTAGAACATGCTCCTTTAGCTCAAAGGAGTTTGTTATTATCCACCTTCTGAAGGCTACTTCTGTCAATTCATGAAACTCATTCTCTGTCCAGTTTTGTTCCCTTGCTGGTGAGGAGTTATAATCCTTTGGAGGAGAAGAGGCATTCTGGATTTTGGAATTTTCAGACTTTTTGTGCTGGCTTCTCCCCATCTTTGTGGATTTATCTACCTTTGTTCTTTGATGTTGGTGACCTTCAGATGAGGTCTTTGAGTGGTCATGCTATTCCTTTCTGTTTCTTAGTTTTCCTTCTAACAGTCAGGCCCCTCTGCTGCAGGTCTGCGGAGTTTACTGGAGGCCCACTCCTGACCCTGTTTGCCTGGGTATCACCAGCAGAGGCTGCAGAATAGCAAAGGTTGCTGCTTCTTCTTTCTTCTGGAAGCTTCGTCCCAGAAGGGCACCTGCCAGATGCCAGCCAGAGCTCTCCTGTATGAAGTGTCCCTCGGTCCCTACTGGGAGATGTCTCCCAGTAAGGATACATGGGGGTCAGGGACGCACTTGAGGAGGCAGTCTGACCCTTAGCAGAGCTCGAACGCCATGCTGGGAGGTCTGCTGCTCTCTTCAGAGCCATCAGGCAGGGACTTTTAAGTCTGCTGAAGCTGCGCCCACAGCTGCCCCTTTCCCCAGGTGCTCTGTCCCAGGGAGATGGGGAATTTATCTATAAGTGCCTGACTGGGGCTGCTGCCTTTTTTATTCAGAGATGCTCTGCCCAGAGAGGAGAAATCAGGCAGTCTGGCCACAGCAGCCTTGCTGAGCTGCAGTGGGCTCTGCCCAGTTTGAACTTCCTGGCTGCTTTGTTTACACTGTGAGCACAAAACCCCTGCTCAAACCTCAGCAATGGCGGATGCCCCTCCTCCCACCAAGCCAGAGCTTCCCGGATTGATGATCTCAGACAGCTGCTGTGCTCTCACTGAGAATTTCAAGCCAGCAGATCTTAGTCTGCTGGGTTCCTTGGGGACGGGATCCGCCCAGCCAGAACACTTGGCTCCCTGGCTTCAGCGCCCCTTTCCAGAGGAGTGAACGGTTCTGTCTCCCTGGTGTTCCAGGTGCCACTGGGGTATGGAAAAAAACAAAACAAAACAAACCAACAAACCCTCCTGCAGCTAATTCGGTGTCTGCCCACACCGTCGCCCAGGTTTGTGCTTGAAACCCAGGGCCCTGGTGGGGTAGGCACCAGAGAGAATCTCCTGGTCTGTGGGTTGAGAAGAAGACGGTGGGACAAGCTCAGTGTCTGGACCAGAGTGTGCAGGGTTCCTCAAGCTCAGTCCCTCACAGCTTCCCTTGGGTAGGAGAGAAAATTCCCCAACCCCTTGCACTTCCTGGGTGAGGTGATGCCCCAACCTGCTTCAGTTCGCCCTCCATGGGCTGCACTCACTGTCCAACCAATCTCAGTGAGATGAACTGGGTACCTCAGTTGATAATGCAGAAATCACCCATCTTCTGCATTGATCTCGCTGGGAGCTGCAGAAAGGAGCTGTTCCTATTCGGCCATCTTGCCAGTAATCTCCATCTTTCATTTTAACAATATTGTAGCCATAGTATTTTCCTAGAACTCCAGGACATTTAATGATTATATATGGATATTTTATATGTGCATCATACCAAGGAGAGCTGAAGCAAAATTCATGATTTTCCTCCAAAGCAGCTCCTTCTCTCACCTTCCTAGTCTCTGTAAATAGCACTACTGCATGATTGAAGTGATTCTTGAAAAATTCTACCTGCCTAAATACTTTCCTGCTTAAAATTCTATTAAGCCTTCCCATCAGATGTAGAATAACACCTAAACTCTTTACTATAAACTGAGTTCTCACATGATCTGGCCCTTGCTTATCTTTCCAACTTTATCTAAAAGCTTTGCTGCTCCTTGTCCTCCTTGCTCTGGCCACATTGATATTCTTGTAAATCAAAGGTGTCAAGCTCATTCCCATTTTAGACCTTTTGCCTCAATTTCCACTTCCCTAGAAGGCATTTCTTCTGATTTTCACTGACTGAATCCATCTTTGTCATTTGCATATGTATTAGTCCATTCTCACACTGCTATAAATACCTGAGACTGGGTAATTTATAAAGAAAAGAGGTTTAATTGACTTGTGGTTCCTGCAGGCTGTACAGAAAGTATGGCTGGGGAGACCTCAGGAAATTTACAATAATGGTAGAAAGCCAGCGGGAACCAGGTGTGTCTTCACTGGGTCAAAGCAGGAGGAAGAGGAGGAGGGCAGAGTTGCTACACACTTTTGAACAACCAGATCTCAGGATAACTCACTGATATGGTTTGGTCCTGTGTTCCCACCAAGAATTGGAAAAAAGTGACTCTTGTTAATGTTTTAGCAAGGAGGTAGGCAGCATTTAGCCCCTGCCCTAGAGATTTGTGGAACTTTGAAGTTGAGAGAGATAATTTAGAGTATCTAGTGGAAGAAATTTCTAAGCAACAAAGAATTCAAGATGTGACTAGGGTGCTGCTAAAGCCATTCAGTTTTATAAGGGAAGCAGAGCATTAGAGTTCAAAATATCTGCAGCATGACAATGTGATAGAAAATAAAAACCCATTTTCTGAGGAGAAATTCAAGTTGGCTGCATATATTTGCATAAGTAAGGAGGAGCTGAATGTTAATCCCAAGAGAATGGGGAAAATATCTCTAGGGCACATCAGAGCCCTTCATGGCACTCCCTCCCATCACAGGCCTGGAGGCCTAGAAGAAAATGGTTTTGTGGGCCAGGCCCAGGGTCCCCATGCTGTGTGCAACCTAGTGACTTGGTGCCCTGCATCCCAGCCTCACCAGCTGTGGCTGAAAGGGGCCAGCGTAGAGCTGGGTCCTTGGCTTCAGAAGGTGCAAACTACAAGCTTTGGCAGCTTCTATGTGGTGTTAAGCCTCCGAGTGCACAGAAGTCAAGAACTGAGGTCTGGGAACCTCCACCTAGATTTCAGATAATATATAGAAATGCCTAGATTCCCAGGCAGAAGTTTGCTGCAGGAGTGGGACACTCATGGGGAACCTCTGCTGGGACAGTGCAGAAGGGAAATGTGGGGTTGGAGCCCCCACACAGAGTTCCTACTGGGGTACTGCCTAGTTGAGCTTTGAGAAGAAGGCCACTATCTTCCAGACCCCAGAATAGTAGATTACCAACAGCTTGCACTGTTCGTCTGGAAAAGCCACAGACACTCAATTCCAGTCCATGAAACTAGCTGGGAGGGAGGTTGTATCCTGCAAAGTCACAGGGGTAGAGCTGCCCAAGACCATGAGAATCCATTGCTTGCATCAGTGTGACCTGGATGTGAGAAATGGAGTCAAAGGAGATCATTTTGGAACTTTAAAATTTGACTGCCCTGCTGAATTTTGGACTTGCATGGGGACCCTCTAACCCCTTGTTTTGGTCAATTTCTCCTATTTGGAATGGCTGTATTTACCCAATGCCTCTACCCCCATTATATCAAGGAAGTAACTAGCTTGCTTTTGATTTTACAGGCTTATAGGTGGAAAGGACTTGCCTTTCTCAGATACTTTGGACAGTGGACTTACGGGTTAATGCTGAAAAGAGTTAAGATTTTGGGGGACTGTTGTGAAGGCATGACTGGTTTTGAAATGTGAAGACATGAGCTTTGGAGGAGCCAAGGGTGGGATGATATGGTTTGGCTCTGTGTCCCCACCCAAATCTCAACTTGAATTGTACTCCCATAATTCTCAAGTGTTGTGGGAGGGACTTGGTGGGAGATAATTTGAATCATGGGGGCACTTTTCCCCATACTTTTCCCATGGTAGTAAATAAGTCTCATGACGTCTGATGGTTTTATCAGGGATTTCCGCTTTTGCATCTTTCTCATTTTCTCTTGCTGCTGCCATGTAAGAAGTGCCTTTCACCTCCCGCCATGATTCTGAGGCCTCCCCAGCCATGTGGAAGTGTAAGTCCAATTAAACCTCTTTTTCTTCCCAGTCTCTGGTACGTCTTTATCAGCAGCATGAAAAATGGACTAATACCCTCACTCACTATCACAAAAACAGCATCAAAGGGGGAATCCGCCCCCATGATCCAATCGTTTCCCACCAGGTCCCACCTCCAACATTAGGGATTATAATTTGACATGAGGTTTGGGTGGGGACACAGGCTCAAACCATATCAGCACCTCAGCATAAGTGTCAGCTACATGGAGAGGCCTTTCATAAATCATCCAGTTTAGGGATGTAAATACCCAGTCTGTATTTATAAATAAAATTGAGATCCGGGAAGAGGACAGATCAATGGAGTGAATGGGGGTGGGGGTGGAGGTTCAAAAAAGGCTTCTCTGAAAATATACTGAGGAAGGACCAAAGAACAAGCCATGTGGATATCTGGACAACAAACCTTCAATGTAAAGGAAACAGCTGTGTAAAAGTCATGAGGCAAGATTTGGTGTGTCAAGGAAGCCATGATGGCTGGAGATGAGTGAGCGACGAGGAGAAAGGCAGGGCATGAAGTCAGACAGTAGCAGACCAGATCATGGGCTCGTAGGTAGGGGACTTAAAGGCCATGGTAAGGATTTGGGATTTTACACAGAGAGACGGTAAGCCCTTAGATGCTTGTGAGGAGAGGCATTATAAAATCAAGCATATATTTGTTTAAAAATAGATGAACAGATAAATGAACAAAAATGGAAAAGAAATTAGTCTGGAGACACAGGACTGTAATGATATCTCCTATAGATATGGACAGGGAGAAGTCTTTTGTCAGTATCTAGCTAATAAAGCACAGGGGAACTCTAAGATTCAAATAGTGTTGAACCGATTCTTGAAGGGTGGCTGACCAACCATCTACAGTGACCCCTCCTAATTCTGCCTGTGCCCCAACCCAACTTTACTTTTTTCTCATAACTCTTATGTTCTAATATTCCACTCTTTGGTTGATTTATTTTGGTTTGTCTTCTTTCACTAGAATAGTAGCTTCTCGAGGACAGACAATTTTGTCTGCCTTAGTGAGTACTTTTTCTTGAGTGTCTAGAACAGTGTAAGTGTTCAATGGAAAATTGCTGAGAAAACAAATGAAGAGATGCTGGTAGAGTGTAGCCACGGGTATCCCGTTGTACCTGAGGCCATGACATGAGTGCTATGTGATGCCGTCTCCTCTCCCAGACTCACCCTGCACCACCACACTGTGGCTCAGAGACCAGCAACACTGCCTCCCTTTCTCCTCCTTCCACGAAGTTCTATGTCTCCTCTACAGGACTTACTCAATATAAAGTTTCCCTCTGGAACAAAAAGGAGATTCTTCCTTCTTTCATGGTCTGAGAAAACACATTGAGAAAACTCCAGTGGTTGAAAAAGAGACTTTTATCATTGTTATAAAATACAAAAATCATTGTGTACCTTGAGATCCAGGAGAGCAGCATATATTCGCAATATCCAAATCCCTAAAACAATGGCAGCTTGGACAATTTTGTAAGTACCTTATTTTCTCAACATGTTTTCTATTTAGGATATTTTTTTTCAGGCTGCCAACATATGGCTAAGATTTATCTTGTTGAATAGATCATCTGCTTTTAAATGAAATACACAATACCAATAAGCAATTCCCTGCTGTGACAAAAAGAGAAAGATTAGAAAGTATTTATGTCTCAAAAGTACACCCATAATTATTGTTCAAGTTTACTTTGACTGAAAGAATGAAAAGGAAAAAAAATCTGTCTCCCCAAGGTAGGTAGATGTATGTAAAATAGACAAGTTTAGAAGCATAGTCTCGAAATTTGGGATACAGGTTTCAAATTCATACTACTTTCAAGGTCATTCATAAACTGTAAAGTCGTTATTTGTTGCCAGGAGAGATTATAAATGTCATACAGAGTAGTAACACATGCACACACTGACTGAACCAAATTGTTTCAATGTTTTCATCTTTGCCCAATGCTTTGAATTGTAAATTTATATATATATATATATCTCATTGGCAATAGAAGAAAATAGGCTGTAGTTGGCAATGACATATAGCTGAGAATGATTAAATGCAAAATACTGCTTTTCTCTTGAAATAGGAAAAATATACTACTTCTTGTGACATTAACATTTATGTTTTGGGTAATTATAGTTGATGCTTGATTAAGCTTAATATCATGGAACATAGGGCAAAACATCTCTGTCAATTCTCATTTTCTGTGATATATATTAATTTTTACATTTGGTGAGGGGGTAGAAAAGAGGTAGACAAACAGAAAGACACACTGAGCTGTTTATTCCCTGTGATTTCATATATTATGGAAGGAAAATTTCAAATTGCAGGTTGAACTGAGATTATCCCAGAAGACACTCTGGTTCAGTGCTTCTTAAATATTAATGTTCCTAAGAATCACATGGGGATTTTGTGAAAATTCAAATTCTGATTCAACAGTTACAGGATGTTTCTTGGGATTCTTCATTCCATGCAAGTCCCCAGGAAAAGATAATACAGCCAGTCACAGAATCATACTTTGTAAGTGCTAAGGTCTGGTCCCTCACCCAATGTGAACCTATAAAAAATGTGACTATTACAAAGAAAAATCTACTTCCAAAAATAAATATAACCTATTCTAAATCAAGGGAAATATTTCTATATCATATATTATTATTTTTTATTTGCATCAAAGTTTACTTCTTATTGTGAAATCAGAGAATAATCAAAAAGTGACTGTATTTGAACACAGGAGCCTTACTTTACTATATTCCAAAATTTCATTCTAGGTCTGAAATCATATTATTGGTGAGATACTGTTAAAATACTGGCTTTCTAATATAACAATAAGCAAAATTACGGAATTAGTAATACATCTCAGAAAACTTTTCTGAAAATTCCTAGTAATGGAAATATCTTAATCTGAATTTTTTTTCTTTTAAACTCCAGATAGTTTGTTTTATGTTTGTTTAAATTTAAGTTAAAGAGAAAACTGGGTTGGGGAGAGTTGCTAGAAGACTCTTCTAGTCCAGGAGAGAGGAGGTGACGGCTTCTCCTGGTTACTGGCAGTGAGAAGAAATGGAAGGGCCAGGAGCCAAATCAATAGGTTTTTTGTCTCTGCTATTACAGACAATTTCACTTCCTCCTATGAGGCTTGCTGGTTATCTCAATGCTATTTATTGAATAATCTATTTGTCTGCCATTAATTTGAAATGCTACTTTTATCATATACTTTATGACAAAATTATCCCACATATATTTGATTTATCTCTTATATCTGGCCCTTGCTATTGATTTCCCCATTCTGAGGCGGTACCACACTGCTTTATTGCTATGTACCACATTACTGCTATATTTTAGATTTTCCCCATGCTTACTCTTCCACATGAACTTTAGAATCACGTAATAAAGTTCCGAACATTCTGGTAGGATTTTGAGTAGTAGTACATTGCATATTTAAATTAATTTAGTAGAATCAACATCTTTCTAATTTAAGAATTTCAAAAGAAGAATAGAAGATGTCTTTATTTTCATTCAAATTTTATTTTATGCTTCTTAGTAAAGTCTGTGGCTTGTACATATGTATATTGTACAATTTATTCACAGTTTTTTTCCTTGGAAATTATCATTGTATTGTTATTGTAGATGACATTTCTTTTTCCTTCATTTCCCTCTATCTTGCGGTTGTTGGCATTACAAAGACTTTTACATTATCTTGTACATTATTTAGATTATTTGGCAGTTTTATTTACCAAACTCTCTTATTTGCTTCTATTGGTTTTTCGGTTTATCTCTTGGCATCTCTAGGCATAGCATATAACAATATCATTTAGAGGCATTCATGTATTATATTTTCTTTTCTAGTGCATACACATTGTATTTCCTTCTTTAACTTTTAACTCCTTTAACATTTCTCTAAGAATATTAAATAATAGAGATGATAGCAAGTATCTGTGTCTTTCTAGTTCATGACTTTAATAGAATACTTTTATAGCTCACTATAAAGCATTTTGTAAACCATGAGATATATATCATAGTTATACATTAAGGAGCATTTAATATAATGATCTTTTTAAACATGATATCATTTTAGTGTATAAGAAATAGAAATGATATCCATCTTGTGTTTATGATTTTTTTTTCTTTGAGACAAAGTCTCACTCTGTCACCCCAGGCTGGAATGCAGTGTCACGGTCCCGGCTCACGGCAACATCTGCCTCCTGGGTTCAAGCAATTCTCATGACTCAGCCTCCAGAGTAGCTAGGATTACAGGTGCCCGCCACCACTCCCAGCTAATTTTTGTATTTTAGAAGAGACAGGGTTTCACCCTGTTGGCCAGGCTGTTCTCAAACTCCTGACCTCAGGTGATCCATCCGCCTCAGACTCCCAAAGTGCTGGGATTACAGGTGTGAGCTGCCGTGCGAGCCTATTTATGATTTTTAAAAAGGAATCATAGTTGAGTTTTAGCAAACCTGTTTTAATAGTCATTGATAAGATCATTTACCTACTCTTGTAACTTCTTAAAATAACTAATAAAATTAATAGATTCTGGATGTTGAACTATTCCTTAATTCCAAGAATAATTCCACTAGTTCATGTACAAAAGTATTAAATACATTATGATATTAACCATTTGGGGAGTATGCCATATTTTTGCATCAATATTCAAATTTTGTTTTTTAAATTATTATTTTGTTTTACTGGGGTTGTTTTTATCTGCACAGATTAGAGAAAGATTTGTTTTTTAATTCTATATTATCTCTATCAGATTCCAGTGTATGTGTAATTCTTACTTTGCAAAATAATTGAAAATATTTATTTCTTTTTCTGAAATCAGGCACAGTTTAAATACCAATGTTTCTATTTCTATTCATGCTTTGAAAGAATACATCCTTGAAATCATTTTGATTAGAAATATTGTTCAAGGATTGCTTGACAACTTTCTCAAAATATTTTCCAGTTATTGGACTTTGGATATGTTTCTCTTCTTGTATCAAATTATATAATTTATATTTTATCAACAATATCGGTTTATATAGGATTTTAGTTATTATTCATTAGTTGAGAAAATTATGAATTTCTAATTTCTAAAATATTCCTATCTTTCATGATTTAATTTTCTTGTTATTGTCGGTTTTGTTTTTCTCTTTATTTGGATTATCAAATTTATTGGCAATAGAAGAAAATAGGCTGGAGTTAGCAATGACATATAGATGAGAATGATTAAATTCAAAATATAGGTTTTTTTGTGAAAGAAGAAAGATATACTACTTCTTGTGACATTCACATTTATGTTTTGGGTCATTATAGTTGATGTTTCATAAAGCTTGATATTGATGCTTGATAAAGCTTGATATTGATGCTTGATAAAGCTTGATATCTTGCTGCTGTTGTTGTTACCTCTGCTGTTTTCAAGAACCAAACCTCGGGAATTTGTGTTTGATTCTGCCTTCCCCCATTGTTCCCAAATTCATTAATATTCTTATTAAATCATTGCTATTGCTTTCCTCACATATATTTTGGTGATCTTTCCCAGTTTCTTGGGTTGGATGCTTAATTAACTGATCTCAATTCTCTCATATTTGGTTGTGAAGCTATTTAAGATACCTGCCCTTCTATGTACATCTCTGATTTCATCTCCTACTATTTTTTTGCTTGTATTTGACTCATACAAAATTAGTCATACTTTAACTAGATTTAGATATGACTCATCCACATAGCATGCATTGTAGTTGGACTTTGTTTCTTTAGTAGAGCTGACACTATCTTTTTAAAATTTAATTCTGTCTTTATGTTATTTTCTAATCAATATTTTTAATAATTATGCATTGTTTTATTTCACTCATTTATTTAATTCTTTTTGATTGTGTGCTTGTTTTTGTGCTCCCTCTGATCCTTTTATAATGTATTATGTGCTATATGGTCTATGTGCTTTTCCCTAAATAATTTGGAGGGCACAGTCTTTTAACAATTATATCAATGAATACCTACCAGACTTCTTAAGGTTAATTAGAATTAACATACAACATGAGTGCTATGGTAGACATTACTAGTGTTCACCAATGAACAGTTCCCCTGTTCTTCCCTGCTGAGAGAAGCTGTGCTTCCCTAAGACCATAGTTATATGGGGCCCTCAGACTTGTCCTGGGCAATAGAATGTGAGTAGAAGTGACTGCGTCATTGCAGGTGAAGGCACTGAAAAATCTGTGCCGCACCCCATTCTCTCTCCCTCTCGTGAAGCACCTGTGAGGTTCCAGAAGGTGGAGCCTCAGTCTTCCTGGGACCTTTAGTGCAGAGCTCCAGTTGTCAACTTGACAGCGCGCATGAGTAAGAAATAAACCATGGTTACCGTTAAGCCATGGACATTTTAGAGTTAAATTGCTACCACGACAAATCCTAGTCTACCCTGACTGATCCAAGTAGAAAAGAGACTACAAACACGTGCAGTGCAACCTAAAATTAACGCTAAAATAGTTGGCACTGGCTGAAAATAAACACGCTGATTACAGGAAAGACAGTCTAATAGTAAAAGCACAGGCTTTGAAAGCAACCTTGAGGTTGATTAACGAATTGTATGAGTTTGGCTCTTTTCTTAACCTCTGGATGTTTATGTTATTCTTATTTGTAAGATGGGGTTAATAACTACCTTGGAGAATGTCTTGGAGAATTATTAAACAAAAAATAGTATCTGTTAACCACTTGGAGTCTACTTGGTCCCAGTGAAAATAGATACAATAATTATTATGAGTTTCTTTTATTTATTCAAAGTATATTACAAAATGAAATATTTCTAAAATTTTCTACTAATACAATCTTATATTAATGGAATTTATCAGATAAAGCCAATAAAACCACTGGCCCAACTTTCATTATTTAATAACTCATTCCATGTCCACAGCAAACCCCCAAAATCTTGAGGTTCTTCAAAGAAACCATATTCTCACACATACAATATATTAAATTCTCTTTGTGGACATAATCAGAGCTTGAAATTTGAGTTCTTTATATTGCAAAGTTTATGTCAAGGTATTTTCTCATGAAATGAATACCT
Organism: Chlorocebus sabaeus; assembly: GCF_047675955.1. NCBI lineage: Eukaryota > Metazoa > Chordata > Mammalia > Primates > Cercopithecidae > Chlorocebus > Chlorocebus sabaeus. Next base: position 37,411,616 of record NC_132923.1, on the reverse strand, counting down.
ATGAGATAAACATAAAATATAGGACTTACTTTAAAATATAGAATTAATATAGAATTAGAAACTTCTATTCCCTCTCCCAATATCAAATAACTTAATGAAGATGTTAAAAGACAGAAAAGTGTCTTGATATTCCTAGCTTAGATGGCTAAATATCCTTATCATTTTCTTTCTTGTTTATTTTCCTTCTTTCTTAAAAACAAAACTCTTAAGATCTTGGGTACATGTTCAGGTTAGTTACCTAGGTAAACATGTGTCATGGGGATGTGTTGTGCAGATTATTTGTTCACTCCCTCCTCCCACCCCCTACCCTCTGATAGGCCCCAGTGTGCGTTGTTCTCCTCTATGTGTTCAGGTGTTCTCACCATTTAGCTCCTACTTATAAGTGAGAACACGTGAGATCTGGTTTTCCGTTCCCACATTACTTTGCTAAGAATAATGGCCTCCAGCTCCATCTAATTTTTTATTTAATTACTGAGAATTTTATTGTACTTTAGTCACACTTTGGAGGCAATTGAGTCAATTTTTATTTGTTTAGAAATTAGAAATACATGGATGTAGGGGTAAATATATATACATGTATGTGTGTGTATACATACATAGGTGTATCTGTGCATGTTTGTATAAAACAAGATATTTTTTTCTGACATCATTGACAGGGAAATCTTTAACATATTATTATTATCTACAGCAGTCCCTTATTTCTTCTTTATCAAACAGGGTTTTTTAACAGTTCCACCAATAACAAAGCTTAGACAAATTCTGAGAGATACATGTTAACTCATATACCCACTCACAGTACAGTTTGGGAAATGTAAGTATTTCTTATCTGACAAAAATAACAAAATGATCTCAATGTTTTAAAAGTTCCTTGAAGCAAAAATTAAAACCACTGAAAATAGGTTTCACAAATATTTTTGCTAAATCTTTTCATAAATATTTGTCTAATTAAAATATTTAGATATCATTTTCTATATCTTTTTTACTTCTAATATCAGAAATAAAATTATACTCAGCAACTTCAATGGACAAATTACTTCAGGAATATCAACTTGATTTTAAAAATGTGATTCAAAATATACTCACGTAAATTTTAAAATCTAAACATATACCAACAGACTTCTATTACTAATAATTTAATGGAAAATAAGGTGGAAATCTAAAGGTAACTTGTTTAGTTTCGGAAACCAGATGCTGTTATCACATCAACTTGAATTTTCTTTCCATTTTTAAAATACATCCCAGAAATAGGTCAAGAAAAAAAAAAGCACACATGATAAAATGGAAAAAAAAATGTAATTATGACTATGGCAACAGAGTAGCAATATTTTGCCAAGGAATTTTTTTTAACTCAGATATACCAGTTCCAAAGAATACACTCCAGATGGCAAATCCATGGTTTATGTGGGTGATTTTATCTTTACTACCCAAAAGGATCTTGCAGGCTGCCATCCTGAAACTTACATCTGCTATGAATGAAAGTGATTAGGATTTGAAGTTGTAGCTCTCTTGCTATGACTTCCTACCTGGTTGCCTGTCTCTGGCAACCTGGGAGGCAGTTATATTTCCTCATAATGACTCACAGCAAATGTGTTTCTACCTGTGAAAGATAGTTACTAGTCAAGGGGTTGAAAGTGATCTTGAACTCCAGATTCCATGTTACACTTCCTGATGGTAGCCCTGGTAATGGATGTTCCTAAGGGATAGAGGTAGAGATCACACAAAATAACCTGGATAGAGACATCTACTGGAGATGGGAAGTGGGTATATTTGCTTATTTGTTTGTTCAATATAGTACTCAAAAAACAAATTCCGGTGGCCGATTTTAACAGGAATAGTCACGTTTGAGGCCTTTTTTAGAGGTTTTACAGCAGAAGAAAAAAAACGGTGGGCTCTATCATAAAATGGAGAACAGGATTGACTCTCATTATCAATACTTGTTAGCTCTGTGATTATGAGAAAGTTACTTGGCCTGTAGTCTCAGTAGTCTTATCTATAAAACGGAGATAATAATCAATTTGAGACTGGGTGTGGTGGCTCATGCCTGTAATCCCAGCACTTTGGGAGGCCAAGACGGGTGGATAACCTGAGGTCGGGAGTTCGAGACCAGCCTGACCACCACGGGGAAACCCCGTCTCTACTAAAAATACAATACTTAGCCAGGCACAGTGATGCATGCCTGTAATCCCAGCTACTTGGGAGGCTGAGGCAAGAGAATCGCTTGAACCCAGGAGGCGGAGGTTGTGGTGAGCCAAGATTGCACCATTGCACTCCAACCTAGGCAACAAGAGTAAAACTCCGTCTCAAAAAAATAAATAAATAAGCAAACAAACAAACAATAATAATTATCTTGAAAGGTTGTTGTGAAGATCAGAGATAATACACTTAAATACCTGGTCATCTAGTAGATACTCAATAGTGAAAGCTAGATTAATATCTGCATTTGTAATTTCGAAGCTTCTCATGCACTATCCTAATCTAGGTTAGGATGCTTTGTCTTTTGATGTAGTTATGTAAAAACTGAGTTTCTTCCTTTTCCCATTCTTTCTTTCCTTTCTTTTTTTTTCTCTCTCTCTTCCTACTACCTCACCTTTTAATTCAATTCTCCTTCTTAACATAATTTCTGGGTGTATTTAGTTCCATTGCTAATGGTAAATGACATTAAATGTTGAGATTTCCAAGTCATCTTAACCAGGTTGTCTTCCTGCTTATTTCTCTAGCTTCATCTCTTTTGACATACACAGGAAGAAAAACTATAGCTGTGAGGCTTTTCAGAAAACATACCATTTGTTTCACTCAGGGTTTGTCCCTGTAACAAATTGAGCTTCCAAGCAATAAAACTGCCATGTACAAGTCTTCTTTAAAAGAAATTCTACTTGAAGATGTATCGGGAACTAGAATATTTGAAGAAAGTGACAGACTTCTGATAGCAAAAGCAGCTATTCCCTTTACTAAAGAGAAATAAAATACATTTCCTAAGTAAATTTATTGTCACCGCATTTAGTGCAATATTGAACTATGCCTCTATGGGGTTTCTCTATGAGCCTAATCAGACACTTAGCCATGGAATCATATTTTGTAAACTAGAGCACTAGAAAAGAACTTAGGGGGCTCATGGGAAATACTCAGCAATACTGGTGGTTCCGAGGAGAGCACTGAACAAGTCATTTAGTCCCTCCTTGAATTACTATTCTCCCTCATGGAGTAGTTGAATTTAGGATTTTTCTTCTTCTTAGGAATAGAAGGTTTCTACACTCTTTTAGTTCCATCAGAACTAAATCAAGATGAAAGGACCTGAGAAAATGATACTTGAGAGATGCTTAGGATAAGATCCAGATTCTTTAACCTGGTCACCAGGATTCTGCCTCCCTGCCAGTCTCATTTAAGGTGCTTCTCCAACCCATGCTTACTTGTAGCTCCAAGATTTTCCCACAAGTAATTTTACTTTTTATTTCATTTTAATATTTTATTTTGAGTCAGGGTCTCTACAAAAATAAAAATAATTAGTCAGGCATGGTGCCACATGCCTATAATCTAGCTACTCTGGAGGCTGAGGCAGGAGGATTGCTTGAGCCAGGGAGTTTGAAGTTGCAGTGAACTATGATTGTGCCACTGTACTCTAGCCTGGGCAACAAAGGGAGACCCTGTCTCAGAAAACACACACACACACACACACACACACGCAGAAAGAACACTAATATTTTAACTTTCATTTAGCACTTTAATATATGAATTTCATGGGGTAGTCCATTTAATCCTCAAAATAACATGAATGTTATTATCCCCATTTTATAGATGGGGAAATAGATTTCTGAGAGATAACTAACAGGTTAATATTAGCTGGACATTCCAACTGGTCTTGGAACCCAGGTGTGGGTTCCTTTTCCTATTAAGCCCCACCTCTTCATTCTCTAGCTTGCATCTCAAGTGTAGCTGGACAAGAAACATGGGTAGAGCTTTGAAGCTGTAACATACTTGGGTATGTTATACAAAAGGAAGCTAAATCAGAACTCAAGAGAAAACCTATAGTGAAATCCAGAAAGATGGAAAAGGGGGATGGTGGTGACAGGAAATAAAGTCACTGAAGGGAACTTCTACCCCTCCCTATTCAGAGACATAGAAATTAAGAGAGAAGTATAAGTAGTTAGAGTGGTATTCATCTTGTTTTTAGTTGCAGAACTTTTTTTACTCTTTTGCAAATAAAAATATTTCAGAGAACCTCAAAATGTGAACCATTAAAAAGTTTCTCTGCAACATGCTGAAAACCCAAGCTATGCCTGCTCAGATACTTCTCAGATCCTTCCCCCAAACTCGGAAACACCTGAGATGCTTCTTGGTCTCTAAGGCATCAAGGAAGCCACTGACAAATAGCTGGGAAACCACTAAGTCAGGCAGGTGTGGGTTCCAGTCTCAGCTTTGCATTACTTTTTCTAGGAACTTGAGCAGCTTAATTACCCTGATTGGCAGTGTCTTTTTTTTGTAAAGATAGTGAGAGATAATAACCATAAAACATTAGTACATTACCTGAGTAACAGTATAGATGCTCAGTAAACATCTTTGTTGGAAGCAAATTAGAAGTTAACACTGAGCTCTTCCTAATAAATGAAATTGATGAGGTTCGAAAATTACTTAAATAGTAAGCTTGTATTTAAAAGATGCTTTGACCACATAAAATTTCATTTGGAAAGAATTGCAAGTTTTTCATATCATCTCTATTTTTAGAGTGGAGATGAGAAGAAAAAAATAAACACACACACACACAAGAAAAAAGCACATGGCTAGGACCACTCATTATGATTCAGAAACACGAGTTAGAAAGTGCAGCTGTCTCCCTGCTTTCAGAGCAGATAGCAGCATCATTTTATAAATGAAAGTAGAGATAAAGTCACTGTGATACACATTTCTGCAATAACAAACCAGAGAACATTAGAGACAAATAAATACTCATTGCCAGGGGAATATTTTCTCCCGGGTAAAAGGCATGCATTAACTCTCACAATAGAGTCATCTAATAAATGATTCATCTAGACACTAATATTTAATCAGTTCATATCATCAATTGCTCTAAGAACCTTTTAAACTCTATAGCATATTTAAACATATTCAGGGTTATTACTTGTTCAAGGTTAATTCCTTAGTCAAACTTGTTTTAAAATGAATAAATGACACAAAAGAAAAGAATATTATTGCTTCATACTAAATGCTAATGTAATTATTTTCTTTAGATAAGTAGATTTTTACCTGTAATGTTTTAACTTAGAATTTTTCTGACAATTTTAAAAGTTAATAGGAACTATTTGTAACACCACGCAGTTTGCTCTGCTGTTACTTATGAAATGGATTTCAATTTTTCTGTGGAATTGTTTTTTAATTTAATTTTTTACAGCACTGCAATGTTTTACCTAATTTCATAATGTGAGTCATCAATAATGCATTTCCTACATTCAGTGAAAGCAAGTGTGATGCCAGATTTAAAAAATAATGAATTTTCTTTACACTTAGGATTTCTTTTCACATATATGACAATCCTTAGATAAATAAAAATGCTATCCTGGATTATTATACTTTTCCACAAGAGGGCTCTTGAAAGTCAAAAATATTGCCCATGATTAGTAATCTGCTTACATCTATTGGTAAAAACCAGAGAAACAATATTTTGAAATATTTCCTGGATAATTAACTAAATTTAAAAAAAATACTTTAAATTAAATAAATATTTCCACTACTAGAGTTAACTGATAGTAATCAAAGCCAAAATTGATTGAATGCTTTCTGCGTGCAGATCATGTGGTTAGTGCTGGATATGTAGCTATTATTATTATTCATTGCACTATAGAGAATCAGTTATGGTTCAGCATGAAACTCTGGAGATAAGATTGACTGAGTTTGAATCCCAGCTCTGCCATTTGTATTATTTCTTTGACTTTGGGCAAGATACTTGGTATTTAACTTTATCAGTCCTTGGTTCCTTTTTCTGTAAAATGTGGTTGTTGTAAGGATTAAGGGAATTAAGATACATAAAGCAATTAGAAGAGTGTCTGGCACCTAGTAAGTGCTTTGTAAGTTTTAGCTACTACTATCATCACAGAGGACAAAACTGAGGCATATAGAGATTAAAAGATATGCCCTACATCATGCGCCCAGTGTCTGGAAAGATACAAGGTTTTGCCCTATCAGTGTGCTAAAAGATCTACTAGCCAATACACCTCTAATGTAAAAGAAGATTGGTAACACCATCTGCTTATTCCTACCTCCACTGACAGCACTGGGGGACCCACCCCTGCTTGACCATACTGCCCACCTGTCCATGCTCCTGAATTATCCATACCTCTCACTGTTATCTCTCATCATAATAATCATTGATTTATGTATTGAACTCTGTCACAAGTCTACTTGAGTTCCAGGACAATATCTTCTTTATTTTTGCTTTCATAGCACATTTTGGTTAGCAAGAATTAACAAGGATGATTTAAAAAAAATAAGGGTGTGCTAATATTTCCAACTGTCCTATAAAATGATTTTTGTTAAACCTATTTAACAGATGAAGAAATCAAAATTCTAAGATCAAGATCTCTTGGCTTGAAATAGCCATGCTATTGGAAACCAGATCTGAATCCGAAGCCTGTGTTTTCTTCACTATAATGACCCACACACATGCTCAGGGTTGTTTGTGCATTTACTGACTGAAGAGAGACTGTGAACATTCCACCAAGAGACATAACTGAGTGTTTTCAATACATATATGGGCTAAGGGGAGATTCTTTTTGCAATAAGTCAAGTATTCAAATGAGGATTGTTCCCTTCAAATAGTTTTGGTCTGTGTTTTTTTGTTTTCAATAATGTTAATTTTTTTTTTCAAATTGATTTTGTGACTTCTCTCTTATAACTATTTTTGTGGAAAATTTTAAAAATTTTATGAGCACTAAGAATAACAATATTATACAATGAAAGTGTACCATAAGGAGAATTACCTGGTCAGGGACTGGGTTAAAGTGTCCTTCAAAGGGAGATATCTGAACTGAAAACCAGAGGATGAGTCAGTGTTAACTAGGTGGAAAAGGTGAGGAAAGAATGTTATTCCAGGCAGACGAAACCATTTGCAAAGGCCCTGTAGCAGGGGACACCATCCTACTGAGGAGGAATAAAAAGAATAAAGGTAAGGGGATGCAGAATGGTTCAGGAGAGGCTGAAAAGTAAAAGGCAGACAATTAATTAATTTCATAAATATTTATGGAAAACCTACCACAGCCCTGCTAGTAATGTAGGTACAGAGGAATAAAAAAGTAATAAAGCATTTTTCTCTCAAGGAAATTCTTAATCTGGCAAAAGATGACTAAACACACACACACACACACACACACACACACACACACACGCTTACCTCTAGATATAATGTAACAGAAGCGGTATTGTAACAGTAGTAAGAACAAAAGACTGTGGGAGCACAATAGAAGGAGAAATTAATTGTGGTTAAGGAAATATCCAAAGAAGGGATTGACCAATATTTGATTGTGTAATTGACATGTGAGCTGATCCTTAAAGGTATTCCAAGCAACAGCATGGTGTAAATAGTGGCCAGAAGTCTATTAAATAATAATTTCTTTGATGGATCAGTTTATTTATTTTAAATATCAGAGGAGGTTCCATTCTCTGCAGAAAGTAGAATTAAACTAGAAAGGAGTAACACAAAGATAAACAGAAAAAAAAACCCTTAATAATTGCTGTCAGGTATATAGGTGTTAAAACATGGTTGAGAAAGCAAGTAATCACAATTAAAATTAGAAAATATTTGGAAATAAATGATAACATGGTTGGCATATCCAAATATGTAGGATGCAACTAAAGTCATGCATAGGTAAAATGTACAAGCTTATATGCATATATTAGAAAATAATATTGAATATCAACACTCTACATATCTATCTGAAGAAGCTATGAGAAAAGCAAATTAATCCAATTAAAGTTGAAGAAAAAGATAATGACACACGCAGAAGCCCAGTGAAGAGAAAACAAACATAAAATTAATAAACAAGACCAAAAGTTGGTCCTTCAAAAATATAACACAATTTATAATCCCCAAGGTCAAGAAAAAAAGAGAAGTCAAAAAGTTCAGAAATAAAAAACGGGATATTACTTTAGATTCTATAAATGTTAAAATATAATAGATATAAACAATGTTATGTCAGTAATTTCAATATTTAAATGAAATAAGCAAATACGCTTAAAATATTTTTTTAAAAATAATGCAATAAGAATGGGGAATCAGAATTGTTCTATATCTTAAAGAAAAATGAAAGGAAGAATCTATTTATAGAGGTAGGTATTATTCTCTTCTCTTTCTGCTTCCTACTACCAAAAGGTAACAATGTTTACTATCTCTCAGCATTGCCACCACTAGGTGGCAAACGTTTCCAAACGATTGCAGGAGCCTGCAGTGACTATCACAGTTTGTTGGACACCATTTTTTGTGCTCTCCAGCAATCACAAACAGAATATTCTAAAACAGTCTCATTATTGTCATTATAAGCACTCTCACTGTTTTCGTAACACAAAAGATAGCAACAGGAACAAAATTGCACTGAAAAAAATCTAAACACAGGTTTTATTGGAAGAAATTGAAATCCTACTCTAACAATAGAACCTTCCACTTCAGGCTCAGAACAAGGCCAGCGAAGTGGAGCAGACCTATCACAGATTCCCATCTCCATGACAACCTTTTCAGTTCCATGCACAATTAAAGCTACAGTATCAGTTTTTTTCAGGGAAAACAAAATCTGAGTCCTGGTTGGTCTTCATTTTTTATAATAGATATGAGAAATTAAATTGATTCTCATTAGTGCAGCTGAATTAGTGGGTACTAATAATTCATTACATAAGCAGCCCTAACTCACTTCTCCAAAAGCAAATGAAAATATATATTTTGTGTGGTTTAATGTACTATCATTATCACTATCCTTTTTAGCTTTCTTTGACAACAACTCTTTTGTGCCAGGCATTCTCGAAAATCCTGGCTTAATTCCCCTTTAGGCTATACTTGTGGATAAAAAAAAAATGTGTTCATTTCATTAGCAATTAGATTTCAGCCAGATGGTCTGGAAAGTGTTGGGGCTCCCTCAGAATCCTCGAATAACCTTTTCTCCAGACCCCGTGCTTCTTTTCGTCTTCTGAAGACATTTCTGGAGTTTTTAGTTGTTACTGAAAAATATGGGTAGAGCTCAGATTTCTGCTGCCCTGAAAGAGATTGTTCAGAAATTTTGAAGAGTTAAAATATATATATTCAAAGTGTTAAAAAATGCAACTTGTAAAGAAAATTTAGTGGATCAAGAGTTTAGCGTATGGAGAACAAATGATTGGTGGAGGAATTTACAACTTAATAACATTTTCAAGTACCATATATATGAAGGTATTTAAAATAGAGTGACCAGATATATTTTTCCTCTTTAAAAAATTATTAAACATAGAAAAATGGGACGTGAGTTTTCACATTATTTCCTATAAGCAATAAAATGAAAACCTAGTTGAATTTAAGACATTTCTGAGATTGCTAAGAATGGAATCAAAGTGGTAATACATTACCAACAGTTATCATAGAATACTATGCCATGAAAATTGTAAGCATATATTATTTTCCTCCTTCTAGAAATGTGCAAGTATAGCCTTTCCTTAAATCAGAGGGCTGAGGCAGGTGACTCTTCATGAACCCTTTCATTACTAGCATCCCATGATTTTTATAAGTAAGAAATGTAGCTACTATGGCACTGTTGCTTCACTCATTTTAACCATCTCTAACATCTTGTGATGATGGCTGGGACAAATAAAGCAGCCAGTTTGCAATCCAGCTTACCTGTGGATAGATGGTGTCATTGCTTGAAGAAAGTATGATTATTATTACCTTTTTGCATGGTCAAATTGAGACAAAGAGAAGTTAAATGTCTTTCCCAGCACTAAGTCCAATAGAAATGACGTGTTTTCTGTCTGTCCAGCATGCCTTTGGTCAACCGCATTTACTTCATTCTTGTCTGGAAATGAATGGGGCTGGCTCAACAGTGGACATAAAATGAATGCCTAGATAAAGAGAAACCTCTGTCTCCTCTCCAAGTGATACACTGAGGAATGGGCATAGGACATAGCTTTGCCAAAGAAAATTGTTTCCTCCCAGAGAACTCTGAAGCTATTGAGAAAGAGATCATTTCTTTTTTTCTTTTTCTTTTTCTTTTCTTTCTTTCTTTTTTTTTTTTTTTTTTTTTTTTTTTTTTTTTTTTTTTTTTGAGATGGAATCTTGCTCTGTTGCCTGGCCTGGAGTGCAATGGTGCAATCTCAGCTCACTGAAACCTCCCCCTCCCAGGTTCAAGGGATTCTCCTGCCTCAGCCCAGCCTCCCAAGTAGCTGGGATTACAGAAGCATGCCACCACGCCCAGCTAATTTATTTTTTACTTTTTATTTTTAGGAGAGATGAGGGTTCACCATGTTGGCGAGGTTGGTCTCGAACTCCTGACCTCAGGTGATCCACCCACCTCAGCCTCCCAAAGTGCTGGGATTACAGGCATGAGCCACCACACCTGGTCAGAGATAACTTCTTTTTGCTTGTGGGGCAAACATAAACCTGAAATTATTATCATCTTATCGGGAGAGCTTTTCAAAATGAAGCCAACACAGATAAAGGGAAGAAAACATAGCTTACACAAACAATATTTAACATATAGATTTAACACATGGAGATGTAGAGATCTGCTTGGATTTTTAACTGTAGGGTCGAGAAAGAGAAAATACCTCTAATGTTATTGTATAAGCTCCTTATAGCTAGAACCTGACAAACTCATCCAGATCTTTGTCAGTTGTAAGCATGGGGATTTAAAAAATACTAATTTTGCTTTTAAATTATCATGTAGTCACAGACTTTGTTGTACAGGTCTTTGAATTTTGATACTTTTATAGATTTAAGTAACTGCCACCATTATCAGGATATGAAAAGAGTTCCTTCTATCACCTCAGACTCCCTGGTGTCATTTCTTTATAATCACAGCACCCCACTCCCCTAACCTTTGGCAACCACTGATCTCCTATTCATTTCTATCTTTTATCTTTTGGGAATTTCATATAAATGAAATCATGTGATATGCAACCTTTGAGACTAACTTCTTTTTCCCATTATATGCACTTGAAATTAATTCAAATTCTGATATAAAACAATAGTTTGTTCTTTTTTATTGCTGAGTAGTATTTCATTGTACTGAGGTATCATAGTTTCTTCCTCCATTACTCATTGAAGGACTTTTGCACTGTCTCCAGTTTGGGGAATATATTATGAAGAGAGCTACTATATTAACATTTGTGTACAGGTTTTTGTTTGAACACAAGCTTTCATTTCCCAAAAAATCAGAGTTGCTGAGTCATAACTACATGTTTAACTTGATGAGAAACTATCAAACCATTTTATGTAATAGCTATACTATTTTTCACTACCACCAGCAATGTATGGGAGTTTTAGTTGCTCTACATCCTTGTCAGCACTTGGTGTTGTCAGTATTTTTTTATTTTCTGAATTCTAACAAGTATTCGGTGATATTTCATTAATGCTTAACTTTGCATTTCGCTTACAGTTAATGATGTTGAACATTTTTAATATGCTTATTTGCCATCCTTATAACCTTCTTGGTAAGTGTCCAAGCTTTTGCTCATTTTAAAAACTGATTTCTATGTTTTCTTACTATTGCATATTGAGTTGTTTTGTTTTGTTTTGTTTTTTCTTTAATGGAGTTTCACTCTGTTGCCCAGGCTGGAGTGCAGTGGCACAATATCAGCTCACTGTAACCTCCGCCTCCTAGGTTCAAGCAATTCTCCTGCCTCATCCACCCAAGTAGCTGATATTACAGGTGCTCACTACCATACCTGGCTAATTGTTTTGTATCTTTAGTAGACACGGGGTTTCTCCATGTTGGCCAGGCTGGTTTTGAACTCCTGACCTCAAGTGATCTGCCCACCCCAACCTCCCAAAGGACTAGGATTACAGGCATGAGCCACTGCACCTGGCCTGAGTTTTATATATATTTTGGATGAGTAATTTACAAAGGAAAGAGGTTTAATTGATTCATAGTTCCACATGGTTGGACAGGCCTTACAATTATGGCAGAAGGTGAATGAGGAGCAAAGTCACACGTCTTACATGGTGGTAAGCAAGATAGCATGTATGGGGAACTCCCATTTATAAAACTATCAGATCTCATGAGATTTATTCACTATCATGAGAACAGCATGGGAAAAATCTGTCCCCATGATTCCATTACCTCCCACTGGGTCCCTCCCATGACACGTGGAAATTATGGAAGCTACAATTTAAGATGAGATTTGGATGGGGACACAGCCAAACCATATCAACATGTATATTTGGTCAACTTATCAAACAGAACTTTGGAGAGCTAACTATTTAAAGGACTAAGGAACTTCCCAGAGAAGCTAATTCTAAAAGACAAAACAGGTAGACACACACATCTAATAACAGATTTCTGAATTTGAAATAGGGGAAGATTTTTGAGTACAACGTACTATCACTCAGAATTGTTTCTGATACTGTCCTTGTTTGAATTCTAGGAGAAGGCAGAAAGTCCAAAGTAAAAGATAATTTCACTCAAACAGACCTGATTTTATCTTTAATGGAAAGAAAATGAGAGTACCTTTTTCCCCCAATTTATTGTAGAGTGCCAGAATCTCTTTGCAATGGTTACCATGCCTATTGTAAATGACACCTCGTGGAAGTGAAAGCAATATGTGACAGCTGCCAACAAAAGCAACTGCCCAGTGGAAAGGCCAAGAAAACAGAAGGCAGGAAAGAGAAAAACATGGCCAAATGCACAATTGCTCCTCGGATTGTTCTGAGAGTTTGGGAGACACAGGGTCCTAGTTTATCATGTCAGTGCGAGGGCCAGTGAATCACAGGGTACTTGCTGACATTGAATTTCTTGCCTATTTTAGTCACTAATTGCATTGTAATAAGCTGTACATTTGAATAGTTTGTTTCTTTTTAAGTGGTTTAAATAATAATAAACCAATGGAAGCTGGAGCTTACAACTAATATCTAGGAGTTGATCTTGCCTTTCAAAAGGACTGTGCCATTTATATGCTTTTAAAAATATGATTTCCCAGGCTCTACTCAGGAACTTCTGTTTCAGTCACTCCAAAGTGCAGTCCATATGTCTATATTTTTAACAAGCTCCACAGAGTATTCTGATCCAGAACAAGACTTGAAAACTCTGCTTTGAAATTCAGTAAAGAAAATTAAACAGCTTATGTGATGATGAAATAACATAGAATTCAAGCAGCATTCAATTTTAGTAACTACTTTTGGAGTAGTCTAAGTTAACTTTAAAGATACTTTCACAAGTCTTGCAGGTGAACCTGTGTTTTTTTCTGTAGACCTGAAACCCATGCAGATAGAAAGGATATAAGTTGGACTATGGGGATTCTGTAAAGGGCCACCCAGCTCCCCAGTTCAGAAAGGGAGAGTGTACTCACTCAGCTGCTGGGAGTATGGCCAGGGAAGGACCCTCAGCTGCCACCCCACTCCAGTGATTGCCTTGGTTGCAGAAAAATGTCTCACCATAACTTACACACTCTTTCTAGCATGGCTTACATCTAATGACTACTGAATGTCAGGGGAAAACATCTCCTGCCCCAAATTAGAGCAGACCTCTAAGGCCGTTCCAGCTTCCAGGCTGTCTTTCAGGTCAGCTGAGGTCTTCATTGAGATTGCATTACATCTCAATTTCTCCTTCTATCCAATCCTGCTGTCTTCCCTTCCCTTCACAGGAGTTGATCCCAAGAACACACCTGAGCAAATGTTCTGTATGCCAATCGTAATCTCAAAGTTTGCTTCTTAAGGAACTCAGCCTCTGTCAACCCCTTAGCTTGCAAATGGTCAAAACCAAACTAGTTTAAAGTAAAGGGAGAAATTCATCATAAGGATACTGGGCTATCTCATGTCGAACTACAAAGAGTGGACAGAGCAGAGATGCAACCCAGCTTAGAAACAACTAAAATGACAGAGTGAAGACTGCCAGATCACTCTCTCATGACATCTCACTCTCTTACGCTTTCTTCTCCTTCACTTGCTCTTTCTGTAATCCAGCTTCTCTTTGCCTACATGGTTTATTCTCTCACTGTGGATGGACTACTTCTACTGAATGAGAAATGTAGCTGTAATATTATACATTTTCATATTTCTACCATCAAAGAAGAACCATGTCTATTTCTTAATCTGGTTCGTAAATTTTTAAGGAATATTCTGTAGGTCCAGGCTTGGGTCAGTTTCCAAGGACTGGACCAATCACTTGTTGTTAGGAGGCAGGGGCAGGTAATATGCCAACTTTCCCTGAAATCACATTGGGAGAGGAAGGAGATAACTCCCCTAAGAAGGAGGCTTTTCAATACGGAAGGGTTTAGAAAATGGTGTGTGTAAGAGTGTATAAAACATATAAGATTTGTTCTGAGTGGAAGTCTCTACAATATCTCCTCGCACACACACACAACTATATATTATTATAATAACATACAACAATATGCTTTGTTTGAATGCTTTCCAGTTCAAAAACACCTTACTTGCCTCATTTTTATCTTTACAAGACATTTAAATATATTAAAAAATTAGTCATAAATTATATTCTTGAAAATTACATGCCTATTATGAGTTAGATCTGGAATTCAAACCCGATATTCTGATTTCAAGTCTAAGTCCAAAAGTTGTCCACTTCTGCACCTATTTACGATTTTTTTTAAATTTTTAATTTCTGTGGGCACATAGTAGGTGTATAGACTTATTTACATATTTTTTTCTAAAAAAACATATGAATCCTACTTGGTCCCCCATTAAAGTTAAACACAGTTATCTTTTCCTGAGGTGAGTATATAATGCAACCAAATGATTTCCAATTGTCTATTGGCCATTTTAGGTGGGTGTGCTTCTTGATGGCTATATTAAAGCCTTGTCAAATAGCCGATTGCTTATAATACCCATTCGTGGGCACACAGGTCGCTCTTCCACCAGCTTCCCAAACAAAACAAAGACCAAAAATCATCTTGCCCGAAATTCCCACCAGCAAATCATGCTTCTTAATGGTCAGTCTGCAGGTTAGAATGGTGATCATTAAAGAGTCAGGAAACAACAGGTGCTAGAGAGGATGTGGAGAAATAGGACTAACTTTTACACTGTTGGTGGAAGTGTAAATTAGTTCAACTATTGTGGAAGACAGTGTGGTGATTCCTCAAGGATCTGGAACCAGAAATACCATTTGACCCAGCAGTCTCATTACTGGGTATGTACTCAAAGGAATATAAATCATTCCACTGTAAAGACATGCACACGTATGTTTATTGCAGCACTGTTCACAATAGCAAAGACTTGGAACCAACCCAAATGCCCATCAATGATAGACTGGATAAAGAAAATGTGGCACAAGTACACCATGGGATACTATGCAGCCATAAAAAATGATGAGTTTATGTCCTTTGTGGGGACATGGGTGTAGTTGGAAATCATCATTGTCAGCAAACTAGCACAGGAACAGAAAATCAAACACCATATGTCCTCATTCATAAGTGGGAGTTGAATAATGAGAACACATAGACACAGGAAGGGGAACATCACACACTGGGGCCTGTCAGGGGGTGGGGAGCTAGGGGAGTGATAGCATTAGGAGAAATACCTAATGGAGATGACAGGTTGATGGGTGCAGCAAACCACCATGGCAAGTGTATACCTATCTAACAAACCTGCACATTCTGCACATGTATCCCAGAACTTAAAGTATAATAATAAAAAATGTATTATTTCTTCACAAATATACACATTAGACAAAAACAGTTTTGTTCAAGAAGTAACCACTTTTATTTTAATTTTCCAGCACTTTTCCCTACATATAAGGAATCATATTATAATACAGTTTAGAATATTGAATTTGACTTCACTTAATTGTAACCTGAGTATTTTTTATAGTTGTTATTTACATTTTAACTGAGGCATAACATAGATTAAAATTATATATGCTTAAATTAAAACCTTAATAAGTTTTTATGTAACTATGTCCCCATGCAACCATCACTTAGATCAAGATACAAAACACTAGTTTCTGTGTGTCCTCTGCCCAGTTTACCCCCCTCTCAGAAAATAAAGAATATTCTGACTGTTACCATTATTGATTTGTTTTGCCTATTCTCAAAGTTTATACATTGAATTATACAACACCTGCTCTCTTATAATTGACTTCTTTCATGCAGCATAATGTCTCTGAGATTCAACCACATCATTGCATGTACCATTAGTTCATTTTTTTAAACTGCTAGGTAGAATTCATTATATGAACATATCACAATTTATTTTTTCATTCTATTCATGGGCATTAGAGTAGTTTCTAATTTTCAGCTACTATAAATAAAGTTACTAGAAACATTTTTATCTTTAGTGTTTGTATGAGGGAGTGTAAATGTAAGCATTCATTTCTTCTGAGTGTATGCCCCAGAGTTGAATTGCTGGATCATAGGACAGGTTTATGTTTAGATTTAGCAAAAACAGCTAATTTTCTAACGGACTTATATCATTTCATATTCCCCCAAAGCAAAATATGAGAGTTCTAGTTGCTCATCTTCACCAGCAGTTGATATAGTCAATCTTTATAAATTTGAACCATTTGGTGTCAGGGGAAATATTACCACTCATTACTTTAATTTGCATTTCCACGATGAATAATGATGTTTCTTACCTATTCATATACTTACAGATTATTAGATATCCTCCTGGGCTAAATGCCTGTTTAATTCATTTATAATTTTAAAATTTGTATTGCTTGTCTTTTGCTTATTGATTTGAAGGGTTCTACTCTGGACGTGTTTTAGATATATGGGTGCAAGTATTTTCTTCTATTCTGCGGCATAATGTTTCCTTTTCTTTATGGTAGTTTTTGATGGACAGAAACTTTTCCTTTTACCTTTAGGTACCTGCTTTCTCTCAAAACTAATTTTTAAGTGTGATATATGAAGTAGAGATCAAAGTTCACATTCTCCCCATATAGATATCCAGTTGGCCTAGCATTACTTTTTCAAAAGACAACCCTTTTCCCCACTGAATATATTGATGTTTTTGTTTTAGATCAAATGACCAGATAAGTATGAGGCTGCAACTGGATTTTCTATACTGTTCCATTTATCTATTTATTCATCCTTGTTCCTATACTATACTGTCTTATTAGCTGCATCTTTACTGATAGTCCTCAACTTTTTTTGCTCCTTCAAGATTGTACTGTTTCTTTTATATCTTTGACTATTTCATGTAAATCTCAAAATGAACTTGTTAGTTTACACAAAAAAACCCGGGTCAAATTTTTATTGAGGTTGCAAGAGTACGTGTGTCAGTTATGAACATGTACGTATTTTCATCTACTTGGCCCTTCTGTGATTTCTCTAAGCAGTATTTTGTAGTTGCCAGTGTTCACATCTTGCTGGCACTGGCCTTTCTACAGTTGGAGAGCATGTCGATGAGCCAGGCTGGAGAATAGGCCTCAGGACACAGAGGAGACCAGAGCTGAGAGGTACGGGTGAGCCCCAGGAAAACTAGGCTCACCTAGGAATTTAGAATCTTTCTTCACAAGCTCCATTGACATTAACAATATATTTTTCTAATTGAAAATAATACTATTATACTAGCTAGTCTAATAATCCTCTATACTTAAGATCAATTGATTGTAAATATTAATCATATCTACAATATACCTTCACAGCAACACCTCAGTTAAATCACTGGTTACTATAACCTCACCAACTTGACACAGAAAACTAACCATCATACCAAGAAATGCCAACAGCCCCCAGAAGCCGGAAGAGATCAGGAATGGATGCTTCCACAGGGTTTCTGGAGGCAGTGTGGTTCCGATGACCCCACTAATTTCAGTTTTCTAGTCTCCAGAACTGTGAGACAGTGAATTTCTGTTGTTTCAGACCTCCCAGTGTATGGTAATTTGTTGCAACAGCCATAAGAAATTAGTTTAGGGCTGCAGATTTGGGAGTCACAGGCATAATGGAAGGAGGAAGAAGAACAAGATGGAAGGTGTGGCATCATAGAATTCAGGAGAAAATCATTTCCAAAGGTGATCTAGGCCATCACATGCTAAAGAAAGATCAAGTAAAAGAGAGACTAAAAGATTTTTTATTAGATAAGACTGTAAGTATGGCAATGAGAATCTTTGTGAAAACAGTTCGATTGGAAAGATAAAAAGCAAATTTTAATGCCCCGAATGGTAAATGGTTAAATGAGGACTTTACCTCATTTAATGGCAGTTCTAGATACCTCTTTTCTTTCAAACTGCTTGAGTTTGAAGTGAAAGAAAGAAGTAGCTCTCTGGTTAAACTGATTTGTAGGGTTAACTTAAGGGTCTTATTCACTTCCTTAACATAAAAAAAAAAAAAAAATAGACTATCAGATGTTTAAATTTTCTTAAACAATTGAAATATCAAGGAGAAAAATGTTAGCAATACAAATAAAAGAGTGTAAAACACAGGAAATAGGCAGGTTTAGAATCCTCAACCTTAGACATGGGAAATGGCACATCTTCCATTGTGAACACAAGCATCAGGGAAGAATGAGTTCAGGTAAATTGTGTATGTGATTTAAGGAACCTGAAGAAAATCCTGTGTGATGGTTTCTATTTTCTATTTTCTGTGCAAAACTGAAGAATAAGTTATTTGCTAGGAGCAAAGGGTGAAGCCTGGAATTAGAAAGTTTTGAAATGAATTAAAAAATTGAAACAGCCAATCTGGACAATGAGAAGGCAGCCAGTGAGAAAAAATAAAAAATAAAACAACAGGATATTTCCTGGCAGAGCTGAATACACACTTTTGGTTGTAAACTATCAATTTATAGTGGCATCAATCTGCAGTTCCCATTATAATGCTCAGAGTCCATGGGAAAAAAAAGAAGACACTTGGATTGGTCAGTATTCATATTGAATCAGTCAGGGACAATGGAAGAACAAATAATTAATGGAGATGAAGACAAGAGCAAAGAATGAGTGAAATAAAGGGACACATTATATCTAGGCTCATTAACATATTTGTTTGCATCCTTTTCTTCTAAAACCTCAATCGTTAAAAGAAAGACATATAATCCCAGCATTTTGGGAGGCCGAGGCGCGCAGATCATGAGGTCAGGATTTCGAGACCATCCTGGCCAACATGGAGAAACCCCATCTCTACTAAAAATACAAAAATTAGCTGGGCTTGGTGGCACATGCCTGTAGTCCCAGCTACTCAGGAGGCTGAGGCAGAAGAATCACTTGAACCTCGGAGACGGAGGTTGCAGTGAGCTGAGATTGTGCCACTGCACTCCAGCCTGGGCAACAGAGTGAGACTCTGTTTAAAAAAAAAAAAAAAAAAAAAAAGACAGACATAGGCCAAAAGGAATCAAAATGGAAAACAAAATAAAATGGAAGTGAATTGAGGAGAAAATAAAGTGAAGGGACAGAAGAAAATGATAGATATGATAGTATTTGATTGTCGGGATGGCTATACCATTTGCTTCAATAAATTTAAGTGTTAAAAATGTGATTATTTATGAAGGCTTTTAAGAAATATTTCTAAAGAGCTAGAACAGGAATGGTGGGAGGGAAGTAAGGTCAAGAAATCTAACCGCATGAGAAAGCATTCCCAGAAACAGATTTGATGTGTCTCCTCTAAGATTACCGAATGAAATATACGATGCCTCATGAAATTTGAATTTCAGGTAAATACCATGTAAGTTTTTCCATATAAGTATATTCCAAATATTACACGGAATATACTTAAGCTAAAAAAGTACTCATTATCTCTCCGAAATTAAAATTTAACTGAGTGCTTGTGTTTTCGTTTGCTGAATCTGGCGACTGTCCCATGTTGGAGAAGGCCTATAGTCAATTTTGCCAAGGAGCAGCATTGCACAAGCTGAGAGAGATTAAAGTGCTAGATCTTTTTAAATGTTGTATTTATAATGTCTGTACCATGAAGTTTCTTGAAGAACTACTCAAACAAGATTTGGGTCAGAAGTGTGTGTGATAGCAAAGACATGGAATCAACCTAAATGTCTATCAATGATAGATTTGATAAAGAAAATGTGGTACATATACACCATGGAATACTATGCAGCCATAAAAAAGAATGAGAATATGTCTTTTGCAAGAACATGGATGGAGCTGGAGGCTATTATCCTTAGCAAACTAATGTAGGAACAGGAAACTAAATACCACATGTTCTTACTTATCAGTGGGAGCTAAATGATGAAACTCATGAACACAAAGAAGGGAACAACGAACACTAAGGTCTACTTGAGGGTAGAGGGTGGGAGGAGGGAGAGAAGCAGAAAAAATAACTAATAGGGCTCTAGGCTTAATACCTCGTTGGTGAAATAATATGTATGACAAACCCACGTGACACAAGTTCAACTATATAACAAATCTTCACATGTACCCTCAAACCTCAAATAAAAATTTAAAAAGTGTGTCTCTGTGTGTGTGCGCATGTGCTTGTGCACAGGTGCACGTGCACACATGTGCATGGCATATTTTATTTTGAATTATCTTCATTTATTTTCTTTCTAAAAGAAATATTATATTTGATAGTACATCCCAGAAACAAATTCAATGCTTATTAATGTATAACTGGTTTGAACCTATTTTCAGAGTGACTATTTGCCCTCATCATGGGGATATCTAGATTAAATCTGTCTTTCTGTAAGTCACTAATGAGTGCGTACATTTGACAATCTTTATGGCAGTCCATGAAAATTTAACCTAGGAGAAAAGGTTGAGCATCTGAAACTGAAGATAAAGAGAAAATGCCTAATGAGTTCGTTTAAATTGACACGAAAAATGACATAATAGAAATTAATACATTTAGTGTAATTAATCAATATCAGACAGTGTACTAAGTGCTTCACATGTATTAATCTTACCACAATTTTATGGATCAGACATCATTAATATCCGTATTTTGTAAGTGATGAAGCTGTGATGTTACATTCAAGATCCCTCAATTAGAAAAGGGCAGAGCAAGGATTTGAACCCAAGCAGCTTAGTACCAGCATCTCTGCTCTTAATCACTGAACTATATTTTGCCAACATATTCAGAAAAGCAATCAGATTAGAAGACATTTAAATAAATACTTTATTTTTACAAAAGAAAAAAAAGTTCTGTGTAATGACAGCACCTAGCACAGTGCTTAGCTCATATATTGTTGGTCAATAAATATTGGTTAATTGATTGTCTGAAACAATCTTCTATCCTCAGTGCACCCATAGCACTGTTTATACCTGTGTCACAGCATTTATAACACTGCACTGAATTTGTTATTTAAGTGTTTCATGTAGTAAAGTACAAGCTCCTTTGTTCTTGGGATTAGGTATTTATCTTCCCTTTCTTAGCTCCCAGCAGAGTGCCTTGTACATTGCTTTAGCTTGGTAATATTAAATAAAGGCGCAAATGAATGCATAAAAAATGATGAATTCTAAAGTTAGAATTCAAAGTGTTTTTTGCTGTTTTGGAGGCATAAATTTTCTATAAACATTTCCAAATATGCCATGGAATTGTAGACAAGAAGGTGGCTTTCCAGTGTGAAATGCTGGATAACTAAAAGCATTGCAGTGATGAATTTCCAGCTTGACATGCTTAACATTTATACAGCAGAACTACCTTTAGGGCCCTTTGTAGGTTTCCTGATTTTAGTAATTTTATCTGATTAGTTGTGTCTTAGAAATTGATAGGGTAAGAAAGACTATTTGGGCAAAAATATGATGTTTTTCTTAGTACAAATTGCAGAGGAAATCCTCAATTACATTTCTAGTATTTCATCTATAAGTATTAACGTGGAAAATTAGCAAAGGGTACTGAAATTTAAAAATGGAAATGTGAAAACATTTGTAATATGTATGTAATAGCATAAAATTTATATACCTATTTCATATTACATATGTAACACCATAAAGTTTATATAAAAGGAAATCCAAAATACCAAAAGATACCCACCACACTATAAGCATCATTACCTCTGGATAATGATGCAACTGAAAGTGGTGAATAAGTAAATCATGAGTTGTGACTATGGCAGAATACTTTTGTTCATTTTTAACATAAATATATTTAGGCCTCATTGATGTAATTAATTTTTAAGGTCTAATGGTGTCTCAGTTATCAATAAGAGAAGCATTATATTTAACATAGTCATGGAAGTCCTGGCCAGAGCAATTCAGCAAGAGAAAAATGTAAAGGCATCCAAATTGTAAAGGAAGAAGTTAAATTGTCCCTGTTTGCAGACAACAGGATGATTTTATATATGGTAAACTCTAAAGATGACACAACACACACACACACACACAGGCACACACACGCACACACACCACTGTTAAAACTAATAAACAAATGCAGTAAACTGCAAGATACAAAATGAACACACAAGCATCAGTAGTGTTTCCACACACTAACAACAAACTATCCAAAAAAGACAATATTTAAAAATCCCATTTATAATAGCTACCAACAACAACAAAAAAGCCTAATGTCATTAAATTATTTGACATTCATGGGAAACAAGTGAAAAACTCTAATAAATGTTAGCTCTTAAAGACTTAAAAACAGGTTCACATAAAAATATCTGATTGTAAAATCAACATATACTTATTAAAAATTCCAACAACACAGACAGTAAGGTACAGTAAGGTAAAAAGGGAAAGTCTTCTTTATTTGGGAAGTGGAGGGTGGAAAGGGCGTGTAGTATAAAAGGAGCATGAACTTGAGACGTGTGTTGTAAATACGATTTGGTAATAAAATTCTTACGTTTTGGTAGGACTACTTTGACTTGGATGCTTCAAAACGGCCTTATCAAAATTATCTGTCACTTCAAGGTGAATTAAAGCACATGACTGACCTTTCTCTTTTCTAAAGCAAACACATCGTCTAAAACCATTTGTACTTTTTAGACTGATATTATCCTGTGAGCTATTCTCTGTACCCAATGAGCACTCTCTTTAAATATCTTCTCTTTTTATTGGCATTTAAAACCTGTCATAATGAAGAAACGTCTTTCTGTTGTTTCCAAACTGAATACCTAGAAGTTATTGATGCATATGTATTTCTGTCAAACATCTAGAAAACTAATAATAAGGTGTTCTAAACATACCTTCTCTAAGATTATTTATTTGCATATGTTACTTTTGAATCCAGAGATCACTTTACTGCTATCAAAACACATCATCAAAATCATGTTGACGCACAGCATAACGACACTTCAGTCAATGATGCCCGCCCATACACGAGTGGTCCCTCAAGATTACGATGGAGCTGAAAAATTCCTCTCACCTGTAGTGTGACACATTATTCATGTATTTGTGGTGATTCTGGAGTTAACAACCCTACTGTGCTTCCAGTCATATAAAAGTATAGCACGTACAATTATGTACAGTACATAGTACTTGATAATAATATATAACTGTTACTGGTGATGTATTTACTATTGTCTACTTTTTATTGTTATTATGTAGTGCACTCCTTCTACATTTTAAAAAAATAACTAAAACTGCTTCAGGCAAGTTCTTTAGGATGTATTCTAGAAGAGGGCATTCTTATCATAGGAAATGACAGCTCCATGCATATTATTGCCCCTGAAGACCTTCCAGTGGGACCAGATGTGGAGGTGAAAGACAGTGATACTGATGATCCTGACACTGTGTAAGTCTAGGCTGACGTGTGTGTTTGTGTCTTAGTTTTGAATTTAAAAGTTTGAAACGTTTAAAAAATAGGAAAATGCTTACAGAATCGTGATATAAGAAATAAAATATTTTTGTACAGTTGTACAACATGTTTGTGTTTTAAGCTAAGTGTTATTACATAAAAGTCAAAAAGTTGGCTGGGTGTGGTGGCTCACACCTGTAATCCCAGCACTTTGGGAGGCCAAGGCAGGAAGATCATGATGTCAAGAGATCGAGACCATCCTGGCCAACATGGTGAAACCCCGTTTCTACTAAAAATACAAAAATTAACTGGGCATGGTGGTGCATGCCTGTAGTCCCAGCTGCTTGGGAGGCTGAGGCAGGATAATCGCTTGAACCCGGGAGGCAGAGGTTGCAGTGAGCAGAGATTGCACCACCACACTCCAGTCTGGTGACAGAGCGAGACCCCATCTAAGAAAACAAAAAGTCAAAAAGCTTTTTAAAAATTAAAAAGTTTATAAAGTAAAAAGTTTCAGTAAGCTAAGGTTAATTTAATATTGAAAAATATTGTTTTATAAATTTAGGGTAGCCTAAGTGTACAGTGTTTATAAAGTCTTTGGTAGTATACAGTAATGCCCTAGGCCCTACCACTCACTACTTACTCATCTGGGGAAGCTTACAGTCCCATAAGTTTCATTCATGGTAAGTACACTACACAGGTGTACCACCTTTTAAAATCTTTTACACCATCTTTTTACTGTACCTTTTCTATGTTCAGATATGTGTAGCTACATCATGCTTACCGTTGTGTTACAATTGCCTATAGCGTTAAGTAGAGTAACATGCTATAAAGGTTTGTAGTCTAGGAGCAACAGGCTACACCATATCGCCTGGGTGTATAGCAGGCTCTACCATATAGGTTTGTGTAAGTACACTATATGATGTTTGTACAGCAATGAAATCACCCAATGACCCATTTCTCATCGTTAGGCAACACAGAATTGTACTTGTTAACTTAAGACAACACAGGAAGAGCCTATAATTTGCTTGGGTTAGAAAATCATCTACACTGACTGGGCAGTGTTTAGTGAGTGCCTCCTATATGCTTAGTCTTGTTGTATGTCTTGGGGATACAGCAACAAACAAGACAAAGTCTCCATCTAGTTATAACAATCAGAATCATCTTGTGTGGTATCTAGAAACTGACTGTATGGTAGAATGAGAAGTCTCAAAATCATACACTTTATTGGTACTAAGACTTAAGAAGACCTCTAATTGCCATCATTCTTCAAGGTTGAGTCTGGAATTCTTAATTATTTACCTTTTAAAATCTGCAATCTTAAGATGCAAGTTTTTCAAATTTTGGATCAAGATATAATTCCTCTCCAGTAAATTGGAATATATATATATATATATATATATATATATAGAGAGAGAGAGAGAGAGAGAGAGAGAGAGAGAGACAGAGAAAGAGAGAGAGTTATAGCGGTAGTTATATATACATAGTTACATGTACAGTTTTTCATTCATACACAGTTATATATAGTTATCAGAACCTATGGTCAGTAAATATTTCTAAATGCTCATCAGTGTTCCAAACATATCAGGGGAACCAGTCCTCAATATTTCAAGGTAAGTTCTTTCTATTTTCCCTAAGTGTTGGCCGGTCTGAGAAATAAAGAGAAAGAGTACAAAGAGAGGAATTTTACAGCTGAGCCTCCGGGGGTGTCATCACATATTGGTAGGACCGTGATGGTGACCCCAAGCTGCAAAACCAGTAAGTTTTTATTAGGGATTTTAAAAGGGGAGGGGGTGTACGAACAGGGAGTAGGTCACAAGGATCACATGCTTCAAAGGGCCATAAAGATCACAAGGTGAAGGCAAAATTAGAATTACTGATGAGGGTCTATGTCCCATTGTGCATGCATTGTCTTGATAAACATCTTAAGAAGAAACAGGGTTCGAGAGCAGACAACCAGTCTGACTAGAATTTACCAGGCTGGAATTTCCCGATCTTAGTAAGCCTAAGGGTACTGCAGAAGACCAGGGTGTATTTCAGTCCTTATCTCAACTGCATAAGACAGACACTGCCAGAGTGGCCATCTACAGACCTCCCCCGAGGAATGCATTCCTTCCCCTGGGTCTCAGTTATTAATATTCCTTGCTGGGAAAAGAATTCAGCGATATTTCTCTTACTTGCATGTCTGTTTATAGGCTCTCTGCAAGAAGAAAAATATGGTTCCATTCTGCCCAACCCCGCAAGCAGTCAGACCTTATGGTTATCTTCCCTTGTTCCCTGAAAATCATTGTTATTCTGTTCTTTTTCAGAGTGCACTGAAAACACATACTTTACAATCAATTTGTACAATAGTGGTCCTGAGGTGACGTACATTCTCAGCTGACAAAGAAAACAGGATTAAGAGATTAAAGTAAAGACAGGCATAAGAAGTTATAAGAGTATTGATTGGGGAAGTGATAAATATCCATGACATCCTCACAATTTATGTTCATAGATTGCAGTAAAGACAGGTGTAAGAAATTACAAAAGTATTAATTTGGGTAACTGATAAATGTCCATGAAATCTTCACAATTTATGTTCTTCTGCATCGGCTCCAGCTGCTCTCTCCATTCGGGGTCCCTGACTTTCCGCAACATAAACATGCACAAAAGTAATCAGCTAAAACTAGCCCATGAACACATACATTAACTCTGTAATTGTTGAGCCCCGTGCTAAGGGCTGGGCTGAGTATTGCACAGTGAATAAATCTTTCCAATCCCTGTCCTCCTAAAGCTAACAGCTTAGTAGGAGAATTAAAAATATAAATCACCAAGTAAACCCATAACTCTGAGCTGTGAAGATAAACAGTTAATAATTGCAGAGAATGACAGTGAAGGCTAATTTAGATTTTGGTGGGAGGGGGCCATTGGAGACTCATATTTTTGTCTGACCTATCTCTGTGATAAGGAAATACTTCTAAAAACCATGGCTGAAACTTACCATGTTAACATTATTACCTGGTTATGGCTTTTAAAATATGTCTCAAATGACACATTCCAATTGTACATTTCACTCTCAAAATTATTTTAAAATATTATGTATGTCATAATTACATCAAATATAATTTAGCCTTTAAAAATTTCTGTCTTTCTCGTTAATAAAATGAATGTGAACATATAACACATCACTCGCATTAATTAGTGATATGAGGTTGAAATCCAAATGATCACACTTATATGTGCATTAGTAAATGTCTCATAAATTATAATGCTACATAAATCTTACTCTACAACTGTGTGTTGGGATTATCCTATTACTATATTTCTCCTCTATCTTCCATAGCTTTCCCCAGGAAAAGATGGACCAGCATGGAGATTTTAAGCCTGGGCAATTTATATTCCCTTCACTTCGTGTTTGGCAAGAAGTAGAACATAAAGAAGGAGCTAAAATTGTGGACAAAAAATGGTAGATAAGCAGAGGTAAAATGGGAGATCAGTGTAAATTCAGGGATGATTGGTCTGCTATGATGTTTGAAAGCTTTTCAGAAGATTTTTCGTAATGTGAAAGGGTTTTTGAGCAATTACAGTAGCTTCTGTTTCTTGGGAAGGGAAGAGAAGGGAAGTGACTTGCCCAGTGTCACACAGCTCATAAAATGCAAGAGTCAGGCTTCAAATTTATATCTATTTGACTCCATGGTGTTTTGTTATATTGTAGCACCTCTTTGCTGAAGGAAAACTGTTCACAATTTTCCTAGGCTTTCACAACAACATGGAAACTATTTTTGCTGAGCCTAAAAGATGTGGTACTGGTCATAAAAATCTGCAAATTGATTTATGCTCAAATCAATGAATTTTGAGCTAATATTCCCCAAATGGCATTTTATAAGGTGCAATGTTTGGTATTTGTAAAGCACTATGCTATGTCATACTTTGGGATAGAACAAATAAATGTATGCCTGTGAAAAACACTTATTGAACACACCAGTGGCAACTGAAATTCCAAAATGTTCTTATACTTTCACTGGTGATTCTAAAGTAGAAGTTTGTGGGTTTCTTCTGATTTGAATAGGAGCATAAGTATATTACAAAATTCAGCTCTTTCCAATTTATTCTGAGATAAGCAGTAGATAATAATAATGGAAATTGTTTAATATGAAATGTTCAGAGAATATCTAATGGATACTTTTAAAATTAAAAGGAGGAATAACACCTCCTCCCACTTCTTCTGCTGTTGCAAGTCCTTTTGGAGGCACTGAGGGAGGGAAGTAGCATTGGAAATTCAAGTGAGTCCTTTATGAATCTGCAGCAAATCTTCACATCCCAAATTTTTAATGTGCATTCCTAGGTGTATTAAGTATCTGCTGCTGCATAACAAATTCCTCCAAAGTCAACATTTATGATGTCATAGTTTCTGTGGGTTAGGAATTTGGGTATGGCTAATGAGATTTTCTGGCTCAGAGTCTCTCACAGGTGGCAATCTAAGTGTCAGCCAGGGCTGCAGTCACCTCAAGGCTTGACCCAGAATGGATCTGCTTCTGAGTTCAATCACAGGGCTGTTGGCAGGCCTTAGAGGATCCATCCACTTCCAAGTTCACTCACATGGCTACTGACAGGACTCGTATCGTTACTGGCTATTAGATGGAAACTTCATTTTCTTCCTATGTGGGCTTCCCCTAACCAGGACAGCTTGCTTCTTCCAGATCAAGGTCTCCAAGCAGGAGAGGATGACGAATGGTGGGCAAGATGGAAGCTATAGTCTTTTTGTAATCTAATGTCTGAAGTCACATCTCATCACTTTGCCCTATTCTTTTAAAAAAAAAAATTTATAATTATACTTTAAGTTCTAGGGTACATGTGCACAACATGCAGGTATATTACATGGGCATACATGTGCCATGTTGGTTTGCTGCACCCATCAACTCATCATTTATATTAGGTATTTCTCTTAATGTTATCCCTCCCCTAGCCCCCCAACCCCAGACAAGCCCCAGTGTGTGATGTTCCCTGCCCTGTGTCCAAGTGTTCTCATTGTTCAACTCCCACTTACGAGTGAGAACAGGTGGTGTTTGGTTTTCTGTCCTTGTGATTGTTTGCTGATAATGATGGTTTCCAGCTTCATCCATGTCCCTGCAAAGGACATGAACTCATCCTTTTTTATGGCTGCATAGTATTCCATGGTATATATGTGCCACATTTTCTTAATCCAGTGTATCATTGATGGACATTTGGGTTGGTTCCAAGTCTTTGCTATTGTGAATAGTGCCACAATAAACATGCATGTGCATGTGTCTTTATAGTAGCATCATTTATAATCCTTTGGGTATATACCTAGTAATGGGATCACTGGGTCAAAAGGTATTTCTAGTTCTAGATCCTTGAGGAATCACCACACTGTCTTCCACAATGGTTGAAAACTAATTTACACTTCCATCAACAGTGTGAAAGCGTTTCTATTTCTCCAAATCCTCTCCAGCATCTGTTGTTTCCTGACTTTTTAATGATCTCCATTCTAACTGGTGTGAGATGGTATCTCATTGTGGTTTTGATTTGCATTTCTCTGATGACCAGTGATGATGAGCATTTTTTCATGTGTCTGTTGGCTACATAAATGTCTTCTTTTGAGAAGTGTCTGTTCATATCCTTTGCCCAATTTTTGATGCGGTTGTTTTTTTCTTGTATATTTGTTTAAGTTCTTTGTAGATTCTGGATATTAGCCCTTTGTCAGAAGGATAGATTACAAAAATCTTCTCCCATTCTGTAGGTTGCCTGTTCACTCTGATGGTAGTTGCTTTTGCCATACAGAAGCTCTTTAGTTTAATTAGATCCCATTTGTCTATTCTGGCATTTGTTGCCATTGCTTTTGGTGTTTTAGTCATGAAGTCCTTGCCCATGCCTATGTCCTGAATGGTATTGCCTAGGTTTTCTTCTAGGGTTTTCATGGTTTTAGGTCCAACATTTAAGTCTTTAATCCATTTTGAATTAATTTTTGTATAAGGTATAAGGACTTTGCCCTATTCTTGTTAGTTTAAATTGAGGCCCCAGATCCAGCCCATGCTTAGCAGAAATGATTATACAAGGATGTGAATACCAGGAGGCAGAGATCATTGGGGATCTTTTTAGAGGCTGCCTACCACAGAAACTAATACTTGCTGAATTATAAGACATACATTAATCTCACCAGGATTACAGTTATTCAACAACATTAGTAATGTATACATGTACAGTAATTCACATTTTTCAAAGTTGTAGACAAAGCCTACCACACCAGAGTCTGATGACAAGGACGAGTAGACATAATGGGCATGTGTGAAATTCATCCTCTGGACTAGACTTAACCCTGTGTATATGACCAATGCTTATGGCCTATACCTAAAAGTGGGCAGTAAAGGAATAGTGAATCCATCCTAACAGGATGTTAAAACATGCTGGTGTTCTTGTGCATATGCCTTTGCAATATAGCTGACTTTGCTACTGCTACTACTACTATGACTAATAATAATAATAATAATGTCTGTGACCTTAGGACTGGATAAAGCCAACGTGAACTGCAAGATGGTTAAGCCAATGACCTTGGCCTCTTTAACCCCAACCAATAGGGTACTTGATCCTAATGCTAACAATGCGTGAGTAACGCAGTGACTGCAGGCGTCTAAGTCCGTGGCCACTAATATCAAGGAATAAATACATGGAAATGATAAAGAACACAGCTTATTTTCCCTTTAGGAAAACATTTCCTAAGCTTACTATGTTAAAGTCATCTGGACTCTGCTGAACACCTAAATTCTAAATGTCTGAAAAATGAAAATAATCATTCAACGTTGTGTTCTTTTCGTCAGCTTCTTGATGAATTCACTCATTTCCAACTGACAGCAGAAGGATTACTCACACTGATAAAGGAAGTTTGCTGAAGCTGCCCAGACAGGCCATACCTCCAAAAGGTTTTATTTTAAGTACTTGAAACACTTATGCACCTGCCCTGCCTGGTAAATAGCTTGTCTGTTACCAGGATGACATGTTGCATGGGATATGAGCTAAGATTTTTGATGCTGAACTCCATCTCTTCCATTTGTTAGCGCTGTAACTCTGGGAATGTTTCTCAAACTTTCTGAAATGCAGTTTCCCCTCCTGTGAAATAAAGATGATGCTCAGTAGAGGTCTTGAAACTGTGTTTGCCAGTCCCTTTGGTACAGGAAGTATACATGATCCTGGTGTTGCTCCTTGAAACACTGCCTGTGTTTGCACTGAAGCCATGCCTCAGCCAGCGACTGAGTGTGACAAGGATGCTCAGTCCTGTTCCTGGGAGATGTGACATTCCTTTGCTGGCAAACTTCAGCGTGAATATTCCCCAGGTGCCTCGCCAAACCTTCTTCAGGTTGTTTGCTTCTCTAGAACATTTCCACACAACCTTCTATCTCTCAGGATCAGACTCAGGTTGTAATCTGTTGGCTCCTTTCTATATTAACCATGTCTTTTTATTTTCTGGATTCTGATGTTTTCGTATCTGGAGTTCGCTAAGCATGGAGCGATTCCACCCTCTTCCCCCAGGGTTAGCCAATTCCCAGAGACAATACAACAACTTGCTACACTAGCATGCTTTTCAGAACCATATCTAACAATTCAAAGCCCTTACACCCAACCACCTACTTTATCTGGCTCTTGCACTCTGGGTCACTATCCACTTGCCCTAATAACCTCAGGACCAGGCACCAGACAGCTAGAGACAGACCTTTTACCCTAGAGCCCACTGACATTATTGAAACAAACCAGCCTGCTCAATTTGGATTCCCATATCTTTTCATCAAGGTTTCTGCCTCAGCCATTGCTTCCAGCAGAAACCACAATAAAGGGTTTTGCCCATATTTTCCTCTGCTCCCTCTGTCTCCCAACTCAGCCTGGTGCTTACCTGGTAAGAACAGATGGAAATGATACTTACAGTTTCTTGGAATCAGGAGGCATGTCACACTGCCCAGGACCCTACAGGGATGTGCCAGGTTGTGGTAAGAGACAGAGGGAGCATAAAAAACTGTGGGCATAAGCCTTTATTGTGGTTTCTGTGGGAGGAATGAGTGAGTCAGGGTGAGCAGGTGTAGGATTGGCTTGTTTGAATAATTTCAGTGAGATCTAGGGTTTAAAGGTTGTCCTTCATTATCTGGTACCCGGCCCAGGAAGAACACCTGTGTGGAAGGAAATAAAATGCTTTAAGGGTGCTCAGGGTATGTTTTAATCAGGTATGGTAAGGTAGGCAGTCCCCCAAATAACAAACTTGCACATTTAATCCCCTCTTGGCATTTGTTTCTTGAATAACCTGGACTAATTTAAGCTGCCTGCTCAAAATGGTATTTGTAGGCTAGGCACAGTGGTTCACACCTATAATCTCAGCACTTTGGGAGGCCAAAGTGGAAGAATGACTTGAGGCCAGGAATTTGAGACCAGCCTAGGCAACATGGTGAGACCCTGTCTTTACAAAAAAAGTAAAAAAAAAAAAAAAAATCCAGGTCTAGTGGCACATGCCTGTAGTCCCAGCTACTCAGGAGGATAAGGTAGGGGGATCGGTAGAGCCTGGGAGTCCAATGATACAGTGAGCCCGATGTTAGAGTCTAAGTGACAGATGAGGAAAGTAACTCGGGTTAAGGAAGTCATCCAAGGTAGCACAGTAAGCCATGGCAGGATCTAGATTAAACTTGAGTTTTAAAACTCTTATTCAAGACTGAGCCTGAGAAACAGCCATAATATATATAAGTATCAGCTGTATTTTAGGGTTGCCTAAAACTTGCTTTACAGGTGATATACAACCTTTTGTAAACTTGCTTTTCTGTACTGTGAAGGCAGTCACCATAATAATTTTCGGAGCATATGAAATTGGAAGACCATGTGTATTTTTAAAAAGAGCAGAATTAGCCTCTAAACTCTTAGTGAGAGGATAATGTGGATTCCCATACCTCTTCATCAACCCAGGCATTGGTTCAGGCCCTCAGGTCTGAACCCCAGTTGGGGGATCATTTAGAAAACACTTTAATACGCCTTACAATATAATGATGCATTTGTCACAATTAATGAACTAATACTCATATTTAAGTCATTCAGTATAATTAATATTTTACTCACACTTCTTTAGTTTTTTACTGAATATTTACCTAATTACTAAAATATAATGCTGAGGAAAATGAAATAATATGTAAATAAATGAGATATTTGTGTTCATGAATTGAAAGACTCACTGCTGCTAAAATGTCAACTCTTTCCAACTTGTTCTGTAGATTCAATACAATACCAAAAAAACACTAGTAACTATTTAGGAGCTGTGGCAAACTAATGTTAAAGTTTATACGAAAAGGCAAAAGACAATATAGACAAAACAATACCTAGAGAGAACATACTTGGAGGTTTCACACGACCTGATTTCAAGTGTTACCACAAAGTAACAAAAATCAGGTAAAAATCAAGATGATGTACCGGCAAAAGAATAGACACACAGATCAATGGAGCAGAATAGAAAGCTCAGAAGCTGACCTGCACAAATATAGTCAACTGATCTTTGGCTAAGCTGCAAAGAAAAGGAAATAATCTTTACCAAAAAAAAATGGTAGGGGAACAATTGAACATCTAAATGCAAAAAGCTGAACCTGGATAGAGACCTTACGTCTTTCACGAAAATTAAATCAAAGTGCATTAAAGGCTTATATGTGAAATGAAAAACTTTAAAACTTCTGAAGAATACACGAATCTACATGAATTTGGAATTCAGGAACGAGTTTTAAATACAACACAAAAGCACAATCCATGATAGAAAAGGTTGATAAATTGGACCTTGTTAATTTCATTTTTTATATTTTCACTCCAGTTTTTATAATTGTTTTCAATAGGTATAGCATAAATTTTATATAGTATGTGTTCTGTGTTTTACACCATTGGTATATATTTTTCTGTTTCTTTAGAGAAAGAAACCACTGTTAATGATATAAAGAATTCTAATAATATAAAGAATTTCTTTTTGGCCGGGCGCGGCGGCTCACTCCTGTAATCCCAGCACTTTGGGAGGCCGAGGCGGGCAGATCATGAGGTCAGGAAATAGAGACCATCCTGGCTAACGCAGTGAAACCTCGTCTCTTCTAAAAATACCAAAAAAGAAAAAGAAAAAAGAAAAAAAAAATTAGCAGGGCATAGTGGCGGGTGCCTGTAGTCCCAGCTACTCTGGAGGCTGAGGCAGGAGAATCAGGTGAACCCGGGAGGTGGAGCTTGCAGTGAGCCGAGATTGCACCACTGCACTCCAGCCTGGGCGACAGAGCGAGACTCCGTTCCCCCCCACCAAAAAAAAAAAAAAAAAAAAAAAAAAAAATTTCTTTTTAAAGAATGGTATTTTCTGTGAGATGCATTGTTCAGTGAGATACTACTATGGTGGATATATATTCCTTTTTGGATTTGCCCTACCCAAAGCCACTCCCTATAATTTGAGTACCGCTGACCCACCTCTCACTAGAGGGAAGACAGGACACTTGAGGTTGGCAGGTAACTCTGACTATGGTGGTTGGTTCAGGGAGGGCACATGTGTACTATGTTAGGTCCCAGGTCATTTTCTGGAGCTATTGGGACTGTTAGCTTCCAGCCTCCAGTACCCAGTGAGCAAGCTGTGCCTGAGAATGAAACCAATCAGGAGAAAGCCAAAGTGAAGAAGTTGAGAGAAAGAGTTCAAATGTAACAATAGACTTTACAGTCATCTAAACCAATAAATTTTCTTTATTTGAGAAATGTAGTTTGAATTGGGTTAGTATAGCCTGCAAGCAAGAGAGTAAATGTTCTGATTAACAAACATTAAATACATTTGAAGCAAAACTGTCTTTAAAATGTATTTTCTGCCTTTGCTAAAAATCAAAATGATTGGTAAGAATCAAGACAAAATCATTACTCATTTTCTTAACCTCTCTTTTCCTCATTTTCTATAAGGAGTGAATTTATAAGTCTGTTTGTGTTGCTGTAACAGAATACCACAGACTGAGTAATTGGTAAAGAACAGAAATTGATTTTCTCATCATTCTGCAGGCTCAGAAGTCCAGGACCAAGGTTCCAGCTGTCTGGCTACATCTACATATGGAGGAAGGCAGAAGGTCAAGCTCCCTGCATAGTGCGTAAAGCCTTTTTTATAAGGCCCTTAAGCCCACTCACGAGGAAGGAACCTTCATGACCTCATCACTTCTCTCTCTCTTTTTCAAATTTCATCTTTTATTTTCGATACAGGGGGTCCATGTGCAGGTTTGTTACAAAGGTATATCGCACCCAAGTAGTGAGTATAGTACTTAATGGGTAGTTTTTCATCCCATGCCCCCATCCCTCCCTCCCTCCTCTAGTAGTCCACAGTGTCTGTTGCTCCCAAGTTTATGTCCACGTTATGTACTCAATGTGTAGCCCACACTTATGTGAGAACATATGATTTTCTGTTCCTATGTTATCTCACTTAGGATTATGGTCTCCAGCTTCATCCATGTTGCTGCAAAGGACATTGTTTCGTTCCTTTTTATGGCTGCACAGTATACCATAGTATATATGTACCATATTTTCTTGATCCAGTCCACCATTGTTGGGCACCTCGGTTGATTCTATGTCTTTGCCATTGTGAATGATGTGGTGATAAACATGAATGATGTGTCTTTCTGGTATAATGATCTATTTCCCTTTGAGTATATACCCAGTAATGGGATTGCTGCGTCGAATGGTAACTCTGTTTTAAGTTTTTTGAGAAATCTACAAACTGCTTTCCAAAGTGGCTGAACTAATTTTCATTCCCATCAACAGCATATAAATGTTCGCTTTTCTCCACAGCCTCGCCAACATCTGGAATAACTGGCTAGCTATATGTAGAATGAAACTAGATCCTTACCTTTCACCATATACAAAAATTAACTCAAGATGGATTAAGTATTTAAATGTGAGACTTCAAACTATAAAAATCCTAGAAGAAAACTTAGGAAATCCTCTTCTTGACATCTGCCTTGGCAAAGAATTTTTGGTTAAGTCCCCAAAAGCAATTGCAACAAAAACAAAAATTGACAAGTGGGAGAATGAAACTAAAGAGTTTCTGCACCGCACAGGAAATTATTAACAGAGTAAAACAGATAACCTACAGAATGCGGGGAAATGTTTGCAAACTATGCATTTGACAAAGGTCCAATATCTAGAATCTATAAAGAACTTAAATCAACAAGCAAAGAAAAAATAATAATAACCCCATTAAAAAACGGGCAAAGGACATGAACAGACACTTCTCAAAAGACATTCAAGCAGCCAATGAACATATGAAAAAAAGTGCTCATTATGACCAATCGTCAGAGAAATGACACTCAAAACCACAATGAGATATCATCTCCTGCTAGTCAGAATGGTGATTGTTTATAAGTCTAATTATCTCTTAAAAGTCTCACCTGTTAATACGATTACATTGCAACATCTAAATTTTGGAGGGAACATATTCAAACCATAGCAGGAAATAATAAAAATACGTACCTCGCTGGGTTGTATTGAGGATTACATGAGTTAATATGTGGAAAGTACCTGGATAAAATGCAAATGCTGGTTGTGTTTTTATAATTGTTTTTGTTGTCATTTTGCCACTCTTTGGACCCAAAAATTGCATTTACATTCAGGTATTATTTAATAATGGGGATATGTTCTGGGAAATGCATCCTTAGGAAATGTTGTTGTTATAATAATATCAGAGTATACCAACACAAGCCTAGATGGTATAGCCTAGTGCACGTATAGGTGATGTGATAGAGCCTGTTGCTCTTAGGCTACAAACCTGTACAGCATGTTATGTGCTGAATACTTCAGGCATTTGTAACGCAATGTAAGTATTTGTGTAGCTAAACATATCCGAACATAGTAAAGGTACAGTAAAAAGATATGAAAGACAAAATATGGTGCATCTCTATAGGGCACTTCCTTGAATGGAGATTGCAGGACTTTTTTTTTTTTTTTTTTTTTTTTGGAGACAGAGTCTCGCTTTGTGGCCCAGGCTGGAGTGCAGTGGCCGGATCTCAGCTCACGAGATTGCAGGACTTTCAGTAGTTTCTCTGGGTAAGTGAGTGAGTAGTGAGTGAATGTGAAGACCTAGGATATTACTGTACACTCCTATAAACTTTTTTCTCTTTTTTTCTTTTCTTTTTTTTTTTTTTTAGACAGAGTTTCACTGTCACCAGGCTGTAGTGCAATGGCGCGATCTCGGCTCACTGCAACTTCTGCCTCCCCGGTTCAAGTGATTCTCCTGCCTCAGCTTCACAAGTAGTTGGGACTACAGGTGTGCACCACCACGCCCAGCTAATTTTTGTATTTTCAGTAGAGACAGGGTTTCACCATGTTGGCCAGGATGGTCTTGATCTCTTGATCTCATGATCCACCCGCCTCAGTCTCCCAAAGTGCTGGGATTACAGATCTGAGCCACCATACCCGGCCCTACTATAAACTTTATAAACACTGTATACTTAGCCTATATTAAAGTTATAAAATGATATTTTTTTCAGTAATAAAGGAAACTTAGCTTACTGTAACTTTTTATTTTATAAACCTTTTTTTTTTTTTTTTTTTGAGAGGGAGTCTCGCTTTGTCGCCCAGGCTGGAATGCAGTGGCGTGATCTCGGCTCACTGCAAGCTCCGCCTCCCGGGTTCACGCCATTCTCCTGCCTCAGCCTCCGAGTAGCTGGGACTACAGTTGCCCGCCACCTCGCCCGGCTAATTTTTTGTATTTTTAGTAGAGACGGGGTTTCACCATGTTAGCCAGGATGGTCTCGATCTCCCGACCTCGTGATCCAACTTTTTTAAAAACCTTTTGACTCCTTTGTAATAACAGATTAAAACACAAGCACATTATACAACTGTAGAGAATAATTTCTTTATATACTTATTCTATAAGCTTGTTTCTATTTTTAATTTTGTTTCTTTACTTTTTAAACTTTTTGGTTAACAACTAAGACACAAATACACACACTGGCCTGGCCTACATGGGTTCAGGATCATCAATATCACTGTCTTCCACTTCCTCATTTGGTCCCACTAGAAGGTCTTCGGGGCAGTAATACACAAGGAGCTGTTACCTCATGTAATAGCAATGCTTTCTTCTGGAATACCTCCCGAAGGACTTTCCTGGGGCTGTTTTACAGCTAACTTCTTAATCTATAAGTAGAAAGAGCACACTCTAAAATAAAAATTAAAAGTGTAGTATGGTACATACATAAACCAGTGGCGTAGTCATTTATTATCAAGTATTATGTACTGTACA
This sequence comes from Chlorocebus sabaeus, assembly GCF_047675955.1. Taxonomy (NCBI): domain Eukaryota; kingdom Metazoa; phylum Chordata; class Mammalia; order Primates; family Cercopithecidae; genus Chlorocebus; species Chlorocebus sabaeus. The sequence continues at coordinate 37,373,644 of NC_132923.1, read as the reverse complement.
TAAATGTATGCACTATGCTTTTATACTACTGGCAGTGCAGTAGGTTTGTTGACACCAGCATCACCACAAACATATGAGTAATATGTGTTTGTGACTTTACAACTGCTGCGGCGTCAGTAGGTGATAGGAATTTTTCAGCTCCATTATAATCTTACGGGACTGTGGTCATATATGGTCCATCACTGACCAAAAGTCCTTATGTGGTACACAACTATACTTTAACATCTTATAGTTGTGTATCATTTTACATAATAGAAAAGATATACAATCTTATTTAATTCGCATAGTGATCTGGTGATATGGAAATTATTGCACCCATTTTATCATGAAAAACTGAGGTTCAGAGAGGTTAGATTCCTGGCTTAAAGCCAAAGACCCAACGGTGCAGAGCCAGAACCAATGTACTGTGATGACAGGAAAAAAAATATTTCCATTTATACCAGTATACAATCCAATATGGGTCAATATCTGCTAGGGACTGACAGTTTCTGTTCTTCCAAAATTCATATACTGAAACCCTGATTCCCAAAGTGATAGGATTAGGAGGTGAGGCCTTTGGGATGTAACCGATTTTGGATATGGTCATGGTGGTAAAGTTCCCATGATGAGATTGGTGCCCTTATACGGGGATGAAGAGACCCCCAACTCTCTCTCTCTGCCATCTGAGGAAACCAGGAAGAAAGCCCTCACCAGAACCTGGCCACACTAGCACCCTGCTCTGGACTTTCCAGCCTCCAGAACCATGAGAAATACATGTTTGATATTTCAGCCATGCAGTCTATGGTATTCTTGTTACAGCAGCCTGAACTAAGACAATGTCAAAGCATGAAATATTTTATTTCCTTCTGGATACAGAATCACAGCAGTAGGTCCAAGTTTGGAATAGGATTAATAATGTTTTCTGACAACCAGTGAGACTATGGTATATAAGTAGAGCATAACTGCTTCAGTGAGAATTATGTGAAGAAGAAAAGGCCTTAAACCATTGAATTTATAGGGAAAATTCCATTCTCTTTGCATAATGCAGTTTTTGCCCTTACCTACCTGCTCTGATTAATGATAAGGCTTATGAAATGGACATTCGTAATGTCACGAAAACTTTCATGCATTTTACAAAGGACATCATTAATAATCGAGTTAAAATAACCCCAGAGGAAAACATCACGTTTCTTTAAAAGATTTAATGATGCTCAAAGAATGCAATCTTGACTTTTCTGCTAATGAAATAACTCCCAAAGTTTACAAGCATTTGTAGTGCTATATGTTTAAAAAATGAAATAAAAAATATCATTTGTTTTTTGGAAAGTTTGTGTGCATTATACCAGTTTGGTTTGGGATAAGTTTGTGTGTTTATTTATTCTTCAATTTATTTGGTCTTCATTGAATAATAATTATTTTCCCAAATGTGCCCTGAAGTTACAAAATAAAACAGACACAATCCTTGCCCTCAAATTTCTTATACTATACTTGGAAAGATAGATATTAGGAGGGTAATTTTAATATTCATCAATAAAGGACATTTCAGATGTAAGCAAGGATACTATGGCAGTCTAGGGAAAAACATCTAACCATGTGTCAGGGTGTCAGGAAAGTCCTGAAGGAGACCTAAACGTGGCTAGATAACTTGGAGTCCAAAAAGGTCAGGGTAAGAGTTTGGAATTCCATGCAGAGGAAAAAGCCTAAGACCAGAGATTGGAGACTGGAGTTGTTGGTGAATCATGACTAAAGAGATAAGCAGTGCGCAGGTTAACAGAGGTCTTGTGAACCATTTATGGAGTACTGGCTTTGACTTTTTAAGCAATTTAAGCAGCAGAATTATATAGTTGATTTACATCTTCGTAAGAGCTTTCTGGTTGTAGTGTGGAAAATGGATTTGAGGGTGTCATTACTATTAAATTTAAGACATTACCTCCACCTCTTCAGAGATATTTTCTGTGACAATATGATAATAAAATATGTTTCAACATATTCCTTTTGACTGTCTCTACTCCCATTCTCCTCTCCCAAACTCAGGCCCTACGCAAACCTAGTAGTTAACTGCTAAATACTTCAATATAGTGAAGACAGCCCACCATAAGAAACACACACACACACGCACGTGTGCACACACACACACACATCTTTGACTCTGCATTAGTTATTTGTTGTTGCAAAACCATTATCCCTAAACTTAGCAGTTTGAAATAACAACAAATATGTATTATCTCACAGTTTCTATGAATCAGAAATTCAGCTTAACTGGGTGGTTTTGGCTCAGTGGTCCTTAAAAGTTTTGTAGTCATCATATTAGCTGGGCGGCACTCATCAGCATCTTGGCTGGAGGATCTGCTTCCCTGATGGCTCATTCAAATGACTGTTGCCAAGAGGCCTCAGTTTCTTGCCATGTGGACCTCTTCACAGGACTCCTTGTGTGGCTTCATGATATGGTGGTTGAAACTGGACACCACCTCAGCCTCGAGATGCCTGACTAGTCTTCTTAAAATCTTTATGGTTTTAGAATTTACCCAGAGGAAGGAAACACAAGTTCAGAGATGACAATTTAAATCACTTGAGACTGAGTTAATTATCTCAAATGTGGCCAAAAGTTATTATGTTTGTCTGAACTTACATGAATCATCTGAAAAGAGTTGCCTACCAGAAGAAACCTGGGGGCTGAGTCTGAAATCAAAACTAGTTCTAGACATAAAATTCTACTGGATAGAGGCAAATCTTCTTAGCTGTAATTGATGAAATAGAATACAAAGTAGTGGGGAATATGGGCTAGCTAAGCTTATGCTTGGTTCCAAAGATTCACTGAAGACTCGGTTGTGGTCCAAAAGGTTACTCAAGAATATCTGACTTCTAGATCTAGTATAATTTTGACTCAGCTCTTAGAATTCAAATCTCACATATTTACTTGGGAAATCAAGGATGATCCAAAATATTATCATAATACTAGTATGCAGTAATTCTTAGAACCCCAAGTGAAAAGAAGCCAAGGGAACCTAATAATAATCTGAGCATCATTTAACTTGAGACATTTGGTTTAATAATATTACAATAATGTGTACACCTCTATAATAAATATATTATGATATCTTGCCTAACGATACAACCTGATAGGCAATAGAATGCATGTTAAAAAGTAAAACAATGAGATTTTTCAAAAACATCATGTCTACCTTAATAAATTATGTGAAAGATTGATGATCAATTAATTTTAGTATTATCAACGAGCTTAACTACCAGGATAATTTTTCTCCCCACAAATTAAAAGCTTACTTCGTAAGAAACTTAAAAGCATGAGAACAAGCAAAATAATTATCATGTCTCAAAAACTCCACTTTAAACATAAGGGGATTGTGTGCCTTTTCAGCATAAAACCAGCATGAAATGATTTCTTAATACCTAGGTTTTCTTCTAGGGTTTTTATGGTATTAGGTCTAACATTTAAGTCTCTAATCCATCTTGAATTAATTTTCATATAAGGAGTAAGGGAAGGATCCAATTTCAGCTTTCTACTTATGGCTAGCCAATTTTCCCAGCACCATTTATTAAATAGGGAATCCTTTCCCCATTTCTTGCTTTTCTCAGGTTTGTCAAAGATCAGATGGCTGTAGATGTGTGGTATTATTTCTGAGAACTCTGTTCTGTTCCATTGGTCTATATCTCTGTTTTGGTGCCAGTACCATGCTGTTTTGGTTACTATAGCCTTGTAGCATAGTTTGAAGTCAGGTAGTACCATTCAGGACATAGGCATGGGCAAGGACTTCATGTCTACACCAAAAGAAACGGCAACAAAAGCCAAAATTGACAAATGGGATCTAATTAAACTAAAGAGCTTCTGCACAGCAAAAGAAACTACCATCAGAGTGAACAGGAAACCTACAGAATGGGAGAGAATTTTTGCAATCTACTCATCTGACAAAGGGCTAATATCCAGAACCTACAAAGAACTCAAACAAGTTTATAAGAAAAAACAAACAACCCCATCAAAAAGTGGGCAAAGGATATGAACAGACATTTCTCAAAAAAAGACATGCATATAGCCAACAGACACGTGAAAAAATGCTCGTCATCACTGGCCATCAGAGAAATGCAAATCAAAACCACAATGAGATACCATCTCACACCAGTTAGAATGGCAATCTTTAAAAAGTCAGGAAACAACAGGTGCTGGAGAGGATGTGGAGAAATAGGAACACTTTTACACTGTTGGTGGGATTGTAAACTAGTTCAACCATTATGGAAAACAGTATGGCAATTCCTCAAGGATCTAGAACTAGAAGTACCATATGACCCAGCCATCCCATTACTTGGTATATACCCAAAGGATTATAAATCATGCTGCTATAAAGACACATGCACATGTATGTTCATTGAGGCACTATTCACAATAGCAAAGACTTGGAATCAACCCAAATGTCCATCAGTGACAGACTGGATTAAGAAAATGTGGCACATATACACCATGGAATACTATGCAGCCATAAAAAAGGATGAGTTCGTGTCCTTTGTAGGGACATGGATGCAGCTGGAAACCGTCATTCTCGGCAAACTATCGCAAGAACAGAAAACCAAACACTGCATGTTCTCACTCATAGGTGGGAACTGAACAATGAGATCACTTGGACTCGGGAAGGGGAACATCACACACTGGGGCCTGTTATGGGGAGGGGGGATGGGGGAGGGATTGCACTGGGAGTGATACCTGATGTAAATGACGAGTTGATGGGTGCTGACGAGTTGATGGGTGCAGCACACCAACATGGCACAAGTATACATATGTAACAAACCTACACGTTATGCACATATACCCTAGAACTTGAAGTATAATAATAAAAAAAAAGAAAAAGAAAAAAAAAGAAATGATTTGTTAATATTTCTAAGATGCACATCAACTTGATTAATTAAAACCTAAATGAAAAATAAAATACAGGCAATGAAGGAAACAATTTCTCTGTGAAGTCTTCCTGTAAAATTACATAAGCATTTTTAATTATGTTTTTGGCACAACTGAAAATTACCATACTTTCTGTCTTGAATTGCTGCTTCTTTCAAACGTTTATAAATTCATCATATGTAACTGAGGATGTATTATAATACCTATCTATGTGAAAGATCCACTGGACAAAGTTAAACGAGCCAGGGAGATGTTATTCAAGGCTATTGCCATAGGGGAGTGACGCCAGAGCTCAGTCTCAGCTCAACTCTGTTGAAACATAGGCCTGGGGAGTTTTTTTAAGAGTTGAGAAGAGGGAATCATAGGTCAGATGTGTTTGCTAATTGGCTTTACCTAAAAGACAAGTGAATTTTCTCTGAACTTATGACAGTAAGTAGTTTTACAACTTGGAGCAAGGCATGCACCGAAGTTTGGCTCCCACCCTCCCACAGAAACTGGAAAATAGGAATACTATCTTCCTGGTGATTATATTCCAAAGGGATGACTCTCAGACCCTTAAGAAAGATAGTCCTGGGATGTAAAACTGGCAAAAGAATTGTCAAAGTTGCATTTTGTTTTTAATTGACACATAATTATACATATTTATGGGACACCATATAATGGTTTGATACATGTATACATTGTATAATAATTAAATCAGGGTAATTGTCATATCAATCACCTCAAACATTGATGATTACTTCTTGTGGTAATAAAATTCAAAATCATTTAGCTATTTTGAAATATACTATACAGTATTGTTAACTATACTTGGTCAATGGGTACAGAAGTGGGGTAAGATAGGAGGAATGAATTCTGGCAAAAGTATTTTTTAAAAAATATATACATCTCAGAGGGGCAGGGAAAGAATCTAAAATTATGTTTCCTAAAGCAAATGCTCTAAGAAAAGGGAGGTCAGGGGCCTAGAGTCAGGAAGAAGCCTGCCTAATGTTTGTTCAAGCTGTGGGGAACATTAAGGCTGTTTTGGTCATACCAAATCTATATTCTCATATATGGTTTTCAGTTAGTCTGTTAACCTTTCACCAGCGATGGACTCTACTTTTGTGCCAGATTTCAAGTCCTTTTCCTTTATTTCAACTAACAAGTCAACTGAGAGAGGGATGAGAATCAGACACCACAAACTGGAACTCAGGGCAAATAAGCGCCCTTGACACCCTTTTAGTGTAATCTCCCCAAGTCTCTAACCGTATCTTCACAAATAGGTGAGAATCTCTTCTGTACAGAGACTTTAAAAAATGTAGCCCCTGCCCTCAATAATCTCCTACAACATCTTACAGCCCTCATAGGCAAGACTTCTTTCACAAATCTAAGTCAAATCCCTCATGCTCCATTTTAACGTTCTCCTGGCTTCTCTTGGAGATTCTGTTTTTCACCCTCTGTGCAACTATTCTTGGTATAGTTAAAACATGAATTTTCCCCCATCCATCCACTTTTGCATGCTAAATTATTCCAGTCCCATTCTATGTCTTATTTTTCACAGCTGACTCATCTTTGTGTGGTCATAGTTTAGTACAACTACTTGGGAGCTGGAGAAATCTAGATTCTGATCTTAGGTCTCCCGCTTTTCTCTGGCTATAAGCCTTAGGCACAACTACAGAGACCCATTTTCCTCATTCTAAACTAGAGCCAATACAGTTTATTTTGAAAGAAGATTAAATGAGGTAATGGGTTGAATATGTTAGAAACCCCTAATAAATACTAGTGCTCTTCACCTTCCTTGTTTTCTGAACTGCTTATTTGGTGTTTTTTGACCCAATACACTAGCCCCTGTTTTTTCCACACTGAGAAGTGAGAAAAAATAGTTCAACAATATATACAGTTTTTTAGTTTCACCAGTGATGAAATCTATATTAAAGTCATAAAATACATTGTGAAGAATCGGAAATATTGATCAATCCTTTATTTATTAGAGTAATGGGATAATAATGTTGGAAGCAAAATTATGGTTCAATATGATTGATTTTAAAGGGGCATTAGAAAAATCATTTTTCATTTAATCTTTCTTAAACCAGTTATGCCAATTTTCTTGTGTTCACAAGAGCCAGAAAGGCTTGCAGATTCATTTCCACTCTCTGATTAAGAAAAATGTCACATATGAATTGTAAGAATGATTCCTTTAGTGGAGGGATGTGGAAGAAGAAACTAGCTCATCTGTTATACTAATGATACAGTAAAGATATCAGTTTTTAAAAAGAATTGATTTTTAATGAATGAAATAAGCTTGTAAGACCACTTGTCAATGCTCTCTGTTATGGATATAATATATTCAGCACACACGTCTATTGGTCAGCTTTTTGGGAAGGAAAGGGAAAGAAAAAGAATAGCCTTTAATTACTAACCCCAGGCTTATTTTAATTTAATTCAGTTTATTTTTCCTTTGACTCTGTGTTAACTCATAATACATAGCTGACTGTATCATTCAACCCTTCCTTAAAATTCAAAGATCACTTAGAACTTTTAAATAAGTCCCCCAAACAAATATAAAATCAAATTCTTATCTAAAAACTGAATGAATTCTGTCCTCACAGGACACATGAGAATATTACAGTCATTTTAATGAACTAAATATCTTGAAAATTGTCACCACAACTTCCTTGATATTCAGAGACATCTTCTTTATCATGAAGGGGATCTGTTTCTGGTGCATTTCTTCTTCCAGTCAATACGACATTTGTTGAGCATCTAACTGTGCAAAGCAATGTTTTAGACACTTTACTAGTCGCTGAGAGAGACAGATGTGGAAAACATAGGCTCTTTCTTAGGAAACTTAAAATCTATGTGGAGATACAAAATACAGAGAAATAACTATAATAGCAGGCATATTTCTCATTTTATTTCTTGTTTGAGAATTACCAGATTACCATTTCATTGCTTGGAAATTATTATCTTTTGTTAGGTGGGGGAATCAAATGTTAGGTAGGGTTGTGAATGAAGGCTATAATTTGCTAAAACTTGTCAATGACATAAGAAGTAAAAGACACAGTAGTATTGAGGAGGGAGAATTATCATTTGGAAATGGAGTAAATACGAATAAGTTTTGAGTGCATTTTATAAATGAGTAAGAACGAAAGTGAGTAACAATCAGAAATAATGTAAAGAATATAATTCTATTGTCTGATGCCCAACGCAAAACAATTTAGAAATTTAATACGGTCCTTAAGTCGTTGGTAACTAAATATCTGCTCACTGGTTGAAGCTTTTGCTGAATGAACTTGATACAGGATAGCACAAACTATCTAAGGCAATGTTTGTTCTAACATATATTTATTTCATACTAAGAAATTCAAACCACTTCAGAGTAGAACTTCATAATGGCCGTCCCCCTAACAGCAGCTTCCGTTTGGCTGGGGCTTTGCACGTTGCAATCTTTATTGTAATTCCAACACAGCGGTTTATCTGGTTTATCTGTGGAAAATCAAGAATTAATACTGGCAATAGCCAAAGTAAAGCAGAGTTTGTAGAGATGAGGGTGATGTAACTTGATCTTGCCTTATGATACAAACACCTGCTACTATCACTTGGTCTGGGTTAAATGCTTTAACTGAGCAACCGATCCGGTGGTCTAGTGTCAGGTAACAAGACAGTTAGGACTGCGGCAAGGGTGTTACATGCCCTCATTTCAAATGACAGCTAGGTTTACTTTCACAAACTGACTGAACAAAAGAATGGATTCTGGTCTAACAAGTGATTTTAAAACCTACTGGCTGGGACTCAGCTGTTCAATTAAATTGAGCTTAGAGAGAACCAATTAATAGAAGAAATTTAACTTTTGGAAAAAAAAAAACAAACTGCTTCTAAAGACAGCTTCGCACAGGATTCAGATCTAGTCCTTTTGAAATATAAGTCATGTTAAAATACACAGTCATCAAAAAGTTGGTAGAAAGGACCCAGGTTTCCCCCATTAAAAAATCTCTCTCCTCCCTCTCCCCCCACACCAATAACCCAATAACTATTATAATTTAAGTAAAAACTGAGCATAGCTAGGACTTGGCACCTGACACTATGTGAGGTTCCAAAATGTTTTCTTAGAGAGGTAGGGGCTGCTGAGGTTGTGAAACTCCCTGTCCTCACCTTTCAACCCTTAACCCAGAGCCCAACTTGGCTCTCCCATGGCTGGAGTGGGAAGATGGTGCTGGCTCTCACCCTTTGCTGTGAGGCACATGAGCCCTCCCGAAACCTAAGGCTCCTCAAGTCCCCAAAACACACCCCTCATGCAATTGGGTTGCCTTGGGAGCTCCAAGCTGTCAGTTAGAGCACAAGGACAAATAGGCATTAAAAATAAGAGGCTTAATTCTGGCAGATGAAAATAGAAGAAGAGATTTCCCTCTCCTCTTTCTCAGAATATTTACATTAGAAAACTTGTCATTGTAAATACTTTATCATCTCTTTAAAATGTGTATAAATTATTTAAAGATGAAATAGGCCTTTTGTCAACTTTATGACTGGAGAATGTCTTTCTCAAGGACCAGGGATCCACCTCTTTGAAACATAAACATTAAAAAGATACCACCCCTATCTTCCAGTTTCTGTGGGAACCTAGGAGTCTAACTTCAGTGGGCAGGCACCCTGCTCCAAGTTGCAAAACCACCTACTGTCATAAAAACATGAGAAGTTTGTTTTACCTAATTGTAAGCCTATTAGATAACACAGATGGTCACCTCAATTACCTAATCAGATAAAGTAGGGATCAACTATGTGCGACAAGTGGTGTTGTCAAGCCTTTTTATTTGAGGACTAGTAATTGTTTATCTTGAAAACGTGGATGTATTGGGTTGTATCTGCTTAGCTTCAGAAAAGAGTGAGATTTCTTTCTGTCTTTGCAATCTCTTATGCAGATTGCTGATGATGAGTATCACATGCTGGTTTAATGCTTAATAGTGTTTGTTTTTTTGGTTTTTTGTTTGTTTGTTTGTTTGTTTTTCTTTCTCTACTACCTTTATGGAAAGGATTTCTGGGTTGAGAGAAGATTTTATTTTTTAGTACATTTTCCCAACACAGAAAGAGTCCAATTGACTGCTTAGGGAGCCCTGAGTTTCTGTCTGAGAGCCGTCGGTCATGATAACAGAGCTAGATACTTACTTATTCACCTATTTGAAACTCACCCCCTTTTGCCCTCACCCTAGAGTAAGGGAGATTTTAAGCAGTTCCTCTTGTCCTGGAGATGTACAAATACTCAGTGACCTCCATGTTTCATTTAGACAATAGCCATGGTAGCTTTTTGTATGTCGGCTTTATCAGAGTCATTTATGAATGGAAACAATTGAAGTGAAACTTTGCTAAGGTTCAAAAATGTTTTCTGTAAATAGAATTTTTGTTTTTGATAAATCATAATACCCTAAATCTGTAATCAAAACAACAATTATGGCAAAAAAACATTACTACCCCAACTTCCCCTGTACCACCACCAACCAGGCTTGGGTCTTTTCTTCCAGTCAAATGAAAATCCATGTAATACAAGATCTACTCTCTTAACAAAATTTTAAGTGTACAGTGCAGGACTATTTATGATATGCACATTGTTGTACAGCAGATCTCCAGAATTTTTCACCTTGCATTACTGAAACTATACCCATTGAACAGTAACTTCCACTTCTTCCTCTTTCCAGCTCCCAGCAACCAATATTCTACTTTCTGTTTCTATGAGTTGGACTGCTTTATATACTTCATGTCAGTGGAATCATACAGTATTTATTCTTCTATGACCAGCTTATTTCACTTAGCATAGTATCTTCAAGGTTTATTCATACTGAAATATATTACAGGATTTCCTTCTTTAAGATTGAATAATATTCCATTGTATGTATAAACTACATTTTCCTTACAGTGGACATTTAAATTGTTTCCACGGCTTGGCTATTGTGAATAATGCTGCAATGAAAATGAGATTGCAAATATCTATTAAAGATCATCTCTTCAATACTCTTGAATGATTACCAAGAAGTGGGATTTCTGGATCGTATGGCAGTTCTATTTTTAATTTTTTAGAGGAACTGCCATACTGTTGTTCATAGCAGCTGTATCATTTTTATATTCCCACCAACAGTATAAAAGAGTTCCAATGTCTCCATATTCTCACCAAATCTTGTTATTTCTGTATTTTTAAAATAATGGCCATCCCAGCAGGTAAAATATCTGATATGAGGTAAAATATCATTGTGATAATGACTTGCATTTCCCCAATTATTAGTGACATTAAGCATCTTTTGGCATACTTACTACTTGTATGTCTTCTTTGAAGAATGTCTATTCAAATCCTTTGCCCATTTTCTAATTGAATTATTTATTTATTTAATTTTTTGCTATTTAGTTTTAAAAGCTCCTCATATATTTTGGATATTAACCCATTATTATATGTGTGATTTGTTAATATTTCCCCCATTCTGTTGATTGCCTTTTTAGTCTGTTGATTGCTTCCCTTGCTACACAGATACTTTTTAGTTTGATGTAATCCCATTTACCTATTTTTGCTATTGTTACCTGGGATTTTTGTGTCAGATCCAAGAAATCATTACTAAGACCAACATTATAAGACTTTCCCCCTATGTTTTTTTCTAGAGGGTTTATAGCTTAGATCTTAAATTTAAGTTTTTAATCTCCTTTGAGTTGATTGTTATGTATGGTGTAAGATAAGGGTTCATTTTGCATGTAAACATTCAGTTTCCCCAACACCAATTGTTAAAGAGACTGTTCTTTCCCCCTTGTGTAGTCTTGGCACCATTGTCAAACATCAGGTGACTAAATGTGTGGCTCTCTATTCTGTTCCATTTTTCTGTATATCTGTCTTTATGCCAGTACCATACTGTTTTGTTTCCTGTAGCTTTGTAATATGTTTTGAAATCAGGAAGTGTGAAGCCTCCAACTTTGCTCCTGTTTCTCAAAATTGTTTTGACTATTCATGGCTTTTTGTGGTTTCATATCAATTTTAGGTTGTTTTATCTATTTCTAAAAAAAAAAAAAAATTCAATTGAGATTTTGACAAGGATTGCATTTAAGTCTATAGATTACTTTGGATACTCAAACTCTTCCAAAAAATCAAAAAGAAGCAACAAAAACTACCAAACTCTTTTTATGAGGCCAGCATTATCCTGATAGCAAAGCCAAAGACACTGAAAGAAAATAAAGCTACAGACTAATATTCTTGATGAATATAGATACAAAAAACAATACTCAACAAAATATTAGCAAACTGACTTCAACAGCACATTAAAAGGATCATACACCACGATCAAGGGAGATTGATCCCCAGGATATAAGGATGATTTAAAACATGAAAATTTGACACACCACACTAATAGAATGAAGATATTAAAAATCACATGACCATCTCAATCCATGCAGAAAAAGCATTTGACAAAATTCAAACTCTTGTGATAAAAACACCACGCAGACTGGGAATGGGAAGAAATTATCGCAACATAATAAAGGTCATATATAAAAAGTCGACAGCTAACATCATATTTAATGGTAAAAAACTGAAAACTTTTCCTCTAGGACCAGGAACAAAACAAGGATGATCACTCTTGCCACTTCTATTTAGCATAATACTAGAAGCCCTAGACAGAAAAATTGGGCAAGAAAAAGAAATAAAAGGCATCTAAATTATAAAGGAAGCAGTAAAACTATCTCTGTTCACAGATGACATGATCTTATAAGTAGAAATCCTAAAGATTCCACAAATATATTAGATGTGATAAACAAATTCAGGAAAGTTGCAGGCTACAAAATCAACATAACAGAAATCAATTCTGTTTTTATACACCAACAATGAACAATTCAAAATGGAAATTTAAAAACATTCAATTTACAAGAGCATCAAAAGAATAAAATAGTTATGAATAAACTTAACCAAGGATGTGAAAGACTTGTACACTGAAAACTATCAACCATTGCTGAAAGAAATTTTTTTGTAGATTTCAAAATAACTACAGGAGTGGATTTGAAATGTGCCCAACAGAATGAAATGAAAAGTGTTTGAGGTAATGAATATCCCAGTTACCCTGATTTTATTATTATATATTGTATGCTTGTATCAAACATCACATGTACGCCTAAGTACATAAAACTGTTACATACCCATAACAATTAAAAATTTAAAAAATTAAAGAAGACACAAATAAATGAAAAGAAATTTCCTCTTTTCTGAGTGGTGCCTATTGGTATCCTGTATTTTGATTAACTCAAATCTTTAAATGTATACTTAGCCTGGTTAGCTCTGACTAGATTAATCTATATGTTGATGCAATCACTTTACAATTAAATGGATTTTTTTAAAACCTCTAGATGGGATGAAGCAGGTTAAGTGGGTAGGCTTGATGTGGAATACAGAGCCTGAGGAGGCACAGTAGAGAAAAGTGATAAAGAAGGGACTGGGAAATAAAGAATCTGGGAAATATATGTACTTTTAGAAAGAGGAAGAGTTAATAGAATTTAGGGAGCTCAAACCAATGAAATGCCTGTAGGCAATTAAGATTTTTGCGGTTACTCTGGACCAAGGATTCAAAGGTAAGAGCAGCTAATTTTAGGTGTTATGGGTAGATTATGATATGTACCATTTGCTTGAACTGGGAGATATCCCTCTAGCTAATCCAGACAGTGTCCTAAAGGGAAGAAGGAGAAGAGACAGATATTATCCAACAGAGTAAGTCCAAGTTCAATTAAAAAAAAAAACAAAAAACTTTACATAGAAATACTAACTCTAATTATATGGCCAATCAAAAATTTGCCTGCTTCTCTGTAGTTTATGCACAAAAAATCTAAATTGAATTAAAAAGTAATTTATATACATTATACAATTAGTTGAGATTGTGCTGGTTCCTGGAAGTCACTGAAAATTGGAATTTGGGTCCTGTTCCTCAGACCCAAAGAGGTCAAGTGTTCTCAGTCCCTTGAATGATGTTTCTAGAAGAGACTGGTGGCAGAGGTATCCACTCTCTATTACAGAAAAGTATTTTCAGACACTTGACCTCATTATCTATTATGCCATATTTATGTTTATAATTTCTGGCCTCTTAAACTGAGATTTTATTGTTAACCTAGAACTGAGTGTGTGGGGAAGAGAGTATGAAAGGCAGTTCTCCTATTGCCAAGTCTGGTAAGCAAGGGACATTGCAAGAGAGAAGGTAACATGGGAACCACAAATGCAGTCAGAAACATCATTTCTTCTTTTCTAAATATGACCCCTAAATATGGCAAACAAACTGGTTCTAACTTTTGAACTGACCCTTCCAAAGACCTTGAGGAGCAAAAAAACCATTGGTATATTCAGAACCAGTGAGGATGATGGATGCTTTACTCAAAAATAGTGTAGCATATCTGCCTCTGAAAATTGGAGGTTTAGTCTGACTCAGGAATTTATGAAGGTAAATACTATACAATCCAACCAATGTCTGTTCTTTCTGTTTGGGGCAAATTGAAATCTATTCATGAAAGGACTTTGTAGCTGCTAAAAAGAATAATTAATACTTAGCTGGATTTCATATGATGTGTTTGTTACAAATATTGTTTGACTTCCCAATTTCTCATAAGACAGGCGTTAGAGGAAACTCTCATACTTGAAACTCCCCAACTGTGCTTTATTCATCATTTTAGTTACCTTATTACTTGCAAAGTTCCAATTACAATGATTTATGTTCCAAGGAGGCAGCCTTTTTTGTTGTTGTTTTTTTGTTTTTTTAATGGAGTTTTGCTCTTGCTGCCCAGGCTGGAGTGCAATGGCATGATCTCAGGTCACTGCACCCTCTGTCTCCCAGGTTCAAGCAACCAGCTAATTTTTGTATTTTTAGTACAGACAGGGTTTTACTACAGTGGCCACATTGGTCTCGATCTCCTGACCTCAGGTGATTCTCCTGCTTCGGCCTCCCAGAGTGCTGGGATTGCAGATATGAGCCACCACACCTGGCCAAGGAGGCAGCTTTTGAAATTACCAGCTCTTTAAAGAGCACAAATGGATGCTGAAGAAACAGGTAACTTATTTGGTATATGGGTTTTATAATTTTGATGGCGTTTTTTAATACTGTACCCATTGAATAACAGAGAATTGATGTTGAAGCAGCTGATAGTGTAGCACTCAATCAATGAGCATGTAATGGCAAGAGTTATTCAATTTGTGCCACTGCCATGGAACTCTATAGGAAGATCTGTGCTAATTTTAGTCATCAGAAAAAGATATTGATGTCCTTGAAGAGGACATTTTAGTATTAGTTTTATTAGAGAATAGAAAAGCCTCTTGTCCTCAAAATCTCTTTCCACATTATCTCATTTGATTCTCCAACCAACTTTTTAAGACAGATGTACTATTGTGACCTCTATTTTACAGATATAGTAGCAACTAATATTTATCTAGTGGTTTGTAGTTTCTGAAGTGCTTTCAGTGTCTTCTTCACAATTACATCTGAGGTGGGATGAAGACACTTGGGCTCAAAGTTCTTACTAACATAGCAAGCCCCCAGGTGACTGTTTTTGCCACTACTCCTAAAAGAGCACCATCATCTCCCCTGGTAATTTTTTGAAGAATGTTTATCAACAATATTTTAGATAACTTCAAATCTATTTGGAACTCTTTATTTAAGCAAATATCCTCATAAATTTGGAATAGTGTCCCAGTAATCAGTGGCAAGATTGCATAGCCATTCCAAGTGTGAAAGTCAAATTTGTAAAATGTCATTTTTGGGAAGAACTCCTCTTGGAAGCCAACTATTGCTGCTCTCAATGCTCAATAAATAAATGAATAGTATAAGAAAACGCTACCTTTCCGGCAATCTCCAGATGAAGATTCAGTAATGGCAGCTTCTAAAATTGGCATGGGATCACAGTTTGCATACATTTATTATAAAATATATGACCTGATATCTGTGAACAGTAGAAATTGATAATGTCTGCTCTTGTAGAAGGTTGTGGTAAGTCAGATGTGATGGTCAAGTCACAGGTTTATGTCCTAAACTCACAAAGCAAACATTAAGCCTGCGCTGCTCATCTTCAGCCAACAAATATTTGCTACGTGTCAACAATGTACGAGTGAGAGAGGAGAATTCCCTTGACCCCTTCATAGGACACACAAATGGGGTGGCTCATTTACTCACCTGCCATGCTCAGTACTTTATGAGAGGGAGCACATGAGTGGACGGGAGCAGGAACTAGAGTAAACAAAAGCTGGAACTGGCCAGTTGCTCCTCTCTGGTGGGGAGCAGGCTCTGTGTGGGCCCTGTGGCAGCTTCTAAGTGGGTTACAATGCTCTTTTAGCTCTGCTGTCCAGGAGGGGGTGTCTGTGACCCCCCAGATCGCAAGAGGGTGTGTGTTACAATCAGTGCTCTTTTAGCATTTGCTGTCCATGGACAGCGAAGTGTTAACCAGTTCAATGGAGGGTCAGGGTGACAGCCTTTTATATCCTTCCCTTTGGTATCCAAGTTCTTGTCCAGTGTCCAGGAAGAATTAGGTCACACAAATAAATTGAAGGGTGGTGAATGTGAAGGACTTTATTGGGCAATGGAAGTGGCTCACAGTGGGAAGGGAAGCTGGAAAGGGGGTGAAGTGGAAAGATAATCTTCCCCTGGAGTCCAGCCCTCCCTGGCTGAGCTCCCCTCTGACTATCCCTGGCAGAACTCCTCTCTGACCATAATCTCTGATGTCCAGCTGCTTCTCTTCTTGTGTTTGTGTGTGTATGCATGTCCTGAGTCTGGGGTTTGGAGTTTTTATAGGCACAGGATAGGGGGTGGGGTGAGCCAAAAGGCAACATTCTGGCAAGAAAACAGGGATAGTTTGCACTTTGGGCCACAGGTCCAGGCTTGAGAGTGGAGGCCTTGCCAGGGACCCTGCTCTCTTCTACCTAGTATTTCCCTGCCTCCTGTCCATATCACCAGTTGCAGTACTAGGCATGTGAAAGACTTAGATGTGAGTGAGACAAGATTCCTGAATTGTTAAAAGAACGAGAAGAGCATATATTCAAAAAATATTAACATTCTATAAATACTAAATACTCACTGAATGTAACACAGAATTTATAATCTCTAAATAAGTATAATGCTATATTATTATTACTAGTAATTTTTATTACTGCTATAATATTATTTATTGTTAATAGAGATATTTATGACTGTACTCTAGTTTATGAGCTAATATTCAGATTCCTACTTCGTCTTACCAGTATTAAAAAATCAAACCATCAAAAACTATTTAGTAACATTCCACAAGATATAATTTGATCTTTTCAGAGTACGACTCTAGGCCTTGAAGCCATATCTAAAGAGATTGACTTTTTTAAAAAAATTGAAGAAGTGATATTTTCCTGGGGCTCCTTGGATTAAATCCAGTCTTCTCATTCTTATTTCCATAATGTGTATTGTGCTAGATCTTGAAAATGCATTTAATCTCTTGGCTATTGTTTCGTTGCTTTTTAAAACTGATACTGGCATGAGTTTGCTTTGGCAAACCTAAGTGCGTGGGCACTGAGCTAAGATTCATGGTGAAAGGAGAAGCACTGTGGATGGGATGTTGGAATTATAGTTCAAATTTGGTTAGAGGTTGGGCCTAAAAGTAGGTGTTAAAATTCAGGCTGAATGTAGATGCGCAAGTGAGTAGGAAGTATAAGAGAGAGCTGCTGAGACCAGTGAGAAATACGCAGCTCTATCTCCCCAGTGCCAAAGTCAGTCCTAGAAAATAGAAACATTCAATCAACGGATGATCATGCTTCTGAAATTGTTTTCACTGATGCTCCTTATCACGACTTCCCACCACAGACCTGGGTGTTGTGCCAACTCTAAAGCTAAGCAGAATCTCTGCCTTTCTAGCTGAATTGTTAAAGAGACTGAGCTCAATCTCCATGGGTAGAATGTGGGATGAATGGGGACAGAGGAAGCGAAAAGACAAACAGCTGTTCCTCATTAGGTGATGAAGGGCTACAGTCACTTATAGAACAGAACAATGTATTTTTGAGTATCCCTTTAGGTCCACCCAAATTATTTACAGGACTCAATCATTCCTGCCTTCACTTAGTGAAGAAAAAAATGGATCTCTTTTTTACTCATACTTTATACCACAGCCAAATCAGGAAAGGATAGAAATCTATCTGCCTACAAGAGATGGAGAGCTTTCTAATAAGCTAGCTATTTCCCCTCTCCTCAACACATGGAGACACACACACACACACACACACATTGACATACATAAACATACATTTTGGCCTTAATGGAGAAGGCACAGGATCTCCCCTCTCTCCTGGCTGCTGGTTCATGACCGAAAACCCAGACAAGGCCCTCCTTCAGTTTTCTGAGCTCTGATCCTCCTGCCCACTGTCACATACTTACCTCTGACCTATGTCTTCCTCATTAGTAATTCATCTGGAATACGCATCAGACTCAATCTGACCTTGTTCGATATTTATATGAATTCTGAGTTTCTGTTAGATGTCCTGAATTTCTTTTGACTTCATCTCTACTACAGAGCAATAATCACCTCTGTGCAAAACACAAGCACACACACATACCGACACCCACAGCAAAATGCAAACAGGCTATACACACACATACACTCACCAAGAAAAGTCTCGAATTTTCAGCCCTTGGGCTTGGTTTTATGCCATTAATGTATTCCTTGCCATCTTGATCTAAATGTGACCGATTTGAGGTGCTGCCCAATTTTACAGCTTCATTGAGTCACATTTTAAAGCTCATTACAGGGTCTAAAATGATTTGTATCGCCTCCCGCTTTGAAACATAAGCGTTTTAAAAATAAAGTTTCACTATAAATAGAACTGCTCTGAAATTACATGTGGCACGTAATTAAGTGATACACATTTAAGCACCCAGCTGTTTCATGATTTTCCAGGACCTGCTGCTGCTGCACTGAAATTCAGAAAATACACTGCCCTTATTCTGGACACACTCAAACCAATGAGAGAGGTAGGCACAGATATAGTTCAGCAGGATGCCTTGTGAATAAGCAATATTTGGAAGCAGAGCGCCCCACATCTAATGGGTTTTCTTTCTTCAACTCAGAAGCACCAAGACATCAATGCCTAGAATCTTGACTGAGCAGTTGTTCCTCTGATGAACAGAAGCTGACCTTTCCTCCTGCTGGGAGAATAGCCTCCGCACATTCCGATAAGTATCAGAAAAATGTTTAGCTTGCACGAGAAGTGGAGCTTCTCCCTGGGTAGTAAATCTATTGACACACACATGGGTTTTTCTGTCCTTGGCAAGCTTGAAGTCCAGAGACTACAGAAGAGCAAGGAATGGAAGGAAAACATGTACAAGTCACTTACCTGCTACAGAACCTGTAGCTCCCCTTGCCTCTGCAGAGTGCCAGCCACAGTTACATTAGGAAGCGGCTAGTGTGATACCATCAATATTTAAAGGGGAAAGAGGGCATGGTAGGAGGGGGTGTCAAGTGAGGGGAGGGATGAGAGTAATCTTTTCAAAAGAGGCCAGAGAGTATCTCCTTTCCTTCTCTAATAACTCATTGCTCTGAGCTCTGGGACTGAATGGTAATGCCTAAAGCAAGCCTTCAGGTAAGAACAGGAGTACAAAAAGGAGGAGGGAAAGAATAGAATGAGGAATAAAGGAAAAAGATGGAGAAGAGAAGAGAATGAGATGAAGAAAGAGGGAAACTGGGGAGGTGGGTATATTGCAAGAAAAAGAGAAGCAAGAGAAAGAAGAAAAAAGGGATGATAAAATGAAAATAGAAAAGCAGAACAGAGAAAAAGATTTATTTAACCTGAGCATAATCAAATACTTGTTTAGTATAGTCTTGGTGGAAGAGTTTTTCACTTTCCTAGTCAGAGGGGAAACAGACATGAATGATCATTTACCTCTGTAAATAGTGCTGAATGATACAGCATCATGGGAAGTTTCTCCGTCTGCCTCACTCAAGAGACAGTTAAAGAAGCATATTATTTTAGCACTGAAATGAAATTTAGAGGGCATTTAATTCAATCTCTTATTTAATGTAAGCTTTCTCCGCAACGTTTCTGATAATTAACTCTCCCTCTTCTTCTCGCACATCTCTTAATACAAGGGAGTCACTCCCAGAAAAATCGTTTGTGTCAATTTCAGATAATGCTCAGATTTCCGAAAGTTCTTCATCTTCTGAGTAGAAAACTGTTTCCTTAGAGCTTCCTTCCATTGGTACTCTTCTTTCTTATGCAGGGACAAAGAGGAGAATAGAAAAGAAACACATAGAAAGGAAGGGAAAGAGGGACATTATGGTGGAACATCACACAACAACTAGAAAGAATGCAAAAAAACAAAAATAAATACTTAAAAGGGATGTAAAAGTTGTGACTCTGAAAAAAAGGGAAATTGAATAAGAAAGATGAAAGAAGATACAAAACAGAAGAAAGAGAGAGTGAAACACGGAAGAATGTTTTGTCATCTAATTATTGTCATCTAATTAATTTTTATTTTAATATTTCTCTAATGACTTTTATTCTTTTATGTATTTTCCAAACTGGAACTTTATTGTCATGAGGAATAATGGCAGCAGCTTAATTGTCTTTTTTTGTGTTATAATTTTGAAAGTGTTATTTTTCTCTCATTTTCCAAATGTAGTCATAATCTCCAGAGTCCAGCTTTTGATTTAAAAATGATGCAGTTAAATTTGTGATTCTTCTGTCTAACATGGTCATTACACGGTTGGAGATACAGTAATTGCTTTTTTTTTTTGTTTTGTTTTTCAAGTGTTAATGATTTCTGTACTATAAATAAACTGGATGTTCTCTAGTTGTTCACAAACAACTTCCATCTGGGGTTCAAAATTATAATGGTTTTGGCTTGGTTCATATTTATGTATTGTTAGCATCTGAAATCAACTAAAAGGAGAGATTTTATCTACCACCGACTTGTTCCTAGCCCGTTTCTGAATTTTCAAATCATTTCAAAATACTCTGCTCATTTGTATCTCCTTATAGCAAATATAACTTTATAGAATCAACATTAATTTTTAATTTATTCTCTAAGCAAAATAGGAAGCCATAAGTACATATTATTAACTGTGGAGGAAACCTCTTCACATAAGATACATTAGGTTAAAAAAACTAAAGTCAATGGCTACAGTAAAGAGATTATATTCACTTGAAGGATTTTTTTTAAGTTCAGTTTTTCTATCTATTTATCGGAAACCTTTCCTCTAAGGAAACATTTGAGGAACCAGTACTGTCAAGAAAAAAAGAATTTTCTCAAAATTATGTTATTTAAAATAAAGGCTTTGTTAGGAAAACCCTCCAAGTTTTATATAAAATCTTCTCTAATTAGCTTGAATAGATGTCTTGACACAAAAATTTACACTGAAAGCTTCTTGTTATTGTATCATTTGGATGTTGCCTTTAAATTAGAAAATATCTCCTATAGTCTTTTACACTTAAAATGTTTTCATTATTAGTTTTTAATTGTATAGTTCTCAGGTAAAATAGCAGCATTTTGAGAATTTTTTTAAAAATGCCATTTTCTTCCTCAATGTAAGAACAGATTTGAAATCTAGGAGGGCAAAAACATTTTTTCACCAAACCAAGATTTAAAAATAATGAGTTATTTTGTATTAAACAGTATAATTAACTCACATGAATGCTGATGGCAAATGAATATTGTCATCAGATAAAGAATTGTTCATATGCTCTTATCATTTTTGAGACATTTCCTAAGATCTTACCCATATTATTTGCTGAAAAATTTCAAGTTAAAGAATATCTATATAACTCAAAACTGCTGTTTACAATAACAAGATCTGAGAGTAAGTAAAAGTTGTATTTCCCCAACCAGGGATTCAATCTGTTTTGCTTCTTTATACATTTTTATCTCTGATACCTAAAATTTGAAAGACTTATTTAAGAAATTGATAATGATTACTATATGGACTATATTAATCCATATTAACATGGATATTCTGGTAGCTTTTTTTTCTTCTCGTGCATTCTTTTCTCTGAGAACAGAGTTGAGTAGAGTTGAGTTGAACAAGAAATTTCTCTCTCTTTCAATTTTCTACCTAGGATGCTTTCTCTGAATGTTACAAAATACTTTCTGCTGTTTTAGCTTTCTAGCCTTTATCTACTTACTCTGTGACCCTTCCAGTCACTAACCTTTCTGGCTTCTCTTGTCTTCGGCTGAGGCCTTGCTGGGATTAATCATTAGGCTGGGATCTTAAAAAAACTTTCACAGATGGATGGATGTGTTGGAAAAGAAGAAGAGATAAAGGATGACTAAATTTTTCTGGTAAAGAGATTTGGTTAATCTATACTCATACTACTGCCACTCTTACAAAAACCGTAGAATGGATATTTTTATTAAAATGTCACAATTATTATTTCCTGAGATAGAATAATAACTGTTTAAAAAGAAAATCAATTATTGTAACATCAGGAATAATTTCTTTTTCCAGGAAGAAATAATCTAACAAAGGAGAAACAACTATTTTTTAAAATAAATGTGTCATAGAGTTGATATCTTCTATGTAGGAAGTAGCAGATAGACTGCAAAGCATTTAGGAAAGGAAATGATTTACGTCACTTTATATGCTAGGTACTTTTCTAGGAGTAGGCGAAATAATACTGAATAAGCCATAGTCCTGGACACTTAGTTTATTTGTATAAGTAGAAAAGATGAGACATTGTGCAAATAAATGAGATACTAGGCACAATACAATCAATGGGTAGTAAACGAAAGAGAGTGGACTGCTTTGGGCACATTATACCCATCAAATAAAATGTATACTTCTAAAGCCACTGGAGCCAGTGGCTCCACCAGAATCTGGGGAAAGGGTTAATCAGAGAAGGCAGTGTGTATTACTGTTGTCTCTAGCGTTCCCTCACATTGCTTTGTGGAAATTGAAAACCTGGAGCTGTTTCTATGTTCTTCAGCCTTTGAGAAAGCCTGTCTGGTAGACAAACAGGAGCTTTATCTTGCCTAGAAGAAAATGGGACAGACAACACCAATACAATGGTCTTAGGCTTTATTTAATTCCTGAGTTTAGAAAATATCAGAATAAAGTTGATTTTCTTAAGCCTTCAGCAGCAATAAAGCAGCTTCAGCTACTAAATGGAAGTATTGTGTCAACGTTAGGATATTGCAAAACCCTTTGCTGCCTACTCAGGTCTGATTTTATAAAAAGGCACAAAACTCTGCGTTAGATTTGAGATTTTAGAGAGGCTTGAACCAAGAAGCCTTCCATCACATCACTAGAAATACATGTTTGTGTTTTTTATTTTTTAAACATCACTCTTTCATTCATTTAGTCATTAGTTCCACAACATTTCTTGATATGCTATTGTGAGCCAGGCACTGTACGTGACACTAGGAATAAAAAATCTCAGGGGACAGAGTGAAGTGGACAATTGAAAAGATTTGATAGAGATAATGATTAAGCTGAGACTTAAAATGTGCTTGGGAAAGAAAACTTATGCATTCTGACAATACTTTAGTAGGAGTCAAGATAGCAAATGGTTGTGTCTAGCAACTGGAGAGTCTAGGGCAACTGGACCACATTTGGAATTTGGGCCTGGAGGGTGGAGGGAATAGACACCAAAATGGGGCAAAAGCTTTGAAACAGAAAATGTGGGTGCTGCTAACTTGTTTGGCAACAGCATTTTTTAATGACAGCCATTTCTAGTAGTCAGATTATCTTAGTCTATTCAGGCTCTTGTAACAAAATATTATATACTTGGTAACTTATAAACAATAGAAATTTATTTTTCACAGTTCTGAAGCTCAGAAGTCCCAGATCAAGATGCTGGCAGATTTCGTTCTCTGGTGAGGGCCTGTTTCCTGGTTTATAAACAGTGCCTTCTCACCACGTTTTCTCATAATGGGAAGGACAAGGATCTCTCCAGGGCCTCTTTTATAAGAGCACTTCCCATCGATAAGGGCTCTGATTTCATGACCTAATCACTTCCTATTTTCTAATTTTAACCTTGGGGGTTAAGACTTCAACATATGAATTTATGAGAGACATTCAGAACATAGAAGAGGTGTTTAGGAGATTAAAACATCATGTTTTTTCAAGCAAAATCCCACTTTATCAGATGAGCTGGCCTTTTACCATCCACTTCTGACTGCTGTTGCTTGATCACTAATAACTCTTGCATGAACAGAGCTCCAACCCACTATTTCAGTTGAAATATGAAATGTCCTTCTCTGATGCTGGGTGCATCCCAACCATTCTGGATCCTGTCCCAGGAAATAGCACCTGATGAAAGTTTTGCCCCATGTTGTCCATTAGTTAACCAGTGGGTACACAATGAGGAAGTAAGCTCTCTGGGTGCATCAGGTGCCGTGTGGCAGGTGTCCCTGAAGTTTTATCTCTTTATTCCAACCACAATGAGCAAGCAGTAGGGTTGCATCCAGCAAAGAAGCAGATTATTTTTCAAAAACAACTAGACGAACATCAAGTTAGAATCTGGTTAGAAAGCTAATTTCTAAACATAAGTGGTATAAAAGCTATAGTTGAAGATTTACAGTTCTGTGGGAATATCTATGCTGTATTACTATTATAAATGAATAGAATAGGCAACAAAGTAATATGTAAGCAATATTTTGGAGGGAAATGCATATATAATTTGAATGTGTAAATATGTGTGATACTGGAAGGGCTCTTATCAAAATGCTTAAAGCGATCGTCTTTGGGCAATAAGAGTAAAGGTGATTTTCCTCTATCATTTTCTTTGTTTTCAGGTTCTTTTTGTTGTTGCATTGAGGATTTTATACCAAAATGTTACATACATATATAATTTGATAAAATGAAATAATTCAAGGTTGGAATTGTGCACTGGAGAAGCATATGTCTCCATTTTGGTCAGGAAACTGGACCTCTGACACTTTTAGAGTCGTAATTTTATTCATAACTTTTTATTGTTAAAAAATTAAAAATATGTAAACAACACACTTAGCTTCATTGTGAGGTGGAGTCTCTCTAAAATTTATTTTAGGCGAATAAAGCTATAGCCTGTCCAGTCCAGTGTCCTTTGCTAATAGGTATTGTAATTAAACAAAAATATGAATATGTATCACTTTCTGAATTTCTCTTTGTCAAATGTACCATCAAGCACATTTTGTAGACCTCCCTGGCTTTTCTTATTACAGAACACCAGATGGACATGGAAGCACACAGTGTGCTACAAAACATTTACTCCTACTCAAGATTTGCGCTGACAGATTCTACTCCACAATTTCCCTTAAACTGTATCATAGCCGATGCCATTATGGAATTAACTCACTGCCAGCAAATACAGTGGTTGGTAACTTTTATTACAATGAAAGCTAAGCTGCTGACATTGAATCAGGATACTCAGGATGCTAGTTTTGATTAACTTGTACCCTTCTTGTATTTTCTACTATTAAAAACAAAACAATATTGCCATTACTTTGCAAAACTTCAGCTTGACATGAAAATTGGGCAAGTTAGTAGCATTCTACTACAGGTGCACTTGTTGAAACTTACTAGTGAATGCTATTGGTATAAATACTCACACTGCACCATAGATTTCATCCAAAGTTGTATTTTTCTGCAACTCTCCGGTTAAAATTCTTCTCTCCTTGTATAGCACCTTCTCTCACATTTTAAATACAAAATCATAAATGAAAGGGTAAGAAATTGCTTTATATTTAATTCATCTGCAAAGGATGCATTGTTCTTTGCAGCTAGGTTTGAAAAGAATCCAGTATTTACCTTCTTTTCCCAGGGAAGTATATAATTTTAACTTCAATGTTAAAATGTCATCTATGGTTGATACAAAATATTTTAGCACCTTTCCCTTCAATATTAAAAACAACAACAATGATGATAAAAGTAATCTGAAAACGCAAGTAACAACTTAAAGAGTGGAGCCATTATTGTGTTCTTAGGGTAAATACTGCCGGAGTGATTGCTGATGCTTTTCATGGTGCATAGTATAAACACTTTTGTGCACTGGAATTATTGTCTAAAAGTTTTCACAAAATGTAAGCCAATCTCTTCAAAGACCTAATTGACTCAACCCTTGAGGTATTCCCTTGAGGAAGAGGGGTTTTGTAGCAGCCTCGGGTTGGTGCATTCTCGGAAGCCCTAACCTTCAGTGACGGAAATGTTAGAAAAATATAAAAATCTAGTTTTTCTGCAAAATACTTCCGGCAACCTGCAGGATACAAAATAGTGCTAAGAGTGCTTCCAGAATGTCCAATTTGCTGGCGGAGCTGGTATTACTGGGCACCCATCTAGGGAAAGACAGTTGTATTACAGCAGCTCTAGAAACCAATGCATTACACATATAGTCATGGAAGGCCAATGATGGAGCTTGTGAATAGAGATATAAGGATTGATTTAAGCTCTATCACAAGCAACTTTCTGGTTGTAGTCTTGGAAAAACTGTTATGTCAGTAAACTTTAGGGTGGACCATCTTTTTGAGACTAACCTCTCAAGTTACTTCCTAGGTTAAAATTTAACTATTACTTATTAACCGTTAGACTTTTTAACATACATTATATCCATCTTATGAGTCTCAAATCTCTTCTAACCTTGTCACTCCCAAATCTTCGATCAATAAGTCATGTAGTAAATTAATCTGTAATTTTGAAAAGCAACTTTTCTTCTTTTAGAGTCTATGCAAGTGCTTTCTAGGGGTAGTTGTTTCACTATTGCAGTCAAAAGGTGAGATTTTAATAAAAACAATTTTAAATAAGCAAGAAGTAGAGAACAGACCTGTAGAGGAACATTGTGTAATATATGGTGAGAGAAGAATATCTTTCAGAGGGTCTGTCTCAAATAATAAATTAAGCTTTATTATGCCACAAATTATGGTACTTAATTTATTGTGATCTACATATTATGTATACATGTACACTCACAGCATTGCCATGTAATCCTTTGGTTTTGCTGCATATTAAGGTTGAGTCTCTTCTTATAAATCATGATTTTGGGGAGCAGGCAGCAACTCTTGGGGATGATGCAACCCAACTCTCTTACTTTTCAGATCCAGAAACTGAGACCTAGAAAGGTTAATGATTTGCCACAGTCACACAATCAGTTAATGACAAAGCCTAGTTTAGAAATCATGAAGCTTGACTCCTTGATAGTGAGCCGGTAGGTAAATTCTGCCCTGCCTGCACATTAAACTCTCCCGAATCACTGAGGTACCATTTTGTAAACCATTACTGTAAGTCATTAAGGCTGTTTATTCGTAAGTATCTTAGAAGCAATTTCAAAAGTGGTGCCCTAATAGGTCTTGAGAATAAGTGGAGCTTCCCAAAGTGTTTTTTTGTTTTTTGTTTTTTTTTTGTTTCTTTTTTGGCTGGGGGGTTCCTCAAGAGAAGTTCACCAGTAAAGATAATCTAGTTCATTGTATTCAAAGCAGCACAAAATACCATATATTCTGAAAATAAGAATATAATTTTACAAATGGATGCTTCAGAAAGAAACACTAAAACATAAACAGACGGTTTGTGTGTCTTGGAAATGCAAAGAATGATAGCTTGTTTTCACAGTAGAATTATTAAAAAGCAATCCAGCACTACTAGTCTTTCTTTTCATCTCTAAGAGATGATCTCAGTTGTAGATGAGGAGAATGCTGGAGAAACTAATATGTTTCTAGATTTCAAAAAAGCACTGGATGGTCTTTTGTGATATAATGATGGATAATAAGAATAAATATTATGTGAGTAAGTAGTTCATTAAATAATGACATGCAAGAAAATTGATTTATGTCACCTAAAGAAGTCAGTCATGTCTGTTAGTTTTTCTTGTTGGTCTTGGCTTGAAAATGTAGAAATGATTGTTATCAAACACTCTGATTATTTATTTTCACTCCTGTTCCAAAAAGAAATTTAGCATAGCTTATAATGATATTTATACTAAAACATGAAAACAACATTTAGAAAAAGAAAACAATTAAAGAAAAGTAAGAAAAGTTTAAGCCAGAAGTGAGGTTGGCACTCCAAGCACATGCTACATATACCATCCATCTTTCACACAACAGTGGCAACTAACTTCTCTTTTTAGGATTTCATGAATAAGAAAGTTTTAGAGTTAGGCATACAGGCTCAGTATTTTCATCTTTAAAATGGGTATAATAATAGTATCTACCTCATAAGGTGGGAGAAGATTAAATGAGATAATGCTTTTATACCTTTAACACAGGTATAGGTTCAGAATAAAGATACTAATTAATATCTGTTGAATCCACAGCTCACTTATAACATGCATCAAATTGCATGTGTTTTGATTCTGTTGTCTCTCATGCCCGTTTTGACACATGGAAGGAACTCCATAAATATCCACTGAAAGAAAGAAATCTAAATATTTCATAATGGTTTTAGAGGTAGCCAATTCAGAAGGTGATAGATCAATATTCATAAACTTTTCAATACACTGTAAATGTGGGCGTATGTATCAAAAACGAAATAGAATTGGGAAACTTGTAAATTCCTGTTTTTAGCCATTAATTGCAAAAGTGCAACATGTGAGCAATCTAGCTTAAGAGCAATTCACATGAAAAAATTTGGGCATCAGGTAGACATAAAGCCAATACAAGACAATAGTATTATATTGATAAAAATACACTGGATTACTATTAATAATAGCACTTATTTAGATGTAAATATTAGGTCATTCAATTCTCATAACTACACAGAGATATCAACGGTTTGCAGATTAGGAAAGAGTGGCTTAGAAAGGTTAATTTCCTTTTTTAAGGACACGCATCTAATGTGTGCCTGAGTCGTCTTTCGGATTCTGAATCTAGTATCTACTGACTTTTGTGTGTTATGTGATATTGAGACCAAGGTGGAAAAGGCTGGTTGTATGCCATAGCATAAAGTGACCCTTTGAAAAAATACTGACATTCTGAAAGATTCCAGAGAAAGAGTTGATATTACACGAGAAGCACTTGACGCGACGAAGAGATTTAGCATTTAGGAGAGATTTAAAATTGAACCACTCTAGCTGTCATCAAATATTGAAGATCTGTCATGTAGAAGGCAGTTTTGGTGGTCCATCTGGTGATGGCAAGAAATTCAGTGCAATGCAAGGGAGATATTAAAATTCAACATGTTCAACAGTGAATAGATTTCTTCAACAAGTAACATGTTTCTTATTACTAGAGGTGTTCCTGTCCTGTGAGCTTTAATTTTGTATTCCTCTATAAAAAGTGATTTTCTTATTAAAAATGTTGCTTATTTTTCAGTGTTAAAGTCTTCTTTCTTGCTACCAGTTTTTGCATGAGTTGTCCCTCCCACATATCAATTAATAGAAAATACTCAAAAGCAACTTTGGCCACCACTGATATTTTTCTAGACCCAAACTTTAGGTATCTCACTTATTTATTGCTGGCCTTCTGATTTTCTCATTCTAACATGACTTTTGTTGAACAGCTTAGATTTCCTTCTCTGACTTACAGTTTTGGTTTCCCAGCTCACCTGGTCCTAACTCAAGATATGTACTTAATTTCAGCAAATCCTTTCCCGGCAGATAAAAGACAATCAATTTACCTGGGCATTTAGTTCCCTCAACCCTCACACCCCACTAGCTTCTCAAGAGTAGACTAGGCTTCCATTAACTTTTTCTCCAGAGCCCGCTGGAAATTCTTGGACTTGACATAGAACCTAGGAATTGAGGGTCAAACGACTGTCAACTTGTGAGAGGCTGAGATGGATAAATCTTTGTGGTGGCTGGTTAAGTCAAGAGAGTAACAAAAGACTATTTATTGAAATAGGATTAAGGTAGCAAGTAAGCCAACTGATTTGTGTCATATTAAAATGCCCTTTATTGTTTAAAGGCCATGTTCTCATCTCTGCTTCTATTCAGACAAATAGTTTAAATTTCTATAACCTTACAACCCATCTCTTTCAGAGGAGTAAATGGTTTACTCTAATTGTAAATATTTACTCCACAAATCAACAGGAACATATTCCAGTCAAACAATACAAATATAAATACATAAGTGAACAGTCACAACTAATCTAGTTTTTTACCATCTATTTTCCATTCTTACTTTCCTGCCTTTCTAATCTTGACCATGTGGTCAATTTTTAGATTAAGTTCACATTCCTCAGGCTATCAAGGAGTCCTCTTTTTGCCATCTATTTTCATTCTTTTTTCCTGTCTTTCTGATCTTGACCATGTGGTCGATTTCTAGATAAAGTTCACATTCCTCAGGCTATCAAGGAATCCTGTATTGATGGACCCATTGAATCTATTCTATCTACTGTTCAAGAACAATTTCATAAACTCCCACAAATTTACCAAACACCTACCACAGGTACATTTTAATTCTGACCAAACGTATCCTACTACCCCTACAAACAAATGGATTTCTGCCACCAGACCTTTACTTTTCATGTGCTACCTTTCAAGAATAAACCTCTCCACCAACACATTCTCTTATAATTAATATTGAGTCCAATTCAGTTCCTATTTCCTTCATTAAGTCTACATAAGACTTTAGTTTCAGATTCTTCATTATCTAAATTTCTATAAAATTGATATTTTAGACTAGTCTATTACACATTTTCTTATAGTCTTCTGTTTGTTGGTTGATCACTAACCTGTAAGTAAATCAAAGACTTGGGTCAGTTAAATGTTGATTGGAATCTCAACTCTAAACTTGCCACGGAGCCAGCTGGGCAAATATTTTAACTTCTCTGAGTTTCATTTTCTTTAACTGTAAAGTGAGAATATTATTTTTACTTCAGTGCTTTTGAGAAAATAAAAAAGTAGTGTATACAATGACCCATAAGATGTGTTTAATAAATATTGGTTAATTCCATCTCCCTTCTCCCAATATTTCATGAGTATCTTTTGAATCACCAACTGAATTGTTAAATATGTAGTTACACAAGTAGTGTCTTTTACTATTACCATGTACATCCTTACTGTTCTGAGTACTTATAGACAGAGTATATATACTCAATGAAATAAATGTTTATAGGAGTAATAATCATCATAACAATGATAACAGATGTCTCAGATACCCTTTGCTGCATAATAACTACCCTAAAATGAAGAGGTTTAAAAAAAAAAAAAAAAAAGGCAGTTATTGAGAACTACTTCCAGAATAGCAGTGTGGGGAGCTCAGCAGATCCTTTTCCCAGTGCCACAATCACAGCTGGGAAAATTATATTTTAAAAATCACTTAACAATCTCTGTAAGCTGTTGTTAGGGCATACAGCACATGCAAACATATTCAATCAAGAAAATATACTAAATATCTGAAGAACAGCATGAGTCTGTGGCATGTGAGCCATGACAGGTGCTCTCCCTTTCCTTTCAAGCTCAACATCATGAACGCTCCATTCCAGGCAGGTGAGGCCAAGAACAATGTGCTCTCTCTCCCTCCAGCTCCCAGTTGAGGGCTGTAGATATCCCCAGACAGAGTAAGTCAACAGCATTTCTCATTCCCTCGTCCCCACTCTGTGTTGCAGAATCAAGACTGCCGGCTGAAGACACACATTTGATTCCTCTTATTGGCAGAGTTCCATGGAGACTGCATAATCCAAATAAAAATAATAAATATATATCAGTGTTGAAAGGCAGGATATGAAGAACCAACAATATTTCTTTCGAATGTCTGGAAATCGTAAAGCTTATGGGATTGTATTGAGAGTGAAAACAGAATGGAGGAAATGCCACCACAGCTGGGCCCCGAAGGAGGATAAATGTCTTTATTTCTAGCAGAATCGCAGAGTCACTGGCACAGAGAGAAGGAAGGGCTAATGTATGTAGCTCTTCCATCAGGGTAGTAATAAAAGAACTGTCACAAATTGGCTAAGCCACTTAAACTTTCCAAGCACCATGTATTAGATTTTCAAAGTACTAATTAATTAATCAAACCCCTCTCCACTTTTGGGAATTAATCTTAAAGAAATAATCAGAGTTGTGGATTTTTTAATGAGAACAAAAAATATGATAACAACTCAAATGTCCAACGAAATTTAAAGAGTATATGTACTATGCACTAATATGTAACTAATTGTCACTATACAGCAAAGTGTTTTGAGTGTTTTCTTAGATTTGGCAAATTTTATGTATCAGATACTTGTGAAATAAACATGTGTTTTAGAATAGAGAATTGAAGATGTGTAGAGAAAGAATCATTAAAAATGTTGGTGCATTTTCTTCATCACACAACCCCTGTTGCCTAAACTAAATTCAAATGTTTTGCCTTCAATGGTTCTGGCAAACAGCTTGAAAAGCTCTTTGGCTGGCTTTAAAAAAAATAATGGACTATCTGTGTCTGTCCAGATGTATGATTATGGTTATAATACCAACTTCTCTTTAAAGAATGACTACTAAAACCACATGAAAGACCATTCACAAGCATGCCCTAAGTAAGAGGATAAAACTGTTCGAAGCTGTTTTGGCAATTGATGCTAAATTATATTCTGTCACATGTCTTAGAAATATGTGAGAAAAGACATACACAGACGAAAAAAAAAGAAATGGGGCCAGGCACGGTGACTCACACCTGTAATCCCAGCAGTTTGGGAGGCTGAGGTGGGTGGATCACGAGGTCAGGAGATCGAGACCATCCTGGCTAACACAGTGAAACCCCGTCTCTACTAAAATTACAAAAAAATTAGCCGGGCGTGGTGGCGGGCACCTGTAGTCCCAGCTACTCGGGAGGCTGAGGCAGGAGAATGGCGTGAACCCGGCAGGCGGACCTTGCCGTGAGCCGAAATCGTGCCACTGCACTCCAGCCTGGGCAACAGAACGAGACTCCATCGCAAAAAAAAAGGAAGCTTACAATTCTAATTTTTAAAATTTATTGGTTCACTGACTTAATATTTATGTAAGACTGAGGAAGCAAAGGTGACTAATATTCTTTGTAGGTCTTCAAGTAACCTATGACATAAGGTGAGGTACCAGTATGCATATAAACGATTGTACCACAATGAAATAGACGCTAGAATATTCAAATAGATACAAAGTATGATGGGAAGAGATGTGAGAGAGAGTGATAAACTGAAACTGTAGGTCTAGATTGTGTATTGCTTTTTGTTTTTTGAATGGTGTCATTGGATTACAAAACAATGGCCAGAAAGTAGCCTGCCTGTACAATTCTTGATCAAGATCTAAAATACTCTGTGAATAGCATCCTTTGCCATTATGCAACATGGAAGCCCTAAAAAAGGAAAATATTATGGTCTTTGGAAGTTTACAAAGACCTCCAAATGTTGGTTTTTGAATCCAGCACTTTCTAGCTCCATTAGTTGCTCATGCTTTTATTTGCAAAAGCTTAAGTTTATGACTTATAAAATAAAGATATCATTATCTCAAGTTACAAAAAAAAGTGAAACTATATGCCTTAGTTCACTTGGGCTGGTACAACAAAATTCCACAAACTGGGTGGTTTATAAACAACAGAAATTTGTTTCTTCAACTTCTGGAGTCTGAGAAGACCAAGATCAAGGTATCCGGTGATACCAAATCTGCAGGTGTCTTGATCTTGGACTTTCTTTTTTTTTTGTCTTTTATTTAAATAGTTTTGGAAGTACAGGTGGTTTTTGGTCAGATGGATAAGTTCGTCAGTGGTAATTTCTGAGATTTTGGTTCACCCATCACCCAAGCAGCGTACACTCTAACAGTGTACAATGTATCCAATAAGTCTTTTATCCCTCACTTGCCTCCCATCTTTTCCTCCAAGTCCCCAAAATCCATTATATCATTTCTATGCTTTTGCAGGCTCATAGCTTAGCTCCCACTTATAAATGAGAAAATACAATATTTGGTTTTCCATATCTGAGTTACTTTACGTAGAATAATGGCCTCCAGCTCCCTCCAAGTTGCTGCAAAAGCCATTATTTCATTCCATTTTATGGCTGAGTAGAATTCCATGGTGTATATATACCACATTTCTTTATCCACTTGTTGGTTGATGGGCATTTAGGTTGGTTTCATGTTTTGCAATTGTGAATTGTGCTGCTATAAACATGTGTAAGCGTGTCTTTTTCATATAATGACTTCTTTCCTTTGGGTAGATACCGAGTAGTGAGATTGATGGATAGAATGGTAGTTCTACTTTTAGCTTTTTAAGAAATCTTCATACTGTTTTCCATAGTGGCTGTACTAGTTTACATTTCTACCACCAGTGTAAAAGTGTTCCCTTTTTACCAAATCCATGTCATCATCTATTATTTTTTATTATAGCCAGTCTTGTAGGAGTAAGGTGGTATCTCATTGTGGTTTTAATTTGCATTCCTCTGATAATTAGTTATGTTGAGCATTTTTTCATAAGATTGCCTTTCTTTAATTTTTACCCCATCATCTTCACTACTTGACAAATCTTTATTTTTATATTTGTCTGTTTCCTTCTGTTAGAATGTAAGCCCTTTGAAAGGCAGGGACTTAGTCTTTTTCGTTTACTGCTATATGTCCCATGCCAATTCTCCCATGTAGTAGATGTTCAGTAAATATTTGCTAAATGAATGAATGAGTGGATGGCTAGTATACATGCATGACTACCTCACCATCTTTTTTGTGTACAAAGCATGCACTTTGTGCAGTTCAGCTATACTGAGGTAAATGCTTTTTAATTCCTCCTATCTGATTCTCTCCCACAGTAATGTATTGGAATCTAGGAAAAACTGCAATCCTTGGGACATACTTTAATCTAGCTCTTCAGACTTCCTCTGCTCCTGCTTACTATATTTTACTTTGGGGAATTAAGTTATTTGAATTCAGTGCAACATTTCAAGTCTCTCTCTGTTTGTTTTTGGAAGTTGTAGTCTCTGAATGAATGTAGGAACACTGGGATAATCCCACAAAGTAGCAATTCCAGAGGAAAAAAAAAAAACAGCCCCTCATTTTCCTGTTTTGTACAAAATCATTACTTGAGCCAGGAGCCATTTGATTGATGAAGAATTTAGATTTTTTTAACCTTTTCTCAGATTGGAAGAATTGCTTAGCTTCTTGAAACAAAGCATTAGTAAGATATCAACTACATTTCTTAATTAATGGAAAATCTACTCTGATTCTAACAAAAGATTAACAACTATAATGTTCAGTGTTACATGTTTTTATTCTTTTATTATTTATTTTTCTGTCCTCATTAGTGTGTTTTCTAGAAAATATGCTAAGCTAGTTATAATCTATTAACCAGATAACTTTTTCAACCTGAAGTCAGAAATTGTCATGAAGAAGCTAGTAAACATCTGCTAGTGATGTTAAAGAAAAAAATTTCTGCATCCGATTTCTAGATTGAATTAGGTGAAACTTAAATTTTCTTTCAACTTTCATATGCTTTTGAAAGTAAATTTATCTAAAAGTTATTCAAATAAAAGATGTTTATCAAATATAAAAACATTGCCTTACATTTACTTGTTTCTTACCTGCACAAACACTAGGCAGAAACTGCTAATTGCTCACCTGAATGTCAGAATTGTGATTTTGTTGGGTTAGGCAATGTGTCCATCTTGAAAATTACATTATGCCATTTCTGATGCTGTTAGCCTTTTCCCCTCCTCCTAGATGGAGAAGCCAACTTGTGACTAAATAAGCCCAAGGTAAGAATGCAGGAGTGAAACGGTAAAAGAAACCTGGGTTCAGAAGGGATTCATGGAATTTCTGTACTCACCCTGGACTACCAACTTCTGGTACTGTCACGTGAAAAATAGCAAACACCTTATTTCCTTAAGCCACTTTGGTGTGTGTGTGTTCTATTACTTGCAGCCAGAAGCAATTCTAGCTTTTTCACATTATATGTGTGTGTGTGTATATATCTTATATATATAATTTATATAATATATATATCATATATAACATATAACATATATGATATATATATCTAATATATATTTATATATCTTATACATATCATATATATCATATATATGATCTATATCTCCCCTTTGCTGTTTTAAAAACACTGAAGAACTAATAGAGAGTAAGGATTAATTACTAAGCCAAAATTGAAAAAGAAAACAAGAACCTGGAGAGACAGTTGAGCACAGAAGCTATTTATGGTCTTAAGGCATTTGTTAATACTGGAAATTCAGAACCTATATCTTGGTTACTTGTAGGGCAACGGTGACAGAAGCCCAAAGCAGGCAACAAGTGGGGCTTACTCCCCAGTGAGCTGGGACCATGGTAGGATACATTCTCAGGGTAAAGGTGAACCAGAAATAGTACAGCCCTTTCAAGGAATTGCAGCCCCTTTTCAAATTGTCTGATCAGGAAATCTCAACTTTACTCAAAATGATTTCAGGCTAATAATCCTACCAGTAACCCAGTAGGAGCAACTGCAAAACTACTATGTCAGAATTGACCTTAACATAAACCCCTCAACACACTGAAAAACAACTTTTTAGTTATAATTACCAATATGTTTGAAAACAATCAGGCCTACAGAAGTTGATGGTGACAACCAGCAGAAACAAAGACAAAACAAAGATCCACAGGATCTCATATAAAATAAGTTATTGGAGACAAATTATAAAACATCTGTATTTTGAATATGTACTGGGCAACAAGAGCAAAACTCCATCTCAAAAAATAAAAAAGAAAAGAAAAGAAAAGAAGATAATATAAAGCTTGAAATGAGGGGGAGAAACTGTCATTATTCTCAGACAACATGAAGAAAATTACAGAAAAACCATGAGGATTAATGACAGAGTCTAACAATGTTTCTATATATACAAAATCAATAAACAGCTATAACCCATTTTCCTATACAACAGTAACAAACAGGAAAAAAATGCCATGTACACAGTAACACTAACAATACCAACTACCTCAAATAAATTTTGAAAAGAGATGAAAAAGAAAACTCTGCAAAAAAAAAACCCCTATAAAATCATCGTTGGGAAATTTTACAGGAGACATAAACATATTGAAAAATAGGTTTGTCTGTGGATTAGAAGGCTAAATATTGTAAAGAGGTCAATTCTCCATAAATTAATCCATAGATTTAATGCTATTTAATTAAAAACCTCTTCTTGTTTTTGATTGTTTGTTATTTCTGTGAAACTTGACAAGTTAATTCTAAAATTTATAAGTAAAACCCCAAAAGAAGAACAGTGTGGAAGGGAATCGCTCTACCTTATATCAAGATTTATCATCATATCGTAACAATAGAGATCGCAGGGCAGTGGTGCTTGGGTAGACAAAATAGATAGACTAAATAAAATAGAATTCTCACACAGAGACTCATGTATATACGGACATTTGATTTATGTAAGTGGCATTATAGCCAAGTGAAAGGGAAAGTTTTACTTTTCAATACATAATGTTATGACATTTGAGTATCTTTTGGGAAATAAATATTGTAACTCATTCCATAAAAAAATAATCTGAGGAGTATTATAGACCTACATATTAAAGATATTAGTAGTTCATTAGCAGACTATCTTCTTGATTTCAGATCTTAAAAAACTCTTACACCAGACACAAAAAGCCATAACTATAAAGAAAAAAGTTAATCAAATGGACATCATTAAGATTTAGAGCTTTATGATGTCATTTAGAGATATCATAAAGAAAATAAAAAGTGATAGACTGTATTTGTCAGAAAAAACTGGCAAAGAAAACACATCCAGAAGATATTTTTTAAAATCCACACACAAATGAAAAACAAAAATGACAAGAACCTTCATAGAAAAACTGGCAAAGGATCTGAGCAAGCACACCACAAAACAGACTATTCAATGGCCCATAGATGTATGAGAAGGTGATCATCCTCATTAGAAGTTCAGAAAATGCAGCCACATGCAGTGGCTCACGCCTGTAATTCCCAGCACTTTGGGAGGCCAAGGCAGGTGGATCATCTGAGGTCGGGAGTTCAAGATCAGCCTGACCAACATGGAGAAACCCTGTCTCTACTAAAAATACAAAATTAGCCAGGCATGGTGGTGCATGCCTGTAATCCCAGCTACTCAGGAGGCTGAGGCAGGAGAATCAGGAGAATTGAACCCGGGAGGTGGAGGTTGTGGTGAGCTGAGATCACACAATTGCACTTCAGCCTGGGCAACAAGAGTGAAACTCTGTCTCAAAAAAAAAAAAAAAAAAAAAGGAAAAAAAAGTTTAGAAAATGTAAGTAAAACTTAAATGAGGTATCACAAACCAACAACCACATTTGTTGCAATTAAATAGTCTCACAATACAGAATATGTGGAGCAATGGGAATTCTCACACATTGCTGGTACCACCACTTTAGAAAACAGTTTGCTGTTACGTGTGGTAAAATCAAAATATTCATTCTCTATGACTAGCACTTCCACTCCTAGGTACCCTAGAGAAACTAGTGCACATGTGCACCACAAGACATGTATGGGAATATTCTTAGAAGCCTGATTAGAATCCCCAGAAACAAAAACTAACCTAACTGTCCGTAATCTCTGAAATGCCTAAGACATTGTCGTATTTCCACATGCTAAAATTTGTAGAGCAACGGAAAAAAGAACTACATTTACATATCATACACAGAGGATTCTTAAAAACATCATGTTGAGTGAAACAATCAAGGATCTAAAGAAGGAACACATCAGGAGTTTTTGGTAGGCTGGCAACCTCCTATTTTTTGACCTGATAATTACTCTGGAGTTAACCGTGTTGTAACTTATTAAATTATACATCTGTCTCTCTATATTTTTCAATATGGGTGATTATATTTCATATTTTTAAAAGCAAAATAAAAATATAAGTAAAACCTTATATTTGTCTTGTAGATTCATTATTCTTAAATATGTGGGGATTGAATACATTTGTGTGCAAAAGATATCTGATAAGCCGGAGAAATAACTCAATTTAGGACAACTTCCTGGAGTTTCAATACGTATAATGGGGAAAAGAGGAAAGACATCAATTCATGTATGGAGGCCTTTGGAGGGAGTGAACAGATTTAAATGGTAAATAATTAAAATACACATGATTCAATGTGCAATTACAGTGTGATGATTTTAAAAATAAATAAAATTTTAAAAACACCACACGATTATATTATAGAGTGACAGCTTAATTCACATGAATTAAAAAAATAAAATACAAGTCTTCAGATAAGTTTATCTCTTTTGTAGATATAAATTTATTATCCTCTTATGAAAAGTGGAGAAGTTTGACAAGTACTGCTGAATGGAACGGGACACCATTAAAAATGTGATCACAGGTGTATTATATGCTGAGGTTTGCATTTTAGACAATTACTCTGGCAACAGAATATGGTGATTAATCAGACGCAAAACTGCAGACAGGGCTAACAGTTGGGAGGATTGTTCAGTATTCTCAATGAGAATAGATTAGGACATTGTGACATAAATGAGAAGATACCTCAAGAAATTAGCAGAACTCAGGGGCCAATAGGAGAGGTAAATAAGAAAAGTGTCTTGGGTAGCTGGGTGAAACTAATAAAGGAATACAGGAAGAAGAACATTTTTAGGAAAGATGAATCACGTGTAGTTATATGGGAGTTGGGAGGCATTAAAATGGTATTTCCACCAGCAGCTCTATGTCAGTTTAGAGAGAGGATTGGGTGTCACTAGCATTATATAAAATTTAAAGTCTTGGTAACAGTAAGAGTATATAGAGCAAGTCCAATTCTTGTTTAAAACCATACCATGTACTCCCTTCTAATGTATCATTTATATGTGAGGTCTTCAAAATGAGTAATGGATATCCTGTTAGATACACTAGACTAAGACTTCACTATTGCATAGTTTTTTAAAAAATATTGTCCAAGTGCTAAACTGCCATATAAACTCTTTCCTAAATTTGGTCTACCTCAGAAAATGCCATGCTGTTCTCCTTTCTCATCTGCTCACTGGCAATCACCTTTCTCTTACTTTATAAAAGACAGATAAAATTTTCAGACACCTTGACTTGTTGCA
This sequence comes from Chlorocebus sabaeus, assembly GCF_047675955.1. Taxonomy (NCBI): domain Eukaryota; kingdom Metazoa; phylum Chordata; class Mammalia; order Primates; family Cercopithecidae; genus Chlorocebus; species Chlorocebus sabaeus. The sequence goes on along the minus strand of NC_132923.1, from coordinate 37,333,941 downwards.
GTAGGTAAGATCCCCAAATGCAATCTAGGATTCAATATGTTGAATTTTTTTTTTTTTAATTTATTTATTATTATTAAACTTCAAGTTGTAGGGTACATGTGCACAACGTGCAGGTTTGCTACATATGTATACTTGTGCCATGTTGGTGTGCTGCACCCATCAACTCGTCATTTACATCAGGTATAACTGCCAATGCAATCCCTCCCCCCCCCCCCCATGATAGGCCCCGGTGTGTGATGTTCCCCTTCCCGAGTCCAGGTGATCTCATTGTTCAGTTCCCACCTACCAGTGAGAACATGCGGTGTTTGGTTTTCTGTTCCTGTGATAGTTTGCTAAGAATGATGGTTTCCAGCTGCATCCATGTCCCTACAAAGGACACAAACTCATCCTTTTTTATGGCTGCATAGTATTCCATGGTGTATATGTGCCACATTTTCTTAATCTAATCTGTCACTGATGGACATTTGGGTTGATTCCAAGTCTTTGCTATTGTGAATAGTGCTGCAATAAACATACGTGTGCATGTGTCCTTATAGCAGCATAATTTATAATCCTTTGGGTATATACCCAGTAATGGGATGGCTGGGTCATATGGTACATCTAGTTCTAGATCCTTGAGGAATCGCCATACTGTTTTCCATAATGGTTGAACTAGTTTACAATCCCACCAACAGTGTAAAAGTGTTCCTATTTCTCCACATCCTCTCCAGCACCTGTTGTTTCCTGACTTTTGAATGATCGCCATTCTAACTGGTGTGAGATGGTATCTCATTGTGGTTTTGATTTGCATTTCTCTGATGGCCAGTGATGATGAGCATTTTTTCATGTGTCTGTTGGCTGCATGAATGTCTTCTTTTGAGAAATGTCTGTTCATATCCTTTGCCCACTTTTGGATGGGGTTGTTTGTTTTTTTCTTGTAAATTTGTTTGAGTTCTTTGTAGGTTCTGGATATTAGCCCTTTGTCAGATGAGTAGATTGCAAAAATTTTCTCCCATTCTGTAGGTTGCCTGCTCACTCTGATGGTAGTTTCTTTTGCTGTGCAGAAGCTCTTTAGTTTGATGAGATCCCATTTGTCAATTTTGGCTTTTGTTGCCGTTGCTTTTGGTGTTTTAGACATGAAGTCTTTGCCCATGCCTATGTCCTGAATGGTACTACCTAGGTTTTCCTCTAGGATTTTTATGGTATTAGGTCTAACATTTAAGTCTCTAATCCATCTTGAATTAATTTTCGTATAAGGAGTAAGGAAAGGATCCAGTTTCAGCTTTCTACTTATGGCTAGCCAGTTTTCCCAGCACCATTTATTAAATAGGGAATCCTTTCCCCATTTCTTGTTTCTCTCAGGTTTGTCAAAGATCAGATGGCTGTAGATGTGTGGTATTATTTCTGAGGACTCTGTTCTGTTCCATTGGTCTATATCTCTGTTTTGGTACCAGTACCATGCTGTTTTGGTTACTGTAGCCTTGTAGTATAGTTTGAAGTCAGGTAGCGTGATGCCTCCAGCTTTGTTCTTTTGACTTAGGATTGTCTTGGAGATGCGGGCTCTTTTTTGGTTCCATATGAACTTTAAAGCAGTTTTTTCCAATTCTGTGAAGAAGCTCATTGGTAGCTTGATGGGGATGGCATTGAATCTATAAATTACCTTGGGCAGTATGGCCATTTTCACGATATTGATTCTTCCTATCCATGAGCACGGTATGTTCTTCCATTTGTTTGTGTCCTCTTTGATTTCACTGAGCAGTGGTTTGTAGTTCTCCTTGAAGAGGTCCTTTACATCCCTTGTAAGTTGGATTCCTAGGTATTTTATTCTCTTTGAAGCAATTGTGAATGGAAGTTCATTCCTGATTTGGCTCTCTGTTTGACTGTCACTGGTGTATAAGAATGCTTGTGATTTTTGCACATTAATTTTGTATCCTGAGACTTTGCTGAAGTTGCTGATCAGCTTAAGGAGATTTTGGGCTGAGACAATGGGGTTTTCTAAATATACAATCATGTCGTCTGCAAACAGGGACAATTTGACTTCTTCTTTTCCTAACTGAATCCCCTTGATTTCTTTCTCTTGCCTGATTGCCCTAGCCAGAACTTCCAACACTATGTTGAATAGGAGTGGTGAGAGAGGGCATCCCTGTCTTGTGCCAGTTTTCAAAGGGAATTTTTCCAGTTTTTGCCCATTCAGTATGATATTGGCTGTGGGTTTGTCATAAATAGCTCTTATGATTTTGAGGTACGTTCCATCAATACCGAATTTATTGAGCGTTTTTAGCATGAAGGGCTGTTGAATTTTGTCAAAAGCCTTTTCTGCATCTATTGAGATAATGATGTGGTTCTTGTCTTTGGTTCTGTTTATATGCTGGATTATGTTTATTGATTTGCGAATGTTGAACCAGCCTTGCATCCCAGGGATGAAGCCCACTTGATCATGGTGGATAAGCTTTTTGATGTGCTGCTGAATCCGGTTTGCCAGTATTTTATTGAGGATTTTTGCATCGATGTTCATCAGGGATATTGGTCTAAAATTCTCTTTTTTTGTTGTGTCTCTGCCAGGCTTTGGTATCAGGATGATGTTGGCCTCATAAAATGAGTTAGGGAGGATTCCCTCTTTTTCTATTGATTGGAATAGTTTCAGAAGGAATGGTACCAGCTCCTCCTTGTACCTCTGGTAGAATTCAGCTGTGAATCCATCTGGTCCTGGACTTTTTTTGGTTGGTAGGCTATTAATTATTGCCTCAATTTCAGAGCCTACTATTGGTCTATTCAGGGATTCAACTTCTTCCTGGTTTAGTCTTGGAAGAGTGTAAGTGTCCAGGAAATTATCCATTTCTTCTAGATTTTCCAGTTTATTTGCGTAGAGGTGTTTATAGTATTCTCTGATGGTAGTTTGTATTTCTGTGGGGTCGGTGGTGATATCCCCTTTATCATTTTTAATTGCGTCGATTTGATTCTTCTCTCTTTTCTTCTTTATTAGTCTTGCTAGTGGTCTGTCAATTTTGTTGATCTTTTCAAAAAACCAACTCCTGGATTCATTGATTTTTTGGAGGGTTTTTTGTGTCTCTATCTCCTTCAGTTCTGCTCTGATCTTAGTTATTTCTTGCCTTCTGCTAGCTTTCGAATGTGTTTGCTCTTGCTTCTCTAGTTCTTTTAATTGCGATGTTAGAGTGTCAATTTTAGATCTTTCCTGCTTTCTCTTGTGGGCATTTAGTGCTATAAATTTCCCTCTACACACTGCTTTAAATGTGTCCCAGAGATTCTGGTATGTTGTATCTTTGTTCTCATTGGTTTCAAAGAACATCTTTATTTCTGCCTTCATTTCGTTATGTACCCAGTAGTCATTCAGGAGCAGGTTGTTCAGTTTCCATGTAGTTGAGCGGTTTTGATTGAGTTTCTTAGTCCTGAGTTCTAATTTGATTGCACTGTGGTCTGAGAGACAGTTTGTTATAATTTCTGTTCTTGTACATTTGCTGAGGAGTGCTTTACTTCCAATTACGTGGTCAATTTTGGAGTAAGTACGATGTGGTGCTGAGAAGAATGTATATTCTGTTGATTTGGGGTGGAGAGTTCTATAGATGTCTATTAGGTCTGCTTGCTGCAGAGATGAGTTCAATTCCTGGATATCCTTGTTAACTTTCTGTCTCGTTGATCTGTCTAATGTTGACAGTGGAGTGTTGAAGTCTCCCATTATTATTGTATGGGAGTCTAAGTCTCTTTGTAAGTCTCTAAGGACTTGCTTTATGAATCTGGGTGCTCCTGTATTCGGTCCATATATATTTAGGATAGTTAGCTCTTCCTGTTGAATTGATCCCTTTACCATTATGTAATGGCCTTCTTTGTCTCTTTTGATCTTTGATGGTTTAAAGTCTGTTTTATCAGAGACTAGTATTGCAACCCCCGCTTTTTTGTGTTCTCCATTTGCTTGGTAAATCTTCCTCCATCCCTTTATTTTGAGCCTATGTATGTCTCTGCGTGTGAGATGGGTCTCCTGAATACAGCAGACTGATGGATCTTGACTCTTTATCCAGTTTGCCAGTCTGTGTCTTTTAATTGGAGCATTTAGTCCATTTACATTTAAGGTTAAGATTGTTATGTGTGAACTTGATCCTGCCATTATGATATTAACTGGTTATTTTGCTCGTTAGTTGATGCAGTTTCTTCCTAGCCTTGATGGTCTTTACATTTTGGCATGTTTTTGCAATGGCTGGTACCGGTTGTTCCTTTCCATGTTTAGTGCTTCCTTCAGGGTCTCTTGTAAGGCAGGCCTAGTGGTGACAAAATCTCTAAGCATTTGCTTATCTGTAAAGGATTTTATTTCTCCTTCACTTATGAAACTTAGTTTGGCTGGATATAAAATTCTGGGTTTAAAATTCTTTTCTTTAAGAATGTTGAATATTGGCCCCCACTCTCTTCTGGCTTGAAGAGTTTCTGCCGAGAGATCTGCTGTTAGTCTGATGGGCTTCCCTTTGTGGGTAACCCGACCTTTCTCTCTGGCTGCCCTTAAGATTTTTTCCTTCATTTCAACTTTGGTGAATCTGGCAATTATGTGTCTTGGAGTTGCTCTTCTCGAGGAGTATCTTTGTGGCGTTCTCTGTATTTCCTGGATTTGAATGTTGGCCTGCCCTACTAGGTTGGGGAAGTTCTCCTGGATGATATCCTGAAGAGTGTTTTCCAACTTGGTTCCATTTTCCCCCTCACTTTCAGGCACCCCAATCAGACGTAGATTTGGTCTTTTTACATAATCCCATACTTCTTGCAGGCTTTGTTCATTTCTTTTTCTTCTTTTTTCTTTTGGTTTCTCTTCTCGCTTCATTTCATTCATTTGATCCTCCATCGCTGACATTCTTTCTTCCAGTTGATCGAGACGGTTACTGAAGCTTGTGCATTTGTCACGTATTTCTCGTGCCATGGTTTTCGTCTCTTTCATTTCGTTTGTGAGCTTCTCTGCATTAATTACTCTAGCCATCAATTCTTCCACTTTTTTTTCAAGATTTTTAGTTTCTTTGCGCTGGGTACGTAATTCCTCCTTTAGCTCTGAGAAATTTGATGGACTGAAGCCTTCTTCTCTCATCTCGTTGAAGTCATTCTCCATCCAGCTTTGATCCGTTGCTGGCGATGAGCTGCGCTCCTTTTCCGGGGGAGATGCGCTCTTATTTTTTGAATTTCCAGCTTTTCTGCCCTGCTTTTTCCCCATCTTTGTGGTTTTATCTGCCTCTGGTCTTTGATGATGGTGATGTACTGATGGGGTTTTGGTGTAGGTGTCCTTCCTGTTTGATAGCTTTCCTTCTAACAGTCAGGATCCTCAGCTGTAGGTTGTAGCTGTAGGAGATTGCTTGAGGTCCACTCCAGACCCTTTTTGCCTGGGTATCAGCAGCAGAGGCTGCAGAAGATAGAATATTTCTGAACAGTGAGTGTACCTGTCTGATTCTTGCTTTGGAATCTTCCTCTCAGGGGTGTACTCCACCCTGTGAGGTGTGGTGTGTCAGACTGCCCCTAGTGGGGGATGTCTCCCAGTTAGGCTACTCAGGGGTCAGGGACCCACTTGAGCAGGGAGTCTGTCCCTTCTCAGATCTCAACCTCCGTGTTGGGAGATCCACTGCTCTCTTCAAAGCTGTCAGACAGAGTCGTTTGCGTCTGCAGAGCTGCTGCGTTTGTTATTATTTACTGTGCCCTGTCCCCAGAGGTGGAGTCTACAGAGACAGGCAGGTTTCCTTGAGCTGCTGTGAGCTCCACCCAGTTCGAGCTTCCCAGCAGCTTTGTTTACCTACTTAAGCCTCAGCAATGGCGGGTGCCCCTCCCCCAGCCTCGCTGCTGCCTTGCCGGTAGATCACAGACTGCTGTGCTAGCAATGAGGGAGGCTCCGTGGGTGTGGGACACTCCCGGCCAGGTGTGGGATATGATCTCCTGGTGTGCCTGTCTGCTTAAAGCGCAGTATTGGGGTGGGAGTTGCCCGATTTTCCAGGTGTTGTGTGTCTCAGTTCCCCTGGCTAGGAAAAGGGATTCCCTTCCCCCTTGCGCTTTCCAGGTGAGGCAATGCCTCACCCTGCTTCAGCTCTCGCTGGTCGGGCTGCAGCAGCTGACCAGCACCGATCGTCTGGCACTCCCCAGTGAGATGAACCCAGTACCTCAGTTGAAAATGCAGAAATCGCCGGTCTTCTGTGTCGCTCGCGCTGGGAGTTGGAGACTGGAGCTGTTCCTATTCGGCCATCTTGCTCCGCCCCCCAATATGTTGAATTTTGAACAACTGGCTTCAATTAACTAAAATCGGTTTATCCTCCTCAGATAGAGTTATGTTAAGTCAAATTCAAAATTGTAAATTTAATTTTTAACCATAAAAAATTATCAGTTTCTTGGTAACAATTCTTGTGTCAATTTCTCTGTTTTTTTTTTTTTTAAATATATTTTCAAGTACTTTGAGTGCCGTTTCAAACAGATTTGGCATAAACGTATCAGTTTTTACTTGTAATTAATGAGCAAACTCCAAATGTAAATAATACCTAATTTTATAGAGTTACTTTTACTCCTTTATAATATAAGTTTTACTGGATAAACAAAGTGGTTTTAAGTGGATGAGCAAGGTATACTTTAGAGTCATTTGCGATGTGTTGGTAATATTTTTTAATTATACTTCTATGAAATTGAGGAAACAATGACCATAATGTCTAATCAATAATTTTTTAATAAAGGCAAAATTCATGGCTTTTTAATTTTATATACATTTTAGAAGTAGATTGTCAAGTTGCTCACATTTTTATTGGGACTGTCTTGAATTTATAGGTGAGTTCAGAACTAACAACTTTTTATTACTGAGTGTTTCACTCCAGAAAAAGTATTACTTTCTTAGTATAATATCAAGAACTTTATTTTGTGTCATTAAAATGTTTAATGTTTACTGTAGAAGTCCTGCACAATCCTAGGTTAATTTCTAGGGTCTGCATTTTTTTTCATACTGTGGCAAATAAATACAGCTACTCTAGTTTATTTTGGCTAAGTTTTTGTATGGTTTACTATTTCTCCTCTCTATACTTTAAAATTTTTTAAATGTTTTATAAATATGATGAAATTAATTTTTAAATATCATGTGTTAATCCTTGCATTTTAATTAAATAACTTAGTCAATATAAATTCAAGTAATTATATACATAAATATATTATACATATGCATATTATATATTTTTTAATACATATATATCTTCCATTGCCTGGTATTTTTTTATTTGCTCTACGTGTTATATTTTCTTTTCCTCTTTTTTTTCCTATGACAAAATGCAAAGACCTTAGCATACTCTAGATCTATTTAAACTTTTCTTGACTTACATGCTATTTTTATTATGTTTCTTTTTCCATGCTTTCATCAAGGTCTAATCTACTGCTAAACCTAGCTATGTAATCATTCAGTTACATAATTTTTAGATAGTTCCTCTTCAAATATGCAAACCTAAATCCCTTAAAAAAATTTGTTCCACTTTTATCTCCATGAATAGACTGAGTGCTTGTTTTATTCTGGTATCCAATATCTAGAGTTAATTTGGATCTGTTTCTGTCTGTTAATTCTGCTGATTCTGATTTGTGTGAACTTAACTCTTTACATGTATTGTGATTTTAAGTTATTTACCAGCCAATTTTATTTGAAAAAGTATCTTTAGATAAAGTTTGTGACTCAGTGTGGCATTATCTTCTTCAGAGAGGATTTTGTTTCCTGCTTCCAGTTACCTATGGGTAGTTGTACTACAAGATCAAGGTTTGAGAACTCTCTATCTGCCTGGGTGATCCGCAGAGTAATATTTACATCCTCCTTCCTGAATTTAGCCTCTGAGGTGTTTGCCCAAAACCAGAGTGTGTTCTTCTATATTCCTTACTAACTTGTTGGGCGTTTCATGCCATTAAGAGGATACTTTCCGGGCCGGGTACAGTAGCTAATGCCTGTAATCCCAGCACTTTGGGAGGCTGAGGCAGGCGGATCACCTGAGGTCGGGAGTTCGAGATCAGCCTGACCAACATGGAGAAACCCCTTCTCTACTAAAAATACAAAATTAGCCGGGAGTGGTGGCGCATGCCTGTAATCCCAGCTCCTCAGGAGGCTGGGGCAGGAAAATCGCATGAACCCAGGAGGCAGAGGTTGTGGTGAGACAAGATCGCCATTGCACTCCAACCTGGGCAACAAGAGTGAAACTCCATCTCAAAAAAAAAAAAAAAAAAGGATATTTTCTTTTCCATGTTGTGTCTAGCCTTTTTTATTTGTTCTTATGATGAATGTTAGTCTGAATTACCTAAATCACCACTACTAGAAGCACCTTTTTTATTTACATTGTTGATGTATGAGTGTAAGTTTTAAATAATAATGGTATTTTGATTCTATTGCATACATTTTAAAAAGTGATATAACATTTGAGTGTTAATTTATGTAATATCAATATTTGCCAAAATTATATCATTAGCAGTAATTTAAACATTTGTTAAAATTTGAGATACTGATATAGAATGGTCAAAAGAAAGCATTTTAAAATATCATTTTAAGAGGTATATGAGAAAAACTTTTGAAGTCTGTTTTCTAAGTATTTGATTTCGTATAACTTCCATTAGTATAGTATGAACTTGTTGGGAACAGGAACTGTGCTCATTTATCTCTGTAACTCTAATGCCTGGTGCAATACCTTGTCTAGAATACTCCCTCAATAAATATTTGTCAAATATTAAATTTTTAGTTTAGCTTAAATTTGGTTGATAAATATGGATGAAAATGTAGCTATCTCTCTTTTATATGTGCATGCGCATACACATATATGTGTGTATATACATGTATATGTATATCATTATATATACTTTTGAAATTATTACTGTGTTATGATGGTAATGAGTAGCTGGTCAACAATAGAAGACATTGTTTCCATTAAATCAAGTCATATTCCTTTCCAATCAACACAACATTTGGTTTCGGCGTTTAAATAACATTAAGACTGTTGGTCAAATGACATGTTGATTACATCTAAAAATCTGGTTTTCCTGAAATAATCTTTAATTTACTCTGATTTGGATGCCATTTAAAATAACTTACAAAGGACTCAGCACAGACTGAATAAATTAAAGATATTTTTATAATGTGGCTTTTGCCATTTTATGACATTTTAAGGTTTAAATTTTGCTCTGAATAATATTTGCAGAGGCAAGTAGATGTCTGAAGTTTAAATATCATATTAAAATATTACTTCCCTGTATTTTATGGTGTATTAGGGAATATATTTCATTTCTGTCAACTTTTTTAAAAAATAAATTTTAAACTCTACTTTGTGTCCTTGTTATTCCTGTGTGTCTGAAGTCATGTCAGAAAGTCACTGTGCTAAGAAATTCACATCCATAGAATGTGACATTAAAGAGTCAAGCACTATATATTGTGGTTGGGTAGAATGTTATTTAAGAACTTGGTCATGAGGGAAATTAGTGAGAAATGGTATATGAGGAAAAAGTCATGGTCCTTACTAGAGACAGTAAGATCAATCACATGGGTTCAGACCAAACTCAGAGACTAAAATTCAGAATTAGTGAGAATTAGGATAGATGAAGTGTTGGAAATTGTGGAAGTTGTTGAATATCAGGGATCAGGATTTACTTTTCTGTACAGGGCCTGAGAGTAAATATTTTAGGTTTTGCATACATAATCTCTGTCACAGCTACTCGACACTGCCATTGTAGGGTCAAAGCAGACACAGACAATTCAGAAATGAATGGGTGTATTTGTGTTCCAATAAAACTATTTACAAAAGCAAGTTGGATTCAGGCTGTGAGCCAGTCATTCTCCAGCCCCTGCTCTAAAGGCTCCAAAACCCCCAAGGTCCAACTGGTTCATCAAAGAGTTCAGTCCACTTCCAATGTCAGAAAAGAGAAAATTGAAAAGCCTCATTTTTCCTGTGGCATTTTTGCTCTATTTGCTGCTGCATCCTGATCCTCCACAGTCCAGTGCAGGTCACCTTGAGGATGCTGAGGCTCTCTCCCTCACTTGGAGCCTGACACAGACTCCAGTAGTGGCCCACCTTGGGACTGCCAGGTTAGAGCTCTATTATTTCACAATCTCATGCTGATTCATGGTTCTTCAAAGCACAACACCATACAAGGTGCTACAGCTGAGGAAATGGGAGATGAGTTTCAAATCTATCTTCCCAATCGATCAAAATAAGGGGTTTATATAGTGGGGCAGGAATGTGTCTAAAGTGCAGGTAAACAAGAATTAGGGAGGGGTAGGTAAGAGGAGTTAGTCAATAGGCAGCAGGTGGTTGGTAAGGCAATAAGGATGAATAACGGATCTGGTGTCTCCTTGTCCAGATGCAAGAATTTAGTAAGTTTCAGTTCCTTAATACTACTTGGGAATCCTGATAGTCGATTTCCTGAGAAAGGAATGCAGGAAATTATCATCTCTATTGCTATCATCTTTATCATCTATCTATCTATCTATCTATCTATCTATCTATCCATCCATTCAGATAAGACAAATATGTTTCTCAAGCTTTAAGATTGAGTGGTTCACAATGAGATACCATCTCATATCAGTCAGAATGGCTATTTAATAAGAAACAATAATTACATATTAATATAATAAAATACATTGATCTAATATTGTATATTAATATACTGTTTTAAATTAATAATTTTAAAAATACAAAATGACTTTTTAATAATGATAAAAAATAACAGATGCTGGTGAGGCTGTGGAGAAAAGGGAATACTTATACACTGTTGTTGGGAGTATAAATTAGCTCAACCATCATGGAAAGCATTATAGTGGTTTTTTCAAAGAGCTAAAAGCAGAACTACCATTCAACCCAGCAACACCATTACTGGATATATACCTAAAGGAATATAAATCATTCTACCATATAGACACATGCACATTAATGTTCATTATAGCACTATTCATAATGGCAAAGACATGGAATCAACCTAAAGGCCCATCAATGACAGATGGGATTTTTAAAATGTGGTACATATGCACCATGGAATACTATGCAGCCATAAAAAAGAATGAGATCTTTACAGGAACATGGTTGGAGATGGAGACTCTTATCCCCAGCAAACTAATGCAAGAATAGAAAATCAAATACCTCATGTTGTCACTTATAAGTGGGAGCTAAATGATGAGAACTTACGAACACAAAGAAGAAACAACAGATACTGGAATCTACTTGAAGATGAAGGGTGGGAAGAGGGAGAGGAGCAGAAAAGATAACTCTTAGTCACCAGGCTTGATTCCTAGATGATGAAATAATCTGTACAACAAGCCCATGTGACATGAGTTTACCTAGGTAACAAACTTTCACATGTAACCTTGAACTTAAAACAAAAGTTTTAAAAAAATTAAAAAATTAAGACTAGGAGGTTCAATTTCTATGTTTATTGAACTGTAAATATCAATTATATGGAACAATATGGCTGGTTTCAATTTCTTACATGAGGATCCTAGCTTTTTAAATTAAATCAAACAGATTCATTTGTCAAAATACCAGAGCAAACAACTTTCGTGGCTTCCTTGGCCTTGAAAGTCTTCCTTAGGGATGTTGGGTCCTATTCTATTTACATTTGCCTAGATCAACTCTTTTTAAAGTAAAGATCTGCTCCAAGATGACTTCTCTCTTTTCCTGTAGAATGAACTTGCAATTTGTCTTCATGAAAATAAAATTTAGCCTTGTTCAAAAGAAACTCTTATTCAGGTGTGAGCTCGTTTTCCTGGAACGCAAGAAGTCCTTTCTGGAAGGGCTAGACATTCTAAATTGAGCAGAAGCTCAAGTTTTTAAAATGCAAATTAAACCAACACTTTGTATATTGATTCTTTTTAACTTGCCAGTGCCCTACTTATCTTTACTCTGGCATCACCTCACACCTGCTGGCTTCTCACACAACTTGCACAATTCACCAATCACAATTCACCTGCCAGCTTCAGTTAACCCCAGTGAGCTGCGCCCATGGTCAAGACATATGTGCCTGCAAGTAGAGAAACTCCAGAATCACTACATAAGAGGGGTTGATAGGCATCCTTGTCATCACCTCTCCCTGCAAGTTGTGGGTGGCAGCAAATTATGCAGTGGTGAGTAACTGGTGTTACGGCTTAATTTGTAGTCTACAGTGATGCATTTCAGGATGATGGCATAGTAAGATTAATTATAGCTTGAAATCAGATACTGATTGGTAACACTTCATACTTTACTCCCACAAAAAAATCTTACAACATCATTAGTATCATTCTACATTTTTTTGCATTTTATAAAGTGTAAATTGCACAGAGATTTTTGTTTATAAGTGAAAGGAACTCACAAACAAGTAACTTAGGCAAAAATAGTCAGGGGAGAAGGTGATTACTAACTCATATACTGAACCTCAAAGGTTGAACAGAAAGTTGTGTTGGAGCTCTTCTTCTAAGTAATTGAAATGAGGGACTAAAAACTCTTGAGAATTTCTATATCTCATCTCTTCTCTATTAATGCCAGTTTTATTCTCTTTTACAAGTGTAAGACTTTCTTCATTTGCTTAAGGAAACATGACCACAGGAAGTTTTGGTACTTACATCTGTACATCTTTGCCACCAGAAAGGGAAAGGCACTCTTCCCTCCTGACTCTAGTCAGAACACTCCTGGGTGGGTATTCAGATAGGCTCCCACTGGTTTCATGATCATCTCTGGACAAATCTCCATGACCAGAGGATATAAGGTAGCATAAATGATAGGCTTCACTTCAGTCGTGTGCTCACCCCATCATTAGTGTGGTGCAATCTAACAGAAAATGTCCGGATGTCCCAGGACCACATATTAGCTTGTATTTGGAAGAGAGGACCTCCCTCAAAAGAAGGGAGCAAACGAAATCGACAGATATTTCCTACACGTGGAATCAAAGATAAAGTTTTATGAAAGAACATTTTATTGAATGATAAATTAATAACATACAATTCCATGTAAAGGACAAGTCAATGAATCTGAGAATTCTAAAGATTAAGTGAGCATAGTCTCCCTATTTGCAGAGACAGGACTAGAGATTCTCTGTTGTTTGTGACTCCACATATATGCGAAATCAAATCTGCAGCCAAGAGTGGTGGCATGTGACTGTAATCTCAGTGCTTTGGGAGGGTGAGGTGGGAGGATCACTTGAAGCTAAGAGTTTAAAACCACCCCGGGCAACATAGTAAGATTCCAACTCTACAAAACAAAAACAAAAACAAAAACAGGAATAGTGGCGCACACCTGCCGTCCCGTCAGCTTGGGAGGCTAAGGTGGGAGGATCATTTAAAGCCAGGAGTTCGAAACTGCAGTGAGACATAACCGCATTACTGCACTCCAGCCTGGGTGACAAAGAAAGACCTCGCTGGAAAAAAAAAAAAAAAAAAAAAAAAAGGAAAGTAAAGAAAGAAATCAGGTTTGTATTACTTTTATACATCAAAATGGAGTCCAGCATAAATAGAGTCATTTTTCAACTATCAATGAACACATCTACATCAAAGGAGTAAGTATAGGGTTAAAAAATATTTACAGGGTAAATTTTTATGTATTTTATTTTATTTTATTATTTTTAGATGGAGTCTTACTCTGTCACCCAGTCTGGAGTACAGTGGCACGATCTCAGCTCACTGCAACCCCCACCTCCCAGGTTCAAGTGATTCTCCTGCCTCAGCCTCCCAAGTGGCTGGGACTACAGTTGCATGCCACCATGCCCGGTTAATTTTCATATTTTTAGTAGAGACGGGGTTTCACTATGTTGGCCAGACTGGTCTCAAACTCTTCACCTCAAATGATCTGCCTGCCTTGGCCTCCCAAAGTGTGTGATTACAGGTGTGAGCCACCACGCCTGGCCAATTTTTATGTATTTTATATATTGCTGTGAAATTGAAATAAACTTTAATTCTATGTGTTTTAGTTTAAAGTATGAAGTATCTTAATTTTAGGAATGATCTTGCTTCAGTTCTTTTGATAAGAGCTTTGATAACAGATAGTATACATGAAAGTTGTATGAATGTTAGCCAAAGTTGTTTTGCATATCCAGGAAGGTGTTTTCTTTTATTTATTTATTCTAAAATCATTGGGAATTTGCCCTGATTTTTCTTACAATTGGTTCTGAAACATAACGGTTATCATCACAGCAGTCAAATTAAGAGAGCGTGTAAAGAAAAGTTGTATTTTAATGTGACAAATAAAAGTCCCAGTTCATAGAAGAGTTCAACAGGTAAGAACAGGACAGGTGGGAAGATGTATGCAAGAGCCACATCGATGCACAGGTAGAGAAAAAGAGGACAACTAACATATAAATTATAGAACCATTTGGAGCTGTCATAGCCTGGGAATAAACTAGGAAAACTTCAAAGGGGAAGCGAATCTTCAGTAGAATTTAGGACGCAATTTAACAGAAGGCATCAGGCTAGACGCTGGGGAAAGAAGACGGGACAACACAGATCCGCTTTACTGAAGCACATTTCTCAGCAGCTCCAAAGAGATGCTCAATATTCCCATGTTGTACTAATTATAATACATAATGTAACTATGCAACCAATGGATAATCACTAAAGGATTGAGAGAATGCACTTCTTGTTGGGGCCAATAGTGTTCTCATAGTGCTGGGAGAGAGAAAGAGAGAGCAACAGGGTGCTTATTAGTTTACATAAATTATAAAATCAATAATTGTACATTCAAAACACTTATGTTGTTCCAGTGTTATACTTATCACTAGAAGGAAGGGTAAAAAGAATGAAATTTATTTATTCAATAAAGATTCGCTGAACTCTTGATATGTACAAACTGCTATGTCAAGGGTTCAAAAGAAAGGTGAATTAGATATAACTTATACTTTCAAGAAGCAAAATAGTTTTTGGGGGAAAATAAGACAATCAAGGCAAAAGTTTTATAATGTGATCTACATAGCTGTCCAAAGAAAGCTCTAACGGATCACATAGGAGGGAAGGTTTGAGGAAATCTCATAAGGAGGTTACTTTGGTTTGAAATTTGAAAACTCATTAAAGGAAGGGTACAAAAAAGACTTTGATACAAGAGAATATGGTTTATAAAATGCCATGTAGCCTAGGATGTCTGGAGTTAGTGATTGTATAAGGAGAAGGAGAGGTGAGATGGAAAGATTGGTGGAGGCCAGACCACAGAGGCCTTTACATGCCAGGCTGAAGACTGAATACAATTTTATAGGCAATGAAGAATCACAGAGAATTTTTGAGCAAGAGAGTGGCATAATCAAAATTGTGTTTTAAGAGAATTTTCATGGTGCAAAGTTATAGATTTGATCAGAAAATGGAAGATTCATGGTTAGGAAAATTAGCCAGTAAGCTATGACACTGTCACTGAAATAATGAAGTGAACACAATGGTAAGAGCAGACATGGAAGAGAGGAAATGGAGAAAAGAGAAATGACGTGTTGTTTCTCCACTTCACTCCTACAATTGGAAGTACAAGATGAAAATATATCAAATCAAATAAAATGATTTATAGTCACGTGCTAGATTGTGCAGTCAAAATAAGTTCTACTGGTATTCAGCGAGATGCCTTTGAGAGCTAGAGTAGCAAGGACAAAATTCAGAATGTGAGATATGAATTCATTCCAGGACAGTAGAACAGCACACGAGGAGGCACAGGAACTGAACAAAGATGGTGCAAGTGCAGCTCAAACAAGCTCATCAGAGGAGAGGACACATCTCTGCAGAGGGGCACACAAGACAAGTGTCTAGTGGGGCAGGACTTAGCCAGAGGGGTGTTGTATGATGGAAGAGCCCGGAGGCCATAGCAGACTTTTGTAGGAAACCAGGCAGTAATTGATGCTAATGGAAATATGGAAGAGAAAAATACGAAAGGGCAAAAGTTCATTGGAAATTCAAAAGGATTTGGAGACTAAATATAAGGGACACAGGCATGCATAAATCAAGGATGATGACTAGATTTTTAGATTGAGTGGTTTGGATCATCTTATACTTTAATTAGCTACTCCTTGTTACTTTCCAGGAAGACAGTAGAGAACCAGTTGCAGTGTGACACTGAAAAAAAAGGAATAGCCTATTCATATGTATGTATTTCTCAACCCTTTCAGACATAAACTAGTGTATTAATACAGCACAATAGGGTAAATGTTTTAAAAGGGAATTGAGGGCTGCTGTGCAGAACTTGGTAGGAAAAAATCACGTTTTTATAGTACGTGAACATGAAGAAAATCAAGTTTTGGAGAAATACATTAAATTTAAAACTTCCAAATACTATTCAATTTTTAAATGAGAAACTTGAGCTTACTTTTACAGAGAATGGCTACGTACATTTTCTCATCAGAATTTTTACTTTTGATCTCTTTAAATCCCTGATAGTAACCATTGAAGAGAAATTTTGCACAAGCAGGTGATAAAAGTCTGATATCACTGCTTTGCAATCATTAAAAATATAACAACCTTTGAAATTACATGTGAAGAATTCAACAGCTCTGCCTTCATTGACAAAAGCAATGTTTAAATTTCTTGTGATAAACTTAGATGTTTCTAAATCAAATTAAATATTTTTATCACGTGTTGCAAAAAAGAAATGATGCTTTATTTGCAGAATGTACATTCATTTTTAGAGCTATTGCTATGTAGGTAGCATGGAAGCCATATACAAGACTTATCAGTACCCATAGATAGAATTTACAGAGAGAAGAGAAATAGCAATCACTTCCCTCAGTTGTGCCCATGAGGAGAACTGCTGGATCTCTCCACTCTCCAAGTACCTTTAACAGACCACACCTAGGGGTGTGCCCAGTGCTCCTTGGGTAGTAACATATGCCGCAGTTGGCTGTCCAGTGGGTTTCCAGGTAGTGGGGCTCCCTCTTGGCTATATTTAGTACACTGGGGTGGAGCAGCAAATTCTGAAGTCATTCCTCTTTTCTCCTGGTTTATACCCTTCGGAGCTTGCTGTCACACACTGTTCCACCTTGAATCTGAATTATTGCAACCAGGAGCAATCTGCATTGAGACTTGGCACAGACCCTGCTAAGGCCCTGAGGGGATGAATATCTTGTGGGAAAGCTGAAACCCATTCACAACACACTAGTGTCACAATGCACAACACAATTCTGCAATAAACATTTTATTTTATTCCCTGTGTCACTGCTATAGGTTTTCTTGGGATAGCCACTGATTTCTAGGGCAGATATGTTCCTGTGGGATGAAGCTCCACAGATTCATGTAAATCAGCTTCTACCATATCCTGATAAGGAATCACAGAGGACCATAGTGGACAAAGGTTATTGATAGTAAAACAAATAAACAAACACAAAATTATATTTTAAACATCTCTTGCCTGGGCCAGGGATGGTGGCTCACACCAGTAATCCCAGCACTTTGGGAGGCCAAGGCAGGCAGATCACTTGAGGTCAGGAGTTCAAGACCAGCCTGGCCAACATGGTGAAATCCCATCTCTATTAAAAATACAAAAATTAGCCTGGCATGGTGGCATGCACCTGTAGTCCCAGCTATCAGGAGGCTGAGGCAGGAGAATCGCTTGAACCTGGGAGGTGGAGTTTGCAGTGAACTGAGATTGTGCCACTGCACTCCAGCCTGGGGAACAGAATGAGACTCCATCTCAAAAAATAAAAAACCTCTTGCCAGAAGAATTGCTGAATTGCTCTTAGGTAAATTTGGTGTTAAATTAAAAAACAAAAAAGGCATGTCTTCTTATCAAAGGTATGTGAATTTTTTTGTTGTGGGCACAGAAAATGTTTTGATTGGTTGTGGGCACAGGAAATGGGCTCTGGCTAAATTAACGAGAAAGACAGGAAAGAAGAGAGGAAAGGATATATTTGGAAAGACAATAGGGATATAAAAAGGAACAAAAGAAAAGAAAAAAGCCAGACTTCTTAAGGGAAAGTTAACAAGGACAGTTCAGAGAATCAAAAGGCCAGCCTTAATTATCATACTCTTTTCTTCTACCATGCATCAGCACCAACAATTTTCTGTCTCTGTATCACTTTCCTCAATATTCAGATTCCTGGGGAACAGGGTCCAGTTGTTCACATTTTGGTCACTATCCCATCTGGCCTAGGGCAGACTGAATACCTTCATTTACAGTTCCAGTTTGGACTGTAGAAGTGGGACAGTTTATCAAGAAAATTCAAGAAACCACCACAAAAAGAAGGAATGATGGCTCCTGAACAAACACAACAACATATGTCCATTTCACTCATCTAACTCATTCATTTTTAGATGTGGAAATAGAGTCCCTGAGTTAAAATGCTCTCATCTACAGCCATGGAATTAGTCAAAGATGAGGCTGGAACTAAAACATCACTTTCCTGTCCTTCAGAAACTTCTCATTTCAGTGCTTTTCCTGCTTCACACATCTACATATTCAGTTATGTTAAGTCTCTTCCGTTTAGAAAAATGCAATAAAATCTTACATTGTCCCCTCAAAATGTGGTGGAGTGGGCTGATATCTGAGAAATACATAACTAATTTAAATATATTTTTATGACCTTAAAGATAAATGTCATGCAAATACCCAAAGGGCAAATAGTTGCCAGGAAACAGAAAAGCAGTGCATTTGGCTCTGGGCACACAAAACCAATATGTAGAAAAACGACTTCTTTCTTATCTGAGAAATCTGACACTTTTAATAATAATGTCAAATGCACTTTCAGGCATATTTTTTCCATGTTATTTGTGCTATGAAGTACTGTCTTGTGAAATGTCAGAGTGCTGCTTTTTCAGTGGGTGCCATTTTTCATTTGAATGCACTGAAACAGGATTTCCATTGAAAATGTTCAAGTTCTGTGAGGCACATTAAATTGTTTTTAATTTCACTATTGTAATGTAGAGCTGCAACTAGCATACATGAAGCAACATTCAATATAAAAGTTTTGCACTTGGCTTCAATGTGAATTTACATGGTAAAGATGGGATGAAACATATTTTTTAGTTTTGGAATGTTCTCTAGTAGCCTCTGTGCTGTAAGTGGCTTGAATGTCAACTCCTCTCATGGACTTCCTTGACTACCATTCTTTTTATTATTATTATTATTATTTTATTATACTCTAAGTTCTGGGATACATGTGCAGAACGTGCAGTTTTGTTACATAGGTATACAAGTGCCATGGTGGTTTGCTGCACCCATCAACCCGTCACCTACATTAGCTATTTCTCCTAATGTTATTCCTCCCCTAGTCCCTCACCCCCAACAGGCCCCGGTGTGTGATGTTCCCCTTCCTATGTCCATGTGTTCTCATTGTTCAGCTCCCACTTATGAGTGAGAACATGCAGTGTTTGGTTTTCTGTTCTTAGGATAGTTTGCTGAGAATGTTGGTTTCCAGCTTCATCCACGTCCCTGCAAAGGACTTGAACTCATCCTTTTTTATGACTGCATAGTACTTCATGGTGCATATGTGCCACATTTTCTTTATCCAGCCTATTAATGATGGACATTTGGGTTGGTTCCAAGTCTTTGCTATTATGAATAGTGCCACAACTACCATTCTTAAGAAGTTTCTCATAGTGATTACAACTGCACCTTAACTGTTTCTTTAGTAGTCTACATCAAAAGATATGTTTGTAAAGAGAGGCAGTATATGTAGCCCTTAAGATCACATAGCCTGGAGCAACCTACTAAGTTCAACAATCTCAGCCCCATTAATTATATCTGTGGTCCTTCCATACAATCATAGTTTACACCTCTGAGTCTCAGTTTTTTAACTATAAAATGTGATAGTAATGATACTAATTTCATAAGGATCTTGTGAGAATTACATGAGGTAAGATGCAAAGTATTGTTAATGGTTCCTTTTCCATAGTGAGCTTCACGGAGGTGTTTTCTCTTACTATTACTAATTAATTGTCTGTAACTGTCTTCTCTTCACCTACATTAGCCTGTGAATTCTATGAAGGCAACAGGCATATATATTCTTTTCTCTAGTGGGTGTCTTGTGAGAAATATGCCTCTCACATAGATGGGGATCAATAAATACTTATAGGCTGAATGGATGGACTGATGAACGGATGAGGTAGTTTTACGTTTCACCAAGTGCTTTCACATATATTGTCACAATTAAGCTACTAGGCATTGTTGTCAGATAGTACCAGTACTCTTCTCATTTTACATAATAGAAAACTAAAGCTTGGAGATACTAAGTGACTTGCTTATGAGCAGAGTTCAAACATTACAAATCCTGATCTCAAATTCATGTCTTCTGACTCCAAATTTCATTCTGTTTAGGTTCAAACTTTTCTATTTATTTATTCTATCTCTAATTTCTGTCTACCTACTTTTTTAAAAAATAGGGAAATCATTTGCCCTGTTCACTTCATTGCATTGTTTTGAGCATCAAAAGTGAAAGTAGGTAATATATATCAAACTGTTACCCCAGTGTAAGACATTATTATTGTGTTTAGTATTTAAGGGAATCTTTAGCTTGATTGTTTTAGGAAATGCTATACATTAGAAAAATAAAATTCAAAAGAAGAGAGACCGAAGGAAGGAGAATCTGACCTAATGGAAGATAAAGGATTTACGATAAGAATTGTCTTTGAATTCTGAAACATTTCCTAATCCTTGACAATGTGAGCAGGTCAATCTGGGCAGACCAACTAGGGAGGGAAAAAAGGGTCCCTTTCTGATGTTTGGACAATTTGTTGAATTGTTGAGGTGTGGTCAACATACATCTCTGATATTTTATCACATACCTTCAGGTTTTTTGCTATTGAAATTAAGCAGGTATAGGTTTAGTCTTATATTTCACCTCTTCTTAAATAAAAACACTGAGCTTCCAGGATGATAACATCTGTCTTAAATTACATATGTTCTAGCTTATTTTTTACCTCACCAAAGATTGTAAATTTTCTTGAGGTACCAAGAAGGTTGAAAAAAGAAAGACCTCCAGTACCCAATACCCAACCCCCACAACACAAAGTAACATTGGTAGTAATGAAGAGTATAACTACTGATTGATGTAATAGTTAAACAGAATCAACAAGCACTTAATGAACATATACTATGTGAAAAACTATGCTAACTGGTTACATATGCATCACTTAATTTTATTGTTCCATTTATTTCTTCACTGTATACTGATAACCTACTCTTTGCCAGGCACACTTCTAGTTAGCAGAAAATATAATAATGAAAATGTACTGGACCTTAAGGAGTTTACTAGTGGGTGAGGCAGGCGAGATAAAAAAGGACACAGAAATACTTGATATACTATCAAACGGTGATAAATTCTATGAAGGAAAATAAAATAGTATAAAAGAATAAAGAGTAACAGAGGTCTGAGATTATGAATCTACTTGGTGCATCAAAGACAACTTCCCTGAGGAGTTAAAATTTGAGCAGAGATATAAATTAAGTGAGGGGGTAAGCCACGCGATTTTGGCGGAACAGAGTTCTTGGACAAAGGAACAGTAAGTGCAAAGCTCCGGAGGCAGTGAAAGGCTAGGCTGGAATGGCCAGACCATTGAGGTGCAAAGTGATGTGAATGAGGTCCTAGAACCAAGCAGGGTGGCCAGGCAGGGCTTTAAGGAAGAGACAGGAAGTTTGGACTTTCCATTGAAGTGGAAGAGAGCTCTTGGAGGGTTTGGGTAGGGGAATAACACAATTGGGTTTACTTTTCAAAGGACTTTTCTGGTTGCTGCATAGGAAATGGTTTGTAGGTTGTGGGAATGGCAAGGGCAAAAGCTGGTAGAACAGTTAGAAGGCTGTTATGCCAGTCTAGGCAAGAGATGGCGGTCACTGTGTGTGGTGGGAGGTGGGGGCAAGTAGTGAGTTTGGGAAGAAGATGTAGTTCTCTTCTGAGTACTTCCATTTTCTAACTGAAATAAGAGTTAATGTCAGGAACTGAGAATGAGGAGATTTGAAAAGTGAGAAGTTGTGAATGGAAAAATGGCGGGACAGAAAAAAATTACAGAATTGTGGGGGCAACTCCAGGACCTACTTAGAGTTTGTGGTCACGAGTTGGATGTGAGACAGGAGCATGCAGTTGCGTGTTTTCCTCCAGTAACTTTCAGTTGCTCTGGTAAGGGCAAAGAAGTTGGCTCAACTAAGCTGGCATATTATCAGGTGAGTATGGCAAATTGGGAGGCGGAAACAAGCAATTACAATGCAAGACTTTGGAACCCAAGCCTGGCAGAGGAAAGTGGGAGCAAGAGGTGGTGTTGGCAGTGAAATGTGTACATTATCAGATAGGGTGGTCCCATATTGCTAAAGACCTATTGGAGGAGCAACTAAAAGAGGGAAATGGATAAATTGGTTGGAAATTGTTCATCACATGCTTGAAATGGAGACTTGGCGATACTGGAAATGGCCTGGGACATATGATCACAAAAGTAACTTATCTTTATTAGTATAATACCATGTTTCATGTTTGCTGGGTGTTTCTCTCTTCTGTATCAACTTGATACTCCTGGTTGCCAAAGCAATCACAAAATTGAGACTAGCCATGTATACCGCCAATCTGAAGGACTTCAGATTATTAATATCTGAAGACATACTTCTTTTTACAGTTATGATTGTGATACTGACACTGTTCTGGGAGTGTGACAGTGAGATTAGAACATACAGTAGCCTCTGGGCTCAGTGAGGATGCCTATTACCTGCTCATTCACACATCTGCCTCTCTGGATGCAAGGAACCCACATCATTCCCACGCAACCGGTAGTGTTTGTTAGTGGGTGTTTCGGTGTGGAAGGGAGCCAAAGAGTCTCCTAGGTAGAATCCCCTGTAGGAGCTGTCATTCCTGGTTAGTAACCAGCTTTCAGTGAGTGCCTACCTCGGCCTACTTTTAGTATGGGATCCAAGATCTCATTTCGTGCAGATAGGGGTTGGTTTTCTTGCTATGGGTCAATGCGCTAGAGCAGGGCTTCTGATCCTTAGCATTCTTGAATAGCATTCCTAGAGTGACCTGGGAGGGTTTCCAGAAGGGGACTAGGTGGCTAGGCTCCTCTACCTCCTTACTGCAGAAACCAGGAGTGCGTCCCCGTTTTCGGATTCTTGACGTCAAGCTCCGGCAGCCTTGGAGCCTCCCAAGGGCGGTAGAGAGCTGAGGGAGGGTGACAGGGAGGGGAAGCCATTGCAGCAACAGCTTGGAGGAGGGAGCTGGACATCGTCTTGCACCAGAAAAACGGGGAGCAGAAGCCAGACTAGGGGAGGAAGAGGACTGGCACGCTCAGAGAATCGCTAGGTTGCTGCAAAAAGGGGCGGGGAGAAGGCGGGGGCGCTGCATGCAGCGCGCTGGCTCCAGCGGTGGCCGCGGGGAATGTGACATCAGCGGCGCCGGACGCTTGGGGCTGGAGGAGGCAGCTCGCCTCAGCTGCGCTGCGCACACCTCGCCCGGGGGAGGACGCAGACCCGGGCAGGCGGCAGGGATGTCGGCGAAGGAGAGGCCAAAGGGCAAAGTGATCAAGGACAGCGTCACCCTCCTGCCCTGCTTTTATTTCGTGGAGGTGAGTTGGCCCAGCGCCTTGGCATAATGCAGATCCTCTGGGCATCTCCTGAGCGAAGTCAGGTCCTGGACAGCGCTGGAGGCGGAGAGATCGTGCCAGGGCGCGCGCCGCTGTCCCCAAATGCCCGACCCTCCCCTCTTCCCCTCGATTTCACAGCAGCTCCCCGAATGTGCCTGTGAATACCTGTCAGCCCGGGGTGATTACCATTAGAGATGTCGCTGCTGGGTGGCCTACGGGGAAGGGATACCTGTGTGAGTGAGTGCGGTTTTAGTTCCTTGGCCCTCCTGTAGTGCCTGTGTGCACAACGTCCGCTAGTGCCCCAGAGGGGCCATGATGCCCATATTTCGGGATTTATGTCTTCAACCTGCCGAGTACGTGTCGAGAACTCTGTGTGCACACAGCTATGCCTAGGGCATATGAGGGTTGAAGGTGTTTACATAGTACAAATATTGTTGATTGCTTTTATTACCCTGCCCCCCACACCCCCCACAAATCCTTCTCCTATTATATTATTATGATGCTCACATACGCTTCTGAAATTGGATCTGCATCTCTAAACATCAATCATCGATGTACTGGCCTCTTTCCACAGTAAAAAAATACATATTATATATGTGTGTATACATAACTATATATAATATTTGAAATCTATGACATCATCTGATTTTACATGATTTGTATCTGTGTATTTACTGTGCTGAGCAGTATTATAGATAAGCAATTAAATGCAGATGTATCCATCATGACCCTCTAACTTGCCAAAATGCAGTATTTGAGGGAGAAACAATTGGTAGGAGTTATAAAGATTGGCAGATACAGTGGTTCTATGTACTGTGCTCCATTGCATTAGGAAGACATTTTCAAGCAAGATGTTTACTAAATTACAGATATAAAAGGGGTATATTGCATATGTTTAGGGAAATCAGATGGTTTTAGGCAAAAAACTATATTCTGTGTAGTTAGAGTCTGGGTTGCATAGAGAATTATAAGACTGTTGCTGAATCATTAATAACCTTCTCTGGCCATCTTTTCAGCCAAATATGGAGGTTTAGCCCTTCCAAGTACAAACAGTAGATTCTGTATTCAATGATTGCAAGGCTTATCTGTGATGAGGAACAGTCACTGCCTTGAAACTTGGGAGAAGAGACCTTGTCAGTCTGTTCTTATAGGTAACAATATATTTGGAAGTTTTGTAGAGGTGTCATAATTTTTTAAAATAATTTCAGTGTTAGGAAAGATGTATGTGACTTGCATAAGTTTCAGAGAAATGATGGATGACCCTTCATTCGTGACCCATAGAAAAGAAGCAAAAAAAAAAAAAAAAGGACCTATGTATTTAAAATAATGAATTCATTTATTATCCTTTCTCTTTTCACAAGAGATTTTTTGAGACCACAATTGACCACGATTTAGGTAATTTTTGTTGAAAGATAATGAAGAGCTTTCTTAAGAATCTAATGTAGGTAGCAGAAGATTCCATAATGAAAAGGGTGAAGGAATAGAAAGATGAGATACCTGCCTTCAAGTTCAATCTATGAGACCACTTGTCGCATTGCTAATCCATGTAGTTTTGTGTTATAGTGATTTCATTTGTGTCTGAATCAATGACATTTGTCTGGGAGAAATCAGTTTGTCTGAATTCCATCTCCAGGAAGGAACACACCTGAGGTCAGCTAGAAGCTGACTACATGGGGGCTGCAGCTATATGGCTTCAAGGAAAATGCCCCCATGAAAGAGGATGCAAACCAGACAATTAAGGATGTGCCTTTACGGAATGTCCGTGTGCACTTTTGAGGCATCTTTAACAGGAGTACATGTCCCTTAAGCAAGAATTTTAAAAGTACAAGTGCCTCATAATGCATTTGAATTGTGTGTTTAGGAACAGACATCTGACAATTGTTACTTCTTTTCCATGAGTGGAAATAGCCCAGATTCATTACTTTTACTTTGGCCCATTCAGATATCCTCTATGAATTCCTTAGCAGGGCAAGCTATAGAACAATTACTTGAAGACAATTCATGGAGTTTAAATGAGCATTGATGACATTGTGTCTTGGGGTTAACAGACTTCAAAAGCAGATCCACACAATTGGATTGCAAATTATCTTCCTAAAAATTAAATGTATGATGAACCACTACAGAGCCTCCAGAAAATGGGAGACTGCATTAGCATAACAATTATTTAAGGGTTTGACCAGATGCACTACCACGCTCCTTTGAAATGACTCATTTTGAAGGTGGTGACAATGCACTAAATTTACATCTCTTTTGTAGGATGAATAAACATAGCTTGAATTTGCATGTTAGTAAAATGCTCTAGAGTAATGACACTTTGCTTTCCAGCACAGTTTCCCAAGACCTTAGAAATTAAGATGGAAAAGTGAAACATGAGTGAATCTCTTTCCATCACATATCAGTCTAAAGCACATATTTTTAGCCTTCTCTGTTACTCAAACCATAATTTAAGTAACAAGAGGATTCTAACAAAACAGATCTCAGGAGAAAACAGTCCCTGGTTCTCAAGTCAGTGACACCATGAGCGACTTACACTTTGCCTTTTTTCAAGGAGTTTAGGAGTTTGACATCACTAATTCATGATAGGTATAAGATGTAAAGAAACTTTAATTGGGAAAATGAGGGAAGGGAAACTTTCACTTGAGTTGTGAAAGGGGCTAAAATCAAGATGGACTGAGTTATATCAGGAAAATGGCAGCATACTCTGGGAAAAACCTGGGCCTTGCACACAGATTGACTTGGTTCAAACACCGCCTTTGCCAGATACTACATGAATAGTTCTGGCCAAGTTACTTCTCTCATCCTTAGTTTCTTCACATATAATAGAAATTACATAATATAAATATAAATACACCTGTATTCATACATAATAGAAATTATTATACCTATGTCTTAGAATATTGAATATATCATGCGGTTAAAGGATCATGGCTGAGATATGGTAGGCAATCAAGATATGTTAGTTCTTTTCCTTTCTTATAACTGTTCTTGACCTGAAATAAATTATTTTACTTATAGTTTGGACTTAAAAGATCAAGTCCTGACAAGGTCCAGCTTGAGAGTTCCCATTGTTGAGAAGAAGTCATCTTCTCCCCAGTTTCTAGAAACAGTTTGGGCTCCACAGGCTTCTTGAAATGGATCTGTATTAATTGATACAAATAGAGAGAGTGAAGTACTATTTAAAGTTTGTACAATAATAATGACAACCATTTATAAAGTACTTAATATGTACTAACAATAAGCTAAATGCTTTACATGACCACGTCATTCAATCTTCAAAGTTTCTCTTTAAGAAAGAGCCATTATTATCTGTGTTTTGAAGAGAAACTGAAACTCATAAAAGTTAAACAACTTGACCGTTTTTATAAAGCAA
This sequence comes from Chlorocebus sabaeus, assembly GCF_047675955.1. Classification (NCBI taxonomy): domain Eukaryota; kingdom Metazoa; phylum Chordata; class Mammalia; order Primates; family Cercopithecidae; genus Chlorocebus; species Chlorocebus sabaeus. The sequence continues at coordinate 37,307,152 of NC_132923.1, read as the reverse complement.
AGTTAGAGGCAGGGCTAGGTATTAACTCAAAGCTCGTGCTCTTCACCACTGCAATAACAATCTCTCTCAACTTGTTGAAAGAACATTCATAGAGGCAAAGTTACTTTCTATGGTTTCTCACTGGTAAAAAAGGAAGATGTAGTAAGCCAAGGGCACACTGACAAAGGTAATACAGTTTTCTCTGACAACAGATCGGTTTTCTCAGCTCAATTCCTCCTCCACTGGGAGCCTCCAAGCACAGAGAGTTGGTGGACAGTGCATACTCCCCACATTGGCTCATCAGTTAGTGGCTAGTGCCCCTCAACAAGAACTCTGGATAGATGCAAGGAAGGAGTAAAGATGTTGGCAGCCCATTTGCAGAGTGTCAAGGTATCTCTAATTATACCCCTATGGGCATTAGGCTGAGGTGTTCGTGTTCAGCCACTAAAAGCAAGTAATCTTGTCTTTATTCACCGCCATACCTGATGTTAAAGCACACATTGGTTTAAGGGATAGAATTATTTTTTCTTACATTTTTGGTTTATGCTGCTGTTTGCTAATGAAATGGCTTATGGTTGACAGTAATATTGGATGGCGATTTGAAAAACACGGTGATTTTTCATTTTGCATATCATTTTATGAGCAAGTTTCATAACTCAGTTTTACCCTGTACAGCCTGGGAAAACAAAGGTCAAGTTGTGAAAAGAACTCTCAGATAAGCATAGCCACACCTTATTAGGATAAAGAGAAAAGCAGGTTAAAAAGGAATGTTCCACTAAAGAAAAGGTCTATCATGCCTTTAAGTTCCCAAGTACCCTGCAAGTGATGGCTGTATTACTTAGAGTAGCAATTGCAGCCAGCAGTATACCTAGAGTTAGCAAAAGAGTTTTCAAACTTTTTTTCTTTATTATTAAACTTTAAGTCCTGGGGTACATGTGCAGAACGTGCAGTTTTGTTACATAGGTATACACATGCCTTGGTGGTTGCTGCACCCATCAACCTGTCACCTATAGTAGGTATTTCTCCTAATGCTATCCCTCCCCTAGCCCCCAACCCCCAAAGGCTCTGGTGTGTGATGATACCTTCCCTGTGTCCGTGTGTTCTCACTGTTCAACTCCCACTTAAGAGTGAGAACATGTGGTGTTTGATTTTCTGTTCTTGTGTTAGTTTGCTGAGAATGATGGTTTCCAGCTTCATCCATGTCCCTGCAAAGGACATGAACTCATCCTTTTTTATGGCTGCATAGTACTCCATGGTGAATGTATGCCACATTTTCTTTACCCAGAATATCACTGATGGGCATTTGGGTTGGTTCCAAGTCTTTGCTATTGTAAAAAGTGCCACAATAAACATATGTGTGCATGTGTCTTTATAGTAGAATGATTTATAATCCTTTGGGCATAGCCCAATATTGTATGCGATAAGGCTGGTTGTCTGGGACTAGTGCACTTCCTTTATGCAAAGGATTACAGTGGTCCATCTGGGGCTAAGGCTCACAATTTTGTTCTCATTAGTCATCCTGCTCAAAGAGCAATTCATTATGTAATGTAAACAAATCACAAATTACCTTTTTAAACCTAAAAAGATATAAATTCTTAACATGAAATAAATGGGAAAGAGATTCTTTTTCCTTAAACATTCTGCTATATGACAAAACATTTTTATAACAAACCTGATGCTAACTTTATGAAGGCAGAAGAGTTATGCTTCACCTATACGCAAATATATTTTGACTGGGCTACCGATACAGAAAAGAGTTTGAAATTGCCTGTTATTCATATGAGAAAACACACAAAGACACATATGTATGCACACACTTCTGTGCATTGGTATGTAGAAATACACATGGAGTAAGAATATCATCTCTCTCTCCACTCAGTATAAAATTACAGTATCTGAAGCATTCCAATTCAGAATATTTTAATCTCAAAAAATTAAGATTACTCAGAAAGTTTTCATTCCTTTTGTTTTTTTCTTTTTGTGGCAAGGTCTTCCTCTGTCACCCAGGCTGGAGTGCACTGGCATGATCTCAGCTCACTGCAGTCTCTGCCTCCTGGGTTCAAACGATTCTCCCACTTCAGCCTCCTGAGTACCTGGGACTACAGGCATGCACCACCACACCCAGCCAGTATTTATGGTTTTTGGTAGAGACAGGATTTCATCATGTTGCCCAAGCTGGTCTCGAACTCTTGGGCTCCAGCAATCCTCCTGCCTCAGCCTTCCAAAGTGCTGGGATCACAGGTGTGAACCACCACACCGGGCCTACTCAGAAAGTTTTCATTACTTTGAATGTGTACTTAGCAGTAGATATGTTGCAGGATTTTGTTAATGGAGCTTAATTACTATAAGGTCAGTAACTAAACAGTTTGTTCAGGAGTAGAAGCCATTGCTGCTACTCTGTTGCCATCCTACCTGGGGAAGTTCAACAAGCCTTTGAGCAAAGACACACATTTTGAAACACATTTTGAAATTGTAGTGTCTTGACAAAATATTAATACAATTTTTATTTTCTTCCCATTGGAAGTTGTTCACAGGTTTTTAATTGTAGCAAACATTAATTCACAAGATTTCTGTTCTATCTCATGATCTATGTTAAAATTACATAACTCACTTGATTTTCTTGCTAAGAAATATTGCTAACTTATTCCCTTTTACATAAACTTCAGCATCAGTAGGAAATATAAAATCACATTTCTGCATTGCATATACCAAAATAGTAGCTGTAGATTTTCTTTCTTTTCTTTAGATTGTATAGAAGTAGAGTCTGCTCAAAGAAGTACTTCAAACCCTGCCAAATGAGATGAGTTGGCAAGTCTCTTCTCTTTCAAAGTCACAATGCATAAACTCTGATGCAAAATAAAATAAATAGAGACTAGAGCCCTAAGTTTTAGAGATAGAGTTAAATGAGGACATTTCTACAAATCTAAGTATTGAACATAGCACTTGCTATTAGGGAATTATTTTCTATTTCTAAACACCATGACTATCTTACTGTTTCTTCATGGCCAAGTTACTCAAAATGTGATTTGTTCTACTTTATCAGGAAAGAAAAAATACTTGGCTTCTGCCAATTTCAAGGAGATTTTAATAATAATGATAATAATCATAGTAATAAAAAAGAATAGTCCATTTCAAGTCTTCTTTATATGACGGACTATCTAGATACATAATTGTAGCTCAGAGAGCTACTGTTTTTACCAGGGTCGCATAGCAATGAAATGAGGGAGTCAGGATTTCAGAGCCTGTCCATCTTGCTCTTGCATTATGACTACACCATACTGTCTCACACATGCTTCCAACAACAATGCTAAACCTAGTGAAGAAGTGCAATGGAGAGCCCTACCTCTGCTGTGACTTGGCTAGCTTCATGATATCTGGATGCGTGTCTTTGAAACATGTCTGGTTGTGGCTCTGTCAGAGTTGTGGATCAGAGTTTTTCTCTACATTCAGCTACAAAACTTGGCTGTGTTAGTGCTTTTTCCTACTTAATAGTAACTGGTTTAATTTTTGATATGTCTGAAAGGCACAGTGTCCCCTAAAAACAAGCTCCCTTTGGGCAAGCACAAATGGCACCCGTGAGTCTCTGATGAAGATTAATGAGGATCAATGGGTGGGGGTGAGAGGGAAGACTTGGAAATTAAATAGAGTGTAGGAGAGTAGAATATGTAGGTTGATTAAAATGATAGAAAGAAAGAAATTCAAAAAGATAATAGAAACAGAGAGAGGTCAAGCCAAGCAGGATTAGAAGAAAAAGCATTAGAAAATTGAAGGTAGGAGTGAAGTGTGTGTGTGTGTGTGTGTGTGTGTGTGTGTGTGTGTGAGAGAGAGAGATTGAGATCCAATCTATGAGCAAACCATGGAGACCCTTTAAACATTTTGGTTGTCTAAGCTGGCTTGTTAAAGATTATTTGAGACACAATTATTGCTGTTTATGTGGGAAATGTATTACAAATGTTACTCATAGCAAACACATTTTCTCTCAGCATATGTATACAGCATAGGCTATTTCTCAAGCAACCTTTGTATTTAAAAGGTGAGGAAATGTCTTATAGAGTTTAAAAGTCTTATTACAGAGATAAGTCTAATAAAATTATATAATCCAGTGACATATGGCCTCACTGTTTCTTCAATCATGTAAGAAAATTTTGCCTTGAAAAGGTTAACTGAGTTAACCTTTGGACATGCCAAGTATGCCCGAGTTACCTAAGGACACACTGGTTAATATCAGATCAGGAATAGAACCTAGGTCTCCTGACTCCTGTTCTAGTGCTCTTTCCTAATTATTACTATTTCTAGAATTCCTTATATTAGAAAGTTTCCCTCTGGATTATAACATTTAAAATACAGGTCATTCTAATTCTACATGTGAACAAATTGGGCTAGCTGTTTGTGCTAACTTCCAAACACATTTCATGACCACCGTACATTAAACAAGCAATTATGAATGGATCTTCCACTGTTCCAAGTTGTTAGGCTCTTTGAAAAGCATGGTAATAGCTAAAGATTAGAAAATCAGAAAGGATTTTTCTCATTGCCTACATACCCACCTGTAATTTCACAATTAACTCCCCTGACATGAGGTCTCTAACAGATAGTAAAGGAAAGCATAAACAAGGGAAGGAGTAAGAATATAATTTATGTCATCAGCTATAGAATAGTTTTGAATTTTCCCTTATACTTCAATGTAAATTTTTCATACATTATCTCATCTGATCCTTTAAATGCAACTGAGAAATAAATATAAACTCTATTTTAAAAATTAAGTAACGAAGACTCAGAGAAGTCCAAAAACTTGTCTAAAACTCAAGTAGTGCTATTTTCCATCTTGGTCAAAAGGAAAAAAAAGGTGATACTTAAACTGTGAAATGTCTAATTATGAGCATCATGGTAGCCTTTTATGGTATGAATTAGCTGAGAAATTTATTTACAGTTAACTATGGAATGGAGTAATCTTTTCATGGTCAAGTGGATTTTGAAATATGGATGCCAAGGATAGAAATGCTAATTTTGGCATAAGTAACGTAGAGGTGTATTTCTTATCAATAGTTAGACTGAACCAATTGCACTATCTGGACTAAACCAATCATTACTATCTGGTTGTTTGTCAAGCAACATAGAGGAGGATAATTGCTTTCTTATTTGCTGTAACAAGATGGTTTCTGTCTGTGTGAAACTGGTATTTAGATCACTTAGGAATAAATTAAAGAAAAGGTGAAAGACAAGTAATTAAAATCAATGTATTTGTGGAAAAGGTAAACATGGAATCAGTACATTTAACAAAAGAATGATGTTTGGGAGTGAGAGCAATGGAAGTAGATGTGACTATATTGTTAACAACTTAATGCTCTTACCAAAAGTCTGTGCTATGGGTTTGCTTAGAGGTAAACTGCCATTTAATGAAATCCTAGATATGCTTCAGAAATTGAGTCCTCATGGATAGAGTCCAAAAGAGACTGATCTTATATCAAATGTTCTTCAATACAGAATGCTACAATGAAATTCCAGGGTATAACCTGTTTTGTACTCTTACAACAATTTATTTATGTACTGAGTAAATATTTATTAATTGCTTATGATGTGACTTTTGGTAAAAGTAATAGAAACGATAGAGAATCATCACTGGCATACTTTCTAGTCAGTAGTAGAATTTCCATAAATTTTAACTGGATGTAATAAAACAAGACTAATCATATGAACATAAATTTTTCCTTAACTGTCTTTTATCAGCTTGTGGAGACATTTTTATTTGCAGACTGATCGTAAATTCCCTATTAGAGACATTGCTCGGCCTTGTGGATTATTGAACAGTTGAAGATTAAATCAATATCCAAGGTCTATATGAGTCCTTATCTCTTAATTATGCTTATGTTCATTTTATGATCTAGGACCTACCTATGGATTGTTTGAGATTTGAAATTTCAAAGGCATCAGTGAAGCAAAGAACTTGCAATTTTAGTTTTCATAGAAAGTTGTTTCAGTTAGATAAGGCACATATACCACAGACAATTTTTTGTGCCTATGGTAAAACAAACTATTAGATATAGATATATATATTTTTTTACTTTTGTAAAAGAATATAGCATTTTTTTAAACTTGATCTGCCAATTAGCTTTGTAATCTTTAGCAATTAACTTATTTCCTCTAAGCCTCATTTTCCTCATTTGAAAATGATTGAACTATTGTGGTCAGGATAGAGTAATTATGACCCCTTAATCATATACAAATTATAAAATATGGCCAAGAATTCTAAAGCAAAGTCAGGCCTAGTAAACGAATTTTCTCTTTCCCATTTACCAACACCCCCTCTCCCATCTTGTCTGAAGTAAACTTTGTGGTGGCTTTAGATGCTACCAGATTACCTGGAAAGGGGCTGGTTCTCCTGATTGTTTTCTATTGGTATCACACATTTATGTATGTTTTATACAGTGTGCATACAATGGTAGAGCAGTTTATTATAATGTTTAAATACAATAACAACAAATATTTACTGGAATTTCTGCTCATTTGTAAAGATAGAGGGACATATGCACACACTTACAAAATAGAGACCACTTCTTTTCAGTACCCTCACCTTGACCTAGTCAGTGGAGGGGAATTCTCATTTACTGAGCATCTTCTACACACAGTGCCCAGGTAACACTCTACTGAGAGTCCTTATTCCAGGGTTGTTGGGAGGCCCATAATCTGTAAGCCACTGCCGTTCTCAGCTTTCCAGAGTTCTAATGTGTCATATATAAACTCATCAGCAGCAGGGTCTGTTCAACGCAAATTAAATATCCTCCCATGCCTCAGCTAAACCATCTGTGAAATAAAGAATATTACGCTTTCTAAAAAATGATGAATAAATTAGATTTAGTCTTTGGGAAAGAGTCATCTCATTTAGGCTATTGTATGATTCATTGAAATCTTTTTTTTAAGGCAGTTGCATACACCCTGAAGAATTAACAGGTTACTTATCCCTTGGGTGATGATCTGAAAATTCTTGTATTGTAGCAACTGAGATTTGACTGATTAAAACATGGAGAACATCCAACTGTGAAGATTTGGACATAAATAATGTCTTCTTCATGGCAAAACCTCATAAAAAGGATGGTCAGCAATCTGTTATAAACAATGTACTATAGAGAGATGAACTTTTGAAAACTCTTCTGCATTAAGACCTCATTTAGTTTCTAGCTTCCAGTTGAATTTGATGTACATGAAGGAAAATTATTTGATGGTGTTATGTTTCTCAATATTTAAGCCTCAGACTAGTGGCTATTCCATAGAAAATACTGGTTCTAGTAATTTTTAGATGATTGACCCAGGACGTAATTAAGAAAAAAATCCTTTTATTATTTATTTTTAAACTCCAGCCTGTAGAACAATGCAAATAGCAGAGAGCAGATACTCTCTCAATAGATCTGTGATGCATTAGTTGTGGTGTTGGTCAATAAATCTAGCAGCTTAATTAATGAATATAGGGAGACAGAGCCTGGACTGAACCTCAGCTTTGGCCTTGGCCTTGGCCACATTATTCTTTGTCTGACCTTGAAGGCTAGTGGTCTTTTCAGTCCTGTTCAGAAATAGAGGAAGAGATTGCTAAGACTTCACTGCTCAAATGTATGTTCCAACATGACTAAGAATGGCCAAGTGTAGCAAATCCTAGAAAATGCCTACTCTATGGGACTACAAAAAACTTTAAGAACTGCTCATTCCTCATTTCAAATCCCCCAGCCAACCAAACTCAACAGGCTCTGTTTTCTTCCTCCACCACTACCCTTCACCTTCCCAAGATTCCAGAGGTCAATGCAGCACAGTAGGGAGAGGGAGCGGGGTATAAGGTATCTCATATGAGATGACCCTAAGAATCAAAATGTCCTTAGTCATCTGTCCTCAGTTCCACATTCTTTCCAGGACATGTTAAAAAAAAATCACAGAGAGGACAGCAATTTACAATCTAGGCAGAGGCTCTTTAGCGTGGAGACTGAGCTTGGGCAGTGAGGCAGGGCAATTTAGCTCTCTCTCACGCTATCTCTATTTACTGTTGGTTCAAACCACTTACCTTCCCAGGTGATTGTGTTGGTCAAGCAATCCAAAAGCAGTTATATTTTTTCATTTAAGTATTTAGTAATAAAGTGACTTTCTTTGGCAGTTACATAGCATTTTATTTATATATATTGTTCATCTGTCTTTTCGATGCATTTTCCAGTAAAATACATAATACAATCCTTCCTACTTTAATAAATATAATCACAGCATTAATATGTTAGAAAATAAAATAGAAGTTCTTAATGTCCCACATTAACAGCTCAACTTCAACATCTCTTTTACATGCACCAAAACTTTTCAAAAGTGAAACTTAAATAACTAAGGCCTTCAGCAGCATTGGAAAGTTTTAACTTTGAAGAAGGACTCATAATATGCATCTAAGTGTGCATCTAAGTGTGTATAAAGATGTGTACGTGGGAGACAAGCTCAGAGGGAAGAGAAACTTGTGATATGCTATAGTGTTCTAATCTCTGAAATTAGATGAGAAATTCCTTTTCTGGATAATTAATAGGTCAAATAAAATGTATCAGGCACAAGCCAAATACTAAAAATATTTGTTAAATAAATTCAATAAATATAATAGAAAATATGAACTTTCATAATGTTTAAGTAAAATGGTTTAATGATAAAATTGATACCTTATTTTAATAAACATTGTGAAACTATAATTAATTTAGAAACACTGATGGTCTTTAATTCAGTCATTTCTGTGTGTATAATGTTAAGATTATATGTCAATTTAGATCTCAGAATCAAAAATTTGCTTCTCTTATGCTATAACTCAAATTCAAGGGGACTTCTAAACATTCATGGAAAAAATTGGATTAAAAGATAAAAATAAAAAACATAAACTTTATTTCTCAACATAAGCTCTATCAAGTTCAAGATAGTTTTGTAAGCAATGATAAAAGCTGTTTAGTCCATTCCTAAAGAACTGATGCTCCTGGGAATTTAACCATGTCATTGCAAAATTTTTTACATTATCAACTGAAGAAAAATGGATGCCTTTGAAAGATTTCTTAAGATTAAAAAACAAAAATAAGTCAGAACGAGCCAAATTAGGACTGTGAAATGGATGTCTAATGATTTCTCACTGACACTCTCACAAAATTGCCCTTGTTTGGGTGAGAGAGATGAGCATTGTTATGGTGGAGAAGGATTCTCTAGCAAAGCTTTCCTGGGCATTTTTCTGCTAATGCTTCGGCTAACTTTCTCAAAACACTCTCATAATAAGTAGATATTACTGTTCTTTGGCCCTCCAGGAAGTGAACAAGCAAAATGCTTTGAGTATCCCAAAATGATGTTGTCATGACCTTTGCTCTTAACCAGTCCACCTTTGTTTTACCAGGACCACTTTCCCATCTTGGTAGCCATTGTTTTGATTGTGCTTTGTTTTCAGAATCATACTGATAAAGCCGTGTTTTATCACTTGTTACAGTTCTTTGAAGAAATGCTTCAGGACTTTGATGGCCTACTTGTTTAAAAAATTCCATTGAAAGCTCTACTCTTGTTTGCAGTCAATCTGGCCACAGTCACTATGGCACCCATTGAATGGAAAGTTTGCAAAACTTCAATGTTTCAGTCAGAATTGTGTAAGCAGAATCAAGGGAGAGGTCTATGTTGTTGACTGTTGTTTGTGTCGTTAGTAGTCAGTCCTCTTCAATTAGGGTATGAGCAAAACAAATGTTTTCCTTGCAAATTGATGTGGATCGTCTGATGTTGTAGGCTTCATCTTCAACATCATCTTTTCCCTTCTTAAAATGAATCACCCATTTGTAAACTGCTGATTTCTTGTTTTTATAAACCTTCTGTAAAGTATCAATGATTTTGCCATTCTTCTACCAAAGTTTCATCATAAATTTGATGGATGTCCTTGCTTCAATTTTAGCAAAATTCATGTTGCTCTGATAGGGGTTCTTTTCAAACTGATATCTTTCTTGGCATTTCAAACTAGATCTTTTTCAGACACGTTATGAGTGAGTATGAGCTTATTTTGGTGCAAAAAAATTGAAATCCATTCACAGTTTTTTCATAATATACATGTTCCATGACTTTTGAAGATCCCTCATATAGAAGTTTTAGTTATGTCACTTTTGCCTGACATTATTGCAATAGACTTTTTCCCCTTAATGTTTGTTTGGTATGCACTATGTCTTTCCTTTGCCAGGTTATGTGAACATCTATATGCTTTCTCTGTATGAATATAACAATCCCACTAATAGGGAAAACACTATTTAATCTAAGTATATTAAAGTCTTACTTTTGTTAGAGGACATCAAGAATATATGCAATATCACACATTATAGAAATTGTAGGGTAGCATTAACAATCTATAAAGAGAAATATTCTAATTTTTTTATTTTGTTATTTCTCAATGTCTTTGGAAACCCATTGGTCCATAGTATAAGCTTCCAGGAAGAGGTAGTATGTACAATAATCACAAACATGAATTGGGAAGCCAGATTTCTTGAGTTTGTAATCCAGCTAACAAGCTGTATAACCTTATACAAATCATGGAATCTTACTGTATAACCTTGTACAAATCATGTAATTTCATGTAATCTCAGTTTCCTCATCTGTAAGATGGCAGTAATAATAGTACCTTCATCAAAAAGGTGTTGTGAAGATTGCATGAATTCAAACATATAAAGTACTTTAAATGGTACCTGTCAAATATTAGTAGCATTAAATTACTATTATTACCCCAATTTTAAAATGTCTGCTGTATGTTGTAAGGGAAGAGAAATTACAGCTGGAAGAAAGGATTTAAAAGCAATTACTTTTAACAATTGAAACACAGATCCTCAGCCTCAGGTCTTAGTCTCTAATTCGGTTTAAAGAATAAAATGCTTCCCAAGACAATGCACATACTTCAGTGTCTATGTAAGAAGAACAAATTTTTACTACCTGAAGTTAAGACTGGTGATTACAAAACCTACTACCCCAAGCCTAGTGCTAGATCAATATTCAGGTAATAAAACAACCATTTATCAATATTTTTGACTTTACTGTTAGATCATTGAATGATTGTATTGGTCCTTTTAGAGCTGTAAAGATGTAGTTTCATATTCAGGTATAAAACATAGAACAGATTTTTTCCCATTCAACCTAATATATCTATTAGGTGAGGTAGCTCTTCTCTATTAATTATCATTGCTATGGAGGATCCAATGTAAGTTTCTTGATTTTTTTAATGCTAATGAAATCATTAGAATTCTAGAAATTTAAAATAGAAAGCATTCTTGTGGTAGAATAAATGAAGATCTTTTTACATGGGGGATATTTTCTTAACAATACGGCAAGAACGTCTCAACATTTGGCATCTCTCTTCAAATTATCCATATATGTATTAGTTTATTGTATATTATTGTATATATTAGTTTATTGTATATTGAGGACACCTAATATGTCAGGGATAAAGAGATGGATAAGACAATTTCTCTGCTTTCAAGGATCTTGTGGCCGAATAGGAGAGAACGTAAAGGAACAACTGCCATCCCATATGACAATTGCTATGATCCAGGCATTCATCAGGATATCTCTGTATGGTCAGAGAAAGTGATCCAAAGGAAGCACTAAAAGCAGGAAAACATCTGGAACTTTACATTTGCCTAATTTCTGATACTTTATATTAGAAATCATTTACTAGGGAAGACCAAAGTGAAAATAAAAGCAGACCATATCCAAAATATAATTAAATGCTCTTAAGATATTCCCAAAACCAAAATAATACAAATGACTTCAAAGAAACTGCACAGGGAAGAACCTTCAGGACCTGAGGGCACCACATCAGTGAGAGTGTGATTTGAAAGTGCCTGCCAGCCCTTTGCTGTTGTTGCCGTTGAAACCCCTTGACACATGGCCATCTCTCTCCTTGTGTCCTTTAAACTGGCAATCTCATTGAAGCCTGGGGCTATCCTTTCCTGAAAAGCACTAGACTAGTGCCAGATGGTGACATGTGGCAGAATGGCAGCAGGATACACGGCGGTGCATGCTTCCAGGAATTTAACAGACCAGGTTTCTATTACTGGCCTTTGCAGCCAGGCGTTCTATTTTACTTATCTGGGCCACGGTCTTTATCTTAAATTTATCTTAAGAATCCCAAGGAGGTTATAAGAATTAAATTAGATAATTAGGAGGAAATGTCTAAATGAAAACTCAGTAAATGTCCTTTGCTTTTTAGGTCTGAGTACATACCTAATAAATTCTACCCAAACTGAGAGGAGCTCTAGAAAAGACAGATCTCAGATTGGAACAAACAAAGCAATTTTCATGTTTGGGTGACAAGGAATAAGTGAGTAGAGAACATGTTTAAGAGTAATAAGAATTAAGAGAAACAGAGTGGCCGTCCTCAAACTGCACCTGTCCCCTAGGACCCCCTCTCCCCATATGGGCGCCCCACATGCAGTTATCTTAGCAGTGTGGAGGAGGAAAGCCAGTTGAGTTCCATGAGCAAAGAATTTTGAGCACATTTCCCAAATTAGACACCTGGGTAGGAGTCTGGGTGTTCCCACTTGGGGGCTTTGTGGCTATTGCACAATTTATGTAAACTATTTTGTAAACTATTATGTAAACTATTTCTGCCTCAGTTTTCTCATTTGTAATTTGGGGACACTAATAGATACTTTATACAGTATAGATTGAATATAGCAATCTTTTAAACTTAACTAGTATCTGGCACCTAAGTCCTCAACACCCGCTGTGTATTTTTCAGAAATTGTCTATGTTTTTTGTTCCTTTGATCAAAATTTCTTGATTTCTTTCAATTAAATTCAGTGAGCATTTATTGGGCACCTAAAACATTCAAAACACGTGGTAAATTGCGAAGGTTTCACTTTTGAGTACTTGATCTTAGGGCAAGGGCTGGTAATATATAAATAACTATAATTAGAGGCAGAATAACAGATCCTTCGATAAAGTTACATATGAAGTATGTGAGATGGAGTCTTCAATTCTGAGTGGAGAGCCTGGAGAAGGTTTCAGGGAGAAAAAAATTCTATGACCTCAACCTGAAAGGATAAGTCCAATTTTTATGAGAAATAAATGTGGGACTGTAACGTGAAGCAGAGGCTAGAACACGTCTTTTTGAAATATAAATATAATGGGAACATGGGCTGTCTTTCTGGTTTAGGAGAGTGGAGAGTAGGTGGAAACAAAATTAACCAAGAAAGGCAGATCAAGGCCATATTTTAAAAAGTCATAAATATCATTCTAAAAAATTTGCACGTTATTTTGTTATTAATGGGGCACCATTAAATGCGTGATGAGGTGTGAATTCCAGGAAAATTAGTTTGGAAGCATTGTGGAGGATGAAACAAATTATGAAGAGAATAGAGTTTTTTTTAAAGGCCCTAATGCTTTATATAAGGCAGTGACAGTGTGAAAGAAATGAGAGAAATGATTCTTCATTCATGACAGTGTATGAAGCATTTCAGTATTAGATTGCAATGTAAAAAAAACCCATCATTTCATTGATAAGAAATGACGCCCAGAAAGGTTAAGTGACTTTTCCAAATCCCAGAAGAAGCTGGCAGAATAAATAAGGGGAGAAACTGGATTCTCCTGGTTCTGAGGCCAGACCGGTTTCCCTCAATCACACTGCCCTGTTTCAATTTGTATCTATTCATGTCATACAAGCCGCATCTGTTTTATGTATAAAAACCAGTTTAGACTTCTAGACCTTAAATAATGTTGCAGACTCATTCTGACCAATTATTTCCCTTAATGATACTTTAAGTGTTCGTGTATGTTTATAATCTGTATTTTTGAAGTTCTTTGCAGCCAATCTGAATATGCTATACTTAGAGCGAAGATAGTTTTATATATCATAAAGCCTAATATTATTTTATTATTATCAATATTTGAAGAAAATATTAATCTGTATTAGCTACAAGGCAAAAAATACTACAGAATACCACTAAAGATCATACTGTAGGAAGCAGAAAATTCCCTCACCACGTGTGTGTTGACCTGTGGCAACCTTCTTCACGGCTACAGACTTTCATACAATTGCTTTGATCTGCTAGCATTGTTTTCCCAGTTTGAATTGAATTTCAATGCACTGTATTACTGTTTCAAATTTCACATTTTATATGATTTCAGGGTATTTATCAAGTTGGTTCCAAGCATCTCATTTTAAATGTGTTATTAATATTAAAATCTTCCTTTATCTCTTATAATAGATCTTGCATATGATTGGCACCAATATACACAATTATTTTCTTTGCCTTCTTGTGACATTACTTATATCAAAGCTAAAATAATTTAACTTTGAAATGTCTTAAGCTAGCGTTGTTCTCCAAAAGTGAGGATTTTGCTGCTTAAATCATCTAGTACCAATAATTTGCAGCTTTATGCCTCCAGCCTTGGTCTCTCCTGTTAGCTCCAAGTCGACATCTTACTTTAATAACTAAGAGACATAACAGTTTTAATACTTTCAAAACAGAATCTTCTATTCTTTCCATCCAAACTTCTCCCTATCCCAAGGAATGACATCACTGACCTAATTCCTCAAACCCCATCTTTGAAATCAACCTTTATTGTTTTATCTTCTTCATTGATCAAGCCATAAACAAGGTTTGTTATATCCGTCTCCAAAACCATATCAACAACCTACCAGTTTCTTTGTATCTCCAGTACTAAACTCTAGGAAATGCTGCCTCATCTCTCCTGGATTTCCGCCATTGCCATGCATCCACTAGAATGTAAGCTCTGTGAGTGCATGGAGTTCTCTGTTTGGTTTACCGCTACATTCCTTACACTTAGAGAAGTGCCGGGTGCCTACTAGGCATTCAATACATATTTGTTGAGTTTTGAACAGCCTTCTAAATTTTTACCCTATTCCTACTTTTGACCCGCCATGATCATCCTCAATCTGACAGCCAGAGATCTTTGTAAAATACACTGCAAATCCTATTACACCTCTGCTTGAACTCTCCGAAATGTTTCTGATCCTACTTTAAATAAAATTCTAACTTCCTCCTTGGACTTCAGGACTCTGCAACGTCTGGTCCCAAATCTACCTCTCTGACTTCATTTTGTATCACTTCCTCCATTTGATTATACTTTTCACCTGGTTTTTATCCAGTTAGTTCTTTCTTGCCCATTCAAGTCTCTGCTTAAATGGCACCTACTCAAATAGGTCTTCCTTGATCTAAAATAGGAATTCAGGCACTTAATTACACAGCCCTCTTCTTTATAGTATGTGTTCTTTCTGATATATATATTTCTGACATACATTTAATATATATAATATATATTTTATATTTTTTTACCTGGTTTCCTCAATATTCATAGGGACAAAGATTTTGTTTTATCATAACTGTATTCCCAGGACCTAGAGCAAGGCCTGGGGCTAGCAGGCTCCCAAAGATATTTGTTGAATGACTAAACGGATGAGCCACCATTACCATATGTATTAATTGGCCCTTTGTGGCTATGGTTTCCGCCAGTTCAAAAGGCTCTTATAGGACTCTGAATTCATGATGGCTATGAAGAAGGCAAAGAGTGGAGCTGATCTGTTTTGCCCTAGGCTCAGAGCAAAGTGAACTCTCCCCAATGAAAAGTAGTTTGTCCTTATTATAATCATGCTAAAAACAAGTAAGCTATCAGATCTAGATAAAGTGCCATGACAGAATTGATAAAATGTTTCACTAAAATGGATATATAATCTAAATTTGTCTTTTTAAAGTTGACATCAGAAAAATCAATATTGACTAGCAAATGTGGTATTTTGAAACACCTTTCTTTTGTTTGCCCTGTTCTCTTATAAAAACAGTTATAATTTTTCTTCTTAAAAATTGCTCTACTATTTTCACTCACAGGTTCCTTGGTGGATGGTAATTATAAGAATCAATCTTTTCTTTTTGAAAATAAACTGTTTTTCTAATCCTCAGGTAATTTCCCTCCTCTCTATTGCTGCATACAAATAGCTTGGTTCAGACGGGCACGGTGGCTCATGTCTGTAACCCCAGCACTTTGAGAGGCCAAGGCAGGTAGATAACCAAGGTCAGCAGATCAAGACTATCCTGGCTAACACGGTGAAACCACATCTCTACTAAAAATACAAAAAATTAGTCAGGCATGGTGGCACACGCCTGTCATCCCAGCTACTCGGGAGGCTGAGGCAGGAGAATCACTTGAACCCGGGAGGTGGAAGTTGCAGTGGGCCAAGATGGCGCCCCTGCAAAAAAAAAAAAAAAAAGAAAGTTTGGTTCACACTTTTTTGAGGGCTATATTATGACTAGAGAATAAAATTTGTAGTGTTTGGCTACATACTTTTAAAAAATCTCTTTAAATCTCATTTTCAAAATCTCATTTTAAATGCAATCAAAACAAGTCTGTGTAATTTTATTATGTGCATATCAATTCTATATGTATGCCAAAATTGGCACATACCATCTGTTAAATTCCTTACACTCAAAAAAAAAAAAAAAAAACTCTTGTTGAGCATTTCAAAGATAAAAAGGTAACTCTGAAGACAATTATGTTAGAAATAAACATTGTCATTTAATTCATTACACTGGGTAGTAAACTACAGTATGGGAACACCATGTATAAAATTACTTATTTCTAAAATATAATAAATATAATGAAGATTTTATACAAGTAACTCTTTATTAAAAACAAAATGATATAAGGAACAGAGTAAATATGCTTTTGAAAAAATAAGAGAAATAGATATCAAAAAGAAAAAAAGATTCTTTTTAATAAAGATGGGATTTCACCATGTTGGTCAGGCTGGTCTCAAACTCCTGACTTCGTGATCCGCCCACCTCCCAAACTGCTGGGATTACAGGCATGAACCACCGGGCCCAGTGAAAAAATGATTCTTATTATGGAAACAAATGAAGGTTTTAAAACATGATTCTATAGAAATGTAGAAGATATTAATATGGAAAATTATATAATTGGAAAAATGATATAATTGGGAAAATTGTCAGTTTCAGGAAGGCTACTGGCTGAAAAGACTAATGCATAATATTAGTGACAAATTACTTTAATTCATATGTTAATGTAGCGTATATGTATATATAGAGATACATGCATATATATTTGGAAGTCACTATAATGTATATTAGTGGCAACACAGAAATCAGTACGATTAGGACCCTGCCTTAAGGTGATTTTAGTTTGGGAAGCAAAGCAAAAGACTAAACCTAATTTATAGCAGATAAAAAAGAGCAGTGGGTAAAAATTTCCTAAAAAGAAGTACTAGGGGATTAAGACTAAAGAAATTACTCTCAAAAGGTATTATCAAGCAAAGCTTCATGAGAAAGGTGATGTTTAATGAATATATTATTGTTACTAGTTATAACAATAACAATACTTAATAACATTTATAAGCTATTTATTCCAGATATTGTTGACTTTGGAACTAGAATTCATGTATTCAAAATCCACTTCTGTCACTTATGACAAGTAACTGCTTACCCACCTGCAAAATGAGGATACTGATAGCAGTTATCTTATATCACAATAGAAAGTTTTTGGTTAAATGAGTTTAAAATGTGTCAAATTAATTAAAATATCTAAAACAGAAAAATTGACGCATAGTAAGCACTTTATGAAGTACTTGTTAAATTAATACTTAAATATATTTATATGGATTTAAGTGGAAATTTAAATAATGTGCATGCACCATGAAGTGCTGATTTATTGGTCAAGATTGAAAGCTACTATTCGTGCACTATCGAAGAGGGAAGTAGTGAGGCGGAATGATCAGATACTTGAAGTGATCGAATAATAGTCGATAAGAAAAAATAAATGTTTTTGATATACTTTTTGTTCTCTACAAAGCATCCATCTGAAAAACAGAAAGATAATGCAAGATTACTTACTATGTATTTCTTTTTTCCCCCCAGTAAACCTAATTATTTCTTAATTACCAAAAAAAGACCTCTTGGGAATAGAAGGCATAATGCTGTCTTCTAAAAATAAAAATTAAAAAATTGTTTTTTCAAACGAAACAATCAGAAATCATGAGTAGTTAATATTGTCTTTATAAAAAACATTTCCTGTTTGCTTAAATAAATATTATATCCTCTAAAGGAACAAAGCCTTAAACTAAGCAATTATTTGAGTGTTATATAAGTCTACATTTTCAGGTTCTGGAAAGTCTGGCACTAGATTAAGCATTTGTGATATTTTCTCCTTAGCTGAGAGCAGGTCTCTCAATAAGCTACTTCTCCTTGATGACCAAGTCTATCTTTTGTTCAATGTATTACATCTACCTACACAGTGCCTGGCACATTCACACATGAATGAATAAATAATTGAACCCAAAAAGGGTACACAAAACCTAGAAAGTACACTGTGCCTAGTTTAGGGAGACCAAATAGATGAAACCCAGTGAAGTCAGGATTTTCAGATAAACAATGAACAATTTTCAGTGTAAGTCTCTCTCAAATATTGCATGGGGTATACTTACACTAAAAATTATTCATTACTATCTGAAATTCTGGTTTCACTGGGTGACCTGTATTTTTATTAGCTAAATCTGGTAGCTCCAGTCTAGTTATTGTAATTAAATTAAGGTTTATACATTTATTCAATTAGCTAGTTATCAGCAAGTATTGATTGCTTCCTTAAATTATTAAATGATGTATTCCCTGCCTACTAAGTGCCAGGACTTATAAATAACACTGGCAGACTCGCACTTCATAGAGCACTTATTTCAGTGGGAGACTGGGAGAGATGAAAAACAAATAAGTGAAGTATTAAACTGGCAAGGTAATTTCAGTTAATGATAAGTGTCATGAAAAAGTCAAGCAAAATGATAAGGTAGAGAGTGAAGGATGGATCAAGAGCTGCCTTGGGTAGAGCGTGCAGAAAGGCATCATTAAATGATGTAAAGAAGCCAGTAGTATAAAGAGCCAGAAAAAGAGCACAAAAGGAAGAAGAAACAGCAAGTGCAAAGGATCCTGGGCAGAAATGAATTTGACTATTACAGGAAAAGAATGAAAACCAATTAGATTTCAGTGAGCAGGGGGCTGAGGGGTGATGAAAATGTGGTACAAGAAGAATCAAGAGTCAAAGCATAAGCAACTTGCATTGCATGGGATGGCATTCGGATTTTATTCAAATTGAGTGGGAACCACTAGAGTGATTCAGATAGGGAGTGATACGATCTGAAATACTTCGTTGTTTGTTTGTTTGTTTGTTTTCTTTATTTCTTCTAAAGAAAAGGGGGATACATGTGCAGAATGTGCAGGTTTGTTACATAAGTATACGTGTGCCATGGTGGTTTGCTGCACCTATCGACCTATCTTCTAAGTTGCCTCCCCTCAACCTCCACCCTCCAGCAGGCCCTGGTGTGTGTTGTTCCCTTCTCTGTGTCCATGTGTTCTCAATGTTAAACTCCCAGTTATGAATAAGAATATGCATGTTTGGTTATCTGTTCTTGTGTTAGTTTGCTGAGAATGATGGCTTCCAGCTTCATCCATGCCCCTGTAAAGGACATGATCTCATTCCTCTTTATGGGTGCATAGTATTCCATGGTGTATATATACTAAATTTTCTTTATCCAGTCTATCATTGATGGGTATTTGTGGTTCCATGTCTTCGCTATTGTAAACAGTGCTGCAGTAAACATACATGTACATATGTCTTTATACTAGAATTATTTCTATTCCTTTGGGTATATACCCAGTAATGGGATTGCTGGGTTAAATGGTATTTCTGGTTCTAGACCCTTGAAGAATCGCCATACTGTCTTCCACAATGGTTAAACTAATTTACATTCCCACCAACAGTGTAAAAGCATTTCTATTTCTCCACAGCCTCACCAGCATCTATTGTTTCCTGACTTTTTAATAATTGCCATTCTGACTGGTATGAGGTGGTGTCTCATTGTGGTTTTGATTTGCATTTCTCTGATTATCAGTGATGTTGACACGTCTGATCTGAAATACTTTTACAAGACCCCTTAGAATGCTGTGTGGAAAATGAATGGGTATAGTGGGAGGGTGGGAGTGAAAGTGTAGCACCAGTTAGAAGGTTGGGGTCGACTCGTAATAGGCTGTGACTAAGGTGGGTGAATTGGAATCCACGTTGAAGGTAGAAGCAATAGAACTTACAAATGATTTTTAACTCTGGAATCAGAGAGGAATAGTGAGAGAAGGAGAGAAAGCCACTTGTTTTCTATGTATGGCCTGTATGTCAGGTAAAATAAATTGATCTTCTTTGTCCTTCATTCTTAGTTGCCTATATTGGCATCATCGGTGGTTAGCCTCTATTTCCTCGAACTCACAGATGTCTTCAAACCTGTACACTCTGGATTTAGCTGCTATGATCGGAGTCTTAGCATGCCGTACATTGAACCAACCCAGGAGGCAATTCCATTCCTCATGTTGCTTAGCTTGGCTTTTGCTGGACCTGCAATTACGGTAAGAATTACCCCCAAAATTGTTTATCAGTCCTGAAAAACTAAAAATCACCACATTTGTATAATAAATGAGTTCAAAGCAAACAAAAGATGAACTGTAAATCTTAAATCAAAATCGTGTCTTTGAGATATATTGACAGTATCATGTGGAAGTTAATAGCATAACGTTATTGGCATTAAAATTTAAACATTCTATGATTTGAAAAATGATTGATTCCTAGTGTTTATTTTTATAAATCATTATGAAAAGTTTTGTAACTTTATAATTCTCTTTGAATGGCTAATAGGACATTTCTGATACACTTCCTAATTAACTTACTTTACATGTGTGTATTTGGTATCTAAAGCCTGAAAAAATGGGGGGGAAATTACATATTCAACAGACTGTCTTCCAAAAGTGCATTTGGTACCACTTACAGTTTCATTTTTTTACTAGATTATCACTGTTTATTGATTATGAGTACTGAGCATAAATAATTATAAAGTAAAGATATAAAAACTCATTCAAGGCATGCATGCATGAACACATACACAGACATACAGACATGCTCAAAGAATAAACTGTTTTATATTCAGAAAAGGCATTTGCATTTTAAAATGTTCATAAATTCAAAATAGCTAGAAGAGAACAATTTAAATGTTCCCAGCATAAAGAAAAAATAAATATATAAGATGATGAACACCCTAATTACCCTGATTTGATCTTTACATGTTATATGAATGTATCAAATTATCAACTATATCCTGGAAAGATGTACATCTATCATGTATCAATAAAAAATCTAAAATAAATAATTAAATAAATAAAATATGTACATAAAGAAATGCTCTAATGTACTGGAACTGAATTCAAAACATAGTTGTTTTTAATGTGTTAATATACATTGTAACACACTTTTAGATAAATCTATTAACAAATAAGACTGGCCAACCGTTTTCACCACCTCTTTTGCCCCAAAAATACTACCTAAGAGGACAAGAAACACTTTTCAAGGGAAATGATATTGACTTCTACAGTGAAAAACTCATGTTTTGCTTTTAGCATGTTCGTGAATGTCAAAGGAAATGGCTATGAAATTAAAAGCTTTATTTGAAAGCTTCACATTCTAGTTAATTGACTTGTTCAGGTTCAGTACAGCGGCAGTTTAAGAAGAGTCTCTGCATAGATGTTCTAAACTCTACACTTTTATGTAGCTATGGATTTTTAAAATTCCCCAATACTAAATAATGCTGGGAATTATTTACTATAATGCTGTTTACACTTTAAATACATAGTGTATAAAATATTCTCAGAAGATAAAATGGAAACTTAATTTTCATAGAACTTTATCATATTTAAAAGGTCTCTAAATACTTTACAAATTTATGAGTTATTCTATAGTGACTGTCAGATTATTAGAACTATTAATGATGTACTTGGAAGAAGCTGAGACTCTGAGACTAATAAAATATTCTTGGAGTGCAATATTGCTCAGAATAACAGTATTTTCCTGTCATTTACTAAAGTTTTAATAAAAAATTCATATTATGCAGTCATTTTACCAGGGCAGAAAAACAGAACTAAAGACAAAAGCCACATGATTATCTCAATAGATGCAGAAAAGTCTTTCAATAAAATTTGACATTGCTTCATGTTAAAAACTCTCAATAAACTAGGTATTGAGGGAACATACATCAAAATAATAACAGCCATGTATGACAAACCCAAACATCATACTGAATGGGCAAAAGCTTGAAGCATTCCCCATTGAAAAACAGCACAAGACGAGGATGCCCTCTCTCACCACTCCTATTCAACCTAGTATTAAATTCTGGCCAGAGCAATCAGGCAAGAAAAAGAAATAAAGGGCATTCAAATAGGAAGAGAAGAAGTAAGACTATTGCTGACTAGTCACCAGAGGACATGATTCAATGTCTAGAAAACCCCATTGTCTCAGTCCAAAAGCTTCTTAAGCTGATAAGCAACTTCAGCAAAGTCTCAGGACACAAGACTATTGTGCAAAAATCACTAGCAATCCTGTACCCCAACAACAGTTAAGCTGAGAGCCAAATCACGAAAGAACTCCCATTCACAACTGCCACAGAAATAATGAAATATCTAGGAATACAGCTAATAAGGGAAGTGAAAGAGCTCTACAAGGAGAACTACAAACCACTGCTCAAATAAATCAGAGATGACACAAACAAATGGAAAAATATTCCATACTCATGGGAAAGCATCAATATCATGAAAATGGCCATACTGTGCAAAGCAATTTATAGATTCGATGCTATTCTCATTAAACTACCAATGACATTCTTCAGAGAACTAGAAATAATCTATTTCAAAATTCATATGAAACCAAAAAAGAGCCCAAAGAGCCAACGTAATCCTAAGCAAAAAGAACAAAGCTGGAGGCATCACGTTACCCAAGTTCAAACTATACTACAGGGTTACAGTAACAAAAACAGCATGCTACTGTTACAAGAACAGACACATAGATCAATGGAACAGAATAGGGCACCCAGAAATAAGACTGCACGCCTACAACTATCTGATCTTTGACAATCCTGACAAAAACAAGCAATAGGGAAAGGATTCCTTATTCAATAAACGATGCTGGGATAACTGGCTAGCCATATGCAGAAAATTGAAACTGGATCCCTTCCTTACACCACATACAAAAATCAACTCAAGATTAATTAAAGACTTATATGTAAAACCCAACACTATAAAAACCTTGGAAGACAGCTTAGGCACTACCATTCAGGACATAGGCACAGGCAAAGATTTCATGATGAAGACACCAAAAGCAATTGCAACAAAACCAAAAATTGAAAAATGGGATCTAATTAAACTAAAGAGCTTCTGCACATCAAAATAAACCTTCAACAGAGTAAATAGACAACCTACAGAATGGGAGAAAAATTTTGCAAATTATGCACCTAACAAAGGTCTCATATCTAACATTTGTAAGAAACTTAAACAAATTTACAAAAAAATCCAATCCTATTAAAAAGTGGGCAAAGGACATGAACAGACACTCCTCAAAAGAAGGCATACATGCAGCCAACTAGCATATGAAAAAAAGCTCAACATCACTGATCATTAGAGAAATGCAAATCAAAACGACAATGACATACTATCTCATACCAGTCAAAATGGCAATTATTAAAAAGTCAAAAAATATTAAGATGGTGGTGAGGTTGTGAGAAAAAGGAACATTTATACACTGTTGTGGGTTCAACCATTGTGGAAGACAGTGTGGTGATTCCTCAAAGACCTAAATTCAGAACTACCATTCAACCCACCAATCCCATTACTGGGTATATACCCAAAGGAATATAAATCATTCTATTATAAAGATACATGTACACATATATTCATTGCAGCACTATTCAGAATAGCAAAGACATAGAATCAACCTAAATGCCCATCAATTATAGACTGGATAAAGAAAATGTGGTACATATACACCATGGAATACTATGCAGCTATAAAAAGAATGAAATCATACCTTTTGCAGGGACATGGATGGAGCTAGAGGCCATTATCCTCAGCAAACTAACACAGGAACAAAAAACCAAACACCGCATGTTCTCATTCATAGCTGGGAGTTGAACATTGAGAACACATAGACATACAGAGGGGAAAGACACATACTAGGGCCTACCTGAGGACAGAGACTAGGAGGAGGAAGAGGATCAGTAAAAGTAACTAATGGATACTAGGTGTAATACCTGGGTGATGAAATAATCAGTACAACAAATCCCCATGACATGCGTTGCCTGTGTAACAAACCTGCACATCGTGCACATGTATCCCTGAACTTAAAATAAAAGTTTAGATAAAGTTTATAATATATATAAAGTTTATATATATGTATATATACACATATAGATGCTTTAAATGTATCATACTGCCACACCAGAAAGCGCTTATCCTAATTGGGTAAAGTGCTCAAAATTATTATAATTGATATATTTGAATTTGAAATAAATTACATAAAATACTATACGAATGATCATGCCTCTGTTATAAAAGCTGTATTGATATTTAATCATTTAAACAATTTGATTGTACATATCCAGAAGTCTTTCTCCCCTAGGGTATTTTATCAAGTTGCTAGGAAAGCAAATTTAGTTATGGCACTCCCTGCCAGCACTATTTATTTCATGTTGCTTCTTTTGCTGACACTGTTACATGTCCAGGGGACAATAAGCTTGGTGTCATCACTGTGTGCCTGCTTGTGTTGACTCCTTCACATCCTATAATAAATTCTCAATATACAAGTTTGGGATGCTTTCTGAGGGATCTGGCATTAAAGCTTTCTTTCTTGAGGTCTGAGAAATAAAAGAGAAACTCCACCATGGCTCCCTTTCACCTGGCTGACCTGGGAATTCCAGTGCCAACTCCTTCCAGAAAGGCATCATTCAATTCCTAGGTCTCCATGGAGCCTCCATAGCTGTTGCATGCCTCTTCATGGAAGGAAAGGCAAACTGGGGAACTATTTATGCTTCAGGATCCCTGATTTCCCTATATCACTTCAGGATACTCCAAGATGACAGCAATTCATCCCACCACACTGGTTTGATAGGTTTTAGGTAACTAACTGGATGGTGAGACAGACTAGACTTTGCTGACATCAAACACTGTCACAGCTTTCTCTCCAAACATATACTATACTTCTAGATTTCACTCTAATTTCATTTTTTTTTCCTTGGTTTTGAAGGCCTTCTCCCAAAACATACATTTTCTTAGCAGTCATCCTCTAGAGTCTGCTGTCATCTTGTTCTAAAACCATAATTCTATCTCGAATCTTCCTACATATATAGCTATGCTAACTCCTTTCCCCCTCTCTTCCTGAAAGTAAAAATAACAGACTCTAATTTCTGACTTTCAAGGATGTCATTTTCTTTTCTATCTTTAGGGCAGCATAAGCCTGTTCCAAAAACGGGGTAGTGAGAAGGGGTAGGGAGGTAAGCAGAACTCTCCGTTTGGGGATGAGTGTCCAAAAGGACTTGTGTGAGAAGAATTGCCACCCGCCACGTTGAGTGGAGGGAAGGCAAAACAAAACAAAAGGCCTTGCTTCAGCCAGATTCTCCAAAAGGACCTTCATATGAATACAAAGATCAGCTAATTTGTATGCAGGAATTTAAATATGAATCATTCAGTATTTGCTTCCCAGATTTTTTAATGCTTTGAGAGATGTTTAAAAATAACTTGTCTTCGTGATGTTATACATGAAAGTGGAAAAATGTATTTCATTTATGTGAAATGTATATGTTTATTTTTCTGAAGTTGCCCTTAAATTGAAAAATTTCTTCCTTAATATTCAATTTTCATTTACTTTTGAGTGATAAAACAAGCATTCTGTTTTAGGTTCTTTGGAGATTATTTCTCAGAGAAAATGAGAAAGACTATTTGGGTTTATCATAAATCTTCATGAAGTCTATGTGAACAGAAAAAAAAGTGCACTTTTTCTTCCTGGAAATACAATTTTACTACATATTGTTATCCAATTAATACATCTAATTTTATAGAAGAATTCGATCAGAATTTAATTCTAGCTCCTGGGATAGACTTAGCTTTAAGAGACTACACAATCAATATGCAGAATATTTTGTTAGGGCTTCCAAAAAACATTCATTGAAAATTTAAATATTGAGGATACTGTGATGAATACTATCATAATTTTTGTTGTTTTCTTTTACAAGAAAGACTTTTTGGATTGTGAGTTCCCCCTATGATGACTGTTCCATGGCCAGGTTCCTTATAGTACTAAGAAATATATTTCTTCTCAAAACCTCCCCTGAAGTAGTCATTATAATATCTCCTCCCAACACCTGTCCATAACAACAACAACAAATTGTGTTCTTTTCAGGGTTGGGTGCGGGACAAAACAGAGATTGTGAAAAGAGACTTGCTGTAAACTGTTTTCTGTTTACAAATGCAACAGCAACAAATAATTTTCTTATCAGAACCTAAATTCTGACACCATACTGCAGTACAACAGTGTGCCATTCAAAAGGGGGAAATAAGCTGGGCATTTGGAAATGCACTAGGAAGCAGATCCCCATACCCTGAGGAGACCTAGCTTTATGCCAAATTGAATTATTTTGAAAACTCGTGAATGACATTAGCTGAGGTTAAGTGACAGAAGTGAGTGTGAGAAAATTAATGTCCTGTTTAATGACAGGAATGGTTGGGTGATGTCAGAATATTGACAAGAAACCTCTATACACATTACGTGGTCTAGCCAAATAAGCGTTGCACTTCTTTTACATATGAGTTTTGAACATATTCAAACAACTAAAATAAAACTCTTGACCCGGAGCGATGGCTCACGCCTGTAATCCCAGCACTTTGGGAGGCAGAGGCAGGTGGATCACTTGAGGTCAGGAGTTCGCGACCAACCTGGACAACAAGGTGAAACTCTGTCTCTACTAAAAATACAAAACTTAGCCAGCCTTGGTGGTGCATGCCTGTATTCCCAGCTACTTGAGAGGCTGAGGCAGGAGAATGGCTTGAACCTGGGAGGCACAGGTTGCAGTGAGCCAAGATCGTGCCACTGCACTCCAGCCTGGCCTACAGAGCAAGACTCAGTCTCAAAAAAAAAAAAAAAACAACTGAAATCTCAAGGTCTCAAGGTCATTTGAGATAATGACTGTTGTACTGTATGACAAAAGACACTTTTCTATACAGATAAATTCTTATGTAATTCAACACTCATGGACAAGACGTGAATCATTACAAATATAATTATAAAGAGAAAACAAAATTATTCACAGAATTTTTATTGAGGAAGTGAAGGTGAAATTAATCTCTTTTAGCTGAATACAATACATTTCAGGAATAAGTGGTTAATTTTCTGGAGATGATGAATTTGAGGTAGCAGTTATATTATTCTGTGTAAGTGTTGTATTATGTTGTATCTGTCTACACAGAGTATAGAACCTATTGAATTTCCATGTCTAACTTGAAGTGCTAATGTAGGACTGTATTTTTCAAAAAGTATAAATGGTTAACTCAGCATCCAATGGTTTGAAATGAATTCTTTTTGATTGTTTCTATAATGATTGATCTTTTTTTTTTTTTTTTTTTTTTTTTTTTTTTTTTTTTTTGAGACGGAGTCTTGCTCTGTAGCCCGGGCTGGACTGCAGTGGCCGGATCTCAGCTCACTGCAAGCTCCGCCTCCCGGGTTTACGCCATTCTCCTGCCTCAGCCTCCGGAGTAGCTGGGACTACAGGCGCCCGCCACCTCGCCCGGCTAGTTTTTTGTATTTTTAGTAGAGACGGGGTTTCACCGTGTTAGCCAGGATGGTCTCGATCTCCTGACCTCGTGATCCGCCTGTCTCGGCCTCCCAAAGTGCTGGGATTACAGGCTTGAGCCACCGCGCCCGGCCTTATAATGATTGATCTTAAAAGAGTTTATTATGCCACATGATTTTCACACATATGGTTATAAGTAGAGTTCTACTGTGATAATTATTCTTTACATTTTTTATACAAAGTATGATTATTTATAATTAAACATGTACCATATTCCCTACAAAAGTAATTATAGTCATTTAAGTATTCAAAGCAGAAGGCCACAGGCTTACTGTCATTAGTTTTTTTTTTTTTTTTAACTATAATTTTGAACACTTCATAAATGTTAAGCTAGTAATGACAACTGAGAGGTTTTCCCTGGAAAACTTGTTTCAGTCCTAATCAGGGTTATAATATTTACAGTGACATGATTATTTGTATTTAAGAGACTGTTAGTATCTCATTTAAGAGACTGTTAGTATCTCACTAATCGTACTTTCCTCAGCTCCACACATTTATAGCAAACCAATATCTAATTTCACAACAATCTTTTAGCCACAATTATCTCAAATATTTGAAAAAATTTTTCATGAATACAATGGATCATTTTAAATCTTGCTTCTGTTGTACAGGATAATTGACAACCCAAATGCCTAAAGTAGTTAGCAAATGTGAGTCCCACAGTAAAAGCCAAACATGCAAATCTCACTGTGCTAGACAGTGAAGGTGAAAGGTAAATAAGAAATGGTTCTTCCTTCACAAGGCCCTAGTCTAGTGAGAGACAGCCAAATGAACAATTTCATAAAGCTATGCTAGAGGGAAGGAAAAGATGCTAAGGGAGCCACATAGATGGAGGTGTAATTCAATTTAGGGTACAGTAAGAGGTTTCAAAGAAAACTTACTGAAGAAAATCACGCCTAAATCACATTGAGTTCCTTCATTGATCTCACGGGTCCTAAAATCCTACAGCAAAGTGCCCTGTTCCTTATCTTAAGAGAGTCCTCTTGATACTACTGTATGATTCTCTGTCCATTGTAAACACCTTGTCTAAATGTCTATACCTAGGAAATATTATCCTGCTGACCTAGATTCTCTTGTAATCTGCATTCTCTGATAAGACAGCCACTAGCTACCTGTGGCCACTTCATTTTATATTTAAGTTTATTTAATTTTTAAATAATTAATACAATGGAATAAGATTAAAAATTCAGCTACTCATTTGCGGTAGCTATATTTCAAGTGATCAATACCCACATATGGGTAGTGGCTACTGTATTGGACAGTGCAAAGGACATCGTCGCAGAAATATTTATGGGACAGCTATGCTGTAGACAGCACCTTTCTACATTCACACACTTTCCACGGATTGATCCTTCTGCTCAATCCCAAATTGATTTATGGACCTAATCTGCTGGTAAAATCTTCCAGTACATAAGAGTCCAGAAGACCCTACCAAATCTCATTAGAGTGGCCTGATTACTTAATTCTCACTGCTTGATCAAATTCTCAGAAGAAATTACTGTGTCTCTAAAACTTTTAAGAAAATTTACATCCTTACTTTGTTGAATTGATATGTTAAAAAGTGACATGTAATTCCTTTATACCTGTTGGCTTAATAGGTATTCCAACATGCCTTTTCCTGAATACCCTTCTATCTTTGCAGATTATGGTAGGAGAAGGAATTCTCTACTGTTGCCTCTCCAAAAGAAGAAATGGGGTTGGACTGGAGCCCAATATTAATGCCGGAGGCTGCAACTTCAACTCCTTCCTCAGACGAGCCGTCAGATTCGTTGGTGGGTGTGGGGAACCACAAAGAAAAGAAATGTTTTCTTTTTCAAATAGAAATGTCATATTTAATTATAGATATTAAGTCTCTTACACTAAAATTTAGATGTATAATTTCAGTACATGATGAGTTTTACATTGTACAAGAAACTGTTAAAACACCAAAATTTGGGCTTTGTATCTGAAATGTGTTATTTACATTTGTTGCCCTTGTTTTGAGAGCTAATATGCCATGCATTTCAACTTATTTGTGCCTTAGCTCTGGTTGAAGCATGAATTTATTTTAAAATGGTTTCAGTGGATCTGTGTTCAGTTTTTTAAAATGGAGAACAAACGTCAGCAGGCCAGAATGAGCAGACAACTCTTCAGAAATTACTTCAGTCACACGAATGATTCCATTTCAATTTTCCTGGAGTGTTTTCATCCAGAAGTTACTACACTTTGAAATGTCACCATTGAGTACTGCATCATGGCCATTTTTCCTTGGTTGTAGCCCCTAATGTTACCTTTCATCTTTCATGAGACCTATAGAAAATCTATAGACCTGGCTATCATCATCTGAATCAAACCAGTTTTTAAACCTTTGTCTCTTCTGCATAGCATCGGCCATCTTAATGTTGTTCCAGTCATAGGTCTTTTATTTTTTTTAATATAGTTGAATAGTCACCCACAATACATCACACCCACCTGAATGTTTTCTATTCATTCCCGGTAAGTCGGCATAAAATTATTTTTACCTATAACATGTAAGCTCAAAATAATTGATGGCTTTGCTTAATCCCTAGTAGATAATTATACACAAATTTCTTTCCCACAAGAGGAAAAATCAGGTCTAACTCATGCCCCAGACTCTGCTCCACTAAGCATTTTCTTCCCATCACATTGAGAAGATAAGAAAACAATAGACAGCTTAACAGCATCGCAAACTCAGGCAAGGAAATAAAACTCCAGGACATGTAGCTGAACGCAGAGAAAATATTCCCTAATGTAACAAAATATTGTGGACAAAGGGCCACATACCCTCTCTCGACTGGAAGGATGATCCATTCCACCCTAGAGAACAATGTTCCAGAGCCTGCGTCAGCAATAGGTCTAGAAAGTCCATTATCCGAAGGAAAAAGTAAGTCTTTGCATGCTTCTAGGAATTAGAATGTGGAAACAAAGTTTCTGTGTCATGAATCCCAGGTGTGTGGGTGGAGAAGCAATTGGAGGAGTGGTGGTTAGGTGACAGTAAGCAGTGAAGAAAAATGCAAAACAGGGTAATGTGCAAGCCAGCACTCTTGGTCTGGAGGCGGTGACTGAAGAATTACCCTGGTCCTCTCATAATGATTTCTATGAGTAACTCATGAATCAGAATGCAAGCTGTCAAGTCAGAATGAATCTAGGGTGACAAGAAAACCTAGAGTGAGCAGGTTCCAGATCATGTGCCTGTGAGCAGAGAGTTGGACTCCCAAAGATAAGGCCAAGCAAGCAATTTCAAGAAGATATGGAGTTTGCATGTACAAGTGCAAGGATTTTTTATTTTATAGTTTAAGACTGGTCCTAGGAGAGAGAGAAAAAAGAATTTGGACCAAGAGATGTAAGAACAGCATGTCCAAACTCCAAACACACAGGTAGGCTCCCCACATTAGTGTACCTAGGATACGACTGTCATTTCCATGTCAGGGCCTGACGTCATCTCTGCTTTAATTAGCATTCCTAGTATGATCACAGCTTGAAGAGAATTAGAATGGATTCTGCAGAGTGTGACGACTGTGGCTAGTGTTAGAGACCATCAGGGAGAAATAACCCTGGCAACTTAAAAATGCTAAGCAAATTAAAACTACTTTAAATTTTGCTTCATTCCACACATGTCATCCCTCTCAAATCATACCTTAGCATGCTCCAAGTGTCTGACAAGTGACTTACAGTTAATGTTAAGAATTGGTCCTTTATAACCAAATTAACAAAAGTGCCTAAAGTTACTACTTTGGAGATACACATTGCCTTTACTTTGGCCGTAAATATCTGTTTAGAAGTTTAGGAATTTTCTATACTGTCTTCTTGAAATTAACTTAGAGAAAATGAGCACAATAAATTTTAAGATCTTAATTCATTAATGTTTAATGAATACGTTTGATGCTGACACAACCACCAACTTGGTAACAATTTCTTTCATTTTGCTTATAGGTGTTCATGTATTTGGACTATGCTCTACAGCTCTTATTACAGATATCATACAGCTGTCCACAGGATATCAAGCACCTTACTTTCTGACTGTGTGCAAACCAAACTATACCTCTCTGAATGTATCTTGCAAAGAAAATTCCTACATTGTGGAAGATATTTGCTCAGGATCTGACCTCACAGTTATCAACAGTGGCAGGTTAGAAATAGGTCTAAAAACACTCTGCATCATTGTTTTCATTATTCAAATGTTGTTTGGAGTATCACTTTAAGCATGGCTTTTTCAGTCGTAATGGTTTTTTTTTTTAAATTTTTATTTTCAATTCAATGATCTCTTCAATGACTAAACCGTAGAAACCTATTGGGGGCTTATTCCAAATTCTTCCCTATGTCTCCAAATTTCAGCCCACCTTCTTGCTACCAGTCCCTATATCACCAAACTCCACCATGTTTTGTGATCGATCCTATACTCATTATGGTTTTAGGTTACTATAAATGGTTTATTTCAGAATATTTATAGTCAGTCATGGCTGACAGTCAATATAACTCTAGGACTGGTTTAAATGGAAGACTAAACATATATGAAAGTTGTATCTCCATTACATGTTATATTAAAAAAATGTGAATTGTCCTTTTTGTAAAGTTTGAGAAGGGGTAACATCTAGGATTGCATATGATTTCTTTCAATCAGGTCTAACTCATGCCCCAGACTCTGTGCCACTAAGTTCATTCATTCTTTGAATGAACCTAGGTGTGCATAGCTTCTGGCCTTACATGTCAGAATATAAAGGAAACTCAAGAAATTACCAATGCATAAATTTTTAATAAATAAAGCAAAAATAAACTTATATGGCCGGGCACGGTGGCTCAAGCCTCTAATCCCAGCACTTTGGGAGGCCGAGATGGGCGGATCATGAGGTCAGGAGATCGAGACCATCCTGGCTAACACGGTGAAACTCTGTCTCTACTAAAAACACAAAAAATGAGCCGGGCGTGGTGGCGGGCGCCTGTAGTCCCAGCTACTCGGGAGGCTGAGGCAGGAGAATGGCGTGAACCCGGGAGGTGGAGCTTGCAGTGAGCTGAGATCCGGCCACTGCACTCTAGCCTGGGCGACAGAGGGAGACTCCGTCTCAAAATAAATAAACAAACAAATAAATAAATAAATAATAAAATAAAATAAACTTATATGACAAGAGATAGTAGTTTAGAGGCTCAAAAGAAATAAATTGCAGAGGGATAAGGGCCAATCAATTATTGTAAGAATTGAATTTTCCCTTCAATACGTTCCCAAATATTGACTAAGGAGTCAAAAATAAGTTAATAGGACAACTGAATAATTAAAGCCTGATGTTATGTGATTATACACATTAAGGTTCTCATATATCATTCAATAATTTTGGACCTACAGCCAAGACCTATGTCCTCTATTTTTTTCTCAGTCCTATTGTATTAACTTATCTCTATTGAATAGGGATCTTCTTTATCATGGTACCAAATAATTAGGAAGGCACTAATTTAAGTGAATTTTATTTTTTCTAATTTTTTAATTCATTGAAACAAGTCTCTATTCTTCTTTCGCCTGCCCTTTTCAGTGTCTCTTCACCATCCTTGCCTGCTCTTTAAACTGTTTAAACAAGATGATTTATGATTCTTGAGATGAAATTACTGTAAAGTGTACTACATTTTTTTAATTTTGTAGAGAAACGTTTTGTTAAAATTAGACTTTTCTTATGCTTTCTAGAGTATTAATAATATACATTTAGATCCAATGCCATGAGAAAATAACTTCATTTTAAAAAAATTCTATGTAAATAAAACAATGTATTTAGGAGCATAGAAAAAATTTACAGCTAGGTTTTGTGAGCTGTTACTTTGAACTGGTATAACTCTTACACCAAAGAACAATGATGTTTTCCAATCCATTTCTACTTTCAACCATTGTTCTAGTGATGTAATGAAGTGGCCCCTTGCCAAGCTAGCAGTTCTTTATACTGGAAAGTACATCACTATTATTTGTTAATATTAATGGTGACTAGCAGTATTTACTTTATCACTAAGGTCTTTCACCAGAAAGCTGAACAGAAAGTAAAATTATTGCTTATTGCCTTGTGATTTTAAGTTGAACGTTCTAACCACTCAGTGTCTTTGGGATTATTGCTAACAGTGTATCTGAACTACAAGGCATAATTTGACTATCTTCTTTGGCAGAAAGTCCTTCCCTTCTCAACATGCAACCCTTGCTGCCTTTGCAGCTGTGTATGTTTCGGTAAGTAACTGGTTCTTTTTGTTGAGTTGTGTTCTGCAGAAAATCTGAGAAATGAATGTTGTCTCCAGGTGACTAATTATACCCATGTAATAACAGAATGGTCAATTTAGTACTGCAGCCTTAAAATACAATGGCATCCAAAGCAGAAATCAAATGCTACTATAAAAAATAGTACAGTAAAGGAATTTTTCTACACAGTTATAATAATATTTATTTATTCTGGTATCCCTTTAATATTATACTTCATGGAAGGATATTGTGAATTATAGGAATGTTACAAAACTTGAAAGAATCACAATAAGTACCCACAAAGACATACAACGTGCACACACACACACACACACACAAGCACACACATATGCTACTTTAGTATTTCTGTAGCAATAAGTTTTAGGTCAGTGTAAATTTGGAAATGTTGTACAATGAATAGTCATTTTATCTAATTTAAACAATAGTCCGTGAAGTCTTTCCTGAGAAAAATGAACGAAATTATATGACAAGTAACATGGAGACTAAACAGTTAAATGGCTAACTCTACTGGTTTGGTATTTTTCCAACTTTCATGTAATTAAATGAGAGATCTGTTATTTATTTGGTAAATTTCATCATGCATATCTCTTCTTGGTAGGTACAGAACATAGCCATAGGAAGGGGGAATGAAACAGTAAAACTGAAGTCAGTTGTATCAGACTTTTAACTTTTTATTTGATTATAATTTACTAACAAAATGGCCTTTCTAACATACTTAACCCACTTCTTCCATTTTTAAGATGTACTTCAATTCCACATTAACGGATTCCTCTAAGCTTCTGAAACCTCTCTTGGTCTTCACATTTATCATCTGTGGAATAATCTGCGGGCTAACACGGATAACTCAGTATAAGAACCATCCAGTTGATGTCTATTGTGGCTTTTTAATAGGAGGAGGAATTGCACTGTACTTGGTAAATAATTTACTATTATCTTATAAACCAAAGTTTAAAATGGAAAACATGCAGAGAATATTTTGCACTATAATAACTTCCTTGCAATATATTTTAAATTTACAAGGAAATGGCCACATCTCCATTCTATGCCAAAACACATATCCCACTTTCAACAAAATCATTTATTGAACTCTTACATGAGCCAAAAATTGTAATTTTAAAAAGATTTTTGAATTTTGTCTTTATGCCAACCAAACAGGAGGTGGGCAGGGACTACTATTGATAGTATAATTATAATGTTACAGATGAGGAAAGTGATTATTGCCAAAAGTAAGGTTAGTGGAAACAAAAATTTAGTTAAAGGTTATATAACTTTCCCAACACCACAAATTTAGCACCTGAATGTTACTGTGATACAATTAGTATTGACTTCTTTAACACCACTCTTTTTTCAAGAGTGGTCTTCCTCTAAGGGAAATATCCTCAGCATAAGGAAAGTGAGATTGTCCATTTCATTTTGTCATGCATGTATGCATTCATGCATTTTACATTTATTCAATATCTAATCTGTGCCAGGGATTGTATTGAATATGAAAACACTGAGAAATAAGATGTATTCTTTAGAAGTTTACAATGTAAAGATTAACATAAATATAAATGGTTACAACATGTTCAATGACATAACAGGATATGAACAAAGTATTTTGGGAATAGCAAACTGCCTGAGGACGTTAGAAAACACGTCACAAAAGTGATGTGTGTGTGTGTTGCTGTTGTTGTTGTTTTTAATGAGAGTTCCATGGGGTAAAGAAAGGAGGGAGGGCATTCAAGAAGAAGAAACTACATATGCAAAGAGACAGGCATCTGAAAAAGCAAGTGGAAGTGGAAGGTGGGGGAACAGGAGGAAGGAGACATAATGGCCAGGTTTCCAGCATTGAACACTGGATCGATGATGACTTCATTAGCAGACCAGGTAAATGACAGATGAAGCAGATTTGTAGGGGTAAAGGGAGTTGAGGGGATCAATTGAATCAATAACCAGTTGAGTAGTTGCTTCTGGAGTTCAAAAAAGCAATTAGTACTGGAGAAGGATATTATTTAATGGAAGTACCATTGTAGTTACTACGGGTATATAAAATTGCCAGGTCATAAAAATAAAAGGGAGCCAGGGAATACCAATAAACAAGTGACAAGCAGAAGAAAAGGCAATAATGAAAGAAACTGAGAAGAGCTGACAGAAATAAAAATAAATTATCTGTAGCTACAGTTCTCAATCATGTGGTCTTAGTGCCATTGGAAAGGTATTACAAGAAAATGATTACCAAAATACAGGTAAAGGACTGAAGTGTGCTATAAGTTTATACGTTTTTTTTTTTATTTTCATAACTAGCATAGTCAAGATTGTCACTTTAAAAGTTATTCTTACTCACATGCATTCTTCAGTGCAGGAGAAAGGGATCAAATTAAAGTTAGTGTGCCAGAAATTGTGCATAAGCCTGGGTTGCCTATAGGAGTGTTGGCAATGTGCATTGCAGAAGAAATAAAGAAGACTGGAAATGCCACTCTCTAGTTTATGTATCGCTTTTTGCATGTGTGTCATTTCATGATGTCCTGGAATTAGTGTGGGATTTATAGCCCAAAGGATTTGATTATGAATCCAGATTTTCCTCCACTTAGCCAAGTCACACAGCTTCTCAGAAGTCTGTTTCTTCACCTACAAAATAAAGATACTAACTCTCTGTCCCATGTCATAACAAGAATTAAACAACTACAGTCATATGTCACATAATGATATTTTGGTCAACCATGGACCACATATATAATACCATGATGATCCCATAAGATTATAGTACTGAATTTTCTCTATATGTTTTCTATGTTTAGATATGCGAGTGCTTACCATTGTGTTACAGTTCCGTAGAGTATTCAGTATAGTAACATGCTGTAGGATCTTGCAGCCTAGGAGCAATAGGCTATACCATAGACCCTAGGTGTGTGGTAAGCTATACCATCTAGATTTGTGTAGGTGAACTTTATGATGTTCACACAATGACAAAATCACCTGTCAATGCATTTCTTATAATGTATCCCTGTCATTAAGCGACACATGGCTGTACTTGTATGGAGAGCTTATAGTTTAGTGGAGGATTTTCCCCAACTTACAAATTTAAGTACAATTATTAATAGAATTCATGTAAGGACTGCTCATTCTGGTGAGAGCATAGAAAGATACTTAGAAGAAGGAATTAAACTACTCGAAGAGGCAGGGGCTTGACTTTATTTCATTTCTGTCTGCACTCTTGCCCTAAAATTGGGAACATTTCAGTTCTAAGCCAATGTTTTGTTCATTGTTAAGCATTCTATAAAATGTTAAATCAATTTTTTTTTTGTTTTGACTTGAAAAGTAGACAGCGGTTACCTCCTTTTGAAATTAGCATGCAAATAGGTGTCTGCTGCTTGATTTTATCTGTAAACCAAGTATCTCAAAAACTGAAAGTCCAGCAGGGATTAGATCTTCTATGTGCCAAAAGGGTAATGATTTTGAGGCTAAACTTTAGGCTTTTTCCAAATTTTGCTTCCCAGATCTAAAAAAAAAAAAGATACACTGTGTATGAAGAAAAAATTAAATAAAATCTGGCTCAAATTTAGTGCAATGGTACTAAATTGATCAAAGAGTATTTCCCAATTTATGACCAAGTTTAAATCAGGAAAGAATCTAGGTGCCCCAGTCTGGTGATAGTTTTTGCCCTCTCTTCCAAGAGCACCCTGTACAATGCCGAACACACAAGGCTGTGCTCAGTGTGGGTAGCAATAATACATGTCTCTGACCTTATTTCAAAACCAGATATCATGTTTTATGAATGATATATTGTTCTATATTTTGTACACCTCTTCTACTTTCCATCATATGATTGAAAATGGAAGGTAAAATAAATCATTTAAGCCATTTGAGATGTCACTCAACAAGAAGTTCCTAAATCTGGAGAAATGAATCGCTTTGAAAAGCAGGGAAAAAAGTCCTTATTTCTCTCTTGTCTTCTTTTTCTTCTGAAAAAATACACAAGATAAGATTGACAAAAACATCCAATAGGATGGAGAAAAGAATGAGGTTCACATTGCTGAGCAATTCATGCAGTGATTTATAATATAACTATTTTCTTGCAAAAATATAGTTTTCATGTTTCATTATTTGTATTAGTCAATGGTGTGTAAGAAGCATATACCCATGTATGTACTTCAGTGGGTATTCTAAGGAAATCCTCGTGACAGTCTTCTAGTGCATGATATTTATTGCTTTTTCTCAAACACTAGGGCTTATATGCTGTGGGGAATTTCCTGCCCAGTGATGAGAGTATGTTTCAGCACAGAGACGCCCTCAGGTCTCTGACAGACCTCAATCAAGATCCCAACCGAGTTTTGTCTGCTAAAAATGGTAGCAGCAGTGATGGAATTGCTCATACGGAAGGCATCCTCAACCGAAACCACAGAGATGCCAGCTCGTTGACAAACCTCAAAAGAGCAAATGCTGATGTGGAAATCATTACTCCACGGAGCCCAATGGGGAAAGAGAACATGGTTACCTTCAGCAATACCTTGCCGCGAGCCAATACCCCATCTGTAGAAGACCCTGTCAGGAGAAATGCGAGCATTCATGCTTCTATGGATTCCGCTCGATCAAAGCAGCTCCTCACCCAGTGGAAGAATAAGAATGAAAGTCGAAAGTTGTCCTTGCAAGTTATAGAGCCTGAGCCTGGACAGTCACCACCCAGATCCATAGAAATGAGGTCAAGCTCAGAGCCTTCGAGGGTAGGGGTGAATGGAGACCACCACGGTCCTGGCAACCAGTACCTCAAGATCCAGCCTGGCGCTGTCCCCGGATGTAACAACAGCATGCCTGGAGGGCCAAGAGTGTCCATTCAGTCCCGTCCTGGGTCCTCACAATTGGTGCACATCCCTGAGGAGACTCAGGAAAACATAAGCACCTCCCCCAAAAGCAGCTCTGCTCGGGCCAAGTGGTTAAAAGCTGCTGAGAAGACTGTGGCCTGTAACAGAAGCAACAGCCAGCCCCGAATCATGCAAGTCATAGCCATGTCCAAGCAGCAGGGTGTCCTCCAAAGCAGCCCCAAGAACACTGAAGGCAGCACGGTCTCCTGCACTGGCTCCATCCGCTATAAAACCTTGACAGACCATGAGCCCAGTGGGATAGTGAGGGTTGAGGCTCACCCAGAGAACAACAGGCCCATCATACAGATCCCGTCCACCGAAGGTGAAGGCAGTGGCTCCTGGAAGTGGAAAGCCCCTGAAAAAGGCAGCCTTCGCCAAACTTACGAGCTCAACGATCTCAACAGGGACTCAGAAAGCTGTGAGTCTCTGAAAGACAGCTTTGGTTCTGGAGATCGCAAGAGAAGCAACATTGATAGCAATGAGCATCACCACCACGGAATTACCACCATCCGCGTCACCCCAGTAGAGGGCAGCGAAATTGGCTCAGAGACGCTGTCCATTTCTTCTTCCCGCGACTCCACCCTGCGGAGAAAGGGCAACATCATTCTAATCCCTGAAAGAAGCAACAGCCCTGAAAACACTAGAAATATCTTCTACAAAGGAACCTCCCCCACACGGGCTTATAAGGATTGAGTGATGTCCATTCCATCATTTGGGCTACTCCCAAACGACCATTTGTCGATTCTACCTGTGCTCTGTTCCAGCGAATTGGGAAGTCTCACCAAGCTAGATTGTCTACCATCAGCCCAGAACTCTGTAACTTTTCAGAACCGCTATACTCAAACTTGTAGATCTCACATCAAGGAGAGGGAAAAGCACAATGCAAGAACCTAACTAACGTGATGGTGTGAAGAGTTTTCTTAAGACGTGTCGTCAAACTTAAAAGGTTTTGCAGAAAGCAGTATCAAAAGAAAGTGGTTTTCTTCAAATGTATACTATTTTACTTCCTGAATGTGCCAACTTTGGGGATTTTTCTTTATAGTGAGCTGTGGGAACCCAGAACACACACGTTTTCCCTACAGCAGAGGCCATGCAGTATTATATATTCATTTTGCAGAATCTGCACCTACAGCTCAATACGGTTGGTGCTGATTATTATAGTACATATACCATGTAAACTCTCAAACTCTATTTAGCTGTGAAATAGTGGTGTGCAATTCCTTGTTAAAGAAATGCTACTTTATTAAGAAGATGCTGGCTGCTTTGTGTTAGAATAGGACACCCCGCAGCTTCTCTGTAGTGGCTCTGTCACAGTCAAAAAAAGAAAAGGTTTTTGTGCGTTTCTTCAAAATTCTGCTTTCTTCAACATCAAAAATTGTGTAGGAATATTTTCAGTGAAAGGGAATAACTAGTACTTTTCTGCATAGTTTTTCTGCTGCTTACTTTTGATTTAAGTATAGGTACTGCTAATGAATCTGTTTTCTTAGTGAGTAAATTTGCATAATTTTATACATATATTATTTTAGAGAATTTTTTGAAATTGTTGTGATCATATTTTGCTTTCTATGGCTTCTCCTTAACCTAATTTTTTGATGTTATAGATACGTTCTCCTACTTTAAAAGCAAAAATAACAATTGACATTCCTTGAGCAAAATATACTGCTGTGAATTTGCAAACAAGAAATCTGAGCCAAAACTTGACATTGTGGGTTACATTGCCAGAAATGTTGGTCAAGTTTGCCCTTAGATGTCTACAACTAGCTGGCATAGGTTGCCATCTTAACAAGTAATCTAAACGTCCCATTTGGTTCTACATTATTAACTTTTTTTTTTTTCTATATCCTGCTGACCAGTAAATTAGAGCCACACTGATTAAGTTCGACCCTTGTCTCTAAAACATTTTTGTTAATTGGACACCAAGAGGAAGAATCTTCTTTAAAAAGAAAATGCATATTGGTAAATCAAAGTAGCTCATGGTATAAATTAAGAGTGACTTCAAAATATCTGAATACGCGCAGTTTTAGTTTAATATGCAAACAACCATTTTTGCTACCTATCCTGAATCAAGCCTTGAGCCTAAATCAAAGGAAACCAATACCATTGATAATAAGAAGATAAAAACAAAATATTTTGGAGTGTTTTCCAACTTAAAGTATGAAGACATATTCAGTTCTTGGAACTTAGTATTAAACCTTTTTAACGCCATTTCATAAGAATTCTGATATATACTTGATGATTGCCAAGGGGATGAGAGGAAACCACAGAGACGGTTGATCTAATCTTAGCTCACTTTCCAATAATAGAAGGGGTTGTTTACAGATGAATAGTATCACATCATTATCAATTTCTACATGAAAAGGGCAGAGCTTTCTAGAAAAACCAACCTTCTAAGGCATTAGGAATTTAGCTGAAACCAGCAGAATTGAAAACTCTGGCAATAAAACATGGACTCGACCATATCCCTTCTGGCAATTTCCTTCTCAGAGAGGGGAGTGGGAATAAAATGTTGCCTTCCCCACTTCTCACCACCACCACCATCATGATGCTTCTACTGGCTTTTGCCGGTTTGTAGAGGGAAAGGTGGGTTGGTTTTAGTGCTCCGAAGAACAAAAACAAACAAACAAAAACCCCTGCTACAGCATTTCAGGTGCAGTATGATATTTCCTAATCTTTCCTATTTCTTAACAAAAGATTTTAAAGTACTTCTCTAGTCATTGAAGTTTTTTTTTTTCTTTACATAAATATTGATACATTCTTTTTCTACTCAAAGTGCCAAAGGCTACAGTTTTTAATGACTTAACAAATTGTACCACATTGTTAAGGACATGTAATGACAGACACTAGAACTCAGACCTCTGCATGTATATTTGATAACATGTCTTTTGTAAAAAAAAAAATTACAAAAAAATTTGTTTACATTCCACTGGTACCTTAATTTAAAATAAATCAGACTAACAGGTGGTATCTCTTCTTAGTGTTCTATTTATCTTATTTGCTAATGGGAGCACTTCTTCCTTTGTTAGGCTGTGCTTTACTGATAAAACC
Source organism: Chlorocebus sabaeus (assembly GCF_047675955.1). Classification (NCBI taxonomy): domain Eukaryota; kingdom Metazoa; phylum Chordata; class Mammalia; order Primates; family Cercopithecidae; genus Chlorocebus; species Chlorocebus sabaeus. The sequence goes on along the minus strand of NC_132923.1, from coordinate 37,265,334 downwards.
AAGTATTGAATAAAGAGAGTTAATTATCTTTTTAAAGTAAATAAAATTATGAAAATATATATAGTATATATAAAGTATTGTGTTTAATAAAATGTTATGCAATGTTTTCCAAACTGATAAAGTTTGTAAAGTGCTATAAATGTATTTTGTTAAGTACAGATAAAAGCTATTGTGTGAGTATATTGTGCTAAAATCATAGAAATAAAGATTAGATTTCTTCATCAAAATTGGAATATTTTTGTTTTTACTTCAGAGTCTGAATAGATGATAGCTTGGCTTATAAGAAAATAACTGAGGAAATAAGAATAAATCAGAATTGATTAAATTCATAATCAATGAATTTAATACATAAACATAAACATAATACATAATCAATATTTAGGAATGGGTTACAACTAAGAAAGAAAAGTTTCTCAATCTATGACATGTTTTCTTATTGTTTAGAATTTTATTTTATGCTTATTGAAGGAGGTTTTTTATACTTTAAACATATTTTTGCATATCAATGTTACAGTGTATAAAAAAGAAAATATGAAGGACTTGAATAAGAACAGTTGATGTACTTATTTTCCCAAACAGTAGCACCCTTTATGCCATCGTGGCCATTGGTGCTGCAGCTTTTCTTAAAAGAATGCTTCACCATTAATTCCATGATATTCTTCCGAGCCATTAAGACTCATTATATGAATTTTACTGCTGATGATTTGTACATCTAACTAGAAGGTATTAGCACAAGTTTTTAGACCATAACCAGAACTTAGGATTTACTCAAATGGTCCTAAGGAGTTTGTTGAGTGATATGTGAAGTTACAAATGTCCAGTAATGCCACCAAGTTCATGTAGCTGTCCAATTGCAACCAAGCTCATACATACCAGGCAACAACATCACAATCGCTACCTGACCAACAGCCAATGTAAGATACTGTTGATTGTAGGAAACATCCTGGTTTTAGAGAAGTTAACATGTGAAAAAAAAAATGTGTATCTTATATAATGGGTGAAATACAGTTTCTCTAGGTCTTTAAATTAAACTTCTCTAAGTCTTGATTTTTTCATTTCTAAAATGGGGACATTCAGTCATATTTCCCTTTCTAAAGGATGTCCTAAAGTTCTCAGTTTCTATGGATTATCATTATGTATTTTATCCAATGAGCAAAAACTGGTAAGAAAATAGGAAATAACTTAATGATCTAAAATAAGTAACTATTTAGTATTGCCATCTTTGACTACAAGGTTAATAGAAGCAAGCCAACTGAGGTTGCTGAAAGCCTACATCAACCATTTCACCACATAACATATCAAAACAGGTGGCCTGTATACGTATATCCCTGGTCCTAGTACCTTTCTCATGAGGCAACAGGTGAGTAGATTCTTGGTTATTATATACTTAGGAAGCTATCATTAAGGGCCCTGTTATTTCTGTCTTTTATAGGTCAAGTCTTTATGTCTATGGGTAATTTCATATTACAGGTCAAAGGGAATATGAACATGTATGCATGATTCAGAGAGTAATTTAATTAAAATAATATGAATAAAAAATAAAAATGAATTAAGATGATTTAATCTAAATTTAATCTAAACAAAAACAACAACCATGACTTGGAAAATTGGCAAAGGCCTTTTTGTGACCGGATATTTCATTTCCTCTGCTTAAATATGTTTCTGACTTTATTCTGTAAAAAGATTCTAAGATGCTCTAGGATCAGATGTTCCCATTTGAAGAAAGCATATATTTCAGTAACAGTATATAGATCGCAAGTAAGATCTATTTATAGAAGATCCCCATTGACGATGCTTTCAAGTTGAAAGAATATTTAGATGAGCCATTTGATATAGAAGTGACTTTTATTTCACTGTCCAAACAATTGTTAGCCAAAGAAAGTTCCTAATTTTGTGTATTTGTGCACCACAGTTAATGACAACAAAAACTATAACTCTGCCACCAATTCTACTTAAGAAACTTGAATGCCCTTTTCATCTCCTTTACTCCCCTACCTTAAGATTCTGTCATTGCCTATAAGAAAAATGTATCTAAATTCTAAAGTTACATTTTTAAAATGGTACAACTGACCATTAGATGAATGAGTTTAAAGAAGAGAAAATATGAAAATTGCATTTGTATAAAATCTCATTTTCTATTTATCACCTTTTATTCCTGGCTACTTCCTTATAAGAGTGAAAGAAAGGAAGTCAAGGATAAGCCTCTTTGTCGTTAAAAAGATGATATAAGGCCAGGCATGGTGGCTTACACCTGTAATCCCAGCACTTTGGGAGGTCAAGGCAGGCGGATCACCAGAGGTCAGGAGTTGAAGACCAGCCTGGCCAATGTGGTGAAACCCCATCTCTACTAAAAATGCAAAAATTAGCTGGGCATGGTGCCAGGCACCTGTAATCCCAGCTACTCAGGAGGCTGAGGTAGAAGAATCCCTTGAACCTGGGAGGCAGAGGTTGTAGTGAGCAGAAATCATGCCACTGCACTGCAGCTTGGGCGACAGAATGTGACTCTGTCTCAAAAAAACAAACAAAAAAAAAAAAAAAGAAGAAGAAGAAGAAGAAGAAAAGAAAAAAAAGATGATATAGCAGTGACATCCATCATTTATAATCCACTCGATTGACCCCAACTAGATCCAGTTTAACTTTTCCTTTCATGAATCGTGCTTTTAAGGTCAAATCTAGAATATAAAAATAATTCTCAAAACTCAACAGTAGAAAAAAAACAGAGTAAATAAAAAACAGTAAAAAAGTAAAATAAAAATGGACAAAAACATGTACAGAAGTTTCACCAAAAAAGCATGTACAGATGGCAAATAAACACATGAATAGGTATTCTGCATCATTAGCCATTTGGAAAATGCCAATCACAAGCACAATGAAATATCACTAGTCATCTATGAGAATGATTAACATTAAAAACAGTAATGATATCAAATACTGGTAATAATGTGGAAAAACTGAATCACTCATATACTGCTGGTGGGGATGTAAAAGGTACAACCACTCTGAAAAACAGATTTATAATATTTTAAAAACTAAGCATACACTTAACCATACAACCCAGCAATTGTACTCTTGGGCATTTATCTGACAGAAATGAAAACTTACCTGCCCACAACAAAAATGATATATATATATTCATAGTTTCTTTATTACTAATAGCCAAAAACTAGGAATAACTCAGGTGTCCTTCAATGGGTGAATGATTAAACAAACTATTATATAGTCATATCATGGAATATTATTCAGCAATAAAAAGAAATGAACTATTGATAACCCCACCAACTTGACTGAATCTCCAGGGAATTATATGGAATGAAAAATCAACACCAAATAGTTATGCAATGTGTGAATTATCTCATGCAATAACAGTATAGATACAAGCAATCTGTATTTGAAGAGGTGAATTTTCATCTTTAATACACGGTTTTCAAGGTTGTTCTAATTGCCATAATTTCCAAGCATAAGTAGGATAGGAGTAGGAGGGAGGAAGTCAAGGATAAGTAGTTTTACCTTTAAGAAGATGCCATAACTGGTATCGATTATTTATGATCTACCCAACTGGCCCAAACTATTAGATTGGTGCAAAAGTAATTATTAGGTTGGTCCCATTGAAAGTAATGGCAACAACCGCGATTGCTTTTTCACCAACCTAATAGATCACCTTTCTGCAAGAGAGGCTGAAGAGTGTACTCTCTAGCTGGGAGGCCCTGGGCCCAGCTAAAATTGTGCATGTCTCTTTTCTAAGTAGGTAGAAGAGGATGAGAATAATTCCTGGGGACTAATGATCAGTCTCTGTCATACCAGCTTCAAAACACTTCACAATCTAACCTACAAATTCATATAGTCTACTACTTCTCCAGGAAAACCTGTTTGATAGATAGATATGTAGATAGATGGTAGATAGATAGATAGATAGATACAGAGTTTATTTTTAGCTCCCTTTCTAAAAAGTCTTCACTCCTCCTTTTAAAAATCCCCTTTGATTTTCTTGTAAATTTGTTTGAGTTCTTTGTAGGTTCTGGATATTAGCCCTTTGTCAGGTGCTGACGAGTTGATGGGTGCAGCACAGCAACATGGCACAAGTATACATATGTAACAAACCTGCACGTTATGCACATGTACCCTAGAACTTAAAGTATAATAATAATAAAAAAAAAAAGAGAAGAGATTAGGGCACAGACACAGAGAGAAGACCATGTGAAGACACAGGGAAGAGAAGGCGGCTGTCAGCAAGCCAAGGAGAGAAGCCTCCAAAGAAACTAAACCTGCCAACACCCTGATCTCAGACTTTCTAACCTCTAGAACCATGAGAAAATAAATTTCCATTGTTTAAGCCAAATAAATAAATAAATAAATAAATAAATAAATAAATAAATAAAAATCCCCTTTGGTCTTCAAGCTTAAATCTCAATCTTCGTCTATACAGTTTTAGAGCTGGAAGGAAACTGAAGGGATTTACGCAGTCATGCAACTGGTAGGTGTCAGGGAGGCACTGAGAACAGGGAACAGCTGTGTTCTGTTAACTTTTTCATTCCTCATGATTAGCACATCATCCCACCACACAGGTTGAACATTCATTAAACATTTTTAAATGAATGAATCAAATAATTCACCTTCTGACATCACTAGAGTCAGTACATTTTTTAAAAGGGCTAACTTCATCTCTCCTTTTTGAAACTATTTAAAGATCCTTGATCTGTATAGTCAATGCATTTACTTAATCATACAGTTTGTATGATTAATCAATCTGATAAATGAGACATTGAATATTTACTACACACTAAACTATAAGTTCTTTATAAGCAGCTCTAGCACAACAGATGTTTAACAGATATAGAATAATTGAATGAGTACAGTGTGCTCTATCTACTGTGAATAAAAAATAAATAAAATAAGTAAATGAGACTTATGTGGAAGAGAAAGGAATGGTTGTCCATTTGAGTGTGCCCTGAAGTTCCAGTTTCTCAAAAGTCCACTCTGAGACCCTGAAGCCAAACTTATGCTATTTATATTTTTATCTTTTTTCTTATTTGAAGCATGTTTAAAACGTGTTGACATAGTATAAGCCAGATTTCTTGGAACAAGCTGTTTTCTCACAATACATATGACCTAGCAACAGTTGTTTGTTCAGATGTTCCCACCTCCACAGTAATCTTTGTGAAGGCAAGTGCTAATAAAGTATACCCACTTATTCCAACATTTAAAAAACAAAAACAAAAAAACAGAAAACCCTCTATAGTCAAGCATGCAAGGTTTTTTTCTTAATTCAAAATCAAATAATAGACCAGGACCTACAGTGATTTCTTTGTACCTGGCATATCCACTGCTCTCTTCTTGCTACTCAGTGCGCCACTCGAATATCACAATATTTTTCAGAATTCTAGAGTAGTGAGAGTCTTTGAGGTCAGACTGACAAGTATTCAAATTTCAGCACCACCTACTGTGTGCCTCAGTTTTCTTACCAGTACAATTAGTATAATAATTTAGGGTTGTTATGGGGATTAAATGACTAAATATAGGTAGAATATTTAAAATATTATGTGACATTTAGTAAGCAGCACATAAATGTTCTTCCTTATTTTTATTATTTGGAAGTGTTCTGTGGCTTCTCTATCTCCAGTCCTCACTTCTCCCTAGAATTCTAGATTCAAATATGTAACTCCCTACTTCATTGATATCTTCACTTAAATATCTATAACTACCTCATATTTAACATTTTCAAAATACACTTCCTGATATCTACTCCCAAACTTGTTTCTTTCTGTTAGTAATGTCTAACTATCCACCCTCCCACCACAGCTGCTAAAGAAAAATTCTAAACTCTCTCCTTAATCCATTCTTTTCTCTCACCATTCACTCTCAAGCTAAGTCTTATCAGCACTTCCTCCAAAATATAACCCAACTGTGATCGTTTTTTCCTAGCCACCAAACAATAGGATCTACTTAGGGTATTTGGGTACGAGAATAGCACTCACAGATATTTGGCATTTAGGCAAAAAGGTTGGCAAAAATGTTCTCTTCTTCCGGATTTTTTTCCAAAAAAATCATGGAGAAATATTTGCTGTGATTTATGAAACAGTGAGTGGTTAAAGAGGGGGAGGAGTGATCAAATGTCAAAAAAAAAAAAAAGAAGAACCCAAACCATCCCCCCGAAAAAAAACTGTAAGGAAACTTCATATTTTAGCATGTTATTGACATGTTTTAAATGCTTTTAGAATAGAAAGTGGCATTAGAGTTCCTACAGTGGGTAGTTATTCTGGGGAAACAAATGGAATCATCAGAGAAATGCAAATTAAAACCACAATTAGCTATCACCTCACATCTATTAGAATGGCTATTATCAAAAAGTGAAAAGATCACAAATGTTGGCAAGAAAAGGAAACCATTGCACACTGCGTGAATGTAAAGTAGTATACCCGTTATGGAAAACAATATAGAAGTTCCTCAGACAACTAAAACTAGAATTACCATAGAATCCAGCAATCCCACATATGGATATACATCCAAAGAAATTGAAATTTGTATGTTGAAAAAATATCTACGTTCCCATGTTCATTGTGGTGTTATTCACAATAGTCAAGATATGAAAGCAACTTAAGTGCCTGCCCGTGGATCAATGGATAAAGAAAATGTAGCATATACACGTGATGGCATACTGTACAGCTTTTTTAAAAAAGCAGGAAATTCTGTCATTTAGAACACCCTGGATGAACATAGAGTACATTAAGTTAAGTGAAATCAGGCAAGCACAAAAAGACACATTCTTTATCTTCTCACTTATATGTGGAACCCAAAGAAGTCAAACTCACAGAAGCAGAGATGGATACCGGAAGTGGGGGTAAGAGGGTGGAAAAATGAGATATGTGAGGCAAAGGATAGAAAACTTCAGTTAGACAAGAGAAATAAGTGTTAGTGATCTATTGCACACCATGGTGACCATAGTTAATTATAATATATTTTATATCTCAAAATTGCTTAAAAGAGTAGATTTTAAGTGTTCTCACCACAAAAAAAATTGTAAGGTGAGATAATGTTATATTCACTTTAATTATTCTACAATGTCTACATATATCAAATATCACATTGTACTCCATAAATATATACAATTGTTTTTGTCAATTAAAAGTAAATAAAAACTAAAATATTTACAGAGTATCTCCTACGCGCTAAATACTGTTCTCTGTTTTTGAGGTGTAGCATGGGAAAAAAAGTTTCTTATTTCATACTGCTTAGGAAGTGTTGGAAAGTATGCTTTAACAAATGAGAGAGTAAATGAGAAAGAAGGTATAGGATCCAAAACACAATTCTAACACACACAAATACTGAAGGGCAGTCTCAGGAGCCTAGTTGTAACCAGGTGCGGAAATCAACTAGTCCAAATTGGAGAAGGAGGCTGGAGGGTGGATGGTGAGATGTCATTAGAAACAGAATTCAGCTGAGTGCATCTGAAATGTTTGAGCATCTGGAAGAAATATTGTTAGAAATTTGACAGATCTCAGAGCATTTTGCAAAAAATTACCAATTAGACCTTTAAAGAAAAACTAAGAAAATAAAAAAGGCAACTATTAAAACTTTTGGACCCAAAAAAAATTAAAAAGTAGATTTGTACATGCTTGACTCCACAGCAAATAAAATTTACATAATAATATACATACATGAGCACCAACCATTACCTCAATATAAATTTTTGCAACAGGAAGGTCGTTGGTGACTGTGATGAGGAAAGTGCTAGGGGACTGGCAGGAGGGAAGAGCCTGATTGGGGTGGGTTCAGGAACAAATAGGAGAGGAACTGGAGACACCAAATGTAGGCAATGCTTTCAAAAAGTTTCAGCAAACATTTATCTCAGCATCATTAAAGATTTTTATTTTTGTGCAAGTTGGAATTAATACTTCCAAAAATGCTGAAACTATACATTATATGAAAAAACATATGTAAATTTATGTTTACATGTTATTTAAAAGTTGATCCAGTCTGGGCACAGTAGCTCACGCCTGTAATCTCACTACTTTGGGAGGTCGAGGAAGGAGGATCACTTGAAGCTCGGAGTTAAAGACCAGCCTGGTTAACATAGTGAGCCCCCGTCTCTACTAAAAATTAAAAAAAATAAAAGTACCTACCTGTAGTCTCAGCTGCTCAGGAGGCTGAGGTGAGAGGATCACTGGAGCCCAGGAGGTAGCGGTTATAGTGAGCTGAGATTGTGCCACTGCACTTCAGCATGGGAGACAGAGAAAGATCCTGTCTCAGAAAAAAAAAAAAAAAAGATTAATCCAGTTAAGAACTTTCACTACACACCCCTCTTCCATCATCAAATTTTGAATATCTCCATTTTAAGACTTCAACTGAAGGATATATACCAACTAAGTGAAAGGAAAGGTCTTAATCTACACTTATCTGTAAATAGAAATTGTTTATGCAGTCAGCTTTCCTTGTCCAGGCCAAATGTTCTAGTCAAGTTTCTCCACCTTGCTGAGTCTAAATGCTAAATAGCGGCTATGACAGAGAAGGAGGTGCTTCACTAGCTAAGCAAATCACTTTCTGCTAAGCAAATCAAAATGGTAAAGCATTACAGATGACAGGCTATTTTCTCACTTCAAATTGATGTTGAGTGCATATAACCATGCACAGTCTTGGGGATTCTTTCATTATTAAGATTAATCATGACATCAGCATTTTTAAAAGCTGTTTTTCTTTAAATAGCCATGAAAGTTAGCCTCAGTGATAGGACTAGCCTCTATTCCGGAGACTTCTAATGAACACCTAGCAATCAGCAGGCAATCATGTTACTCCCTGAACTACTGAGAAAGTAACTGCACAATATGACATGTTAAGAGCCCTCACCCATGTATCAGGGGCAGGTGGAATGTCATTCTGCTGAGATAAACCCAGAAGCAAGCAAAAGTGATATTCCCACAATTCCCCCGGCCCTCTGGATCTCTTCTCCCTTTACTTCCCTCAATAAAACACTTTTACCTGAAGTCTTGACCTGTTTTCTTTTGTGATCTTTTAGGTAATGTTGTCCCCTTTCAGTCTAAGCCCCTAGTGGAGTTAAAGGCATGCCCCCAAATTCGTGTAGCTGGGTGTGATCCTGATTTCCACAAACTCCATTACTCAGGTCCTGGATGCTGCAGCTGTTGAAATGAGCCAATATTTTTCTGATACCCCCATCATGTCTGCTCTATTTTTGAACTTTCTACCTCTTTCTACAGCCTATTTCCCCAATTAAATAACCCAATACCTGGGTTCTAGCTCTTGGATTAAAGCTGAATGAAATCTCCAGGAATTCCTTGTGGCATTAGTCTTGTCAATCCTATCCTCTAGATAGGATAAGATCCTTCAACATTATCTTCTAGAAGCTACCAACTTGACTGTGCTTTCCATACTTTCTATTCTAGCTTCACAGTCTTTCCTCCCCACTGAAGGAAGTCCAGTATTGCTGCTAGCATGCTGCACAAATGAATCATATATTCTAATCCTGCCAGAAGAAAATACAATAATTGCAGTAATTCTGGAGTTCAGATCTGATAAACAGTAGCAACTTTCAAAACAAGTGAAACGGCATCTCAATTCCATCAGATCTGGTGATCTTTGGAATTTATTTTTAAAATGCCAGAACCTAGCTTAAGGTTTGCTATTTTGTTGTTGTTGTTGTTCTTTCAAAAGTAGTGATTAAGAGAGAACATCCACCATGTTTTCATTTCAGTTCTGTCACTTTCCACTTTGTACTAAGTCTTTCAATTTCCTTGTTTGTAAAGACAGACCCAAACTACCATGTGCCCAGATAATTGCTGGGAATAAAGGGAAGTGTTAGGAAAGGGCCCTCAATCTCATAGAGAATAGCAAAGAGTAGCAAGACTCCAAAAGAGAAGACTAAGCAAACAAATTGGCTTGTGACAATTGCACACATCCCAAGAGTTGAAAAGACACACTGGATCAGAGAACAATTTATTACTCACATCACAGCAAACATCAGGAGCATCAAACAGTAGCACAAATTTCCCCAAGTCCTGTGAGGTGAAACAGGGGGTCCAGATGGTGATTACGGCTGGGGAACCCAAGACTAAGAGTTCAGCACAATTTGTAGCAAGAAGTAAACAAGCCATTTTCCCTCCAGCAGGGAGCGAGCAGGACCTAGGTATTCATGTTCTAGTCACCTCAAACTGCTTGAGACCCTACATGAAAAATTAAGTAAATGGTTCTTGATCAGAGGACACTTAGGTCTTGCAGTTAAACATATTCAACAAAGACACACATAGGCTATGGGGGAACCACAACAGACTGTCTTGTTAACAGTAAGCTTAATGAGTCTTTGATATGGCTATTTTAAACAGCACCCTGGAATAGTTGTGATACTTTCACTATGTAATAAATAAGCAAAGTGATCTTTCAGGAAATTAGTCTTTTCTAACTCTATACATTTAAAATTAATTGGATTTGTCATTTGTGGGAGATACTGTATACATGTTTGTAGCTATATTTTAAAATCAGATGATAACTCCAGATTAGAGGCAATCTTGTAGAGTGAATAAGGGCTTGAGATATAGTCACCAGATTTGGATTCAAGTCCCAGGTCTGCCACTTCCCTGCAGTGTAAATCTTAGGCAATTATCCTTTGATCTCTCTGAACTACCATTTCTGCCTCTGCAAAATAAAATTTTAAAAATATCAGTCCAAAAACACGAGCTCACAAAGATTTTTGAGACTTGGATTGATGGTACATCTACAATTTCTTTTAAAATTATAAAAGATTAGTAAATACCGTAAGTATCAACTAGCAAATAAATTTAGGATTTGCTTAAAATTCATAATTTAACTTCCTCATTATACATAGCTGAAGGTGTAATAAATGAGATGTGATATATTCAAGTAAAATCATTTCAGTGAATGGTGCAAGTATATCTGTAGATTGGCAATGTTCAATTATTTCCACCTGTGATTCAGCAGGCCGCCACCAGGAGATGGTAGCACTATTTGTGTTCTATTATTAGAATGCAATGTTTAGCTCCAGTACTTCAGCATAGCAACTTAAATTATAAGGAATAAGTTACTTAATATTTATTAAAATCAATAGATTGCTCAAATATTAAATATATGCATTTATATGATAACATAAAGAAAATATCATGTAGAGGAGGATTTTAAGAAATGTAAAACCCAAACATAAAGCAGCTTAGTTTATTTAAACTAATTTTAGTCACCAGATAAATCAACACTTAGGGGAAAAGGTAGTGTAGACTCTATTTTCTGCACCTGGGAGGAGGTGCTTTCCCAGTCCTTTGTAGCTGCTGCTGCCACCTAGATATGAAACTAGAGTGGGTCCCTTCCTCTCCTTCCTTTAAAGCAATGGGGCTCAGGGCGCACAAAGGGCTCCAACATAGTTGTTTGAAGAGTATTGCAAGTGTTGTTATGTCTGTTGCTTTTGCTGTTGCAAGCTTGCTCAGTGCTGTGACAAGACAGAAACCAGATATTATCTGCTTTGTGCTCGTGCAGAACTCTAGTACCAGCTCAGCATGTACCTGCAGTAAGTAGTAGGGTACTTGAGTCCTCAGAGTAATCTCACAAAAATCTTATTATTTTTCCCACCTTACAGATCAGCAAACTGATGAGCTGAAAGATTGAGAACCGAGATTTTAATCCATTTTATGAGATTTTAATCAATTTCTATCTTTGTTAATCAATGGGCACCAGGAGCATGGCTGGAATGTATGCATTCATCCTGGCCCAGAACTGCAACGTACCCAAGAAATCACCATTGTATCTCAGTTCTGTTAATGTTGCTTCAGTCCACTTCCACACATGCCTTGACAGTTCTTACAGCATAATCACTGAACTGTTTCATTACCAAGTCACAGAGAATTCTTTCAGCTTTGTGGTCTGGGTTGCTAGAAATATATAAATACATGCCATGGGGGTTTGTGCATGTGTGTGCATAACCTTTAAGGGAAAATATACACCTGTAAGTGTGTTAGTTGAAGCTCCTAAGTAGTGGCTGTATGAATATTTTATGTTTCCTCCTGGCCATTGCTTCTGTAACCTGTTTCTAAAGTGATAAAAAGAGAGAGAGAGAGAATGCAAGAGAGGCCGGTTTCCATAGGAACACACGTAACAACGGAAAAACCTGTTAGTCTAGAAGACTACCTCCAGGTAAGCTGAACTCACACCACCAGTATTATGAGCAACGCATGTACCCAATTTAATTGCATTTCAAAACGTCCTCTCTAAAAACCTTCCATGGGTAGTATTCACAAATTTTTTCAAATTATAGAAACAGGATCTATCTGACCTCTAAAAATAAAAATATTTTAAATGAGAAAATGAATTACAATTTTTTATTTGTATTGGTACTATTTGAGTATAAGAAAAAAGGCCAGCATACAACATAAAAACTCTAGGAGAAAATTAAGGCAATGCAAAGTCATTAGTTTTTCTTAATTATTGGCTTTGTAGTACATCTAACTGCCAAACATGTTAGCTACTTGAGAGAGAGCCTGACGAGTCAAAAAATAATAAGCAATAAGTAACATAGAACATTTATAAATTTACAAGATGAACTGCTATGAAAGAATTTGATTTAGAAAAAAGTTGGTAACTTACAAATAACTTCCTATAAACAACATAAGAAAGCAAGATTAATCTGTACTATATTTTAAGAACCCAGAGAAAAAAATTCCATTTTAGAAAAATACGTAGTTCTCCAGAACATTTGCATACAGCTTTCAAAGAGGAGTTTAGGTATTACCATTTTAACAGCAGAAAAGTTCTTGAAACTTTAGTATTACCTTCGAATTCTTTCCTTTTTCTCTTCATGTCCAACTTCTGATAAAACTCTGCATCTTGTCAATTCTCTTCCTTCCCCGTGACTTCATAGCACTCTTTTCCCCAAATGCTCTAGGTCCCCACACTGTAGGCTTGCGATGCTCAGAAGCAGACCCACCTTGGCTTTTTTGCATTTCCTTACCCACACTCCAAGCCTTAGTGGAGGGAGAGGGTTCTCATATATTTGTTAGACAGGCCTGATTAATTTTTTTTTTTACAATATCATGTGAATGACTGATGGGGAGGTCAATGTGTTACACTTCCCAGGGTGATCTACATTTAAAAGAGATATTTAAATTAAAAAATTAATTTGCTGGTGTGAATCCTTTGGAAATTGGGGAAATTTTTAACAAGTGAATAAATGAATACTCAAAGGAAGAATTAATTTATGATGTTAGAATTTCAGCAGCAACTCAACTATAAACCTCAATAATCTCCTACTTTCTATAATTTGGGCCACTATCCCCTTTACATATAGTCCTCAACTCTGCAACAAGATTTTGGAAACTTAGAAGCAATCTGATTTGTTCTTTATCACCTCTTCCCACAATGCTGAATTTATAGCACTGGGTACCTTTAAAAATAGAGATAAAGGTAGGGCTTAAAATCAGAAGATGTTTAAGAATCAGCAAGAGCTACCACATGACCTTCTCACTGTTCCTTTCCCACTTCTGCGGAAGACTTCAGCTTTGTCCTTGAGACTATAAGACAGAGGTTTATTTGAGAGGGTAAGAGGTCCATCCCTGGGAAGCACTCATCACAGATAGGAACAGAAATCCTTATTAAAATCTCAAAGTTACTCACCTAGGAGAATTTGACTAGCACAAGAGAAAAGTGCTAAAGGGATTGACATCAACCCAGCCAGATTAACCAGATGGGGTATCAGTGAATCAAGAAAACATAATAGTCCCAGGCATGCATGCACCCATTAATAGAACTTTAAAGTATATAAAGCAAAAGTTAACAAATCCACATTCAAAGGTGGATATTTTAACACCCTTCTCTTTGTAATGGATAGGTAGAAAAATATCAGTAAGCACACAGAAGTTTTGAATAACATTGCCAAAACTTGACCTAATTAATGACAGCCTGGATAAAGAATGGATAAAGAAAATGTGCTACAGATACACCATGGAATACTACACAGCCATAAAAAGAAAATGAGATCATGTCCTTTGCTGGGACATGAATGGAGCTGGAAGCCATTATCCTCAGTAAACTTATGAAGGAACAAAAACCAAAACACTGCATGTTCTCACTTATAAGTGGGAGGTGAACATGATAACACTTGGACACAGGGAGGGGAACAACACACAATGGGGCCTGTCAGAGGGTGGGATGTGGGGAGGGAGAACATTAGAAAAAATAGCTAATGCATGTTGGGCTTAATACCTAGGTGATGCGTTGCTAGGTGCAGCAAGCCACCAGGACACACATTTACCTATGCAACAAAACCTGCATATCCTGCACATGTACCCAGGAACTTAAAATTAAAATATATATATATATATATTTAACCGGGTCCAGTGGCTGACGCCTGTAATCCCAGCCCTTTGGGAGGCCGAGGCGGCTGGATCACCTGAGATCAGGAGTGAAAGAATAAAACTCTTTTAGAGATGGGGTACCCACCCCATCTCTACTAAAAATACAAAAAGCATCTGGGCCAGGTGTGGTGGCACGTACCTGTAATCCCAGCTACTCAGGAGGCTGAGGCATGAGGATTGCTTGAACCCAGGAGGCAGAGGTTGCAGGGAGTTGAGATCACACCACTGCACTCCAACTCGGGCAACAAGAGCGAAACTCCATCTCAAAAAAAAAAGTAATGTTTAGCCCCAATAGCTCACTACAACCTCTGCCTCCCTGGTTCAAGCCATTCTCCTGCCTCAGCCTCCAGAGTAGCTGGGATTACAGGTGCCACCACTACACCCAGCTATTTTTTTTTTTTTTTGTATTTTTAGTAGAAATGGGGTTTCATCATGTTGGTCAGGCTGGTTTCAAACTCTTGACTTCGTGATCCACCCACGTCAGCCTCCCAAAGTGCTGGGAGCCACCACACCTGGCCTTATTTATTTATTTATTTATTTATACATCCATACATACATACAACTGCAGAATATGTATTCTTTTTATGTGCACAATGAAATACTAAGATGGACCATCTGCTGGGCCATAAAACAAGTCTTGTTAACTTTAACAGGATTGAATTCACATGTTTTCATACCATAACTGGATTTTTTAAAAAATTCAATAAGATATCTGGAACATCCCCAAATATTTGGAAATTAATCAGCTTCCTTCTAAATAACTTTGGAATGAAAAGGAAATCACTAAAGAATTAGAAAATATTTCTTATTAAATGATAATGAAGATACATACAACATACCAAAACTAGCAGGATGCAGCTAAAGAAATACTATTGCTATACTTAGAAGGAAATTTATAGTTTTAAGTGTCCATATTTACAAAGAAAAATGCAAAGCCAATGATCTAAAGCAAGACACTGTGCTAGACACTAGAAATACAGTTGTAACTAAAACAAAATCCCTGTCTTAGTGAATAGAGTGTGGTGCAATGGTTGTCATGTGTTGGCATGAATAATCATCACCAGGAGTATTTATTAAAATGCATAATTATTAAAGTGTAGACCAGATTACAATTTTCCCTTAGGAAGCAATCACTGTTTTGGAGATACTCTTCACAATGAAAAGATCCATGTGACTAATAAACATATGAAGAAGTTCTCAATTTCATTACATATCAAGAAAGTGCTAATTAGAAACCACAATGAGAATTCACTACACACTCACAAGAATAACTAATGAAAAGAACAAAAAATGCTAACTGTTGCAAACATGTGAAACAACTACAACTCTCATCCTGTCGATGGGAGTTTAAATTGGTATATAACCACTTTGGAGATCTGTTTGACAGTATCTGCTAAAGCCAAATATGTGCATTCCTCATGACTCAGCAACTCACTTCCTTAGTATCTACTCTATAGAAGTACTTACATATTGATCAAAAATGGTCAGAGCAACAACAATGTTGAGAGCAGTGCTGTTTGTAAGAGCCAAAATGAAAACTACATTAACGTCTGTCAACAGAACAGATAAATGAATTGAAACATTCATACAATTAAACGCTATACAATAAATACAGGGAGGAAACTACAAATAAATGCAAAAGGTAGAGAAATACCATAAAGATAATGAGTAAGAGAAGCAGCATCCATAAAAGAGTATATAGAAAATATTTCTATTCAGACAAATTTCAAAAATAGGCAAAGCTATTCCATGATGGTAGAAGTTGGAATAATGTTTAACCTTAGGAAGTGTGAGAAGTGACTGGTAAGGAACCTGAGGGTAACTTTGGGATGTTGACAATGTCCCATTCCTTGACTTGGGTGCTATTTACATGAGAGATGATATGGTTTGACTGTGTCCACACTCAAATCTCATCTTGAATTGTAGTTCCCATAATCCCCACATGCCCTGGGAGGGACCCAGTGGGAGGTAATTGAATCCTGCAACAGTTTCCCCCAGGCTGTTCTCGTGATAGTGAGTGAGTTCTCATAAGATCTGATGGTTTTATAAGCGTCTGGCATTTGCCCTGCTTGCACTCATTCTCTCTCCTGCTGCCCTGTGAAGAGGTACCTTCTGCCATGATTGTAAGTCTCCTGAGGTCCCCCCGAGCCATGCAGAACTGTGAATCAACTAAACCTCTTTCCTTTATAAATTACTCAGTCTTGGTTATTTCTTCATAGGAGCATGAGAATGGACTACTGCAAGTGGGTTCACTTGGTGAAAATTTACTGTGCTGTACACATAGAAATTGTCATATATAATATTAAAATTTTAAATAAAGGCAGAAGAAATATTCCCCCTTAATTTTATTTGACTCATAAAAGTCATCAGCAAAGTATTTCATTGTCAGGATTTCTTATTCCTAAAATAGCCAACTACTGTTCTTTATCTCATTACATTTAGCTAAAATCACTTGTACTGCTTTGTTAGTTCTCATACTTAGTATGTACAATTTGGGTGTTTGGATAAATGAAAGGCCATTAACACTCTCAAAATCAAATAATAAGGTCAATTTTTCATAATTTCATGAAGAGAATTATTTTTGAGGTTAGTGATTTACTATGTAATCCCCCTGCAGTTGTGTAGACCTCTTTGAGTCAGGGTAGTGTAGTCTATAGCTCCCTAACTGTAATGAAAGCTACCTGAGCTATTTCCCTTTGGGAATGAAATGCATTGCTTTCTGCAACTGAGCAAGCCTATAGTGAGTCATAATCTTCACTTTTGGAGCTATCTGATATAATTAATATGAATTTTTAAAACTAATCATTTTCCTTTTCATTTAGTAGACATATGGGAAAGCAATCCATGTTTTTTGCCAGCCAAATTTCGAGAAGCTTTTAATTTAGCAAGAGAATATTCATAGAAACATGAATTATCTTATGCTCCCTAGTATACTATAAACTTCCTTTGTTGTTCGAGTAAAAAAAAATTCAGTTACTCATATTGGTTTATGTAAGGTTAAATTATAAGGTGCCTTTGACTTTAGGGTATAACTCATATTAATTTACTAAATAAAGGATATTGACCCTAACATTCTTCATGCAATTCCATTTTAGAGCAGTGAATACCTACAAATGAGAAAAATCCATTCATAAAATCATTTATCAACAGAACACTTGCTTTCTTTTGTTCTGCCTTTAAAAAAATTAAAGCATGTTTTAAAAGTGAAAACTAAATCCCATTCCCACCAGAATTAGCTATAATTCCTTCTGCAGTCTTACCAGAGAGTCACAATCATTAACTTGGGAATGAATACATTACCGCACCAAACATGCCAACTAAAAATATCTAGACAATTATTTGTCAAAGGATTTTATCACTTTGATGGTCATCCATTAACATTCTTGACCTGTTCCTCAATTTCACCCACTGAATTCAACTCCCATGTTTGTGTGGTGGTAGCTGTAGAAGGGGTAGATATGGGACAAGATAGCCAAATCAAAATGATCTGGGCATTGCATCTGAGGTAGGTCTAATACTGGGGGTATATAGAAAGAGTGACAATTGCTTGCCTTAACACATAGTGTTAAGCGTACTTAACACTCTCAAAGTGTATTGGAGTTTTATATTTATCCAGTTTTCTTAAAATAACCAATTTCGTGACAGCATCTTAAAATGAGAGCATGCCTAGCTTCATTACAGTTGCACAAATTTACATTAGTGGATATAATTGTAAACTGTTTTTCCTTCTGTTATTATCCCTTGAAAAAGATTCTATTTTGCATTTTTTTAATAATTATGAGGCATTGTGTGTTTTATTGGTTTCTATTCATAATACATCTTTACTTACACTTTTATGGTTTCTGAATTGATTGCTGTTTTGGTTTCTATGGTAACTCTGCCAGTTGCCTACCTATAAATAGATATTTTATAATAACAGGCTTATCAGAGTTCAATTTTTGAGAACCCTTCTGCAATAAGAAGGAAAATTGCTAGAAAAATAACATATGAATCAAGGTTTATGGAAACAGATCTCTTGTACCTGTCATAGTGTAAAAATAGAAGAGTCAAATTGAAAATTCATGTAGATGCATGCTGGCAAGCATATGGTGAAAAGAAAGGAATACTCAACCATTTAGAAAGAAAAATGTAAAATTGGGATATACTTTTACATTTGGCCTCCATTTAAAAATTCATGCTATCTTTTAAAATAACATTTATTAACTACACACAAACTACAGTCTGCATTTCTTTCACCACCTTCTTGTATTACTCTTCAATGTGACTTTATAGAAACTCTTATGTATGGGTATTATCCCTTGGTTTATATAGAAAGTATATATCATCTTCCAATTTGTTCTTTATCTTTTAACTTTCATTGTATTGTGGTTTTATTTGCTATACTGACATTTTAGTTTATGTAGTCAAATATGGCAGGTTTTCCACTGTGGCTTCTGAATCTGTGCTTCACTTAGGAAGACGTTTCTACTGCAGGATTACAAACATTCCTCTATATTTCTTTTTCATTCTTGAATAGTCTTAAAGTATATTATGTTTTCACTCCTGCACAATTGAAAATCTGCACGTAACTTTTGACTCCCCCAAAATTTAAATACTAACAGCCCACTGTTGACCAGAAGCCTTACCCACAAGATAAACAGTTGATTAACACATACTTTGTAAGTTATATGTATTATATACTGTATTCTTACAATAAAGTGAGCTAGAGAAAAGAAAATGCTATTAAGAAAATCATAAGGGAGAGAAAATATACTTACTATTTATTAAGTGGAAGTAGATTGACATAAAGATCTTCATTCTTGTCATCTTCATGTTGAGCAGGCTGAGGAAGAAGAAGGGTTGGTCTTGCTGACTCAGGGGTGGCAGAGGTGGAAGAAAAATCCACATAAAAGTAAATCCATGCAGTTCAAGGATCAACTGAATAATAGGAAGTATCAAATGTGTGCTAGTAACCTGTTCATTTACTCTTTTTTATGAACATTGGAACCAGCTAGAAGTTCCACAAAACTCCCAGCACTGTTTGCATCTAATTTATTATTTAGTGCACAATTTACATCTATATAATGTTTAGTCTTCCATGCAGAAATATGGGATGTGTCTCCACTTGGGCTGTTCAATTTTATGTTTGACAGTAAAATTGTAATATTTTATTTTATTTTTTTTTATTTTTTTTTTTATTTTTTAGACGGAGTCTTGCTCTGTCACCCGGGCTGGAGTGCAGTAGCTGGATCTCAGCTCACTGTAAGCTCCGCCTCCCGGGTTTATGCCATTCTCCTGCCTCAGCCTCCCGTGTAGCTAGGACTACAGGTGCCCGCCACCTCGCCCAGCTAGGTTTTTTTTTTTTTTTTTTTTTTTTTTTTTTTTTGTATTTTTTAGTAGAGACGGGGTTTCACCGTATTACCCAGGATGGTCTCGATCTCCTGACCTCATGATCCGCCCGTCTTGGCCTCCCAAAGTGCTGGGATTACAGACTTGAGCCACCGAGCCTGGCCATAATATTTTATTGTCTGCTTTAAAACTTCTAGAATTGTGTAGTTTTGTGCTATTGTGCCTGAAATATTTTTCCAGTTTTTCTTTCTAATTACTTATTGCCATTAATGCTACATATTCAGGCATGTTTAGCTTGCATTCTGTCATCTAACTGCATTCTCTTACTAGTTCTATCAGTTTTTTAGTTTCTTTATATATTTTTTAAAATATTAAGGCATGTTCTCATTAGCTATCTGTGTGTGTGTGTGTGTGTGTGTGTGTATAATAAAGCTTTCCTTAGTTCATCAAGTTATTTGTATATTTTTGAAAATAATCTCAGTATATGCCAAAATGTCAAAGAAAAATAACACATATACATAAATGTATCAGTTTGTATACATCTGCCCCAATTAATACATGAATAGCCAGAGACAAGGCTGATAATTCTAAAAAAAATTAACATATTATTACTCTTTTATTTTACAAAAATGATTAACCACTTACAAATGTAGTAAGTGTTGTACATTTTCACATGATATAATCACCACTGTATTGTGAGCACCTTGAAGTCCACCTTGTTCATTTTGGGATGCCCAGGCCCACACAGCAAACTCATTCAGTGTTGTTGAATCAATCAATCTTTACTGCCTTCGTTAACTTTTAACAGTGAAAAAACCCACAATTTGATTGAAGCCTATGAAATTTTACTCTGCTTTGAAATTGTATTTTGATACCTCATTTGGTCTTATTTCTAAATGCTTTTCACATAGAAGATGATTGTACATTTAACTGAAGAAGGTTGTTTATTTTTTTTTCACTTTAATCAGAATCGGAGGGCCAACTGTGGATGTCTTACATAAGAGAACAGAAAGATCAAAAATGCCTATTCTGAAAATTGTCTGTTTTTTCTAGAAAAAAAAATTTGAAACAAAACACTAAAATAATCTAAATATCTAGTCAGATTTTTATCTTCTCACAAATTTGATTGTTTCACTATCATTAGAATTATACTTTCTGGGTAAATTCATGATACAAATTAATAAATTATATTAGCTATGCTTTTTAATATACAAAATGTAAGTTACATATTCCTCACAGTGTGTTAGCATAGACAAATACAAATTATCAATAAAATTTCAGATTTATATTATACTTTCTGAGGTTTCTTCAGAACAATGATAATAACATATAGAGGATGCAAGAAAATATCTTGATTTTATTCCAGTCAGTACGATATTCCATTAAGGATGCATTTGTGCATTCATTTCAGGGAAGACTGTAATGAAATGCATGTCAGACATTTAATGCCTGCTAGACATTTAAGCTGCTTTGTATTTAAAAGCATGACTTGACCTTATTAGATGCCTAATAACTGAAGTAATTGTATCTTGTAGTAATCAAAATGTCTTCCATTATAACAAAAATATGATTCAATTACATTATAGTATCAACTATTATTTCTGATGTTCAGAAAATTATGGTTAAATACATATTTCTGGTGCTAAAGAAACCCAGTTACATTTTTATGCCTGCAATAAGCAATGCTTTTAAAGATATGAAAGTGCTATAATTATTGGAAAGTAAAAATAGTATCAAAAATGAAATATCAGCAATGCCTTCCATTTCTTGATCTATTCAGACAGAGGCTGTTTACCTTCAGCAGAGCTTATTCTGCCTATAACCACATACATGTATTTCATTTAAATAAATTACCAGAAAAATAGTGACTAAAAAAATGGGTTCTGATACTGGAAAACAATCCTTAATATCTAGTTATAGAAACTAGAAATCATAAAATGTCAATACAGTAAATTAGATTATCTGCCTAGTGTGGCAGTATGTAAATGTTACCTCTGATGCCATATTTGCAGTGCTGTGAAGTCTTAGACCAAACGCCTCCCACTTGCTTGCTCTCCAACGCACTTTCTGATTGGCTGTGCCTTGCCTCTGATTGTTACATGTAATAGCCTGTTTGTAACTCCGATTTGCTTGTGCTCCTTTTAAAGGCAGAAATGCTTTTCTTTATATGTGGTCCAATACTTCATCTCTATGAGTTTTAGAATATGGAAATATTCAGTTCTCAATGAAAATAATAGTACTTTGTCCTGTGCCGATTTTCAAAGGGAATGCTTCCAGTTTTTACTCATTCAGCATGATATTGGCTGGGGGTTTGTCATAAATAGCCCTTATTTTGAGATGCGTTCCATCGATACTTAGTTTATTGAGCGTTTATAGCATGAAGGGGTGTTGAATTTTGTCGAAGGCTTTTTCTGCATCTATTGAGATCATCATGTGGATTTTGTCATTGGTTCTGTTTATGTGATGGATTACATTTATTGATTTGCGTGTGTTGAACCAGCCTTGCATCCCAGGTATGAAGCCGACTTGATCGTGGTTGATAAGCTTTTTGATGTGCTGCTGGATTCAGTTTGCCAGTATTTTATTGAGGATTTTCGCATCGATGTTCATCAGGGATATTGGCCTGAAATTTTCTGTTTTTGTTGTGTCTCTGACAGGTTTTGGTATCAGGATGATGCTAGCTTCATAAAATGAATTAGGGAGGATTCCCTCTTTTACTATTGTTTGGAATAGTTTCAGAAGGAATGGTACCAGCTCCTCTTTGTACCTCTGGTAGAATTCAGTGTAAATACGTCTGGTCCTGGACTTTTTTTCTTGGTAGTCTATTAATTACTGCTCAATTTCAGAACTTGTTATTGGTCTATTCAGGGATTTGACTTTTTTCTGGTTTAGACTTGAAAGAGTGTATGTGTCCAGGAATTTCCATTTCTTCTAGATTTTCTAGTTTATTTGCATAGAGGTGTTTATAGTATTCTCTTCAGTTCTGCTCTGATCTTAGTTATTTCTTGTCTTCTACTAGGTTTTCAGGAAAATTCTGACCAGGGCAATCAGGCAAGATAAATAAATAAAGGGTATTCAAACAGGAATAGAGGAAGTCAAATTGTCTCTGTTTGCAGATGTCATGATTGTATATTTAGAAAATTCCATTGTCTCAGTCCAAAATCTCCTTAAGCTGATAAACAACTTCAGCAAAGTCTCAGAATACAAAATCAATGTGCAAAAATCACAAGTATTCCTATACACAAATAACACACAATAATAGAGAGCTAAATCATGAGTGAACCCCCATTTGCAATTGCTACTAAGAGAATAAAATACCTAGGAATACAACTTACAAGGGATGTGAAGGACCTCTTCAAAGAGAACTACAAACCACTGCTGAAGGAAATAAGAGAGGACACAAACAAATGGAAAAACATTCCATGCTCATGGATAGAAAGAATCAATATCATGAAAATGGCCATACTACCCAAAGTAATTTATAGATTTAATGCTATCCCCATCAAGCTACCACTGACTTTCTTCACAGAATTGGGAAAAAAAAAAACTACTTTAAATTTCATATGGAACCAAAAACAGCTCATATAGCCAAGACAATTCTGGGCAAGAAGAACAGGAGGCATCATGCTACCTGACTTCAAATTATACTACAAGGCTACAGTAACCAAAACAGCATGGTACTGGTACCAAAACAGAGATATAGACCATCGGAACAGAACAGAGGCCTCAGAAATAACACCACACATCTACAACCATCCGATCTTTGAGAAACCTGACACAAACAAGCAATGGGGAAAAGATTCCTTATTTAATAAATGGTATTGGGAAACCTGGCTAGCCATATTCAGAAAACTGAAAATGGACCCCTTCCTTACACCTTATGCAAAAATCAACTCAAGATGGATCAAATACTTAAATGTAAGACCTAGGAACATAAAAATCCTAGAAGAAAAACTGGGCAATATCATTCAGGACATAGGCATGGGCAAAGACTTCGTGTCTACAACACCAAAAGCAACAACAACAAAAACCAAAATTGACAAATAGGATCTAATTAAACTAAAAAGCTTCTTTACAGCAAAAGAAACTATCATCAGAGTGAACAGGCAACCTACAGAATGAGAGAACATTTTTGCAATCTAAGACAAAGGGCTAATATCCAGGATCTACAAAAAACTTAAACAAATTTACAAGAAAAAACAACGCCATCAAAAAGTGGGAGAAGGATATGAACAGACACTTCTCAATAGACGTTGTTCTCAAAAGAAGTTTATGCAGACAACAAACATGAAAAAATGCTCATCTACACTGGTCATTAGAGAAATACAAATCAAAACCACAATGAGATACCATCTCACGAAAGTTAGAATGGCAATATTAAAAAGTCAGGAAACAACAGATGCTGAAGAGGACGTGGAGAAATAAGAATGCTTTCACACTGTTGGTGGGAGTGTAAATTAATTCAACCATTGTGGAAGACAGTGTGGCGATTCCTCAAGGATCTAAAACTAGAAATTGCTGGATTTGACTCAGCAATCCCATTACTGGATATATGCCCAAAGGATTATAAATCATGCTACTATAAAGACACATGCACACGTATGTTTATTGCAGCACTATTCACAATAGCAAAGACTTGGAACCAACCCAAATGCCCATCAATAATAGACTGGATGAAGAAAATGTGGCACATATACACCATGGAACACTTTGCAGCCACCAAAAAGGATGAATTCATGTCCTTTGCAGGGACATGGATAAAGCTGAAAACCATCATTCTCAGCAAACTATCACAAGAACAGAAAACCAAACACCGCATGTCCTCACTCATAAGTGGGAGCTGAACAATGAGAACACATGGACACAGGGAGAGTAACGTCACACACTGGAGGTTGTCAGGGGGTGGGGGGTTACGGGAGGGATAGCATTAGGAGAAATACCTAATGTAGATGATGGGTTGATGGGTGCAGGAAACCACCATGGCACATGTATACCTATGTAACAAACCTGCACGTTCTGCCCATGAACCCCAGAACTTAAAGTATAACAAAAAAAGAAAAGAATAAAAAAAGAAAATAATAGTACCTTCTTTGGTACAAAAGTATGTTACTTCTTATTGTAGAGACTGTCTTTAATAATATATGTCATGTGAGGACTTACCTGATGTTAAACTATTTACCTCTGGAAAGACTTGAAAGTTTTGGAAAGCATACAACATCTTTTTAAAATAGTTTTATATGCTTTAAACTATTTGTGTCTTTCCTAAGACTGACATTTAGTTCCAAAATGTGTATTCCAGTTTCAACCTCAGTTATCTACACCCTCCTCTGGCACTACACCCCTACAGAATGGTTTCCCTCATCTTGACCATCAGAATCCACTCTACAATACAGGTGCCTCTGACCTTTCAGATGTCCAAGTAGAAAGTACCAAAGAGAGGCCACAAGGCCAGACTCCATCCTTCACTCTGACACATACAATTTACCATCAGGCTTCCTCCTGGTATGTATTATTTATCCCTATAACAATATTCAGACTTCCTTCTCACTCATCCAGTGTCCTTGTTGTTAGGGTCGTCCCACTGCACCCTTCTCTCAAGATCTTCCCAGCCTTCTCTAGAAGAAACGTCTTCTGATGCTGGCTGAGAATCCTAGATTCTGTTTCTGCCAATCCATGGACTCCTAGATCCAATTTCCCCAAGGAATACAGGATTGATTAAATAGTCTGAATTTTGACTCACCCAAAGTTGTATTTTGAACCTCTTCACATGGCTTATAAATCTCTGGTTTTTAAGATTTACTTTCAGATATGCTTATTACTTTTATTTCTAGTATGCTCTCCCATCCCCAACTACTAAAGTCTTTTCCCATTTTTTTTCTGTTCACTTAAAATCAACAAG
Source organism: Chlorocebus sabaeus (assembly GCF_047675955.1). Lineage (NCBI taxonomy): Eukaryota > Metazoa > Chordata > Mammalia > Primates > Cercopithecidae > Chlorocebus > Chlorocebus sabaeus. The sequence goes on along the minus strand of NC_132923.1, from coordinate 37,239,750 downwards.
AATTCACTGGGTGACTACTAGGCATACAGAATGTGCTTAATACAAAGTGTGAGGCATAATTCCCTACCCAGGCATCCAACCTTTTAAAACTTGTATTTTCTGTGGAGCATTCTGATGTCCAATTTGTGCACGTTTGAAGGATTGGTATAAATTGATATAACAGAAAAGGTAATGGAGTGGCATGACCCAATCATTTCTATGTATTTTTTAAGTATTATTTTCTTACTTATCATGTAATATGGAGAACTGAAATTTGAACTTGGTGAACCATTCAGGCATCTAGAAAAGTTTTGGGGGTTTAAACTCTTTTCAGATTGTACAAAAGAAGCAGAAATTAAATGGAACCTTTGTCTATAAACATATAATCTAAAACTGTATCTGATTTTACTTAACTTGGAGTTCTGTTTAATCTGTGTCCGTATATCATTTAAGCCTCTGGTAGTACTGAGATGAATTATATGTAAGGGAAAATCAGAAACTGCTTGCATCAGAAAGCTCCAGTAATAATAATAATTTGTAAAAAGCCACAGGAGGATCTAAAAACACTTCAAATCATAATCCAAAGAAAATGTGGAAAGCCTACTGGATAAGAGGTTCATAAGCAGGCAAACAAAATAAAGCAAATTGGTCTCCAACCTTCTGTAGGTAGGAGGTACGAGACAATCTGAAATCACTGAGCAGCACTTATCGATGGTAGGTGTTTAACTTTCACCTGCACAAATGACAGAAACTGAAATAAAGAATAATAATACCTATTTGTATATCTGAAGCACTTTTTACTGCATATTTCTCAGGACATCCTTGTAAGAACCTTAATCAGGAAGTCCTATGTCTTAATGTCCATTGTATAGAATCTGAAAAAGGAAAAATGAATTGGAAAGGGGCTTGAGCAAGAATAAAGACAAACTTCTCTGACCTCACAATTTTAACTAGAGGTTGCTTATTTCTAATATAATAACAGGGAAGGCCTTTGATAGAAGTCCACTAAGAAGCAAGTGAAATGCCAGTATAGGTCAGAGAATGTTTTGAACTAAGTGAATTTCTTCATAGATTTTATAGGCCTTTATCTATGATGAATGCCTAGTATTTGACCAGTTTAATATACACTTCCGCTAACTTACAGTGTGCGTTTATGCAAAGATCTATTTGATCCTCTCAGCAGATCTGTGAGGAAAGAAATATTGGCCATGTTTTAAGGAAGAGAAAATAGAGGCTTAGAAAGGCTAGTGTCTTGGCCAAAGTCACTCATACTAATGAATAAGTACAAGAAGCATGTACATCTGGGACCCAGGTTCAAAACCATACTTTGTGCTGCTTTGCCAGGGATGAGTGGGAAAACACAGAAAATGTCATGTTAGGTTTATAGCCCTGTAAATACATGATTTATTGAATTGTGTAGGTTTTATAGCCCTGTAAATACATGATTTATTGTTTCTTTTTTTTTATTATACTTTAAGTTCTAGGGTACATGTGCACAACGTGCAGGTTTGTTACATATGTATACTTGTGCCATGTTGGTGTGCTGCACCCATCAACTCGTCAGCACCCATCAACTCATCATTTACATCAGGTATAACTCCCATGTTTCTTAAGTCAAATAGTCATGATGTAATTGTCCTACTGTCACAATAATTGAGTTAGTTGAGTCTATATTTTAAACACTTTCTCATAGCTAAATTGCTGTTTTGTTATTTAAGCAACAATGCCAATAGCAACAGTAAACGAAATCTTTAGAATTGACTAAATATCTCCACTTAACTGATGAATGCTTTTTTCTTTTACTTTGGTTTCTCTTCATTATTTGATTGTATATTATCTTTATGTGGTTTACAATATAGCCTCTCAGTTTTTCTTCTAGATGTTTTGGCAATTTTTTTGCTGAACACAGAGTAATGAGGAAATTATGGCAATAATCATTTCTGTCCTGGTCTGTCATCCCCCTTGGTAATCCTCACGAGTGTAAGTGGCCCTCATTCCTCCCTACCAATACTACACAGTAGTCAATGGAAACACAAATTTGGCTCTGCTATCACCCTCTCCTTTTCTTGACAGCCAATGAGAAAACTCAGCTTTAAGCCCTAGCTGTACTATTAACTATCTGGCCTAGGGCAGGGGATCTCATCTTTAAAAGAGTTCATTTTCTGATTATTAAAATAAGGAAATTGAACTAAAAGCTTTTCAAGACTCTTACATCTAAGGATATATATTATTAGCATCGCACTAGAACATAAGCTCTATGAATGCAAAGATTTTGTTAATTTTGTTCATTGCTGTATCTTCAGTGCCTACAACAGTATTTTCTAAAAGATGTTCAATAAATGAATAAATAAAGAGCATTTCAGTTTGGGTCTGCACGGGGAAAATTCATGTTTTAACATGAGAAATTGGATAGTTTACCACTCAAGGGAGGCTTCATGAAGGAGCAATGCAGTCGCAGAAGGGCTCACCACTTTGAAAGTTCATAAACGACATCATCAGCCCATTTAAAGGTGACCAGGTGAGAGGAACTGACACAAATTAAATTTTGACTGACTGATAAACCACAGTTATAAATTCATGGTTTACAATAAAGGACTTGCACTATGTGTGTGGCTGGGATTTGTGTTTTCTCCAGTTCTCCTAGTCTGTTCAGGCTGCTATAACAAAATGCCATAGACTGGGTGGCTTATAAACAATGTGTTTATTTTTCACAGTCGTGTAAGTTGAGAAGTCAAAGATGAAAGCCCTGGTAGATTTGGTGTCTGGTGAGGGCCCGCTTCCTGAGGCACCCACAGCAGTCTTTTCACTGTGTCCTCATGTAGGAGAAAGACAAAAGCACTCCCGTGGGCCCCTTTTATAAGGGCATTAATCGCATTCGTGAGGGCTCTGCCTCTGAGGAGGGCTGAGACTGTGCCTCTGGCCTAGGAACTTCACAAATGCTTCTCGGTCCCCCATCTCCCATTTCCACCCCCTGCCTTTGGTGGACAGGATGGCTAAATTGGACTAGAGTTGGATAGTTCCTTTCTCCTTTGGAAGACTAGAGCCAGCTGGAGTAGGGTATCTCCTTTCCCCCAGGTAGTTAGGTTCTGATAAAGACCAGCAGGTGAGGCTCTGATTAAATAGTTGCTCCTGGTGGCCAGCCTTGCTAAGTACACAGTGCTCTGGCATATTTCAAAATGCTTCTTTTCCCTGTCCTTTCTTTGCCTGAAGCAGGAGGGGATTTTTCTTCTCTGTTCACTGCAAGAACCAGGTCAAGCTCTTGGAGATAAAATTTGCAAATGTGTGGGGACTCCCAATAACTGGGACCCCCTGGAGGTTTTCCATCTCACACTCGTCCGCACGAAGCCTCCAACAATCTATCAATCATAGTTCAGGTTTCCCTATCCTGGTCCTTGTTCCCACAGAGGTTTCAGCTCCTGGATTTCTGCTATGTTAAAATGAGATTCTCTGTATTCATCTGTTGATCTCTCCAATTTTGGAGACAGCAGTTTGCCCTGTGACCTCACATCTTTCACCAATTTAAGAAGAGTTGTTTCTTTTTCAGTTTCTTCAGCTTTTTCCTTGTTAGAATGGAGTGGCAACTTCTAAGCTACCAGTATGCTGAACCAGAAACTACATAATGTACTTTTTAGAACACCTAAAAGTATAATGCTCTTTTTTCTGACCTAAATCCAAATGACTTTGAAAAGGGATTATAATTAATGTTAACAAAATTAAATTACTTATCTCCTAGCAATGGGAAATGAATTAATTGCCTAATAGCATAACAGTCTTCTGTTATGCTCTGTGGATATTTTATTTTAGCCACCGTGTTAGGTTTATTTTATTTTCTATCATATTCAGGACTTCATTTTACAATATTCTTTTTTTTTTTTTTTTTTTTTTTTCTTTTTTTTTTTTTGAGGCGGAGTTTCGCTCTGTCGCCCAGGCTGGAGTGCAGTGGCCGGATCTCAGCTCACTGCAAGCTCCGCCTCCCGGGTTCACGCCATTCTCCTGCCTCAGCCTCCCGAGTAGCTGGGACTACAGGCGCCCGCCACCTCGCCCGGCTAGATTTTTGTATTTTTTAGTAGAGACGGGGTTTCACCGTGTTAGCCAGGATGGTCTCGATCTCCTGACCTCGTGATCCGCCCGTCTCGGCCTCCCAAAGTGCTGGGATTACAGGCTTGAGCCACCTTGTCATCAGCTCTCTTAGCAGAAAACAAAAGTTTTAAATTATTTTAATTTGTATTATTTCATGGTGTGTATTCTGCTGTTTTGTTGCTATTTACTTTAAAATTTTTAAATCATCAATAAAACATTTTGAAAGCGATGCTTATGGAATATTTTTTCTCAATTAGTTACCATGTCAAAATAATGTTGTTTTCTTTAAAGATACATGGCAACAATCAAAAGAAACAACTGGGGTTTCTTTAAACCCTCAATCATAGGGGTATAATATGTGATAAACAAAATGGTGTTACTTTGGTTCAGAGGTCTAAAATGGAGTAAAGAAGCCATTCAAAGAATTCCCTGAATGACCTAAAGTAAACTGGGCCAAACCACAACATCCTAGAAAATAGATGAATTTTGCCAGCCCTGCAGCTCCTAAACAGCAACAACGAATGAGCTATTGACTCGTACTAAACCAGCCGCCCCCACTCATGATAATTCTTTTAAAACAGTTTGTGTAATCACCCTCAGTGTCCTTTCAAAAATCTCTACTCCCTTTCCTCTTTCTGGAACACAATTTGGCTTCTAGTTGAATCTGTGTCTCCTGAACTGCAGTTCTGAAGACCCCAATAAATGCCTTGTCTTACTGCTTGACAGCCTGGTCTTTCTTTCCTTGATTGACAGGAGCTACTGGAAGCTCTAGTCCACTGGACTATGTTTTACTATAAACATAGCTATTTATAAATGCAGAAGTCAGATGGCTATGCTAGCTTCTCCCCTTGGCAGTGTGGTGGGGGTTCAGGGGTTGATATAAGGAGTTTATTTCAATCCCAAAGTTTGAAATATGTGAGCCTGGGAAAGAGGAAAAAATAAAGTCCAATTTATCTTATTATTATATACACTATTTTTTCAGTCTGCTGAAGGCGACTCACAGTTTTTTAAAAAAAATTCAATAAATGTCAATTTAACTTCTAACCTATGCCAGGATCCTTTCTTAGAAACATGATATTTAGTTTGCTAACATTAACATGCAGAATGGCAGGCATTGTAAAGTCAGAAGGAAGTAAGAATTTAAAAATGACAGTATTGATACATAAAGAGATAAATGGATTATTGTAAAAGGATAGGGTCCAGAAATGAGCCTTTGTATGGATAAATACACAATAAATGATAAAACAACTCAGTGGGGATGGTGTAGTCAGTAAAATGAGAGAAAAAAATTAGGTTAAATCTCTTTTTTACACCATTTGCAAAGAAATTCCATGTGAATTAAAGATGGAAAGGTGAAAATCAAAACTGCAAACACATTATTAAAAAAAAAAACCCTGTTTATAACTTTGGGATAAAAGAGACTTTTTTAAACAACATATAAAACACAGAAGCCACAAAGAAAATACTCGACTCATAATTTTGACTACACCAAAATTAAGAACTTTAAAAATCAGAAAACAAACTACAGATTGGGAGAATGTACTGTCCACCTACATAACAGAAAAATTGACTAGCATTTAGAATAGATAAACTTCAGATAGTAAGAATATATTTTCAATCTTTGTAATGGGGAGACAATTACTTCCTAAAATAGATACAGACCTCATACAAATCAATGAGAAATAATAGGAAATTATAAAAACACCTTAAACTTTGATACTACTTTGTGTCAATGAGATTGTCAGAAGATTGATATTGTTGTATATACTGTTAAGGGTGTAAACTGGCACACTCTTCGTAGGGAATGATTTGTCAGTACTCTTAGAAGTTAAAATATGGCTAGTCTGTCACCCAGCAATTGTACTTTTCAATATATTCAAGAAAGAAATATTTGTGTGTAGAAGAAAGCATACATGGTATTCACTGTGACATTGACTGTTACAGTAAAAAGTTGAAAACACCAAAATATCCATGAATAAAATAATGATTATGGAAGGTCATACAATGAACTGCTATGCAGCTCTTGGAAAGAATAAGATATCAATATTTACACATGTGGAAAGATCTCCAAGGTGTACTATAGGGTAAAAATACAATTTGTAGAACAATATTCATATTATAGTCCCATTTAATTTAAAGACTAGTTACACAAAATAAAACAATATGTTCCTATATACACATATTTAATAAACTCTTATGTAATAATGTTATACAAAATGTTAAACTAATAATGGTGGATATTTCCTAGGAAGTAGCTGGGGCTAGGAATAAAGTAAATGGAAACTTTACTTTGTCTTAGTCCATTTTCTGTTGCTTATAACAGAATACCTAAAACTGGGTAATTTATAATGAAAATACTTTCTTATAGTTATGGAATCTGAGAAGACCAAAGTTGAGAGGCCACATCTGAGAAGACCAAAGTTGAGAGACCATATATTTTCTTGCTAGTGGGGACTCTGCAGAGTCTCAGTGTGGCACAGAATATAACATAGTGAGGGGGCTGAGCATGCTAGCTCAGGTCTCTCTTCCTCATCTTGTAAAGCCACCTTTTCCACTCCCGTGATAACCCATTAATCCATTAATTCATTTACCATTAATCCATGAATGGATTAATCCATTCAAGAGGGAAGAACCCTCATGACCCAACACCTCTTTAAGACCCAGCCTCTGGATTAGGACCCCGCCACAATGGGGATTAAATTTCAACATGAGTTTTCAGGGGAACAAATATTTAAAACATAGCATTCTTTATCTGAATTATTTGAACATTTATAATAAAATTATTTATTTAATATTTATGTAATTGGAATATATAATCTTGAAGAGATCACAGTGATTATAAATACAAGAATTTGAAAAAGATCCATTAGTACAAAGCTGTCAGGGCCATCTTGAAAATTATCCTAAATGACATAAACTATTTCTATTCAAATCTGGCTTTTATTATGTTAATAATTAGAATTTTTAATATTAATACTATTTAAAGGCTATTTCAAGAGCGAACTCATTTTACTTTTCATTTCAGTTTGGTTTTTACAATGCTTCCCACACTATGAAACTTTCTATAGAAGTCTATGCTGGTTCATCACCTCTATCATTAAACTAAAGATCTGCATGCTATATATATGAAGATATATTACTACGCTTTTCAAAGGATCATTTTACATTTTTGCTTTGATGTCAAATGAGATTTTTAGACAGTTTCCTGAAATAGTATAGTTAACAGCAAATTAAATCTCCAGAGCATAATTCCTAAATAACCCTATTACCTCCATTCTCACCCTAGACCATGAGCACTTTTATAACTGTTCTAGCACTTATTCAAGATGTCTTTAAGGTATAATAATAAAAAAGATGCCCTGGATATCATGCATCTGAGTAAATATTAGGTGAACGATAGATGGACCAATGGATGACTTGATATTTGGAAATCACTATAGAGATAAATGTATTTGACTTCAGTCTTCCGTTTTAAATCTTTCCTTAAATCATTCATAATCACCATAAGGACATCCACTTCCAATGAAGTAATTTTACAGCTTTATTAGAAGACATTTGGGGATCAGGGTGCAAAGATGCTTAATAAGTACATAAGGCTTAAATAGGATACTCTGCTACTCTGTGACTTTGTACATTCTTTATTACAAAATTTGCATGTACCCACCCTGAAAAACAGATGCCTATATTGTGATTCCCCCAAACAGTAAAAGCAATTAGGTTTTGTATGATGTTTTGCCACGTGCAAAGTAATCTCATATATATTACCCGGAAAACCCCTATTGAAAATTGCAAACCACTTTTACGCATATTCCCTAGTTCCAATCCTCTATCTTTCTTTTTTCCCCCATAACAACAAACACCTTCTAGCATATTATATAATTATTTATATAATCGATTTATTGTCTGTCTCTTCTCTATCTTGCCAACTCCAACAAACCCACATCCACATGCATTATAAGCTGTGTAAGAGAAAGGAACTACGTTTCTTTTCTTCACTGCTGAATCTCCCATGCCTAAAACACAGACTGGTACATAAAAGGGGATTAGTAAAATTTCATTGAATAAAAGAAAGAATGCAGCTTTTACAACATTGTTACGTGTTTTTAAATGGATAAAATTTGAGGATGAAGGAGTTTGGGTTGTTTAGTTTTGTTTTGTTTTGTTTTGAGACAGCCTCACTCTGTTGCCCAGTCTGGAGAACAGTGCGCTCACTGCAGGCTTAACTTCCTGGTCTCAGGTCTCAAGCGATCCTCTCCCCTAAGCCTCCTGAGGAGCTGGGATTCCAGGCACCTGCCACCAGGTCTGGATAATTTTCTTTCTCTTTTTTTTTTTTTTTGGTAGAGATGGGGATCATCTCACTTTGTTGCCCAGGATGGTCTCGAACTCCTGGGCTCAAGTGATCCTCCTACCTCAGCCTCCCAAAGTGCTGGGATTACAGGTGTGAGCACCTCACCCAGCCACTTTGGTTTTTTGAATAATAGAAGTATAACTCCAGTTCTCCCTGTTTTGCCTTGGCAATTAAATTACATGACGTCAACATCAGCAGCAGCAGCAGGATTCAAGTTTTGCACAAATGCAGAGACGTCTTTTAAATTCTAAGACAAAGAGCTGATTCTCATAGGTCAGCCTGTTGCACTTCACCTTTGTCTGCATCACTTTGGGTTCAGCACAGATTGAAACTAAGGATGGAGATGGGAAGGATTTTGCAGACCGTCAATACCAACGCCAGTTTTCTTTTAAAAGTTTTAAAAATCACAGTAAATTCATTTGCAAAGAGAATCTATATAATATGGCATATAGTCAATACTACTGTAAAATATGTTCTGCCCCAACTTGTCTTTTGAAATGCTTTGCAGCATCTGTGTAGAATCAGATCTATTTATTGGCATTATTCCACAGTGAGATTTGTTCATATTCTTTGAGCACATGGAGACTTTGTAGAAGAGAAATTTGAATTTTATCTCAGCTTGAGCAGATTCAGAGTCAGTGTGAAGGAAATGGAGTGAGAAGGATACTGGTCTTATCTCTCTCATATCCTCTTGCCCTCATTCTGTCCCTGCTTCTCCACCCCGCTAGTCTGCCACCACTCCCCACCTCCTCTCACACACCCACACAATTCGGCTTCATTACATCTTCTTCAGTGTTGGGGTAGGGTAGGGTGGAGCAGGAAACAGAGAAAAGGGCACACATTTTTCCAAATACTTGTTGCTGTTGAAGACCTCTCCTGGCTGTCTTTTTCTTTTCCTCTCTTGACTGTCATTTCCTTTTCTTTTCTTTTCTTGTTTTTTATTTTTATTTTTTCTCACTCTGTTGCCCAGGCTGGAGTGCAGTGGTGCAAGTACAGCTCACTGCAGCCTCAAACTCCTGGGCTCAAGCAATCCTCCTGCCTCAGCCTCCCACCTCCCAAATAGCTGGGACTACAGGAGCACACCACCATGCCTGGCTAATTTTTAAATACTTTTGTAGAAATGGAGTCTTACTGTGTTGCCCAGGCTAGTCTCAAACCTTTGGCCTCAAGTGGTACTCCCATCTCAGCCTCCTAAAATGCTGGAATGATAGGCATGAGCCACCACATCCAGCCTGGCTGTCATTTTACTTTATGTGGCAGGTGACCTATTGGGTTCCTCAGAAAATCTTAAAGAAATCTTTACAGTGTAGTTTGCTAATGTGAGAGACTTTCCAGCTTAAATCCCCCACCTTTCTCTCCTCTCACCTCTTGCTTTTTGGATTCCTACCTCAGCAAGCTGCTCTCTGCCATAGGTCCTCTTGAGATAGACGAAGTCTTGTTTCTTTTCATAGGGTCCATCTATGGATGGACCTAGGCCCACACACCCATGACACACCATGTATTGGGAATGCAGATGTCTCATACTTCTGTATATTCACCCTGCCATCTCTTCCCTGCTCCTTCCTCCTGTTCTGGTAGGTATTGGGGACAAAACCACAAGCACACCACCTCGGCAGACATCCATTCGGGACAAGAGATAGCTGCCTCCCTTCTTTATGGAAATGGCAGTCTAGTCGTGACTCGGAGACTGAGCGCTTGAGTGACACTGCTCAATTCAAGCTACAGTGCCTCCATTTACTGCCCCTGTGACAATAGGCATGTTTTTAAATTTCTCTGTACCTCAGATACCTCATCTATAAAATGGAGATAATAATATCTCCTACCACAGCATTACTATGAAGATCAAATAAGTTAATTCTAGTAAAAATGACATCAATATATTCTGTCTATTACTAATCCAAGTTTCTGTTAATAGTTGTTTTAGAAACCATTTTTGGTGTCAGGGAGAATGACTCCCACCTCTTCCCTTCTCCTGCCAAGGGAGCATAGAAAAGGCTCAGCACTCTCTTGTTAGTCAAGGGTCCACTCTAACACTTCTCCTCGGTTCCAAACTCCATCTGCTCCCACCTGCACTTCTGCAAATAGCACCCTAACCAGACACCTCACCTCCCTACAAGCCAGTCTTCCTCCTATAACCAGGACAATTTCCTGAAGGCAGAAGTCAGCATATATATATATATACACACACACACACACACATACACACACACACACACACACATATATTTTATATATTTTTTATATATTTTATATATATTTTTATATATTTTATATATTTTTATATATTATATATATATTTTATATATATATATATTTTTTTTTCTCTAGAGGACCAAATAACAAATATTTTAGGCTTTGCAGGACAAGAGGCAAAAATCAAAGATATATCGTAGGCACTTTCGAAACAAAAAAGAAAAAAAATCAAAAAATGTTTATTGACAGAAATTAAAATATAATAATTGAGCACAATTTTCTCATAATACAAGTAAATTAATAAAAAGGAAGTAATTATTTTGGAAGGAATAACATTTTGCTTAATTGGGATTCAAGTCAGTGTTTCCAGTCCTCAAAATGATTGCAAATGTTAATCTGTTAATGCTGATCTGAAATGGAATTTTATGTTTGATCTTTGAAATTGTTCCTTACACAAAAGTTGATACTGCCAGTGACTACCCATGCACTTACATATATTGAAGCTAAAAATTATCTAAAGTTTTCAAGAGTTGTTACTATGCATTTTACAGTAATTGAGCCATTGAAAATTTGGGGTAACATGTCAGAAACAAGGTATGAAAACTAACGTAATCACTTTGTACACCTGCTGATATAAACAGAAAATAAACAGTGCTATTTTCAAAGTATTCTCAGTGAAGTGTCTTTGATAGAAAATAGGCTCAAAAGAGGTTGCAGAAACAATCAAAACATCACAAGTGAATTCAACTAACTTTAGAAATCTTTTGATGCTGTGAATTTGAATCAAGAACAATAGGAAAATTTCTTACTCAAAATATATTAGTAATATTTTGTAACGTGAAGGAAAAATATGTTAAAACATATGAATAATATATATTGTTATCCGGATTAAATTTGATAATCTTGTAACTATCAAATGTACACAGTTGTTTAGCAGACCAAAAATCAATTAAGAAACAATCTTCAACTTTATATATCACATATTTAAATGTCATAAAATTAATTAAACCCAATCATTAAAGAAACTTAATAATCTATGTAGAAAGAAAGCGTAAGTATATATACAGAAAAATGTGCTAAAAACATAAAATGGAAAAAGCTAACCTAATTCTAAGAAAGGAGATTGTTTCTCAATATCTCTATCTCATGTTAAAAATGGTTTTAAAGGCCACACTCGATAAATATACAATGTTCACAAAAAAGTTAATGTGCTTAACATACTTCAATAAAAAATGTATTCATATTCATAGTTTGGTTGTTTTTTACTTCACATAATTTCCAAATTTTAAAAAAAAAAAAAACATGTTTTTCTTCTACTTCATAAAACATTATAATTCAGCCCTGAGAGAAAATTGTGGAAGAACACAAGCTTTCATGCTTATGAGCAAAATACGTGGCATTTTGCAGTAATAATTATGATGAAATCATTGAAGCCAAAAGGAAAGTGGTATAACACCTGGAAGGTTCTTAGCAATTTGCTTAGGTAGTTGTTCAGTTCAGAGTGGTTATTTCACTCATAGAGATACAGAGTCAGAATCATTTTGATGAGGACCTTATTGCAATAATAATATAGCAGTAGATGTGTGATGTTCACAATACAAAGACATTAAAGTGGTATAAAATGTAAAATTTAAAGGAGAATGTATCCTCCTTTAAAGGTGAATGAATGTATCCATGAATGAAAGGTGCTGAATGTATCTATGTTTTTGCAAGATTTTCTAAACTAAGGGCTTGGTTTTAAGGTGGGTTATTGTCCAGGTGCTTTTACAAGGTAAAAGTTATTCCAAAATGCTACTTTAGATTCTTATTTAAGGATTATAACAAGATCACATTGGAAGAAGAATAAACTAGAACGGCAACTAGAAAGACAATTGTTAATTCTTATCACAGTAGCTACAACGGATATGAATCTTATGTGTCATCTATCTACCAGTATTTGATGGAAAGTTCATTTATTTCCCCCAATAATCCAAAGAAGTAGGTACCATTATTATCTCCCTCCTCATAATAGAGAGAAGGAAGCAGGAATGATGTAACTTGCCCAAGTTTGTCCAGCTGGTAAGCACCCATGCTTGTATTTGATTCTAGACCCTCTGCCACTTCACATCCCATGACGCTAGTTTTTAAAGCAGAAGTTGTATGCACCAAAAACAAACTAGAGACCCTGGACAATAACCCACCTTAAAGTCAATCCACTTTCAACTACGTCATGTTGGAAGATAATAATAATGTTAATAACAGCTAATATGTGGCTTGCGCTTACTATGTGTCAGACACTATTCTAATCAGTATTGTAATATGTAGTTATAATTATTTTACCCATAAGGCAACTGCAGCACAGGAAAATTAAGTAACATGCCAAAGATCATTTTGAAAGTGACAGAGCCATGATATGAACCCTGGGGTCCAATCAGGTCCGAGTAATGACAGTAGAAAAAGCCTTCGCCTAGACTCCTGTATCAGCTAAAACCAAACATCCTTCAATTGACTCCCTCTTTCCGTATTGCATACAAAGTGAACTTTGTAAAATGTAAATCTGATAATATGAACCCCTGGTTAAGCTCTCCCAGTGGCTTCTCATAGAGCTTCACAAAAATATGACATTAGAAAGCCCAGCACTGTCTGAATCCTACCTACCTTCTGGTCTTGTTTCCCACTGAACTTCCCATCATCCTCTACTTCAGCCACACTGGTTTTTCTCGAGTCTCTCTACATCCCACACTGCTTTCTCCCACAGGATCTTGGCACAGATTGCTCTTCCATGCAGAACCCTGCTCTATCTCTCTTTTCTTGCAATTCACAGCTAAAACATCACTTCCTAAGGAGAGACCTTCCCTGATTCCAGCACACACACACACACACACACACACACACACACACACACATCAAATCCCCTTCTAGTCCCTTTTATACACAATACGGCTTCTTGGCAGTACTCATCACTGTTGCAACTTTACAATTATAATGTAATTATTTGATTAATGTCATTCTCTTTGTCTAGTCTATAAATAGAGGGAGGTCAGGACTCTGACTTGTTTTGCCACTTTTAGGTTGGGTTCCTTGAGACAAAGATGTATGTACAAGTATCTTATTCAGGACGTAATTCCAAGAAGCACCAGTAGGAGAATGGGGAAGTAAGACAGGGAAAACAATACAGCCAATATAGGGTACATTAATGAACAGTTTGCCATTGTGGGAAATTGAAACACTCTTTTAGGGACCACTAGGAGACCACGTAGAACACCCCTCAGAGCCATCCCACCAGAGGGATGAGACACTACAATATTACTTCATCACTTCCATCCATAGTTGGTTTAGGGTTGCTCTCAGGAATGTTAACTCCTCGTCATTTCCAGTCAGTCATGCCCACAAGCCAAGCTCATTCCTACCAACAGTGAAAGTATTCAGAAAGAGAATTGTCAGGTATTTGCAGTAAGAAGCAATCAACTTGTATAGATAGAGTTAGTGCCAGGGAAATTCTGGTGGTCAACTGATAGCATCTGCTACAGCCCCTCCCTTGTGACCCAACTCATAATCCAAATTAAATTTGCTCAGACCTCAGTCCTGTCGCAGATATTTAAAATTGATAAGTATTCACAATTTCTTTAAAAAAAAAAAAAAGACAATAGGAAGATTCACGGTATAAACTTTATTCCCAGTTGCACTGATGCAATTTGTTCAGCCCATAACTGACATTAATTTTCTTTCTCCTCCACCACCTATTTTAGGTTGTAATCAAATTCAGCCAGCACTGTGGTCTAGGTCACTGGCTCAGTAAGATAAGGTCAGCCTGCCTCACCACTGAGGTGTCTAAGCCGTTAAATATGAGGCCCTTGTCAGGGCTATAGTTTCTAGAATAATCTGTTCACTGTTATCACTATGCCTAAAAGCATCAGGAGTCTCCATAAAACTTCATTATGTAGCAATATCCTTATCTCCTTATGATAATTTGGCTCAATCATTCCTTCCTGTAGAGTATCTAATTTCTTTGCCTGATGGTTTACTAGAATGAGGGACCCTAAATAAACTGGTATAAGCCAATCCTTCCAGTTTAGTGGAACTTTTATTATTGCCCCTAGTTAGAACCAGGACCTCTAATTACTCAAAGCAGACAGGAAGTACAAATTCCCTAGGAATGATAAGGAGAGGGACCATTTCTCAATCTACATCCCTGCAGCAGCTCAGCAAAGTGCTCCCACTATCAGTAGAGAAGCAGCATCAGGACGATGGTTTAGCGATTACAGAAACAGAATGTCATTGGCAGCAACAGCAGAAAAATAACAGTTGCATTAGGATAGTGGTAACAAATGCTATGGACAGAAACATCCTGAAATAGAATGATAAGTATCTACATTTATATTTTTCATTGATTCTGAATTCGTCTTCTATAACTTCATAACTTCAGGCTTCTGCAGAAAAGCTATACAGATCTCAGAGATGCTTTTTTTTTCATTTTTCTAACACGTTTTAATTGATTTTCTACTATGCTTACAGAAATAGCAGATATTGGCTGCAGCAGGGTTAATGGATTGATATTGACAACAACAACAACATTAAATAGCAACATCCATTTCTTAACTGCTTATTGTATGCTATACTTTCTGCTATGTGTTTTATATGCATCTAATGTGTACATTTCAGGGGTGAATACAAATAGGGTCATATTTGGCCAAGTGTGGTGGCTCACATCTGTAATGCCAGCACTTTGGGAGGCCACGGCAGATTGCTTGAGGTCAGGAGTTCAAGACCAGCCTAGCCAACATGGTGAAAATCCATCTCTACTAAAAATACAAAAATTAGCCAGGTGTGGTGGCACATACTTGTAGTCCTAGCTACTTGGGAGGCTGAGGCAGGAGAATCAATTGAACTCCAGAGGCGGAGGTTGCAATGAGCCCAGATCATGCCACTGCACTCCAGCCTTGGTGACAGTGAGATTTCATCTCAACAAAACAAAACAAAACAAAACAAAACAAAAAGCAAATAGGGTCATATTTATAAGAAAACACCAAGTCATGATACTAAGAGAATTCTAGACTTTTCCCAAGACTTCCTTCCATCATTTATCACCCAGAATTCCCAGTGGCCCTTGAGTAGCTAGTCTAAATGTAATCTACTATGAGATTCTAAGCCCAGTCATTTTAAGTAGTTCACCCCTAGGTCTATTAATAATACTTTCCAACTGCTACTCCCCATTCTTTTTTTAAAGTCTGATTTTATAAAATGGACACATAATAATTATACATACTTTTTGCATACAGAGTGATGCATCAATACATATATGCAATGTGTAAAAATCAAATTAAGGTAATTAGCATATCCATCACCTAAAAATTTATCGTTTATTTGCGGTAAGAACATTCAAATTTCTCTCTTCTAGCTATTTTGAAATATACAATGTATTATTCTTAACCATAGTCATTCTACTGTGCCATGGAACACTAGAACTTATTCCACCTATCCAATTGTAACTTTTTACCCCTTGACCAACACTCCCCTCCTTTTCCCAGCCTCTGATAACTACCATTTTAGCCTCTACTTCTATGAGATCAATTTGTTTAGACTCCACATATGAGAGGGATCATGAGGTAATTGTCTTTATGAGCCTGATTTATATCACTCGTGATGTCCTTCAAGTTCCATATTTTTGCAAATGACAGTAGTTCATTCTTTTTAAGGCTGTGTATACCATTGTGTATATATTCCACATTTTCCTTATCCACTCATCTGTTTAAGGACACTTAGGTAAATTTCTTATCTTGGCAATTGTGAATAGTGCTATAATAAACACGGAGTATTGATATCTCTTCAAGATATTGATTTCCTTTCATTTGTCTATATACCTAGTAGTAGAATTGCTGGACCATATGGTAGTTCTATTTTTAATTTTTTGAGGAAGTTCCATACTGCCTTCTTCCATAGTGCCTGTGCTAATTGACATCCCTACTAATAGTGTGTAAGAGTTCTTCTTTCCCCACATCCTCACCAACATTTGTTATTTTTAATTTTTTTTAATAAAGTGCCACTGCCTATTTTTGGACCCCTGCTAGAGTCCCCAAGGATGGAAGGTGAATGATACTTGCAGCTCTCACTCAGTGCTCTCCTTTTCAGCCTTTTCCAACACTGTAGCCAAATCTGCTGCCAGAACCCTCCAGAGGATAGAGACTTCCCACAAGTGGGTATTTGCTCACTGGTGAATCCAGTGTACCATTGGAATTGCAGACCCTCTTCCTACATCCCCCAGATGCAGCTCTAAGTTCATTGCAGCTGCTGTGGTACATTCCCCCAGACACTGACAGCTTTCAAAACATCAAGTGTCCACATCTTTCTGCCCACTTCTTTAGGCTTTCTCTGGAACCAAGGTGGAGCTTGCTTGGTCCATATGTGGATTCTAGAGCAATCGTATTTCTTCTTCATTTATGAGGAGCTTCTATAAGGGCTCTGTTATCATGGTCTGCTATCTAGATACCATACTTTATCCTCTATGAGTAAATTGATTGTCTACACATAGCCAAGTCCAAATTATAGCAATGGATAAGTTTTCAGCTCTTTACCAGCAGTCTGAGAGACATTTTCAAGCTGTTCATATAGGCTGACAATATAGACTGCAAGAAGATGTAAGGTGGAATGATTAAATAGTGTTGGCAAAGCAAATAAAAGCCCATGTGCATCTCAGCTTCAGTCCCTGCTACATATATACAGCAGGCCTCCTTTATCCTCAGGGGATACATTGCAAGACACCAATGGATGCGTGAAACCACAGATAGCGTCAAATCCTATATATACTCTGGTTTTTGTCTATACATCCATCACAAAGTTTAATTTATAAATTAGGCATAATAAGAGATTAATAACAATAACTAATTAATAAAAAAGAACAATTGTAACATAATACTGTAATAAAAGTTAGTGAATGTGGTCTCTCCCCCTCCCCCTACAATATCTTACTGTACTATATTCACCTATTTTCGGACCATAGGTGACCACAGGTAACTGAAACCATAGAAAGCAAAACCATTCGTAATGGGGGGACTACTGTATTTTCTCATTTAATTCTCACATCAACACTCTAGGATAAGTGATATCATCCTTGTTTAGCGGTGAGGAAGCCGAGACACCTTAACATACCTAAAATAACACACTTAACAATGGTCAAAGGTGCATTTGTAGTTTGGAGGTGGGGAAAGGGAAGGTACCATCTATCCAGTGTCATTGTCACCAAAATCGCTAACTAGAAAAGTATCTAAAGCAAAGATTGACTAAAACTTTTAGTAAACTTATGCATATAGTATAGTTTCAGTTTCTTCAGCGCTAATCTAATGTTTTTAAGGTGAACATGTTTTTTCAGTATACTCATAAGCATCCAGAATGCACATCAACATACTCAAGCAAACCGCCATTTATAGAGGCATCCAGAAAAGTTTTTACATTTCTCCTAATCCAGAAGAAGATCATCATTTGTTCATGGTGAAGCCTTTTTGCAACATGTATACTAACAGTGGTTTTGGGTAAAGCCCAGATAAAATTAAGGAGTCTTTTCAATACTGAAATTAATTCCAATTTCAGCCTTTCAACACATACGTCCACCAAAAGACCTAATTATTTCATCATTTACATTTTTAACAGTATTTTAGGTACCACATGCCTAGCTAACAAGACTCTAACTTCAAGCTTCTTGTATCAGTAAATCATTGTAGCAGCATAAACATGAGACAGTTGTTGATGTTCAGAAGCCCATTACCTCTCGTGATCAGAGATTTTCCATGTGAAAGATGAAATGAACGTCAGATGATTTTCGCCTACTTCAAAGGCCCACGTGCAACAACTGATGGAAGTGTTCTGACTCACTAAAAGAAACAAAAACAGTTCATCTACCAGGAATCTTTAACATACTTTGGAAACAAACAAAACGCTTTTTGAGAGCTGGTTTGTTTTTTCTTTACTTAAAAGAAAGCTTTGTTACAGAATCAAAGCCAAAATATAAATGCAACCCTCAGAGTGTTTTTCAATAAGAGCACAGAATTTAGGAGACCTTTTTTTTTAAAATTTTTTATTTTTAGCATGTATAGTGTGTGAGTTCAAAGAAAGGACCCTGTGTTTACTTCTTTTAATACAATTATATATTTTAGTCTCTTTTTGAGCTGCCCTCCTGCAATCTTGCACTTGTCAAAGAACAAATCCAACATTAAGTTTCTGTTTCTATCAATGTAATAAGTTTTGTTTCCATATCTTTGATCTGTGCTTTACTTTCTACACAAACATGCATGTATCTTAACATTCATCTACAGGTTGCCTTATTAAATCCAATCCACTATCTCCTGTCCTGTTTCTCTTGCTCTAGTCTTGTCTTTCTCCATCTCTCCCAGACTGTGAGCAAATAGCCTTTGACCTTATCTCATACTCACTGATAAAAACCTCTTTCAGAGCTGAATCGGGGCCCTGGGAATAGTCCTTTACTGTGTCAGAGGACTTTCTGTATTTTATTATTTCTCTATTCACTTTTCAGCAACATGTTACTTTGCCTTTTCAATAATTGATTGTATTCGTGTCTTCTGCCACTAGATTTAAAATGAACCTCCTTAAGCAAAAAAAGAAAAAAGTTAGATTTTGAAAGACTTTACATTCTCTAAATAAATTCCTAACTGGCATGAACTGTCATTCACCTTCACCTAATACACAAATGTGTCACCTTTTATTGTGACTTAAGGAAGGTAGAAGTTATTGAAACAAAGAAAACCTTTTAAGTACTACCACATAGGTGCCAAGTTCAGCAACATTTAAAGTTAGCATCCCAAACGAAATATCCTAAGGTTATTTAATGGAAGCAATTGCAAACCATAGGTCTCATGCCATCAGGTAAAGTCAAAAATAGTGGAAATAGGGCTAATTATAGACCATAAATTTTCTGCTCTTTTTGTGACTGAATTTCTTCAAGATGCTAACCCTGGAGCCATAAAATCTTGGCACCCATTATTTCACAGTGAAAAGTGTTTCACTTTTTTCTTAAGTATTGAAGTAGTTCATGATCTTAAAATGGATTTAGTGAAAAGGCAGCAGCTTTCTATTATTTTTTTCCATTTGTTCCAACAAGGTCACAGGAAAATGTCAAAAGTAACTTGTATTGGTGTTGTTACCAATTTGGTTTGTCTTAGGTCACATATAAAAGCTGACTTGTGGATACATAAATTGCTTTTTCTTAAATTTTTCTTTTTCTTAGTTAATTAATTGAGATTGACGAGCATATGTATGCAGTTTAATCTTGCCAAAGGGCTGCTTGTGCCAAAAGCCACTTATTCTTTCTGGGCTTTCATTATTCTAACTCCAAACAGTTTACCAAGAGCAAAATGTAGCAAGATAGTGTCTTTCCCTAGAGACTCAGCATTTAAATAGATGAGGATCCCAAAGCAAATCAAATGCTTCATGTCCTGACAGTTTAATTCAGCTCTTGTTAATTAACTAGTCAGTAGATTGATGATAAGATGTTAGTTACACCAGAATAAAGACAGAAATAAAATAGCCTTTCTGGATTTTCATATTTTGTCATACGTGTACTTAAGAAACATAGAAAACGACTGTACCCAATCTGAATGCTAATATTTCTGAATAATGGATGTCATGGTTAGGACTGATGCTACGCATTAGTAGGCTACATGCATTGTATGATTTGAGAGACAATACAAGTTCTCTCCGCTAGTCTACCAATCCCCTCCACCAATGTTCTCTGACCCTACCTAGTAAAGTTAGATTCATATTATAACCTCTACATACCTGACACTTTGAGTTACAGCTCAAGTATGCTGTTTCCTGAAAAACGATTTTAAGTATCATAAGGGTATAAGCCTCTTAAATTAATGTACTAGTTCCCGTCAATGACTTCTCTTATTGGATGGTAGAGAGCAAGGAAGACAGCAATACCCAAGGTCTGTATTATGGGAAATCCAGAAGTTTGCTCTCAGTATCACATTTGGGGGCACTAAGCAGTTGGTTAGTAAAACAGAACAATAGGGGACGTGTAACTTTCTCAAAATTTAGGAGAGTAGTTCATGGGTAATAACGAGGCTGGGCTACTGAAGGAGCTAACACACATGTACAGTTAAGATTTAAATTCCTTGAAACTAGGACTGGGGCGAACTATTATATTTAACCCTTTTCTCTAAAGAACACTTCTGTTTAATTCATTCAACAAACACTGAATGCTAACCATGTGCCGGAATGTCCTATAGGCACTGAAGATTCACAGTGACATCATCTGATTTACATTTTAGAACTATCACTCTGGCTCCTATGTGGGAAAAAGACATGAGAGTGACAAAGTCAAAAGCAGAGAAGAAAGCGAGGAACTTATTCCAATAGTCCAGGAGAGAAATGATAATAACTTGAAGTATGACAGTAATCATGGAGGTACTGCTAAGTGATAGGATTCACAATACAGTTTGAAGGTAGAGTCAATAAAAAAGGTAGAGATGTAGGAGAGAGGCCTAAGAAAATACAAGAATAGATATGACAATCACAGAGATGCAAAGCCTTTCAGAAAGGCTCAAGAGTTCTGTTTTTGAGATGTTGAGTGACATGGAGTAGACAGTTAAAAATATGAATCAAGAGTTCAGAGGAAAGGATCAGCTGGAAAAAGGTGGAAGTGGTTGGTAGGTAAATGGTGCTCAAGGATGGGTGTCTGGATGTGAACAACTAGGCAATGAACATAGAAAGGAAAAATTCCAAACCATGGGGACTCCAACACCTAGAATTCAGGAAGAGAACAGGAGCTGTAAAAAAGGTTGAAAAAAGGCTATTCAGAGAGATAGAATGAGAAGTATGAGAGTTCAGTGTCCTGGAAGCTAAGTGAAGAAAAGGTTTCAAGAAGGAGGGAATGTTTAGTTGTGTTAAATTCAGCAGAAAGTAGAACAAGATGAGAAATCAGACTTGACTATTCATTTGGCCACATCAAGTCATCAGGGACCATTGACTTTGACAAGAGCAGCTTCAGTGAAATGCTGGCTATGAAAGTCTGGTTTCATAGCCAACACATCACTATGACGGTCTCCTCAGAGGAAGAAGTAAGGTAGTAGAAGTAAGAATGTAAACATGCTTCCAAGAGATTTTCAATGAAAGAAAACAATATATGGGGCAGAAGCTGGAGAGGGACATTCGGTCAAGTGAAGCTTTTGCTGTTTACTGACATGTGCTTAAGGAAGTTGGAATTCTTTAGGTGGTAAAAGGAATAATGACCTGGAAATCATGATAAGAAACAATGACTATCTTGCTTTTAGGTAGGGAACAGTGTAGGAGAAATCAGTCATTTATGTATTGTATAATTTTAAAAGTTTTATGTTTTCCTATTTCCTCGACATCACCACAAATAAGCTGTGCATCCAGCCCAGGTGCACCAATGTGATAAGATTGGCCCTGCCACAGTTTTCCCTTCTTCACATCCCATGACTGTGACCAACTGACATTCAAATGCATCAATGACATTCTCTCCAGCCTTTTGCTGTATCCTCCACCCTGAACCCCACCCTGAACCCCAACTAAGGCACGTGCACACAGGTCCTCACTGCCTCTCAGCTCCCTGCCTGTTTGGTTGAGCCCATTTCTTGGCACTCTTCCCTTGATGTGCAATGTCTCTGTCTCCCAGGGATCTGTGAGTATAATAAACTTCATTTTCCTGGGCCTCTCCTGTGCCCCTCTTGACCGATCATCACCTGAAAGAACACTAGGTGAAAAGGTTACAAGGAAAAGAGTATCCTCAGGGAACTGGAAGGTTCTGCTGTAGCATACAGTGAAGGGAACATTCTGAAAAGAGTCTAAGGTAGAGGGGATTTTGCTAATGACAACCATGTGTTGCAAAGTACATGATGCAAAGATTTGGAGGGTTGAGTTTGGGAGGGGTGGAACTGTGAGTCATAAGATGATGAACAAGGCTTACAGCACTAAGGCTCTGGGAAGTCTGAGCTGCTTCTGTTGAGTGGGAGCCACAGGGGTATCGAGCATGTTGATATTTTATGACATTGTGTTCCTTGCTTCATTATCTCTGGCTGACTTTAATGTTTACCGTATTATATTCCATAATTTAAATAAATCAGTGAGGATGGAAGAGACAAAAATATAATATGCAATGTGATGTGGCCAGAATACCAGATGGCATGGAGAATTTAGAATATGTTTCTTTCTGGTAGGAGAGGGAAAGAATCTGAAGGGGCACTGAGTTCCTCATGAGGCATGAATCTGTGGGGTTCTTAGAGGCAGATATAAGATGTATGGATATACTTCACTGGCCACTATTAAAGATTAAGAAACCTCTCACTTTTTTTTTGTTCTCTCACTCACCTACCTTTCCTAAGAACGGGGGAATTGAATAGGGGAGACTGGGAAAGCAAACATCAGAGAATCAGTAGAAATCAGAACATAAGAAACCAAAGGACGGTCAGGCACGGTGGCTCACGCCTGTAATCCCAGCACTTTGGGAGGCTGAGGAGGGCGGATCACGAGGTCAGCAGATCGAGACCATCCTAGCTAACACAGTGAAACCCAGTCTGTACTAAAAATACAAAAAAATTAGCCGGGTGTGGTGGTGGGTGCCTCTAGTTTCAGCTACTCAGGAGGCTGAGGCAGGAGAATGGCGTGAACCCAGGAGGCGGAGCTTGCAGTGAGCTGAGATCGTGCCACTGAACTCCAGCCTGGGCGACAGAGCAAGACTCCGTCTCAAAAAAAAAAACCTCAAAAACAACAACAAAAAAGAAACCAAAGGACAAACTTTAATACTCCCAATTATTTTCATGCATTTTTCTTTACTGCAAATAATTTTCCATTTAAATTTTTCCAGGTTTATTATATTTTTAAGACATTACTTTTAGAATATTAAAAAGGAATTGTTTTTAGACCTGAGACCTCAATAAATTTCTTATACCTATTTATTTTATATTTCTTTTTCCCTTCAACTTAACTTTAATTTTTATTTTGTGTTGGTACATAATAAGTGTATATATTTGTGGAGTATATGACATGTTTTGATACAGGTATGCAATTCACAATTACCTTCTTATTTTCATTTCCTTTATCAAATGGAATTGAACCTATAAAGCTTTGAATAAAAGAAGGATAGTATATGTATGGAAACGAATAAGAAATAAATCATGACTCACAAGCAGAACAGTAATTTATGCAAGATGAATCTATCACCTAGAAAAAGATCAACTTTAGCTTTTCTAGTTAGAGCCTTCTCAAAACTTTCTGCATGCTTCACTTCTCTGATTTTTATTATGCAAAATTTGATAAAACTTTACTCTTCCTGGTGTGCTTCAGTATATTCACACTTGCTAGACATTGTTTAAAATCCTCAGACTGCATATTTTCCTGATTCAGTATAACATCATATAACTATTTTTTCTCTCAGTTACTCATGCTTATTAAAATGACATGATAAATCTATGTGTATTTCTCTTAAGGCAAAAGTTAATGTTGAGTGTTAGTAAATTGTCCTTTTACTCAGCTATGCAATTTGTTCCCCGTAGCATCCTAGCGCTATTGGGAAACAAAGCCACAGATCGTTACTTCAGACTCATCTCCTTGTCTGTACAACCGAATGAAAACATATCTTGCATAGTTTAGATAAATGACTAGTTCCTGTTATGTCATATTCACAGTAGTATTTAATTGGGATAAATATCTAAACCACACTGTGTTTAAAAGGTGGGAGTGTAAACTAGTTCAACCATTATGGAAAACAGTATGGCGATTCCTCAAGGATCTAGAACTAGATGTACCATATGACCCAGCCATCCCATTACTGGGTATATACCCAAAGGATTATAAATTATGCTGCTATAAGGACACATGCACACGTATGTTTATTGCAGCACTATTCACAATAGCAAAGACTTGGAATCAACCCAAATGTCCATCAGTGACAGATTGGATTAAGAAAATGTGGCACATATACACCATGGAATACTATGCAGCCATAAAAAAGGATGAGTTTGTGTCCTTTGTAGGGACATGGATGCAGCTGGAAACCATCATTCTTAGCAAACTATCACAAGAACAGAAAACCAAACACTGCATGTTCTCACTCGTAGGTGGGAACTGAACAATGAGATCACTTGGACTCGGGAAGGGGAACATCACACACCGGGGCCTATCATGGGGAGGGGGGATGGGGGAGGGATTGCATTGGGAGTTATACCTGATGTAAATGACGAGTTGATGGGTGCAGCACACCAACATGGCACAAGTATACATATGTAGCAAACCTGCACGTTGTGCACATGTACCCTACAACTTGAAGTTTAATAATAATAAATAAATTTAAAAAAAAAAAAGCTATGAACAATATCACGGTAAGAAGAAATGTGTGGTTGGATAGCAATTTTTCTATCTCCCCAAATTCTTAAGAAACCGATACCCACAACGAATCCTACAAAGATGAAGGTAATGTGTCAGCTCAAACTCTTTGAAAAAAGGTGTATAAACCCAGGACAAAATCTTTGAAAACGACAGCCAGAAAGATCCATATGACTCAAAAGTCTTAGCTCCTCTCAAAGAAAAAAATTTATAAATAACAAAGAAAGGAACTAAATAGAGCATACTGTACCAAAAAAAAAAAAAAAAAAAAAAAAAAAAAAAAATTTTACTCCACACTTGCAACCATTTGTAGCAAAGCAGATGAGAAGGTACATGACAAACTCAGACATCTGACTAAGGCAGCCCCCAAGATTTTTTTTTTTTTTT
Organism: Chlorocebus sabaeus; assembly: GCF_047675955.1. NCBI lineage: Eukaryota > Metazoa > Chordata > Mammalia > Primates > Cercopithecidae > Chlorocebus > Chlorocebus sabaeus. Next base: position 37,214,429 of record NC_132923.1, on the reverse strand, counting down.
TTTTTTTTACTCAACAACATAAATAAATAATTTTATTACATAAAATCTACAGGGGTATATCATATTGACTTTTATTAAATGGGAGAAAGTTCAAGATAAAAGACAATTTTAAAAGCTAAAAAAAAAATGAGTTTGAGAAAATCTTATCAGAAATTAAGTTCTGGTGAGTGAAAATCAGGTTGTGAGGAGTGGGATACTGGTACACAAAGATCTCCAAATAAGATGTCTCCCTGCTCCATCCTTCTCCCCATTAATTCCATGAATAAGATACACAAATGTCACCTTGTTAATATTTTGCCTTCGGTGAATTGTAGGCAAATGAAACTTTTTTAGGGAGAGGTGATGAAATAAGATAAATCTATATTTGGTCCTGATTTTCTCCGTAGACACTAAGGTTCAGGATTGCATTCTACATTGGAAAAATGGCAGGAAACTTGAAGGTTTCTGCCAAAGCAAATGGATATGAGCCTTAAATTGGCACAGAAAATTGTAGGACAAATATTAATTATATATCAAATCTGAAAGAAACTCAAGATTATTCATGTTACAAGTAAGAATAAAAAGAAATGACATAACCTCAATTCTAAAAACTTCAGAACACACACACAAAAAAGTAGGAATAAACATATATCAATAAACACACTAAATCAAATCTGAATATTTAAGAGTACATAAACATGTTTTAAGAATCTAGGCAGAAAATGAGGCCAGCCCTAAGAATTGTGAGACAGGATGAATGCTTAGGCTGTCCCACTTGAATCACATGGAATGAATTTCCCACAAGAAAGAAACATTCTGTTACCATAAGCATGTAGAAAGGGTGATGGGAAGGCAAAACATCAGAAAATCACTAAGATACATACATAATAATAAAAGTTTAACTTTGCTAAGAAGATATAACAATTCAAAACAAAATAACTTCAAATATGTAAATCAAAAGTTGGGTGAACTATAAGAAAATTTGATAAATCCATGGCCATAGTCAGAGTTTTCAACATGATTCTCTCAATTTTCAACAGGATAAACAAAGAACAAGTCAGGAAAGAATATTTAAATTGCACAATTACCAAACACAATCTTTAAAAACGTATGTGGAGCTGTGCAAGTAAGAATTAGAAAATATACGTTTTTCTCAAGGACATATAAAAAGTCTGCAAAACCATTTCAAAAACCTAATATATTATCAACCATATTATCTGAACACAATGCAATTAATCCATCAATTCCAAAAAGACGAATGAAAACCCACATTCTTAAAAAATTTCAAAAGTCACTTCTAAATACCTTACAAGTCAGAGAAGAAATGTTCATAGAAATTTGAAAATACTTCAAGATAAACAATAATGTAAATATTGTATATCAAAACTTACATGACCTGAAAAAGTAGTATTAGAAAGATTTTATAGATTGAAATGCTTATATTAGAAAAGAAAAAAAGGCCACAAATTTATGAGTAGTAATCTAACTTAAGAAAGGTGCTGTGGTTTAAATGTATTTTCCAAGATTCTTGTGCTGGAAACTTAACTCCAATGCAACAGTGTTGAGAAGTGAGACCTTTAGGAGATGATTAGGGCATGAGGACTCTGCCTTCATGAATACATTAATGCCACTATCTTGGCAGTGGGTTAATTATCTCAAGAATGAACTTGTTTTAAAAGTGAGTTCTGTCCCCCTTGGTCACTTGTGTTCTCTCTCTCTCTCTCTCTCTCTCTCTCTCTCTCTCTCTCTCTCTCCCCCTCACTTTCACCTTTCCACCTTCCTCCTCCATAGGATGATACAGCAAGAAAGCCCTTACCAAAGCAGGGATCCTCAACCTTAAACTTTTCAGCCTCCAGAATTGTAAGAAATAAGTCTCTGTCTTTTATAAATTACCCAGTCTCTGGTATTCTGTTATAGCAGCACAAAGCAAACTAAGACAAATAGCTAGTGATGCAGGATGTTACAAATAATAACTACAAACTTATGACTAGTTACAAATATTAACTAATGCCTCATAGCCTCATAAAAGTTGTAGACATTAGAAATATGGTAAGCTACTTTATATCTACTCTGAGAGAGAGAGAGAGAGCAGTGTTGGGGAGGAGAGGGGGGAGAGAGAGAGAGAGAGAATGTTTTTGTTTTTCCTATATAGCTTTCTTCTCCTAATTTATATAGCATGAATTCTTTGCTAGGAGCTTTATAATTTATTCCACAACTTACCAAATACCAAGATATCATACCAAGATATGTATCTGTAATAGAATAGAAATGAACATTATGAACATGGTTCAGAAAAGAATGCAGAAATAGATGAGATTGTGGACCTCCCTTCTGAGGAGAGAATAAGTGAGTTTTCATTTGAGCAAAAGGTAATTGAATTATGTTATATAATTTTTACTTTTATGTTGTTGATGTTATTGCTCTTGTTATTGTCCTTGTTGTTCTAGTTTTTATTGTTCTTGTTCTTGCTTGGAAGTTTAGGTGTGAGAATAAGGTTTGAAAAGATGTTGAACAGTTAAAGAAGTATTCAGTTGGATAATTCAATGCCCATTCAAGCTCACTTCTAGACTGTCTCCCTGGTTTTCTAAAGGTTGGAAAGTTAAAGATTCTATTTCTTAGACTCACTTGCAATTGGGGTGCAAGTAAGTGATCTATGCTCCATATCTATATGACTTGAGTTCATTATAAGCAAGAGGGAAAAAAAATACATGAAGAAGAAAGAACCTGGTTCTTCTTTAGCAGGTGTAATGGTTAATTTTATGTGTCAGCTTGGTTAGGCTATGGTGGCCAGTTGTTTGGTCAGACATTAGTATAGATGGTGCTGTGGAGATACTTTTAAGAATGTGACTAACCTTTACAATCAGTACACTTTGAGTAAAGCAGCTTACTCTCCATAATGTGGGTAAGCTTCATCCAATCAGTTGAAAACCTTGAGGACAATATGAGAAAACATTTTAAATGGCCCTTTTTGAGGCATGATGAATCTAAATACCAGCAGCCAGCCTACAGATGTGACAAACCGCATGGCTCATACACCTAAAAAGTCACGATAAGGAAACAGAAGGTAGAGGAGGGGTCAACCAACAAAAGGGAAGAAAGTTTCACTATTGCAAAATCGAAACTTAAGCGGGGAAGGGGACCAAACTATAACCTTGTAAGGGGGATAATGAAACTTCGGCGACCTCCGGGAAGATTGTAACCCCATAGTACTTGACCAGTGAGGAACTGGCAGAGGGACTTTTGTGCTAGAAGATAAATTACCTGCTGTAACTGCCCCAGGTGTGCTGGCCTACCAGACACATAATCTTGTAAGACGACCATTAAAAGTCTCACTTCCACTGTTCTTCGCGTCTCCAAGTCCATTCTTTGGGTTTGGATGGTTGAATGTGTGTTTCTCACAGGCAAAGACTGAGGTTTCTCAAAGAAGAAACAAGTGTCAAGACTGTGTCAAGACTGCAACATAGACCTACCTGCTAACTTGCCCCACAGATTTCAGTCTTGCCAGCTCCCACAGTTAAACAATCACATGAGCCAATTCCTTAAAACAGATGATAGATAGATAGATAGATAGATAGATAGATAGATAGATGATAGATAGTGTTTTTCTGAAGCACTCTAATTAAATAGATGTGGCAGAGCTTTTGCTGTCCATTCCAGAACATCAGTGATCCAAACAGATCAAAGTAGGTGTGGTGTTTCTGCTAGAATAGTAGATAGACAGATGATTGATTGATTGATTGATTGATTGATTGATTGATAGAACATCAGTGATCCAAGCGGGTTCAAAGTAGGTGTGGTGTTCCTGCTAGAATAGTTCAACGTGTCCAGAGTGGAATTTTTTTGGCTTAATAGTTGCTGGACATGTTTTCCAGGATGAGTACTATGAAATTATGTAAGCCTTGTATTTGTCAATAAATGTCATTCTCCTTTAACTGGCTAGAGTGAATTCTTTGGTCTGTAGCCCTTACCAACATAGGTTTCCTATAGATAGTGATGTCTGAATCTGGAATGATCTTTTTAAAATATAACTCTGATGATGTCACTATTCTACCTAGAATCCTTTAATGATTCCTCATCAAACATAGATAGAAACCTTTACAAAGTTTCCAATACACTCTTCTTAACTCACCCTTCCAACTTTGTCTCCCACGTCCTGGTGCTTCCATTGCAGTCATATCAAACTACTCAGAGTCTCAGTTGCTTTTGCATCATTTTCTCTTTCTGGAATGGCCATCACCTTGTACTTCTCCTCGTTCACATGAAGAACTGCATCTCACACTCCAGTATAACTTTCTCTAAAATTATTCCTTAAAACTCCAACCAGTTAAACACTCTCTTTTATGTGCACTCCTTGTATGTGTGCTAAGAGTCATTTTCTATGCCTTTACTATTAAATGTATGTCATTATTTCATTCATTAATTATCAATTCCTATCTTGCCACACACACTAAAATACGTGCTTATGAAGAACATAGAATGTATGCTGTTCATTTTTTGTGTTTTTAAAACCTGAAATCTTACTAGGCATATAATAGCTTCCCAATGCTTTATTGGATTAATGAATGATTTAATTGATGTAGCAGCATCTGTTTTTGCACATCGCAATTTCTCTTAGTCCTGGCATTTTCATTGACTCCATGGCAACAAAGTGCTTGAGTAATCTCATAGGCTATTACTCACATCCAATTACACTCACTAGCAGGAAGGATCATACCCGGAAGCTTTTCAGAGAATACAGAGGTGAAAAATAACTTAAATTCATGTTGCTTATGTTACTCAAATGCCCACACAAATATATAAAAGAATGACATTACCCAAAAAATGCATTGACTTCCCATCAGTGTCCATCTGCTGACTTCTGACTAACGACCATGATCAAAGGCTTCAGAATCAAACAAACTTGAGCTCAAAACACCCCCATCACATGCTAGGCTGCAGAGATCTTAGGAAAGTTACCTAACCTCTCCAAGATTCAGTTTCCTCATGTAGTAAATATAACTTATAAATACCTACCTCAACAAAATGTGATGAGAATTAAGTGTATAAAATAATTATCACAGTATCTAACACATGATAAGCATTAAATAATTGTTAGCCATACAAATCATTATTATTGTATCATGTTAATCAAGGAGGAATTTGTTGAGAATAATGCCTTTGAAGAGAGACTTTTATAGCCCATTGTAGCATCTTTACAATGCATACATGTATTTATTTTTATGTGGAAATTATACCTATTCCTTAATTTTGTGAAAAAATAAAATTGTGCAATGAGCAACAAAAGGTCAAAAAGTAATGCCTTCATCATATACTGACTTTATATTTATTATCTGTCCTCTGAAGGCAGACATGTACTACATCATTAATTCTTGTAACACTCTTGATTTGTTAGAGAATGCTTCTGTGCTTTCTTTCCTAATACATTCATCTATAATATTTCAGATTACCTGCTAAGAAGTGGGCATCAAGACACAATGGCTATCTCTGAAGGAAAAGGAAGACAAAAAGGGCAAAGCTCACCAGGCTTCGATGAACAAAAGTGTCACTGACATACAGTAATTTATGTTTTATTTTTATTTTTATTTTTATTTTTGAGGCGGAGTCCTCCTTTGTCACCCAGGCTGGAGAGTAGTGGCGCGATCTCATCTCACTGCAACCTCTGCCTCCTGGGTTCAAGGGATTCTTCTGCCTCAGCCTCCTGATTAGGTGGGACTACAGGCACGTGTCATCATGCCCAGCTCATTTTTGTATTTTCAGTAGAGACGGGGCTTCGTCATGTTGGACAGGATTGTCTTGAACGCCTCGCCTCAAGTGATTCACCAGCCTTGGCCTCCCAAAGTGCTGGGATTACAGGCCTGAGCCTAATACACTCCCAGCCCATACAGTATTTTAGAAGCAATGAACCAGATAATCTTTCTGCTGAGGTGGTCCAAGCACAGTCTTCCCTGAAGGTAAAAGTAGCCAAGTAATTGATTATAGTGATATTTTTTAGCTACATGATTCGTTGATAAAACTAGGGACCTCAAGATTATCTGTCTCCTTACTGTGTAACAACACCCCTATACAATCATTAGCTGTATTTGTAATTTTGAACTAAAGTAGGAGTTAACTTGATTACTGTTTGCAGTATCCACTTTATCGTTTCATTTTAAACTAAGTAATGTTAAAAGAGCACACTGAAAGCACTTATAACATGAAACATCAGTACATCCTTCCCACATAGAAGCAGATAAACAAAACCAATTTCTCCCAAAGAACAGGGTTTTTTAAATGAATAACTTAAGCAAACTAAAAGCAACCTGAAATCAAATAACCACCATATCAAAGCCTAATAGCCCTTATCCTTTTTATCTCTGGCTGTTTACAAGGCATTAGCCTGCGTGTCCCATGGTGATTCATTGACACATTGTGTCCTCCTCCCACCCTTTTTCTCTAGCTCCCTTTAAGTTAAAGTTCAGTTTTAAAGAACATTCTCCATGCAGATGGAGCATGCAGAAGAGACGAAAAGCAAATTGATATGTCTTTCTAAATATGCAGATTACCTGGGAGGAAGGTATAGAGAGTAAGAATAATGAAGCCTTTTTATTGAGTACTTATTAAATAGAAAGAATTCTAATTATATATATCAAATTTAGTAACCCATACAATGATCACATGGGATAGATATTACAAAACCTCTTTTACAGATGATTTAACTAATGCTCAGAAAAATGAAGTCATTTACCCAAATTCACACATGTAAGAAATAGCAGAACCAGGATTCAAAGCCAAATAAGTGTGGTTCCAAAGCTCAAGTTCATTCCAAGATGTTGCACTGGCTCTATGTAATGAATCCATTGGGCCCAGTGACTGATACTTCTGAAAAAGATCTTCTTATACTGATAAGCTAAAAATGTACAATATTTTGAGGTAGACAAAACATATTTCAAGTCTAACATGTCTTAACATAAGCCAAATAATCCGAATGTGTAACATCTGCTCAGTTGCTTTTAAGAATGCAAGTAGTACATTGACCCCCCCATATATAATCAATAATAGTATCTAAGATAGATTTATTTAGTGTAATTATGTTAAAAAACAGATTTTCTCTTTTTAATATTAATTATTAAACAAAAATTATTATCTCCAATGTCAGTACATGCTAATATGCCCGTTACCATTGATAATACACTACATGTTGAATAATATGGTAAGTTCTGGACACATAGGTGAAAAAAACAAGATGTGATCCCTTACCTTAAAGAGCTTACAGCTGAGTAAAGGAGACTGCTTACTAATTCAACAAATCTAAACTTTTAATTATGATTAGTGCCATAAAAGAGAATTGCATGGTGCTTGATACTGGACTAGAGGTCATGGTCAGAGGGTTTCATGGCTAAGCTGGGGAAGGAAGAATACAAGTTTATTCAGTGATAAGGAGACAGAAGAGTTTTCCAGACTGGAGAAGAGCATGTGCAAAGGTCCATTCATAGGAGGGAGGGGGCTTGGTATATGTGTAGGACTGAAAGAAGGCCAATGATGCTAAAGAAATGACAGTGGGCTCAGGGAAGGTTAAAGAGGAAGATGGACCAGACCACTCAGGACCTTGTAATCTGTGTTTAATACTTTCTTTTTAAACTTTAAAATAATTGAAAGCCACTGGAGGGTTTCCAGTGGGACAATGACATAATATAGCCTGCATTTCAGAAAGATAGCTCTGGCTGCAAGACGCACAACGAATTGGAGAAGGTCTAAAGAAAAAGCAGGCAATCAGTCAGAAGGTCATTTTTTGGTCTCTCCTAGGTCATGGTAACTGGTACTAAGGCAGTGGTGGTAGTAGAAGGAGAAAATATTAAAGAGATGTTTAGTATGTATTAGGAGGTGCTAGATTGAATGCAGAAGTAAGAAAACAGGAAACATCAAAGTAACTCATAAATTTTTGGCCTAAGAATTAAGTAGATGGTGTCCTTTCTAAGATAGAGAACTGCAAAAGAATCATGTTGGGGGTTAAGTCAGTAGTTTTATATGTTGAGATTCAGACATAGAATAGAGGTCCACTGTGCAGTTAGACATAGGGGTCTTCTCTAAGGAAAGGAATAAGTGAGCCATGATTTCTCAGGAGAACTAAGCAAAGCTAGAAAATTGATGCTGTCTACATGTTTTCACTTATAAGTGGGAGTTGAACAATGAGAACACATGGACACAGGGCGGGGGCATCACACCAGGCCTGTCAGGGGCTATGGGGCTGGGGGAGGAATAGCATTGGGAGAAATACCTAATGTAGATGACGGGTTGATGGGTGCAGCAAACCACATGGCACGTGTATACCTGTGTAACAAACCTGCATGTTCTGCACATGTACCCCAGAACTTAAAGTGTAATAATACTAATAAAATAAAATAATATTAAAATAAGAAAATTGGTGTTACAACATGTGTTTTGGAAACAAGGCATTTGTATCAAGAAATGTTCTCTTGTTTTTACAGAAAGTGAATTCTATTATTTTCCAGTTGATTCTATTGATGGCTCTTTTAGGGTACATTTGGGCCAGGTCCTGTATCTCTTTCCGTTCAGTGCCTTCCTTGCCTTGATATAAAATACTCTCCTTAGTTTCCATGTTAATTTCAAATTATAAATAGCTTAATTTGGTTTGTTCTAAAAGAATGAGGGGGCACAAACAAGACATGAAATATTTTTTCTAAATTAGAGAGAAATTATTCAAATTTTGGTTAAAAGAAACTTTCAAATTTAGGAACCAATCATCAAATATCATGCATTTCTCTCTCTCATTTCAAGGATCCTAGAGTGACCTAAGGCTTAACACATAGTTATCATCCAATGTAAAATATTACCCAGATATAATTCATGACATTTAAAAATGATTGGGCTATATTAAGTTCTCTTTTACCATTAACCTTTTGAGTATCTATTATGCAGCCTTCTAATATCTTTTTCACATATATATTCTTCATACTGATAGGATAATGCATTTTTATTATAATTAGTTGAAATTAACTTTTTAAGATTATTAAGTTGGAAATTCTATCTTCCATTTTTGTTAAAGTATTAGATTATCCCCTGCTGTTTTGTCTACTATTCAAATGGAGCAAAATTTGAGTAGAAAAAAACAAAAAATTTTCTGTTAGATACTCCCCTAGAGTAAGAAAAAGGAAAAGGAAATTCAGGCAGCTCTATAAAAGACCGAATAATTTTGGTTTATCTGAGGTTTTCACTTTCCTTAAGAGCCTCAGAGGAAAGGTAGTTTCTGTTATTTGGGCTATCTTAAAGAAAACTGATTTTAAAAAAAAAAATCCTAAGTATTATCTATATAATAGGATAATCATTTCACAAGCTCTAGGGTAAAGAGAGATTTTAAATGTACCATTTTTTAATTATGCATTTTCCTAAGTCACATCTTGTACTCATTTTCTTTATTGTCAAAAAGCATTCATTATGCATTTCTAGACTAAGCTCCAAGGTACCCAATGAATTCACACAAACACCAAGAACTGTGTATAGACAGGAAAACACTGTGTCAGAAGATACCAGCTACACATCATTTTAAAGAAATCCCAGCCATTTTCACTTGGTCTTATCAGATACTATAGATAACAATTAGACATGCTCCCTCCCAACTCCTCCACCTTCATCATCTACTGAGTTTACTGAGATTTAACCACTGCTATTCATTCAATATTTAATAGTTTATTCAATATTTAATACATTTACTTAATATTTTCAGCAAATGTTTTTTGTGCATATAATATCCCAGCCTTACATAAGATTTGGATACTTTTAAAAATTACTATTATACTTTAAGTTCTGGGATACATGTGCCGCACATGCAGGTTTGTTACATAGATACATATGTGCCACGGTGGTTTGCTGCACCCATCAACTCGTCATCTATATTAGGTATTTCTCCTAATGCTATCTCTCCCCTACCCCCCAACCCCCCAACCCCCAACAGACCCCAGTGTGTGATGTTCTCCCTGTGTCCATGTGTTCTCACTGTTCAACTCCCACTTACGAGTAAGAATATCCAGTGTTTGGTTTTCTGTTCCTCTGTTAGTTTGCTGAGAATGATGGTTTCCAGCTTCATCCATGTCCCTGCAAAGGACATGAACTCATCCATTTTTATGACTGCATAGTATTCCATGGTATATATGTGCCATATTTTCTTTATCCAGTTTATTATCGATGGGCATCTGAGTTAGTTCCAAGTCTTTGCTATTGTGAACTGTGCCACAATAAACATATGTGTGCATGTGTCTTGATAGTAGATACTAAAAGAATAAATAAGATATAGTCCTTGAACTCAGATATTAACTAGAAACAGAAATAGATGTCAAAAAAGAACTGCAAATACCATGCATAGATAACATATGAAAGGTGTTTTTAAAAATTTAATTGGGAGTCCATTAGGCTGAGACAGCTTCAGTGTCTTGGGTTCCTCCATAAGCAAACCAAAGCCCGATGAAAATAGTAAAATGAAATTATGCTTAGCCAATCAGAAATCACCAGCTAACCTCTAAATACAGACTTTACCTACCAGAAACCACCACTAACCTCTAACTAGGGACTTTCCACTTTAACCAATCAAATACATTTTCTTTGTCTAGCTTCCATGAACACCTTATAAGTTTCCTCTCTTGCCCCAGCCCCCTAACCCCAGTGGTCTGCTGCTGCCCAATTCATGAATCACTATCTGATCAAACAAACTCATTAAAACTTGAATGTGCTTACGTTTATCTTTTAACAAGGGTAGGCCAAAGCTCAGTTTATCTTTTAACAAGGGTATGCCAAAGCTCAGGTGGACCAGAAGGTGTTCATCTCTGCATGGGAAGCAAAGTGTGAGCTGAGTATTGAAGGATGAGCTCAGTTTGTACAAATTTTAAGCAGGGGATAACATGTTCAGGTTTTCATGTAAAATAGATGAGTCTTTTGGCAGTGTGGATGATGACTGGGGTAGAGTAGGACTGGAGGGAGTGCCATCACCGGAGAAAAATCATCCAGCGAAATCACAGCCAGCGGGAGGAGAAAGGAAATACAAATTTTAGTTGAAACCATCTTACCAGAATAGGCTGTTTAATATGTTAATCTAGTCAACTGAAGAAGCAGGATCTGTATCTTAATGTCTTGGCAAATGCTGGCATTCATCCCTCCTTATGAAGTAATACATTTTGAGACTCAAGGCGGAGAGCACAGAATAAAAGAGGAAAACAGGCAAACTCATGACAATGCATTTGTGCTGCACGCCTTTTCAATTGCAAGGCCCTCCCTTCGATGAATGAGCTTACTTGGCCTGGCAAATGCTCACCCAGGCAGACAACACAGAGAGCTTCTCAGACCCACGCTTGCTGGAAGCTGCCATCAAATTTAAAACACCTGTGGCATTGCAACCAAACTGAATACCAAATCAGTCCTTTGTAAAGGAGGGAGTAGCTGCTTGGAAATAAATACCCTCATGCGGAAAAACATGCTGCAGAAAATGAGCTTTTTGTGCCAGCTCAAGAAGCACTGCCATATTCTGACAGTCGTGGGCTGCAACAGGGATTTAGCAAGGCTTTTAAAGCAGCACTAGGTATTTGATGTTTCTTTCTCTCTAGCTGGATAGTGAGTTGTTGGGGGCAAAGCACCATGTTACCTGCATCTGTACCCTACCACCTAGCAACAAGTCTACAACATGATAAGGGCTAAATAAATGACTGTCAAACTGCTTTTAAAATGTTAATTTTTACATGGAAAGTCAACACATTCATATTTTATTGCCTTTTTTTCATAGCTTAGCCATTCGGCCCTGAAGAATATTAACAATACACATTTCTATCTATATATTACTTTTTAATTATACTTAAGGACACATAGAAAATAAGTAGTTAAACTTGGATGCATTCTATAAACTACATAAGGGTTCATGCTACAGCACTCTGTCCATTACGTGTTTCTGGAATATTGTTTTGTTGAATCAGTTTTTAAGATAGAATAGCTTAGCATGTACTTATAAACAATTTTGTACTGTGGGTCTGCTTTTTTCCCACTTTCCAAAAGCCCTATTTCAATTTCTGCAGTACTAAAGGAGATTTGAATTCTTTTAAAATTACTTATTAAGTAATACTAATTAGAAAAGATAATTATTATAATTCTTAGCAACATAATCCATGTTTATTCTAGAAAACAAACTCAGTTGAAACAAGAAAAATGAAAAGGCATTCACAAGTCCACCAACCAGAGAGAACCAGTCTTAGTATTTTGTTATATATCTTTGCAGATATTTTCATTGGAAAATAAATGCAAATATAAAAGTTCAGGTAGAGGGGCTTCAAGGTATCTGACTAGAGGCATATGGTACCCACCTCCTCTAAAAAGAAGAAATAAAATAGCAAGTAAATAATCACACGTTGGATAGATCACCTAAGAGAGAATGCTGGAATTCAATAGAGAAGTGACAGGAAACAATTAAAGCAAGGAAGGAGAGGGAAGCAAGGCAGGCAGCTTGCTCGGCAGGATCAGTTGGGAGCCAGGAGAGACTCCCCAGTGTGGAAAAGGATAAGTAAGTGACCCCCCTCCAACAGTGGTCTGTATTCCCGCTGTGGACTCCTGCAATGCAAACCACAGAATAGCCCCTCAACCCACACCGGCCCTGAGACTAATATAAATAAGGAGCTGCTTGGAAGTCGAAAGATGGCATTGCTCCAGAGAAGGAGCTCAAGCTGGGTCCCACCACCTCCACAAGTCCTAAGAAGCTTCTTACCCTAGTAACGATGGCTACTATTAAAAAGTAAAAAATAACAGATGTTGACAAGGATGCAGAGAAAAGGAAACTTTTTTATGCTGTTGGTGGGGATGTAAATTAGTACAACCACTATGGAAAACAGTATGAAGATTTCCCAAAATACTAAAAATAGAACTACCATATGGTTTATTTACCCCACTACTATTTACCCAAAGGAAAAGAAATGAAGTATATCAAATAGATACCTGCACTTGCATGTTTATTGCAGCACTATTCACAGTAGGAAAGATATGCAGTCAACCTAAGTGTCCATCAACAGTTGAATAGATAAAGAAAACGTTGTACATATATACAATGGAATACTATTCAGCCACGAAGAAATATGAAATCATGTCATCTCTAGCAACATAGATGGAATTGGAGGTCATTATGTTAAGTGAAATAAACCAGGCACAGTAAGACAAATACTGCATGTTCTCACTCATATGTGGGAGTTTAAAAAGTTGATCTCACGGAGGTACAGAATAGAATGACAGATACCAGAAGCTGGGAAGGGTGTCTGCTTTGGTGGCCGTGGCAGTAGGAGATAAGAAAGGTTGGTTAATGGCTACAAATGTGAGTCTAAGTAGAAGAAATATGTTCTAATGTTCGATAGCAGAGGAGGGTGACTGTAGTTAACATCCACTGTATATTTCAAAACAGCCGGGAGAGAGGACTTGAAATGTTTCTAAAACATAGAAATAATAAATACTCAAGGCGATAGATAACCTAAATACCCTGACTTGATCATTACACATTCTGTGCATGTACCCCACAAATATGTACAAATGTTATATATCAATTTAAGCATTTTTTTCAAAAACAGAATTATTATATACAGGCTATTCTATAAGATTTTGTCATTTAATAATATACCCTGAATACATACATTACATGTACATACATACCTACATTATGGGAATTTATCAGAATGAAATATATTTATCCAATTCTCTATTGCTGAAATTTTAGGTTATTTTCTATATTTTCCTGTTATAAAGCATGCTGTGATGTATCTACTTGTAAATATACTTATGCAACATTTGTTTTATTTTTTTGAGCTATACCAGAACTTCATTTTTACTGTGATTTTCATAATGACCCTGATTTTTAATATTTGAATTGTTATGAATTATAAGAGGCCAGGTCCAGGAACTGGTACCTTAAATGTTAAGCACATGACTTAAAGCTCTTAGCCTTCTTCTTTACTTTTACGAGGCCAACATCATCCTGATACCAAAGCCTGGCAGAGACACAACAAAAAAAAGAGAATTTTAGACCAATATCCCTGATGAACATCGATGCAAAAATCCTCAATAAAATACTGGCAAACTGAATCCAGCAGCACATCAAAAAGCTTATCCACCATGATCAAGTGGGCTTCATCCCTGGGATGCAAGGCTGGTTCAACGTACGCAAATCAATTAACTTAATCCAGCATATAAACACAACCAAAGACAAAAACCACATGATTATCTCAATAGATGCAGAAAAGGCCTTTGACAAAATTCAACAGCCCTTCATGCTAAACACTCTAAATAAATTCAGTATTGATGGAACGTATCTCAAAATAATAAGAGCTGTTTATGACAAACCCACAGCCAATATCATACTGAATGGGCAAAAACTGGAAGCATTACCTTTGAAAATTGGCACAAGACAGGGATGCCCTCTCTCACCACTCCTAATCAACATAGTGTTGGAAGTTCTGGCTAGGGCAATCAGGCAAGAGAAAGAAATAAAGGGTATTCAGTTAGGAAAAGAAGAAGTCAAATTGTCCCTCTTTGCAGATGACATGATTGTATATTTAGAAAACCCCATCATCTCAGCCCAAAATCTCCTTAAGCTGATAAGAAACTTCAGCAAAGTCTCAGGTTACAAAATTAATGTGCAAAAATCACAAGCATTCTTACACACCAGTAACAGATAAACAGAGAGCCAAATCATGAATGAACTTCCATTCACAATTGCTTCAAAGAGAATAAAATACCTAGGAATCCAACTTACAAGGGATGTAAAGGACCTCTTCAAGGAGAACTACAAACCACTGCTCAGTGAAATAAAAGAGGACACAAACAAAAGGAAGAACATACCATGCTCATGGATAGGAAGAATCAATATCGTGAAAATGGCCATACTGCCCAAGGTAATTTATAGATTCAATGCCGTCCCCATCAAGCTACCAATGAGTTTCTTCACAGAATTGGAAAAAACTGCTTTAAAGTTCATATGGAACCAAAAAAGAGCCCGCATCTCCAAGACAATCCTAAGTCAAAAGAACAAAGCTGGAGGCATCATGCTACCTGACTTCAAACTATACTACAAGGCTACAGTAACCAAAACAGCATGGTACTGGCACCAAAACAGAGATATAGACCAATGGAACAGAACAGAGTCCTCAGAAATAATACCACACATCTACAGCCATCTGATCTTTGACAAACCTGAGAAAAACAACAAATGGGGAAAAGATTCCCTATTTAAAAAATAATGCTGGGAAAATTGGCTAGCCATAAGTAGAAAGCTGAAACTGGATCCTTTCCTTACTCCTTATACGAAAATTAATTCAAGATGGATTAGAGACTTAAATGTTAGACCTAATACCATAAAAACCCTAGAAGAAAACCTAGGTAATACCATTCAGGACATAGGCATGGGCAAGGACTTCATGTCTAAAACACCAAAAGCAATGGCAACAAAAGTCAAAATTGACAAATGGGATCTAATTAAACTAAAGAGCTTCTGCACAGCAAAAGAAACTACCATCAGAGTGAACAGGCAACCTACAGAATGGGAGAAAATTTTTGCAATCTACTCATCTGACAAAGGGCTAATATCCAGAACCTACAAAGAACTCAAACAAATTTACAAGAAAAAAACAAACAACCCCATCAAAAAGTGGGCAAGGGATATGAACAGACATTTCTCAAAAGAAGACATGCATACAGCCAACAGACACATGAAAAAATGCTCATCATCACTGGCCATCAGAGAAATGCAAATCAAAACCACAATGAGATACCATCTCACACCAGTTAGAATGGCAATCATTAAAAAGTCAGGGAACAACAAGTGCTGGAGAGGATGTGGAGAAATAGGAACACTTTTACACTGTTGGTGGGATTGTAAACTAGTTCAATCATTATGGAAAACAGTATGGCGATTCCTCAAGGATCTAGAACTAGAAGTACCATATGACCCAGCCATCCCATTACTGGGTATATACCCAAAGGATTATAAATCATGCTGCTATAAAGACACATGCACACGTATGTTCATTGCGGCACTATTCACAATAGCAAAGACTTGGAATCAACCCAAATGTCCATCAGTGACAGACTGGATTAAGAAAATGTGGCATATATACACCATGGAATACTATGCAGCCATAAAAAAGGATGAGTTTGTGTTCTTTGTAGGGACATGGATGCAGCTGGAAACCATCATTCTCAGCAAACTATTGCAAGAACAGAAAACCAAACATCGGATGTTCTCATTCATAGGTGGGAACTGAACAATGAGATCACTTGGACTCAGGAAGGGGAACATCACACACCGGGGCCTATTATGGGGAGGGGGGAGGGGAGAGGGATGGCATTGGGAGTTACACCTGATGTAAATGACGAGCTGATGGGTGCTGACGAGTTGAATCGTGCAGCACACCAACATGGCACAAGTATACATATGTAACAAACCTGCACGTTATGCACATGTACCCTAGAACTTAAAGTATAATCATAAAAAAAATTAAAAAAAAACTAATGATTCAATTTTTGCTTGAATTTCTATTTTACAGACTTTATTTTGTATTGTATAAAAACTATAAGGAAATGTAAGAAATTTAGTCCCCATTTATATTTGCATGCATAATTTTTATGATGAAAAGAATTAAAATCAAAACAAGTCTCAAAAATAAAAAGATATAAAACAATCAATAAACGTTGTGTGTGTTCTGACTGCTCCACTGTCAGGTGGTTCACCTCTCTCTTCTCAGTCCTTCCTCTTCCCTGAAATGCAACAGTATTAAAATTTGACCAATTAACTTCAAAATTAGTTAATTAATTGCAGTTAATAGGCAAAATTAATTAATTGAAGTTAATTGGCATAATTTGTTCAAGTGTTCAAGTGAAAGGAAGAGTTTTATGTCTCTCACTTTAAATCCAAAGTTAAAAGTGATTACACTTAGTGAAGAAAGCATGCAGAAAGCTAAGATAGGCCAAAAGCTAGTGCTAAATAGCCAAGTTGTGAAATCAAAGGAAAAGTTCTTGAAGACAATTAAAAGTGCTACTCCAGTGAATATACAAATGATAAGAAAACCAAACAGCCTTATTGCTGATATGAAGAAACTTTTGTGGTCTGGATAGGAGATCTAACCAACCACAAGATTCTCATAAGCCAAAGCCAATCCAGAGCAAGGCCCTAACTCTCTTCAATTCTCTGAAGGCTATGAGAGGTGAGGAAGTTACAGAAGAAAAGTCTGATTCTTTTCTTCTGCAGAGGTTGATTCATGTACTTCAAGGAAAGAATCTGTCTTCATAATATAGAAGTGTAAAGTGAAGCAGCAAGTGCTAATGTAGACGCTCCAGAAAGTTTTTCAGAAGATATAGCTAAAATCATTGATAAAGGTGGTAACAACAAATAGATTTTTAAGGTAGACCAAACAGCCTTCTACTGGAAAAAGATGCCATCTAGTACTTTCATAGCTAAAGAGAAGTCAGTGGCTGACTTCAAACCTTCAAAGGACAAGCTTGTGAGGGGCTAATACAGCTGGTGACCTGAAGTTTAGACTAATGCTTATTTTCCAGTCTATAAATCCTAGAGCTCTTAAGAATTATGCTACATCTACTCTGCCTGTGCTCTATAAACGGAACAGCAAAGCCTGGATAACAGCACGTCCGTTGACAGCATGGTTTACTGAATATCTTAAGCCCATTCTTAAGATCTGCTGATCAAAAAAAAAAGATTTCTTTCCAAATATCACTGCTCATTGACAATGCATCTGGTCACCCAAGAGCTTTGATGGAGAAGTACAATGCGATTAATGTTTTCAAGCCTGTGAATACAACTTCCATTCTGCAGCTCATGGATCAAGAAGTAATTTAGACTTTCAAGTCTTATTATTTAAGAAATATATTTTGAAAGGCTGCAGCTATAATACATAATGATTCCTCTGATGGAATGAGAGGAATCAAAACAAATTGAAAACTTTTTGAAAACAAGTCATTACTCTAGATGCCATTAAAATATTGGTGATTTATGGGAAGAGGCCAAATGTTAACATTAACAGGAATTTGGAAGAAATTTATTCCAATCCTCATAAATGACTTTGAGGGGCTCCAGACATCAGTGGAAGAAGTCACTGAAAATGTGGTAGAAATAGCAAAAGAAATAGAACTAGAAATGAAGCCTGAAGATGTGACTGAATTGCTGCAATCTCATAATGTTTGCACAGATAAGGAGTTCCTTATTATGGATAAGCAGCAAAAGTGATTTTTTTCAGATGGAATCTACTCCTGGTGAAAATGCTGTGAACACTGTTGAAATGACAACAAAGGATTTAGAATATTTTATACACTTATTTGACAAAGCAGCAGCAGAGTTTAATAGGGTTTACTCCAATTTTGAAGGAAGTTCTACTGTGAAAAATGGTTATACTGGTAAAATGATAGCAGCATTACATGCTACAGAGAAATCTTTCATGAAAACAAAAGTCAATCCATGAAGCAAACTTCTCGGTTATCTTTTTAAGAAATTGCCATTGCCACCCCAACATTCAGCAACCACCATCTGATCATTCAGCAGACATCAACACTGAGGTAAGACCCTCCACCAACTGGAAGATTAGGACTCAGTGAAAGCTTAGATGATCATTAGCATTTTCTAGCAATAAAGTATTTTTAAGTAAGGTATGTATATTTTTTAGACATAATGCTATTGCACATTTAATAGACTACAAATAGTGTAAACATAACTTTCATATGTACTAGGAAACCAAAACAATCCATGTGACTCACTTTATTGCGATATTCACTTTATTGTAGTGGTCTGGAACTGAACCTGCAATACCTCCGATGCATACCTGTACATGTCATGTAGCTAAAGGGAGTGTAGTGTCTTAAATCAGCCAAAAAGAAAATACAAAAGTGGAAATTAGTCACTATTATTTGTAGAAGGGAAGAAACAGTTCTCGGAGAAAAGATAAAATTACAGGAAAAATTGCAAACTGAAAGATTTTAAACTTCCAAATCACTGCTATTTTCGCTAATAGTTGTCTAATCATTTGCTATAATTTAGTTTGGTCAAACAAATCATCTCAGTATCACATTCCAAGAAATTTTTTTTTGGTTACATAATTTTCAGAGAAGTTAATTTCAAGAACATCTGAAATACACCACAAATGAAGATAATTAGAGCTGGGAGAAGCAGATATAGTAGGTTACCAATGAACTATTGGTTGCACAAAGTTGATAATTTGTATTTGCTTAGCATAACTTTTTAGAAAAACTCCTCCAGTATGTGTCAAGCTTGAACAGTATATAAAATTTCCAACTGACACTCAATTGCACAATATGACAGAGATGAGTGCAATAAAAGAATGTATGAAAAATTCTGGTCCCACCTTTTTATACCTAGAATCAGTTGCTATATTTTAGAAAAGCAACAAAACAAAAGAATCGTAATCAAACATCTGGCACTGCTGTAGTTTTCTATGGTATTACTGACTTCTTCAGTGACATTGTGAGAATAAATGAAATAACATATCTAAAAAACCTAGATTACCACAATGTAGTTATAACTGTAGTTCTGGAATTAACTCTTTTCCTATGCTGCAAAAAACAGGTAAATGCATTGATATATCTGGACATATGTGTTGGGTTTCTTAAAGGCTATGATGGTTAATACTGAGTGTCAACTTGATTGGATTGAAGGATACAAAGTATTGATCCTGGGTATGTTCATGAGGGTGTTGCCAAAGGAGATTCACATTTGAGTCAGTGGGCTGGGAAAGGCAGACTCACCCTTAATCCGGGTGAGCACAATCTAATCAGCTGCCATCAAGGCTGGAATATAAGCAGGCAGAAAAATTTGTAACGTGAGACTGGCCTAGCCTCCCAGCCTACATCTTTCTCCTGTGCTGGATGCTTTCTGCCCTTGAACATCGAACTCCAGGTTCTTCAGTTTTGGAACTCGCACTAACTCTCCTTGGTCCTCAGCCTGCAGACAGCCTATTGTGGAACCTTGTGATCATGTGAGTTAATATTTAATGAACTTTTCTTTGTATTTATATCTATTCCATTAGTTCTGTCCCTCTAGAGAACCCAGACTCAATGAATATCAACAACATCCATATTCTCCACCTGAGTTCTGAGCCATTCAAAATACAGACCTAGCTGTCAAACAGTAGGAGGTAAATATTTCAACTTTATTATGAGTAAAGTCATTTAGAGAATAGCTTAGGTCTGCATGCAAGATGTCTCAGCCAGTCTAGCAGCTGTGAACAGCTAGAGGACCACTATAGGCCACAGAGGCAGAGCCTGCTGACAGACTCTCTCCTTGACCAAATTTGAGTCAGGTGCCTCTGAGCCCTCTTTCTAGTAAAGCTTGACCTTCGACCCTGTTCTTGCTGAGCCTGCATATCCCAGTTTTATCATGAAATTTGCTAAATTAGTTTAGAAAGAATCCCCCACCCCAGATATCTGATCATCCTTGGTATCTGATTACATTCCTCATCTCTTACCATTTTCTAGGTGATAACCTCGTTATCTTGGTCTGCCTTCAGCAAGGATCATGTTAGTTTAGCAAGAATTACCCCTACCCTTGATGTCTGCTCTTAGAAATTTTCCATCCACTGCCCCCGCTTATCCCTAACCTGCTCCTTAGCTATAAAATTCCGTTTATTGTTGTATTTGAAATTGAGCTGGATCTTCCTTCCCTATTGCAATAGTCTGGATAACTATCACCATAGTTCTGAATAGTCTTTCTTACCATTTTAACAAGTGTCAGAATAATTATTTAACACTGCTCCACTCAGTTTACATCATGGCAGAGAAAGAAGATGAGAATAAACTTTCTCTGCAGTCAGGCAGAACCCAATAAGAGAAGCAGGAGCAGCCAAAATGTGTATGCATGTCTAATTCTGACTCCCAAACTCCTTGAGCAGGAAAAAGTATAAGAAAGCAGAAAGATGTTAATTTAACTAAATATATTCACATTCACTACACACAGTGAGGTTCTTAAATATTCTTTCTCCTGTCCTGTCCTTAGTGCTAATCAGGACAAATAGTAAAAGTGCAACCTCTAATTCAGGTCTTCTAAAGAAGCACCATGTGCCCACCACTGAAAAGAGTGGAAAACAAATGTAAAACATAATCCTTACCAGCAAGGAAATTGTCAAATAATTATCATTAATGAAACACTAATTAGTTAACGTGAAATTAGCTTAGTGGCCACCTACTCTGTGCTGAGAACAACACTTTAAGATAATTCAGAAGTGTGATACTTGGTCCCTGGTACCAAAAAGCTTAAACTCTAAAATTTGACCTTCATATGTCTAGAATGCCAATATCTAGGGGCCTCAGCCCTCAGTAATAACACCAAGGATCTGAAAATAACTAAATTGAGACTTCAGGTGACAGATAACAGTTACACAGGTCAAGAAATTCTGTATCTCCTGGTTATACACACTAATTATGTCTTTGTCTCCAAACTGCCTCCTTCACTCACTCATGCCCTGAAAAAAAATTTATCATTGATCTCTACCTTCTCACCCACATAACAAATCCATCAGCAAATTCTGTTGCTCAGAACTCCAAAGTCAAACCTAATTCTATCCACTTCTCACCACCTCCACTATCACCAACAACATGTGGAGCCGCTGTCTGGACCTTGTAATCAGCCTAGCGACTGTTTAGGGAATTTCTCCCTTACCCGTTCAACCCATGCAGCTGGAAATCTTCTTAAAATATATTTGAGATCTTCCCACTTTCCTGCTGAAACCTATTTCCAACTGTACTTAGGAAAAATATAAATCCATAAAATAGCCAAAAAGGCCATGCAATATCTGACTCCACTAGCTGCACATTGCTTTGTGTCACTACACTCCTGCGACATTGGCTTCTCTTTAATTCCTACAAGCACGAAACTCTTTTGCAACCTGGGGCTTTAACATACGATATTCCCTTGGCCTGGGATATTCTTCCCTTGTTCCTCATCTGGCTAAGATTCACCTGCTCTTTGGGTTTCAGCTTCAATGTCCCTTCTCTGTAGAGGTCTTCCTTGACACACACATCTAAATCACTCACCTTTGTTTTACTTCATCGTAACATCCCTGTAATTTTCCTTCTTTGTGCCTTCTCTAATTTATACTTTTATTTATGTGCTTTTTGTTTAGTACCTATACTCTATAAGTAGTATAAGACCTAGCAATGTCTGCTTTACTATTGTCTGGTAACTAGCATAATACTGAAATACAGTGATCAATAAACACTAAATGAACCAATAATTGAATCTTCTGAGAAGCAGAGGCTTGAATGAGAAATAGGGGATCTTTTTAATGTTTATACCTTGAGGAGCAACAATTGACAGTAGTTTTGGGGCTAATTGTATCAGGAGAAAACAACAATTACATGTTTATGATAATATGTCACCAAGAAAAGCCTAAGTTGTTTTAATATAGATGTTTACTGAAGTAGGGGAGTAACATCTTCTGTAAAACTTAATAAAATTAACATTTTTAAAAAGTTTCTTACCAAAATGGTTATTTAAGTTATTTTATAAAGCTAACTATTTATCTTGGATTAATGAGATATTATTTGGAAAGTTAACACTTCTATACACAAAACAATCCATATGATAAAATGTGTTACAAACATTAAGGTTCAGCGGAAACAAGGAAAGAAAAAATATCATTTTGAAAGAGATTTACTTAGGGAAAATTTTTGAATAGAATTTATGTAGGTAGAGAGATCCTAAGGAGTGGGTTCTAGCAGAAAAGAAACAGAAAATTCAGAAATGCTTAAGTGGAAAAGATGGAAACCTGCATGAAATAGAGCAAAGGGTCCACATGACAGCAATAAGTTTGGATAGATAGATTTGGGTCAGACTATTTGTAAGTGTAGAGGTGGAAGAAATAAATGTCCTAATCTTGATGCTTTAAGCTACAGATTTACGCATATCTTCGTAAAAGGAAACCCATAACCTCAAATTGAACATGAACCATTTCTCACTCCCTGAATTACCTTTCCTACAGATATAACATAGCTTTAGGGAAGACTGTCTTTCCTAATACAAAATACCTAATGTCATAATAAATTCAAATTAAATAATTATGGTTTTGTGAGGCTTTTTTCCCCAAAATTACTATCAAACACCTCAGTAAATATAAGCAGTAAGACTGCGCGCAGCCATTACAGAAGTCATCCTGGTTCTAAATTCCACTATTGATTTAGCTATTAAAAAGGCCAGCTTCAGTCAGACTGCTGGCCAGAACAACCCCAGTGGGAGATAACCTACCTACTACAACAAAGGGCTTTAAATAGGTCTTTAGCCCAGCCCTCTGCTTCTGTGAGTCTGAGGAACATAAATAAATAAACTTTCTTTCCAGACAAAAATTGAGAGATTGCTCTACTTTAAAAAAAAAAATCAAAAGTAAATTGTCTAAGACAATTTATTAAATATTTAGTGGTAATATCGAGCAGGATAATGTTCACACAAATCAATAGAATTATCACTGGCTTTGATATAAGTATATTCATTTATAACATTTACAAACACACAAAACTAGAAAATTAGAGGTAATGAATTGAACATTAGGATGAAGATTCCATAAGGTATTAAACTTGAACAAAGGGTTAAGTATGACATTTTAATGGAGCTGTGTTAAGACCTGTGTATAAGTCTTTCAAAAAAAATTACATAAATACTTAATATGCTTCAAGGTAGGTTCACATTCAAAAAGTGTTCACTTGGCTGAAATTATAACATACCACTAGTAAGATTTCATGTAACATACTTCCTTACATTTTAACAGTGCTGTGCATTTTTCAGAGGTCTTTATTTAGTGTTAGCAATAAGCCAGTGAAATGTGGCAGCAGCAAACATTCCTTGAGCTCCTCACTATGTGGCTGTTGCTTTATCTTGTTCAACACTCAGACCAAATTTCTGTAAAATAGGTGCTACTATTATCCCTGCTTTACAGGTCAGGAAACAAGTTTTTAGAGTAACTTGCTCAAGGAGCTTTGTTTATTCATTTGAATTTTCCCAGTGCTGAGCACTTTATAAAACACAGACAAAAAAATAAAATTATTATGTGTGAGAGAGTGTGTGTTTTAGTTTAAGGAAAGGATTTTCCAACAAAACAAGAGAAAGAAAACAGGAATAAAATAAGTAGCCAATCACAGGACTGTGAAAGAGAAAAAAACTACAACCATTTCTCACTCAAGAATCTATTGTCTTATCATTTAAAAATAATATTAAATACATTGATTTTAAATTATCTTAAATGTCTCCCTCAAAATTTAATTAAAAGCAAGATTACAGAAAACGTTAACTAAATTAAGAAAAGCAGAGAAGTTCCAAGTAAACAATTAGAAGAATTATAACTATACATCTTTCATCTCTAGGGATTATAAATACCTCAAGAATAATTTTCTGTTTCAGTGAATAAAAAGATATGCAATTAGTTCATCATTTATTCATTTATACCTTTCCTTGTTTCAAAAGACATTTAGGAAGTTTATCGAATTTCATGCAATTTATGGTGAAATATGTAATGAAATCAAGGGGAAAAAAGAACAGCTGGGTGGAAAAGGCTGTAATAAAGCCCAGGAGAAAAATTAGTAAACCAGATACCTGCTGAGAGATCCTGCAATGTGAGAGAAAAATGCTTCTGTGAATTTTCTAACACCCTACACAGACAAAGGCTGTCAGCTTTTTTGTTTGCCATGTCATACAGTAAAGCAAACCACTCACTTGGGAGAAATACACAATATGTGGCATGAAGAAGAGAAAAAAATTATCCTATATAACATTACAAGTGTGTGACATTCTCCACTTAGAGTAAACAAGATGAAAAGTTTCAGCAATGTAGGCAGATAGTTTCATTCCAAGGTGCAATTGAGCATTAAAAATGCCAGTTGGCACAGGTGTTTGCTGACCTGTCTTTTAAAGGGTATATTTTAGAGCAGATTCCAGAAAAATTAATAACTTGCTTATTTTCATATAGTCATTCATATGTGTGATTTCTTCTAAGAGAACTTTTATTTTATTATTATCAAAGTATGTTTGGATCTATAGGGAGATGATTAGACAACATGTTAAAAGTAGTTATAACAGAGACACCTAATTTAATCCATCAAGTATTCTCCCCCATTTATTTTTAAAATGTAGTTTTCTGCAGCCTCTCCATCACGCTCTCTTCAATTCCTCAGAAACAACTGTCTTCAACTTCTCCACTTGTTTTTGTTTGTTTGTTAGTTAGTTTGTTTTTGGTGGGCAACTATATAGCAAAAACAAACAAAAAACACACAAAAAGTTGAAATAGTTATTTATTAATTTTTCCATTTTAGGCATTATCTATTGACTTTGCCAAAAGGACACAAAAGTCAGCTTAAAGTAGTCCCCACTGGCCAAATCCGGGACGAGATGAGCATCAACATAAATAAAGATAATCGATAGAGCCAGAATCCATGCATCCACACTGATAAAAAGAAAGGTAGGAGTGGGGGCCCTTTCTTCCAATAGAAAGCCAACTAATAACTAGCAACAGCACGATACCATTAGAAAATCATCAATTGGCAACTATTATGACAGTTAGTTTAGGCAAGAATTAGCAAGCGATGCTAAAATTAGAGGATAAAATTTAAGGGAATAACAGAATATTTACATAGTGTCAAAGTACTACCCCCAGGATACATATTAATTGCAGAGGATAAAACAGTAACTTCACAGGGGAAAAGCCTGGCAGACACCATCTTAATCAAGTTTAATATATTTGATAATGAGACTGATAGCTTGTGCTTCCTGATATAATGCATTAAGAAGAATTCAGCATCACATCTATAATATTCCTGCCAAACTTGCATAAACTGAGAAAACACCAGACAAACCCAAACTGAGAAATATTCTACTGAATAAATGGCCTTGCCCTTCAAGAGTGTCAATGTCATGAAAGACAAAGACTTAGGAAGATCCAAATTAAAGGACATTTAAGATATATGGTAATCAAATATAATACATGACCTTGTATTTACTTTGTCTAGATAGAACATAATTGTATAAAGTCTGAATGAAGTCTATATAAAGACAAATTTGAATAAATCCCACAGATTATATAACAGATAATATGTAATATACTGTATAAATAATCATATGATACTAATGTTAATCTCTTAATATTATAATTGCACTGTGGTTATGTAAGACAATTTTTTTTCTTTTGGAAATACATATGAAAATATTTAGAGGTAAAGAGTCATCACCTTTTCAACTTACTGTTAAATGGTTCTGGAAAACAAATATATATATATATATATATAGCAGCAATTATAGCATGTTTAATGATTGAAAGGATTCATCATACTCCACAGTGTATTCACATAAGACATTTAAAAAAGTGAAGAATGTGGTACAGCAGGAAAATCACAGGCCAACATCAGAGCAACCTGAGACTTCCAGTTATGGTTCCCAGGGTTTTTCCCAGTCTCGCAGAACACATTTCATCTTCAGAACATGAATCACAAAGACTGTATGAGACATCTTTTCAGTGGTGCCACAGTCCCACCTGAGAAAGAGTTTTTAATATCACACTGATCACACAGCCAAAAGCAAGTTGCATGATCAGGCTCAATAGCAAAAACCAGGTGCAATCAATCAATCTGTATGTTTTCTGAAATAAATGCTGATAAACTGCTAAGGTTTTTCCCGATGTTTTTCAGACCCTAGTACAGATCTGTATCAATCACTAGTTAGCACATTTCATTCAGGTTTAGCCAGTGATTGGCACTATGGCTCTAGGGGTCTTGAAGATAAGTACAGGGATACAACAGGACAACTGAAATTAGACCTATACTCACATAGTCCAAGCCCCTGACCCCTGGTCAGTTTTCTAAATTCCAAACCACATAGCATTATTCTTTTTGCATCTTTCAACATTTACAGAATAAAAGAAGTAGAAAGATACACATCCAAACACTAATCCTTTGTATCTTCCATTGAGGGGTAGGCATTGCTTTACAGAGTCATTTGAGTTTACCAAATATTCCACCATAGGCATTCAAAATCATGTACAAACTTGACAGCTCCTTTACCTCCTTCCACAACTAAATATGAACTTTCTGAAAGTTATCAATGTAAACAAATTGAATTTAACAGTTGATTGATGATTAACAAAATCTGTTCTTTCTCTAACCAATCAGCTTTCATCAGAAGAACAGCTCGTGGGAGCTTTTTCATTCTCCCAAAAAATTGCAACACTGATATCAGCTTATCACAGGTTTGTTGAAATCAAATTCACCTTACCAGTTATACCAGTATTACACCAAAATCCAGTTACATTATGAGTTATCCTAAGATCCTAACAAAATTAATCAGAATTTCAATAGAATTTTCTTACCCTTCTAAAAAAATGATATTTGCACAGATGTTGTCATGGACTGAACACTCTAGATATAAATACAGACAGAGACAGAGATAGATGATAGAGATGTGGATAGGGAGACACAATATATTGTGTATATATATATGAAAGAAAGATAAAAAATAAATTTATATATACATATATTTATATATACATAAATATATAAATTTAAATATGTATATTTATATATACAGTGTATACAACTGTTATACACTATATATGGTGTATGTTTACATATATACAACTATATATACAACTGTATACACACTATATATATAGTGTATATGTATATAGGTAGATGGATAATGTGTATACAGTTGTTCCTTCCATGGGCACCAAATTGTGGATGCTCAAGTCCTTGAAATAAAATGATGTAGTATTTCATATAACCTATGCACATGCTCTGTATATTTTAAATCATCTCTAGATTATTTATAATACCTAATACAATGTAAAGTCTATGTAAATAATTGTTGTATCATTATACATTATTCCTGTATTCCATTATTCTGGTATAATGTATTCCTGTTATACATTATTCCTCCCTGTTTAGGGAATAACGATGAGGGGAAAAAAAGTCTTTACATGTTCAGTACAGTTGCATTATTTTCAAATATTTTCTATCTGTGGTTGATTAAATCCATGAATATGGAACTCTTAAATACTGAGGGCTAAACTGTGTGTGTTTGTGTGTGTGTGTGTGTGTGTGTGTGTGTATTCTATTGGTTTAGTTTCTCTGAAGAAACTTGACCAGTACATGTGGTTTTTGTTGGTACATGGGGTCTTGCAAGTCAGAGAGCAACCCATATCAATTACATCTTTAATTTATAAATTCCAATTTACTAGAGATATCATAAGTCTCCCACAAATTTATTCCCTGGCTTCTACTGCCAAAATTTTTCGTTGAGCTACCTAATAGCCCCTCTGGGGTCAGCCTGTATATTGTTCTCCATTTATGCCCCATTAGCAAACTGGCTGCCTATCTGTTGAGTTTGTTTTACGTGTTTTTCTAAAGCTGTCTTATTTGTCCAGGTCAATTGCCATCCTTTTCTTTTTTTGCCAAAATAGCATCATTTCAGCATTCAATATGGCAAGTAAATCTTTTTTCTCAATACAGCTCTCTTCATTAAAGGTAAATGTGATTTATTCTAGGATGTGGATCTGTACCAATTTATTCTAATTACCTTTTAGAAAATTTTTTTACTGACGTTTATTTTTCCACCAAATGTTTCATTGTCGTTGAGGACTTAGTATTAGAGTATAATTTAATTGCACAAATTTCCATTTTCATTTTCCCAATAAATCTGAACACAGATATCAGTGTCCCAGGACAGTGTCACATAGTTAATAGTCACTTTCAAATATACTCCACTTTGAACATCCCATAGAGTTTCTCATAGGTGCCCTTGGTGAGTATCAGGGCTATCAGCAGTATGTAGATGACTTCACTGTGTCATCCCTAAACAGTGGTTCCAGTTTTTCATCTTTACTTTAGCCACCAGTGTCCACTTATAGGAACATGTCTATAAACACGAGGATACATGAGAGAATGTTTTATGTCCACTCATTCCAGGCACTTTTCAACAGATTGTCACTTAGGTTAATAGTCACACAGTGGCTCTGTTATAGAACAGGTCTTTTGTGTGCACGCAGGAGCAACAATCCCCATGTTATCTTCTAATAGGAATCCTCTGTAGTGTACAAAATGTATCAAATGAAAACAAAGGACAAAGCAAAATAGAATTATTCCAAGTGCTCATCCACAAGGCCTTAAGGTCATCAAGGTACATCACATAGCCAACTCTATATTGAATGCTAGGATCCATCCTTGACCTTTAGCTCCAAATAAAAGAGTATATTTCTTCGGGCAAATAGATTCCTTCCTCTAGGATTCAGGGCTGGCTTCAAGAGCTTGAGACCTGTGCAGTCATACAGCGCCTCGTGCTTACAAGAGACATACTTGGTTTAATGCTTGACTGACTACCAATGCTTTATCATTTCTGAACAAAATGCCTTGCTTTTTTATTTGCACTGGGCTCCACAGATTTTGTAGCCAGTCCCATGTTCATGTGTAAATACAGCCTACAGATAGTATCATTCCCTTGCTCTCAGCATCTCACAACGAAGCGAGGTAAGTTAGCTTTCCTTTTTAGCATTATCTATTTATTTACTCTCTTTGCATCAGCAATTACTTCACCTTCTTTCCATTTGTCATTAATTTTAATTCAGACCCTTTGCCATGGAAAATAAACACCAGATTCAGCAAAAGGAATGACCTGCAACACAGGTAGCAAGTTCTTCATCCTTTCTCTGGAACACGATTGGAAAAGTACATTTTTACTCACTGTGTAGGAAAAAGGCAGACACCATTAATTTCAACTTAGGTGAGAAATAAACATCCCTCCCACCATTTCTCTATAGATTTGATAGTTATATTTTTATATATTATCATAGTGTCATGCTTGTCAATTGATCCTTTCTCTGGAACTCCTAGATGAAATACAGGTCCCAGCACTATATAATCAGGCAGAGAAAACAAAAAAAAAAGTAAAAAGGAAGTTTACATAAGGTCTTAGGTATGTTTTTCCTATATTTCTTCTTAAAAAAAAGGGGGGGATACATGTGCAGAATGTACAGGTTTGTTACATAAGTATACATGTACAGTGGTGGTATGCTACACCTATTGACTCATCCTCTAAGTTCCCTCACCTCACCCCCATCCCCAACAGGTCCTGGTGTGTGTTGTTCCCCACCCTGTGTCCACGTGTTCTCATTGTTCAACTCCAGCTTATGAGTGAGAACATGCAGTGTTTGGCTTTCTGTTCTTATGTTAGTTTGTGGAGAATGATGTCTTCCTGCTTCATCCATGTCCTTGCAAAGGACATGATCTTATTGCTTTTTATGACTGTATAGTATTCCATGGTGTATTTGTACCACATTTTATTTATCCAGTCTATCACGATGAACATTTGTGTTGGTTCCATGTCTTTGCTATTGTAAATAGTGCTGCAATAAACATAGGTGTGCATGTGTCTTTATAGCAGACTGATTTATAATCCTTTGGGTATGTACCTAGTAATGGGATTCCTGGGTCAAATGGTATTTCTGGTGCCAGATCCTTGAGGAATCGCCATACTATCTTCCACAATGGTTGAACTAATTTACATTCCCACCAACAGTGTAAAAGTGTTCCTGTTTCTCCACAGCCTCGCCAGCATCTATCATTTCCTGACTTTTTAATAATTGCCATTCTGACTGGTGTGAGATGGTATCTCGTTGTGGTTTTGATTTACATTTCTCTGATGATCAGGGATGTTGAGTTTTTTCTCATACGTTCATTGGCCACCTAAATGTCTTCTTTTGAGATGTGTCTGTTCATATCCTTTGCCCACTTTTTGATGGGGCTGTGTATTTTCTTCTTGTACATTTGTTTAAGTTCCTTGTAAATTATGGATATTACACCTTTGTCAGATGGGTAGACTGCAAAAATTTTCTCCCATTCTGTAGGTTGCCTGTTCACTCTGATGATAGTTTCTTTTGCTGTGAAAAAGCTCTTTAGTTTAATTAGATCTCATTTGCCAATTTTGGCTTTTGATGCAATTGCTTTTGGCGTTTTGTCATGAAGTCTTGGTCCATGCCTATGTCTTGAATCGTATTGTCTAGGTTTTCTTCTAGGTTTTTTCTGGTTTGGGGTTTTACATTTAAGTCTTCAATTCATCTTGAGTTAATTTTTATATATGGTTTAAGGAAGGGATCCAGTTTCAGTTTTCTGCTTATGGCTACCCAGTTTTCCCAGAACCATTTACTGAATAGGAGATCTTTTCCCCATTGCTTGTTTTTGTCAGGTTTGTTGAAGATCAGATGGTTATAGATGTGTGGTGATATTTCTAAGGTTTCTGTTCTGCTCCATTGGTCTATATGTCTGTGTTGGTATTAGTACCATGGTGTTTTGGTTACCGTAGCTTTGTAGTATAGTTTGAAGTCAGGTAGCAGGATGCCTCCAGCTTTGTTCTTTTTGCTTAGGATTGTCTTGGCTATATGGGGTCTTCTTTGATTCCATATGAACTTTAAAATAGTTTTTTCTAATTCTGTGAAGAATGTCAATAGCACTGAATCTATAAGTTACTTTGGGCAGTATGATAATTTTCACGATATTGATTCTTCCTATCCATGAGCATGGAATGTTTTTCCATTTGTTTGTGTCCTCTCTTACTTCCTTGAGCAGTGGTTTGTCGTTCTCCTTGAAGAGGTCCTTCACATCCCTTTTTAGCTGTATTCCTAGGTATTTTATTCTCTTTGCAGTGATTGTGAATGGGAGTTCATTCATGATTTGGCTCTCTGCTTGCCTATTGTTGGTGTAAAGGAATGCTTGTCATTTTTGCACATTGATTTTTGTATCCTGAGACTTTGCTGAAATTGCTTATCAGTTCAAGAAGTTTTGGGGCTGAGATGATGGGGTTTTCTAAATATAAAATCATGTCATCTGCAAACAGAGATAACTTGACTTCCCCTCTTCCTGTTTGAATACCTTTTATTTCTTTCTCTTGCTTGATTGCCCTGGCCAGAACTTCCAATACTATGTTGAGTAAGAGTGGTGAGAGAGGGCATCTTTGTCTTGTACCAGTTTTCAAAGGGAATGCTTCCAGGTTTTGCCCATTTAATATGATATTGGCTGTTGGTTTGTCATAAATAGGTCTTATTATTTTGAGATATGTTCCATTAATACCTAGTTTATTGAGAGTTTTTAACATGAAGTGATGTTGAATTGTATCAATTAAGGTCTTATATTAACCCCCACTCCCTCTTTTCAGTCATCTCAACAATTTATCCAGTGGTGATCCTCTTTTACTTTCATGTATATTCAGGGGTAAAATGCATTCATTTAATCTTGCAAGCCATTCATTCGTTCTCTTATCATGTCCCAGTTTAGTTAATAGATATTTTAATTGTCTATTTTCATTTTTACTTAGTCCACTACTTTGTAGATAAAGTAGACAACAGTCTATTGTATAGGATGCTTGTTAGCTCTCTATTGTATTTCACCTGCAGTAAAATGGCTACAGTGACTGCAAAGATTCCAAAAAAACCCCACGAAGAAAAACCTCATAAATACCTGATAAGCTCTAACATTCCAGAATAGACTGCAAGATAAACTGACTGTAAAACACAGGCCTAAATACCTGACCATCCTAGAATAAACTTGTCACATATAAACCATTTAAAATTG
Source organism: Chlorocebus sabaeus (assembly GCF_047675955.1). NCBI lineage: Eukaryota > Metazoa > Chordata > Mammalia > Primates > Cercopithecidae > Chlorocebus > Chlorocebus sabaeus. The sequence continues at coordinate 37,181,834 of NC_132923.1, read as the reverse complement.
ATAAACATTATGGCTTTTATTTAGAATAATTGATCTGCTTCCTTTGTCAAAAAAATATTCGTGGCTTTCAGAAATCTTGGTAATCAGGATAATTCAAAGTTAGGGTCCCATTGATATCACACATGTCTGGCTATTTCCAACTGAAGAAATTTAACAAATAATGCTATACTACTGCTAAGCCAAGTTATTTATCAAAGTTTATTGCATAATTTTAACATGTGAATATTGTAATGCCATAAATTATAAGGTAATAGCCTTGCTTTTAACCACTTTTTTTTTCTCTGTATCAATACATTATTGACTGATGGAATAACACTTCCTGAAAAGGAAGCTGAATTGCAGAAAACATACAAAAATATCACAATTTCTAAAATGTTAAAATAATTACAGACTGCAAAATAACACTTTTACTTAAGGATAGTTTAAAATACCAATGAAAATTAACATCGCTTTACCACCAAAGAAAATTGTCAACTCACATTCATTTATGCAACATATTTGTCTGTAATCCAATTCTGGTTTAGGGATTGGGACACCAGGATTAGGAATTTATAGTCCCTGACCTGTAGAAAGAAATGGGTTTTTTGATAAATCAATAATGTAAAATAAATAAGCATTCACAATGCAGGGGTCACCTCATATCCAGAAAATAATAGAAAATAAGAAAAAAATTTTTGCCTCAAAAATCAACACAATCTATCAGAACAGAGATTTGGAAACTATGCTTAAAGAAATAGACTGAACTTCAGGTCAGTAAAATTCAGACTATTATCTGTTTTAAATACACTAAAATCAGAAAGAATTTGCCAATTAGACAGGGGGTACTTCAGTCATTTAAATATACAGAGAAAAAGAAAGTCATATACAGGGGAAAAGGGGGAAAGGTCAGTAGTTTTACTCCAACTACCAAAGGAACTACCCAGAAGAAGAGTTTTATGATGTTTACAGGATTATCTGCTCTGCCTGAAGGCACATCCCTGTTGCTGAGGTAGTTGTGTCCAGTTATTGGAGCTTAATGTCAAAAAATATTGAAATTACACAATGAATATAAATCTCCTTGTTCTGATTCCATGCTCATCAAGCATCTCCCCGATAGTTTGGTTTTCACTATAGCTTAAATACAGAAAGCAAAGGTACTTAACAGATAAATGTGAATGTCATGTCAGTTTCACAGATATTTCTCATTTTAAGTTGACAGAATGGCGTCTGTGAGGTCTCTTAGTGTGAGTTAGCATCTTTACATCCAATCATTCTTATTAACAGAGACGTGGTTGAGGCTGGATTCTGAGCACACATAGCGCAGGATCTGACTCTGCACTATTCATTTATTTGCAAGGTCACCAGGCAAATAAATGAATACCACCCCGTGGCAATGTATTAGGTAACCCATTGACCTACCACATGAAAACACCTATTCATCCTCATTGCATGTGTTCTTAAATCTTCTAAACTGGTGAAGGCCATATCATAGATGTGCAGACAGCATACCTAACTCTACCTGGAGAACATCATAGGGGATGAAAGAATAGGAGTTTACCCTTCAGCTGAGGCTTAACTTGGCCTAGTAGCTAAGGGAGGGAAGAGTACTCTAGAAAGAAATTTCCCTTGCAAACAGCTGACAAATGTGAGAAAACTTGGGAAGAACAGTCTTTGGAAAGTCTGCAACATGGAGTATGCTTTGGGGACAGATAAGAGATGACATTGGAAATGTGGAATACGACAAAATTATGAGGAATTTGTATGTTTTCAAATCAATTATGAAGTATATCGAGTGTCTGCCATGCTCCAGGCTCCATTATAGACCTTTGAGACACGTCATTGAATGGGAGGTTGGACTTTGTAGTACAGTTAATGAAGATTACAAACATTTAGCCAGAGAACTGATATGTTTCTTACAAAGACATTCAATACAAATGGTAGTGTACAGAAGAGAGTTTACATAGCAAGCCTGAGGATGGTATTCTCAGAAAGAGCCACTTAGAAGATTAGCTTTTGGCCTGTGTCTGGGAGGTTGGATTTCAAGAAGGTCTTCAGCATTCTCTAACTTATTAAAATGACTCTGCCTAAGTTGTTTATACAAACAGTGTGGTTGTTCAGGGAACACCTGATTTCCTTCTAAGAACTTGGAATTTTGGTAAGTAAAAGACAGAGGGTGTCTGCATGACCAGTCAACTACAAAAAACATTGGGCACTGGGTCTCTAATGAGCTTGCCTGGTAAACAACCTTCATATATGTTGTCTGAAATTAATGCTGAAAAGATTAACCATGTCCTACCTGTCTCCACAGGGAGAGGACTCTTGGAAGTTTGTACCTGGCTTCCTCTCAGACTTCACTTCCTGCACCATTTCCCTTTGTAGATTTTGTTTTGTATCTTTTAGCTATAATAAATCTTATTCATGAATGCGACTATATGCTGAGTCCTGCAAGTCATTCTAGCAAATCAAAGAACTTGGAGAGTGGTCTTGGGGATCCCCAACACAGATGGGAGGAGATCGGGAATGCATATGTGCAGTAATAGAGGGAGTAGCTGATGATCAGCTGATGATCAGGCAGAAATTTAACAGTAATATTCTGAATTTTCATGGGTTACTGAATGAACAGTATTATTATTAAGCAATATTTTATAAAAGTTTTGTGAAGAAACAAATTTAGGGAGAAAAATATTTTCATTTTAGACCTAGTATATTTAATTTAGCTATTAGATATCCATAGAGGGCAGCTTAATAAGTAGTAGAGACATAGGCTTGGACCTTGGGATAGAGACATTGTAGGAGTCACTGGCATTATAGCAGGGTATCTATTAGATCACTCAAAAAAGCTTTAGGAAGTAAGGAAAAAGAACCAAAGAGTAAACCACAGAATGTCAACATTTAAGAGGCAGATGGAAGAAAAGAATTCTACAAAAGAAATAGAACGGTAACAAGTTTTAAGTAGTATCAAATGCCGCAGAAAAGTGAAGTATGAAGATATCTGAGCACTGTCCATTGGATTCACCATACTAAAGGTCCCTAAAGACCTAGGAGGGGGTAGCCTTACTAGAATGTGTGTGCTGGACCATAGCAGAGGGAGAAACCAGATTAATGAGTGAGTAGGGAAAAAAGAAATAGGGACAAACAAAAATAATTAAGATAATTCCCTGAAGCATGAAGAAAGCCTTTTTGGCTTTTTTGGTTTTTTGTCATTGCTTACTTACATATATGAGAGAGCCTTGGATATATTTCAAGTTTAAGTAAATAAAGCTAAAATTAATAGGGAAAGGCTGAAGAGTCAGGAAGAGTCAGGAAGAATACAGGAAAATCAGGAAGGCTGCCAACACATGGCTGTATTCTTATAAATTATCCTAGCTCTTCAGTGATCAATAGGAGATAGTTGAATGACATACATTGGCAGAGGGGGGGTCCTGTGTGTGGCACCTGTTGATGTCCAAGACATCCTGGCAAGATAAGTGATTATACATATAGCAAGAGCAAGTCTGTCAGTGAAATACATTTTATCCTCATTAATCTTCATCCTCTTTGTCCTAAAATTTCCATTGTTCCCATCCACATCAGGTCATCAATAGCTTCCCCATTAATAGATTAGCAGAAAAAAAAAAAGGCCTTCAACAAGTGCATTCAGAAATCTCCACAGAAATAGAAATAGACTCCCATGAAACGAGTCTTTCTCTTTTAGACCTCTTACTTGATATTCCACCCTAAGCTTTTTAGGTATTTACTTCAAAATGTAAGAACCATTTTTATTTGCCTTACAGGAAAGAGTATTTTTAAGTATATTTCTGAAAGGTTAAAGAGGTTAATTTAATTAATCCAAATCATAAATCCATGAATACTATCATCATATTTAAAAGATTTACCAGAAAATAATATATTTCATATCTTTTTTCTTTTCCCCACATTAAAGTTAAATAAATATACAATTAAATATGTTATTTCTCCTTTATAAGACTATATAGATAAATGTTCAAATCAAAAATGAAAACTGTCAGATATTTGGAAGAAAATAAAGTTACAGTATCTATAAAATATTGATCACTGTTCATTTCTGTCAGAATGTGAAATAAAGAGAAGGTACAGGTCAGGAGGCCAAATTCAAATTGTAATGTCCTCAAAAAAGGTAAAACACACACACACAAACACACACACAACCCTACCTAGCTGCCATCACTGGTGTGAGCATTTAGAAGGTACCCTATTCTGACTGACAGGGATAAAAAAAGAAAAAGAAAATTTAAAAAGGTATCCTAGGCCCTACAGCAAACTGCTAGTCATTTATAGGGAACAAAAATAAGATGTTAGCAACAGGTAATAGGGAAGAGGGAGGACAGGAGGCAAAACTAGCTGGCAGCTCCCACTCGGACAGACAGAGAAGCATATGGAGACTCACATCATGAGCTTTGGCTCCAAAAATTACCTCAGGAAGATACCAGGAAAGCTGAGAGAATCCACAGAGGCTTTAAAGGAACTGGATCGATGCTGTAGGCTCCCTGAGACTCCAAAAAACTGAGAGTCTGCTTGCTTTCTCAGAACGGAGGCTGGCAGTCCAGCGCAAGTTCTCAGCCCTGTTCACTGGCTGCCTGGAAATATACTCAGTGCTACTGGGGGGCACAGTGGGAGTGAGACCAGCCTTTCGGACAGTGGGCTGCATGGGAGCAGTGTGAGGCCTGTGAACCGCCAGCTTTTCCCTACTTCCTTGATGACCTGTATGATGAAGCAGAGCCAGCCATAATCCCCCTGGTAATACAACTCCATTTGCCTTGGAACCACACCCCATCCCCCACAGCAGTCATAACAAGCTCTACCCAAGGAAAGTCTGAGCTCAGACATGCTTATCCCTGCCCCTACCTAGTGGTCTTTCTCTACCCATCCTGGTTGCTGAAGACAAGGGATATCATCTCTTGGTCCTGCCCACCACCTGAGAAACCTGAATACTTAACCAGGCAACCCTAGGACAAGTTTGCATCCTCCCTATAGTATCACAGCTGATACACTCTTGAAAGCACCACCTCCTGGCTAGAGGCCAACCAACACAAAACTAGCACACTAAACAAAAATACAACCAAGAACCCTGACAGAGTCCACTTCCCACCCCTGCTACCTCCACCAGAGCAGGTACTGGTATCCACGGCTGAAAGACCTGAAGATGGATCACATCACAGGACTCTTTGCAGACACTCCCCAGTGCCAGCCCAGAGCCTGGTAGCTCTGCTAGGTGGCTAGACTCAGAAGAACCAAAACAATCACTGCAGTTTTGCTCTCAGGAAGGCCCATCCCTAGGGGAAGAGGGAGAATACCTCATCAAAAGAGCACCCTGTGGGACACAAGAATCTGAACAATGACCCTTGAGTCCCAGATCTTCCCTCTGACACAGTCTACCCAAATGAGAAGGGGCCAGAAAAACAATTCTGGTAATATGACAAAACAAGGTTCTTTAACAGCCCCAAAAGATCACACCAGCTCACCAGTGATGGATCCAAACCAATACAAAACCTCTAATGCCAGAAAAAAAATTCAGAAGGTTAATTATTAAGCTAATCAAGGAGACACCAAAGAAGGGTGAAGTCCGACTTAAAGAAATCAAAAACATCGTTCAGGATATGAAAGGAAAAATCGTCAGTGAAATAGATAGCATAAATAAAAAACAATCACAACTTCTGGAAATCAATGACACACTTAAAGAAATGCAAAATGCACTGAAAGTCTCAACAATAGAATCGAATAAGCAGAAGAAAGAACTTCAGAGCTTGAAGCCAAGGCTTTCAAATGTACACAATCCGTCAAAGATAAAGTGAAAAGAATTTTTTTTAAATGAACAAAGCCTCCAAAAATTTAGGACTATGTTAAGTACCCAAATCTAAGAATAATTAGTGTTCCTGGGGAAGAAGAGAAATCTAAAAGTCTGGAAAACATATTTGAGGGAGTAATCGAGGAAATCTTCCCCAGCCTTGCTAGAGATCTAGACATCCAAATACATGAAGCTCAAAGAACACCTGGGAGACTCATCACAAGAAGATCATCACCTAGGCACTTAGTCATCAGGTTATCTAAAGTCAAGATGAAGGAAAGAATCTTAAAAACTGTGGGGCAAAACCATCAGGTAACCTATGAAGGAAAACCTATCAGAGCAACAGCAGATTTCTCAGCAGAAATCCTACAAGCTAGAAGGGATAGGGGTCCTTACACGAAACTATTATCAGTGAAGAATTTTGTATCCAGGGAAACTAGGCTTCATAAACGAAGGAAAGATACAGTCTATTCCAGACAAACATTGAGAGAATTTGTCACTACCAAGCCAGCACAACAAGAACTGCTAAAAGGAGCTCTAAATTTTGAAATAAATCCTCAAACTACACCAAAATAGAAACTCCTTAAAGCATAAATCTCATAGAACCTATAAAACAAAAACAGAATAAATAAAATTTTTAAAAAAGGTATTCAAGCAAAAAATAGCACAATGAATAGAATAGTACCTTACATCCCAATACTAATATTGAATGTAAATAACCTAAATGCTCCACTTAAAAGATACAGAATGGTAGAATGGATAAGAATTCACCAACCAGGTTTCTGCTGTCTTCAGATTTATGTAACCTACAAGGACTCACATAAACTTAAGAAAAGGGGTTGGAAAACGATATTCCATGCAAATGGACACCAAAAGTGAGCAGGAGTAGCTATTCCTACGTCATGCAAAAAAAAACCTTCAAGGCAACAGCAGCTAAAAAAGACAAAGACGGAAATTATATAATGATAAAAGGACTAGGCCAACAAGAAAACATTAATGTCACAATTCTAAATATATATATACACCTAACACTGGAGTTCCCAAACTTATAAAACAATTACTACTAGACCTAAGAAATGAGATAGATGGCAACACAATAATAGTAGGGGACTTTAATACTCCACTGACAGCACTAGACAGGTCATCAAGACAGAAAGTCAACAAAAAAACAGTGGACTTAAGCTATACCCTACAACAAATGAGCTTAAGAGATATTTACAGAACATTCTACCCAACAACTGCAGAACATACATTCTATTCATCAGCACATGGAACATCCTCCAAGGTGGACCATATGATATGCCACAAAACAAGTCTCAGTAAATTTAAGAAAATCAAAATTAAATCAAGTACTCTCTCAGACCACAGTGCCATAAAATTGCAAATCAACTTCAAAAGGATCCCTCAAAACCATGCAAACACATGAAAATAAAATAACTTGCTCCTGAATGATTTTTGGGTCAATAATGAAATCAAGATGGAAATAAAAAATTATCTAAACTGAAAAATGATAGTGACACAACCTATAAAACCTCTGGGATACAGCAAAAATGTTGCTAAGAGGACATAGCATTAAATCACTACATCAAAAATTCTGAAAGAGCACAAATAGACAATCTAAGGTCACACCTCATGGAACTGGAGGAACAAGAACAATCCAAACCCAAACTCAGCAGAAGAAAAGAAGTAACAAAGATCAGAGCAGAACTAAATGAAATTGAAACAAACAAACAAAAAATACAAAAGATGAACAAAATGCTGGTTCTTTGAAAAGATAAATAAAATTGATAGACCTTTAGCAAGATAAACCAAGAAAAGATGAAAGAAGATCCAAGTAAGCTCAATTAGAAACAAAACGGGAGATATTATTACTTATACCACAGAAATACAGAAGATTACTCAAGGCCAATATGAACACCTTTATACATATAAATTAGAAAACCTAGGGAAGGTCAATAAATTCCTGGAAATATACAAACCGCCTAGATTAAGCCATGAAGACAGAGAAACTCTGAATAGACTGATAACAAGCAGCGAGATTGAAATGGTAATTTAAAAATTGCCACCAAAAAAAAAGTCCAGGACCAGACAGATTTATAGTTCAATTCTATCAGACATTCAAAGAACAATTGTACCAATACTATTGACACTATTCCACAGGATACAGAAAGAGGGAATCCTCCTTAAATCATTCTATGAAGCCAGTGTCACTTTAATACCAAAACCAGTGAAAGACATAACCAAAAAAGAAAACTATAGATCATAATTCCTAATAAACATAAATATAAAAACCCTCATCAAAATACTAGCTAACCAAATCCAACAGTATATCAAAAAGATAATCCACCATGATCAAGTGGGTTTCATACCAGGGACGCAGGAATGGTTTACCATACACAAGTCGATAAATGTGATACATCACATAAACAGAATTAAAAACAAAAATTGCATGATCACTTCAATAGACACAGAAAAAGCAGTTGACAAAATCCAGTGTCCCTTTATGATGAAAACCCTCAGGAAAATTGGCACAGAAGGGATATACCTTAAGGTAATAAAAGCCATCTGTGACAAACCCATAGCCGACATTATACTGACAGGGAAAAGTTAAAAGCATCCCCCTGAGAACTGGAACAAAACAAGGATACCCACTTTCACCACTTCTATTCAACATAGTACTGGAAGTCCTACCCAGATTAATCAGACAAGAGAAAGAAATCAAGGGCATCCAAATCAGTAAACAGGAAGTCAAACTCTTACTGTTTGTTGATGATATGATCGTATATCTAGAAAACCCTAAAATCTCCTCCAAAAAGCTCCTAGAACTGATAAAAGAATTCAGCAAAGATTCAGGATACAAAATTAATGTACACAAATCAGTAGTTCTACTATATACCAATAGTGACCAAGCTGATGATCAAATCAAAATTCAACTGCTTTTATAATACCTGCAAAAAATAAAACAAAATACTTAGGAATATACCTAACTAAGGAAGTGAAAGAGTTCTACAAAGAAAATTATGAAACACTGCTGAAAGAATCATAGACTACATAAACAAATGGAAACATACTTCATATTCATAGGTGGGTAGAATCAATATTGTGAAAACAAACATACTGCCAAAAGTAATCTATAAATTCAATGCAATTTCCATTAAGATACTGCCATCATTCTTCACATAACCAGAAAAAAAATCCTAAAATTCATATGGAACCAAAAAAGAATCTGCATAGTCAAAGCAAGACTAAGCAAAAAGAACAGATCTGGAGGCATCACATTACCCAACTTCAAACTATACTATAAGGCCATAGTCACCAAAACAGCATGGTACTGGTATAAAAACAGGCACACAGACTAATGGAACAGAATAGAGGACCCTGAAATAAAGCCAAATAGAGCCAACTGATCTTCAACAAAGCAAATGAAAACATACAATGGGGAAAACAACAAATGGTGCAGGGATAATTGGCAAACCACATGGAAACTAGATCCTCATCTCTCACCTTATACAAAAATCAACTCAAGATGGATCAAATATTTAAATCTAAGACCTGAAACCATAAAAATTCTAGAAGACAACATCAGAAAACCCTTGTAGACATGGGCTTAGGCAAAGACTTCATGACCACACACCCAAAAACAAATGCAACAAAAACCAAGATAAACAGATGGGACTTAATTAAACTAAAAACCATCTGCACAACAAAAGAAATAATCAGCAGAATTGACAACGCACAGAGTGGGATAAAATCCTCACAATCTTTACATCTGACAAAGGACTAATATCCAGAAACTACAAAGAACTCAAACAAATCAGCAAGAAAGAATAACCAATCCCATCAAAAAGTGGGCTAAGGACATGAATAGACAATTGTCAAAAAAGATATACAAATGGTCAACAAACATATGGAAAAATGCTCAACATCACTAACTGATGGTGGGGAAATGCAGATCAAAACCATGATGCAATACCACCTCACTCCTGCAAGAACAGCCATAACCAAAAAATCAAACCATAATAGATGTTGGCATGGATGTGGCAAAAGGTAACACTTTTACACTGTTGGCGTAAATTTAAACTAGTACAACCACTATGGAAAACAATGCAGAGATTCCTTAAAGAACTAAAAGTAGATCTACCATTTTCTATGGCAATCCCACTACTAGGTAACTACCCAGAGGAAAAGTCATTATACAAAAAAGATACTCGCACAAGCACATTTGTAGCGGCATAATTCGCAATTGCAAAAATATGATCTCTTCAGATGTTGTTATGGACAGAATTGTGTCTCCCTAAATGTATAAATGTATATGCTGAATTTCCCATCTTTAATGTGACTGTATTCAGATTAAGAAAGTAATTAAGATTAAATGCAGTCATAGAGTTGGGATCCTAATCTGGTAGAATTACTGTCCTTATAAGAAGAGATATCAGAGCTCTCTCTCTCTCTCTCTCCTCTCTCTCTCTTCGCCCCCCTCTTTCTCTCTCCCTCTCTCTCTCTTCACCACACGAGGAGGAGGACGTAGTGAGAAGGCAGCTGTCATCAAGCCAGGAGGAGAGCCCTCTCCGGGAACCAAACTGGCCTGTACCCTGATCATGTGCTTCCCAAACTTCAGAACTCTGAGAATTAACTACTTTTTATTAAGCCAACCTAGGCTACACCAAGAGCCTATGATATTTTGTTATGGCATCCCAAGATGACTAATACAAATGCCACATAAATACAACATAAATAAATACTGAAAGGAATACCCCACCCACCCAGTTCACATGAAAAATCTCAATGCAACATTACAAAATACTACACAAATTGTAAATCTGTGTCCAAATATCCAAGGGCTTTTAAGAAATCATAGGGTAAAATGAAATGTTTGAAGAAAATACTAATTATTAGATGCATTAGTCGGCTCTGCTGCATAACAAACAAGCCCCAGTACTAAGTGGCTTTAAACAATGCGCATATTAGGAGTCATCAGGGTAACTCTTGGATTCTTGCTAGATTCACTCATGCATCTGAATCAGCCGTAGGTCTAGTAGGCAGCTCTTCTGGTCTTGGGTGGACTGTCTCACACATTTAAGGATCATCTAACTCTGGGCTGGCTTCTAGAAGGAATAATGGGACTTTCTTCCACATAGTCTCTTATCCTTCACAAGTTGGCCTAGGCTTATTCACATGGCAGTGGTATGGTTTCAAAAGAAAAAACAGAATCATTCATGACTGCCTAAAGCCTAAGCTTAAAAGTGGCACCTTAGCTCTTCTGTCACATTCTATTGACCAAAATAAGGCACAAGGTTTAGCCCAGATTAAGGGAGTAAGGCAATAGACTTACCTCTTGATGGAAGAATCTGCAAGGTCACTTCGCAAAGGGGATGAATACAGGGAGGCCATTAATTGTGCACTTCAATGCCATTGATTTACATTAGAGAACCTGAAAAAGCAATTTATAAAACGAATGTATGCACAGAAATGGAGGTGGGAGGGTTGGCCCATATAGGGATAAATTAGGGCTGACATTTCTTAGGCATAATTATCATAATTTAAGCAGTAGTTATACATACAGAGGTGTGGGAGTACAGAGATTTTTCTAATTTTCCTAATGAAAGAAAATTCACTTCTTTAAAGAACATTTGAAAGAATTTAAAACGAAAGATTTTAATTACATAACCTTAACATGAAGATATTCATTGTCTGAAGTAAATCAATTCATATTGTGCCAAAATCTGTGAGTTTCATTTTTCCTTTCCTGTTGTATGAATATTTCTTTGTAATAATTTCCTTTGTACAGCACAATAACTACTGAGCCCAGTCTGCCAATCCTCTCTGAGTAGGAGGCTGTCAAACGGTACACAAGAGTCAGGCAAAACGCAACCATCTTTCTACATCGTGACACTAAAGAATCAAACCAAAAGCTTTTAGTAACATGGAGATAATAAGTGAGTTTTAGCCCTAAGTGTACAGAACAAAACTTTCATTATTACAGCATAGCAGAGGCAAAAGTCAAAGAAAGGCAAGCAGACGTCATTTTCTTTTAAACCTTCAACATGTTTATTTTTATTTGACAATTGTTAAATAGAATTAAAAAGTCACACTAATGTTCTTTGTAAGGAGCTTGTTTTTCTGCTTTTAAGTCTAGTTGGAAGAATAAATATGGAATTTAACAAAACAAAATTTCTATTAAAAACAAAATTATGATTAGTTTGTGCCTCACATGTTCACTCATCTTCAAGTATACGAAAAAAAATCCCTTATTTTCTACAATTAAACATAATTTCTACTTTGTGTCCTAACTTTTCCAGGGAGGTGAAAACTTCATGTTAGCCAACTTAGTGGCCCCTCCATTTTTCCTCGGAGTTGTATACATGCTCCAGGGAGCTTACATCGTGCCAAGGTATTGGGGGCACAGGAGGGGATGTGGCTTTCTTGTCAGCAGCTATGAACCCTGGAATCCACAGAGATGTCCAGCATCCCTCCTGGGCCTCAGTCATCTGTTCCCGTATTGCACTAGCTTTGCTTGGTTTCTGCCACAAGACCCCTCAGGTCCAGCAACAACCTCCATGACTTCCATGTTCCTGTTCGGTGCAAAGGAATTATTCGTTTTTCTTGCCACAGAGTGTGGAAATCCTAGCTGGTCTGTTTTAAGGTCTTGTGTGCTAAGATATACCACTCCACCAATTCAGTTTTGGGGGACCTTGCCATTGCTCAGATTCTTAACTAGGAAAGGAGGCAGTGTCTTTCCTCCTTTGGGATATACCCCCCACCCCAGGCCATCTGAGTTTGGTTTGGTTTGGTTTGGTTTGATTTTTCTGCCTCTGGCGGGTGGTGGGGCGGGTGGCGCTGGTGGGGGGGATCTATCATGGAAGTAAGATAAAGGACTTTTCACCCTGAACTACTGACATCCACATTCTTAACACTTCTTCTGACTCTTTTTCTTCTCACAGGCCCAAAAAACCTTCTCTCCAAGGTCTGTGGGGTAGGAGGGTTGTTCTTTCTCATATAGTATTTTCTTATATGTCTTTCATCAAAATTATGAGTACTTAAAAATTACTTGTTTCTCTAAGGAAGGGAAGTGGATATGTTACATTTAGTTTGGGAGTTAGTGGGAAAAAAAATACAGTTGGCTTCTTTACAACCAGCTCTGGACTTCCTCCCAAGTTTAATTCTATTAGAACTATTCTTCAGAGTGTTTCACTGTTTGCTATTACTTAACAAAAATTAGAAAATCATTTTATTTGTAAATAGACTTAAACATAGTTCTCAAAGGAGCAACATTCAGAAAAAGACTTGTTTATTTTTTTTCTAGCTCCTGCTCTGTGTTTTTTCCATGAAACTGCCCAGCTGCTTGAAAGGAGGAAAGGTCAAAGAGGAAAATCAAATGTAAAGGGAAAAATATTCATTCATAATTTTAAATAGTACCCTTCCACACTAACAATGATAATCACATTTGTTTTACACATAATTATTTGTTGGGGGGGGGGGAATATGTGATTTTCTTTGACAGCACAATCAGAATTACATCACGCCAGACTCATCACAAATGTAGGTCAAAAACAATTCAATTTCCTCCAATGGTTGGTAGTCAATTCTAAAGCAAAATGGTGAGAGAAGACAGAGGATTGTTTGGGGTTTAGGGGAAAAACAGCTGACCACTTTAAAGTGAGACGTGAACCTCCCTCTTTGTTTAATTCTAATATACTTATTTTTGTTGCTGTTTTACTGCCTATTAGTCAATAAAAATTAGAACATCATTTTATTTATAAGCAGGCTTGTAGACAAAGTCCATCTCTTGGCCAACCATCTATTCAGTTGGTTTATAAATTTGTTGAAGGTGAACAAAGACTCTTTACTTCTTCCCCACTAGGACCACACAACAAATACCACAAACAAGAATGATCTGGAAACACTTCCCACAGACTGCATGAGGATGTGTGTATGGGGTTGTGTTTCTATATATCAGTCTCCATTTCAAAACCAAATTGAATTTCTTAATTACTGTGGCTTATGCAAATAAAATCCTGAGTGTCCTGGGGGTTCAAGTCTTATTTTTGAGACCAATGAGTACTCAAGATTGATAAATATGAATGTTGTCAATGTTTTTTCTCATTTTTGTTGATTTGGATAATCAATAATTATATCTTATTCTGGCAACCCCTGAAAGCAGAGGCTGAGACGATGTCATCTTGAGCAAAAGTAGTTTATTTGAGAGAAAAATGTGGGAAGCAGAAGAGAGTAGGGAGAGTGACATATGGAAAGGCAATAAAGTGTGCCTTAGTTAGCCAGTTACCACTTAGGACCACTGGGGTTCAAATCATGGTGGGGGCCCTCTGAGAAAGGGTGTGGAACATGCCTCAGAATTATCTTCCTGAAGGACTAGGAGGCTTGACGTTTGCCTCAGGGGATGTTAACTTCCTTCTCACTTCCCTCCTCTTCACAGGAGCCAAGTGTCTACTATGGCTTAGGGAACTCATAGAGATGCTCATAATGTACAACTAAGGCCGGTGCTGACAATGTGCACAGTACTGTGGACATTTAATTGATTGAATTCTCTGAAGCTGAGTTTTCTCTCAAACAAATTGAAATAATACTTGTCTTGCTTTTCTTTCAGATTTCTTCAGTTGTATTAATTCAATTAACCCTTGCCACACATTGTGTCATAGGAAAATATTCATCCCCATTTTGTAGGTGAGAAATTGGAGGTTCTGAGAGAAAAAGTAGTTTTCTGGGTCTTCAAACCTCATCAATGGTATTCCTTCAATACACCAAGCTGCTTCTATTGTAGGAATAGATGTGAAATTTAAAAAGGCCCTTGAAATGTGTAAATACCTTTGGATTAAGTCATAGTGATCAAACTATAAAATCCACCCCATAATTTTCAGGCCTCAGCAAAACAAAAAGAGGATGCCTTAGTCAGAACTCTTTTGGCTGTGTCTGACAAAAATCCAAATTAGGCAAAGAGGAATTTATTAATTCTGGTAACCAAAGAGGTGAAGGGGAGCCCTCAAGTGACTCTGTTTCTGTTTCTTGGTTTCATTAGCATCTGCTACGAACTAGCTTCTTCTTCAGGATAGGGTGCATTTCCATCCATCAATGCCAGAATCTCCAATATCTATTATCAAAGGAAGCCTGTAACCTGTCTCTCCAATGCAAAATTATAAAATCCCAGGACAGAGCTCTGCTTGGTCCAGCTTTAGTCAGACACACACCTTTAAAGAGGTCATTAATACCAGAGAATCAACATCTGCTTGAACTTTCAGGCCTTTGGACTGTAGGAGGACTCAGAGTAGAAGCATTTCTTGTAAAAGTTAGAAAGTGAAACTTTGTACAAATAAAACAATTACTATCTATCTATGCCCTAGGAGAAAATAATGTGATTGCTACAGAAGACTTATAAAGCATTAATATTCAGTAAACAGAAAAGCTTAAATCCTTTGACATTTTTCTTTTTTTGTTCCTAAGTAAACTTGACCAAGTTGGACAATCTGCTCTGATGTTCTGACACCATTTAGGCATAGTCACCTTCTTAATTAAGAAAAGAAACTCCTACAGAATCAAGATATAAAATATTTGTCTGTTAAGTATTGGTTATGTATTATCTTTTACGGTCTATGCTATTGCTATGAATGTCCTTTGGGTGAGCTAAATGAAAATCAACATCAAGAAAAGCCTAAAGTAAAGAAGAAGAAGGAGAAAGAGAAGGAGATCTGTATTTTGGAAGATGATACGGCTTTGGAGAAAACTGGAAATACAGTAATAAAATTAAGAATCCAATGAATGGGCTTAATAATAAATTACACATAACAGAAGAGAAAATTAGTGAACTAGAAAACAGGTCAGAAGAACATACATAGAGGGAGTGTGAGACAAAAAGATGGAAAAATAAAGGAGAGGGCAAGAAATGTAAAGAATTCACAAGAAGGCCAAATATATGTAACTGAAGTTGCAAAAGGACACGACAGAGGGTGTAGAGGTAAAAATTCTTTTAAAAACATAATGGCATCCATTCTTTCCATCTTCTCTTTGCCTGTTATCTTTTTTTCCATTTCCATCTTCAGGTTCTTCCCCAGCCCTTCCTGTCCCACCTACCCTTCCCAAAGTGGTACAGTCAGCATGGTGGCTAAGAGTACAGGGCAGTTAAGTAGGTGATAGGAAGCCACATGGACTATTTTAAAAATCAATAGAATGGCTTCTTCCAGAAACTTTTCCTTTTATTTATTAAGTGGGAAAAATACCCAGAAAATCATGTGTGTGTGTGTGTGTCTGTGTGTGTGTGTGTCTATAGTTTGGTTATCTTACAAGAGACATGCTTTTAAAATGAGGACACAGGAAACATTAAAAGAATATTATACACACACACTTCACATAAAACTCAGTAAAAGAAATGTGGTATAGCAAACCGATACCAGATACAGCAGACTTTAATAATTCAACAGAAAGGTATGGCAGTTCTATGTATGTATGCTCTTAATAACATGCACTAAAAACACAGCCAAAATCAGAAAAACTAAGAGGAGATATATGAAAATCCAAGAAAATATTTGGATGTAACTCAACTTAGAAAATGATAGAAGAGGCCAGGGTGGTGGCTCACGGCTGTAATTGCAGCATTTTAGGAGGCTGAGACAGGTGGATCACTTGAGGTCAGGAGTTCGAGACCAGCCTGACTAATATGGTGAAACCCCATCTCTATTAAAAATTCAAAAATTATCTGAGCTTGGTGGCACATGCCTGTAATCCCAGCTACTCAGGAGGCTGAGGCAGCAGAACCACTTGAACCCGGGAGGCGGAGGTTGCAGTGAGCCAAGATTGCGCTACTGCACTCCAGCCTGGGCAACCGAGTGATACTCCATCTCACAAAAAAAAAAAAAAGAGAAAGAAAGAAAGAAAAGAAAATGATAGAAGAAAAAAAATCAGTGTAGTATTTGCAAATGTTTGAACACCACTATATACAAAAGCACCCTCACTGATATACATTATACATAAAAATTACTTTACCTAACTACTTCAAAATACACATTCTTCTCAAGTTTACAAGGAATATTTACCAAAATAAGCCATATGCTGGCCATAAAACAAACCACATTTCTAAAAATGAAAATTATATAGTATGTTCTTTCAACTTAAGAAATTAAGTAGGAAATCGATAACAGAAAGTAATTAGAGGCTGCTGGGTGGGGTGCTGGAGCCTGTGCCTGGTAAATGCTCCGAGGACAAGAGAAAAGAAAGGTATGTCAGACAGAGAAATAAATGGCCTGTCAGGTTTTACAGGAAGAGAGGGAAGGGCCAGCTACCAGAGTTGCTTCCTGTGATATCCAATGACAGAGGCCAAAGAGAGTTCTGGGGCACCCTAGAGGGAAAGTATTCTGGCACTAGTTGTGGTTGAAATTACCTTGTTTTTCTCTTTTCTTTTCTTTTTTTTTAACCTATTTATTGTCTGTTACTTGCCTTTCTATATAAGCCCAGTAAGGCCAGAGACTTTATCTAGTTAATTTCCTGTAACCCTAGCGCCTTGGGCATACAGGTATTCAAGTATTTGTTCCCTAAAATAATACTCTGAATTAGCCTGCTCACATATGAAAAATAACACCAGCTGGGGAGCGCCAGTACTGACAGCCAAATGTTTGTTAGACATTTACTATGGGCCAGGTTCTTACTGTGCTCCTTCTCCCTGTGGTTTTCCAAGCCATTCACCTCATCTGAAGCCTCAAACTCTTCATTCGCAAAAATGAGTTGTGGCAGGCGCCTCTGAAGCAAAAATCCGGGGCTGGAAGAAGTACCATCATCTAAGGCAAAAAAGAAAAACAAAATCAAGATTAAGAGAGGAGGAATTAGAATGAGACTCCTGTACCCTTCTTCCGCACTCCAGGGGAAGGAGAGACTGCTTGGGAATGCCCTCCCACGACCTCCAGGGCAGAGGCTGTGCAGAGGAGCCTTGGAGAATCCGCAGCCCACTGATGACTATGCTTTAGTCAATGTCTCTGACTTTCTGATGGAGAGGCCTCCCATTGGTAAGATTTTTGTCACTGCAGCTAAATGGCGGCTTTGAATACAAAGAAGTTTCAGTTACAGAAAAAAAAGTTCTTGCACGTTTAAGCTTATCCCTGCTACGGTATTATCTGTGAGCATTATAGAGCAACCATAAGGCAGTCAACATTTAGTTGTATATGAGAATTTTCACCTCACTCAAAGCTTGTGAGGCTTTATCATTAACATTTTAATTTGGTGGCTATAGTTGAAAAGAACAAAGCTAAGGAGAATCAGTGAACACTGCCTTTCCTGGGATTGTCACTTCAGTAGGTTGTGAGTTCCCCTAGGGCAAGGACAGGGTCCATACATTCCCTTTGAATCCCTCACTTAGTCACTAGCATGTACAGTGCTTGTATCTAGCACATGCTCAATAAATGTGGAATGAATGCATCATGAACAAAATATATACTAATGATTTTGAGTGCTGATTCTTTTTGTCAATAGTATATTTACGATATTTATGTTACAAATATCAAATCAGTTGTCAAAAATATAATAAAGCATAAATAAAATTAAAGTTTCAAAGTGAAAACTAAATCGTGTTTTTGGATATGAAGCAATTTATTTCTACATAACTCACAATCAAAGAAATACTAAAATAGAAAGTAGAAACTATTTTGAACTAAATGCAAGTTAAAATACTATTGTAAAATGCAGCTAAGGTTATACTTGAAAAGATGTTTATAGGCTAAATGCATAGAAAAAGAGAAAAGTATTAAAAATTAGCCTGGTGTGGTGGTGGGTGCCTGAAATCCCAGCTACTCAGGAGGCTGAGGGAGGAGAATCACTTGACCCCAGGAGGTGGAGGTTGCAGTGAGCCAAGATCACGCCATTGCACCCCAGTTTGGGCCACAGAGCGTGACTCCATCTTAAAACAAAGAAAGTATTAAAATTAATGAACTAAGTATTCTTCACAATAAGTGAATAAAAGAACAGAATATTAAATGAAAAGAGATATCATAAGAGCCAAAATAAATAAAACAGAGAATTTATATACAAAAGGAAAAAAAAAAAGCAAAGCCAAAAGTGAGTTTCTTGAAAATCCTAATAAACCCTGGCAAGACTGGTCAAAGAAAAAAGAGGGAAAATGTAATTTCTAATAGCAGAAATGAAAACAGGAACTTGACTATAGATCCCACAGACACTAAAAAGTCAGTAAGTGGATACTATGAAGAAATTTATGTCAATAAATTCAATAATTTTATGAAAATGGACAAGTTCTTTGAATAACACAATTCATAACAATAGAGGGCATTTATTCCAAGGATTCAAGACTGGATTAACATCTTAAAAGCAAAGGATTTCTGTTAACATTATTTATATTAAATTTAATAGAATAAGGAGGAAAAAGCATATAATCAACTTAATAGATACAGAGAATATATTTGATAAATAAACCCCACTCATAATAAAATCTCTGAACAAACTAGAAATAGAAAGAAACTGTCTAAATTTGGTAAGAATGTCAACAACATATAATCTATTACATATGCATATATAATATGTATGTACATTTAACATTATACTATGTTGAAATGTAAATGCTTTCCATCTATAAAGATGTCCATCATTCTCACCATTACTATATAACATCGTATCAGAAATCCTAGCCAAACTACTAAGGCAATAAAAAGAAATAAATACTAATTGAAAAGGAAGAAGAAAATCTGTTATTATTCACAGATATTTTGTACATTAAAAATCCAAAAGGGTCTCCAACAAATTATTATAATTACTGAATAATTTTCATAAGTCACAAAATCAACATTTAAAAATTAATTTTATTTCTATATACTAGCAATGAACAATTAGAAACTAAAATTTTTAAAACAATATTATTTTCAGTAGCATCAAAACCTTTAAATATTTAGGGATTAATTGAGCAAAGTCTGTGCAAGAGCTCTAAACTGAAAGCTACAAACCTCACTGAGGAAAGTTAAAGAAAATCTAAATACATCAGGATATATACCAAGTTTATTGGAAGATTCAATATTGTTAAGGCGTCACTTCTCCTCAACTATATACATAAATTCAATGAAATCCCAATCAAAATCTTGCAATTTTTTTTTATGGAAATTGACAAACTGATTCTAAAACTTAAACAGAAATGCAAAAGACTGAGAACAGCTTAGACAATTCTACAGAAGGAAAAACAAAGTTGGAGGACTGACAACCTACCAAATATCAAGGTTGACCATAAGCTACAGTAATTGAGAGACTGGTAATGCTTGACAGATGAATATATAGGAGGAAATGGAAAAGAAAAAGAAGTCATGAGTGCAAAGTAGGTTTAAAAACCAGAATCCAGGCAGTGGCTACCAGACTGAAAGTCTTGAATAATCCCCTAAGCCTCTTAGCTCTGTCCTCCGGGCTGTGGTCTTCACACTCAGTCCTCAACCCCATCCTGTGGGTTCCAAGCTCTGCTCTCCAAGCTCTTGGTTGTACCCTCTGATTCATCTTTCCCTTATGCATGAAATGTAGCTTGTGTTGGCAGATAAGTAGGTTTACGGGGGTTGGCAGTCACCTTTTATTTAATACACTTTCTGTTCCTTTTCGTCTAGTTTGTAGTGTTTCTGCCAACATCATTTTCTCTAGAATCTTGTGGATTTTCATGAATTTCATGAGGGTTCACTCCATTAGACTAAAGTCTCACCAACAGATCTTTCTGAGCTAATCCCATCTCTATTTTTAGCTTCTGCTGAGATGGCCAAGGGATCACATCATTCAACACTCTTAAACTTGAAATCTGTGAGCTGCACCCTTAATCTCTTGCAACTGAATGATCTTTGATCTTTCAAAGATTTCCACAAAAAGTTGTACAGTGACACTCTCAGCCTTTTCTCTATGCCATGCTTTTGGCAGTCATTTGTGAATTTTAGCCTCTTTCACCACCTGGATAGATTGAGAATATCCCAAAGCATCAAGTTCTGGTTCTCTTTTGTGTAATTCTTTTCTCAAATTGTATCTCACTTCTCTTATTTTACTATAAGCTACAAGAAAAATCTAGGCCACACCTTCAGTACTTGGAAATCTTTGTTCAATATCCAAGCTCGTTGTTTACAAGTTCTGCTTTCCACATAGCTGCAAGAATCAATTCTGCTAAACTCTCTGCCTCTGCTTAACAAGAATCCCCTTTCCTCCAGTTTCTAATAATACGTCCCTCACTTCTTTCTGAGATTAAATCATTGTGAGCTCGCAGTACTATAGGTCAGAAGTCTTCACAGTCATAGCTGAGGTCACCGATGAGGGTCTCACAGGGCCTAAATCAAGGGGTTGGCTAGGCTGAGCTCTTATCTACAGGCTCTGGGGAAGAATAGACTTCCCAAGCTCATTCATGTTAATGGCTAAATTCAGTTGCTTGCTGTGTATAAGCTCTCAGTTCTTAAAGGCCACCTCCATCTTCAAAAGCAGCAAAGATACTTTGAATTCCCCTCTCACTTCAAATCTCCGGCTTCTCTCTGACATCAAGCAGAGACGATGCTCTACAGACTTTCCTAAATAATCTCCTTATCTTAAGGTCAACTGACATCTGCAAGCTCTCTTCACTACAATGCCTAGATTAGTGCTTGATAACATAATCAGGGAATGAGAATCTTGGAGGACCATCTTTAGAACTCTGTCCACTGCATTTAGGGAGGGGGTTCTGACTAGAAAGAGCATGAAGCAACTTGCTGCATCTTGATGTGGGTGGTGGTTACATAGGAAAATTGACTTTGTAAAATTTCAAGCTATACACTTATAATTTGCATACTATTCTACATGTTGTTTTATTGCAATAAAAAGTTAACAAAGAACATTCCTGTAGGAAAGCTCTGTTTTCTCATTAATATTTTTGAATATATTTCATTTGGAAAGTTTAGATATTCAGTGATTAATATCTGCCCTATAGTTTGTAGATTACACTTATTTTATGGTCATCATTATATAATGTATAGAATGTAAGATGGCTTTTTTTTTTCACCAAGTTCAAGCTTTAAAATTTGGGGAATGAATATTTAAATTATATCTCCAGATTTTAATTTCTTTGCAAATTCTGAACTTTGATGTAGATGACATAGGAGAAAACTTACTATGCCATTGGTCTTGGCCAAAGGACAAGGCAGTCATGACCCAGGCTTGTGTTGGATCATTTTTTGTTTTTGTTTTTGTTTTTTTGAGATGGAGTCTCACTCTGTCACCCAGGCTGGAGTTCAGTGGCACAATCTCAGCTCACTGCAAGCTCCACCTCCCAGGTTCACGCCATTCTCCTGCCTCAGCCTCCCGAATAGCTGGGACTACAGATGCCTGCCACCACAACTGGCTAATTTTTGTATTTTTAGTGGAGATGGGCTTTCACCACATTGGCCAGGCTGGTCTCAAACTCCTGACCTCATGATCTGCCCGCCTCAGCCTCCCAAAGTGCTGAGATTACAGGCATGAGCCACCGCACCCGGCCTGTGTTGGATCATTTCGCTTCAACATGGATGAGAGTTCTTTGGCAAGGATCTCTAGAAGAGTGGCTGGTGGCAAACTAATTAAACCCAGAGCGACCATTTTGAAACAAGTCCCTCCTAAGATTTACTTACCAGAAATACCTAAAAATGGAGTTTCACTGTATTCTGCTTTCTTCTATTTTTAAAGGGATCCTAAGCCCCAGATGCAACATTGCAGGTTCAGCAGATTCCAGCAATGGGACACTATTGTTATTAAAGGTCCAAACATCTCCACAAAACAAACTCTGTCACTTATGACTGACAAACTCAGAAAAAATTGTTAGATTTGGTGATAATAATTAAGCTAAACTAAATGTTTTTTGGATGCTTATTTAACAAAATCTCAAAAAGATTATACCAAAATGGTCCCTGATCAAACCTACTTAGTTTAATGACAGCTACTCTCCCCTTTAAAGAATTAAACTTCAGATTTCCAACAGTTCACAAAAGCAGCTTTGAAAACTTTCCTCGTTAAACATGGGAACATACTGCTCTTAAGTCCTGAAATGAGAAAACTTCCCTCCAATGAAATTGCTCCAAGTGAAATACCACATAATATTAACTTCCTTGGACAGCACCAAGAACCTTTCAAGTGGCTCGTTACCTCTGAAGATAGTCAATGTACTTCCTAATGTTTTCAAAACTTACAGAAAACAAGAAATAAAAGTGGAGAATCAAGTCTTCTTAAAAAATCATAATAAACTGAGAATGATAATAGTTAATATTCATCTAGTGATCACTAGATGCCAGACACCGTTCTTAGTGCTTCACACATACTAATTTGTTTAATCCTCACTAACAATATTATTTCCCATTATACAATGAAGAAAGCTTAGACACAAAGAGAGTAAGTCATGTGCCTGGTGTCACATAGCTAGAAATGCCAAAGTCGGGATCCAAACCTCCGTATCCTAAAATGCTACATCAATCTTCCTTTTAAAATAGTTCTGGCTTCCTGAGAATGACTCATGTGGGTTTTTACAACAATTTTTACTCTGATGTATCGCATCTTTTATGTGGGAAGTGGGCAGGCCAGTTCAGAGGAGCTAACTGGGGCTCTCCCTCCAGGAAAGAAAAGATGGTTCAGAGAAGTTACTTCTAAGTGGGTCTTGGAACTGTGTCAGCCACAGTCTTTCACGCTGTGTGCAGTGCGTGCTAGGGGTCCTGAGTCCATTTTTATTACGTGCACCAGAGTGACTTTGACCTCTGACTGCCTGGTTAAAGGTATAAATGTGTTGAAGGCATCTCATGATAAAGGGATGTTAAAACTTAAAGAAGGGCCCCAAGCACATAGTCTTAGGAAAAGAAATTGTGCACTGCCTGTTGCCTTTGGCTGTGAAATGAACCCTTAGTTAAAGGACCTGTGGCATGCACATGGTTATAAAATAGATATATTTTATTATCTTCCTTATGCAGGTATAGCACTGGGCACTTTATATGCATTATCTTCTTTACTTCTTATGATAACCCTATAAGATTACTATGATTGCCTCCACTTTCCAGATGACAACCACAGTGCTAATCAATAACAGAGAGAGGAATTTAAGTTAAATCTGTTTTTCTCTGAAGCTTGTGCTGCTCTTTAATGTTCATCTAATTTTCAAAAAAAAAAAAAAAAAAAACAGGCTAAGTTTTTTTATTATTAATTTAGGAATTTCCCAAGTATTGTTGTGTTAGTTTCTGCATTGGACAGAGATCTCAGGCAGCACTGCCAGAGACAGGACTAGACTCTCTGAAGCAGATTGTCAGGAGCCAGAAAACATGTAAGGATTGATGTCAAGACAAGGTAGGAGTGAGAAGGGGATTGAAGGGAGAGGAGACTCCAGGCAGACAGTATTAAAGAAACATAGTCCTGGAAACTGAGGCCATCTGGACTTCGATGAGGCTGGACTTCATAGCCATGTTGCTACAGATGCCAGTAGCTTTCTTCTTATGCTCAGGATTCAGTCTTTAAGTTACAGTTAATGTTCTCTCTTGCCACAGCTGGATGCTGTTCCTAACGAGATGCGTTAAGAAGATGATTAGTTCAATAATCAGAGAATTCCAGTACCCACAATAGCATGCTTGGCTGACAGTTATGAGAAGGTTAGTGTTTTTGAGAGGTTGATTGGTATAGCCCCTTGTCTTTTCTTCTTCTTTTTTTTTTTTTTTTTTAGACAGAGTCTCTGACTGTCGCCCAGGCTGGAGTGCAGTGGTGTAATCTCAGCTCAGTGCAACCTCCACCTCCTGGGTTCAAGCAATTCTCCCGCCTCAGCCTCTCAAGTAGCTGGGATTACAGAAGCATGCCACCATGCCCTGCTAATTTATTTTGTATTTTTAGTAGAGATGGGGTTTCATCATGTTGGCCAGGCTGGTCTCAAATTTCTGCCCTCAGATGATCCGCCTGCCTTGGCCTCCCAAAGCGCTGGGATTACAGGCATGCGCCACCGCACCACTTTCATTTTTACCAAAATTTGTGAACAAGAACAGAAAACTGTTATTGCCCATTTGAAAACTTTTATGAACAGCTATTTTAATTCAAGATGGCAAACAAAAGCACACATTTTGCCATTTAAATTGTAACTTTATGACTTTTCATGCTAGATACTCTCTTACTTATTCATAAATAGTTGATGCTAAAGTGACTAATAAATAGTTACTCATAACTATTTATAAGAAATGCTAGAGTGGGTAGTTTAAAGAGCAAGAAAACAAATACATATAAATATCGGCATCGATAAACTTGAGAGAGAGATTTCATTTAGTCAAATATTCTAATTGTGTTTGAAAACTCAAAATATATTTTCAAGAACATTTTATCTATTCAACCTTATTGTTAGGAAAAAACAGAAACATAGCTGGAATAGAAATCCCAGAATTATCTTCGAGTCATAGTAAACAGAACAAAAGATAGAACCAAGTGCCCCTAGGGATCTATAGACCTTTATAAATTTTTTGTTGTTCTTTTGATTTGTTTTTTTTGTTTTCTTTTCTTTTTTCTTATTTATTTATTTATTTATGTATTTATTTTTGAAGCTGGGTCTTGCTCTGTCACACAGGCTGAAATTGTGTCACTGCACTTCAGCCTGGGTGACAGAGCAAGACCCTCAGCGGCACAATCACGGCTCACTGCAGCCTCAACCACCCAGGCTCAAGCAATCCTTCCACTTCAGCTTCCCAATTAGCTGGGACTAGAGGTGCATGCTATCATGCCCTGCTAATTTTTGTATTTTTTGTAGAGATGGTGTTTTATCAAGTTGCCCAGGCTGGTCTCAAACTTCTGAGCTCAAGCTATCTGCCTTACTCGGCCTCCCAAAGTGCTGGGATTACAGGAATGAGCCACTGCACCCAACCTCTTTGTTAATCCCTAAACATAGACTCTAAAGTGAGTAAAGAACTATGCAATAAAAAGCATTTTTGAAGACTCATTTCAGAAATGCCTTCTAAGTGTTTCCTACTGTAAGGCTGTGATAAATTTCCACAAAAATCTTATATTTAGACTTGTCTTACATTATTTTTATAAGTTATTTACTATAGGTGATTAATGCTTGATTTTTTAATGATACTTTAAGTTCTGGGATACATGTGCAGAACATGCAGGTTTATTACAGAGGTATATACATGCCATGGTGGTTTGCTGCACCCATCAACCCGTCATCTACATTAGGTATTTCTACTAATACTATCCCTTCCCTAGCCCCACACCCCCTGACAGGCCCCGGTATGTGATGTTACCCTCCCTGTGTCCATGTGTTCTCATTGTTCAGCTCTCACTTATGAGTGAGAACATGTAGTATTTGGCTTTCTATTCCTGTGTTAGTTTGCTGAGAATGATGGTTTCCAGCTTCATCCATGTCCTTGCAAAGGACATGAACTCATTTTTTTTATGGCCACATAGTATTCCATGGTGTATATGTGCCATATTTTCTTTATCCAGTCTATCATTGATGGGCATTTGGGTTGGTTCCAAGTCTTTGCTATTGTGAACAGTGCTGCTATAAACATATGTGTGCATGTGTATTTACAGTAGAATGATTTATAATCCTTTGGGTGTATACCCAGTAATGGAATTGCTGGGACAACTGGTATTTCTGGTTCTAGATCCTTAAGGAATCGCCACACTGTCTTCTACAATGGTTGAACTAATTTACACTCCCACCAACAGTGTAAAAGCATTCCTATTTCTCCACATCCTCTCCAACATCTGTTGTTTCCTCACTTTTTAATGATTGCCATTCTAACTGGCATGAAATGGTATCTCATTGTGGTTTTGATTTGCATTTCTCTAATGACCAGTGATGATGAGGTTTTTTTCATATTTTTCATATTTTTTGGCCACATAAATGTCTTCTTTTGAGAAATGGCTGTTCATATCCTTCTCCCACATTTTGATGGAGTTTTTTTTCTTGTAAATTTAAGTTCTTTATAGATTCTGGATATTAGTCCTTTATCAGATGGATAGATTGCAAAAATGTTCTCCCATTCTGTAGGTTGCCTGTTCACGCTGATTATAGTTTCTTTGTGCAGAAGCTCTTTAGTTTAATTAGATCCGATTTGTCAATTTTGGCTTTTGTTACCATTGCTTTTCGTGTTTTAGTCATGAAGTCTTTGCCCATGCCTATTTAAATTAACTTATCAAGCTAAAAAAATCTCTTTCTAAAAATTACTTCGAATGCTATCTCTTCAAAAAAGCATTTATACAGAAATCGTACTCCTTTTCAGTTTTACTTCCTTTTCAGTTGTATGTACCACTATCCTAGAAAATATAAAATACAGAGATAGAAGAGGAAAATCATCTTTTTATCATTTTACATATATAGCCACCTATACAAGTAGAGTTACACCATCTTTTCAAGAGATATAAGAAAGTAAAGAAACTTGGCTGAACTGTTAAAGCTTATGTAATTAGCATTGGAATTTTTGCTGGAGAAAGAGTTTGAAATATTGTTCTTATATAATCTGATAATATTTTGGACAAGAGTTTAATTTATGAAATTATGGTGTAGAATCTCAAAACACAGCAATTCACATGTAAATATATAATGTCAATTTGTTTTACTTTAGAAGCTCTCATGAACAATTATATTCTGAGAATTTTTATTATAAGATATATGCTTGAAAAAAACTGTGTGGGTGGCTCAGTGTTGAGTGAAAATTCTACTGTACTTTACAGCTCTACAATCTTAGGAATGTTGGTAATTTTTAAGAGCAGATGTTCTTCTTGGCATCTACTGTAATATTTAGCATAAACAAAAGTACTGGACACATTAAGATAACCAAATAATAGGCTTTCCTGTCTTTCTAGTCTATTTAAAGCTTAGAGGAAGGGGGTGGGAAAAATCTAAGTAAAACTATTATTACATTCAAGGCTTATAAAAACAACAGAGCAAATTAAATTTGTTGTCCTTTAGGCTTAGATTTCCATTACAATCTTTATCTCACAGCATTACCAGAAATGACAATCCTCACTATTGTTTTTCTCTGAAGTGTTTCTTGTGGTCATTCCCAGTGTGCTCACTGAACATTCAAAAAGAAACTTGGGTGATCATTTTTTCCTTGTCTGTTATTTTTTCTTAATGGAGGAAAAGGGAACACATTATTTCTGACCATATCAAAAATGAGATCCAGTGTTCATGCAACAAATGCAAACAGTATTGTCATATAGCTCCATCTCAATCAATTAAGTTCTCTCTATTCTCATTATTTTAAAACAAATGTTTTTGGCAAACATGGAACTGAAAGGTGCTCAGTTTTGTTTTGTTTTGTTTTTTTTTTAAAGAGATATCTTTGTTTTAGGGAGAGAAGACAAGAATATGACACAAGGACTCATAAAATTTATAATATTCATTCAGTAACTAGCTTCTGAAGTCCTATCATATGTCAAGCATTGTTCTAGGGACTGGAGAAAGCTTGATGAGAAGCACAGAATCGAAGTGTTCCAAGAGCTTTCCTGGACATTCAACTATTGTTGACCTTTGTCAAGTGTCTTATCCATTGGTTTTTACAAAAAGTCATCAACAAAATACCTCATTGGTTGAGTAAGGTTATTACATATGAAAGAAAATCCTTTGGTCTTCAAGTAGAAAAAAAAAATCCTTTCAAAGGTTAAAGTATCTGATGCAAGCTGAATAATGAAATGTGGCATACTGGCTTGATCAAAACACTAATTGCCAACTTTGATGCTCCTCCTCTGTTGAATACCCCTTAGGAATGCCTGAGGAAGCATCAAAGAAAAGAAATGTGAGGAAATCCACTTTTTTCATCTCTCAATAAGTTAAAAAGAAAGCATAGTTAGATATTCCATAAATGTCCTCATACAGATCAATTCACATAAGCCCAAAAATTAAGATATCAAGAAAATATTTTTCATGTTGTGCTGGGGGTACAGGAACATCCTCACTATTTTTTTCAGCAAGCTTTAGTCTGGTAAGATTAATGTGCACTTAACAGATAGAGATTTCCTAACAGAGTCTAAATTTCTCATTTCAGGTATCTAGTATTTTCTAAAGCAAGGACCATATATTTGAACCTCAATATGAAAATATACTGCTGGTGGGAACCCACTTTAGGAAACAGTTCCTCAGTATTTTAAAAGCTCAAATATTTAAATATTTTAAAAGCTCACCTGCTACATGACCTAGTCCCTCCTTTCCGAGGTGTTCACCCAAGAGAAATGAAAGTACACAGGCTTATGCATGATGTTCAGAGCAACTTCATGTACAATAACCAGAAACTGGAAACAAGTCAAACCTCCCTCAATAGGTAATGGGTAAACAAATTTCAGCATATTAAATAATGGACTAAATCTCAAGGATCAAAAGAATCTAAAGAATAGACTGTTGATACACATGCAATATGGATGCATCTCAAAATAACTGCAGAGGGAAAGATGCCAAGCAATGAGAGTACATATTATGAGATTCAATTTATATAAAATTCTAAAAGCAAAACAGTTATCTAGATTGAAAAAAAAAAAGCACATCAGTGGTTGCCTGAAGATGAAGGTAAAGGCAAGGAGATTGGGGGGGAAAGATTATAAAAGGATATATAAGGAAACATTTGAGAGTGATGGAAATGTTCATTATCTTGACTGTGATGATGGTTTCCTGGGTTCATATTATATCAAAACATTACATTGTAACACTTTAAATATGCACAAAACAACTATGGGCTGAGAGGTAAAAGAGAAATCGCACAGATAAACTATTTTCCTCAAATGGCACATGGATCACACTACATTTGACCACTTTCCCATGCAGACTATGACTTATGGTACAAGCCCACTGCTTAAGCATCTCCACTAAACTACACAGATATGTGTGTTCAGATTTAATTTTTAAGAGTTATTAAATTCATAAGCAAAAATTAATTACACAGGCTCTTGGTGACTAATATAGTCTCATATTAGGAAATAAAGCCAATGAATAAAATTTATACTGTAATAAAATTGTTCTATTTAAATGTCACCTTGGCTACATTAAAAGGCTAAATTTTCCAGGGGTTTTAAATAGTGGCAATGTTGACTCATAATTTGGGAGTTAAAACCAACATGATAACTATACTGAGTGACCCAAGAAAGTCACCATCACCAAGATGACCATAATAATTAAGTCACGCAGACTTCAGTAAACTTCAGAAAATGAGTATATTGTTTTATTAAAAATGTGATGTCCTAGTACAAGAGATTTTAAGTTTTTCTGTACAAGGTCAGGGTTTCCATATCCTGAAACACTGAAAATTGATCATGTGGTTTTATGTAAAACACAACAGAAACCATTGTAATTCTGTTTGTTTTCTTGAAGAAACACCTAGCTTGTGGCTGGGTGAGGATGGAGGTCAGCCTCTACTCTTGGACCCCTAGTGCCTGGCACAGTGCCTGACAGTGCATAGATGGGGCTCATTAAATGAAAACAGTGGTCTCCTTTGCAGCTGTCATTTAAAGTGCACCACACTAGGCTTTTAAACCAATCTACCTTAAGGCAGCTTCAAGAAACGCTAAATTATGCATAATAAAAGCAACCGGTAGGTTCATAATATTTGAAAACCAGTAGTTTTGAAGAAAGTACTAAGCATATATAATACAGTAATAAAAGCAAAATAGTGATAATAATGCTTATGGTAATAAAAGTAATATAAACACTATGTCAGGCACTATGCTAAGCAGTTTAATTGTTATTTCTTTTACTTCTCACAATAATCATGTGAGATAGATGTTATTGTTATCATCACTATAGACTGTACTAACCTATTACCTATGTATTTGTGCAGAGAGAGAACCACATCTTTCTTGTGCTCCACTATGTACCCAGAACCAAGCATGGTTTCTAACATAACAGATATGTGTGAGTACATTATACTGTTGGCTACTGAACCTAAGTACCTAACTCAGCATTCCATGCCTTGTAAATAGCAAAGTCAGGACTCAAACTCAGGGCATTCAGACTTCAAATTCCATTTGCTTGTAAATCATTATTTATGCCAGTAAAAAACTAGACACAATGATCTTATATTTGTGAAAACCTGAAGACTTCACCAAAAAACTGTTGGAACTAATAAATTCAGTAAAGTTGCAGTATACAAAATCAACATACAAAAATCAGTAGCATTTCTATATGCCATCAGTGGACAGTGTGAAAAATAAATCAAGAAAGTAATCCCATTTACAATAGCTACAAATTTTTTAAATGCCTGGGAATTAATTTAGCCAGAGATGAAAGATATCCACAATGAAAAGCATAAAAGCATTGATAAAAGAAATTGAAGAGGACACAAAAAAATGGAAAAACGTTCCATGTTCATGGATTGGAAGGATCAATATTGTTAAAATGTCCATAATACCTACAGCAATCTACAGATTTAATGCAATCCCTATCAAAACACTAATGACATTCTCCACAGAAATAGAAAAAGCAATTCTAAAATTTATATGAAGCCATGAAAGACCCAGATAGCCATTTCTATGCTGAGCAAAAAGAATAAAACTGGAGGAATCACGTTACCTGACTTCAAATTATACCATAGCGTTATAGTAACTAAAACAACATGGTACTGGCATAAAAACAGCCCCATAGACCAATGTAACAGAATAGAGAACACAAAAACAAATCCGTACATCTACAGTGAACTCATTTTTGGCAAAGATGCCAAGAACATGCATTTGAGGAAATAGTCTCTTCAATCAATGGTGCTGAGAAAACTGTATAACTATACACAATAGAATAAAACTAGACCTCTATCTCTCACCATATATAAAAATCAAATTAAAATGGATTAAAGACTTAAATCTAAGACTTCAAACTATGAAACTACTACAAGAAAACACTGGGGAAACTCTTTAGGTCATTGGAGTTGGCAAAGATTTCTTGAGTAATACACCACAAGCACAAGCAACCAAAGCAAAAATAGACAAACTGGATCAAATCAAGTTAAAAAACATCTTCACAGCAGGGCCAGGCGCGGTGGCTCACACCTGTAATCCCAGCACTTTGGGAGGCTGAGGAGGGCGGATCACGAGGTCAGGAGATCCAGACCACCCTGGCTAACACGGTGAAACCCCGTCTCTACTAAAAATACAAAAAAAAAAAAAAAAAAAAAAAGTAGTTGGGCGCGGTGGCGGGCGCCTGTAGTCCCAGCTACTCGGGAGACTGAGGCAGGAGAATGGCGTGAACCCGGGAGGCGGAGCTTGTACTGAGCCGAGATTGCACCACTGCACTCCAGCCTGGGCGACAGAGCAAGACTCCATTTAAAAAAAGAAAAAAAGAAAAAAATCTTCACAGCAAAGGATACAATCAACAAAGTACAGAATGGGAGAAAAGATTTGCAAACTACCCATATGACAAGGGATTAATAACCAGAATATATAAGGAGCTCAAACAACTCTGTAGAAAAAAAATCTAATAAGCCAACTTAAAAAATGGGCAAAAAAATCTGAATAGACATATTTCAAAAGAAGACATACAAATGACAAACAGGCATAGGAAAAGATGCTCAACATCATCGATCATCAGAGACATGGAAATCAAAACTAAAATGAGATATCATCTCACCTCAGTTAAAATGGCTTATATCCAAAAGACTGGCAATAACAAATGCTGATGAGAATGTGGAGAAAAGGGAACCCTTGTACACTATTGATGGGAACGTAAATTAGTACAACCACTATGGAGAACAGTCGGAAGGTTCCTCAAAAAACTAAAAATAAAGCTACCATATGATCCAGCAATCCCACTGCTAGGTATATACCCCAAAGAAAAGAAATCAGTATAATGAAGAGATAACTGCACTCCCAGGTTCATTGCAGCACTGTTCACAATTGCCAAGATCTAGAAGCACCCTAAGTGTCCACCAACAGAAGAACGGATAAAGAAAATCTGGTACCTATACACAATGGAGTGCTATTCAGCCATAAAAAGAATGAGAGCCAGTCATTTGTCCCAACATAGATGGAACTGGAGATCATTATGTTAAGTTAAATAAACCAGGCACAGAAAGACAAACCTCACATGTTCTCACATATTTGTGGGAGCTAAAAATTAAAACAATTGAATTCATGGAGATAAAGAGTGGAAGGATGGTTCCCAGAGGCCAGGAAGGGTATTAGTGGGTAGGGAGGAAGAGGGGTGGTTAATGGGTACAAAAAAATAGTTAGAATGAATAAGAACTAGTATTTGGCAGCACAACAGGGTGACTATAGTCAATAATAATTTATTTAACTATACATTTTAAAATAACTAAAAGAGTATAATTGGATTGTTTCTAACACAAAGGCTAAATGCTCGAGGTAATGGATACCCCATTTACCCTAATGTGATTATGATGCATTGCACACCTGTATCAAAATATCTCGTGTACCCTATAAATATATACATCTACTACATACCCACCAAAATTAAAAATTAAAAAAAAATTTAGAAAAAACTAAATGTTCAATGATATGAAAGTGGTTAAATGCATTTTGCTACGGTAACTCTATGGAGTTAATACAGCCACTAAAATGTTAATTTAAAAAACTAAATAGCTATATGGGAAATTGCTCATAGGTTGATGGAAAAAAGAAAAAATTATATTTCTGCTTTGATTATAATTATGTAGAAATAATGTACATATTAACAAGGACTGGAAGGGAGTAAAATATTAAGCAACATATTTTATGGTGTTTGTGGGTAATGTATTTAATTTCCATTATTGTTATTTAACGTAGCCTTCTTAAAATTACTTTTAA
Source organism: Chlorocebus sabaeus (assembly GCF_047675955.1). NCBI lineage: Eukaryota > Metazoa > Chordata > Mammalia > Primates > Cercopithecidae > Chlorocebus > Chlorocebus sabaeus. The sequence continues at coordinate 37,148,356 of NC_132923.1, read as the reverse complement.
AAAAGCAAACAGTAGCATATGCTGATAGTATGTGAAAACCACATTTTTAACCAGTGTGTTTGCATTTAAACACCACCTCAACCATCCCTATTTCAAAAGAAAAACGGTACACTGTTGTTGAACAAGTAAGCATTAAGTTGAAACCCTGTTAGATGATTAATTTGTAGCGTGGGCAAGGAAAAGAGGGATTACAATATACCTAACAGAAAAAAGAGACTGTAATAAGCCTTCTCTGCCTTCTCAAGAGGTTATCTTCATAAATGCCTTTTATTTCTTTGCACCATATCTACAAAGTGTACGAAGTATTGCTATGTTGACAACCCTGTGTAGGACACGGGAATTCTAGTAACCAAATTCCTCTTATGTCCTTATCTTCTTCAGCAGGTTCAACGCTGAAATTATTCACTCCTCATTTATAATCTTCAGGTAGAGGCTGATTGCTTAATACCCCAGGCATTCAAGGGGCTGTATTAACATGTATTCCTGCATCTTTCTTCCTCCCCCATTTAATAACCTATCCTCCCACTCCAGTCACCACAGACTTAGATTATTACAGTCTCCAGCAGAACACATCACTACCAATAGAGATGTGGTGAGCATGGGGTAATAGCCATCAATTTAGAGCATTTGAACCCCATTGGCACCAGTAACCAGATTTAAGTTAGAGTAAGTTATTTAACATTTCTTAACTTCAGTATTCTTGGTTGTAAAATGAGATCTGTAATGGAATTCAATTCACTGGATTAAGTAAAGATTAATTGAGAAAATGTAAATAAAGTGCCTAGCCGATAATAAGTGCTCATTAATGTTAAACATTACCATAATAATAGTAGTAATAGTTATATATTTCCTTATTGAGGCCCTCCAGCAACTCCTGAATGCTGCCTGCAGACCTCCTGTTGACTTTTAAAGCTCTTCACCATATTTTCATTTGCCTAATCTCTGTTTATATCTTCTTATATTTTTCATTGATCACTCACCTCTTAGTATGGCTAATTCTTAAAATTCTTCACCAGGCTTTAATAGGTATACAAAAACAATTTGCTTTAAGAATGGATTAATTTCACATCTTTTGCTCAGTCTTTAAATATTAATTTAATACTTAAGCAATTTTCCATTAAAATACAGAGAGACTCTCTGAATGTTTGACATTAGAAGCCATTTAGCTGAGATAGTGAATACAAAAAAAATCTGAGTAGAACAGGCTACTGCCATAGTCAAAGGCTTAAAGGACTCAGAAATGGTGGTCCGTGTTTGTACCCATTTAATTCATTAGTTTGGCCTGTGGAAAAACCAGGTAGATCCTGACAGATGACAGTGGACTAACATAATCATAACCAGCACTAGCCCCAGTTACAGATTCTGTACCAGATCTGATGTTTTCACTAAGCACGTGAATGAAGTCCCAGGGAGGTCACGTGTGCCTATTGATTTGGTAAATGTGTTCTAGTCAATATCCATTAGGAAAGGAGATCAGAAGCACTTTGCATTCACTTGATGTGGACAAGTAAATAAAGTAAATATTAATGGTATTGCTGCAGAACTATGTCCTCTATCACAATATGAAGGGGCATGAACAATCTGTGCACTCTGCAGAAAATCACATGAATCTACTCTATTGATGACATCATGTAAATTGGACCCAATGAGTAAAACATGGCAAGTAGTCTAGATGTCTTAATAAGAAACATACTCCCCAGAGTGAGGGAAATAAACATTGTAAAGATATTAGAGCCTGCTATACCCATGAAGTTCTTTGGAGTTCACTGGTCTCAGGCATGTTGGGACATTCCCTTCAAAATAAAGGATAAGTTATTATATTGCACAAAAACTAAACTGGCTGAGAGGCCTCTTCATTTTTTAGAAGGAGAAAATTCCATACTTGGCAGTGCCGATCAATCTACTTAAGTGATGCAGAGACTCAAATATTTATTGCAATGAAATGACAGGCTATGTAGCCAGATTACTATCTTTAAAGAGCAGTCAAGTGCAGGGGTTAAAATCATGGATTTGGAATCACCTTACCCACATTCAGAACCTATCTCCACCACTTAACTATCTTGTGTGACTTGAGCAAGTTACTTCGCCTCTGTGGTCCTCAGCTTTCTCATCTGTAAAGTGAAGATAATAATGATACTTACCCCACAGAGTTGTAAAGACTATTGTGGACTACTACATCTGGCATAGATAAGGTTAGCTATTATTTTTATTATATTGGAAATGCCTCCATTCTAAGTAGGCTGGGTATTTTGAAGAGAAGCAACAGAGAAGGGGATGCCTAATGTAAACATTAATACACATGAGCTTATTTTAGTGACTGGGATTTTTAAAAAAAGTTAAGAATTACTTTAACAAAAGAAAAAGTAGAAGATTTGTTCTTCAGTGTAATGCATGAAGAAGGTCAGAGTATGATAGAAAGAAAGAGATATCCAGAAATAAGGAAGGAGGACCAAACAAAGATGGAGTGAAGCTGACCAGGACAGATGTGATAAGTAATAACAAAGGACAGGCAGAAAGGACAAATTAGAAAGCTGTTGAAGTTGAAAGAAGAAAGGAGAGTGTAAGAAGGCCAGCAATGGATTTCAGGTGGCAGAGGGCATGTGCCAGTGAAGAACAAACAGCAGGACCTTTGTAGAGGTGACAAACTGTTGACAGGAAAAAGAGAAGATTCAGAGTCCAGTGTTGGGATAATTATAATTTAGAAGCACATTCTGTTCTTGCAGCTGCAAGCATCAGCACTCTGGTAAGGTCATGCGAACATGAGAAGCCAATTAACGAAGAGAAGAGGTCATCAGAGTCACTGAGGAAAATAAGTGCAAAAATGGTTGACAAAAGCACATCCACATGATCAAGAAGTTGATGGGAACTAAACAAAACTGGCATTGTTAAAGCCCCAAGCATATTTAGTCAGTAAATGTAATCCTCCTAAATGTCATTTGTTTTAATGATTCCCATTGGTGTGGATTTTAAGACAACCTGTCCAAGGTTGATCGTGTGACTTTAAATGTGCAAAGAAAATGCAGAGTTGATTTACACAAACCAGAGAACTGTATCAAGGCCTGAGCTCATCATGATCAAATGACAATTTTGTTTCTCTAACACTGTCTAAGAGAGTTACAGAGTAAGACCCTACGGGTTGGTGTCAGCTCTGCGTGTGCAACCACCCACCTTGCTTAACTCCTCCAAGCCTCGGTTCCCACATCTATGAAATTAGAATAATAAGAGCAACTATTTCATATGACTGCTATAAAAATTAGATGAGTAAACATATGTAAAGTGCTCAAACCAGCACCAAGCTCAAAGTAAACACCATGTAAGTGTTCAATAGCATAATATTTATAGGGGATATTAGCTCTCTTTCAAACTGACTGATTAGATTCATTCTATTAACTCTTAGTTATGGGATAACGTATTTTAAAATGAAAGGTTTCATTAAGTTCCTTTTTCTTAATAATTATTTTATTTGTTTATAAAAATAGATGAAAATGACAGGAAGGGAGGCAAGGTATTGAGCCATAACAACAGTTCTCAGAAGTGTCCAGATATGATCATCACCCCTAAGTCATCAAAACAACATTCACACACACCATCCCGTTTGTCATATTCCCCAAGTCAGTTATAAGGACCTGAATCTCTTCACATAAAAGACTTAGATTTATGTTGAACCTACAAGGGCGAACACACAGTAACTGCATCTCAGAACATTTTTTAATTTCAATGAAATGGGATCCTGAACGAGAGAGCTTTGAAAAGCTGTGCTTTGGTACTTTTTGTTGTTGTTGTTGTTGCTGTTTGTTTGTGACAGAGTCTTGCCCTGTTGCCCAGACTGGAGTGCAGTGGTGCAATCTCGGCTCACTGCAACCTCTGCCTCCTGGGTTCAAGCAATTCTCCTGCCTCAGCCTCCCAAGTAGCTGGGATTACAAGCATGCACCACCACACTCGGCTAATTTTTTGTATCTTTAGCAGAGACCAGGTTTCACCATGTTAGCCAGGCTGGTCATAAACTCCTGACCTTGTGATCTGCCTGCCTCGGCCTCCCAAAGTGCTGGGATTACAGGCATGAGCCACCATACCCAGCTGTGCTCTGGTACTTTTTAGCAAAGTTCTAAACAATAAATGAAGGTGTCATATCAGAGCTTCCTTCCTCTGGTGCAGCAGAGACTCCCAGCAGCATTCTTTCAAAAAAACAGGGACCGCATAAGCAGAATATTCTCTCCGAAGTGATAGAGATTAGTCCCTGAAATGATGGCTCACTGGGGAAAAGCCTTCAGCCAAACTTTCTCCCCCAGCAAACACACACCCCAGGGACACATCCTTGTAATATTTCCAGCTGAACAGAGGTTTCCACAAGATATATGATCTTTCAGTAAAAAATTTTCTTATCAACAAATACCTCCCCCAAACTCTAATGACTATGAGGCAGAGGTGCTACTTTACCTCCTAACAAGTTGGAAACTCCTTTTCCAAGCATGGAAAATATTCAAGCAAAAATTTCCATGGTTATTCATAACATCAAAAAGTAAAAACATGAATATTAGGGGTTCTTGCCTAAGGCAGTCTCAATTTCTTTTTTTCTAACATGGCAATTATTATTTTAGAATATTTCTCATTGTTAGTTGCATGATCATTAAGTAATTACCAAAAATCTAGCCTTAGAGGAAAATTCATCTAAATAGGTATTCCCTAAAGATTTGAAATCAGCATAAAGGCCAATAACAGAACTCTATTTAGATGAAACAAATATGAGAGTATTAGGAGGTTACAAAGCGAAAATCTGAATCATGGATTCATAATTACTGCGGAGATGTTGCTGTTCCCTCACAGTAAGACTATTTGCCACAAAAGTGCAGGATATGACAATACACATGCCTATTAAGTCGGGTCAGTGGTCATTTCATTACATCCCCTTTAACTAAATTCCACATGCCCCGTGAGTCTGAGCCATCCCAGGATAAAAGCTGCAGTGCCAGTCTGCTCACCAACCCTTCCACAATTCCTCTTAGTTGTCTCTCATTTGGCAGTTCCACTAGTCCTATTACCACCACTTCCTGATTCCCTGGCTCCCATTTTGCTTCCATCTGTTGGGTCTGATTCTCCATTAAAGCACTTGGATTGATGCCCAAGTAACCAACCTTTGACAAAATTCCAGGAACCCACTTCATTCTTCCATGCTCTAGTTTCCCAGACAGTGCACTCACCCATATGGCATCTGTCCGGGTTTAGCTTGACACAAACTGGACCTTCTGACCAGGAGAGTGGGAGGGAAGTTTCAAACAAACATTGCAATTTCAGCAGGCTGAATACAAAATAGTGCCTAAGAGATAGACTCATCTCCAACTAGATTTAAAGCAGATTGTCTGTGACCACGAGGGCTCAAAGAGATGGTGAATTTCAAGCTGCAGTCTACAAGTGATAGGTAATATCAGTCTTTGTACACAGGGTCCTAAGCAATTTTGTGGGGGTCACTGGCAAGATTTTTGTCCTTTGAAGAGGGAACTGCCTAGAAAAACACTATTCCTCTGTCCCAGGTTGGAGGAAAATAAGAGACAAGGTGATTACAATAACTGTAATCGGGGTAGTGGGATTGAGGATTTAATCCCAGTTGTAAGAATTGGGGCACACAGATCCACGGTTGTAGTGGTGATGGTGTCCCAGATCAGAGCACCTGGCTCACATAACCAGCTTAGCACAGCCAGAAATTCTATCCTTAATAACACTCCCAGGCCCTTCTTGAGGGTCCTGGGAATATAAGCTTTTTGATGATTAACTGGACTGTGGGTGCTAGAACATGTCAGTGACCTCAATCCGTTACTACAGTCAGGAAAACACAATCCCGTTGCAGTGGAGGTTACAGTAGAGAAAGGATGAGCTGTTCCCAAGTCTGGCTATGCAAAGATCTTTCCCTTCAGCCCCATCCTGTTTCCTCCCACTCATGATTCTGGTGCTAAAATCTCAAGTAGAGAAAGATTTACTCAGAGCTGCCATCAAACTCCCACCCAAGCGTAGGTTGCTAGTAGGCAGATAGGCTTAGCACTTATGCAGTTCCCATGAAAAGAGAAGCCTCTGTCTGTTTTATTGTTTAGTTTAGTCAGACAGATAGAAATCTCAGATGACTCTGATATGAGTAATGAAGTCATGTATAAACTGTTTGCCAGCACACTGTTCCTCCTATAATCTGCCATGTTACATCTATAGGTGAGCTCTAAGCAAGTTTTATTATCAGCACACAGATAATAAGTGCAAAGGGGAAAATTAATCATCTTACATTATCTTTTAAAATTTGTTTTAAGTAAGGGTTTTTAATTCCCCATGAGGGTGACTGGCACTTCCTGGTTTGCCTGGGGCCTTCCTGGTTTGATTAGCTATGTCCCAGGAAAACCCTCAGTCCCCTGCAAGCCGGGATGGCTGATCATCCTATCTGGAATTGTAAAACTTGGATTGGAGTTTACTGCACCATAGATTAACCATGTGGTTTGGGGCATATCAGTTGACATATCCTACTTTCAGATTTAATCTAGGATAATATCAGGACCTACACAAAGCATTCTCTTGATCTTTTTATTATACCAGAGTTTCTCAACCAAGGAAGAGGAGTCAACACCAAACCAAACAAACCCTAAGTAGTGCCAAAATTTGCCCTCTCCCTTCTGTCCTTTATTAAGAACAAGGAGAAGGCTGAAAAACAGGGGCCAACAACAGTTGAGTAGCTTCAGATAGTTCAGTATTGGCTAGGGAATTTATTCATCTTTAGTAAGAATTTAATATGTTTCAAACAATAAACTACTTATTTACAAATACATTTGCCCATTTGCAGCAGACATTTCTCCTACTCCAGCCCCCTCTGGCATTACTGTCTCACCTAAGGGAAATAAAAAGGCTCAGAAATGTGGTCACAGCCCAGGAACTCAGGCCCACTGAAAACTGAAATGTAATCATCAGATTATAGAATATGCTCCCTCCCTCATACCTTACTACCACTGCAATAGGGCTCCAGTACAATAAAAATAGATTAAAACTGAAACAATTGCAAGACTCAGATTTTCCCTCAGAAGAGGTACTTAGGGAAGCCCAAAGTCAACAAAACAACAAAATAAGGATAATAAAGGAATTTAAAGCTTCTGGCACCTAGAACTGTAGCAGACATTAAACTTGGCACAAGTTCTGGCCAGAGTTACATAACCTCAAAGTTAAAGGGTAGAATTTACCTCAGTTCCTACCACTCAATGTATTATATCTATCTTCAACAAAATAATACAAAAAGAAAAAAACACAGTATGAATAGACAAAGCAAGCATCAGAACCGGACTCAGATATAACATAGATTTTGGAATTACCAGAGAGGGAATTTAAAATAACTATGATTTAATGTTAAGGGCTCCAATGCAAACCTAAACAACATGCAAGAATAGGTGGGTCACACTGTGCCTGCTGTTAACAATACTGTATTGTACATTAAAATTAGCAGTTAACAATACTGTATTGTACATCAAAAAATTTGATTAAAATAACATTTTTTAAGTAAAAATGGACAATATAAGTAAAAAGATAAACATTCTAGAAAGGAATCAAAAGAAAATGCTAGACTCTTTAAAAATTACAACAGAAATGGAGAACGTTTTTGATGGGCTTATCACGAGACTAACCACAGCCAAGGAGAGCATCAATAAGCTTGAAGACATGGTAACAGAAACTTCCCAAACCAAAAGGCAAAGGTAAAACAGAACAAAATAAAAAAGGATGAAGAATCCATAACAGAATATCCAAAAACTGGAAAATCTCAAAAGGTGTAACAAACAGACTGGAATACCAGAAGAAGAAAGAAGAAAGCAAATGAAATGTGTAAAGTAATAATGTCTGAGAACTTTCCAAAATTAATGATAGACACCAAACCACAGATCTAGGAAGCTCAAAAAACACCAACCAGGATAAATACTAAAGAAACAAACAAATAAAACTTCAGCATAACTAGATATATCATATTCAAACTTCAGAAAACCAAAGACAAAGAGAAAATCTTGAAAGAACCTAGAAGAGAGGACAAATACCTTACCTATAGAAGAACAAGAATAAGAATTACATTGGAATCCTAGTCAGAAACCATGCATACCCCTGCACACCTATTAGAATGGCTAAAATCCAAAAAGAAATGACAATACAGATTACTGTCAAGGATGCAGAGCAACATGAACTCTCATTCATTGCTGGTGGTAATAAAAAACAGTGCATCCGTTTTGGAAGACAGTGTGTCAGTTTCCTACAAAGCTAAATGTAATCTTACTATAATATCTGATGATCACACTCCTAGATATTTAGGATGTCTGTAAATATTTATAGCAGCTTAAGTCATCTTAAATATCTATAGAAAATATCTTTAAAAAGTGATTGCCAGATTATAAAGGGGAGGAATTGGGGAAGAGCATGAGGTAGGAAGGATTAAATAGGTGAGGTAGAGTGGAATTTTTATTCATGTTCACTCTTTTTGTTGTAAAGCTCTATGAGTTTCCACAAATGCATGGTGTCATGTGTCCATCATTATGAAACAGAATAGTTTAGAATTCTGTTTCATACTATAATGATGGACACATGACACCATGCATTTGTGGAAACTCATAGAGCTTTACAACAAAAAGAGTGAACATGAATGTATGTAAATTGTTTAAAATTGTTTAGGAGGTTGGGGGATTACAGGATGAAATACAGAACATGACAATCTAACTGTATTGCAAATGGATGAAACAGCCTCACTGAAGGAAAAGATGGGGGTGAGTTATTGATCAAAGAAACTTTGAAAATGAGTGCAGTCTGTAAGACTAATGGGAAAATAAACTATGCTGAAGTACAGCACTCTAATACATTTGTTTCACAGAGGAGTATTGGTTAACAATTCTAATACGGCTATATATATATGCATAACAACACTGAACAATTAAATAAGTGAATATAAGGTCGGGGGCAACACAGTTTTCTCACTGTTGGAGTGGGAGTTTGGAATAAGAAAGAATACTTTTCCAAGTAGAAGAACAGAAACTGGTCAATGCAATAAATAAAGAATGAACTAGAAATAAATTTTAAAAACAAACAAAAAATAATAAAAAGACCAGGCGCAGTGGCTCAAGCCTGTAATCCCAGCACTTTGGGAGGCCAAGACGGGCGGATCACGAGGTCAGAAGATCAAGACCATCCTGGCTAAGATGGTTAAACCCTGTCTCTACTAAAAAATACAAAAAACTAGCCGGGCGAGGTGGTGGGCACCTGTAGTCCCAGCTACTCGGGTGGCTGAGGCAGGAGAATGGCGTAAACCCGGGAGGCGGAACTTGCAGTGAGCAGAGATCCGGCCACTGCACTCCAGCCTGGATGACAGAGCGAGACTCCATCTCAAAAAAAAATAAATAAATAAAAATGAAAATAATAATAATAATGAAAAGAAGAGGCTAGAATGGTTTATGTGACAGTGGATTACAGTTGACGACATCAGTACTCATGGTAGCTTTACAGAGATCAGATGGTTACATAAGCATTTATACATATGTGTATATATATGAGTTGATATACACACATATATCCTTGTTCTGTGTGCTGAGAGGGCTTAGAAGCAATGATACCCAGTAGCAAAAAACACATCTAGCATTGTGATTTGGGTTTTTAACACTATTCTAACAAAAGGAACAGTGTTCCTTAAAGAAATGGTTGATTCTAGAACTGGGGCAGGAAATACACAACATGAGCCTGGAGTACATCATTGTGTCAAAAAGTAAGAAAGTGTGAAGCATACACACACACACACAATGATGGGGGTATGTCAAAGGGACACAGGAGTCAACTGAAAGTGCTCCCAGTGGCCAAAGGTGAAAAAAATTTGAGCAACAAAACAAGTAGAGTCGTATTAGATTATAACCTGAAGTGTAAAGTAAATATCCATGAGTTCAAATTGATATCGATAAACAACTGATTGAATACATAAATAAATGGGAGGGAAGAGACAACATCCCTTATAAAAGTATTCCAAATAGTTTGTGTAAATACTTCGCTGTCAGGGAGGTGCATCATAACACCCCACTCCTTCATTGACTTCCTTTCAAAAAGAAGTCTATATGGGAAAAGGACATGGAAATGGAGAAAAAGAGAATAACTTTACAATAGAGAAAACTGACAAACACTACCTCAGTCAGGTGACTTAAGTCCACTTCAACAATGATACATCCCAAAATGGCGGGACAGGCACAGGATTCCCATTCCAAAAGAGAGCAACAGCAAAGAAGAAACGGGAAACAGGTTCCAAGTAAGTACAAAACCCAGTAGGAAAAACAACACTAAATTCTAAGGCTTGAGAATAATCTCCTTTGATTCCATGTCCTTACTTCTAAGAACACTGGAGTAGAGGGTTGGTTCCCCAAGGCCTTGGCCAGCCCCTCCCCCAGGCTTTGGTGGGCTCAGCTCATGCAGCACTTCTCCTAGGTTGGAGTCTCAAGCCTGTAGCCCTCCCAGGCTGGTGTTGCACACTGGTTGCTCTACAATTCTGGGATCTTAGAGGTGGAACCTACCCCAATGGCTCCACTAGGCATTGCCCTCTAGTGGAACTCTCTGCAGTGACTCTGCCCCTATAGCAGGTCTCTGCAGCATCCTTTGAAATCTAGAGGGAGGCGGGCATGCCTCCATAGCTTATGCACTCAGTGCACCTGAAGAATTAGCACCACGTGGATGCTGCCAAGAGTCCTCACTCTTGATTTTAAAATCTGTATTGGTCAGGGTTCCCCACGGAAACAGAACTAATAGGATATAGAGATAGGTAAATATATGAGAGGGGATTTATTAGCAGAATTAACTCATAAGATTATGGAGGCTGAGGATAGATCACCTGCAAGCTGGAGACCCAAAAAGGCTGGTAGCAGGGCTCAGTACAAGTCCAAAGGCCTCCAAACCAAGAAGCTGATGGTGTAACTCGTATGCCTGAGGCTGAAGAGCCTGGGAACCAAGGGACCACTGCTGCAGGTCTCAGCAGCTGAAGGTCAGAGAAACTAGTTCTAATGTCCAAGGACAGGAGGAGAAGGGAGAGGTTCTCTGACTCTTTTTTTCTCTCTGGGCCCCCAGCTAATTGACGGTGCTTGTCCACACGAGGATGGCTCTTCCCCACTCAGTTCACCAACTCACACATCAAATTCCTCTGGAAACTTATAGACATGCCCAGAAAGAATGCTTTACCAGCCCTCTAATTATCCCGTAATTCAGTAAAGTCAACACCTAAAATTAGCCATCACAACCATGAAAACTGTATAAATGTGACTGTATAACATCAAATAATGAGGAACTGCATATTGGATTGCTAAAATATCTATTCACATTATAACAAAAACCCAATAAAAATATGTTGCCTAAATGCTTATAGGCTAATAGAAATCAACCAAAGACTTAAGTTAAATAGTCTAATATAAATAGCTTAATAGTTAACAGTAATTGTTGCAGTTTTATTTTCAAAGCATTCAACTTTTTAAATATATTTAATAGCCAGGGAAACTTCTCCCAAAAAGAAAGTATTTATTTTCTCCTGAGAAAAAAGAAAAAGAAAGGATGAATTATTCTGTGGGGAACTTATTTGCACTGACCTTTCGTCAGATATCATTAGTTTCCTATAGGTATAAAATAGTGAAAAACACTTTTTCACTGTAGCTACCAGGCAACTTAATCCCAAAGTTGGTATTCAGTTATAACAATTTTGTTCATCTGTGTGTCCTGTATTTTTTTTCAAATTTTAACCTCCTATTCAATTTGTTTTCTTGTTCTATTTTTGCCTTTCGCTTCTATATCATCTATATTTCAAATGTTTCCTCAAGTTCTTTTAAACCATTGTGAACTGGAATGTACACAAATGAATAACAAATAAAATACTAAGAGAATATGAAATAATTATTATTCAGTTTCTCACAGTCTGTACTTTGGAAGCTAAATGATTTAAATTTACCTCCGCAAAAGGGGGTAAAAAAAAAAAAAAAAAAAAAGGACATTATTATAATGTCCAAATGACATGGAAAAAATGGTTCTGGTTATTGTATTTTTTTCTCCCCAAAAGTTCCCCTGTTCCAGGGAGTGTATATCATAAAGTGGAACTAGTCCTGCTCACGGAAGATAACAAGACAAGATGAGTTAAAGGTTTCCATTTTGCTTTGATTTTTTTTTTCTTTGAACACTTAAGAAAAGAACCTTCAGAAGTAGAATGCATATTCTCTAGTGCTTAGCATATTCCAAACACTTGGAAAATATTTGTTCAGTGAATACACTAATTAAATATCGAATTAACAGCTGAATGAATATTGTCTCCCTTGATAAATATAGCATGTTCTGGTAGGTACAAAGGGTACGAAGTTTTGGTTAGACAGGATAAATAAGTCCTGGAGATCTATTGTACAGCATGGTGACTACAGTGAATAATAACATATTGCACAGGTGAAAGTTGCTAAGAGATTAGATCTCAAATGTTCTCATCACAAAAATATATTAAGTATGTGAGGTGACGAATATGTTAATTAGCTTCATTTAATCATTTCACAATGTACACATTTATCAAAACATCATGTTGTACACCATAAATATAAACAATCTTTGTCAAATATGCCCTAATAAAACTGGGAGAAAACTTTCAGTGTATTCTGATTTAGGTGATATAAGAAGGTAAATGGATTGTAAACTACATATTGAACGTACGTGAAATTTTATTAGGAAGCTATGGAGAAGAGTCATATAAAAGGCACAGCCTAAGCAAAGGTGCAGAAGTAGGAAAACTCAGGAATTGTTGAAGCCCCCGGAGCTGATTTTTGGCCAAATTACACAAGTACGTCTATGCCAGTTGATTAATAGATGATGCCCCAAACTTCTCAAGGGTCCCCACCACCAACCCGGCTGCTCATACCACTGCCCAACAAGTTTCCATCTCCCAGTCACAATGACACCCAGCAACTACAGGGCTCACACGTGGCCTCCAAATCATGCTCAGTATTCATTCATAAAAAGTGCTGAGCACCAAGCACGTGCCAAGTACTCCTCTAAGTGCCAGGGGTATGGCAGTAAAGGGAACAGACAAAACAGAAGCGATAAAAACTGTTTTCCCTGTGGAGTTTATACTATAGGTGATAATGAACAAGATAAAAAGCAAAATATGCAGTATATTAATGTTATGTGCAAAGGATAAAGCATAAATAAGTAACTGCCGTGGTACCTGAAGATGAAATGTGACAATGGTAGTGAGATTTCAGAGAAGCGGCACTACATCCAACTGATGGACGGTGTGGCACTAAAGTGAGGCCATGGCAGCTCCTTCGTGGTCCAAAGTGCAAGCTGTGCACACAGAAAACTCCACTGAGATTTCGAGTGGCACCATCAAATCTTACAATGCCAAAGACTCAAAACCATAGTAGAGTTTGAGTGCCAGGGCTTCAAACCATGTGATTTTCAGCCCTGGGCTGGGTTTACTGCTGAGGGCGTGAAGTTAGGGACGGTCTTCAGTGACATTTTGCAGGAGAAAGATTGGACTGACTATGAAAATAAGGTCCAGGGAGTCTGTGGGAATCTCTGAGGTCACGCAGCAGTTTTTGAAGTGCTGAGCCCTCTCCCTGTACACTTGCCCCTAAGAACAAAGAAGGGACAAAATGCCCCAAGCAGCAGAGCCCACTGAGGCTGGTCCCGTCATCCCTGTCTCCTGGCAGCTGCACCGAGCTCTCATAGTATGTATGCCGGGCTCAGTCACAGCCTCCCAAGCCACATCAATAAAGCCCCTATTCATGCACCACTGGTTTATGAAGGTAGGTGAGGTGGCAGTCACTCCTTCCACAAATAACAATTCACACTGAGATTTTTGACTGCTTCCTGGCATCTTCCACAGTTTAAAATCGTGTGCCTGATATTTGCAAAATATGCAGGAGCACACAGCTTCTTAGGGCTCTCCAGATTTGGGGAATCAGGCAGGTCAGCCTGAAGGAACAAAGTTGTCAAGGCCAATGGCACAAAAACAACTCAGCCTCAAAATGAGGCCATGAGCCCAGTAATCTTGAGCCAAGATACTATGTAAACTAGCTTGGCTTGCAGATAAACCCAAGCATCCCTGCGAGCTGGTGTCACTTCAGATTCCAGAGCTAAAAGGGATTTTACAGCTCTCCTCCCGATACGAATCTGCTCCACAAAATTCTTGCCAGATGGTCATCTGGTGTCTGCTCTTTTGTTGTAATGGGTGCTCCCATCCCCTCAAAGAAGGCAGTATGTAAATTCTTCCTAATGCTAAGTCAATCTCTATGCTCCATATAGCTCCTCCTGCTGTTCTTCGTTTGTTCCCCTGCAGGAACACTTGGACATCCCTGTGGAGATGTGAAGGCAGCAGCTGTCATGGGTTAAATTGTGTCCCTCCCAAAATTCATATGTTGCAGTCCTAACCCCCAGTACCTCAGAATGTGACCTTATTTGAAAACTTGGTGGTTGCAGATGTAACTAGTTAAAATGAGGTCATACTACAATGGAGTGAGTCCCCAATCCAATATGACTCACGGCCTTATAAAAAGGAGATATTTGGAAACACACACACAGGGAGAATGCCATGTGAAGATGAAGGCAGAGATGGGTGATGCTTCTACAAGCCAAAGAATGCCAAAGGTCACCAGCAAAACACCAGAAGCTAGATTCTTCCTCAGCCTTCAGAAGGAATCAACCTGCCAACACCCTGACCTTACATTTCTAGCCACCTAAAGCATGAGACAACAAATTTCTGTTGTTTAAACCACCCAGTTTGTGGTACTTTTGTGCAGCAGCCTCAGCACACTAACAGGGTAGCCAAGCCCTCTACGTGCCATGGGCCAGGCTTTCTGGGTCTAAAGACCCCTACCCACACCCTGCAGATGGTGAACAGGGCTATTAGTACATGGCCAAGTCATTAGATGGTGATCATGCCTTTACACCAGCAAATCCACCAACAGGAATATCTGTTACGAGGGACCTTATTTCTCCAATATCCTGCTGGCGCCTAGAATTCTTTTGGAATTCAAAATTAGTTATCTTCAAGGAAAAAAAGTACCTGCATAAGAGAAAGGGGCTATGAAGGACTGTGTAAGGTCATGAAATGTTAGAGTGGCCAGGGAAGACCTCACAAGGGCCACTTTTTAGTAAAAATCTGAGGTTGTTGAAGGATCTCCCCTGTGAATGAATATCTGAGAAAAGAACATTCCAGGCAACAGAAACAGAATATACAAAGGTCCTGAGGCAGAAATATGCCTGCCCTATTAAAGGAATAGTGACGAGGCCAGTGCAGCTGGAGTAGGATGAACAACATGGCAACCAGAAAGGAGATGATTTTTGAGATGTAACTGGGTCAGATCATGTAAAGTCAACTTTTACTCTGAGTTGGGAGCCATTGGTGAGTTTTGAGTCAAGAAGAGACAAGACCTGACTTACATCAGACCATTCTGGCTATGTGGTGTTAGGAAGGACAAAAGCAGGATCTGAATGGAAGCCAGAAAGCCATTTTAATAATCCAAGGTGAGTGATGATGGTGGTTTGGGCCAGGATGGGAGCAATGAATGTCGTGACGAGTGGTCAAATTCTGGATACATTTCCAAGAATTGGTAGGATTGATTTAATTCAATACAGGAGAGAAAGGCAGGAGTCAATAATGACAGCAACATTTTGGACTGGGCAGCTAAAAAAAATTAAGAGGACATTAACTAGCAAGAAAGTTTCAGGAAGAACAGGCTTGCAGGAAAATATCAGGAGCTCAGCTTTGAACACGGTAAGCTTAATGGGCCTATTAGACATCTCAGGGCAGAAGTCAGGTGGGCAGCTGGAAACAAGGACCCCCAGTTTCAGGTGGAAATTCCACCAAGAGATATAAATTGGGGTGTCACTGGAATACAGACAGTATAGAAAGCCATTGATCTGAGCAGAATTGCCCTTGAGGAGACACACTGGATTAAAAAGAAAAGAAGACTCAGCCTTGAGGCATCTCTAGCTTTTAGGTTTTGAAAAGATAAGGAAGAACCAGCAAAGAGACTGAAAAGGAGTATCCAGTAAAGGAAAGCAAACATCTAGCAAGGGCAGCATCTGGGCCATGAAGTGGAGTGTTTCAAAGAGTGATAACTTGTCAAATAAAGACTGAGGAATGAGATGACCATGGGGGTTTAGCCCAGGAAGATTTCTGGGGACCATGATAGGAGCAGACTTTTATGTATATTAGAACTTCACTTTCAACTTTGTTCATTGTCTTTTAAAGGCAATAAAATAATGATCCGTTCTGCATTTCCCACACTGATGTCAGGTAGCAGTGTCATGACCCTGTATTGATCAGTGGGCTCCAGATCACACAAGTTTTGAAGAGGCTAAACCAGACTCGGGACTCTGTGAGTCTGGAGGTCTTTTCTCTCCCCTCATGCACTCTGTGGACACTTAAGATTACAGGATGTTTCTCCAGTTGTCTTCTATCCTTCAAGAGGTCACTATCTCACAAGAATACATTTAAGTGTTTCCACGTTATTAATTTGTATTATAGAACCCATAGGATAACAAATTACATTAATTTGTTGTCCCGATTCTACTGTGATCTACCCTCTTTACCTCTGTCTACCCCTGCCAGTCTGGGAGGGAAATTTCCAATATGGACTGCCAGAATTGTTCAGCAAGTTCATGATGGAATTACACAGTCGTCACATTCTAATTCATGCCACACCCACACAGCTAGGGTGCTTTCTTCTGCCGTAGATGCAGAATTATTTTGTACATGCTTCATATAAAATTTCTGTACTGTTTCTATCCTTATGATGCAAGACCCTACTGTGCTTCTTCGATTGTAACTCCAATACAAAAATAAGATAATAGCCTAGATTATTTTGCCCTAAATGCATTAAAGAAATAACACAATGCATGGAACATCTACATTAAAAGGTTGCAAATAAAAACCAATCTTACCCCAGATTTAAATTTTACCCCAACCCCCAAGTTGATCTACATCTTTGGAAGTGTTAATCAAAAACCTTCCCATTGGAATTGTTAGAAACCAATTCAAACTTGCTAAAGCAAAAAAGGTAATTTCTTGGCTCATATAATGAAAAGTCCAGAACATAATGGACTTAACTTTGCACATGCAGGCTCCAATAGCCCACAAAAAGTTAAGACCCATGATGTTTTAGCTTTTCTTTCCTCCATGGGCTTCATGGTCAGGCTCCTCAGTGGAGAAAGACTCTAGGCCTACGCCGTCCTGCCTGCCTGCAGCCCCAGCTGAAAGACCAAATTGGGTCACCTGCACCAAACACTGTGGCCAGGGGAACTACGCAGTGTTCTTAGGCCTGGATCCACCTCAAATGATAACAGTAGGCAGTTATCCCCCAAAAGAAAATCCGTGTGCTGTTACTGAAAAGAATAAAAAGAGGGAAAATAGAATTTGATTTCATTTGGGCAACAAATATAAAGAGGTCTTTGTATTATGACAGTGCTATTTTGTAAAGGATAGTATGTTCAACTATCTGTTGGAAAACAGTGAATGGAGCTAGCATTGCTAAGTATCTTATTTCATTTTTACAACTTTGTGATAGCCAATGCTGTTCTTGTTCTACAAATGAGAAAACTGAGGTTTGGAGATATTTAGTAACTTACCAACCACATCCTAACTAATAAGAAACAATGTCAGTTATGGAACCCAGCACTTCTGACTCTGAAGTCCAACTTATTTTCCCTCACCAAGAGGCTCAGCACTGCTGCCATTGAGAGATGGTAACTAAATGGGGTGATATTGAATATAGTAAACATTGATTGCAGGTGGCACAGGAAAGGTATTAAACTGTTTGTGAGTTGAGGGCATTATACTTTCCTTGATATCTGTCACATTCTAAACCATACCTGCAGCCACTAGCCTGGTCCAGAAAGAATTTTTTTTAACTCCTTTGAATTGAAAGAAACTCTTCTTATAATCCAGGGAGTTCACAGAAATTAGTATTGCATTATATTTTTGCATCACATAATTTCCCTTTTTTTTTTTTGAGACAGAGTCTCCCTCTGTCACGCAGGCTGGAGTGCAGTTGCGTGATCTCCGCTCACTGCAAGCTGCGCCTCCCAGGTTCACGCCATTCTCCTGCCTCAGCCTCCCTGGTAGCTGGGACTACAGGTGCCCACCACCACGCCCGGCTAATTTTTTTTTTTTTTTTTTTTTTTTTGGAGAGGCAGGGTTTCACCGTGTTAGCCAGGATGCTCTCGATCTCCTGACCTCGTGATCCGTCCGCCTCAGCCTCCTAAAGTGCTGGGATTACAGGCGTGAGCCACCGTGCCCAGACCACATAATTTCCCTTTGATGTCTAAAAAATACGTCCACTTTGATTCATGATAGAATCATGTATATAGAAAATACAAAATTAGTCTTTTAATTAAAATTGCCTTTCATTTTTAGCCAACTTTCTGGAAACCTTTTTTAAGGTGTAAATGAAGATGTGCATGTAACACAAAAAATGTTGTTCTATTCAAAGATGCAGATCTTTCTTGCTTTGCTTCTCTGCATAGATGCTCTGAAAACATGCGGTCTATCTCAATGCTTTGAACTCTTTCTTGGAATTAAATAATTTCCATGGAAACTGGGGCTAAAGAGAACACTTGACAGCTCATTAAATAATACACCACTTAAACAAGACTTTTTAAATTTCCCTTGTTAGATAATCAATGACTACCAGTATTTATATTCCTTAATGATGTAACTTCTCGACAAGCCTGGAAAATGATGTCTGATTAATCCACAGAGGTTCCTTCTGATATAGAAGGCAAAATCTAAGCTTAAAAAGAGATCCTTTGCAGCACAGATGAGGCAGAAAAGGAATCCAAATGTTTCCAAAGCAACTCAGCCTTTTAGCCACAAAGGAAAATCCTGTACTGAGATTCCAGAATTTTTCTTTGTCTTGGTAATTTTCCAGCATGTGTTTTTACTCTTCCAAATGCCACATCAGAACCACAGATGGCAGCATGATTTAAGCAGGTTTGAGCTTCTTTGCTTTTTAATCCAAATCCTAAATTAGATGGAAGTTGATACTAACCTCCCAGCTTCCTTCACCCCTGTCTCCTCCTTCCCGCTCCTGGTTGTTTTCATCTCAATGAGCTTTCAATTGCTTGACCCTATTATTATTTTTTACCAGCACAATAAAAGCACCAGAGTCTTAGTATTATCAAAACCATTTCCCAGCATCTCAAGTGCTTTCTTTCTTGTTTCAATTTGTATTTTCAAATCTAAACTAATTGAGGTTATCAGAGGAATGCTGGGTAGCTGGCTGTGCCCATTTGCAAAGGTAGATGTAATGTTCATAGTAGGACTGAGCTTGAGGTTTAAAAATAAAATATTATACTTTAGGCTGTTTCTGCATCATGCAAAATATTCCTCCAATATCTAAATATTTGGCCTAGAATTTTTTCCCATTTTTCACTTTTTATCTAGAGCCTAGATTTGGTTTTGAGGTGAATTTGAACCTTGAAATGACAAATGGCATATACATTTCCTATATTCAGATTTAAAGATGTTAAATTTCAACCACTATGGAAATATTAATTCCTACCAAGATATGAATATCATACATTATTTTAAACTGTTAAGTTAGTTTTATGAATGAATTTTAAAAATTGTGAATGTCTACAATGTAAAATTGTTCTGAGAATTTGGGGACTACAAAGATGAGCATAATTGGATCTGCATTCAAGTTACTGTGTATATCACTCTGTTTAACTGGTTGACCCAAACTGAATTTTTTTATAGTACAGGCTACTTTGTTGTACAAAGATCTCTGCTGCAATGTCATTAATTCAACTCGTGTTTTGTTTGCGTGCTATACCATACAATTATGGGCTTGGTTTAATAAATTAGTTCATTCAACATATATAAGCACCCACTAAGTGCCAGGCACTGTACAAGGCACTGGGGATAGAAAGCTATCTCCTTACTCTTGAGATGTATACAGTCTAGACAAGGCCATCCAAATAAATCCATAAGTATAACGCAGTATGGAATGAGCTATGGAAGCACACAGTGTCCTAGGGGCACTGAAGAGGGGCCCCTGCACTTATATTTTTATATTTCTCTCTCCTTATGTTCCAAAGTTCAGACCACTTCCTTCTAACTCATTTCTCTCTAACACAGATCTCTTAGTACTGTAAAAAACACTAGCCCTTGGAAAAAAGCACATAATCAGAAAGACTTCTAAAGCTGGCTCCAGCACTGACAAGCTGTGTATCCTCGAGCAAATCATTTTAACTTCTCTGAGTCTGTAATTTCTCCCTCTAGTATGTGGATATGTTGACAATGCTGCATATACTTGATAGAGGAGTGAAGGGAGATATGTAGATATGTAAAATGCCTAGGAAAGTGCCTGAGCATAATAAATGTGTACTGTCCTACATACAGCTAGTTTAAATTATCTTGCCAGATATATCTCATCTCTGGCCCTGGTAATGAGCCTGACTTATCATGGTAACAGCTAACACTTACTGAGCATTTACAATGAACCAACCATCCCAGGCATACTGTCTCAGTCCATCCTCACAACAATCCATGGAGTAGATATACCCAACCAAGTTATCTAATCTATGGCTCCCATTGTCACCAGCACATTGTTCGTCCAGAACATTCCTGACAATACTTATGAAGCAGTCTAGTCTCTGCATCACTTTCTGGATCACAAAGCTTGTTACACATTTGCATCCTGACAGATCTGAACTGCCCCCTGACTGAACTTTATTACCCATTACCCCCAATTTGAGGCCTTTTGCTCCACTGGTGTTATATTGGAAAGAAGAGCTGCCAGGCCCAAGGCCATAAAGAAGACCATACTGCTGGGAACAATAGGCTTCCTTCTCTATACTCTTTTCTTGTTTCCATTTTGAACTGTCCCCCTGGCCAAATGCTTCCCAACTGTTGCAACCAGCCTTGCAATCAGATCGTGACAAAATGCTGCTGGCTGGGATAGGCACATAGAAGCCCTTTAACTCTTTTCTGTCTGCTATTTGAAATTTATACTTGCCACCTCAGAAGAAGAAAACTTGCCTTTTAATTATACTACAAGGTAGAGTAAGATAAGCATCATTAAGAAAAGTACAAAATGCTTCAAGAGCACAGATCTCACGGGCTCTCAAGGCACCCACACCTGCCTCCTCTCAATGTCTTTCCTTAGCCATTTGACAAGGAGTTTTAGCAAAGAGACCCTGATAAACTGCCAATAATCTCTTATTTGTTATCTACCTGTTTTGCCTACTGAAGCAGCTAGTCTATTCCCGTTCCCCTTTCCTTTGGGGAAAAGCTATAGTTTGATAAATGCTAAGCCTCTACCATAATCCTGCACATGAAAAAGGCTGGCTAGAAATTTCCTGGATTCTTCAGTCTGGGTCAAGCTTTGTGATAAAGCTTATGCCATAAACCAAATGGCTATTTTTATAATGATAATTCTTGGAAGGTAGAAGGCAGGGAGGTAGGGAGGTGGCAAACTCAGCAACTAATCATGATCATTACAATTCAAAGATGTAAAGACCTTTCTGACCAACATATATCCATTCAGTTCACAGTTCCAGGTGGAGGATGTGCTTGGAGGGGTCGACACTTGTGGAGGTGTGCAGACCCAGCTGTCTTCACGGTAACTTGATGGAACATCCATTGTTTATGTTAATAATTTATGAACCCAGTGTATTTGAAACTAAGGGAGAACTTAATATCTTATCAGTTGATATCCTCCAGTTTCAGAGTGTTGTGCTAGCCAGTTCAGAATGTGTCTTCCAACAGCTTCTTGTTTTCATCTGGAAATTAGAAGAAATTTTATTCACGTCAACATTTACCTTTGGCCAGTTTCTAGGTCAAAGTTGTTAACTTTGTCAAAAATATCGGTTCATGTCCATTTTAATTCCTTTTTAAAATGTCTTTTTAATATATCTAATGAAATAAAATCATCTACCTTTAAATTATTAGTATCACAGTACTCCTTACAAGTACTTTTAGTATAAAAATGAATTATTATTATTATGTCCAATAGTGTAGCTCTCACAACATACATGTAAAAGCTTAAATGTCTCCCAAGCAGATCAAGCTCATTGTGGTCAAAACCAAACCCAAAATGTGTTCTTCCACTAGTGTTTCTTGATCCATAATTTCACTTCCTCTATCTTATTGCTTATGCAAGAAGTTTATAAAGCATCCTCACTTTTCCCTCTCTATCTCACACCCCTCACCACAACATTAATCATCAGGGTCCATTGATGTGATTGTCCAAAATCTCTTCTCACCATCCTTCCTGCCACAAGCTTGTTCAATCCATTATAATCACAAGACCTACTAGCTCGTCCTCCCAATCCTCTTTGTCACTTGTCTAATTTATTCTCTAAACTGCAAGCAAAGTTAATCTTAGGAAATCTCAAATCTTATTTCACTCCCTACTTAAAATTCTTTCATGGTTTTCTCCATCACTTATGATCATTGTTTAACGTGAGCTGGTAGGCTCGGCGTGACCTGAACCCTATCTCCTCTTTGCTTCTGCACCAGCCATTTATCCCCTCGCTCTCATGTCTTGGCCACACTGACTAGCCCAAGCTCTTATCCACCTCAGGACATTTCCACACACTGTTCATTGCCTGGATCACCCTTTAATTTTAACTGAGCTAACTAACTTTAATTCATCCTATAGATAACAGCTAAAATGTTATTCATTCAGAGAATAATTTCCTCCCCATCCATCCTACCCATAAATATACTTTTAATTAGGCCCCACAGTTCTGCTTCCAAAATACCCACAATTATTCCTTCATAGGTCAATTCACAACGGTAATAACTTGTTTAATATTCGTGTTCCTTGCTATAATGACAGCAGATAAACTTAATCCACCAATCCAGATGTGCAAGAAATAAGGCACTGTTTTTTGTTTTTTTTTTTCAAAATTAACTTAAATCTAATCCCTGCTTAATCAGTTTAAATCTAAATCCCACCAATCTGGAGAGAGTTTTAATCCCAGTGATTACTGGGCTCCACCCCTCCCATTTACTTAGTGCCATGAACAATCTGAGTGGTATGTCTTATTCTGTCCTAAAGCACTGCACTACAGAGGTCCATCCTGTTCGTGGTTCTCACTGGTTTCTTCAGAGAAGCCCATTTTCCATTCTCACATTTTCTTTCCTAGCACCTGTCAGCTCTGTTCTATGCTTGGAGTCTGAGAATGTTTTCTGGGAGTGGGAATTCCATGGCTTGAGAGCAGCCTCTCTGGATGTTACTTCTAGGTTACCATTGCCCAAAGATGCTGCCAAGGAAACAGGGCAGGGCTATTCTACTTGTGGGCCCAGCAGTCTCTGCCCCCACCCCAGTCCGAGGCCTCTCCAATCTTCCTTGGTGACCCTGAAGATGACATTCCTATTCTCGCTTCTCCACTTGCAGTGAGTATAGTCTTTTCGAAAAAGCAGAAAGGTTGCTTTCAAAAAATTTCTACCTTCCATTCTGCAAATGTCTTTGAAGCAAAAAACAAAAGTTATCTGCTTAAACTAAGAAGGAACAGAAAAATACAGCAGGGAAAAAAAAAAACAACAATAAATGAATGTCTAGAGACAATTCATATGGGCAGCACTTGCTCAAATAATGTGCCCAACATTTACGTATATTGAAAGAACGACTGGATTTGAATTAACTCACAATCCATTAATGTGTTTGACATGTCTTTGCATATGTTGACAGGCCTGTATACATGTATAAAGAACTTTATAGAGAAGGAGAAAGAGAAATGTGAGCTGATATTTATGGCCAGCAGAAGAGCAGCCTTTCTGCTTCTTGTCCTGCCTATCACAGGACCACATCTAGTTTCAGCTCCATGTCAGCTGTGTACTGCAGACACCACCACCATCGGCTTGGCAAAATAAGAGAAAAATAAATATTCTCTCTATATGACATGAATCCCAGTATGCCTTTTCCACAGGCTAATAATAGTCTGTCTTCCCCTATAAGGTGGACAGGGAGTGTAAATGTTTGGAAGGTAGAACAAGACTGAATTTGACCTTTTACCACATGTGAAGTAGAATTGAGAGTTTTAGGTACACTCAGAGTGTAAATCAAGCAAGCTGTAACAGAATCACACACTACAGTGTTTAGATAACCTTCCTTTCAAATAGAAAAAACACATTTCCACTTCTCCATTCCGAAGCTGAGATACATTTTGAAAAATGAGAGATCTATTAGCCTTCTTTATAAAGGGGAAAGAGGAAGAGAAAAAGGTTTTCGGCTGAATTTCTTCTTATTTTTGCAGGAGACATCCAGCAATTGTATGGTGCTTACAGAAATTTCATGCAACTCTCTAAGGCTACATATTGTCTAATATACGGTTGATACTTAAGAATATCAAATAAAAAAATCATTTCTTAGGAACTGGGCTCTCTTTCAGCTTGAACATTTGGATTTTGCAAAATGTATTTATACCTCCCGGCGCTGAAGTCGATCTAGACTTTGGCAAGTTACCTGTCCTACGGAACTGGCTCTTTTAAGAACAAGCCCCCAGCTCCAGTAAGCACATTTGCTCAAATGTAAGCGGGCTGCAATTCAAGCAATTTGCTCCCTAACCACCTTGTAACAATCTTGTTTCTGATTCTGTGTTCCTTCTCCAGCTCCCCTCCTACTTTGGCCCTGAAGATTGTGAAGATTGAAGCACGATTTTATCTGCACTTCAGAAATCCCTTTCATATCCCATTTCTGGCTAGCCTGCTGCCTCCTAGACCACTAATTCCATGGACTGTTAATCTGTTAAAGGATTCCCCATCTTGCAACAGACTCATATTTGGCTTCCACAGATACCTCTGACCACTCATGGCCCCATTTTTAAATGAGACTTAGCCCCAGTCCTAAACTGCCTGGATCAGATTGCTTCATCTCAGAATCCGAATCTTTATCAAAGAGTTCTGGTATTGTATTTCTAGTTCTAAAAGACACAAGACTAGCCCACTATAGATACCCGGGCCATCATTCCTATCGAATTCATTTCAATCATTGGGAAAGTCAAGTTCTTAAACCAAGATATTCAGTCTTCTTTAAGCAGACGCCTTCATTTAATAGTTGAGGTAGCAAAGTATCATTCTTTTGTGGCATGAATTACAAAGACCAGCAGGAAAAATGCTGATACCCTTTTATTCTAAGGATGTAGAATACACGTTATTTAGGTGCTCAGCTAGACATATGCATCCAGAAGCATTAGATTTAATGACACAGTCAACACATGGAGGCACATCTCCACTCTTCTCATGATAAGGAAGCATGCTTTCTGGTGTTACAGAAGCTGTTTCTTGACACATTACTGCAGGGAAATGCCCCCGAATTGCAATTACCAAGTGAAAGCCACATCACATAAGCTATCTGACAAATGAGAAGAAAATCAGGTCACAGAGCATTACTGGAGAGAAAAATAGCATCAAAGTACTCAACCATAAAATTATAGCTGAGAATGCTGTCATAAGTCAGCACCTCTAATGAAAACAGCAAGGCTAGCAATTGTTGCTCAGGTACCTGAAAGGCAATGTTCTACAAGAGTGATGGTCACCCAGAACATCGGTGCTCTCTTTCAGTTGGCTGGTCCCCAGCCTCACCTTCTTCTACCCAATTTGGACCACCTGAGCCCACCTTCAGCTTCAGGACTGTTACATCATCAGAAACCAAACCTAGACTCAGCAATGAGGACTTTAAGAAATTTCTGAGCAATATTTGGATGTGACACTCATTCCAGGCCTGACCTCACCTCTCATAAGATGCACATTCATAATTATATCTGGATATTTTTCTTCTGCTCACTCAAATTGTACAGTCTGGCTTTTGAAACCAGATGGGTTTAAGTTTTTTCAGTGAGGAAATTGTAATATCTGACTTCTTGCCTATAAAGTGGAGATAAAATATTTACTTGCAGAGTTGTTATGAGCATTCACTGAGATGATAAATGTGAATGGGTCTAGCACAGGGTCTAACACATGGTAAGTGCTAAGCCTGCTGCTTTTTAAAATTCCCATACTACAATTCTTGAGTTTCTTTTTCCGCTTTCAGTCTGATGTCTTATTTGTTGACATTATCAATAGCTTATCTCAAAAATTATAATTTTAGTTTTTTAAATTTTACTTCTAAAATTTATTTTTAATTTTAATTAAGCATATATTCTTCTGGACATGCACTCTAATACAGTAGCCACTAAAACCTGTGGTTATTTAAATATAAATTTTAATTACTTATTTTAAACAATATTTAAAACTTCGGTGCTTCTATTGTACTAGTCAGATTTCCAGTGCCCAGTGGCCATGTGTGGCCAGTGGCTATTATATTGGATAAAACAAATACAGAATATTGTCATCATGGCAAAAGTTCTGTTTGACAGTTCTGGAAGAGACAAAATCTAAGGAATTTGCTAATATATGATATTACTTTTCTCTGAAGTATTTAGTTACCTTTTCCTTAATGTATTAACAAATGAGACAGGAAGTTGTAGCCAGAGCAATCAGGCAAGAGAGAGAAATAAAAGGCATTCAATAGGAAAAGAAAAAGTCAACTATCTCTCTTCATTGATGGTATGATTCTATATCTAGAAAACCCCAAAGATTCTGCCAAAAGGCTACTCGAACTGGTAAATTATATTAGTACAATTCAGAGTACAAAAATCTATGTAACATATCTATACACCAATAATGTTCAGGTGGAAAGTCAAATCAAAAACATGATCACATTTACAATAACCACAAAGAAAATAAAATACTTAGGAATACAGCTAAGCAAGGAAGTGAAATATCTCTATAACGAGAACTACAAAGCACTGCTGAAAGAAATCAGAGATGATACAAACAAATGGAAAAGCATTCCATGCTCATAGATTGAAAAAAATCAATGTCATTAAAATGGTAATACTGCACAAAACAACACTGGAGAGAGATTTAGTGATTTAACACTATTCTTATCAAATTACCAATGTCATTCCTGATAGAATTAGAAAAAACTACTCTAAAATCCATATGAAACCAAAAAAAAATGCCCCAATAGCCAAAGTAATCCTAAGCAAAATGTACAAAGCCAGAGGCATCACACTACTTGACTTCAAACTATATTATAATGATATAATAACCAGAATAGCATGGTATTGGTACAAAAACAGGCATGTAAACCAATGGAACACAATAGAAAACTGAGAAATAAAGCCATACACTCACAACCATCTGATCTTTAGTGAAGCAAACAAAAACAAACAATGGGAAAAGTCCTCCTTATTCAATAGTGATGAAATAACTGACTATTCATGTATAGAAGAATGAAACTGGACCTTTACCTTTTACTATATACAAAAATTAACTACAGATGGTTAAAGACTTAAGTGTAAGACATCAAACTATAAAAATCCTAGAAGAAAACCTAGGAAATACCTTTGGAACAGCAGTCTTGGCAAATAATTTTTGGTTAAGTTACCAAAAGCAATAGCAATACAAACAAAAATTGACAAGTGGAATCCAATTAAACTTATGAGATTCTGAACAGGAAAATAAACTATCAATAGAATAAACAGCCTACAGAATGGGAGAAAATATTTGCAAACTATGCATCCAACAACAGTCTAATATCCAGAATCTATAGGAACTTAAAAAACAAATAACCCCATTTTTCAAAAATGGGTGAAGAACCTGAACAGACACTTCTCAAAAGAAGACATACAAGTGGCCAACAAACATATGAAAAAAATGCTCATTATCACTAATCATCAGAGAAGTGTAAATCAAAACCACAATGAACTACCATCTCCTACCAGTCAAAATATCTATTATCAAAAAGTCAGAAAACAACAGATGCTAGTGAGCTTGTGGAGAAAAAGGGAATGTTTATACCATTGGTGGGATTGTAAATTAGTTCAGCCATTGTGGAAAGCAGTTTAGAGATTTCTCAAAGAACTTAAAACAGAGCTACCATTTGACCCAGCAATCTCATTACTGAGATATACCCAAAGTAAAATAGATCATTATGCCAAAAAGACACATGCACTCATATGTTCATTAATGCACTATTTACAATAGCAAAGACTTAGAATCAACCTAGGTGTCCAACAATGGTGGACTGGATAAAGACAATGTGGTACATGTACACTATGGAATACTATGCAGCCATAAAAAGGAACAAAATCATGTCCTTTTCAGCACCATGGATGGAGCTAAAGGCTATAACTCTAAGCGAACTAATGCAGGAACAGAAAACCAAATACTACATGTTCTCACTTACAAATGAGAGCTAAACATTGAGCGCATATGAACATAAACATGGGAATAACAAACACGATGGACTACTAAAGAGGGGAGAGACAGAGGGAGGCATGGGTTGAAAAACTACCTATTGGGTACTATGCTCACTACATGAGTGCAATATGCTCACATAACAAACTTGCACATGTACCCCTTGTATCTAAAATAAAAGTTGAATTTTTTTAAATGAGACAAATGGTCCAGAGGCCATCTGCTTCTACAACTCAGGTTTTTAAACTAAAAATTGTTCATACTTCCTGTGGTCATATGAAAAACAAAATTTTCAGTTTTCAATCTTCTATTCTCAGTTTAGGAAACTAGTGTATAAGAGGAATTAACTTGGGACTTAACTGACCTTTAGAAATGTAAATCACATTAAATGTCCTTGGAAGATTTTCAAATATTTTCCCTCAAAAATTTAAGAGTGAGCTAAATCTTCCCAAAGATTGGGTCTCAGAACAGTGCCAATGTCTAATACTTTAGGTACAATTTAATAGAATCCATATTGACTCAGAATAAATCTTTGTTCCAAACTCTTTAAATTATATGCTTCTTTGATACTTTGAAGTGAAGCAGACTAGACAAAGCACTCACAGGTTTCCCAACTTTACTGCTGGTATCTTTCTGTTGCTACCTCCAAAAGGTCATGTTCTGACCTTCAAAAAAAACTTTCCCTTCTACTTCTCTGGGAACCCTTTCTCCAGAGCAGTCACCAGCTTAGAGTGCAAATCTACCCCATTAAATGGAGAAGATGGTCTGGCATGAAATATAATATTTGCCATTATTCACTATTAGTTCATTCAATCAGCAAATATTATTGAGTACCTGATATGTTCCAGACCCTTGGCTAAATGCTGGGGATATGGTGATAAACAAAATAAACATGACCCTTCTTCTGTGGTGCTTATGGATGAATATAATAGCTCAGTTCGACTTAGATGAATAAAATTATATGACATTTTAAATTGTTTTATTTTCTTACCTTCAGACTAACTGATTTGTTCTTCTGTAGCCATGTTCAGAGGAAGGAACACTGTTCTACAAGCATCACCATATTCAAGTCAAAATTACATTCTCCAAAGACACCCAATCCTGGTCTTACTCAACTAGCCACCAATTTGGGCTAAGTCACCAACATGGCAAATATCTCATAAACCAAATTAATTGGTGTAGGTGTCTGAATTATTCTGAGAAGCTGTACTGAGAAGGGCACTGAGGCTACATTTAAGTGAGACTGGAGAAAGTGTTGTGGTCTACTAGCAATATCTTTCCATGAGCTCAAGAAATTAGAGTATGACAAATATGCTCAGTTATTTGCATTACTTGGGAGAAAACTCGGAGGTGATGTGGAGAGGTGTAATTCCAGATTAGGAAAGCAGGCAAGGGCCAAGACATAGAAGCATGGAAAAGTATGACTTGTTCCTCAAAAGGCAAGTGGTCCAGGTGAATGAAATGCCGGGTGGGTGGAGATATGAGAAAAGGGCCAGCGAGGATGTGTGGGCCCAGACTATGGATGACCTTGAATACCCGGCATCAAGTTCAGATGATTTGTCTCTGAAATTATCATGTGGTTACCAAACTTTGGTGATTCCCAATCTGAATCAAAGTCACATTCTTTCTGCTACTGGTTTTTCTGTAATAAAAAGCTCTCTTTCTTCTCTAAACTTCCTTCTAACCAAGGCATCTGTTCACACATAAATTATCTCATTATCATTAAAGTTAACATTCTTAAAATTCAACTCTAAATTGGATGGGCTCTATATTTACGGAGAACTAAATTTCAGAATAACCAATAAAACAAGGTCAGTTATGTAATTAGATTGCTGACATAAAGTCCTACCCAAGCTGTTTATGAGAACTATGTTAAGATAGATACTTATAGCTCAGCATGTGCTTTTCTTACTCAAAGTAAAGATGAATATGTATTTAGTGCACAAAGGATAGAATAATAAAACTGTACAATAAAATCCTGTTCTCTCCAAATGTTTAATTTCTAGTTTCTGTGACATAAATACCTAAATATTCCCTGAATGATTATGCAAAAATAAAATAAAATCTCTTTCCCCCCCACCAACATATCTATGTATGTGTGTGTGTACATGTGTGTATGTGTGTGTAGGCTAAAGATAAGACAGTAGAAACTAGCTATGAAATTACCAGTGAACAATTTACTGCAATGTCTAGCATATCATTCTTATAACTGCAAAATTACTTAATGTACTGAAGTGTTAAGTTATATAATGCCTACAATTTATATAGTAGAGGTCTGTTCATCTTTTAAAACGCATACACTGTATGAAGAGGATAATAGTACTTATAGATTTCAAATTGAAAGGCAAATGAAAAACGAGACTCATGGAAAAAATAATGGCTCAAATTTATTCTGTCAAAGAATATTCTCAGGATACAGAATGCAGTCGAAAGAACTGAATATTTGTCTATCTCTGCCCCCTTGTGGTGGTATGTGCCTCTCAGATAAGGTAAGCAAATTTTTGCAGAAGGAAATCAAACACTTCAGGTTTGAAAACAGACATAAGAAAGAGTAAAAATAGAAGTAAATTATTATATTTAACACGGAACAGAATAATTTTACTTCCATCGGTGTGTGTATACTTAATACAATATCTGTGGTTAAGTTTTAAGAGCTACAGGACCAGAATAGTTATAAATGTGAAATGCTAAATTCGCCTGAGACAGAAACAAATAGCAAAATTATGGTTAATTTTTATTTTAGATCTTTGAAGTGTTGTAATGGTAATTACATAGAGATATGTTTTACCCAGAAACTATGTAGGATTATATGATATATGTCATTCAACCACAATGATGAATGTGTATTGAAGACCTTCTATATGATGGACACTTGATTAGATCTCAGGGAAAAAAAGTCAATACAGTCCTTGACCTCATGGATTCTATGCTTTATGAAGAGAAGACAACAAGCTACAGATAATCACAATAAAAAATTATAATCTCAAGGTAATGTGTGAAGGAAGAGAATATGGTTCTCTTATATATAACTAATAATATATTTATTATTCTATTAATAATAAATAAATATCAATATATTTATTTATTAGAGCTAATAAAAGAAACAGATCTAGCATGGGAGGCTAAAAGGAAGGCAAGAGTGAGAGAGGCTGTGAATATATGGGGGCAGGGAATATATGGGAATTGTCTGTAGTTTCTGCTCAATTATGCTGTGAACCTAAAGCTGCTCTAAAAAGCAAAGTCTATTTTTAATAAAGGAAGAAAAGCAAGAGGGAAAAAGAGGCACAGCGTGCTGGGATAGGCAGGAGAAGGGACGCACTAGAAGGTATACAAACAAAGCTCTGGGCCAAACAGGGGCAGAGCACATTCCAGGGCCTTACAGTCAGTGGCTGGAGCCCAGAGAGGGAGAAAGGTGTCCCAGGAACATGGAAAGGTGTTCAGAAGCCAAAGCTTGCACAACCATCTGGGTCATATAATGAATTTAGGTCTTTGGGAGTAATAGGGAGCTATTGAAAGGTTTCAAAGAGTAGGGCAATATAATCTGTATTTTAGAAATATATTTTAAATTTCTTAAAATAAAATCTTAAATGAGGATAAAAGAAGACCAAAGAATATACTACTTTAATTAAATGTCTGATATGGTTTGGCTCTGTGTCCCCACTCAAATCTCATCTTGTAGCTCCCATGATTCCCACGTGTTGTGGGAGGTACCCAGTGGGAGATGATTGAATCATAGGAGTGTGTGTTTCCTGTGCTGTTCTCGTGATAGTGACTAGGTCTCACGAGATCTGATGGTTTTAAAAATGGGAATTTTCCCACACAAGCTCTCTCTTTTTGCCTGTTGCCATCCATGTAAGATGTAACTTGCTCCTTCTTCCCTTCTGCCATGATTGTGAGGCTTCCCCAACCACATAGAACTGTAAGTTCTCCATTAAAATTATTTTCTTTGTAAATTGCCCAGTCTTGGGTATGTCTTTATCAGCAACGTGAAAATGGACTAATACAATGTCCATTCATACATGTAGTGAATGCTTACTAGGTGACAGCCTTTGTTCTAAGCTTTTAAGTTTAAAAATGTAATGTTCACAATTCCAAAATGTAGACAATAGACTATAATAGGAGTTTCAACAAAAGATAATGGTACCTTGGACTAGAAGCAGGGTAATGGAAATGAATGGACATTTGAAAACATCTAGAATAACTAGTGAGAGGTTGATTCCTTGTTTCTGGCTTATGCTACTGGAAGGATGGTGGCCATATCCTAAAAAGAGAATCCTATGACTCAGGCCTGTATTCCCAGAACTTGAGAGGCCAAGATGGGTGGATCATTTGAGGTCAGGAGTTTGAGACAAGCCTGACCAATATGGTGAAATCCCATCTCTACTAAAAATAGAAAAATTAGCCGGGCATGTTTGCAGGTGCCTGTAGTCCCAGCTACTCAAGAGGCTGAGGCAGGAGAATCTCTTGAACTCAGAGGTAGAGGTTGCAATGAGTTGAGACGGTACCAATGTACTCCAGCCTGGGCAATAAAGCGAGACTCTGTCAAAAAAAAAAAAAAAAATTCTAAAGAAGAACGACTTTGAAGAGTTGGGATGGCAGGGACCAGAAGAGAAGAATATACCTACATTCAGTCTTGGAAACACTGAATTTGAAGAATTTCTGAGACACCTAAGAGCAGATATGGGCCAGGTCTAGGCGGGAAGAAAAGGTCAAGCCAGAGCAGCTTAAGAAACCTCAGTTATAAAAGAATAAATGACTATCACTTAAGAAGACTGCTGATCATCTCAGGGGGAAGAGAAACTTCAATTTCACAGAAGAAGTTATGGAAATTGGAGAAGTTGGGAGTTTGGGAAATTTGCTGGTGGCAAATAAGCAGGGAAAAATCACTAAAAATCAGTTCACTCCATGGCTTATTTCCCGAAAACCAATCCATCAAACATAGTGACTTAACAAAAATAATCTTATACATTTTAAGAGAAATATTTTGATTTGATGACTGAATATAAAACAGTACATATGTCATAAGTAAAATCTTAAGTTTCACGTAGAAATTACTCATTTATATTGATTTTTATTCCTTTTAAAATGTCATTTTTTATTGAGTCAACCTTTTAGCATTCATGTGTTTTCATTTACAGTATTTTTAATCTATTTATGTTTTATCCATTTTTTTGTATCTTTTTCATTTGGTCCATTGTGGTCATTTTTTTTTCTTTTTTGTGTGTGTGCTTTCATAGAGAATCATTTGCAAATTACTACCAACCAAGTCAAGATACCTTAATTGTTCCTTGATAGAAAACACATTTTTAGTTTCTTTTTTTTTTTTTTTTTTTTTTGAGACAGAGTCTCGCTCTGTCACCCAGGCTGGAGTGTAGTGGCGCGATCTCGGCTCACCGCAAGCTCCGCCTCCCGGGTTCACGCCATTCTCCTGCCTCAGCTTCCCGAGTAGCTGGGACTATAGGCGCCCGCCACCTTGCCCGGCGAGTTTTTTGTATTTTTTAGTAGAGACAGGGTTTCACTGTGTTCGCCAGGATGGTCTCGATCTCCTGACCTCGTGATCCGCACGTCTCGGCCTCCCAAAGTGCTGGGATTACAGGCTTGAGCCACCGCGCCCGGCCCACATTTTTAGTTTCATGTGAGATGTGATGGTTTAAGCTAATTCTGATTCTTTTGAATGAATTTAAATTTTAATTCTAAATTTTATTTAATTAAAAGTTTTTCTTTCATTAAATTTTAATTTAAAATTCTGAAATTCTGATTTATTTTAGTGCCTGTGAATTTAAATTTAAAGTTCAATCTCCTAATTAAAGTTTAATTTAATCTTAAACTATAAATACTAGAGATATAAAAGGAAAGCTGGTTTGCTTTGAGGAAGTGGCAAAAGAATAAGGAAAACACATAAAGTTTACCAAAATAGGAAATGACATTCAGAGATAACTGAAACTATATCTGAGGTAGATAAGAAGTCCCATTACATATAAAATAACCCCCTCAAAGAAAAAAAAAGCTGAAAAACAGCTTTTGCCTTGAGAAATTTTAAAAATAAAACTGATTCTTTAGCATTTACAGATTTTTTTTGCCAGGTTCTCAGGTTGGGTTTAACCTTAAAAAGTTAATATCCAGAAAATCATATTTCATCATTGGGGACCAAATTTAAACATCCTAATCACTTTACCTATTACAACTATTTGGGATAAACTGATAAATTTGGTGAATCTGATCATTTGGTGAATGACCATTCAGTGAACTGGTTCTTTAGCAGATATATTTTTAAATTAGGAAGGATCTAATTCACTGTCACAAAAACAGCCTTTCCTTTCTCAAGGCTGCCACAGTCTAGAAGGGGAGAGTAACAGGCAAAGAGTTAGAAACTTTTTATAAATATTA
Source organism: Chlorocebus sabaeus (assembly GCF_047675955.1). Taxonomy (NCBI): domain Eukaryota; kingdom Metazoa; phylum Chordata; class Mammalia; order Primates; family Cercopithecidae; genus Chlorocebus; species Chlorocebus sabaeus. Next base: position 37,113,726 of record NC_132923.1, on the reverse strand, counting down.
AGAAATGAGCCAAGTGCAGGGCACTCTATAGTAGCATAGGAGGGAGGGTAGGTGAGCAGCCAGCTTGACCTCAGGAAACTTCCCAGGATTCACACTGGTAATGACAACATAGCTGATTATTGAAAGAGTTTTCCAACCAGAAAAGGAAGAAAAAGACAACATCATTTCTCAAAGCATGAAAGGGCATGCTATTTTCTGAGAATGGCAAATAATATTGCATCAGCTTCTGATACACAGAAGGCATGAATAATGGCAATTGGTAGTAAATGATGATTTTTAAAAAAGCCTATCACGTACATTTAGGAAGTATATTTAGGAAATAAAATTTTGCATTATTAACAAGACTTAGAACTTGACTGCATTTAGCAGATGAATGAAAAAGCAGATCCCAAGATGATGTGCAATTTCTAATTTGGACAAATAGACAAATTCCTGAGACAGAGGAGTTCAGAGGAAGAAATGTTAGAAGGAAAGATTTTAGAGGGAGAAATTATAAGTACAGTTTTATATATGTTAAATGTGAGGTGCTTATGTGGGATCTAAATTTAGAATCTCAACTTGAAATTGATGAAATGAATACGGAATTCAAAAGAGATGTGTAGATGAGATTTTCAAAAGACTAGGAATGAGTAGCATATATAGCAATTGAAACTGTAGGAGTAAAAGATATTATAAGCAGAATATTTAATGTTAAAAAAAAAAAAATTTAGGGATAGAACCCTGAGGGACACTAGCACTCAAGGAACTGTCAGAAGAAAGAGTCCCTAAAGTTAGACTGAGAAAGAGTGACTAGAAAAGTAGTGTGGCATGTAACGAACTCTCCTCTAGTGTTTTGAGGAAGAGAGAGTGGTACAGAACTAAATATTTCAGAAAGGTTGAATGATAATCCAAACCAGGAAGCCTCCAGTGGATGTGTTACTAGAAAATAGAGGCATTTCATTGGAGTGGTGAGAGCAGAGGGCTTGAAGAGTGACGGTCGGGAAGTTGAGACAGAAAGTGAAGATAAGGAAGAAGGAAGTCAAGTTTCATGGAATCGTTTTTCTCAAGATTGCAGGGATATGTTCACGTTTAAATGAAGATAAAAGGTGAAAATAGAATGAGAGAGTTTGAAGATCTACTTGCTTTTTGAGTCAACTGCTAAATTTTTCTCCTCCCAATTCTTTAATCTGAAATATGGGGATATGAAACAATGTCTACATCATGAGATCTAATTGTACAATCCATGCAGAGCTTTGCATATTACCTGGTATATGCTAATCACTTAATAAATACTGGCTAATATTAAATAGCAGAAAGAATAGTATTGGAACAGGAGAAAGGGAAGAGAATGTGGATTTGGATCCATGTCTGTGTGTACATTCAGCATTGGGAGATGTACAGAGTTTCAATCTCATAACCACTATCTCTCTGTCAAGAAAGAGGGGTAGTGGATTCAGAAGTTTCTAAAGGGAATTAAAAGGATTATATTTGGTAGTGGATTCAGAAGTTTCTGAAGGGAATTAAAAGGATTGTATTTCTCATATTTATATGAAGAAGGAAGGAAGGGAATAGACTAAAATTTATCATATCTCTTTTATGAGTCATGAATTAAAATAAGTGCTTTGTTTATATTATCTCATTTAGCTCTCAAAGTAAGGTAGTTATTATTCCCATTTCACAGATACAGAAACTGAGGTTTCTATATCAAAGTATTCTGTGGTAACAATAGACTCAAACAATGACTCAACATGGTATAAGTTTATTGCTTGCTCTTCAAACAGTCTAGTAGAGTAATAGGGCTCCTTCTCCATAGTCACTGAAGAACTCAAGTCGATAAAATGCTCTGCCACTTTCAACAATATGGCTTCCAAGCTTGGCACAGTCTTCTCCAGCCAAGTGGAAACTAGGAAGGGTTTTCTTTCTTTCTTTTTTTTTTTTTTTAATCTTCATTGTTGTATTTGGCTTGTTTGTTTGTTTGTTCGTTGACCAGAAAAATGATATGGGCCAGACATAGAAGAAATACTCATAAGTTCTGTTCATATTCTCTGACTAGAAATTAGCCACATGCTACAAGTAACAGTCTCTGCCAGTTTGTTTATTTGTTCGAGGAAGCTTGAGAGCAGGGAAGAAGATTATGAGTTTATTTTAGAAACATTGCATTAAAGTTTATATGTTCAAGTGGAATATTACCTATAGAGGTACAGCTTAAGAGAGAACCTCAATGGAGTTTTGAGGAGAACCCTGAGGTGTAAAGCAAATAAGACCATCAAGCATTGAAAAAAATAAGGTTGCCAAAAAAGATATTATAGTAGCCATAGGATTGCAATATTTCTGCAGACAGCACTAAGAGAATCCCTACCTACTACCTAAAAAGCTAATAAAGATAAAATGGGAAAATAGGCCTCGAAATTGCTAAGCAAATACACTAAATTACCATTCCAAAAACTACAGTAAAGAAAGAAGAAGTAAGAATGGGTAATAATTGATAATACTGTGTGGTTTCCTTCAATCTTCTTTTATTTTCTATCAGTAAAAGCATTTGTTATGCAACTAAATGCCACTAGTAAATGAGACAATATTGCTCAAACTTATGTGGGCTATTTAGTAACCAAAAAAAATTATTGGTGCTGCTGGCAACAAGCTGATAATCTATACTTACTTTTTCTGTTGTGTGTGGATCATTTTTCTAATATATGTTCATGTCATATCTCTGTTAACTCTGTAAGCAAAAATGCAAAGGAAGTTAACAAACATTCCGACAAACAAAACTCATAGCCTTAATGGAAATAATGCACAACCCAACAAAATCATACAATTCTTGTAGAACAAACTCTTCCATGAATATCTAATATAGTAAAAAGAGCAAAAGACCTAGATTCTTGCTCTAGCCATGTAAATATCTGAATAATTTGAGGAAAGTCACTTTTCTTTGAAGGGCTTCACTTCTTCCATCAGTAAAATGACCCAAGTTTGAACTAGATTAGATACAATTTACCAAACATTTATTGAACATCTATTGTTAAACTCTGTGCCAAGCACTGGGGGTATAGAGATACTTATGATACAATCCTTGTGTTAAGCTTTTCAACAAAAGTTATTTCTTTCCTGGGCACATGGATAACTAACTAAACTTTCAACCTTACTGTCAAAAGATAAAACCCTATCGTTAGTTCTGCTCAATGAAATGTGAATAGCACATGTCTGTGTCAGTCCACACTGAAGCAGTAGAAGCCCCTACTCAATTTCTACTTCTTCTGCCATGGAAATATGAGAACAGTCCTTGTATTGAGAAGGTAGAGCCTCAAGTTTGAAGTTGCCTAGATCCCTGAGTCACTGAACAGACCAGCAAACAGCTGTCCTTGAGAGTTGCCCAGATCTGCGGCAGATTCTTGCATGAGTGAGATGTAAACTTTTTTTCTGATAACTAGCATTAACTGCAATAGAGTCTATAACATCTTGACAAAAGAGGCTAGTTAGAAGGTAGACATATGCAATATGGTATGCATTTCACTATGGGAAAAATAAAGTGCCTTTGGCAGAGAAAATGAAAATAATTCATTATTTCTAAAGATATCAGGGAAGCTATCGTAAATTAAGAATGAGTGTGGCAGTTTAATGAAGGAACTGGAATATAACATTGAGACACAAGAAAGACCATCAAGGATGGAACCTTGGGGAACACTAACATCTAAGATTTAGATAAAGACAAGTTAATAAAGAAAACTGAGAAGAGAAGACAAAGGAGCAGAAAGAAAACCAGAAAGAAATGGTATTCTGGAAACCCAGAAAGGAAAGGAAAACATTCCAAGAGGAGTCAGAAATTGTCTGTAATGTCAATTGTAGGGAAGTCATGATCTGAAAAGAGGCCATTGGATTCAAAATTATGAAAACTTTAAAGATGATATGCAGACTATAGTGATTGGGAGACCAAAAGGTGGCAAAATATGCTTATAGTAAACACACAGTAGCATTTATCAAAGTGTGTTTTGGAAAACATTTACTGCACAAAATTCTCCCCCAAAAGATGGAGGGAGTTGACTGCCGAATACATCTGAGACATGCTGCTGCATACCATGTACCTATAAGGGAATTTTGAAAATCTATTTGTGATTTCTCACCTTGGGAGATAAGAAAAGGAAAAACAAAAAGTATTATTTTCCTACAAACTCACAACATCAAGTCAAGAAAACAAAGTAAACTCCTGGGACTGCTCCACAAGTGTTGACCAATAAAATTTAGTTTCTAATAGCACTAAATTTTGTTTCACTACGAAAAAATAAACCCTTGAATGGGGACAAATTAGGTTAAATTTTTTAATTAGGTATGTCTTGAAAATAAAAGAATCCATAAAGTGTGTTTTCCCTTCTCACATAGCACATCTGTGGTTTGCTAGCCTGAGCACAATTACAAGCTTCAGCCGAGTTTTGCAACGTTCCTTTTTTCTAATTTGTAAAATGGGGATAAGAATAACACAGATTTCAAAGAGTTGTCTTGAGGAGTCAGTGAGATAAAACATGAAAGCACTTAGAATATTGCCTGACATATAGAGAATGCTCAATAAACATTAACTATGACCATTATTAAACTTTTCATATCTCCTTCAGCATCAAGCTGGCACACAGCAGAACTCAAACCATCTGGGCCCCGACGACGTGTTGTTATTGACCCATGGCAGTCAATGTAACATTCATGCATAATTTACACACTAATAATCAAGAGTTGGCAGAGGAACTATTACATTTGGTTACTTCAATTTCAAGGGGAGATATCTGAACTTGAGAACTGTCAATCTAGCCATGATTTTTACGGAACTATCCTTGTGGGATTTGATCATTTAATCCACCTAATTGCATGAAAATAGAATAATTTAATGCATATTCCCAACTGGAGTTCACACCTAAACAAACACACATGTTCCTAAATGAGTGTGCGGTGAGTCTGTGCTTTTCTGTCATTACTGCAACCATTGCATTAAATTGTTAAGAAACCTAGTTTCTGAAAGGAAACTATAGGAAAATATCTAGCCATTTTCTTAATTAAAGAGCAATTCTTTAAATCTTACTGTGATTTTAAAACTTTAACATAAACTCTTCTGCTCTGAGGAAAATTATATAGTTAGGCTGCCAAAGAATTCCCTCCCCAAGAATTTACACCATGTGATCATGTGGGCTGTGAGCATTCTGAAAGTTTTCCCCTCAGATCTCCCAGACAGAGCACTGCCTCTTCCTCCCACATAGTTTGGGGTTTGGGTTATGTTTTTTTCCAAAAAAAAAAGACATGAGAATTTAACTCATTTTTACTTTTAATGTCAGACTCATTCTGAGGCTATATACAGAATCCAGCATCAGCACAGAAAAAGTCATTTGAGTTTCCTCTTCCTCATATTGAAATGAAAAATAAATATCTAAAATTATCCGTAACACATAGTTTTAAATTGAGTAGATGTAAAACGCTTGCTCTGAGAGCAGCACTGAATTCCCCTCAGAATGTCTTTAGAAGTGGGTTTTTATATGTCTGCCATCTGAGTTTTTTATATCCACATCCTTAGAAGGCATTTCATGCATTACCCAGTCTGTCCAGCAAGAAGTCCACATTAGCTTGTGGTAACTGTACTACCATGAGGAGAGCAATCAGCATTACCTCATTGCTATCTTCTGCCTCTTCCAAATTTACAGACTCTTCATCCATCTTCTGGCAGCTTCAAAGACAAAAAGTAGGCAAACTATCCACCTCTATTTCGATAATTCTACCACACATCTTTTTTTGCCAGGATACAAGAGGGTATTTTAGAAGACAAACATTGTGACAATCCAGTACCCTATTGTCGTTTTGTAATGTTTTCATATTTCCATTGCATTCTTCCACCTGGCCACACCAGACATAGTTAACTAAGCTTCGTTTGTACTAACTTCATAGACACAACACCAGTTACTATAAAGAATAGAGTAAGATCAATCATGTGCACGTGACTTTTCCCATCACTGCCTTCACTCTGCCAACTCCTCACTATTCTTCATCTCCTTAAGTATAACTTACTCAGGGAGACTTCCTCTCTACCCTCCTTCCTCTCCCAACACACACCTGTCTAGATCAGGTCCTTCTATACCACATTCTGAGAAACATCCTAATTTTTCTTTTTCTTTGTGGCATTTGAAATGATTGTAATTTTAGGGTGATCTGTATAATTGTTTTTTACTGTTTCTCTCTCCTCCTAGACTGTTTACATGTCCATGGTTACTGCTCCATAAGTGTTTGTTGCATGAATGAATCCTTTGAGTAACATCTTTTATTAAAGAAACAAGTCTGATGAGATTATAGTCATGTTCAGATTTCTATTATCAAACTGAGGCACAATGAGGAAGAAATAGAAATAGGCCATTATCACTTTGGCATTTAGAAAAGCATTTAATCCAAGCATAATTCATTTCATGAGCCTGGCCCTTTAAAATTTAAAATATAGCAAATAAACATACAATGATATTACCTTATCCTTGGGAACAATATTTTCCCCCGTTATAGTTTTCTATAACCGACACAACATCAAAATGTGGTATCTGCATTTTCAGCAAATCATTTAATATACAAAGTACCATTGCAAAATAGCCTATTGAGGAAGATAAAAATTTACTACCATCTTCATTTGGCCTCCCTGACCAATCTCCTCTAATGGCTACTCTGTGTTATATTCCCCATGTTCTCTGCTGTTTATGTCTTTCCTGCTGCCTCTTTCGCTGCTTGGCTTCCCCTCTGTGCTTCATGCATTTTACCACTGGCATGCAATCCACTGAAGGATGTTCCCACAGAGATTTTCCACTCCGTGGAGGAGTCAGAGATTCACCATTAACCCCAAACTGGCCTACTGGCATTTACAGAACTGTCCAATAATGTCCCTCCTTGCCTCTCATCAGCTGGTGTATGCTTGGAAAATACAAGCAATTATGATATTGTCCTGAGGTAAACACGATTAGGAATCAAATCATTAGAGAAAAAAATCCACAATAATGCTTTTTAAGCCAAATATAAATGATTTATTAAAAACAATCTATATTCATTTGTCAGACTGATTTCCAGAACTGAAAATCTCATGTAATGTTTCTATCCTTACCTAAAATGGTACTTAAAAGGTTATTTGAAATGTTATTTGTGATTACTAATTCTTATGGTCTTGCAGAAATCAAAACACCACATACAAATATAAGCAAGGGTAACAAGGCAGCTGTAAATGTTTTTCCTCTAAACAGATTCTCGAAAGTTCTTTTCACTGAAAAAAAAAATGCAAATGACTTCTGCTAGAAAATATTAATAAATCTGCATGCAAAATTTGATTCAGGAAATATTAGGTGTGTGGTATGTATGGCACTGGTAAAATGCAGAGATAAATAAATCCTCAACCTCTCTGTCCCTCAGTATCTTCATCTGCAAAATGGTAATAACAATAGTACTTACCTCAAGTATATGTTGCAAGCATTAAATGAGTTAACATATATGAACACTTAGGGATGGGCCTGGCACCTAGTAAGTGTTCAGGAATGTTAGCTGTAATTTTTATTATTTACAATAATGAAGAAGTTTTAGCCCCGGCATGTGAGACTTAAATGTAAACATAAAAATATGGACCCCACTGTGGTTGTTCCAGATGTTTTTAGTATTTTTTAAACCTCACTCGCCTTGAAAATGCATCTATATGAGTAGCACCTCCACCATACGTCTGATCAACATTGGACAGCTCAGAGACTTGAAAAAATAAACAATAAAATAAGGGCTAATAGTACCTCTTCAATCCCTCCACTCATTTCCAGAGAAAGCCGAGAAGATAGTTCTTTCTGTAGGAGCCCAAGTTTCCAGCCCAATCTAATGCCTGGATCCCTTCTTGAATATTCTAAAGTGAACCTGAAAGACATCAGATAAACTCTAAAATAAAATTTGTTTGTTTCTTTTGGTTGTGTGTGTGTGTTTCTTTTGAAATCTATAAAATGGGGATAATTAAACAAGATGACAATATATGATAATATATAATGCTGTGAGCCAGACCTCGCTACAAGCAATTTCCATATATTAACTCATTTAATTCTCACTATAACCAATTATTGTTCTCAATTTACAAATGAAGAAGCTAAGGCACACAGTAGCTGGTCATATAGATGCATCTTGTCCAACATCACACAATTCATTAGCCAGGATTTGAAGCTAGTAATACTCTTAACCACAATATTTTTCTGGTCCCTACTCCATCCCTTCAGCACTTACATTATAAATTATGCCTATACCAAAATTTCTTATATGTCAAGACCAAAAGCTCCAGGAGCTCCTTAGAGGAGCACAAAGAACATTGGCTTTGTTCTGTTTAACAAAGTCTAACTATGTGGTTCCTGTAACTAGGGTCACCATACATCTAATTCTGCCTGGGACCATCCAGGTTTGTACCTGTTTCCCCAGTGAAAATTATAAATAGCACCCCCTTTCACCTTCAACAGTAATGTAAATCACATGTCTGATCTTTCACTTAATAGTTCCGAATGTGAGAAATGAGTTTGTATGTGTGTATATGTGTATGTTGCCACCTGAGATTTTGAATTATTTACCCTTAAAATACTTTGCTACTTTTTCTTGCACAGATTTCTATCTTTAAAATAAACTCAGAATATTCACTCATCTCAGTAGTCACCTAGCAAAAGAGTTGAGGGGGTATAAAGGAGTAACAGGCCTTTACACCTATGACACAAAGTATTGGTAATAATTCTGACTAGAACTCAGCTTATTCTCCCATTGTCCTGCTTAGTTCATGAACTATTGTTGAAGTTGTTTTGTAAAATGTATTTGAATGTATCTTTGACAAACATACTGTTAGTCACTTTTCATTTTTTCGTAATCTCTAAATTGATATATTCACTTGCTTGATCATTAAAAGCACACGTATGTTTATTGCGGCACTATTCACAATAGCAAAGACTTGGAATCAACCCAAATGTCCATCAGTGACAGACTGGATTAAGAAAATGTGGCACATATACACCATGGTATACTATGCAGCCATTAAAAAGGACGAGTTTGTGTCCTTTGTAGGGACATGGATGCAGCTGGAAACCATCATTCTCAGCAAACTATCGCAGGAACAGAAAACCAAACACCGCATGTTCTCACTCATAGGTGGGAACTGAACAATGAGATCACTTGGACTCGGGAAGGGGAACATCACACACCGGGGCCTATCATAGGGAGGGGGAGGGGGGAAGGATTGCACTGGGAGTTATACCTGATGTAAATGACGAGTTGATGGGTGCTGACGAGTTGATGGGTGCAGCACACCAACATGGCACAAGTATACATATGTAACAAACCTGCACGTTATGCACATGTACCCTAGAACTTAAAGTATAATAATAAAAAATAAAAAGAGGAGCATCCTATTGTTCATGGGGTTTCCTTGAGGTTTCATTGAGGTTTCAAACTTTCGTGCATTTTTTAGGGCATGTATAAAGTAACAGATTGTTTTCCCTGCTACACTTTCACCATTTCTTGTCCTGGTTCAGTTATCTTTGATGCTTCTTTGTTTTATGAAGTTAGCTTGTCTTCTGTCAATCCAAGAAAATAAAAAAGAAGTAGAAGAAAGAAAAGAAACAATTACATCACCTTTATATGCCTTCTGGATACCTTCCTTCCACTTACCATTTTTTCAAAAATGGAGTGACTCTCTTGATACTGATTATAAGTAGATATCTGACTGGAATGCCCTTTGCGCCTTCTCCCTCTGGTGAAATATTATCTAGCGTTCCAAGTCCACATTAAATATCTTCTCTTCTGTGAACCCTCTAGACAGAATCAATTGATACACCATCTGTGATGCTGCAGTTTTCTTTATCCTGTATTATGATTTTACCCTCGTCTGTCACTTCCCTCATTTGTGAGCTCAATCACAAAGCAAGAATTTGTTTTTATATCCCTCCCTTGGGTCTAGCACAAGGTCTGGTGTATATGTACTTAATGAATGTTTGATGAATTAATAGCATTTTATAGTATACAAAGTTATTTCAAACCTATTAGCTCATCCTGGCTCTATAGCAATTTTATGAAGTATAAGATTATATTGTTTAGACTCATGAAATATAACATTATGAACACCACCATTTCATAGATGGGAAACCTGAGAAATCCCAGAAGGTAAAGGGTATAGGGGAAGAGGGGTATAAACCACTGTATAGGTTCCTAACTCATTAGATTTATTCAAACAATACATCATTTAGTCTTCAAGGGCAATAATGATCATTTTGACTTGAGAAAACTATTTTATTTGACAGTCTTTTCTAGTGTCCAGAGAAGCTTCTGGAAATTGTGTTTCTGGTTTTTCTTTATAGTATCAGTTATCAGAACTACTATGAGCTTTGCTGTGAAAACTTCATCTGACACAAAATGTGTATGACACAGACTGAACTTTCAAAATTGCGCAAGTCAAAAAAGATAGGCCTTGAAATTACATTTCCTGAGTAGGTTTTCCATTACTTTTAGAATGGCCTCCAGGGTAAACCTGCCTCCACAGAGTAGACCTTAGCCAATCTTTATCATGGTGGTCCACCAGAAAATTTCCATGTGGCAACAGGCCACAGCTAAAGTAACATGGATAGGACTGCTCTCAAACCACTGAAACATTGCCTGAGTGTCCTTTTGTGTAGTCCAGACCCTTTCACCCTAAATTATCTGCTTATTTTTTGCTAAGGAGGTCAGACTGCAGGAAAAATTCATTAACATAAAATATCATTTACATTTAACCTCTGAACAAGGAAAGTGATTTGAATTTATATATATATATATCTGTACTACTAAAATCATTTTTAGTTCATGAACATAAAATTAATTAAATATATGGGCAAAAGACACAAGATCAGCAAATTGAATCTAAATTGTAATGTGTCATAGTAAGAAAAGTTCAAAACTCAGACGAGCCAGGGGTGCCTGTTCTTTTAACCAGTATTGATCAAGTACCTGTTATAGAGTAGGCACTGTGTTATATGTCAGAGATTCAGTACTAGGTGAAACAGATAATGTCCCTGATCTCACAAAGCTTTTAGTCTCATGGGAAAGTCAGATTTTGAACATGTAATTACAACGAAGTACAAATGCTAAGGTTCACTTATACTTCACTTAAGGGAGGCCTGAGGAAAGGATGCTTTAGCTGATACTGAGGGATAAATAGGTGAGGTAGGCAAAGGGGAAGAAGAAAGATAGGAAAATGAAGAGTTTTTCAGATAGAAAGAGAAAAGGAGACCCATGAGAATTCACTATGGTATGCTCCCTTCTGCCTTGGTGAGAATTAAACTAGCAATTTGAGTAACCAAGAGAAATTAAGAACATAATAGGGAGAGAGTCAAAGGCCAGAGAGGTAGCCAGAATACAAATCCTGGGGTAGCATATTAATCACATTAAAGGGTTAGGACTTTATTCTCAGAGCAGTGATATGCCAGTGAAGTTTTAAGCAGGGTGGTTACATGATGGACCATCCATTGACTGCTGTGTGAAAAAATGGATTGGACAGGGCAAGACTGATGGTAAGGAAACCAACAATGCTAGGTTATTACAGAGGCCTAGCATAATAGACTACACAAATGGTCATAAAATATTTCTATTCCTCTACTGACACCCTTTGGCAGTGCATTGTCACAGTGACTCAGTGCCCCTGGCTGGCATTAAGAAATACAGCACAAAGGTTTGAAGTGTACTCGTACCCTGTTCACTCTTACCACACTTGAAATCCTGAGACCACCATGTGAATTAGCCCAAGCTAACCTGCTGAAGGATGAGAAACCACATGGAAAAGAACTTAGGCACCCTAGCCAAAAGCCATCCAGCCCTCAGCTGACAGCCTGCCCACCACTAGATAGACATGAGTGAGGTCATGGTAGATTCTTAAGCCACCGGCCAACTCACTGGCAAATCATAGACATAAGAGAAAGTACTGCAGAAATTAGCGGAGCTGGTCCAGACCCAAAGAACTGCCTGGCTGATGCACAGAATTATGAGTTAAGCAAAATGATCTCCATTTTAAGTCATTAGTTTATGGGGAGATTTGTGTTGTGCAGCAAAAGCTAATCGATGTGCCTGGTAAGAGATGATGCTGTCCTGAACTAGCAGGTTAGCAGTGAGGTTTGACAGAAGGACACAGAACTAGGTGCTTCAATCCAAAAAACCATTATTTTTGAATTGAACCAATAGATTGTTGGTAAGACTTACTTGCTGAGTTCAGGGATAGAGGAGGAGACAAATACATGGGAGGAAGACAATAAGTACAATCGAGAATATGTAGAACTTGAAGTATCTGAGAAATATCTAAGCAAAGATGTCAAACAGGTATCAGATCAATGCCTGGAAGACACACAAGGAAGATCCAGGCTGTGGACATAGACGTGAGATTTGTTGGTATAGACATTGTGTAATTGACGCCACAGATAAACTTCCCTAAGCAAAGAGACTGAAAAGCCCAAACGTTCCTGATTATTACTATATGTGCAATTGTGGACAAGTTACTCAACATTTCTGAGTTTGTTTTACACCTATAAAATGGTGTAATGTTAGTTGACTTACTGAGGCTGTAATAAAGAATAAAATATATATATTTTGTTTCAGTCATTTGATGAATAGTAGAGGACTGAAATGCTAATTATCTTCCCTATCACTTACAGTCAAGTTGCACAAAAATATTTTAGAGTTGTCTTTATTTCCTGCTTTCTATTCTTGATACTTGTGGATTAGTGATGGATTTTAATGATAAGCAATAAGAATGCTAGATTCTTCATTCTCCTTTTGAAATATTAAACAATTTTTCTTAAATTGCACGCATCAGAATTGTCTGTGGTAATTATTTAAAATGCAAATTCCTTTGCTCCACTTTAGACCTTCTGAACGAGAAATTCTGGAATCTGCATTTTTAGTAAGCTCCCAAGGTGCTTGTTACACACACATTCTAAAAGTACATAACCCAAGCCCTTCCCTGCAGTTCCCTAATAATAATACAAAAACAAACAGAAGTTGTTGAAATATACTTGGTATGCTATGAAACTCCCCGACAAATGGTCCCACACGAACCACCTTTCCCCAGCTCTTCTGCCGTATTAACTCCATCCCCACCCTGTCCAGGTAAAACTCTGCTAATCTTCCTCCTGCCTGTGAATTTGGCTGGCCTTCCTGGAAATGGAAATCTTCGGCTTCCTCCTGAACTGCCTGATAACCATTTCATTATACTTCCAGAATGGAGTTTGACCCATTCCAAGATCCCAAAGCATTCCTGTCACAGCACACTTGATCTCTTCCTGTTGAAATCTTGCCTCATCATTTAGGCAGCTCTGCATGTTTTAATACACAGTCACATATATTACATGCCATCAGACTCATGAAGTCAGTTGCTGATTAAAAATAAATATTATCTCCCAGCTGCTAGGAAGGTTCAAACACTTGAAACTGATTGCAGAAAGAAAATAGGTCCAATATGTTCTGTTCTACAAAATGTCAATAGAGATGGTTATGCAGGCACAGCTGATACTTTCCTTTTGCACAAATTACAGGGTAGAAGAGATACAAGAATGGCATGAATAGAAATACATATTTCAAGAGAATAAAGGAAATGGTACATCTAGGAGCTGAACCTCCACAGGTTGCTACCTGCCATGAACTTCTAAAGCTAAATTCATATAAAGAGGGAGGGCCCCAAAGATAAAGCTATCTAATCACAGGAGTACTTTCACAAGCGTATGTTTTTAGGAATTCTCTTGCTCATAGCACTTGGGATCAAGAATGCAGGGTCCATAAATACACTGTAGCTGTCTTTCTGGGACCAATTTGCCTATTCTCAGCAGCTGGAGCAGAAGGGAGGCCATACACACCCATTCTAAGATAGCATTAAAGGCCTATGTTTAAAATACCTTTAAATCTGTTCAGTAACACCATGTGCCAGCTCACAGTCCCTCCCCGCCAGCATCTCAGCCCCCTTTTCTGTGGAGCTGCACAAGGGCCAGATCACCACTGTCAGAAAGAAAGGAAACATAATCCTTCTCTGAATTAATGAAAAAAGCTTTATCTCTATGCTCCTTTGAAAAGGTTGGGTTTTAGTATTTCTGCTGGTGCATTGTAAAGTATTTATTTTCAAATAATTTGTTACCAGCAGGTTGTCAATGTTCCTGTTTCAATACTGCAGCCCGCATACACCCATGCTAAAGAACATCCTGTGTCCTTAACATACTTCAACCAGAGTAATCATCACAGGTGTGAAGTGGTGCTCACCCAGAGAGCACTGTATACCTCCCCAATGTCCACCCTTGTCTGTACAATGTGTACAAAAATCTGTGGTGTTTAATAAAAGGCAGGGAAGGTTCTTTATAAAAGAAACCAATATACACGCATATTTTCCTCAATTAGAAGAAACTGCTCAAAGAAAGAGAAAGTGCCTTCATGTACCAGTGGCTTGCTTTCACTCCACAGATGCTAATGTGATTGTCACTGCTGGCAAGTCTCATTGAGCACAAGTGCTGGTATCAGTTGATGCAGGGCACCTCAAGGAATCTATTGAAGGCCACAGTCTCAATCTCAGGAGAACTTTTAGAGGCCAGGTAAGAAAAAGGAAATTGCTTATCACTGCTTTCGAAAATTCCTTTCTCTCTTATGCCTAACTAAATCTAATTGAACTCAAGTTTTCAGAAGTCTCTGATGGCTAAGGATCTCAAAAGCTAAGTATTAAAGAAAAAAAATCATCCTCCAATCACAGTTAATTAAATTAAATTAAACTCATTAATTCAATTAATCCCTTCTCTGTTCAAGACACAGCTTGATGGATGATTGAAATACAGAATATTTTGAAAGTTTTAAATACCATAGGAAATATGATGCTCTGAAAATGTAAGTAAACTTACATGAGATCAAGCAGCCAAGAAAAAGAAATGATTCTGGACCCACTACCCTTATTACTATAATATAATATATTTAATATATAAATATATCAAATACATTTATATTTAACATAAATATATCATATAGGCAAATTCTAGGTCAAAAATCTATAGATTTAATAAAATACTTGATGCTAATGTCAGAATTGAAGTTCTCTTTATTCTTATAAAGGAGTGGGTACACTTATAAATTATCTAAGTAGAAAAAAATCCTAAATTTTTGAACACCTTCAATCTCTATTTTTAACTAGAAACTGAAACTGTACTATTTCTTCCCAATCTACATTTTTATGATTTTAGTACAACCTTGTTTTTGTCATTTCTTTATTTTATAGCTGTTACAACAATACAAATTTGAGCTTTATGAAGGTGTCCAAGAACCTACTGTGTAAAGCAAGGAAAACAATTATTAGAACATAATTAATTTATTTTTTCCTTTCCCCTTCTTAGTCTCTGGGCATGGCTGCTTAACAACTACAACCACCACCGTGAAAATGTGTCCTCTGACATATCTGAAGGTATCATCCTGAAAAGAAAAAGAAAGTGTTCTTTTTACTGGAACTCTTCAATTTTCTTATTCTGACCTCCACATTTTTTTTTTCTTTTTTCTTTTCTTTTTTTTTTTTTTTAGACAGAGTTTCGCTCTTGTCACCGAGACTGGAGTACAGTAGTGTGATCTCAGCTCACTGCAACCTCTGCCTTCCAGGTTCAAGTGATTCTCCTGCCTCAGCCTCCTGAGTAGCTGGGATTACAGGTGCCGATCACCACTCCCGGCTAATTTTGTTTTTTGGGGGTTTTTTTGTATTTTTAGTAGAGACAGGGTTTCATCATGTTGGCCAGACTGGTCTCGAACTCCCACATTTCTAAATCAACCTGCAGGACCAGCATACAGAAAGGACTGCAAATGCTAAAGGTACAGTTGTAGTGAAGGGCCCTTCCTACCTCCCAGAGAATGGCGGGAATTCATTTACCTAAGAGGTAATACAAAAAGAAACAAGGTCAGGATCTGTCCATTTTATCACAGGATCATTCAAGCAGTTTCTGAAGTTAGGTCTCCTGGTCTCTACATAAAATCTATTCCCCACAACCACAATTCCTTTTAAATGTGTACAAAATGCCCTGACAATAAATAAAAGCCCAGCTGCTCTGAGCTGACACTTCCACCCACGGGACGTGGTCAGACTTAGGTAATAAAACTCCGGCTGACAGTCTGTCAAAGGATCATTTATTTTCATTCTCTGCACAAAAAGAGAAAGAGCTTATGAACCTATGAAACATACCAATGTGTATATCAAAATAAAATTTTCTCCATTGGAAGTTTGACTTTTGATGCAATATAAAGGTCACAAATCAAAATAAAGCAGGTGCAAGGAATTTGAAAACATCCACAATCCAAGGGCTAGAAATGTGAAATGATTCGATAAAATGCAAATATCTATATTTTATTCACCAAGTGAAAAGTATTTTTGAGTCGCTACAGAAAATGGAAGAGTGACAAACCTACCTAACAGATTAATAGACAACTCTAGCTAATATATTAAGTCCGAGACTTTAAGAAGTAACTCAAATTATCTTCTGTTATAAGTGATATAAAATGAAAAGTCACAATTTAGTTCTAGGAAGCAGATGGGAAAAAAATTCAGCCAATTTCTCAGTGTAGGAGAGATAGCTACTTGGTGACGCTTTAAGCGAAGAGCAGAGTGAAGAAATCTGTGCAGACTTCAGAGCTAGAAATTGGAAAAGATGTCTTTCACCTGTTAAAATTTGATAGAGTGACCAAAAAAATTACTGGTATTATATCACAGGAATGAAGCATGCTTCTTCACTCCCTACACACACTCATAAAATCAGAGCATTTTTTGTTGTTGTTTTTTTTCTTTTGGCCATTGCTAAGGTGACAGTTAAGCATTCTATTGTTGTTGAAGGCCAAAAATGTTGCTAGGGTATGGGTGGAGGTAGAACTACTTTGAAAAAAAAAATTCCCACTAATATCTCTATGTTGAAATATCTAGACAATTGATCTCATTGAAATGCCTATGACAGCCAAGTGAGTAATAATAAAATAACAATAATAAAAAGCAATAAAACATTATTTATTATTTAAATTATTATTACTAATTATTTTCACATGTCTGGCAGATCTAGACCCTTCAGAAGTATCTTATAGGACCAGACACAGAGTGATGGTAACTTTGATGATGGCCAGATACAGACAGAGGCAGGGATTGCTCTTGTGTTTCCTGGACTGTGTAAAATCCCAAGGTTCTGAAATAACCTAAGAGATGGAGCAGACTTTATGAAAAATGAGTGATACTGAACTTCATCCTGTGTAAATGAGAGCTAGAATAAGCTTCCAGGAGGGCAGGAACTTGTCTGCCCTGTTTTCTAAGAATATCTGCAGAATTGAGCACACGTCTGACATACAGAAGTCATACAATAACTATTTGTGGAATAAATAAATTAACCAGATTTAATTTCATTTAGAAGAAAATGTGTGCTATTTCTTACATCTCAGGTTTTGGAGCAATTCTTACTATTTATTCACCGCGGACTTGTAGATTATTTTTAAACTGACAAGGACCTGTGCAATCAACCCTACATTTTATAGATGAGAAAACTGAATGACCAAAGAACATAGTCAGTTAGCAGGAGAGCTAGGACTAGAGACCAACCAATCCCTTTTCACTTTAGCAATATTACTACATACTTTTCTTCTTAGAAAATCTTATAGGACCAAAATAAAACAGTTAATTAAGGGTCACAAAGTTTTAGACAATTACTCTCCTTTTGTATTACAGATTTTCCACTCTCCAATACTGTTGCAATCATATGAAAGTAATTTCTAGTTCTTACACATGCCCTTTGTGGTCTCATCTTCAACTTGCACTCATGCCATTTGCTTCTACCCAGAATGCTCTCCCATGTGACTTTTTTGTTGGAATATTCCTGCTTAGAGAATAGCTCAAACTTTTCTCACCACGGAGTCTTCCTTAACTAACATTAATTCCTCCGTTGGAAGTCTGACCATTTTCAATTGGGAGCCACTATCTGGCCGGTGGGCCCTTCCCACATTTGAAGAAACAATTAGGGTCATTCACTCTAAACTGGGTTAAGTGAAACAACTTCTCATAATAGACAATTCATTCAGTTGCTTTATTATTATTATTATTTTGCCTCTGAGTCATTAAAGCATACATTTCAAAAAACAAGCTGCTTACCAATAATGTCTAGTCAGTGTTTTATTTTTAACTGAAGTTAGAGGGATTAATCATACCCTTCCTTATTATGATGTTGCCGTTCTATCCTTTTCTTACTCAAAGGTATGAGAAATATTTTCTCTTTATTTGATTTTGAAGTTAACTGCTGAAAAAAAGAGCCACAGAAATAGAGGTGCTAAAATACAAGATAACAGTTAGATAAAAAAACTGACGACTCATTTTTTAATAATTTTTGATCAGATTTGTTTTAAATGATCATTTTCTTAATAAAAATGAGAAGAAATTCTTATTCCCACATTTGAGTTAAATCAGCTAATGAAGGCTATGGAAAAGTGATATTCATTTATCCATTCAATTAATATTTAGAGTTAGGCCTATTATGTGTCAGATACTATTATAGGTACCAAGGAAAGAGCAGTAAGGAAAAAAAATAAGCAAAAGTCCTTGCCCTTTGTAAAGCTTACATTCAAGTTGAAAAGAAAGAAAACAAGCAAAATAGTAAGTCAAATACATAGTATGCTAAATTTTGTGTGTTATGAAGAACATAATAAAAAGGATGGAGGAT
The DNA here is from genome assembly GCF_047675955.1 of Chlorocebus sabaeus. Lineage (NCBI taxonomy): Eukaryota > Metazoa > Chordata > Mammalia > Primates > Cercopithecidae > Chlorocebus > Chlorocebus sabaeus. Next base: position 37,095,037 of record NC_132923.1, on the reverse strand, counting down.
AGAGAGTGAAAGTAGCTCATAGGGGAAGAGGTGAAAAAAGACTTTAAACAAGAGGTGAAGAAAGTCCTCACTGAGAGGGTGACATCTGAGTAAGGACCTGAGAGAGATGAAGAAACAATCGTATGGTTATACAGGGGGACAGTGTTCCAGACGGCAGGTGCAAAGTCCTAAAACAGACACATGTGAAGAGCAATAGCGATAACAGTGAGGCGACTGACTGAGAGGAATAGAGGCCACAGGACCAGAGAGCAAGGTTACAAAGGGATTTGTGTACCATGTGAGAACTTCAGCTATTATTTAGAGTGAAATGAAAGCTATTGGCTGGTTTTCAGCAGAGAAAGAAGACATTCTTAGCCTTCTCTAATAAGGCTAAGTTTAAGCAGAAACTCTAATTAGGCAAGGCAGCAGTCTGTGTGGATATCTGGGAGAAGATAGAGCTGGAAATGCAAGATCCTAGAGAAAGGAACAACCAACACTGGTACGTTGGAGAACAGCAATGAGAAAAGGGTCACGAGAATGGGGTGAACAAAGTTGGGGTGCATCCAAAATATGGGTTAGGAAGAGGAAGTGGCATTATCATGTAGGGTCATTTAGACAGGACTTTGAGTAAGCTTGTCATGGAGTATAACACAAGTAGAGAATAGTACACAAATCATAAGTATACGATTCAGTGAATTTTTTTTTTTTTTTTTTTTTTTTTTTTTTTTTTTTTTTTTTTTTTTTTGAGACAGGGTTTCACTCTTGTTGCCCAGGCAAAAGTGGAGTGGCACAATTCGGCTCACTGCAACCTTTGCCTCCTGAGCTCAAGCAATCCTCCTGCTTCAGCCCCCTAAGTAGCTGGGACCACAGTCACGCGCCACCACACCTGGCTAAGTTTTGTATTTTTTCTAAAGACAGTGTTTCACCATGGTGCCCAGGTGGGTCTCAAACTCCTGGGCTCAAGCAATCAGTCCGCCTTGGCCTTCCAAAGTGCTGGGATACAGTAAGCCACCATGCCTGGCCTGAATTTCCACCAACTTGCAAATTTTCACCAACCCCACATTTAGACCACCGTCCAAACCAATCTATAGAATAGGGTACTATAGAACAACCCTGATGTTATGCCTCCTCTGTCTCCTCTGTCATTACTATTCATGCCTCCTCTGTCATTACTATTTGCCCATCCACGGATAACAACTATTTCACTTTCCATCACTCTGGATCAATTTTTCCTGTGTTGAACTTCTTGTAAATGGAATCTTACAGTATTACCCATTGATATCAGGCTTCATTCACTCAGTGTTACGTTTGTGAGATTTGTTATCGTGTGTAGTGGTGGTTCATTTTTTTTATCGCCATGTAATATTGCACTGTGTAAATATACCACAATTTATTCATCCATTCAAAAGAGAAAAAAAAAGAAAGTGGAGAGGTTGAGAAAGACAGTTCATGTAAATGGAAACCAAAGATAACCAGTAATAGCTACACTTATGTCAGGTAAAGTAGACTTTAAGTTAAAAGTAGGAAAATTATTACAGTTTGATTATAATATTTAATATATTTAATATAAATATTAAACTTGAAAGTAATGGCAAAAATCACAAGTACTTTTGTACCAACTTAATGACAAAGAAGGACATTATATTATGATAATAAAGGGATCAATTCAACAAGAGGATATAAAAATTCTAAATGTATAGGCACTCAGAACTGGAGCAGTCAGATATATAAAGCAAATATTATTAAATCTCAAGAGAGAGACAAACCCCAATACAATAATAGTTGGAGACTTGGACACCCCAGTATCAGCATTGGACAGATCATCTAGACAGAAAATCAACAAAGAAGCATAAAATGTAAACTATGTCATAGACCAAATATGCCTAATGGACATTTACAGAACATTTCACTCCACAGCTGCAGGACATACACTCTTTTCATCAGCACACGGAATATCCTCCAGGACTGACCATATGTTAGGACACAAAACAAATCTCAAAAACTGTGTAAAAATTGAAGTCATTTCAAGTGTCTTTTCTAACCACAGTGAAATAAAGCTAGAAATCAATTAACAAGAGGAACATTTGAAAATCTACAAATACATGAAAATCTAACAACATGCTTCTGAACAGCTAATGCGTAAACAAAGAAATTAAGAAGGAAATTTTAAAATTCCATGAAACGAATGAAAATAGAAACACAGCATATCATGACCTCTGCAACACAGCAAAAGGGGTATTAAGAGGTAAGTTTACAGCAATAAATGCCTACATCATAAAAGTAAGAAAACCTGGTATGGTGGCATGCACCTGTAGCCCCAACTACTTGGGAGGTTGAGGCAGGAAGATCCCTTGAGCCCAAGAGTTCAAGGCCAACCTAGGCAACATAGTGAGACCCCCCCCGCCTCCAAAAAAAAAATAGTGAAAATATCTCAAACAAACAACCTAATGATGCAGCTTAAGAAACTAGAAAAGCAAGAACAAAGCAAACCCAAAATTTGTAGAAGGAAAAAGTAACAAAGAGCAGAGCAGAAAGAAACAAAATTGAGACTAAAGAGAATATAAAATATCAGCAAAAGGAAAAGTTGGCATTTTGAAAAGATAAATAAAATCACAAACCAACAACTAAGCTTAGAAAAAAACAGAAAAGATCTAAATAAGTAAAATTAGAAACAAAATGATGTTACAACTGACACTAGAAATGCAAAGGAGTATTAGAGACTACTAGGAAGAACTATATATCAAAAATTCAGAGAACCCAGAGGAAACGAGTAAATTTCTAAATATATATCAATACTGAACCAAGAACACATAAAAGAACCTGGATAGACCAGTAATGAGTATTAAGATTGAATCAATAATAGTCTCCCAGCAAAGAAAAGTTTAGGATCAGACAGCTTTACTGCTGAATTCTATCAAGCTTATAAAGAAAAACTAATACCAATTCTTCTGAAATTATTCCCCCAAAAATGGAAGGGGAGGGATTTCCTCCAAACTCATTCTACACAGCCAGCATAACCTTGATACCAAAATCACATGAGGACACACAAAAAAGAAAACTACAGGCCAATATCCCTGATGAACATACATACAAAAATTGTCAACAAAATACCAGCAAACTGAATGAGATTACCGTCAAAAAGATAACACACCATGATCAAGTGGGATTTATCCTAGGGAGGCAAGGAGGGTTTAACATATGCAAATCAATACACATGATACATCACATCAATAGAATGAAGGACAAAAACTCATCTCAATAGACGCTGAAGAGGCATTTGATCAAATTCATCATCCCTTCATGATAAAAACTCTCAAAAAATTAATGATAGAATGAATGTACTTCAACATAATAAAGGCCATATATGATAAACTCACAACTAACATCTTACCAAATGGGAAAAGCTAAAAAATTTTTTTTAAGAACTAGAACATGACAAAGATGTCCACTCTCACCACTTCTATTCAACATAGTACTGGAAGTCCAAAGCAAGAGAAAAAAATAAAGAGGACACAAATTGGCAAGGAAGAAGTCAAATTGCCCCTCTTTGCAGGCAACATGATCTAATATATAGAAAAACCTAAAGGCTCTAAAAAGAAACAAAAAAAAAAAAAAAAAAAAAACCTCTTAGAATGAATTCAGTACAGTTGCAGAATACAAAATACAAAAATCAGTACAATTTCTGTATATGAACAACAAACTAGCTGAAAAAAGAATCAAGAAGGTAATCCCATGTACAATACTACAAAAAATAAATAAAATACCTAGGAATGAACTTAACCGAAGAGGTAAAAGATCTCTACAAGTAAAATTACAAAACACTGATAAAAGAAATTGAAGAAGACATAAACAAATGGAAAGACAACCCATTCTCATTGGCCAGAAGAATTAATACTGTTAAAATCACCATGCTGCCCAAAGCCAGATTTAGTGCAATCCTTACCAAAATACCAGTGACATTCTTCACAAAAATAGAAGAACAATCTTAGAATTTGTATAGAACCACAGAACATCCCTAATAGCCAAATCAATCCTGAGAGAAAAGAACAAAGCTGGAGGAAATACACTACCTGACTTTAAAATATACTACAAAAGTGCAGTAACCAAAATGGCATGTTACTGGCATTTAAAAAGACCAATGGGACTGGGCACAGTGGCTCATGCCTATAATCCCAGCATTTTGGGGGACCGAGGTGGTCATGTTACCTGAGGTCAGGAGTTCGAGACCAGCCTGACCAACATGGTGAAACCCTATCTCTAAAAAAAAGTACAAAAATTAGCCAGGCGTTGTGGTGTGTGCCTGTAATCCCAGCTACTCGGGAAGCTGAGGCAGGAGAATCGCTTGAACCTGGGAGGCAGAGGTTGTAGTGAGCCCAGATCATGCCACTGCACTACAATCTGGGTGACAGAGCAAGACTCTATCTCAAAAAAAAAAAAAAGGAAGAGAATAGAACACAGAAATAAATCCATGTATTTTCAGTCAACTGATTTTCAACAATGGTGCTCAAATCATTCATTAGGGAAAGTACAGTTTAATAAATGGACCTGGGAGAACTGGGTAACCATACGCAGAAAAGTGAAACTAGACTCCTATTGCTCATCTTATACAAAAAAAAAAATTTAATGGATTAAAGATTTATATGTAAGACCCAAAGCTATAATACTTCTAGAAGAAAACGTAGAAGAAATGCTTCAGTACATTGGTCTGGGAAAAGATTTTATGAATAAGACCTCAAAAGCCAAGGTAACAAAAGCAAAAATAGACAAATGGGATTATATCAAACTAAAAACCTTCTGCACAGCAAAGGAAACCATCAACAGAATAAAAGGACAACCTATAGAATAAAAGAAAATATTTGCAAACTATTCATCTGGCAAAAGATTAAAACCCAGAATATTAAAAAAACTCAAACAACTCAACAGCAAAACAAATATTCCAATTAAAATTGGGCAAATGATCTGAATAGACATTTCTCAAAATAATGCATGCAAGTGGCCAACGAACATATGAAAAAATGCCCAACATCACTAATCATCAGGGAAATGCAAGTCAAAACCACCATGAGATATCATGGCACTCCAGTTTGAATGACTTTTATTAAACATACAAAAAAACAACAAATGCTAGTAAGGATATGGAGAAAAGGAAACTCTTATACACTGTTGGTGGAAATGCAAACTAGTACAGTCATTATGAAGAACATTATGAAGTTTCTTTTAAAAACTACAAATAGAACTACCATATGATAACAATAATCTCACCACTGGATATATATTAAAGGAAAGGAAATCAATCTATCTAAGATACATATGCACCCACCTGTTTACTGCAGCACTATGCACAGAGCCCAGCCATGGAATCAACCCAAGTGTTCATTGACAGATGAATGGACAAAGAAAATGTGGCACATATACACAATGGAAAACTATCCAGCATTTAAAACAATATACAGTCCTTTCATTTGCAGCAACGTGGATGAGTCTAGTTCCATGAGAAAGATGAGCCTTCTTTCATTCAAGTTAAAGAAGCCAGGAACAGAAAAATAAATGCTGCAGGTTCTGACGCATATGCAGAGGTTAAGAACGTTGATCTCATAGGAAACAGTAGAACAGTGGCCATCAGAGGCTGGGAAGGGTTGGAGGGATAGGGATAGACTTGTTAAAGGATACAAAAATTACAACTAGATAGGAGGAATTAGTTCTAGTGTTCTATAGCACCGTAAGATGACTATAGTTAATAATAATTTATTATATACTTTCAAATAGCTAGAAAAGAGGATTTTGAATGTTCCCAACACAAACAAATCATAAAACTTTGAGATAAAGTGTATAATAATTACCCTGAGTTGATCACTTCACATTGCATGTATCTAAACATAACTATGTACCCCAAAAATATTTAAAATTATCATGTGTCAATTTAAAGAACTGAAATGGGGAAAAAAATCATCTCATGCTCAAATGACCCCAATAACTGCCATTTGTTTCCACAAACACTTGAAATCTATCCTCAGGTGCCATTTATAAATGCAGGAGCATAGAACATTTAGCAACAATCAAACTGCTCTCATTAGAGAATGCTGAAAATCTCTTACTGAGACTCTTTATTCATTCACCATTTTGTGGCATTATGTAGTGAGATTAGATATAGTAACTCCTCAGGGTCTGAAACAAAATTAGCAAAAATAGTGTTTTTATCTCTTATCTTTTCTGAGAACTTCATGGCAGTTTTTTAAAAAATTAATTATAAGGACAGATTTAGGATATTCTGGCCACGTGCACTCTCAACTTACAAGTCCCTGGTCTATCATGGGACCGTAAATATAAAGGATAAAATATCATAACATTTAAAATAAATAATTGTTTAATAAGGAAATACAGTAATGTACCCCTCCACACACACACACACACACACAAAACAGAGTTCATTAGAGTGTGTGCCAATGATCCTCGTATGTTCTTGGCTGATAGAGAAGTCACTGCCAGGCACTCACAAGTGGCCCAAAGTGATATCAAATGTGGATCAGTGCTCATAATTCCCGATACCCAAAGCAGATGTTAAGTCTTTCTAATTTGTTTCCTTTCTTCCTTAGCAACATAATCCCTTGTTCACATTCCATTTTAGTTTCCTGGATTATAAGAATAAAATGCAGGAATAAAAATTTAACATAAATCTGTACCTAGATTTCTCAACAACCACCAAAATATAGCATATATTTTATTAAAAAGAAGATAAAGTTGTTGAACTATAAAATTGAATTTGGGGAAGCAGAGTAGTGTTAATAGAATTCTAATTGGATAGAGTCCTCTTTTAAATATTTCCTTTAATTTCAGTGGAAAAAAATCTTATTGATGCTTTTGATTATTATAAATTACTGGATCTTTTAACACTCTTAGTATTGGAGTGGGTGTAAACAGCACAGAATGTGAAACTGAAAAGACAAGTATTAAATTGAAGGGTTGATATGGGTAACAGTATGAGCACATGCATTAAAACTATTACAGAATTTACTGAGACATGTTAATGTATTGCTATTTAGTAACTCCTATAGTTTTCACATTAACTTTTATAAGGAAAAGATCCTGGGCTTGTACCAAAAGTTACTATGAATCAATTTTAATTATATTGAAGTGTGTGCTGAAAAGTGGGAATAGAATTACATTCAAAACTGCTGCAGTCTGTAGGCTGCCTCAGCAAGTTTCTAATGCAACTGAATATATTGTTAGGTTGGTGCAAAACTAACTGCAGTCTTTGCCATTACTCTCTCTCTCTCTCTCTCTCTTCTTTTTTCCTGCTGGGTTCAAGCGATTCTCCTGCCTCAGCCTCCTGAGTAACTGGGACTACAGGTGTGCACCACTACACCCGGCTAATATTTTTTGTATTTTTAATAGAGACAAGGTTTCACCATGTTGGCCAAGCTAGTCTTGAACTCCTGACCTCAGGTAATCCGTCCACCTTGGCCTCCCAAAGTGCTGGGTTTACACACGTGAGCCACCGCGCCCAGCATTTTACCATTACTTTCAATGGCAAAAACTGCAATTATTTTTGCACCAACCTAATACGAGTATGCCCCAGATTTTAGCTGGGCATACTCAGAATTTTGACATTTCCCAACTCTTCTCGCACCTGTGTGTGGCCATGTGACTGAAAGCTGGCCTATGTCAATGTGGAAGTAGCATAAGGCACCTTCCAGGAAGTTTTCTCAAAGAGAGGGTGCTTGCCCTGCTTTATGCCTTTCTACTCTCTGGCTGGAATGTAGCCCTACTGGACCATCTAGTAAACTTGGAAATGGAACCCACACATACATAAGAAGGTAGCAAGGAAATAGAAGCCTGGATTCCTCCATGGTTTCTCTTTGGATGATGTGAAGTAAAAACAGGGAACAGAAATACCAAGAATAATATTTGAGAGATTTTTTATAGAGGGGAAATGAGAAATATAACCATATATAGGGTAATTAATTATCTGAAATAATCTCTTCATTTCTGGTTTTATCTAAGATGTTTATCTCTTAACACAAAAATTAAAAAGGGCTATCTTACACCTTGTTCTGAATCACCCATCCCCAAATAATAGCAAGTATCTTATCAATAACAGTATACCCTAAGTACAAAACATGACACCATTTCTTACTAATGAATTTCACGTGCCCAAGCAAAAGTGAAACCTGGATTTGGATTGAGCAAGAGGATTGTTGTCTGTGCTGATAATGGTCTTGGAAGAAATAAATTCAGGGGATATTAGAGAATATCCTAAAGGATATCCTATCCTAAAGGAGAAAAAAACTGATGATAATTCTCTCCAGTAGAAATGCCTTTGATGAGAAAGACAGAAGGTAGTAAATATGGTCAAACAAGGAAATTGATGGTGAGGCTCACATAAGAAAACCCACTTGTCACACAACACATTTTGAGCCTCATGAATAAAAAGGGTACCAAATTTAAAATTTTTCTACAACTTCTGATATGATTTGGCTCCATGTGCCCACCCAAATCTCATCCTGAATTGTACTCCCATAATTCCACATGTTGTGGGAGGGACCCGGTGGGAGATTATTGAATCATGGGGGTGGTTTTCCCCATACTGTTCTCGTGGTAGTGAAAAAGTCTTACAAGATCTAATGGTTTTATAAGGGGATTCTGTTTTCACTTCTTTCTCTTCTTCTCTTGTCTGCCACCATGTGAGACATGGCATTTACCTTCTGCCATAATTGTGAGGCCTCTTTCTTTTGTAAATTGCCAGTCTCCATTATGTCTTTATCAGCAGTGTGAAAACAAACTAATACATTCCAAAACCAATACATTTACCTTTTCTTCTCTGAATTAAGATTTTGTAATTTTTTTTATTCAAAAATAAGGATGTTTCTCTTTCAGTAATGAGCACTGTTACATATCTGTGTGGACATAAGAACGTAACAGAGAGTGGACAATTGTTCATGTTTAACTCTTTAGGTATTCATACTGAAAATGGCAAAGACTATGTTTCAAAGTTCCTTTCCCCAAGATGCTTAGCTCTCAATATTACAGGACACCTATATCTCCACCTATCTCACTAACTTCTATTCTCAGAAATACATAAGACTTTGAAACATTACACTGTCAGCTGTCCTTACAAGAAAAATAGATTAAAGTCTAGAAAAGAGGTAAGTATATTTGGTCTGTTGTACATGGAAGTGGTATACAGATTTTTGGAAAGTGAAATGACATTTTTTAAATGCCTTCACAGAGAGGATCAATCAAATTACAAAAAATTTTGATACCTGGGTTAAAATAAAGACTCCAAGAAAAAACCAATATGCCTGTGTATCAAAGAGAATGTACCTGTCATAGAAGTGCCTGTGTGTTGTGCATGAGTGGTTAAAAAAAAAAAAAAAAAAAGGCAGGAAAGGTGAAGGTATGTAACCAAATGTCTACCTCTGCATTTCAGACACAGCTCACAAGAACTTGGTTTTGCTTCTAACAGTTAGAGAAGAGATGTAGAAGTGCAATAAACTACCACAAGTACAGACCTAATACAATTAAACATGGTCTATTATTAAATACTATTGAACGCAATGGAGTGAGTAGCTATGTTACTGGAATATGAGTGCTGCTTGCAAGACTCAATGATAGGAATAATCAAATGCCCTAATATATGCCCAGATGATAACAACAAAACCCAAACCCAGCTCAGTTTCTGACTAGATTGACTCAATTCCCATGCAAAAGGTTTAGCAAGTGGTATTACAAATCTACGCTCCTATTCAATTCACTTCAGTCTCTACATTCCTACACAAGATAAATGAAATGCACGCAAAACCTACAAAATACACGAGGAAGCAATAAACAAAAACACTATGTCAAAAGACAAAATAATCAGCAAAACCAGATTCAGACATGACCCAGGTGTGTAAATATTAGGCAGGGAATTTAAAATAACTATGCTTAAACTGTCGAAGATGCTAATGGAAGAGGTGAGAACACCACCTGAACTCATGAGAATTTCAGCAGAGAGATGGAAACTATAAGAAAAAACAAAAGGAAATGCTAGAAGTAAAAAACACAATAACAGATTAATCATGCTTTTAACAAGTTTATTGTTAGACTCAATAAAGCTGATGAAAAAAATTGGTAAACTTTAAAAGAGGTCAGTAGAAATCACTCAAATTGAAACACAAAGAGAAAACATGAGTGTAAAAAAGGAACAGAAGATTCAAGAGCAGTGGAAAAAAATCAAATATACGTATAATTTTAATCCTAGTAGGAAAATGAAGATAGAACAGGGGCATTTGCTGTGGATTTTCCAAAACTAATGAAATATACAAAACCACAGACACACTTACACATCCAGGAAGTATCATATTAAAACTGTCAAAAACCAAAGAGAAAAAGGAATTTTTGAAGGAATGAAGAAAAAAAATTATATATGGAACAGTAAAAATAAGAATTATAGCAGACTTTGTGTCAGAAATCATGCAAGCCAGAAGGCAGTGGAGTGACACCTTTAAAGTACTGAAAAAAAAGAAAAGGAAAAAAAACCTGTCAACCAGGTATTCTAGACCTAATTAAAATATCTTTCAAAACTAAAGCAAAAATACTTTTTCAGACATGTGAAAAGAGATGAATTGTTGCTATCAGACAAGTACTATAATAAAATGTTAAAGGTAGCTCTTCAGGAAGCATGAATACAATGCCAGACAAAAACCAGGAGCTACACAAAGAAATAAAAAGTGCTGAAATTGAGACAAATAAAGATGAATATTAAATCTATTTTTTCTTATTTTTAAAAGCTCTGGAAGACAGCTGGCTCTCTAAAGCAAAAAAAAATAGTAACAGTGAATTGTGCATTTATGGTGCACGTAAAGTAAAACATGTTAACAATAGCACAAAGAATTAGAAAAAAAATGAGAATATACTGTTGTAAGGTCTTTACACTATTTTAACCTGTACAATATAATTTAAAGGTAGTGTATAATTGATTAAATATATATAGTAAATGCTAGAGTGTCTTAGTTCACTTTGTGTTGCTGTAATAGAATACCACATACTGAGTAATTTATAAAGAAAAGAAATTTATTTTCACAGTTCTAGAGACCAGAAAGTCCAATATCAAGGTGCCAGCATCTAGTGAGGGCCTTCTTGCTGCATCATTTCATGACAGATGAGAGGATAAGAGAAGGTGAGAGAGAGAGAAAGGGCAAGAGGGGGCCAAATTAATATTTATAACAAGCTCACTCTCACAATAACTAACTCAATCCTGTGATAACAACATTAATCTATTCATGAGGGCAGAGCCCTTACCTTTTATTAGGTTACACCTCTCAACATTGTTGCACTGGGGATTAAGCTTTTAACACACAAAGTTTAAGCGACACATTGAAACCATAGTAAAGAGTATAATAAGCTAAATATAAAAAGCATATAAGCTTTTTATGAAGAAATTCTCAATCCAAAGGAAATCAAAAGATTGGGGGGAAAAAAGATAGAAAGAAAACAACTAGCAAGATAACAGATTTTAGTACAAGTCTGTCAACAATTATACTAATTTCAAACAGTCTAAACACACAAATTAAATGAACATGTTGGATTAGATAACAGAAGCAAGGCCCATTTACATAGAAGATATAGATAGGTTAAAAGTAAAAGGATGTTAAAGATATACCTTGAAACACTAATCAAAGAAAAGTTGAGGTGGCTATAATAATATTAGACAAAGTAGACTTCAGAAAAAGACACTCTATCAGAAATAGAGATTTTACATAATGTTATTATAGCGACCTCAACTTTCCTTTCCCTCACTTAAAAGGCTCATGCTTCTTTTTAACTTTTATTTTAGGTTCAGGGTTACATGTGCAGGTTTTTTATATAGGTAAACTTGTGTCACAGGGGTTTGTCACACAAATTATTTTGTCTAGGTACTAAGCCTAATACTCAATAATTATTTTTCTGCTCCTCTCCTTCCTCCCACCCTCCACCCTCTGGCATGCCCCACAGTCTGTTGTCTCCCTCTTTGTGACCGCATGTTCTCATCATTCAGCTTCCACTTATAAGTGAGAACATACAGTACTTGGTTTTCTGTTTCTGGGCTAGTTTGCTAAGGATAATGGCCTCCATCTCTATGTTCCTGCAAAGGACGTTATCTCATTCTTTTTTATGTCCACATAGCATTCTATGGTGTATATCTACTACATTTTATTTATCCAGTCTACCATTGATGGGCATTTAGGTTGATTCCGTGTTTTGTTATTGTGAATAAGCACTAAAGACTTAATTAAAAAAGAAGAAAATCTCGAATCAATGATCTACACTTTCAATTTTAGAAACTTGAAAAAGTAGACCAAAATAATATCAAACCAAACATAAGAAAATAACAAAGAAAAGAGCAGAAATCAATGGAATTGAGGACAACAACAACAGCAAAAAGACAAAATAGATAAAACCGAAAGTGATCAGCAGGAAACAGCCAGCATAGTCTCCTGACACCTCCACTGTGTGATTTGTAGCAACATACTCCTAGTAAGATACCTCCTCATTAGCAGCTTTTCTTGGAACCTCAGATTCAGATTTCCAGCAAGTTCCACCTGTGCAGGACCCCCAGTGAGTTCTTCACCAGCTAGTTACTCATAACTGTGTCCTCCAACAACGTTTGTATCTCACCCCCAGGGGTTGGGGCAAGGGGCAGGTTCTTCTTTGGATGCTCTATCTCAGCCCTGGAAGTGGTGGCTGCTTCTTGTATGTGCTATTCTACATTCTTTAAACTTCTGTTTGCTTTATATTAATTAACCCCTTATTACTCCAAACCCCATTGCTCGAAATTATTATACTTAACAATTCTTTATATTTAACTTTGTCTATTCAAATTACTTATCACTGTGCAGTTTCTGTCTCCTGATTGGACATAGACTGATACAATTACACATCATTCTTTTTCAGACTCAGTGATTTGAATATCATATGGAGGACTTTTAACTACCCTCCTTCTAAAGATCTTCAGACTACCTCACTTCAGTTCCTATGTTCAACCCCACTCTAAAAAAGAAGTGGGGAGTCTATTTTAATTTTCTTGTCATACAGGAAATTGCCAACATATAGCACGTGCATATAATACGTGAGTCAGACACCCAAAGAGGCTCGTATCTTTTTCTCCTTGAACAGAAGGTGTAATAGATGGAGCACTTGGCCTTCCATCAATTATTCATTAAATCCCTCCCATGAGACAAGCCAGCTAGGAGAAAAGAATTGTTCAATACAGGAATAAAGCTTCCATTGATAGAAAATCCCAACAGGAGAGCCAAAAATCTTGATTTCTCATTTCACATGTCACCTAAGACTTCATTACATGACTGCATTTCTTCCCAAATTTAAAAAAACAACAACAAATAAGTAAAACTCCATGCATTTCCAAAATCCCATGTAATTTTTTCATACTCCTAATATTTTAATATCATATACTTTTCTACTTGGAAGTTTATTCCTTCCATCTCTCTAATTAGTATATGTTAGGAGATGAGAACACCATCTACAATAATTAAGAGTAGAAAAAAGAAGATACAATAATTTGCTTTTGATGTGTTTATTCATTTGTCATCAACTGATTTGGAAAAAGAAATGGCAAAATCCCTCAACTATAGACTCCAGGTAAGAAAAAGAATCTGAATCCATTTATTCACATCATTCACCAATACTTGAATACCCCAAAGCATTCTCACCTATGTGACTATCTCACATTAAGGGAAACTCAGTATCAACATGATGGTTCATCCTATATATGGACATCTCATTGTTAGAAAGTTCTCCCATTTATGTGAACTATTATGTTGCTCTGTTAGCGTTGTTTTGAGTTTTTTTTCTTGGGTTCATGGGGAATGTGCTGCAGCAAGTGTTTCAAATAGCTAGACCTCTGCCAGGTTCCCCCTTGCTACACTCTGCACCTTTGGTAATGAAGAACTTTAGCCTACTCTGTACACAAGATTCCTGAAACAACAAAGATAGTAATTCTAATCAATAATGATACGAGACAAACATTTCCTCACCCACCTCCACATAATTATGAAAGATTATCAAAGAGGCTAAACACCCAGGTCCAACTTCACAAGAGTCTGAGAGAAGTAAAACTAAACCACCTGTCCAGAATTTCTTCTGGCCAGGAGCCACCTCAGCTCAGAAGTACTTCCTTCTTCCCAGAGCACTCCCTTAGAATACCAGAACCTGTGAGATCTCTGCACTTCTGGAGAATAAGCCTCTGATCCCAGGATCTGGCCAATTTTTTCACAAAGGACTTGGCAGTATATGGCTATCTTGTTGAATATGAGATGTGAAGGAAGATATTTTACACTTACTTTCTCTAATGACAGGTAAATGCTGACAGCGTTATGTTTACTGTAGCTGGTTAGGATACAGACACAAGGTTAAAGCTCAAGTTCAAAGACCCAGTATTTTTCATAGACCCAGTATTTTTTCACCAAGGGAGTGGCCGCCACATGCTAAAATATGCATTCAGTTTTACACCAGCCAAAAAGAGATGAAAAGATTCCAGGTCTCATGGAAAAATGACTGAAAAACAGCATCAATGGAATCTGGAAGTTAGAGTTCACAGATGGGGCCTTGCATATTAATCTTGGTTCTGGGAAATACAGGCTCCAATCATTTGCCCTCAAACCCACAAGGTAATCATTATTTCTTCCTTTTAAAATGTCTAAATGCTAATTAATAGTACATTGTGTACACTATTTAAGGTAGCATATGCATCTGAAAGGGAGTTCAAAATTGAAGATACCCACTGGTTACGTTCACTCTGTGATAGAATGTCTTGAACTCCAAACACAATTATAAGCACCAAGTGTACAGATGACATCAAAACCTAAAGCTGGGCTAGATTACAGAAATAATATCAACTCTGTGAATGAGCTCCTCCTTTACATTGGAAGGAAGGGGCAATATGTTTCAATAGAAGACAGCAGATGCTAACGGCCAAAATAGCTATGTACACAAAAAGAGAGATATGTCCTTGTAGGATCCAGCAGAGGAAAGCTTCCCAGAGAATGTAGCCCTTAAGCTGCACCCATGAAGAAAAAGTAAGATATAAATAAATGAAAAGGAGATTACAGGGCATTTCAGGTGGTAGGAATAGTGTGATAAAAAAAAATGGAGAAGCAGGATATGCAAAGCATCTCCATTGAACAATTTGTACCGTCGGGCTGGAAAGGATTCAGGAAGCGAGGAGCATAAAAGGCAGATAAATCAGAGGCAGAGGGTAAAGTGTTTTAAAATCCTTAAAATGATAATAAAAATTTCAATTTGCTAGGAACAGTAAAGTTCCCACGAAGATTTTTTTATCATGACATTGTTTAGAGTTGCTGGTCCATGGTGATTATAAAAAGTAGACTGATTTTAGTTAACATTGTTAGTATTTTTAAACTCTCTACAGACAATGCATCTCCTTTTTGCCTGCACATGGGGACTGACTACTGCTCCCATCTTCCTCTTGTTATCCTACTGATTTAGGAAAAGTTACAAAAACTTTCTTTTGATATATGATGTTGATATTTGACATGGTTAAATTTCTCTCTCTCTCTCTCTCTCTCTCTCTCTCTCTCTCTCTGTAAGTACTTACAATATCCCTGCTAGGAAGGGCTAAGTCTTTAACATACATTATCTCCCTTAATCCTAAAACAATCCCGTAGCTATTAATGTTCCCATTTCATAAAGGAGGAAACAGAGCTTAGAGAAAGAAGCTAATTGGCTTGCCCAAGTTCACACAGCCAACACGAAGGAACAGAGTCAAATTCAGGTATTTCTGGTACTACATTGCATGTCTGTAACCAGTTTCTCTATCTTAGTTCTCATCAATAATTAGTAGTTTTGCTACCATTTGCAACATATTTGTATCATGTTTTTAGCACTGCTCATGGAGTTTTTCTCACACATTCTATGCTGCCACCATCTGGTATCTTATAAAACTTTCAAGCTTTTCTTCTGGAGTCATTCTCAGTCTTATCAGAGTTTTGCATTCCCTTGAAAGAGGGCTGAAATTGGTGTGGACTGGATTTTATGTAGCTTGAAAATTCTTCGTCTTATCAATATACTCCCCTTTACTCATCTGCAATGTGTAAGGGTCATAAAAGATTAAAATGGAAATTAATTGGCTAATGAAATTTTATTGGCAAACAAGAAATTCATAGCAAATCAGCCACCATGCAAAAATGCTGCTGAGGGGATATGTCAATTCCAGATTCAGAGTAAAAGTGAGTTTGATGCACTTTTCCTTTGGTTAAATGTAAAAGCCTTGCATTAATGAGTAAAGAAAAGTAGGCAACGAGGAGCAAATCTATTAGGCCGTATAGAAGAGACTCAAAGGGCAGGGAAGGAACCAGGAGAGATTTAGGGCTTAATCATCAGTTTCTAAAAGGCTGATGGCCATAATCCTACAAAATATAAAACGTTTTCACATTTGTAAGAAGAACAATAAAACCCTTGCCAAGTCCTTACTATCATCTGATTTCTTCTGCCCAGTTTCGACCTACCACCAACCACTCATTGTATTAAATGTGATTCTCCCTCATGTGAGAGGCAGGCGAGAGGAAAAAGAAAAGGATGCATGATATGAACACAAGTTGATGTATGTATTTGTCTATCTTGCATTGCTATTAAGGAATACCTGAGACTGGGTAATTTAGAAAATAAACTTATTTGGCTCACGTTTCTGCAGGCTGTACATGCATGGCACCAGCATCGGCTCAGTTCTGGTGAGGCTTCAGGATGCTTTAAATCAGGTGGAAGGTGAAAGGGAAGCAGATGTGTCACAAGTGAGACAGCAAGAGAGAGAGGATGGACTGGGTTCCTTTTATTTTTATTTTTTACTTTTTCACTGAAAGTAATCAAGAAACTGGCTCCTTCCAGTAACCAGCTCCCACATGAGCTAACAGAGCAAGAACTCATTTGTTACCATGGGGAGGGCACCAACCTGTTCATGAGGGATCTGTGGATCTGTCTCCATGATCCAAACACCTCCCACCAGACCCTACCTCTGACATTAGGGATCACATTTCAACATGAAATTTGGTGGGGACAAATATCCAAACTATATCAACGTGGAAGGAGGGAGAAACAGGGAGACTGTAGTTCTGTGTTCTGATGTGCCTCACCATCCTCCACCAGTTTTTGAATAGCTAAATCAGTTGATCTCAAAGTGCTTTTGCAGTTCCCACACCTTGATGCCCTTGTGTGGGAACTGCAAAAGCAGTTATAACTGTCTTTTTATGTATTATAACCTTAATACCATATTGAAATTATGGGAATATTGAGGATGAAAAATAAGACAACAGGTGTTTAGTGCCTACTACTTTCTAGGCACCATGTAAGGTACTTCGAACCCATTGTATAATTTAATTAGTCTTCACAGTACAGTAACCCTATGAAATAAAGATCATTATGCCTGACCTGGCTCTTACTGTGCATCAAGCCCTATTCTAAATACTTTAGTCAATTAATATTCACCACAACCCTATGAGAGTAGGGACTATCCCTGACCCCATTTTCCAGATGAGAGATCTGCAGCCCTGAGAGGTTAAATAACTTACCCAACAGTACACAGTAAATGTGGAGCTATTAGGCTCCATTTGGTTGCAGAGTCCATGCTCTTAAGCAGTACTATACTCTAACATCTCTTCAGTAGACACATACACCCTCACATACAGATACGCACACGTCCCCACGCAACCTGACTATTTACATACAAGCACATGGAGTCATAGGGAAAGTAGATTCAGAGTTCAGATGAACTAGGATGCATCAGACTCTCAGTATCCATTGCAACACTCTCTCCCTATCTACCTGACAAGGAGTCAGAGGAAATAAACCAGGTGACAGAGAAGCTGACTACGATAACATTTACAACTGCCAGGGCTTGGAATTCATAAAACCTCTTAGAGGACAGAGATTGTCCTTAGAATTTCCAGAGCTATAGCTGTAACTGTATTATAATAGTTTGCTCAGGTTACCATAACAAAGTACCACAGACTGGGTGGCTTACATAAGAAATTGTTTTCTCACAGCCCCGGAAGACAGAAGTCTGAGATCAAGGTGTTGGCAAGGTTGTTGTCTTTTGAGGCCTCTCTCCCTGTCTTGAAGATGGCTGTCTTCTCCCCGTGTTTCCACATAGATTTTCCTCTGTTCATGTCTGTGTCCTAATCTCCTCTTCTTATGAAGACAACAGTCATATTGGATTAGGACCCACCCTAATGACCTCATTTTAACTTAATTATCTCCTTAAAGACCCTGTCTCCAAACACAGTCACATTCTGTTCTGAAGTACTAGGTGTTAAGAAATCAGCATGTGAATTTAGAGGTATAAAGTTCAACTCTCAACAACTACTCAATAAAAAATGACACCCTAACAGTTCATAAATTAATTACGCTCAGAGGTGGATGCTTAATTCTTAGTGACATCAATGTAAATTGTCTAGGTCAAGTAAATATTGAAATCAATAATGTTTAAAACTGTCCTTTTTATCTTTTATCTCTGTAACAAAATGGGAGATAAAACACCTTTAATACAAAGGCAAAATAAGATGCAGAAATTTTTAAACATTAATTTTGAGACATAACTCCCTTTTGAGAAATGCCTTACCAAAATAAATAAATAAACAAACTACAATATCTGATATTTCCAGAAATAAAGTTCTACTTCCTTTTATGAAAATTCTTACCATAAGTCTGGGGTTTAAGCTTTCTAATAAAAAAACAGATTTGGACTCTGTGACTTACAATTTTAATGTATCTGTAAGCTGGGACTATAGAGGGTTTGTTTCAATACAAACTGATTCTATATACTTTATTTCTTCAGTAATCATGTATTTGATTGCCCATAGCAAGAAAAAGATTTCTCAAACAAGTTACATTATTATGTCTAGACTACCAACAACAACCTGAGGAGATCCATGTTTCCACATATGCAAAACTTTGGAATAAATTCCTATTTGTCAAAATAAATAAAAATAACTCAGTAATTGGTGTTTAATTAAGTATCCATGTATATCATTATTAATTTTATACATTCAGTACAAATGAAACTGTCTCAATATAAAAGAAATTGCTAGTGGGTAGTAATTATAAGCCTACAATACTTATATTTTAAGTTCATGACTAATACTCAAAATAATAATAAACAGATCCTCAAAAAGTAAAATTTGCCCTAAGAATCGAAATAATAGAAATACCTTTTTATTCTAGAACTGTATGCACACCTGGCTTGTGTTTTAGAGTTTGTTTTTGTTTCTTCCCATGGCACGCCAAAACTAATAGCACCTAAGGAAACTCTGGGGTGGTTTGCTCACTTCTAGAGTCTATTTCAACATCACCAAGCAAAGTCGGTTAATACTTAAAGACAAATGATAAGCAACATAGGAATCTTGTTTGTCTGTAACATTATGTCAAATTAGATTTAACTTGGAAAAAAATGATAAGCCAAAAAAAAAAAGTCCATTCAAAAGAATTACAAACTCAAAATCACAATCACGCTTACTCTCTTGTGTGTCAGGGCACCGTGTCAGACACTGCATGCTAAGCTAATGTGTCCTCAAACACGAGGTCTTCAGTCATCTGTCTAAGAATGGCCCGTGGAGAAAATCAAAAGAATCTAATTAGGCAACATTTAATTCCACTGTGATGAATAACTTAAGCTGCATCTGTAAGAAAAGGTAATTATTGGCCCTTAGAGCTAACAGCAAAACCAGTTAAAGGTTTTTAAATTCACAGCTAAATAAACATTGTAAAGATAAATAAAAGGATAAGAAAGATAAATTAATAATTATATTCCTATTCTTCAATAATGAATTAAGTAATCACTTTCTACAGTATTTTATGAAGATTTTTAAATTCCTTTTTAAAGATACATTAATAGAAATATAAGTACAAGAATAATTATAATTAAGGGAAAGTGAAAAGTTTCATATCCCTTAAAATACTAAAAGCTGTACAACACCATCAATGTGTTCACTAAATAATTTAATTACATTACATGCTATTTTAGCCAAGCCTCAGCTATATGGACAAATTATTCAAATATTTTGCCCCACCTCTTACCTTCTAATAACAATTCTTTGAGAAGGTTACAAATCATCCTTATCAAAATTGCAACATGATTTTTTTAATGTGAAATCATATCAATTTGTTATTTATTAGCCACTCTGGTAAAATATTTGCTCTTAGTGAGAGACTGAACCTTGTAACATGACTAATTGAGATTTGAGATTGATTATTGGGGGATGCCATTATTCATTATATCACTATGGTTAGTAAAGATAATTCATAGTTTCCTCTACTTTAAAGTACTATTTTTAAACATCTATAAATATCACAGAACTTCTTTGACCTCTACTCAAGGTTTCATATTGCATCTCCCAAGATAACGATTTATTTAATCTTAAAGTGCTCCAAATGACAATGCATTTAAAATACTAAGTTTTTTTAGTTCTGCAGAATGACTCAATATAGACAATCTGCCTTGAAAATAATTGTTCAATTTAAAGATTTTTGCAAAAGGAGGCAATCATTTCAAGCCTCTTCAAAGTAAGCTTGAGATTCCCAGTCACCACTTTGAAGGCTGTAGTAGAAATAGATAGTTGGAAACATAGCCAGTGATATTTTTCTGTTAGGGCTTGATATGAACAAACTGTCTTTTTTATTTTTATGGCCCTTGGAGGTATTTCTCTTCAGCTATAGAGAGCTTTGAACCCTGCCATAATTGATCCATTTCTCCTACTTTCTAAGGAAAGCAAAAATCAACAGAATTCTGCTTGCTACTCCAATAACCATGTATGTTTTTTAGGAGCAGCGCTTGCTCCAACATTCCACTTGACACAGTGAACTGACTTCCTAACAAGCTGGCCTCTTAATTTCATCTTGCTCTGAAAGTAAAGGAATAATGAGCTCAGTGATGCTGAAGCAACACTCCCAGCCGCCAAGAAGAAAACCTTAGTGCCCATTCTGTCACCAGCTGACTGGGAGCAAGACTAACGAATTTCTGCCACAAAGAAATGTTTGCTCCCATATAAGACTAAGTCCTGATCTTTAAATTGTGACAACCTTGCCAAGCAGCATAGCAATCAGCTGATGAAAGGATATGTGTCTGTTTGTTTGTTTGTTTGTTTGTTTTTTCTAAATGTTCCATGTAGAGAGAATGAAAAGATTAGGAGAGCTGAGCTGGAAATAACCATCCATTTCTCCCATCTATATTGCCAGTTTTCTGACATGACAGATCTACATTTACTTTCACTTATTATTCCTTTTGTAGTCTGGCTTCCGGCCCCAACTATTACCCTGAGTCATCAGACACTTTCTACTTTTCAGATCCAGTGGTTTCCTCTTAGTTCTTATCTGCCTCAGGCTCTGACATGTTTGACAATATACCTTTAAAAACCCCTCTTTTCCGTGGCTGCCCTCTCCTTGTTCTTTTCCCTTTCCTCTCATTCCTGCTCTACATTCATTCCCCCAATAAGGGATTAGCACACAAGCTAACTATTTGGGATGCAAAAATATTCTACCTTCATGTAAATAGGTAGAGAGGATGGTATTGAAGAACCAAATAGGCTAGGCGTGGGGGCTCACACCTGTAATTCCAGCACTTTGGGAGGTTGAGGTGGGTGGATCATCATGAGGTCAAGAGTTCGAGACTAGCCTGGCCAACATAATAAAATCCCATCTCTACTAAAAATACAAAAAATTAGCCTGGTGTGGTAGTGAGTGCTTATAATCCTAGCTATTCAGGAGGCTGAGGTAAGAGAATTGCTGAAACCCAGGAGGCAGAGGTTGCAATGAGCCAAGATGGTGCCATTGCACTCCAGCCCGGGCAACAGTGCGAGACTCCATCTCAAAAAAAAAAAAGAAAGGAAGAAAGAAAAAAAAAATCAAATAGGCTCTCAAAGAATCAGGTTCTTAAAGTTGACGTATCTGAGCCTGACTCCCAACTACACTGTTGCTATGGACTGAATGTGTGTGTCCCACTAAAATTCATATCTTGAAACCTAACCCCCACAGTGATGGTATTAAGAGGTGGGGCCTTTGGGAGGTGATTTGGCCATGAGGATTACCCCTCAGACATGGGACTAACGTTCTGATAAAAGAGACTCGAGAGGCCCCTTGCCTCTTTCATCTCATGCGGACACAGCAACAAGGCATCATTTATGAAGTGGAGAGTTCTCGCCACACATCGAATCTGCTGGCACTTTGATCTTGGACTTCCCAGTCTCTAGAACTGTGAGAAATAAATCTGTGTTGTTTATAAATTATTCAGTCTACGGTATTTTGTTACAGCAGCCTGAACGAACTAAGACAATCACTTACTGTGGGCACATTACTTTATGTCTCTGAGCCTCAGTTTCCCTCATCTGTGCATACTGATCATAATAATGTTATCATTTTTAACGTCTGTTTGAGAGGATTCAACAAATATTTATCATGTTCACAACACATTCCTGTTTCCGTACAAAATACTATTATTATTATTTCTAATTTAAGTAGCCTTTGGTAGACAAAACTAGAGATCTTAACCAAAGAGTAACCATTAATGACAGCTGGCTTTCAATTTGTTTGAATAAGATTACAAAATCAAGGAACTTGAAAATACCTTTGCATCCAGGGTCGTCAAGTTATACCTGCAGAAGAAATATAGTGCACCTCCTGTTTTTATAAATAGTCATTGGAACAGCCACGCCCATTCATTTATGTATTCTCCATGGCTGCCTTTGTTCCTTAACAGCAGTATTGGGTGACTGTGAAAGAGAACGTGAAAAGAGAGCCTAATCAAATCTGGCCCCTAATCTAGTCTAACCACTTCATTTTACTGATGAGAAAATTAAATATAATCATTTAATTCAGAATATTGCTAAGAAAATTTTCTTTGTTAGGTTACAGGAAGACTTATGTATACGCAGACTATTAACTGATATAAATAAAACCTGCTTCATTTGTTTGTTTTGTTGTTTCTATGGCACAGTTATAGTTCCTGGGAGCCCCGCAGAATGTGGTGTTTTATTCTGACACTATATATCTAGCACTTCCACTGTAAAAATGGAAGTAATTCCCATTAGGACCAGCAAAACCTGAGGCTAAAATAAGACAGTAAAAGCTCATGCCAAAAGCTGAATTTTACTTAACATAAAGAAAGGTGGCAGTTTCCAATTTCAGCAGAAAGTAGGAGTGTCAATTGCTACAGAAATTGCCGTCCTCCAGAGATTGACGACCTGAATGAACCCAGAGGCAATTTTTTATTCTCATGAGATGGCTTGCTTAGATATTTCTGGGAAGGAGCAGTAGGTCTTAGGAAAGGTTAGAATGTTGTTTCCTGGTAACTACTTGCAGAGGTTGATCGGAGTCAATGAGACCAAACAAAAAACAGGAATAGGGTGGGTCTGTGGCATTTAATTAGCAGCTATAGAGGGTTTCAGTGGATTTTTCCAGAAAGAGGAACATTTCATGGTTGAAGCTTTGATTTGCTTCTATTATTTTCACATTCTTCCCTAATGCAGTATGAATATCACAAATAGAAATCACTTCTAGGACTCCCATTAGTAAAGCTTAGCTTCAACTTAAAACTTCAAAAAGATCTAGATGCATGCCCCTTCTAGCAGCGGCATCAGGCAGGCAGCCAGAGAAAAAGAAAATATCGTTTCCCTTTTACGGAAACCAGTTCTATTTTCTTCTCTCCTATAAGGAGTGGTATTAACCCTAAATTGCACAAGATGTTTCAAAGATGCAGAAATAACTAATAGTTTTTGCTCTCAGAGCCTTCATATGTGAACCCTATGGTGTTGTCCTACGATCACCTAATTCTGAATCACTAGGTGGGTTTGTTTAAAATGCAGATTTCTGGTCCCTGTACCAGGCATTGTGATTCAGCACTTATGTGTATCACAACCAGGCATATATATTTTCAACATTTCCTATGTGATTCTAACACATATGAGAGTTTCGGAACCATAGTTCTGCTGAAGAGAGAACTGTTATGGGAAAGGAGTCTGGATTCAGATCTCAAGAGAGGGTTCTTGGATCTCATGCAAGAAAGATTTCATGGAGTCCATTGAGTACGTGAAAGTAAGTTTATTAAGACAGTAAAGGAATAAAGAATGGCGACTCCATAGGCAAAGCAGCGGCATGGGCTGCTAGACCGCATATACTTACAGTTATCTCTTGATTATATGCTAAACAAAGGGGTGGGTTATTCATGAGTTTTCTGGGAAAGGGGTGGGCAATTCCCAGAACTGAAGGCTCCTCCCCTTTTTAGACCATATAGGGTAACTTCCTGATGTTGCTATTGCATTTGTAAACTGTCATGGCACTGGAGGGAATGTCTATTAGCATGCTAATACATTATAATTAGCATAGAATGAGCAGTAAAGATGACCAGAGATCACTTTTGTCCCCATCTTGATTTTAGTGGGTCTTGGTTAGCTTCTTTACAACATCTTATTTTATCAGCAAGGTCTTTGTTACCTATATCTTGTGCTGACTTCCTATATCATCCTGTGACTAAGAATGCCTAATTTCCTGGAATGCAGCCCAGTATGTCTGCCTTATTTTACACAGGCCCTATTCAAGATGGAGTTGCTCTGGTTCAAATGCCTCTGACAGAACTAGCACTAAAATTTTAGCTCTGCCACTGTCTAGCCCCGTGACTTTGAGAAATTTACTTAAAAATGAGTACAATCTAAGAGTTAGCCAACAAGATTAGTAATTTTCTTTTTTTTTTTTTTTTTTTTTTTTGGAGACGGAGTCTTGCTCTGAGGCTGGAGAGCAGTGGCGTGGTCTGGGCTCACTGCAAGCTCTGCCTCCTGGGTTCACACCATTCTCCAGGAGCCTCAGCCTCCCGAGTAGCTGGGACTACAGGCGGCTACCACCACGCCCAGCTAATTTTTTGTAGTTTTAGTAGAGATGGGCTTTCACCATGTTAGCCAGGATGATCTCAATCTCCTGACCTCATGATCCACCTGCCTCGGCCTCCCAAAGAGCTGGGATTACAGGCGTAAGCCACCGTGCCTGGCCAAGATTAATGAATTTTGAGAATTAAGAGAGCAGAGCCCAAGGTGTGATAGTAGTGTGAGGTATAACTACCTGGAAGACATTAGTACACTGAGCGACAACGGCTAAATTGCTTTGAAGGCAGGATTGTGCAGAAGATACCATGTTTAACAACATTGCCTTAAAAAATAATGTACTCAGGACAAAACATTTTGATTTTATAAAATGTTAGCTTAGCTATTCATGTTGTATTGTCTCTTCCTTTTATCCTGTAAATTTGATAGGGTAGACTAAAGTCTAATACATATTTTCATGAGAATGAATAAAATCTCAGAAATAACCAATTCACCAGGGCTTCATGCTAGTCCTGCCTGCTCAATAGATTCTGCACAATTACAATGTCTTAGGGACAGAGCTTGAGTTACCCCAGATGAGAAACCATCTAAACATTTTCATACTGCTACAGACTAAATTAATGAATATTTTACTCTCACCAGCTGCTTCATAATCCTTCTCCTGCCTAAAAGCCATGAGATTACAAAGTCTAATTTCACCTTCTCTGGGGCTTTTATACCTTGTATATACAACACCCAAATCCCTCTGGTATTTTACTGACAAAACAAAAGGCAGCAAAAGAAGCTGTAATTGAAGTCACTGCTACTAGATAAATCCAAAACCTGTTCATTAGCAATTTTCTGCTAAACTATAGAGTTCAAACCTGGGCCTACACTCTTGATGCCATTGTAGTTCCTGGGACTAAGGAAATAAGTAGCCACTAAAATTAACATAGGTATGCTGGAAAGCAATAACTTCTCACATTCAGCTAAAAAAAAAAAAAAAAAAGATTGATTAGAAGATAAATCTGAGCATATTAATATTAATTATATATATAACATGTATTGATTATGTAACTGACCTTAAGTACCTTTAATACATCATCTCATTTAATCCTTACAACAATTCTATGAAGTAGGTGTTATTATCCCCATTTTACAAATGAGAAAAGTGGGAAAGAGTTTAAGGTTACAATGGATGTTGCAGTACCTGTGGTACTGAAAATCACCAGTCAGGTAGCCAGTCCAGTTTTACTTGGCTCCAAATACCACATTTCTAACTATTACAACAAAACAGACCTGACAGTTTTTATGTCTCTATCTCCATGAGAATTGTTTGATTCTTGTTTGAATTGAATCAGATATCTCCGTTAGTCATTATTATCATTTTTCTCTACTAGGGATCATCCCAGTTGAAGGGACTGTATTTTTAAGGCATGTAGTGAGGCACTTAACAAATATTTGTTGAATGAATGAATGAATACTTCAGTACTCAGAGGACTTGCTAGGTGTTTAAACCCCAAATTCTCTTCTTTTCAATAACCAACCATCAGCATTATTCTTATGTCAACTGTTCATATTCACAATTCTTCACAGATTCATTTAGCATGATTAGTAATTACAGGACCATAGTTAACAAATTATTTACTTTTTGAGTCTGACACCATTTCAAGTTTAGGATCTCTAAGACCATACTGAGGTTTAATAATGCAGGAGAAAGACCCACAGAGCTCTCTGGATGCTGTTATACTTATGATGACAGTTTAGGATGCAGGTTAGGTTAGGTTGAAAGGCTTACATTCTGAGTTTGACTAAAAGAATCCTGTCGTGAGTTCCTCAAATCTTGTCGGGAGTTCCTCGAATTGTTGACATACTACTTAATACATAACCTACTAACACTGAAAAGAACACTGATTTGTTTCTGAGTCATGAACTTTTACTGGTTGTCTTGCATGTAGAACATTTCAGCTTGTATGTTGTAATCTGTAGCCAATGATTATAACCTCTGTATTGCACCCCGCAATGAAAAGGACAATTCTGGTATGAGGAGTCCTCCTCCCTTCTTCTAAACGTTCCCGTAAAAGCTTTCCAACTGATAGTGGACTGTGGAATAAGCCCAATTTTCTTGGTGTGTTTTCCCAAGTCAGTCCTCACAGGTGGTTTCCAACAAACCTTTGTCAAATTATTTCTGCCTCAGCAGCCTTAATTTTGGTTGACATGACTCAAAACTTCCATCATAAATTGCACTGTTAGGCTGTCTGGCATAGCCTAAATTCCCAAATAAGACACTCCTATCAGGCATGACATTGCAAGAACATAGAGATTACCTCCCAGAAGCTGAGGGCAAAGGCCAGATCTCTCTTTGGAAAAGGTTAAATTCTTTATTCCACAAAGAATTTAAATAAGTCCAAGGTTCTTTTTTTTTTTTTTTTTTTTCAAAAACACTTTTCATTTGTATTTTGATATACTTTCTGAAGTAGGAGATCTAGAGGTCCAATTATAGCTACAGGGTCAGGATGTGAATGTGAACGTCATCTTCTTGGCATGCTGTTATTTCAGTGTCTCTACAAGTGTAAGCATAGATTAGCATCAAACTACAGTAGATACCAACCTGCAATTACAGCTAATTCATGTGACCAAATTAGGGAATCTAAATAAGGAGAAAGATTTTAGAGTGTCCTTAATTTAGGATCCAACCCAATAACTAGACTCTGAAGCCAGGCCTATCCTGCATTGTTATCCCAAAAATCAGTCCTCTTCTTAATTCTATCATCTTTTCCTAAAGCCCATTTCAGACTCCTTGCTGTTCATTTTTTTTCTGACTACCAAGAAGATAAATAAATGGACCAGGTGCAGTGGCTCACACCTGTAATCCCGGCACTTTGAGAGGCCAAGGTGAGGAGATCACCTGAGCCCAGGGATTTGAGACCAGCCTGGGCAACACAGGGAGACAGAGCCAAAGAATGCCAAAAGATTGCCAAAAGCCACCAGAAACTAAAGGGATGCATGGAACTGGTTTCTGCCTCACCCCCTAGGAAGTAACCAGCCCTACTGATACCTGATACCTGATACCTCCAGAACTGTTAGACAATAAATTTCTGTTATTTAAATCAGTTCATTCCCAACCTTTTTGGCACCAGGGACCAGTTTCATGGAAGATAATTTTTCCATAGCCAGGCATGGGAGTTGGCTTTGGGATGATTCAAGTATATTGTATTTATTGTGCACTTTATTCCTATTACTATTACATTGTAATATATAATGAAATAATTATACAACTCACTATAATGTAGAATCAGTGGGAGCCCTGAGCTTGTTTTCATGCATCTAGTCAGTCCCATCTGTGGGTGATGGAGACAGTGACAGATCATCGGGCATTAGATTTTCATAAGGAGCACACAACCTAGATCCCTTGCATGCATGGTTCACAATAGGGTTCACACTCCTATGAGTATCTAATGCCGCTGTTGATCTAACAGGAGGCGGAACTCAGGTGGTAATGCAACTGATGGGGAGCAGCTGTAAATACAAATGAAGCTCTACTCACTCACCTGCCTCTCACCTCCTACTGTGCAGCCCAGTTCCTAACAGGCCACAAACAGGTACCAGTCTATACCCCAGGGGTTGGGGACTCCTGATTTAAGCTACCCAGTTGGTGTTACTCTTTTACAGAAGCCCTAGCAAACAAATTCATAGACTAAATATGTACTACTAGGTCATTTTGAATGTCATTTTTGTAATTTTCTCATCTTATTGGTCAAATCAGTACAGTTTAGAAAAAGAACTTTCTCTTTTGCATATGCAACTTCGGTCTCTTCTTTTTCATTATCTTTCATTAGCCTGCACTTACTCTTTTCTCTATTCACATCCCAGATTTTATTCTATGTGGCCAATAAATATTACTGCAAAGAGAGTCCAGACTTGTGAGTCAGTTATCAAATATGAAGAGCTTTTCAAATATTGTATTTTGCAAGCTCAGAATTTCTATTGTTATTTTAATTAATTTCAAATTTTTGTTGAGGTACTCCATCTTTTTATTCATTTTGACTATCTTTTTAACATATTAATCACAGTTATTTTTGAACTCTGTTTACCAAATCACATATTTATATCATCTCTGAGTTTGCCTTTATTTACTGTCTTCTCTCTTGATTATTTGTTGCTTTTCCTGCTTGTTTGCATATCTAATACTTGCTTATTATATGCTTGACATTATAAATGATACATCACAGATGCTGTGAAATGTGTTATCTTCCTCTAGAGATTCAGTTTTTATCTAGTAGGCAATTAAATTATGGAAAATCACCCTTATCCTGCCACAGTTTGATTTTAGTCTTTGTTAGAGTGGGTCTATTTCACTTTTTCCCTTATTCCTGGAGTCTAGCCCTTACTCCTCGCATGCCCCTTACTTCTAAGATGTGATGTTTCCATAGTAACATCAACAACAGGCCCAGGGTATTCATTAGCTGGACCCAAATGTCAGTGTCTCCCCAGAGTTGTGCAATTTCTGAAATCTCTGCTTATCTCTCAGCACCCCCACATCTTTTCTCTGCTGTATCTCCTGAAATCTCATTATGTGAATACACACTTTTATGCATCAGTCAAAGACCCAAAGTGAATTTTTTTTTTTTTTTTTTTTTTTTTTTTTTTTGAGACGGAGTCTTGCTTTGTTGCCCAGGCTGGAGTGCAGTGGCGAGATCGCCGCTCATTGCAAGCTCCACCTCCCAGATTCACGCCATTCTCCTGCCTCAGCCTCCCGAGTAGCTGGGACTACAGGTGCCCGCGACCACGTCCAGCTAATTTTTTGTATTTTTAGTAGAGACAGGGTTTCACCTTGTCAGCCAGGATGGTCTTGATCTCCTGACCTCGTGATCCGCCCACCTCGGCCTCCCCAAGTGCTGGGATTACAGGCGTGAGCCACCGCGCCCAGCCCCAGTGTGAATTTTTATGTAGATTTTTGGAGCCACTTCTCCGTACTTCTCGCCTAATACCCTACCCCTCAACTCCCAGTCACCATTGTAACTCCTAAAACCAGTCTCTGCTTTCCCTGAGAGCAAGAATTTTGCTTTCTGCTAGGGCTGTATGCTCCCATACAGTGGTTTGAAAATTGCTCTTTGGGAGAAATCCAGAGTGAAGACAGGGTGCAAGTCACATTTTTTTCCTTATCTCAGGGATATCAACCTTGCATTGGTTGCTGCTCACTTTCTGCAAACACTTGTTTAAATTTTTTCCATATTTTATATATGTTTTGATGGGCGGACAAGTCTAACATAAGCTACTCAATCATGGCCAAATCTTAAAGTCAGGCATAAATTGTTTTTATTGTATTTATTTATTTATTTTTTTAGAGACAGGGTCTCACTCTGTCACCCAGGCTGGAATGCAGCGGCATATCATAGCACACTGCAGCCTTAAACTCCTGGGTTCAAGTGATTCTCCTGCTTCAGCCCAGCAAATTTTTTAACCTTTTGTGGAGATGAAGTCTCCATATGTTGCCCAGGCTGGTCTCGAACTCCTGTCCTCAAGTGATCCTCCTGCCTAAGCCTCCCAAAATGCTGAGATTACAGGCATCAGCTACCACACCAGTCCATAAAGTTCTTAAACACGGAATTAATCCTCATGACCCATTTATTTGCTCTTTCATATCCTTCTCGCTCCTCTCTTTCCATACCTTACTAACTGTAACATAATGAAAGCATGTTTCTAACAGATAATTTCCACAAATGACTATAATCCTACTATTTAAAAACTCAACATGCTATCATCCTAGAGAAGAAAATCTATAACATAGTGCCAGTAGGAATGCCAACTAATAACAAATTGGTATTTAGACTTCTTACCTTCTGTAAGGCTCATGAAAGAAATATGTATTCATAATTGTCTAATTTCTTAAATGCAACCTTATGGAAAGATAAACACTAAGAACGCTCAGTGGAGACATAAACAGAGTTCTTAGATTAAGATACAGGTAGGGGCTAGCAGAATTCACACTGTTTCCCAGATTTGCTATCCCATGAAGAGACACTTTGTCCAAGCACAGCCAGACATACTTTAGTTTTGTTTGAGGAAATAAACTCTGATTTCTTGTATCATAATATTTACAGAGGGGTTAGAAATAAGGAGGAAACATCCACAAGGAGTAGAAAGAGTCCTAGTGTTTGCAATTGGAGTGTCACTGGCATCTACTCTGAGATACCAATTGCCCAATAAGTTTGAATAGCCAGTTGTTTTCAACTAAAGACCATGATGCTCTCCTGGATGAGCCAACTAGTCTATTTGATCAAGAAAACCAGGTTGTCTCCTTGCAGACAGTAAGTAACAGCCTATAGGTTATTATTTCAAGCTTATCATGAAGGTTTGTTGTTGTTGTTTTGAAATGGAGTCTCGCTCTGTCGCCAGGCTGGAGTGTAGTGGTGCGATCTTGGCTCACTGCAATCTCCACCTCCCAGGTTCAAGTGATTCTGCCGCCTCAGCCTCCCAAGTAGCTGAGATTACAGGCACATGCCACCATACCCAGCTAATTTTTGTAATTTTAGTAGTGAGGGCATTTCTCCATGTTGGCCAGGCTGGTCTCTATCTCCTGACCTCATGATCTGCCCAATTCGGCCTCCCAAAGTGCTAGGATTACAGGTGTGAGCCATAAAGGCTCATAAAGGCTTTTTCTAGTAGGGTCTTTGTTTCTGGTTAAAATACAAATACAGTACATCTAGGAGAGGTATTACAGATTGGTCAGTTACATTTCAGAAGGATGTATTTATTGACTCCTTTTCTGATAACTTATTCTGATAGTTAAGAGAGAGTAGAATCAAAAGCTGTGGGTTGTGAAAGGTAAATAGGAAGAGAAGCAAAGGAATTTGCAGAAAGAAGTTTGGAGGCTTGAGGAAACAGCTTCAGTTTTAGCAGTTTGGGCCCCTGCTTATAAATCTTCATGTCCGTATTGATATGTTATTAATAGCATACTGGTACATTAGTATAAATGGTATTATACATCTCACTTAAAACAGTCATCTTCAATCTCGAGCTACACAGAATCACCTATAAAGGATCTCTAATGTAATTGATTGGGGGGTGTACTTAGGACATCTGGAACACTGCATTCCAGCCTGGGTGACAGAGTGAGACTCTGTCTCTAAAAAATAAATAAATAAATACAATAAAAACAATGTATAGGTTTTATAGTTCCAGATGTCCTAGGTACACCCCAAATCAATTACATTAGAGACCCTAGAGATGGGGTCCAGGCAGTAGCGGTTGTTAAATCTCCACAGGTGATTCCAATATGTAGCCAAGCTTGCGAATCACTGACATGTTCTCTTGGCTTCAGCTCTCTTTCGTAACAAAGCATCAGCTAGATGATCCCTGAGCATTCTTTCCAGTCCAAGTTCTTCAATTCTGTGATAATGCATGAGAATTTTCCCTTTAATCAATGTTCTTTTTGCCGCTCACAAAACTGAAGCAAATACACTGAGTTCTTTTTTCCTTTGGCTTTGTGACTTAGGTAAATACAAATGTTCTCCAAAGTTTATATTGTTTCATAAGATGTTTTCCATCTCTGCTCACCTAGACATTCATCAGAGGAAAGGGGGAAACAGCTATTAGCTGTCCAAAGAAAAGCATAAGTCTAACACGAAACATATTATAAAAATAAACACTTTACAAGTGGGATGAGTCCTTTCTGTAAACACAGGAAACACCTGCTTATTGATGTTTTGCTATTGTGGAAGTTTTGTGTAAGTGTTTTCATAATTATAGATTCATATTCCATATATGTTAAGCAAAACTGTTTGCATGACTCATTTGGAAAAGACTTTGAAGTCTCTTGCTTAAGACCTTACAGTGCTCTCTTCTCTTCCTTTCTCTCTCCCCAAGAAGAGATGCCTATTGAGAAATGCCGGGATTGGCCACATGAGCTTTCACAGAGAGGCTCCGGGAAGGAGAAAGCCTGGAAATCAGGCCCATCTGCACAGCACACTCATCTGCTGTGAGTCATTCAGTCCATGTCAGGCATTTTTTTTCCTACAGCTCTTCCTCCCTCACAGATGTGATATTAAAGAGCTATATAATGTGTAAGACACTCTAAGGTACTGTGAAGCAAGAAATGAAATAAACATAGGATCTTTACCTTGCCAAAAAGCAACATCTCAGAATTTGCCAAGCCACCTGCTAAGGTCAAGGGGTTTGTCATCTGAAGCAAACTGCCTCTGTTAAAGACAAATGGCATAATATCCACAGCCCCCTCCCAGGAAACCTTCAGTATGGTTCACCGATATTCTCCTTAAACATAGCTGCATATTCAGACCTTCTCAACCTTGAGCATGCCTTTGTTCCACCAGCAAGATCCTCTGCCTTTTTTTTTTTCTGCCCTGTCTCCCTTTTCCCTCTACCCCCACTCCTCACTATGGAAATACATCACTCAAGCTCCTGTTTAATTAATAGCAGCTACTTTATTCAGCATTTGGCATGTTCCAGGAACTTAGCTGAATGCTTTTCACGCATTCGTTTACCTAATTCTTCCAACATATCTACAAAATAAGTTTTACGAAGCCAGACAATCAAAACTCAAAGAGGCAAAATAATTTGCTCAAAATCATAAAACCAAGATTCAAACCCAGGCCTTTCTTGATCCAAAGCTGATTCTATTACCCACTACATTGCACTGTCACTCTTCCCACAGAAGGGTGAAAACTTTCTTGATGACTCTACCA
Organism: Chlorocebus sabaeus; assembly: GCF_047675955.1. NCBI lineage: Eukaryota > Metazoa > Chordata > Mammalia > Primates > Cercopithecidae > Chlorocebus > Chlorocebus sabaeus. Next base: position 37,061,526 of record NC_132923.1, on the reverse strand, counting down.
TGCAGCAATTTCTCCACTCTTGAAATCAAGCTCCCCTCCAGTATATGTTTTTACAAGTTGTTTTTACAGGTTGCATATTCTTGATCCCTATTTTATATTGCTATTTAATTTGAAATGAATGTTTTGTTTTTTTCCCTAAGTATATTACAAGCCTATTAAAGCCACAGAACTATGCAAAGTGCCTAACATAATGCACTTACATTCCGTAGGCACACACAAAAACTGGTGTTCTTTTTCAGTCGTGGTATACGCTTTTGTTACCCTTTTATCACCTAGCACATTGCTATGTACAGTAGTCTAACCCAGACAATAAATCCTTCCCATTTGTGTAGGGCACAAATGGAGGGATTAAATAACAAGGCATGAGGTGAAGAAGGCCAGTAAAGATGTAATTGAAGATGAACCTATCTATCTACTTTTGGGTCATCTTGGGTTATGATTTTAATGTTGATAAGAGCTATCAGAACTTAAGAAGCATTTCTTTTTTATAATGCACAGAATACCAAAATACTGACATTAGACAGTATTCCATATTTGTATAAATTATAATTTCTAATCAGCTATTAATATTTACACGTGTCTTTGTGCAGAATGTTTATCCATATGTCATAGCACAAAGGTAGAAACAAGCACAAAATAAATTGATATAGTATTTTACATTTTAAGAATAATCAGCCAGGCATGGTGGCTCACGCCTATAATCCTAGCACTTTGGGAAGCCGAGGCAGGCGAATCACTTGAGGTCAGGAGTTCAAGACCAGCCTGACCAACATGGGAAACCACTGTCTCTGTTAAAAATACAAAAATTAGCTGGACGTGGTAGCAAACACCTGTAATCCCAGCTACTCAGGAGGCTGAGGCAGGAGAATCACTTGAACCCAGGAGGCAGAGGTTGCAGTGAGCCAAGATTGTGCCAATGCACTCCAGCCTGGGCAACAAAGCAAGACTCCCTCTCAAAAAATACAATAAAAAAAAAAGAATAATGAACACAAGGTTTTTCTATGCAAAGCAATTTGGTAAATTAAGAAAAATACTTAGAAAAGTCAGAAAAAAAATTGCCAGGCAAACTTAGAAAACTGAGGGAAAAATTTAGAGCTTGATTAAGTAGATAATTCCTCAAGATGAAAGACTTACTGATGAAATAAAATAAATCTGATTCTAAGAGATAAGAATAATTGGCATGCAGGAGATACTGACTCACATAGCTTCCTGTACCAACCAGAGTATCATTTTTTTTCAGATAGGAGAGGAGTAAAGGTTACGCCCTGTGGCTTCCTAGTGTGTATGAAATTACTCTGATGCTCATTTTTCTGATTCCAAGACTCTTGACTAAGAATGTCCAAGCTCTTATTTGAGACCATAGAATAGAATATGAAAATAAATAACTTGAAATAGAGAGGCAGGCATCTCAGCGAGTAGCACATATGCACTCACCCCTAAACCAGTCGCAAGTACCTCCTCAGTAACACACCCTCTTCAGCATGCTAGGAATATGAAGCCAGTACATGGCACAGGAAGACTGGAATGTGATATTTATCTTACTCTTGTCTACTGTTTTAATGTGTGAGTGTAAAGGGTATTCTGCCCTTATTTATGAGTTTATTTCCCTTTGTGTAGAATGCAGTATAAGTCCATCACATATAATATATAATAAAGTGTGATGTATACATATATGCATTTTCATGTTGCTAAACATTATTTCTAAACATGATTAATGATGGCTGCCTTGTCTACTGTTTTAATGTGTGAGGGTGTAAAGAATATTCTTCCCTTATTTATGAATTTGTTTCCCTTTGTGTAGAATGAGGTAATACCCATTTACTTTCCTTCAAAGGTCTCAGGAATGACTCATGAAAAAGGTTCTTCAATTTAGCCAGTACAATAAAATGTTTTCAATAACAAATAATTTCCTTTATGCCTGTAGACCATTTAATCTGCATATAACTACAATCTAGACTCTCAATACACGTTTTCTATTTCTTGCTAACGCCCATGAGACTTTCAGGAATTAGAACTATAGGTTCCACCATTTCCTGGCCTTTCTGTAGCTATAGATTTTCTAGCCATGTGATTTTACAGTCACCTTAGTTTAGTGAGGGTAGCTCCAGACATGGCGTCAAATGACCCATGTTCAAATTTCAGCTCTGCTTCTCATTATTAGCCTTGTGACCTTGACTAAACCAAGTATCTCCCTGAGCCTCAGCATCTTTTCTATAAAGAGGAGAAATAATACCTGCCTGCACTTACTCATAGGATTGTAATGAGACTCAAGATGAAAACTATGCAAAAATGCTGTGTAAATCACATCTCTGTAGCAGGATTTTTCATGCTATTTTTAGTTGCTTGCAGCCCTTTTATTCCCTATTAGCAAGCAACAACTACTATTAAAATTTTCATTTGTTTTCTTCTGATCTTTAGTTTCTACGTATGTATATATGTGGTTTTGTATGTATAGATTTACTTTTTTAAATATAAGCATTTTATTGTAATACAATTATGTATTATAATACTTTTATCCTACTTTTACAAAATGTATTTTATAATACACATACAATTTTATGTATTTTATAATGTATTATGGTAAAATTATGTATTATACTTGCATATATAATGACATATGTATGTATATATCCCTAGATTAATAAAAGTTCTTCCACATAACAGCTTATTGTAAGTCCATCATATATAATAGATAATAAAGTGTGATGTATACATACATGCATTTCCATGTTGTTAAACATGATTTCTGAACTTGATTAATGATGGCTGCCTTAAAAATATGATGGATTTTTTTTTATCCTACCATACAAGTAAACTATAATTTATTTGATCATTCCCTATTTTTAACTCATTAGGAATACTTTTTCCCAGCTTTTCCCAGGTTTTTGTTTTGGGTTAATTTGTTGTTGACGATGATGGTACTGGGTTTATTTGCTATATAACAATACTGTAGTAAATGTATCTGTGCAAAAATTTCTGATTCCATGGGGAAGATTTCTAGAACTAAAATCACTGGATCAAAGGATATGGAGTTTTCTGAGTCCCCTTCTATTATACTGTCAAATTCTGTTTCTGAAGCATTGTACTAGTTAAACAATGTAAAATGGAATCAATGCTACAGTAACCTTGTCAGAATTATTACCTATTTCAGTCATTACTAATGTCACAGGCAAAAAATAATATATCTTTATTATTTATGTTTATGTGATTATTAGTGAAGTTGAAAACTTGTCATGTTTATTGATTTTAATTATCTCTGCCTAGAATTATCTCCTCTCATTCTTGCTCCAATTTCAATATTTTCCTTATTGATTTATGTGTCATTTATACTTCAATGAAATTAATTTCTTTATTTTTTCTCATAAAATTTTTCAAATTTGTCATCTGCGTTGTAACACTGCTTATGATTTTTGATATTGTATTTTAAATTTATGTTTTTTGAAATCAGATTCACCAGCCATTTTCTTCCACTGCTTTCTTTCTATGCTTTGTGAATTAAGTAAAGGGAATTCCTACTGCATCCATATATCTATTCATTCTTTTACTAAAAACCAGCCCCGATGTTCAAAGACTTATAGAATACAGCTAAAGCTGAAGATGCTGATTGTTGCCATTCTGCTAGGCAGCCAGTTTGAAACCATCAGCCAGGAGATTATTAAGTATTTCTGGTAGAGAAGGAGCTGGCACCAACCCAGACACAGCTCTATTTATAGGCAGCACAGATACCTCCTGTGCTGTGGCTTTTAGCCAATGTTAAGGACCCAGAAGTTCTAACACTTGTAAAGCACGTCTGTACCAGTGATCATATAAGTCAGAGGGGGTCAGGCTCAGGGCTAGTTGATACTGGGGAACGATGAGAACAGGGAGTAGGATACCACCACCAGAATCAGTTCTACTGGAGGAGAGTAGTTTGCAAATGTCTAGCATGCAGCAATTGTAATTAGAAAGATGAGTCTAAAAGCAATTCCTGACCTTCCAATTCTAAGGTTCTCTCTCTCACTGTTCTCTGGCTGTATTCAACTCTATGCTGAGTAAAGACAGGCCCCTTGCTTGCCATATATTTAAATTCTACATTCCTGTCTTTAGAAATACCCCTGGACAGGCAAACTTGCTTCCTCAGCAGCAGGAAAATTAATCATGGCTAGTAACAATAATACTTAACATCAATTAAGCTATTTCTATAGTCCAGAACCTGTTCTAAGCCTTTAATATTCATCAAACCCTTCAAAGCTCTTTGAACTTATAAGAACTATAATTTTCTCTATTTTATAGTTAAAGAAACTGAGGCATGGAGAAGTTAAGTAGCTTGCCCAAGGTTGAGCCAAGACTTAAAACCAGACAGCCTGGTTCCAGGGTTGGCACCCTTATGATATTCTACGTTATTCTGTATTAATATAACACAAATTTTGAGAACAAGTGTTAATTTTAATTTATGTATGTGGAAAGACATAAACGTATATTTATATATATGAAAAGATATATAAATATTATGCCCTTGGATATCTGCCTTTACTTATTCTGGTCAATAGAGGGGGAGGGTTAGAAATTAATTAAATAATTCTTGGATTATCCGGACCTCTGACTTTCCTACCTTCTGATGCTTCCATCAGAAAAAAAGAAGAGAACAAAGGGAAAAAACACACATGGCAATTTCGCTACGGTTTGAAGTTAGCTCTGCTTGTAGTTAACTTTAAAGGGACAAGAGAGTGAATATAATGGTCAAAGTAACATCAGCTTCATGTAATCACCCAGTCATCACAGGTGCTTCCCTTGTTACCAGCTTAGAGCTGAACAGTGGAGGGTGCAGAGTGTGTATGGGTGAGTTCCCAAGAACACCACAATTTTAGCCATCTCTGAGTGAACCTTGCCAGATGACAAGGTTGTTATTGGGTTGTGCTGTCATTGTGTTGTTTTTCAGAATTCACCCATACACAGTCTGCGCCCTCCACTGTTCAGCTCTAAGCTGGTACCAAGGGAAGCACTGGTGATGGACACTTGTCCCTATAATCCCTTTCTCTTCCCACCTGGTATGCTGCACAGACTCGAACATTCTCGTGGCTACAGTTTCAGAAATATTCATGGCCAATTCGCTGCTCGAGGCCTACACAGTGAGCAGGAGAGGTGCCCCCTGCCATCAATTTGCCTCTTGTCGTCTCATTCCTGCCACTCTATCCTCCACAGCACCTCTAGGCTGGTATTTTCCATTTGTGAATATAATCACATCCCTCCCATTAAAATTCTCCTGTAGGCTGGGTGCAGTGACTCATGCCTGTAATCCCAGCATTTTGGGAGGCCGAGGAGGGCAGATCACTTGAGGTTCGGAGTTCGAGACCAGCCTGGCCAACATGGCGAAACTCTGTCTCTACCAAAAATACAAAAATTAGCCGGCCCTCATGGCGGGCACCTGCAATCCCAGCTACTCGGGAAGCTGAAGCAGGAGAATTGCTTGAATCCAGGAGGCAGAGGTTGCAGTGAGCCGAGATAGTGCCACAGCACTCCAGCCTGGCAACAGAGTGAGACTCTGTCTCAAATAATAAATAATAAAATAAAATAAAATAAAATTCTCCTGTAGGTTCTTATCTCCTGTAGGATAGAGTCTAACCTCCCCAACACAGGATACAAGACCCTTGAGGCTCTAGCTCCACCTCCCCCACCCTTGAAGTTTGCATTCTAAGCTTCACAATCTACTTGTAAGTCCTCAAATATGCTTTGCTATCCTACAGGTCTGCGCCTTTGCCTAATCTGTTTCTCTCCTGGAGTATCCCCCACCATCCGACACCCACATGAACATACACTTTATATGATTTGCATCTTTGGATCTCATTTTAACTTCTACCTCCTATGTGAAGCCTCTCTCACTGCATCAGCCTACTTTATGTCACTCAGAAAAACTAACTGTGTTCCAAACGTGCCTCCCATGTGCATGTATCACCTTATGTGCTAGTTGCTTGTGTATCTGTCTCCCACTTAGATTGTGACCTCCTTAAGGAGAGGGGACTATAATTTTCACTTTTGCAAATGACATTTACTAAAAATGTATTTATTGGATAGGTAGATGAATGGATGGCTCAACGAAAGAATGGATAAATAGTATCTTTTACACAGTGATAATTGCTTACATTTGTATTCTTTAAAATTAGCAAAAACACCAATTTGTATAATCTCACTTAAACACAACAACAAATCTCTGAGATAGGTATTACTGACAATTTACACATAAAGAAACAGATTCAGAAAGGTTAAGACACTTGCCAGAGGTCACCCAGTTTTGGTCATACCAAAATCATAAAAATGATTTAAATGTGCCTGTTTACTCGTCCATAAATTTATAGAGTTTTACAACTGGAAGACTTCCCTAGTCAATCTCTTTTATTGGGACCATGAAAACCTGAGGCCCAGAGACTTAAAACATTTCTCAAATTTGCACCACTTATTAGTGGCAGACTCAGAGTGGGTAAAAAAAAAAAAAAAAAAAAAAAAAAATGCTTTATGGCTCTTAATTCTAACTTTCTGGGTTCATAAATCTAGGCTCTTCCACTCATTGACTGTAATGATTTTAAACAAACTGCTTAACCTCTCCGTGTCTGTTTCCTATAGTGATAAACAGGGCTAATAATAGTACCTACCTAACAGGCTTGTTATGAGGATTTAAATGAGATAATCCATGGGAAACTCTTACAAGAGTGTCTGATCATTGTGAGTGCTTTAAAAATGTTAGCTATTAATCTTCATCGTTTTACTTGGGTTGGTTCTTCCTCCTCCATGAATCAAGAGCATTAAAGAGGTGCTGTTGTAGTGATAGCAGTCACACTCAAGGAAAAGAAGGTAAAAGGCAAAAAACAATATAATTCATGTGGAAGAATGGAAATAGTAAGTTAGAGCACTGGAAGAAGTTATGGGAAAATGATAGAAAAATTCTACCCTGAGGTCACAGGCAAACAAATTGTGTTAGGCTTTTCCTTCCCTGAAGCTATTGAAACTACCCACTTTCTGAGGGAAGCAAATTAATATGAACTACATTGAGAGGTTGAAATATAATAAAACAATCAGTAACCCTTTCCATTACTTATCTTCCCCCTTTGAATAATTAGTTTTATTCCTCTCTCTGCTAACTTAAATAGAAAAATGTACAAATATATATACATAAAATATAACCAGCAATAATTGCACTGCCTTGTCTATTGAAGGACCATTAGACTATACACATCACCTCTTCTATTGAGTTCCATCCATCTGGTTTTCTCTAGAAGTAAGGATTCTCCACAGTGTTCATTTATCAGCTTCATCAAAATTGCATTTCTGCATTTATATCTTGCCAGTCTAGCTTTCAGTAACAGTCAGATAAGGCTGGGCTGCAGCAACAAACACAACTAGCTTACAAGAGTTGAAGTCCATTTCTCACCTATGGTTCACTGCAGCTCTGCATCTCTTCTCATTCTGGGATGAGCCTGAAGGAGCAGCCTCCTTCTGAAACAATTGTAAGCATTGCTGCAAAGAAATGAGAGCGTCAAAGTTTCAACCAGCTGTCAAAGTTTCCGCCTGGGTGTGATTCATATCAGATCTGCCAACCTTCATTGGCTGAAGCAAGTCACATGACCAAGTTTGTCTTCCATAAGTGTGGAAGTAGATATTGATCAATAGTAATACAACCTATCACTTTATTTTTTCTTTAAAGCAGGGTCTCACTCTGCCACTCAGGCGGGAGTACAGTAGTGAGATCTTGGTTCACTGCAGCCTCAACCTCCTTGGCTCAAGTGATCTTCCTGCCTCAGACTCCTGAGAAGCTGGGACTACAGACATATGCCACCATGCCTAGCTAATTGTTACTTTTTTATTTTGCATTTTTGTCACAACAGGGTCTCGTTATGTTTCTTAGCCTGTCTCAAACTTCTGGGCTCAATCAGTCCTCCTGCCTGGGCCTCCCAAAGCTCTAGGATTATAGGTGTGAGCCACCACATCCAGCCCTGTCACACATTTCTACTCACTACTATGGTTAATTCTTTCCCTGAATATCAGTAGATTCTGTTTTTCCAAAATAAATGTAAAATGTCTTTACCATGCTTCCTACTTATTTCCATGAGACTCCTGATTAGTTCTGTGAAGTTTGTTTTTTTTTTTTTTTTGAGATGGAGTCTAGCTATGTCAACCAAGCTGGAGTGCCATGGCATGATCTCCGTCACTGCAACCTCCGCTTCGTGGGTTCAAGTGATTCTCCTGCCTCAGACTCTTGAGTAACTGAGACTACAGGCATGCGCCATGATGCTCGGCTAATTTTTTTTGTATTATTAGTAGAGACGGGGTTTCACCGTGTTGGCCAGGCTGCTCTCGAACTCCTGACCTCAATTGATCCGCTAGTTTTGGCCTCCCAAAGTGCTGGGATTACAGGCATGAGCCACCACACCCAGCCAGTTCTGTGAAGTTTGTATTGAATATATTACTGCCCCAAACAGAACACACATTATATAAAGACCAGATATTTTGTTTTGTTTTTGCTTAGGTTAGATTATCAGATTACTAAATAAATTCTCATGAATTTCTATATTGTTTCTCCATTCTCTATTAGACTAGTGAGTTTCTCTTTTTATCTTCTAAATCTTTTGCCTCATAGGCCTGACATTTATATTCATTACATCTTTTGTGTTTCACAAATATTTGCTAATTAAATGATTAAAAGAAACTGAATGAATCTCCTAAAATTAAAAAAAATAGCCTTGAATCCCAACTATACAACAAACTGTTCTGTAATATTAAAAAGGGCTGGTCCATGTCTTTGGGTTTAGAAACTGATGATGTCATTCTTAATGGAATTGGTGAGAAATTGAAGAGTGTTCATTATTTAATGACTGTAATGGGCTCTTAAAGCCTTCTGCAATTCATGCGACTTACAATGCCAAGACATCAAAATCAAGGGGAAAAAGAAAATTACCCTGGAAGTCATTATTTCCATGAGTCAGGGAAAAACTAACTTCTACATAATTTACCTCACACATAGTTTTCAAAATTATATCCACCCATTTGAGTTTGTAATGTAGTTTTATCCAAATTACCTAGATTCACATCAACTCAGTACTCTATCTAGGTTAAATGAACCAGAATCAGATCTGAGGTGGGACAAGTTACTTTCTTCAGGGGCTCCATAAAAGTCACAGTTTGGCTAAACCCATCTACAGCAGAGTTTCTCAACTGTTTTTTCATCATCATCCCCTTAAGGATCTTTTTACGATTTTTTTCCTAATGCCCTTCCATGCAAATTTAATACCACACATATACCTTGTACCAGATTACTTATTTTATATATACATATATATATATATGCTTTATACATAAAAAATAAGAGTCATATTTTGCCCAGCCATGAACCTAAAGGAGGTTTTCATGTCTAAGGATTTGTTCCCTATGGACATTTCAAAATAAACTGACTAAGTACAACAGTAGAGATCTAGGTAATTAAGCTTTGCTCTATGTTTTGGAAGACGATTTTTCTCTTTCCAAAGTCAAAACAAAAGATTTTAATTTAGACAAAATCTTTTTAAATTCAAAGCTATGGATTTTCTTTCTGGAGTTAATGTAATCCCAAACAATGATAATCAGGCTTTATGTCATTTTGTGAAAATGCTTTTGCACATTTTATGTGTCCTCCAGTGTCACAGAGTAGCATTCTATTCATTTTGATGACATAATCTTCTACTTAGACAATGCTTGTACAGAGAAAAAATGTTACACTATGAGATTACAGACAGCCAAGCATAATTCCAAATAGACCACTCAGTCCCTAAAACAGACTTTTATTCATAGCCAAAAGAAGCCCTCGTTGTCCATTACCTTATTGTCTTTAAGGAGCTTAAGGTCCACCCATGTGAGCTTCCCTTTCATATCCCATACATGTCTTGACATCTTTGTGGAGGTCATCAACTTTCATCAGCACACCTGATGTCCCCACATGGGGGTGAGGCCTCCTTATGCAGCAGTCCTGCCATTTTAAAATTATGAATTATGTACAAAGTACATGGATGTCACAAGTCTTCTGGTGCTATGAAATTAGGGATAACAAACCCTTTTCTGGGAGGTGTTTTGCTTTTAGAGACCAAATTATTAAGCAAACTTCATCAAATCTTTGGCAGTTTTTGTGCATCATTTTCCTCTTCTTCTGAAATAGAAACAATAGAAGTCCTAGCCAGATCAATCAGGCAAGACAAAGAAATAAAGGGCATCCAAATTGCAAAAGAGGAAATCAAACTATCACTGTATGCCAGTGATAGGATCATATACCTAGAAAAGCCTAAACACTCCTCCAAAAGACTCCTAGATTTGATAAATGATTTCAGTAAAGTCTCAGGTTACAAAGTCAGTGTACACAAATCAGTAGCACGGCTATACACCAATGACGACCAAGCTGAGAATCAAATCAAGAACTCAATCTCTTTTGCAACAGCTGCAAAAACAACAACAACAAAAAAATACCTAGCAATATACTTAACCAAGGAGGTGAAAGATTTCTACAAGGAGAACTACAAAAGAGTGCTAAAACAAATCATAGATGACACAAACAAATGAAAATGCATCCCATGCTCATAGATTGGCAGAATCAATAAATGTCATGAAAATGACCATACTGCTCAAAGCCATCTACAGATTCAATGTAATTTCTATCAAAATACCAACATCATTGTTCACAGAATTAGAAAAAAGAATCCTAAAATTTGTATGAAACCAAAAAGGAACCCAAATAGCCAAAGTAATTCTAAACAAAAAGAACAAATCTGGAGGCATCATTACCTGACTTCAAAATATACTACAAGCCTATGGTTACCAAAATAGCATGGTACTAGTATCAAAGTAAACACATAGACCAATGGAACAGAATAGAGAACCCAGAAATAAAGCCAAATACTTAAAACCAAATGATCTTTGGCAAAGCACACAAAAACATAAATTGGGGAAAGGATACCCTATTCAATAAATAGTGCTAGGAAAACTGGATAGCCACATGTAGAAGAATGAAACTGGATCTCTCTCTCTCACCATATACAAAAAACAACTCAAGATAGATCAAAGACTTAAATCTAAGACCTGAAACCATAGAAATTCTAGAAGAGAACACAAAGAAAAATTCTGCTGGACGGTGACCTAGTCAAAGAATTTATGCCTAAGATCCCAAAAGCAAATGCAACAAAAACAAGAATAAATAAATGGGACCTAATTAAACTAAAAAGCTTCTGCACAGCAAAAGAAATAATAATCAGAGTAAACAGACAACCCACCGAATGATAAAAAATATTTGCCAACTATGCATCTGACAAAAGCTAATATCCAGAATCTACAAGAAACTCAAACAACTCAGCGAGAAAAAAAAAAAAAAAATTCCATTAGAGGGGCAAATGACATGAATAGGCGTTTCTCTAAAGAAGATATAAAAATAGCCAAGAAACATATGAAAAAAATGCTCAACATCACCAAACATCAGGGAAATGCAAATTAAAACCACAGTGAGTTACCACCTTACCCCAGCCAGAATGGCCATTATTAAAAAGTCAAAAAACAATAGACGTTGGCATGGATATGGTAAAAAGGGAATGCTTATACACAGTCGGTGGGAATGTAAATTAGTACAACCTCTGTGGAAGACAGTATGAAGACTTCTTAAAGAACTAAAAGTAGACCTGTCATTCGATCCAGCAATCCCACTACTGGCTATCTACCCAAAGGAAAAGAAGTTGTTATATCAGAAAGACACCTGTGCACATATGTTTATTGCAGCACAATTCACAATTTCAAAGATATTAAACCAACCTAAGTGCCCATCAACCCATGAATGGATAAAGAATATGTGAGATATATACACCATGGAATACTACTCAGCCATAAAAAAGAATGACATATATTGTATATTCTCACTTAAAAGTGGAAGCTAAAAAAATTATTTCAACAAAAAATAAAAGTTAGAAATTATTGAAAGCTTGCTGAGTGTCATTTACTTTGCTAAATTCTTTGCATGCACTGTTTCATTCATTCTACAGTCCTATGAGTAGCTACTACTCTTATTTTTATTTACAAGTTAGAAAATTAAGGCATCAAGAGGATATACAGTACATATCATGGGGGGTTGGTAATGAAGAAACGTTGGTCCAAGGGTAAAAAGTTTTAGTTAGACAGGATGAGTAATTTCTGGAGCTATATTGAACAACATGGTGACTACAGTTAATAATAATTAACTATATACTACAAAACTGCTAAGAGATGAGGTCTTAAAAGTTCTCACCACACCAAAAAAATGTTAAATATGAGGTGATGAATATGTTAATTAGCTTGATTTAATTATTTCATAATGTATACCTATATCAAAACATCATGTTATACACTATAAATACATATAATTAAACACTAATAAAGTTGGGAAACACACACACATACACACACATACACACATACAACTAGAGAATATTAAAGTCATGATTTCACCCAATGCTCTTTATCATTACATACTATTGCATCTCCATGTTTTTCATTGGGAACTTCATTGACATCACCAACCCATTTCAGCCCCACTGCCAGCCTACTAGTTCTACCCTAGAAGCAAACAGAAGTTATTGAACATAACAGGGAGAACTAACTAGATGAAGCTGTGTAGCAGTTGGTTAAGAATTAGACTGCTAACTCCATTTTACTCCTATTTTACCTGGGCCATTTGTTTAGCCTTCTTGTGTTTGATTTTCTCATCTGTAAAATGGAAATGATGACAATGACATCTACTTGCAGGGCTATTGTAACGATTAAATGAGATAATCCTCATAAAACATTTAGCGTCCGCCACTTCCATCATTATTTGTGTTAACACACAAAGACTATCTTTTTAAGCTTTGTATTCCCCATGCCTACTTAATGCTTGGCTTATGGCAGGTTCTAGATAATTGTTTGATGAATTAATGACAACAAAGTAGGTAAGGATTCATTATCAAAGAAGTGTAAACCTACATCACAACCAGGTTTCATAGAAAATGTAGTCAGAGAAATTATTAAGGTCAGATATTGAGTTACCCAAAGGAGAAATAGCAGATACAAGCAAAATAAACATGACCATTGGGGCTAAGAGCAAATCTAGGTCAAAGCTGGTAAAAGCTAAGGGAATAGAAGCAAGGCATTGGAATACGGGTGCATGCACCAGATTATAAAAGGCGACCTGTCTGCCATTCTTCTTCCCTTCCTACTGTAAACAAACATTTGCTGGCTATTTTCCATGTATCCAGAACTGTAGTAGGCTCTGAGAATACAAGTAAGAAGGCCATTGGAATTACTTGATTTGCATATTTCCTTGTCATGCTTATTTGAACTGCAAAGCAGATTGCTACTGAAGTACAAAAGGATTTCTCCTGCTTTAATTTCTACTGAGGTACCAGTATGTTCTATACCATATGCCAAATTGAGTGTGAGACAGATCACCACATACAGAATGTGTCCCTATCAAAAAGTTAGAAAAGTTGTTCCCTAAGTCATCTCACTCACTTTGGACATATAAATGGGTTAGAGAGAGAGAAAAAATAAAAATGGAAAACAGAGATTTCTGCAGAAAGAGTCATGCTCTTAGTTCCTCCCACTCACCCAGAACGGAGGAGTTTCAAATTTTCACCAGTTGAAGAACAGGTGTTTCCTGCAGTTGATGGGCATGGAAGACTGCAACCTGGGCTAGCTAAAGTGATCTTTCGGGGTATAAGGGTTGTGTGAGTGGTTTTGGTGGATCAGACCTGGGTCCCTTGGTAGAGAAAGCTGGCATGGCATTGAATTGGGTCCTGTGAGGTAGAGCTCCCTGGAGTAACAGAGGAATCCCAGGATCAAGAAGCTAGAAGACATTGGATTCCTCCTGGGGACTGTGGAAGGGAGTCATCATGGCTGTGAAATATAGAGATGACTCTGACAAGGTCAACAAACCTCAAGGTCAGAGGTGTCCAGAAATGAGAATGCCAAAAGAACTCACAAAATACCCACTGGAGAGAGTCACCTTAGGAATAAACCCAACCCATAAGAACCAATTCATGACCTTTTCTACCCCGCTATGCTTCCAAACCTCAATAGCATCAGAAACATGCTCACAAGCTGGGAAGAGAAGATCGTTGAAGAGAATGACAGCAAAGCAAAGAAAGACAGATGCCAACCATGACACTCTCACCATGTGGAGTTTTTCTTCTGCCCTTCCCTGCTCCAAAGGCAAATGGCAAAAAAGTGCCCAAATTTTCAGTCATCCAATATTACCACATAATTAGAAAATCCTAAATTTTCTGTATTTTTATGAGAATATACATGCACATATTCAAATAATGATTAACAATTTTATGAATCTTGGTGGTATATAGAGCACTTCTACTATTCATTACTCTTGCAATGTCCCCATGAATCATATCAGCTAGAAGAAGGCCTGACTTGGGAAAATGAACACATCTGGCATTGAATCAAGTTCAGTTTGTATTAACATCTTAAACTTGTAACTTATTGATTCATCAAAATTATGTTTGTTTTTGTTTTTGTGTTTGTTGTTGTTGTTGTGTAACTTTTTTTTTTCTTTTGCCAAAGAGTCTTACTCTGTCACCCAAGCTGGAGTGCAGTGGCACGATCTCAACTCACTACTACCTCCACCTCCCAGGCTCAAGCCATCTTCCGGCCTCAGCCTCCCGAGTAGCTGTGACTACAGGGGCATGCCACCACACTCAGTTTACTTTTGTATTTTTTGTAGAGAGAGGGTTTCACAATGTTGCCCAGACTGGTCTCAAACTCCTAAAATCAAGTGATTCCCTCAACCTCAGTCTCCCAAAATGCTAGGATTATAGGCATGAGCCACCATGCCTGGCTAGGTTTGTTTCTTAAAAGAGAAGGTAGGAGATGCTAATACTTAAGTGTCAGCAGAAAAGTTATGGAACCTACCCAAGTTCTGACTCAGCAGCAAGAGATCATTTCTTTCATTGGATGTCTGAGATGGTAATGAAAGGAGATAATAATAAAGTTGTGTTTATTTTACATGTCATTAGTCACGTTTTTCCAGAAAGGTCTGAATCTCGCAACTAATCTCTCTCTCTCTCACTCTCTCTCTCTCTGTCTGTCTCTCTCTCTCTCCTGTGTGTCTGTCTGTCTCTTTCTCAAGGGTCTTTGAATTTATCATTAAAAGGAATTTTTAAAAATGATATTATAACATGCCAACATAGGCAAATAACATTCTCAACACAATTGAATTTGCATCCTCTATTAGGCAGTGTTCTGTTGCAGAGAACAGAAATCACACATAAAGCACTTAGCCCAAATAGCATCTTGCACATACTAAGTGATTCGTGAATAAAAGCTACTATTACTTTAAACACTACCTCTTGTGCATTGCTGAGGGATAAGCCATTTCTTATTTTTTCTCTTTATATGCTATTCCACCTGCTACTTACAAAGAGATACATTATGCTTTCTCTTTCAACTCATATCTTTTATTTGCAGATACCAAGACTCTTTCCAATCATTAGAAATAATAAATTACTCTTGTGCATTCCAAACCCTGAAGAAAGTTAAATATTTACAAAGTTCTGCATGGTAAATAAAGAACAATTCATGGAGATCATCCCTATAAGAATGGTTCTTTATACACTTTTGGAAAGCTCCATCAGAAATTTTGGCCTCAACATTATAGCAATAATTCATCTGACCTTTAATGTTATCACTGCTTTTAACTTCCTCATGGACCCATGCAAGAATGAAATGCAGCAAAATCAACAGGAGCTACTAGTCAAACTTGTATTCTTCCATAGTCTAAATTTTTGTTGCTGTCAATTGCAATCGCTTGAATAACGAACTAGGGTGAAGCAAAATTTTTTCTCGTTTTTCTTCTACCCTTCCTTGCTCCAAAGGCAAATGGTAAAAGGTACCCGATTTTTCAGCCATTCAATATTACCATAAAATTAGAAAATCCTACATTTTCTGCATTTTTATGAGAACATACATTCACAGATTCAAATATTCAAATAATGATTAACAATTTTATGAATCTTTATGGTATACACAGCAGTTCTATTATCCATTACTCTTGCAATGAAGAGTATTTGCAATAAAGTCTAGCCTCCATGAGCCAGATTTTATTTCAAATTTAAGATCAAGATTAAAATTAAAATATTTAAGATTAAAATTAAACTTAATTGTAAGATTAAGAAACCAAAGTGTAAGATCAAGAAAGTAACAAATGCTGAAATTATTATATAACTCAACTATTAGACCTCTGAACCCAAATTATTTGTTCATTTCAGTATTTCATGCTTTTTAAGTGTCTTCAAAGAAAAAAAGAAAATGTTTTCTGCTTTTCCTGAAAATCAGTCATCTATAAAAAAGTGGAGTGATCTAGCAGTTAAGACACATGAGGAGGACAGAGGCAATTCTAATTCTTCTTTTATAGTTATTGAATGACCAGGATGACCAGGAGATATAGCAAATACTCTCTGGGCTTTCAGATTTCCTCTTGTGAATAGACATTTTCACTGCCTTCTTTGGAAGCTAATGAGACTGGGAAGGGAGAAGATAAGGGTGAGGAGGTGTAACCAATCTTGCAAAAAAACTAGAATGGATTTCAACCTTTCCAACTGTGCAGCTTAGCATAGGTCTTGGCAGGTGGTATGAACAAATTAAGGCAGGCTATAAAGAGATGATTAGGAAGATCTCAGCAGAACACCCAAAAGGATCTCTTGATAGCTACAATCCATCATTAGGCAGGACTAAGGAAGCTTCATAGACTGAGCCTGTTAGTCAAAAACTCTGGTGAAACTCCCATTGTGGGCTGACTCAGTATAGATGCAGTGTAGGCTGATCTGAAAGGATAAGGGATCTAAAGACATAGAGAAAATGTTCATGAAGTGCTTTGAACTCTTAAAAAATAAACACTGCTAACTATGAAGTGCCATCAGCAATGACCGTCTGTGGTACTAGAAGGGCGATGTTAATCGTGCATCACAAGTAAGCTTGTTTTGCTTACACCTACAAGAATAGTGGCTGATAAACCTGACTTACCAGAGAAACATAGTTCTTAATCTCACTCTCACAAAGGAAAAGGTTTTATCATAACAGCATTGTTTGTTCTCTTTCTATGCCATACCTTAAAATTGCTCGCCTTCATCATTGCTTTGTGAGCTACGTTCTTCCTTTTTCTAAAGGCCTACAGTGAAGAAGAGTTCTACCTCCAAATATTATCTTGCCTTCTTCCCCTATTAGCTACCTCCTCATCCTTCTCTTACCTAACAATCCCTTCCGTTTACATTCACATTATTACACAGATATGTCCAAATTTAAGAAAGTTTAAGAAATAGAAAAAAAAATTGAACTTAAAAAGATAGTAATCATGAGAAATGTTTCTCAAATATTCCTTTTACAAAATATTAGCATAGTCTTATAAATATTTTCCAAAGTGCACTTTAAAATGTTTAACATATTTTAAGTGTATTGCCAAGTACCATTCCAATTGCATAAAATGAGGTGCACTTATATTATCTTCCTTTAGAGAGTCACTGGAAAGCAAAAACAAAACAAAACAAAACAGAATAGGATCAGAAGTAATCCTCAATATTGTGTTATCATGTTCTTATACTGTGCTGACCTCAGCAACACTATGAAATGGGTACTACTAGGTCAGCCAATAGATTTAGCAAAACTTACAGCTTAGTTTTAATTGAGCTTCCCTACAAAGATCATTTCAAGTCCTGATTACTTTTTGGCATGGACAATTTTGTGTTTCTTCAACATACTAATGAGTCTTGGGATTTATAAAAAGCGGGGATTGGGCCATTTTAATCCTCCACAGTCTACAAAAGACCACTCAACTCTAATCCATCCTTCAAAATCACAAGTAAATCATTGTGAAAAATATACTGGGGCCGGGCGCGGTGGCTCATGCCTATAATCCCAGCACTTTGGGAGGCCGAGGCGGGCAGATCATAAGGTCAGGAGATCGAGACCATACTGGCTAACATGGTGAAACCCTGTCTTTACTAAAAATACAAAAAAATTAGCCGGACCTGGTGGTGGATGCCTGTAGTCCCAGCTACTCGGAAGGCTGAGGCAGGAGAATGGCGTGAACCCGGGAGGCAGAGCTTGCAGTGAGCTGAGATCGCACCACTGCACTCCAGGGTGGGTGACAGGGTGAGACTGTGTCAAAAAAATGTATATATACATATATACTGGAGAAAAGTTTTGAACAGTTGTTTCCTAACTATTTGCAAGGTATAATGTCTTGCACGTAGGATTCTTTCAATATACAAACCAAAAAGCAATTTTACATTTGTCAAAATCCCCTCAGCACGCCTGTTCTCCTAAGCCCCTCCACGACATGAAGAAAACCAACATTTTAGAATGGTCTAAAATTCCATCCCATGAACACCATAGGAAGCTCTGTTGCAGAAAGAAATTCACACTTGACAAATACATATAAGCTAATTTCTCAATTAGGTTAGCAAAAGAAAAAAATATTATCCTCCTTACAAAAAAATCTGTGCTTCTGTTCATTACAGCAATGACATGAAATCAACCCAAATGCCCATCAGTGATAGACTAGATAAAGAAATGGTGGTACATATACACCATGGAATACTATGCAGCCATAAAAAGGAATGAGATTATATCCTTTGCAAAGACATAGATGGACCTGGAAGCCATTATCCTCAGCAAACTAATGCAGGAACAGAAAACCAAGCACTGCACATTCTCACTTGTAAGTGAGAGCTAAATGATGAGAACACACAGACACATGGTGGGGAACCACACACACTGGGGCCTGTCAGAGGGTGGAGTAGGGAGAGGGAGGGGAGCAGGAAGAATAGCTAATGCATACTGGGGCTTAATACCTGGGTGATGGGTTGATCTGTGCAGCAAACCACCATGTCACATGTTTACCTATGTAAGAAACCTGCACATCCTGCACATGTACTCCTGAACTTAAAGTAAAAGTTGAAGAAAAATATTTGACGGAGTCTTGCTGTCACACAGGCTGGAGTATAGTGGTGTGATCTTGGCTCACTGCAACCTCCGCCTCCTGAGTTCAAGCAATTCTCCAGTCTCAGCCTCCCCTGTAGCTGGGATTACAGGCCACCACACCCGACTAATTTTTGTATTTTTAGTAGAGATGGGATTTCGCCATGTTGCTCAGGCTGGTCTCAACTCCCGAGCTCACAGTGATCCACCCGCCCCTGCCTTCCAAAGCGCTGGGATTACTTCAGCGTTAGCCACTGCCCCCAGCCGATTTTTAAATTATCTAATCAAGTACTTCACCAAATTAAAATTCGTTGAATTGTATTCAATTTCTCTACTGAAAAATTAATATGAAAGCAATCATATAGCATTCATAACTAAATAAATATTTAGAGAACTTTTTAAAAAATCTATGCTTAACATGGAGCCAACTTTATACCCTCACTTTTCTTTCCCTAGATTTTAAAACTAACAATCAAGGTGCTTCAAATTAATTAGTGAGTGTCAGACCAAGGTGAGGTCACTGTCTGCTGGGGAGGAGACAGCCTTAGTGGCCTTAGCATCAGGAGACAGTTAAAAAACAATCCCACGCCTTCTTCCAGATTCCAGAACTAACCAACTTATGGGAAAATAAAGAAAGAAATGTAAGTGAAGAGTCCCTCCTAGCCCACTAAAAAGCTATAAAATTTTGTGTATTCTCACAAAGCTGTAGCTACAGCCACATCACATATATAGTCTGTTTCCTTAAGATAAAAGAAGAGAAGTTACAGATCAAGACACACGTTTCTTCACTTCTATCTAGCTCTGACCCAGTGTATAGATATCATAAACTACTATTTTTTTTATTTTTAGTTTCTGGACTCCCCCACTAAGATGATCAAATATCCAGCAACACTCAGTCTCCTTCAGATAATCCTGAAAAAGCTTGCTAGGGAGAAATCACTCATCCTATGTTTTGATCTTTAGAAATCTATCCAGCAATTTTGAAAGCCTTTTTGACTACAGGAACAAACCAGCTCTGGTAAAATACCCCACATTTTGGGTTAGGATTCCAAAGATTAGGTCTTAGAAGTAAAGATAAACAGAAGTGTTTCCATCTTTGCAAGGGCTGAAGTGTAGCTTCATATTGTATCAATGCCTATAATTAGAGTGAGATAATCTGGGATTACCGGTATCCCTAGCCAAAAGAAAACATACAATTAATAAGGTCTAGGATGACACTATCCAGTGCTTGAAATTAATTTTATAGTTCTTCATATACATTGTTGAGCGCAATCAAGAATAACCCAACAATGTATTTTAAAACCAGGAGAAATAAGAGACAACAGTTCTAGAGCTACAGGGCATCTAAATAA
This sequence comes from Chlorocebus sabaeus, assembly GCF_047675955.1. Classification (NCBI taxonomy): domain Eukaryota; kingdom Metazoa; phylum Chordata; class Mammalia; order Primates; family Cercopithecidae; genus Chlorocebus; species Chlorocebus sabaeus. Next base: position 37,041,202 of record NC_132923.1, on the reverse strand, counting down.
TGAAATTTTTATACACAGACTTTAAGCATTTAATAATATGTCCAAAAATACAAGAAAAACATACACCAAGAACTTTAAGAAAAAAGAAACTATAAAATAAAACCAAACAGATTTTCTGGACATGAATAATATAATATCAATATTAAAAATTCAATGAATGAGTCTAAAATTAGATCACACATAACTAAGGAGAAAATTAGTGAACTGGAAGCAAAACTGGAATAAAATAATCAAAATGAAGTATGAAGAGATTAAAATATGCAAAATACAGAATAGAGAGTAGGAGATACAGGAGATACCGTGAAGTCTAACTTTGAAATCCTAGAAGGAAAGCAAAAAGTAAAAGAGGCAGAAAGAGGAAATTTCAAAGTTACAGAGAAAGCCTCTTTCAAAGGAATTAAAATCAGCTGGCTTTAGCAGTACTTTCTGCAACAATCCATGCCAGAAGAAAATAAAATTACAGAATTCTTAGCCATGGCCCAAGAATCGTATAAGCAACTTCACTACCATTTTCCTAAATTCAGAAGCAAACTGTGAAAGTTATTCTATTTTAACTAAAAGAAATGAGCATTGAAGTACGTGATAATTCTATTAATATGTTTTACATTTTAGTGATAAAATGGTTTTAATATGCTAGTATGCTCTTCTGGACTTTAACTTTTCATACTACATATATATTATTTATATATATATATTACAATAACTTTAAATAACTTTTCACATATATATATTTTTTTGGCTTTAGTACTTGTGAATATGATGTTTATTAGCCTATAAAAATCCAAAGCAAAAAGGATCCTACAATTGCTTTAGGTAAGCTTTTAAATATAACTTAAGTTTCAAAGAACAAGACAGCAAATATTTGACATAGTCCTCAGTTAAATATTCTTATCAAAATAAATGTGACCAAGAGGGAGCTGAACTCTGGGGAATCTTTGCCTAGTGATGTGGCACTGAGTAATCAGCTGAAGATAAAATCAATGCCCAGGAAAATGTTTAGTTGTAAAAGCTAACTTTTAATATTAAAATATGTTCAAATTTCATAGTTGCTCTCCCAAAAGCAGCTGACAAAAATTTTGCAATCCCTGGGCACTACAGAAAGATGTCTCATGTGAGAGCCAATTCACCTAAGGTTTATTTGGATTCTATTTGATATAGCATAAGATGAGCTTGATCAGACTAGTATGCAGCACCATGTGCTTTTGAAGTTGAGGGAAATTTGTTTATAAATTGCTTAACTCGTTGAGCAACGAATGTCTCTGGCATACTACCTGATACCAAAGTTGTTGAAAAAGATTCATTTACTTCTAAAGGTGAATCATTTACTACTCATTCTCTAGTTGGATGAGGTCACTATTGGTAAACCTTTTCCAGTATTGTCTTAATAATATTCATTTCCCAGACTCATAGGAGGGAAAACGTATTTGGTATACACAGTGTCTGGATAATTGTGCTTTATTTTATCAAGCTTGATGAGGTGGCTCAAAAAGCAATATACATATGAAATTTCTTCTCAATTCCAACACCTTGTAAAGGTCACTGGAATCCACATCCCTACGGGATTGACTTGAAGATCATTTCAAGAAGGGGGTCCTTTTAGATCATGTAGTAATGCTGTTGTAGAGAAAATAAAATTTAATGCTGAAATAATTATAGTGGCAACTTCATAAAAGCAGTGATTTAGAAAATTATTCTCTTTAGGAAATTGAAATATTTTTTGAAAGCCTCATTGAAATCAAAGAGAAAAGGAAATAGAACTCTGAGCAGAGAAAAAGCAAATATCAAACCTGTAGAGCATACAGAGCACAGTTCATGTGTGAGTACTAGCAGACAAGAGGTCAACAACACTAAAACTAGAATCCAAAAAAGGGTTCACCAGTCAGAACAAAAGTCAAACTAAGAAAGATAAGCAGCCCAGTCCAGAGTCATTCCACACATAAGCATGAAACCATTCGATGAACAAGGATATTGGGCAATCTATCTCATTTAGGAAAGGAGAACTGACGTATAGCTTTGGACTTTGTATGACACCAATGTGGGTCAATATCACTCTGCTCTCTCCAATCAAGGGGCTTTATCTGGCACTTAGACACTGGCAGGAAAATGTTTTCGATGTAACTTCAGTGATTTTAGGTGTAGCCAAATTCTCACCTTTAATGCAAAGCCTTTTTAGCTGACAAATTCATTTAATCTGAATAGATTTTCAAAGATCAAAACATAGGATGAGCAAATAAAATAAACATAGGATCCAAATAAATATGTCAACCTATGGATTAAACAGTACAATGGAGGGGAGGGAGGAAAGAATCAGTGAACTGAAGGGTAGAATACTTGAAATTATTCTATCTGAAGACAGAAAACAGGATGAAAAAATAAAGAGTCTTAGGGACAGATCTAACACTTATATCACTGATATTCTGGAAAAAAAAAGAGAAACAAAACAGGGCTAAAAAAAAAGTATTCAATAAAATAATGGTTGAAAACTTCTCAAATTTGACAAAAGGCATAAACCTACAAAATCAACAGCTGGAAAAACTCCAAACAAGATCAACCTAAGGAAATTTACACCAAGATACACTGTAATCAAACTTGTAAAAACTAAATATATATATTTTATATATATATATATATAGGAAGCAGGGAGGAAAATGACATATTATATATAGACAAGAAACAATTTGAATGAGAGTGGATTTCTCATCAGAAACCACAGAGGCCAGAATAAAGTGGCACAATTTTCAAGTACTGAAAATAAAGAACTATCAACCTAGATCCTATATCTGGAGAAGATCTCCTTCAGAAATGAAGAGCAAATCCATACATTCTCAGATTAAAAAAACGCTAAGAGAATTTGTCATTAACAGATATATACTGTAAAAAACTAAATTCTCTAAACAGACAGAAACTGACTTTTAAAAAAAAAAAAAAAAAAAAAAAGAGCCTTGGAACATCAGGAAGGAATAACATGGTAAACAAAAATATGGTGAATACAATATTTTCCTTCTCCTCTTGAGTTTTCAAAATTATGTTTGGTGATAGATGCAGATGTGATGGGGCTCTAAAGGCAGGTAGAGAAAAAAAATTAGACAATTTCATTGTAAGTGAAGGAAATATATATAAAAGAAGGCAATGTTTCTAAATGCCACTCAAACTAGTAAAATTGTGAAACCAATAGGCTATGATAAGTTATGTATAAGTAATATAATACCTAGAACAATTGTGAAAAAAAACTATTCAAAAATGCTATAAACAAAACAAAATAGAACTAATAAAAATCTTCCAGTAATGCATAGGAAAGTAGGAAAAGAAAAAAAAAAACAGAGGGAACAACAGAAAACAAAACAAAAAAAAATGATAAGCTTGAGTCTTACATATCAATAATTACATTAAATAAAAATGGTCCAAATCTACCAATTACAAAATAGAGGGTGAAGGAATAGACTGGCAGAGTACATGACCCAACTATTTCCTGTCCACAGAAATTCACTGCAAGTAAAACAATACAGGCAGGTTAAAAGGAAAAGGATGGAAAAAAAATCTAATAAAATAGGCTTCAAAAAAGAGAAAATTATTTGAGATAAAGAGGCTCATTATAAAATGACAAAAGGGTTAATCCACCAAAAATACATAGCATTATTAAAGTGTATGTGTCAAACAACAGAGATGCAAAATATGTGGGGAAGAAAACAACAGAACGGAAAGAACAAACCCACAATTTTAGTCGTTTTCTTCAACAACTAACTCTCAACAATTGATAGAACAACTACACAGATAATCAGCAAGGATAAGGAACTCAACAACACCATCAACGAACAGGATCTAACCAACTTTTATAAAACAGTTCACCCAATAATAGTAGAATATACATTCTGGTCAAGTGAGCACAGAATACATACCGAGATAAACCATATCCTGAACCATAAAAGAAATGTCAACAATTTTTTTAAAATTGAAATCATACAGAATGTGTTCTCCAACCACAAATAACTAAAATGAGAAATCAATAAGAGAAAGATAGCAGAAAGATAGCAGAAAAACATCCAAGCTTGGAGACCAGACCACAGTAACCCAGGGATAAAAGAGGAAGTCTCAAGGGAAATTAAAAAATATATTGAACTGAATGAAATGAAAATACAATATATCAAAATTTCCGGAACACAACTAAAGCAGTGCTGAGAGATAACTTTAGAGCACAAAATTCATGCATTACAAAAAAAAGAAAAGTTTCAATTCAACATGCATTACAAAAAAAAGAAGTTTCAATTCAACAATCTAAGCTTCCACTTCAAGAACCTAACAAGAAAAAAAAGAAGAGCAAACTGAATCCACAGCAAGGAAAATGAAAGAAATAATAAAGGTAAGGGCAGAAAATCATTGAAATTAAATACAGAAAAATGAATGAAACAAAGAGCTGGTTTTCAAAGATCAATTAAATTGACAACCTTTTGCAAGACTGAAAAAGTAAAAAAGATAAAAGACATAAATTACCAATACCAGAAATGAAAAAGAGAATACCACTATGGACCCTAGAAATAACAAACGAAAAATGAGGAAATGCTATAAATTACTTTACATACATAAATTTGAGAAAGTAGATGAAATGGGCCAGTGTCTTAAGCTTTCACAATGAACCTAATATGAAATAGATAATTTAAATGTGCTTATAAGTATCAAGGAAATTGAATTTATAATTTTTTTTTTTTTTTTTTTTTTTTTTTTTTTTGAGATGGAGGCTCGCTCTGTCTCCCAGGCTGGAGTGCAGTGGCCGGATCTCAGCTTGCTGCAAGCTCCACCTCCCGAGTTTATGCCATTCTCCTGCCTCAGCCTCCCCAGTAGCTGGGACTACAGGCACCCGCCACCATACCCGGCTAATTTTTTGCATTTTTTAGTAGAGACGGGGTTTCACTGTGTTAGCCAGGATGGTCTCGATCTCCTGACCTCGTGATCCGCCTGTCTCGGCCTCCCAAAGTGCTGGGATTACAGACTTGAGCCACCATGCCAGGCCTGAATTTATAATTTTTAAACTTCCAAGAAAGAAATCTCCAGGTCCAGGGAGTTTCAATAGAGAATTCTTTCAAACCTGATGAACTCCACCTTTCTTCTTTTTTTTTTTTTAATTATACTTTAAGTTCTAGGGTACATGTGCACAACGTGCAGGTTTGTTACATATGTATACATATCCCATGTTGGTGTGCTGCACCCATTAACTAGTCATTTACATTAGGTATATCTCCTAATGCTATCCCTTCCCCTTCCCCCTCCCCACAATAGGCCCTGGTGTCTGATGCTCCCCTTCCTGTGTCCAAGTGATCTCATTGTTCAATTCCCACCTATGAGTGAAAACATGCGGTATTTGGTTTTCTGTTCTCGCGACAGTTTGCTGAGAATGATGGTTTCCAGCTGCATCCATGACCCTACAAAGGACACAAACTCATCCTTTTTTATGGCTGCATAGTATTCCATAGTGTATATATGCCACATTTTCTTAATCCAGTCTGTCACTGATGGACATTTGGGTTGATTCCAAGTCTCTGCTATTGTGAATAGTGCCGTAATAAACATACGTGTGCATGTGTCTTTATAACAGCATGATTTATAATCCTTTGGGTATATCCCCAGTAATGGGATGACTGGGTCAAATGGTATTTCTAGTGATGAACTCCACTTTTACACATTCTCTTTTAGAAAATTAAAGAGGAAGAAGCTAACATTTTGTGATGTTAATATTACCCTGATACCAATACCTAATAAAGTCAGTCAAACAAACAACAAAAAAACTACAGACAAATATCCACCATGAACATAGACACATAGAATTTATTGTATATTCCAAAATAGCTAGAAGAGAAGAATTGTAATGTTCCCAAAACAAAGAAAAGATAAATGTTTGAGGTGATGGCTAACCTAGTTACTCTGATTTAACCATTATACATTGCATACATATATCAAAATACCACATGTACCCCAAAAAGTATGTACAACTATGATATGTCAACTTAATTTTTTTTAAGTTAGTAAAGCTTATAGACTTTTTAAAGAGTTGCTCATCCAAATCAGCATGACCCCTAATGTTTAACTCTAAAAAGTCAATATAGCCCTGGTGTTGTGGCTCATTCCTGTAATCCCAACACTTTGGGAGGCCAAGGCAGTGGATCATTTGAGGTCAGGAGTTCGAGACCAGCCTAGCCAACATAGCGAAACCCCCATCTCTACTAAAAAAAAAATTACAAAAATTAGCCAGCCGTGGTGGCACAGGTCTGTAATCCCAGCTAGTAGCGGGGCTGAGGCAGGAGAATCACTTGAACCTGGGAGGTGGAGGTTGCAGTGATCCAAGATCGCACAACTGCACTCCAGCCGGGGGGACAGAGCGAGACTCTGTCTCAAAAAAAAAAAAAAAAGAAAAAAAAAGTCAATGTGATAAATATCTATTTGTTTCACAAATTTTATTTTTAACCACACTCAAGATTAAATATGCAAAAGACCTTGTTAAAGACAAGCTAAAGACCAAGAGCAAATATTTGCAAACCACATGTTCAACAAAGGACTACTATTTAGTAACTAGAATATATAAAAAAATTTCAAACCCCAACAGAAAGAAAAAAACCAATTAATAAGTAGGCAAAAGACATGAAGAGACATTTCACTGAAGAAGATATACAGATGGCAAATAAGCACATGAAAAGATGTTTGACATCATTAGCCATTAGAGAAATGCAAATTAAAACCACAAAGACTTATCACTACACCCTTGTCAGAATGACTAAAATAAAGTATTGTGACAACGCTAAAGTGCTGCCAAGGATGCAGAGCAACTGGATTATTCACACTCTGCTACTGGAAATGTAAAACAGTGCAGCCACCCTAGAAAATACTTTGCCAGTGTCTTCAAACACCAATCGTGCAACTACCATAAGATCAGACAGCAACTGCACTCTTAGGCATTTATCCTGCAGAAATGAAGACTTCACACAGGAACCTGTGCATGAATGTGTATAGCAGTTGTATTCATAATAGCCCAAAGCTGGAAATACCACACTGCACTTTGTGCACTGGAATTATACGTTTGGATTATTTTAGTTATTTGCTTCTATGTCTTTCTTCTCCAACTAAAAAGTGACATGTTTGAGGTCAGAGGTTTTACCTGTCTGTGAAATGTAGCGTAGGGTATTAAAGGAGACCACATCTGGAGTCAGCCCATGTGGTTCAAGTACTACATGCTAAGTCTCTGGCCTTGGATAAGTAATTTAATGTCTCTTTGTCTTTATTTCTTCATCTGTAAAAATGTCAATAAAAAGGCACGTATACCTGCAAAGGACTTAGAAAAGCGGCTGACACAAAGGAAGCTCACATCACAAACACCTGGCTTTTAGCATCTAGCTCAGAGTTTGGCAAAACAGTAAGTGACTCAACAAATATCTGTTGAAAGAGTGAATGGGTAAGCAAATGAATGAATGATTAAAGTTCTGAAATATTTTCCCCACCACATTTAAATTGTTGACTACTTTCTATCCCTAGTACTAAAAATCTAATCAAGGGTCTTATCATATCTCATTATTCTAACATCATAAACCATGACCTAAGAAATGAGATAATGCTTAACATACTTAGCCGAATGCTTGACATAAAATAAATACTCAATAATTGTAGCCATGGTTAAATTACTTTAGTCTTTTGAACTCCACAATTCTGTCACAGGGAATCATTCTCTACGTGCTCCCATAATAAAGTTGAAGTGTAAATCTCTTAGCATAACATTTAAAATCTTACGATCTGACTTTAATCTGGTTTTATGTGCAAAGAAAGTACTCAGTAAATAGCTATATTTACTATCTTTCTCACTAGATTCTTTTCCACATCCTATATTTCACCTCCAAGTTAGTATTTCCTGAAGAAGCCATGGCTTCATTTGAAACCTTCTTCCCCTCTTCCTTATCTGACAAATATTTTATCTTTAATAAAGCCTCCATGTTATCTCCTATCTCTACCTACGCTCCACCTATCCATCTATCCCTCGAAATCACTCTCCAATCATTCACTGATTAATTATCTTTTTACCTCTGGTGGCCAGCACAGTGCCTGGCACATAATAAAGCTTACTAGTATCTGTTGAATTGGACTGAGGAGAAGAGAAAGAAGTTCTAAAGCCACCAGTTTTCAAAAACTCCTAAAACCTGTGCCGGTTTCTCCAAAATGTAATCATTATAATTGAGTATCACATGCAACGTTTGGGAAAGTGCTTGAGTTTCTAAGAAGTGGGGCACTTACTTTACAGATATTGTAAAAAGTTGCAACAGGGATCACCTAGGAAACTCTGAGTGTGTCTCTAAGGGGTGCATCTAAGCTTGGTGTTAAAGGAGGCTGCATCGTTCTTGGATCCCTTCCTTCCTTCAGTCCCTGCCTTCAGGGAGCTCTCCTCCTAGACACCTTAGCCATGTGCTGTCAAAAGCTCCCTTTTGACATTCTTGCTGTATCTTTTCCATCTTTTTTGGTGATATTCATTCTCTTTCCCATCAAAAATGCCAATTCCTAGCATCCTATTTGCAGCTACTTTAAATGAGATTAATAACTTGACAACTTACAGAATTTACCGTTTTTCTTCTGTGTGTACCCCTGTCATATTATTTAAGCCATTGAGTATTTGAGGTAGTTTCTGGTTTGACTTCATAAGTCCCAGCCAGAAATTGTACCTCATCCTTCAAATTACTGCCACCAGACACAATGCCAATGATGAGAACAGAGGCTTTACAGAGCACTGAGACTAACTTTGTATAAAGCTTAGTTTTCAAAAACTTAAACTTCTATTTTAAAATAAGTCCATTTATATGCACTATATAATTGCATCAAATAATTCTCAGAGTAAACACACCACTATCAAGACATATGAATCCACTAAATACTTATATTGACTTAATTTTCTGTGTAGTAAATTTTTCTGACAAGTTTTTGATAGACTTTTTAACATAAATTCTTTATCAAAATGTTTCCCACTTCTTTCCCTAGGTAGTTCCTTTTTCATTAATAATTTACTCTTCGACCAAAATTGTTTATACAGAAATAGGGTGCTCTTTCCCTGACTGGTTTTAACTCTTAATTATTGCTTCAAACTGACCACCTATCTTACTGAATCCTCACTTTTCCATCATGTAGGAAACAGAAATATAATGTAATTTAAAATCTATGCCTTTGTTTTCTCTTATACATATGATACCAAATCTGATCTTATACACACATTTTCCACCTGTAACCCAAGCAAATGTCACAGGCTCCTCATACCTCTTAAACATAGAACTTGCAGCAGCCCCAGGCTAATTCCACGGTCCCAGACTCCCACCAGCTTGAGGCCTCTGATCCACAAGTCACCAGCACCTGCAAAACCATCTGAGGTACAATGGGGCAATGCCTCTCTCCTGCTTAATCTCTACAGGTAGGACTTCTCGGAATTGTTTTTCAGACTTCACTGTTCATACTTTTAGTGAAATTTATTTTTCTTTTTTCACTTATTCTCTTTCCCTTTTGAAGGACAAACACCATACTTTCTTGTTCAGAATCATTTTTCCTCTTCAACGTCTAAGGCTTTATGGCTCAACCAAGCATGGGGTCTGGCTTTTTGCTTTGGGATAAATTTTCCACCCAGACATGCTCAGTCTGTACAAACAATTCTGTCAACTGCCCCACTATCTCATCAGACATGTCCAGCATGCCTGAACCGTGGGAGGGGACAAAGCCTAGGCTCACGTTGATGCCCTACTTGCACAGTAAGACTAAATTAAGGATTAGGACAAACACTGGCTGTATAAATTTTTATTCATAGCCCTCTATGAATTTTTTTATTTTGAAAGAGAACATCTGAAAAATGAGAATACTTTAACCCAAAGAAACAAATGCCTAAGGGCAAAACTTCTGACAGCAAGTAAGAACATATTTTTAGACACTTTTCTCTCAAATTACTTTGTAAACAGGACCACAGAAGCAGACCCCTCAAAAAAATCTAGGCCTTTCTTAACTCAAGCACAGAAACACTCTCAAAAAGTATCGTGGGCCTAGCAGACAGCCTGCAGCCCTGGGTCCTAAGTAGCCCGGGACATGCAAACATTTGCACTCAGAGGCTGGCCAGCTGCCACCCACAGAGAAAAGCTTCTCATAGGTTTCCTACAGCTATTTTAGGATCCAAAAACAACCTGACATTTGAGTTTTACCACTAATTACTCAAACAATCAACCCACTGTTTTCCAATACCACCTCTAGTTTCTTTCATTTCCATCCAAGCTTTCTTTTAGAAATAAAAGTTATATCTCATCTCACTGCTTTTGCTTTCCATTTGTGGAGACTTGTGAAAATCTTTCCTCGAGATGTGTTTTATGTTTAAAACCATCTAGGACTGATCTTTATTCTATTTTTAGAAAGCTTCTTTTTCAAAGTATATGAATAGTGTTTGATGCCATAGTTGTTAGATGGAGCATTTGCTCGATGTGGGGTTAGGGAGAAGTGGGGTGCTGATATTTATAGAGGACTATATTGGGTTCTTAAGGACAGGTAGTGCCATATTGCCTTCATTTCAAAGATGAGGAGCAGAGGCACCAAAAGACAAAGAAATATACTCAAGATCATACAGCTCTTAAGGCACAGAGACTGAGTTTGAACTCAGATCTATCAAACTCTAGGTCCCATTCTCTCTCCATGTATCAAAGCCTTCCATGAGTCAGAGAATTCCATAGAATTTCATTCTCTTCAGGAACCTGCTCTTAATACATATAGCAATTCATTTCCCACCATGCCTCTTAATGGGCATTCTTTTATTCACCATGTTAGAAGAGTATATCTGCCTTGTGTTTGCCTCCAAAAAAAGCCTCCATTGTTTTGTCTCGTGTGTGTGTGTGTGTGTTTTGTATCTCAGAGGTGCACAGTTCTAGACTTAATTCATATTTTGTGACAGAGCCCTAGCCTGTACATGTGCACTCTCTCTTTCCTGAAGACTACCCTTTTGGATGAAATTACTTGGGGAGATTTTTCTAAATTACAGCTATTATTGAGATATAAAATCAAGCTGAAACATTTAAATCTGCAATCTCAAAAGACCTTGCAACTGTTACCTCTATCAATTAGTTGGAAAAGTTCCTTGTTATAAGAAAATTTTGGCACAGTTGACTTGGAAGACAGTGAGTCTGAAGGTCTGTAACAATTTGATAAGCTGTAATAAAATGCAAAATGAATGTTAATATAAATTGGTAAACATCAGTCAGATATATTAGATGAAGGTTGCATAAAGTCAAGTATTTGTACAGAATGTATGTGGAATTCTAGGTACCTAACTTTCCTCTGTAAATGCTCCTGAATTTTTCTTTGTGTGGGCAGTTTTGCTAAAGAATCTCACAAACAAATACTCAAAAAGCGAGGTCAAGTTAGTTAAGTATCTGTGGAAAAATAAAATGTGTACACAAGAATATAAATCACTGGGTCAAGACTGCCTGGAATAAAACACAGCAGTTAGGTACAAATACAACTAGGATTCCTAAACCCTGAAGTAATTTGCAATACATTATCTGGTTACAATATCCTAAAACAGCACCTTGCATGTAAAGGACAAAGTGGTCAAAGCCCCGATTTGGGCAAAATTCATGTCACCTGCTTTGAATTGATCCTCATTTAAATAATTGAGTTATGTTAAAAAAAAATTTTGTTTACATATTTTCCCTTCAGAGGAAGATCTAAGTGTAAATTATATATATAGTATCTCTTTTCCTTATGTTGGGAGCAGATCTGTGGCACATCAGCCTACTCATTCTCAGTAAAAACACTCCCCAGTTTTCCCAAAGTCCCCCACCTCTGGAAAATGTTCTATCACCTTCACAATACAAACACCATCTCCTGGTTCTAGTACTGTACTCATTGGCAGCATCTTTCACTTCTCATGTATTATGCATTATCTTGTATTACTTACCTTTCATAAATGATTATTTGTATCTTACATGTACACAATCTGCACACCAACAATAGAACAGAGATTCCTAGAAGCAGAGGTAGACTAACCATCTTTACAGGATCCTCAGTGCCCAAAGCGCTGTTATGAAGAAGGTACACGATGCAGAGCTGTTGACTTGCTTATTATTTTTTTTAATTTTAACCAGGGTTATATTCTTTAATAAGCACAAAATATTTGAGTTTAAATATTTTAATACTGTGAAAAGCAGAATCAGTTCAATTTTTTAGTTCACATATGATATATTTATTGCAATTAATATGGATATATATTTGGTGCTGAGATAGTCACTAATGAAAATCTAAACAATGCAAGAATTATAGAATTAAAATTCCAGAATAGACCTTGAGACACTGTCAAATCCTCCTTCTCCTTCAGCATGAAATGATCTTTTAACTGCTTGTTTCAAAGCATAGAAAAATGTTACAATGTCTAAAATTATTTTTCTCTTGCCTTTGAGATATTATGGTATTAATTAATAATTCTTATATATTACGATTTGATTGAAAAGTTTTGGTACCTATGTACCATTCTATAGTTACCAGATGATGCTGAGGTGTAAATCTTTTCAAAGCTTTGAATCTTCCAGGCATTGGTTCATTTGCTGCTTCGGCAGATCTAACAAACGTTTCTCAATTGTATCCTTCCATTTCCTTTTCAATGATCCGATGCGTCTTAGAGTTTTTCACCTCAGTATTTTCATATAGAAATTCAACTGACATTCAGCATGTACTTCATCCTAGCCTTGACTAATCCATAAAGCAAAGATATGATGAAATTGCCAAGAATCTCTAGACCTTACCATGAATTTTGACTTTTTGGAAGGTAGAGGAGAGGTATACGTAGCATAGTAATGCAAAGCAACATGACAAATTAACTGAGGAAAATGGTACTTTTTTAATTTTTTAAAAATGTATCAACCTTTAACAACCTAAGGTAATACATTTTGAATAAAAGCTGAAAGCCTTCCCGTGGCTGTTTCCACACCATATCCAGTTTCTGGAACTTGACCCTATGCTAACTCAAAGCCTAATCTCAGGAGGCCAACACTGAAACTAACATGGGAGGCTCATAATAATGAGCAGAAAATCCAGCGTTCCATCCAGTGCCCAAACTCCTGCTCAAATCTCTAATATCATTAACCTTGAGTTATTAGTCCCAGTGCTGAGAGAGATTTAAGAAATTGCTGCCCCATAGGAATATTTTGAGATGTGCTGGAATTGGGATCAACTATATTGTTTGTGAGAGAACCTAGCGGACAACTCTGAAGAAGGAAATCTGATTTCACAATTGAACTATAAAATCCCAGGGGACTTGAGACAAGTGGCAGCTTTAGAAGAGAAATCTCAATAACAAGGAAAAGAACGGGAAATTAGAGTAAGGAAGTAGTGAAAGGGAAAAGGGAGGAGGGAGGTTAATGTCAAATCTGAGAATTTCTTAGGGAGTAGGAAGGCAGGTAGCCCTTTCTCACTACTTTCTGAAAGCTGCCTCCTCCTCAACTCTCTCTCTCTCTCTCTCTCTCTCACACACACACACGCGCGCGCATGCACATGTTATGCACACACAGACACACACACTCTAAAAGGCATTAGATTACAAAAGAGTTGATTATAATAATCCTCACTGAGATGCTTGGCTAATCAAAGGAGAATGTCAGGAAAACAATCCTTGCCCTGCCCAGGAAGGCAGGAGGGTTGATGAAGATGGGAGATGAGGACAAAGGAGTTGAATATTGAAGGGGAGCTTGGAACAGCACCAGAACGCCTGTCAGCATATTCATATCTAGCATCTGCCTCCCTGACAGATTGAAATTTTCCCAGAGCACAGTGCCTTTACTTAGTGGTTTCTCACCATGCCTGTAAGACAGAACGCTGCTCCACAGGTGAAGACATCTGTTAGAGGTGGTGCTATTCCCCTTCCCTGAGACATTTGTGTTGCTAAAGTCTTAGACACAAATTATTTTTTAGACAAATCTGCCAAAGATTTATTATTACTACTACTTTTTTTAGAATTTAATAAGATTGGTTTTTTTATTACATTTTCTTTTAAATTATTTAAATGTCATTATGCATATTTGTCTTTAAACAGGCATATAAAATTGTACATAATTGCATGAATAATCAAATTATTTATCTTTATTTTACTTTAAGTTCTGGGATACATGTGAAATATTATTACTACTTTTTATAACATAAAAGTTAGCATTGCAATATCCCCAGTATAACTTAATTGAGTAAATTTTTGTTTCAGCATCTTATTTCAAAAAAAGATAGCTAAATTGTGTTCATTAATAACCCCCCAAAAATTCAGATTTTAATGCAATCAAGGGAAAAAATTTGTTAGGAAATGTGACCCAAAACTGAATAGATTGCCTTTAATGAGACTGAGATCATCACTACTTAACTTGTTCAAGCAGAATCTGGGCCTTAATTAATGTTTAGAAAAGATTCATGAATCAGGTAGTTAGTGAAGTCAAATGTATGTGGGGCGATGCATGTACACAGAAATAAAGTAAATATGACAAAATGTTAGCAATTTTTAAATCCAGGTAGAAAATATATGGATGTTCATTATTTGTTCTCCTTTTCCGTGTGCTTGACAATTTTTATAATGAGGTATCAAGAAAAAAAGTGTACAAACTTCCTATGTGCATGATGTGACCATTTGTCAAATTACTATATTATAATTGCAATGTTTTGTGACCCTTTTTCACAAACATAGGTTCTTCTCCATAATAAATTTATGTTTATATTGTTTGTAATAGTAGTCTATTGTATGGTTTTGCTTTTATTTTTTCAAACTAATTCTCAAATGTAGATAATTAGATGGTTTACATTTTGTGTTATGTGTGAAGCAACAATGAGTATCTCACATATACATCTCATCTTTGAGGATTTTTTTCATTTTCATGCAGCCAATCTATACATTTTTCTTTGGATTTTGGTTTTAGCTGTCATGTTTAAAATCATTCTTCATTTCTAGATTATGAAAATCTTGCTTAAATTTTCTTCCACTACCATTATGCCTTTTTTTTAACATTTAAATTATCATCTATTTGGAATTTAATTTGATATAAAGAGTCAGACCTTTTGCTTTGTTCTGATTTTCCCCAGACCCAGTAGGAGAAGCATTTTTGTTTTTCATGGCTCCTTGTCTTTCCCAAATGTCGTTTGCTAACACTGTGAGGGTTCCTCATTCAGCATCCTAATTGAGTTTACATAAAGCCTTATAGAAGCTCCTAGGTTTACATTAACCTAAATTTCTTGCCAAAATTGACATTTTGAATTTTAAAAGTATTACTGACAAAAATATTCATGCAATGACATTTCAGGACATTCATAGAAGTTTCTGAAGTTCTGAAAAACCTTTTCAAAATCACCCAAAAAAAGTCCCACTTAAAGTATCAGTTATTCTGCCACCCCACCGGCAGGAAACGGGCTAAGTATCTCTGCTCATTTAAGAAGTGATTTGAGTAAAAGGTAACATTCCCAGCAGTCTGAGAGTCTATCAAAGTTCCCTGCTCACAGAAAAGGACTGGATTTTCTTCCATGCTGCTGTCACTTCACTTGCTCTACACATGTGACAAGTCATAGTGTAAGGTTTCCTTTACAAAGGCTTTTGAGGGGTCCTCTGATCACAGACACGACATAAGAAAGACAGGGAAACCTGAAGCCAATAGTAAAGAAAGAAATCTGTCCCACTGTATTTTGAAAAATTGGTCTTCCTTCTCCACTCAGGCTTATCCATAAAGATTTTCCCATCACTCTGTGGTGGCTGTGAGTCTGGAGTCTTCGTATGTATTTGGCAGAACTGAGGTGAGGGAAGGCATATTCCTATTCCTATAAAATGAAGTTTAAGGCCCTTTCCTTTTTTTAAATAGAAGTACTGTGAAATCAAAGTACTTGAATAAAGTACTGTGAAAAATAGATTTCCATGAACCAGGCAGAATAAACAATGTGTTGTCTATTTCCACATCACAATGGCTCCATTTTCCTCTCTCAACCAAAAGTCAATAATCTCAGTGTTTTCACATCAACGTATTTGTTTTCTTTTGAGCCAGCAACTTTAGGCCTAAGGTTAAACACCCTTCTGTAAGTGTTAATCACAATTGTATTTCTTCGCTTTCTGACAGGTCATAACCTGTCCCTGCAACAACACCATTCTCCCCCTTATCCACCAATTCCCCAGGGAACAGGCATCCTTCTTGAATTTATTATTCTTTTGTTGTATTTTTTCCCAGTTACTAGAATAAGGATGAGGTCATCTGGTTAAACAAGTTTATTTCCCAATCAAGAAAAACCAGGCCATTCCCTTCCTTAGGATAGCCACTGTGAGCTGTGGTCATTTAGAGATCTATTATTGAGCATGTGACCTATGAAACCAAAGCAGACGGCACTAGAAAAGTTGCCATACTCTATTAATGTGTTTAATGATGTAAGCAAGTATGGAAACTGTGAAACTGAAGTGCTTAACTGCTATAATCTAGCTGCATTCATGGAACTCATTACTTGAATTGGGGTCCATGAAGGATAGGAAAACTAACATAAAATAAGATATTTCCTTATATATTTCTTTGAAGTGCAAGCTATAAGCCAGTCTATTACCCTCTGTACACCTCAGTTGTTTTTCTTCCTTTGGTCTCTGCCTAAACAGTGTCAGTCAGGTTCCTACTGAAAGATTGGCAGTGATACAAAAGATAGTTGGGAGGCACGATAGCATTTGAACGCTATGATTTAGCATTGTGGAATCCACCCTGTCTCAGATAGGGAGCTTGCAAGTGCTGGCATGTCTCTCCGTGCTGGTCTGCCAGCCTCCACACATTATGTTTTGAGAGTACTTCCTCCAACTGCCGCTGAATTGGCAGGGTGGATCTCCTGTGGATCAGTTTTTCCATTCTCTCAGTCCTGCTTAAGCACAGTGTTCTGTTGTCTGTCAACCTTCTATTCCAGACCAGGCCCCGCCCTTGGCCTACTGAGAAAGCTGGGAGCTATTGGAAAAGAAAGAGCCCTATTAATGGTGCATACCATACAGCCAGGCATCTGAGTCTTCCCCACCTTTCCAACCATATCCCAGTGGCTTTGGACCAGTGATAGGCAGGGACAAACCAGAAGGCATATGATAATTTGGTTTGTTTAAAACAGTTTGACTGAATGTACACTGGGCACCTTGCATATCCTGTGCACATGCAATACATACCAGTATCTCTTTTGGTGCTCATGATCAGAGATTATCTCTCTCTGAATCCAAGCCAGAGCTATCAGCGACATCACACGAGATGTCCTCTTGATTCATTCCAGTGGAAGAATATTATTTTAATGCCCTCTAAATACAAAGTAAAATCAATAGTAGTTTTTGACTACTGTCTTTTTGCCCAAAACCATCTAGAATTTCAAGATAGTACAGATGTGGTATAAGGTATGATACTTCCCCATGAAAGTTCCTAAAATTCTATTAAGGAGACAAGACCATACCCAGAGCCATGTGAGAAGAGTAAGTGGTGATAAATTAAATACAATGGCACAGGTCTTAGTAATATGAGTGATAAAAATTTTAAGAAAGAAAAGATACAAGTGAGACGGAAGTGCTGGGGGAATGCTTCATGAAGGAGATTGAACTTAAAGGATTAATTTATAGTATTTCATTATGTAGAAAAAGTCAGGAAGTCACAAACAAATGGGAAAACATTCAATGCTCATAGATAGGAACAATCAATATCACTAAAATGGCTACACTGCCCAAAGCAACTTACAGATTCAATGCTATTCCTGTCTAATAACTAATGACATTCTTCACAGAACTAGAAAAAACTATTTTAAAATTGATATGGAACTAAAAAAGAGCCCAAATAGAGAAGGCAATCATAAGCAAAAATAACAAACCAGAAGGCATCACATTACCTGACTTTATACTACAGGGCTACAGTAACCAAAACAGCATAGTACTGGTACAAAAACAGACACATAGACCAAAGGAACAGAATAGAGAGCCTAGAAACAAGACCACACACCTATGACCATCTGATCTTTGACAAAGCTGACAATAACAAGCAATGGGAAAAAGATTCCTATTCAATAAATGGTGCTGGGATAACCGGCTAGTCATATGTAGAAGACTGAAGCTAGACCTCTTCCTTATACCATATACAAAAATCAACTCAAGACAGATTAAAGACTTAAATGTAAAACCCAAAACTATAGAAACCCTGAAAGACAACCTAGGCAGTATCATTCTGGACGTAGGAAGAAGCAAAGATTTCATGACAAAGACACCCAAAGCAATTGCAACAAAAGAAAAAAATGACAAATTAAACTTAAGAGCTTCTGCACAGCAAAAGAAACCATCAACAGAGTCAATAGACAGCCTATGGAATGGGAGAAAATATTTGCAAACTATGCATCTGACAAAGGTCTGATATCAACTATCTAAAAGGAACTTAAACAAATTTACAAGAGAAAAACAAACTACCCCATTAAAAAGTGAGCAAAGAACATGAACAGATCCTTTTCCAAAGAAGACACACATGCAGCCAACCAGCATATGAAAAAAGCTCAATATCACTGATCATTAGAGAAATGCAAATCAAAACCACAAGAAGATACCATCTTACACCAGTCACAATGGCTACTATTAAAAAGTAAAAACATAACATATGCTGGCAAGGTTGCTGAGAAAAGAGAACAGTTATATACTGTTGGTGGGAGTGTAAATTAGTTCAATCATTGAGGAAAGCAGTCTGGCAATTCCCCAAAGAGCTAAAAGCAGAACTACCATTTGACCCAGCAATCCCATTATGGGGTATATATCCAGTGGAATATCTATCATTCAACCGTAAAGACACATGCAGGCAAATGTTCACTGCAGCACTATTTAAAATAGCAAGGACATGGAATCAACTCAAATGCCCATCAATGACAGATTGGATAAAGAAAATGTGGTTTGCATACACCATGGAATACTATGCAGCCATAAAAAAAAATAATGAGATCATGTCTTTTGTGTGAACGTGGTTGGAGCTGCAGGCTATTATTCTTAGCAAACTAATGCAGAAACAGAAAACCAAATACCACATGTTCCCACTTGTAAGTGGAAGCTAAACGATGAGAATTCATGAACACGAAGAAGAAAACAGACACTGGGGACTACTTGAGAGTGGAGGGTAGGAGGAGGGAAAGGAGCAGAAAAAAATAACTAATGGGTACTAGGCTTAATACCTGGGTGATGAAATAATCTGTGCAACAAACCCCCACAACACGAGCTTACCTATATAACAAACCTTCACATGTACTACCAAACATAAAACAAAAGTTCAAAAAAAAAGTCAGGAAGTAGGAAAATTGAGTGCATCATAATGAAAGGTTTTGACTTTTTCAAGGAACAGTTGAACAGAAAATATCTTTTGCCAAAGTATATACCCGTAATGATAACAGTAAGAGTTACCATGTAATGAACACTTCTGTTCCACATACATAGTGTAATATAACATATGCCATAATGTATAATGACATTTAACCTACATAGTAAACTCAGATATTATTAGCCTCATATAAAAAGTAATGAAACTAAGTTTAAAGTGGCTATGTAGTCTCTCAAAATCACAGTAAGCAGTAGTGTTAAGATTCAAACAGGGCTCTACTGGACTCCTGAACCAAGACCTTGACCCACTTCACTAATACCTCATGCTTTATTAATATTTCCCACAGAAAACACAGTGTTTACTAGTTGTTCAAAAAATTCCCAGTCAAAACCCACTCATGTTGCTTAGGGTACTCAAAACCTCCATCCCTGAATGACCTTAGTTTAGAAAACGATGATAGCAAAGCCCACCTTAGGAGAGCACCATTCTCATTTGGTCATTGATTTTCTTAGTAAATAGACTGTGGTGCCCCGTTGGTGAAGAATGTAGGTTCTGCGGCCTAGAGGGTTAGAGTGCTGCTCACTATAGTCTAGATTGGTCCCAGAATTTACAACCTAGCTTTAGGTGATTAGCAGTCAAGAAAACCCCTCAAGTCATATAGGGAAAGCATTCACTTAAGTCCCCACTGAGACCTTATAGATTCCCTGACTTGCCTTAGAGAAAATTTAAAAAACTCAGACCCACCTACGTGTGACTTGGCACAGTCTAGACATCTCAAACTGCTCTACTATGGGGCAAGAACCCTGGACCACCCAACCATCTAGAACAGCTTTGACATAGACTTCAACAAAGCCATCCACGGATCCATGTACATCTTCTCTTAATGCCTAAGGCATCATAATTTATTCATTTATTCAACAAATATTTACTGAGTGCCCACTAGTGCCAGTCCCTATTTTGCCACACAAGCAGTATCAGGAAAGCAGTCTTTCTCCTTTTTTCACTTTTTGTCCTTCCTCATCTTCAACCTTAGTGGGGAATGAGATATGTTGCCTAACCTAATAATATATTAAGTCTAATTCTGAATTTTCCTAGGAAGGAACAAAAAATGGATCCCACTGGCTTTGTATATATTTTGGTGGCATCTGGACAGAACCAGGGAAGATTTCAAAGGGGTAAAACAGGAAGGAGGAGAGTTAGGGGGACAGGTCTAGAAAAGGAGTTTCTAGTGTCTACCTGTATTGCTTATTGATCGATAATTTTAAAAGTTACCTTCCAAAACTTTGAGACTTAAAACAAAAATAATCATTTATTATTATTTTCCAGGGTTTCCTCTAGATAGATAAGAAATTCACAGTGTACATAGGGATTGGCTTGTCTCTGCTCAAGGAATTTGGATCTCAACTGGGAGACTCACAGGCCAGGGGCTCGAACACCTACATGTGGCTTCTTCATGTGGCCTGGGCTTCCTCATAACATAGTAGCTGGATTCCATAGGCAAGCATGACAGAGAGAGAGAGAGAGAAAGAGAAACAGAAGCTGTGTCCTTTTTATGACCTAGCCTCATAAGTCACAAAGCATCACTTTCACCATACTTGATTAAAACCCATATTCACAAGATGAGGACATAAAACCCACTTCTTTGTGGGTGCAGTATAAGTCAAACCATAAGAAGAGTATATGGAATTGGAACCTATTTGCATGGCTATCTTTTAAAAAATACACTCTGCTGTACCACCGATAGCTGAATCTGAATGAACTACTGGATGATCCAATGTGTATGGCAACTGGATGGTTTTGTACTCTCTCCTAAGCTCCAAGCATACTGGGCATTTTTTGGTGGTAGACTATACCTATGTGCCCTTCCACATGCTATAGGATAGTGTTATTGAGCTGGATGGTTCTATTATCAACATCATTAAGCTGGAAACCAAAGTTCCCAGAATCCTCTTCCCTATACGGTTCTAGATCTGAGTTAGCCAAAAGAGAAACTTGCATGAGATTTGGTAAGTGGAAGCAAAGCCATGGGCATTTGTAGTGAGATGTAGTAAGGGACAGATGCAGAGTTGACCAGCAGGTTCAAACTTGTCTTTGTTCTCCTCCACTACACATCCAGCTCCTCTTCTTGACTGCTGACCCTGGTGACAAATGGTGACCTCATGTCCACCACCAGATGCCTCACTGTGGACCCACAGAAGTGGTAACTCTACAGATGCAACTTTGTATAAACATTTACATGAGCTTCTGTTCTTATTCTCACTTCAATGGCTGGACATGCTTAGCTTCTCAGATTTTCCCTATGAACTCTGACTTCTCCATCTGTGAAAAGTGCTTTAAAAGGAACAGTTGGTGACTCTTTTCTCATCCTCTAACTTCGGCTTTTTGACAGTCACTCGTTCAGCTACTCCCACAATTTTTTAAAGGTGGGATTCTTATAATAAATCCCAGATTCCATAACATTCAATAGTAGTTTCAGCTCTCTGGCTGGATCCTGTCTAATACAGTTCCATATGGGAAATTCATGGGAACATCTGGATCAGCAATAGTGAATCCATTTCCTGCCTGCTAAAACGATGTGAACTCTGGGGCACAAAAAGGGCTTTTCACTCAATTGTGTGCATCTATCTCATACAAGGGCCCAAGTCAAGTATTAGAGTATCTGCTGCTTGTCTTAGCCTTGAAGATAAGCCATAGGAGGAAAAGTATTTATGAATATAGGTTGCAAATAATGGTGTATTAAAACTGTTTCTCATGTTTCTTGCCCTCCTGAGGCTAAGTACTTACATTAACATGAGAGAACAGAGAAACAATGGAGAGGTTGGAGAGACTTACGAGCATGATTTCTCTTTTTATTTTTAACGATAAATTAATCCCATGGATATTTATTAGGAGTCTCTTTTGCCACCTCTGGCTAAATTCTGTCAATGTCAAGCAAGGGGGATGAATAAGATATGAATTCTGCTAAAAACTTATAATCTGTTGGGAGGCTGAGGTGGGTGGATCACAAGGTCAGGAGTTCAAGACCAGCCTGACCAACACGGTGAAATTCTGTCTCTAATAAAAACACAAAAACTAACTGGGCATGGAGACATGCACCTGTAATCCCGGCTACTTGGGAGGCTGAGGCAGGAATCACTTGAACCTGCGAGAAGGAGGTTGCAGTGAGACAAGATGGCACCACTGCATTCCAGCCTGGGGGACAGAGCAATACTTAAAAAATAAATAAATAAATAAAAAGGAAACAAACTTACAATCTAGTAAAAAAGATGTCTAAAATATAGGTAACTCTGATGAAAATTAGATTTCTTTTAAAAGTGAGAGCAAGTTTATTAAGTAAGAGAATCAAAGAATGGCTACTCCATAGGCAGAGCAGCAGCTTGAGCTGTTGGCCTAAGGATAATTATAGTTATTTCTTGATTATATGCTAAATAAGGGCTGTATTATTCATACTTTTTCTGGGAAACGGGTGGGCATTCCCTGAAACTGAGGATTCCTCTCCTTTTTTAGACCACATAGGTGCCATGGCATCTATTAACTGTCATTGCGCTGCTGGGAGTGTCTTTTAACATGCTAATGCATTACAATTAGCATATAATGAGCAATGAGGATGGCCACAGGTCACTTTTGCCACCACCTTGGTCTTAGTGGGTTTTGGCGGGCTTCTTTAGCGCAAGCTGTTTTATCAGCAAGGTCTTTATGACCTTGTGCCAATTTCCTATCTCATCCTGTGACTTAGAACGCCTCATCTCCTCCAGGAATGCAGCCCAGTAGGTCTCAGCCTTATTTTACCCAGCCCCTATTCAAGATGGAATCACTCTTGTTCAAATGCCTCTGATGTATTTCACCCCTCCCTTTCATAAGAGAACCCTTAATCCTAAGGGTTGTAAAGGGACAGAAATCCATCTTCTGTAACTTCCTCAGGCTGAACAGGGGTGATGATATTCCTGCCTAACTACTAGTGTCTCTTGTATTCAGGGTAGAGAGGAGTTCAGTCAGAAAGCGTTGGTATGATGAGGGCCATTCATAACTGTGAGTTCTAACAAAAGGTGATATCTGGAAGATTAATAAGTGTTTAATTTAAGAAAACATTCAGTAAGCTGTTTATCTTGCATTCCTACACAAAGAGTACAATAGCAATACCTTCCACAACAATAAAGCAAAATAAGCAAAATTACCCCAAGTAAACTAAATAAGAAGATTTTCCATGAACTGGGCAAATGTTGGAACCAAGCTGATACAGGGTTGCCAGCTGATTCCAATAAGTGCCCGGAATTAGAATATTGATCCAGATTTTTACATCACCCATTCCTCTTGTTTATTCTAAGCAGCAGTCAGCTATCACTCATAGGCTCACAGGAATAAGTAGAGTTAGTCCGAATTGCAGGAAATAACTTTAAAAAACAACTGATGAGACTAGAATCTAAAAACAGGTGTACCATAGTTTTTTAACATAATTTTTCTCTCTTGAGTTTCCCATTTTTACTAAAGACAAATCATGGTAAGACTAATTTGCTTTATTATTCTTGGTCTGATTATTTGTATGAAGTAGAGCAAGAATTATTTTTCACATAGGCTTTTATATTGGTTTCCATGGCACTTTGTTTCATAAAAGGAATCTCAGATAAGACTTTTTTAAAGCCTAGTCCAGCCATGGGTTTGTACCCTTAAATACCTATGAGTTGGATAAATTCCTCTTCTCTTGAGGTCCCAAGATAACCTGGGGCTCCTGGACCTGTCAGGAAGTGACATTCTTTACTTGCCACAGGTCAGGAACCCTGTACAGGGGCGGTGTAGACAAGGCATGAGGACAGTTTTCTCAAAGGGCTCTTATTGGCTCTATAAGTCAAGTTTGATTCCTTAAAGGAATACACACCATTCCAGTCAAAGCCTTGGTAAAATAACCAGTTTCTTCCATTGCGTCCTATTGCAAAAGAAAACAGATTCTTGTTGCACTTATGCAAATAACTACATTGCCATAAGTTAAGAATACTTACAGTTTCCAAATTCTGGAGAAATCAGGTAGAAAGAAACAAATATGCTCCAAATTTTGTTCATAAGAGTAGACTGTACTCAATTGCTACAAGCTGTAAATAGCTCAAAATAAAAGTTTCTTGACACCAAAGCTGGCCAACTGGTGTTGCACACAAATGATATTCCTTTGGGTCAGTGGTCTCTTCAGTATAATCTCTTTGTGGTTCACCAGAAAGATGTTACCGTAAAGGGGTTCCAATCTAGACCCAAGAGAGGGTTCTTGGATCTCATGCAAGAAACAGTTCCAGAAGAGTCCATAGAGTAAAGTGAAAGCAAGTTTATTAAGAAAGTAGAGGAATAAAAGAATGGCTACTCTGTAGGCAGGGTAGAGAGAAGATACTTTTTAATGTGATGTGAGAAGTTCAAGCATGGTAAATTAAGAGTTTGCAACCAAATGAATTGCTTCAGTATGTTACTGAGTCATGCTCACTGGGTTCAGAGGAACTTTATTTGGTATTTGAGCAGGGTGAGAAAAAATTAGTAATATTTTATTCATTCAACAAATATTTTATTTATCTTACTGTTTTATTTCATCTCTTTTGTACCAACACATAATCAGACACTATGTAGATATATAAATATTATCATATAGCCACACCTGGAGCTATGACTTGGAAATCAGAACCTTTATTTTGAAAGTGTTAGGAAACCATATATGCAAAAGGCAAGATGATATTCCACCTTTCTGGGACTTGAAGCCCTATAAAGCTAGGAAAATCTAGAATCATGAGGAGAGGAAGTATATCTTGGCAATGGACAAGTCTACAGTAACACTGCTACCCATCAGCAGTGAGTTCCAAAGGTCACAAAAGCCACACCTTAGTTCACACAACCCATCAAACCCCAAGTGGAGTAACACACTCCCAGACCGCGAGAGAATGATTTGCCTAAGAAAACAAGGACAACAGTGGGAGTCTGTTAGAAATTGCTTCCTCTATACGACCGAGAGAAGAAGAACAGAACAGCTTCTGTTTCCAGCGCAGGGTCCCTTTGTGAGAGAACTTGCTCACCTTTGTTTTCCTACCTTTCCAATCTGGCTCTGCTTCATCAAGCTGAACTTCTTTGATCCCTGCCAGCAGGCATCAGCTTGAGCTGCCACCTTTCAGACATCCCCTAGCACTCTGCATCATTGTTCTCTCCTATGGTAAAGCAGCAGGTGTCTACCACACACTCCAACCTCAGCCCAAGACCAGAGGAGCTTATGTCTCAGTTATTCCATAGGAATAGAACTGTAAATCTTCATTGCAAAATAAAATTTACAAGTTAAAACCAACCTTCAGTCTTGGATTTCCTGAAAGAATGAGTAGAGCACTCAGGAAGGGGTTAGATTAGAGAGACCCTAATGCAGACACAATCAGTTTTCTGGCCTACCCAGAGTTGTCAGGAGAAGTGAAGAGCCTTTCACACAACAACCTCAGCCTCCAAGTCTTTTCCCCAATACTGTAGCTTGACAAAATTATGCTATAAACAATGGGCTGGGCAGAGGTAGAATATAGGAAATGAAACTATCCGTTAAAGTGGTCTTATATTTTAGAGACAGTGCTGTCAAAGGGATTAGAACAGAGAAGGTCAAGGACAAATCAAAAGTGCTCAATCCCACTACTGTTTATGGGCTTCTAATGCCCTTTAGAACATTGTTCCAAGTCACATATGCTCTAAAGCAACTAACATCAAAGTCAGACAACATCATCTTGACCTTCTCAATTGAATGCATTCAAAATCCAGTGCCCTAACAATATAAACTCGGAAAGAATATGCTACATGAAAAATCAGTTTAAGTTTTTGTAGACTATAAGAATCAAGGACCTTGGGATGAAACACAGAGAGAGTACGAAGGGAGACATTCATAGATTAGAGCAGTAGTTCTCAGCTTGGAGTAATTCTGTCCCCGCAGGGCATATTTGGCATAACTGGAGACATTTTGGGTCATCACAACTTGGAGGAAAGGAAGATGCTACTGGGATATAGTGGGTAGAGGCCAGGGATGCTGGTGAACATCCTGCAATGCAAAAGATAATCCCCTTCCCCCCAACAAATAATTATCTGGCCCAAAACATCAATAGTTCTGAGACGAGAGAAATCCTGCACTAGAGTCATCAGAAGTTAACATGTCTTTTCAGCAATTGTGAATGTTAAAGCTTAACAATTCCAATCGAAGTTCACATTCTGAGCCCCCCTCATCTTCCCTAAGGCCTTGTTTCAATCATAGTACTGACAGATAAAGTAGGAAAAGAGTACATCAAAACTCAGAGCTGTGCTTATAAGCAAAATAAGCGTCTCTGCGAACTGAACCAGACAGCAGTGTGAAATGGAGAGCCTTCCAGACTCTGTATACAAGGGCAGGCAGTGGCAGTCAGGAGTTTGGGTCCTGCAAACAATGGAAGAAGTGGAGAATGAAACAAGTATCACTGTACGAAACCAGGTTGTAAAATAAGTTGAGAAAAGCTGCCACATACAGCTCTCTGAGACAATAGCTTGCAGGAAGTGGAACGCTCAGAGGAGGTAAAGGAAACATACACAGACTCATGACCAGGATCTGAGCCTAGCCATTCAGAACCTTAATCTGTCATATCCTTAATAACACCATGGGATAAAAACCTCAGCCATCTATATAAGATGTGTTCTGGGCTTTGCGCCAAGCAGCCAGTGACAGCAACTACAAAACTACTAGACAGCAGAGAATGTGAGAGAATAAATCCACACATCATATTCCAAAACACATGAAGAAAACTAGCACTAAGAAAGTTACTTAAAAAAAAAATCAACAGAGCATAAATTCACTCAGGATCAGTGGTTCTCAACTAAGAACGATTTATTTTCAACCACAGAGAACAAGTAGCAATGACTGGAGACATGTTCAGCCATCTCAAATGAAGGGGTAGAGGTGTTATTGTCAGGTAGTCATAGGCAGAATCCGTGGATGCTGCTAAACATGTTAAGTGCACAGGACAACCCACTACAACAAAGAAGGGCCTGGCCTAAAATGCCAATAGTGCTGAAATTGAGAAACCTTGTTGTAGGTGAAACAAACATAATGGAAATGTCTAAAGTCTGCAAAGAGGTAACTGAGGAAAAAACATCCATTTTGTAAATGAAAAAAATTTAAAACAAAATCAGAGAAGTAAAACAAGTAAACATAAAATGAATGTATTAATGTGTTAGAAATTTAAAATATTGTCACTGGTATTTAAAAATTCAAGCATGATAAAGTCTAAATAACACAGAAAATTAGTAAATTAGTATGTAGTACTGGAAAAAGTTACCAAAATTCAAAAATAAAATAAAATAAAAAGATTCTAGACAAATATAAAAATTAAAAGAACTGAAGGACAAATTAAGGGTCTCTAACTCCTAGTAGTAGTGTCAATGACAGAGTATTAGAGGGAATGGTTTTGATGCAGTATTCAGAGAGATCCTGGCTACAGTTGCTTAAAATATGGAGAAGGCTGTGAGCATTCATTAAAAGAGCATTCTAAGCACTCAGTCAGGATAAACTAAGATAAATCTGCATCTAAACACAAGAACAAATCAGAAGTATATCACTGTGTAAAGAGAAAGCTTTTTAAAACTACCAAAGAAAAAGAGAAAATACCTAAAAAGTCAAAACTGTCAACATTTTTCTTCACATTTTCAGTGTCAGCAGATTTTTCATCAGTATGAATAGATGCCAGAAAATAATGGAGTAATATCTCCTAAAAGCTTAGGGCCATGCTCGCTTCGGCAGCACATATACTAAAATTGGAACGATACAGAGAAGATTAGCATGGCCCCTGCGCAAGGATGACATGCAAATTCATGAAGTGTTCCATATTTTTGTTCTCACTCATAGGTGGGAACTGAACAATGAGATCACTTCGACTCGAGAAGGGGAACATCACACACCGGGGCCTATTATGGGGGTGAGGGATGGGGGAGGGATTGCATTGGGAGTCATACCTGATGTAAATGATGAGTTGATGGCTGCAGCACATCAACATGGCACAAGTATACATATGTAACAAACCTGCACATTATGCACATGTACCCTAGAACTTAAAGTATAATAATAATAATAATAAAAGCTTAGGGCCAATAATGCTCAAGCTAAATTCTATACCCAGAAAAACTATCTTTCAAGAGTATGAGCAAAATAAAAATACCCTCAGAAGTAATAAGAATACCCACTGACTACATAAACAAGGGTCTATATGTGAGTAGAGAGAGAGACAAACATCTGTGCATGTATGTAAGACATACACATCTGTATGTATATATACATTCTTACATGCATAATTGTATATAATCGTGTGTATTTGTATATACAATGCATGTGTATGTGTGTGTACATATGTATGTGTGTGTAAAATTTTAATTTCGAAACCAGGAGAGGAACAAAAAGAGGAAGGATGTAGAAAACTCTATCACTTTAACAGAGAAAGGGAAGAAATGAGGAAAGGTAAGAAGGGAGGGAGGGAGAAAGAAAGGAAACAAAAAAGAAGAAAAAAGCAAGAAAAAGAATAACAACAAGAAAACACATATAAGATGGTAGAAACAAGTCCAAACATACCAATAATCATAATAAATGTAAATACATTAAACCAGCCATTAAATAACAGATATCATCAAGAAAAAAAAAATATATATATATATGCAGTTTTAAGAAACACATTAAAAGTATACAGAGATTGTCAAGATGGCTGAATAAGAACAGCTCCAGTCTCCAGCTCCCAGCGCGAGTGACACAGAAGACAGGTGATTTCTGCATTCTCAACTGAGGTACTGGGTTCATCTCACTAGGGAGTGCCAGACAATCAGTGCTGGTCAGCTGCTGCAGCCAGACCAGCGAGAGCTGAAGCAGGGCAAGGCATCGCCTCACCTGGGAAGCACAAGGGGGAAGGGAATCCCTTTTCCTACCCAGGGGAACTGAGACACACAACACCTGGAAAATCGGGTAACTCCCACCCCAATACTGCGCTTTACCAAGGGTCTTAGCAAACGGGCACACCAGGAGATTATATCCCACACCTGGCTGGGAGGGTCCCACGCCCACGGAGCCTCCCTCATTGCTAGCACAGCAGTCTGCAATCTAAGGGCAAGGCAGCAGTGAGGCTGGGGGAAGGGCGCCGGCCATTGCTGAGGCTTAAGTAGGTAAACAAAGCTGCTGGGAAGCTCGAACTGGGTGGAGCTCACAGCAGCTCAAGGAGGCCTGCCTGTCTCTGTAGACTCCACCTCTGGGGACAGGGCACAGCTAAACAACAACAACAACAACAAAAAGCAGCAGAAACCTGGACGGAGAATGACTTTGACGAGATGAGAGAAGAAGGCTTCAGTCCATCAAACTTCTCAGAGCTAAAGGAGGAATTACGTACCCAGCGCAAAGAAACTAAAAATCTTGAAAAAAGAGTGGAAGAATTGATAACTAGAATAATTAATGCAGAGAAGGCCATAAACGAACTGACAGAGATGAAAACCATGACACGAGAAATACGTGAAAAATGCACAAGCTTCAGTAACCGACTCGATCAACTGGAAGAAAGAGTATCAGTGATTGAGGATCAAATTAATGAAATGAAGGGAGAAGAGAGGTCTAAAGAAAAAAGAAGAAAAAGAAATCAACAAAGCCTTCAAGAAGTATGGGATTATGTAAAAAGACCAAATCTACATCTGCTTGGGTTGCCTGAAAGTGAGGGGGAAAATGGAACCAAGTTGGAAAACACTCTTCAGGATATCATCCAGGAGAACTTCCCCAACCTAGTAAGGCAGGCCAACACTCAAATTCAGGAAATACAGAGAACGCCACAAAGATACTCCTTGAGAAGAGCAACTCCAAGAAACATAATTGTCAGATTCACCAAAGTTGAAATGAAGGAAAAAATCTAAAAGGCAGCCAGAGAGAAACGTCGGGTTATCCACAAAGGGAAGCCCATCAGACTAACAGCAGATCTCTCGGCAGAAACTCTCCAAGCCAGAAGAGAGTGGGGGCCAATATTCAACATTCTTAAAGAAAAGAATTTTAAACCCAGAATTTCATATCCAGCCAAACTAAGTTTCATAAGTGAAGGAGACTTAAAAT
This sequence comes from Chlorocebus sabaeus, assembly GCF_047675955.1. Classification (NCBI taxonomy): domain Eukaryota; kingdom Metazoa; phylum Chordata; class Mammalia; order Primates; family Cercopithecidae; genus Chlorocebus; species Chlorocebus sabaeus. Next base: position 37,010,788 of record NC_132923.1, on the reverse strand, counting down.
CCTTTACAGATAAGCAAATGCTTAGAGATTTCGTCACCACCAGGCCTGCCTTACAAGAGACCTTGAAAGAAGCACTAAACATGGAAAGGAACAACAGGTACCAGGCATTGCCAAAACATGCCGAAATGTAAAGACTATCAAGGCTAGGAAGAAACTGCATCAACTAATGAGCAAAATAACCAGTTAATGTCATAATGACAGGATCAAGTTCACACATAACAATATTAACCTTAAATGTAAATGGACTAAATGCTCCAATTAAAAGACACAGACTGGCAAACTGGATAAAGAGTCAAGACCCATCAGTTTGCTGTATTCAGGAAACCCATCTCACATGCAGAGACACACATAGGTTCAAAATAAAGGGATGGAGGAAGATCTACCAAGCAAATGGAGAACAAAAAAAAGCAGGGGTTGCAGTACTAGTCTCTGATAAAACAGACTTTAAACCATCAAAGATCAAAAGAGACAAAGAAGGCCATTACATAATGGTAAAGGGATCAATTCAACAGGAAGAGCTAACTATCCTAAATATATATGCACCCAATACAGGAGCACCCAGATTCATAAAGCAAGTCCTTAGAGAATTACAAAGAGACTTAGACTCCCATACAATAATGGGAGACTTCAACACCCCACTGTCAACATTAGACAGATCAACGAGACAGAAAGTTAACAAGGATATCCAGGAATTGAACTCATCTCTGCAGCAAGCAGACCTAATAGACATCTACAGAACTCTCCACCCCAAATCAACAGAATATACATTCTTCTCAGCACCACATCACACTTATTCCAAAATTGACCACATAATTGGAAGTAAAGCACTCCTCAGCAAACGTACAAGAACAGAAATTATAACAAACTGTCTCTCAGACCACAGTGCAATCAAACTAGAACTCAGGACTAAGAAACTCAGTCAAAACCACTCAACTACATGGAAACTGAACAACCTGCTCCTGAATGACTACTGGGTACATAATGAAATGAAGGTAGAAATAAAGATGTTCTTTGAAACCAATGAGAACAAAGATACAACATACCAGAATCTCTGGGACACATTTAAAGCAGTGTGTAGAGGGAAATTTATAGCACTAAATGCCCACAAGAGAAAGCTAGAAAGATCTAAAGTTGACACTCTAACATCACAATTAAAAGAACTAGAGAAGCAAGAGCAAACACATTCAAAAGCTAGCAGAAGGCAAGAAATAACTAAGATCAGAGCAGAACTGAAGGAGATAGAGACACAAAAAAACCCTCCAAAAAATCGATGAATCCAGGAGTTGGTTTTTTGAAAAGATCAACAAAATTGATAGACTGCTAGCAAGACTAAAAAAGAGAAAAAGAGAGAAGAATCAAATAGATGCAATAAAAAATGATAAAGGGGATATCACCACTGACCCCACAGAAATACAAACTACCATCAGAGAATACTATAAACACCTCTACGCAAATAAACTAGAAAATCTAGAAGAAATGGATAATTCCCTGGACACTTACACTCTCCCAAGACTAAACCAGGAAGAAGCTGAATCCCTGAATAGACCAATAGCAGGCTCTGAAATTGAGGCAATAATTAATAGCCTACCAACCAAAAAAAGTCCAGGACCAGATGGATTCACAGCTGAATTCTACCAGAGGTACAAGGAGGAGCTGGTACCGTTCCTTCTGAAACTATTCCAATCAGTAGAAAAAGAGGGAATCCTCCCTACTCATTTTATGAGGCCAACATCATCCTGATACCAAAGCCTGGCAGAGACACAACAAAAAAAAGAGAATTTTAGACCAATATCCCTGATGAACATCGATGCAAAAATCCTCAGTAAAATACTGGCAAACCGGATCCAGCAGCACATCAAAAAGCTTATCCACCATGATCAAGTGGGCTTCATCCCTGGGATGCAAGGCTGGTTCAACATATGCAAATCAATAAACGTAATCCAGCATATAAACACAACCAAAGACAAAAACCACATGATTATCTCAATTGATGCAGAAAAGGCCTTTGACAAAATTCAACAGCGCTGCATGCTAAAAACACTCAATAAATTTGGTATTGATGGAATGTATCTCAAAATAATAAGAGCTATTTATGACAAATCCACAGCCAATATCATACTGAATGGGCAAAAACTGGAAGCATTACCTTTGAAAATTGGCACAAGACAGGGATGCCCTCTCTCACCACTCCTATTCAACATAGTGTAGGAAGTTCTGGCTACGGCAATCAGGCAAGAGAAAGAAATCAAGGGGATTCAGTTAGGAAAAGAAGAAGTCAAATTGTCCCTCTTTGCAGATGAAATGATAGTATATTTAGAAAACCCCATCATCTCAGCCCAAAATCTCCTTAAGCTGATAAGAAACTTCAGCAAAATCTCAGGATACAAAATTAATGTGCAAAAATCACAAGCATTCTTATACACCAGTAACAGACAAACAGAGAGCCAAATCATGAATGAACTTCCATTCACAATTGCTTCAAAGAGAATAAAATACTTAGGAATCCAACTTACAAGGGATGTAAAGGACCTCTTCAAGGAGAACTACAAACCACTGCTCAGTGAAATAAGAGGACACAAACAAATGGAAGAACATACCATGCTCATGGATAGGAAGAATCAATATTGTGAAAATGGCCATACTGTCCAAGGTAATTTATAGATTCAATGCCATCCCCATCAAGCTACCAATGAGTTTCTTCACAGAATTGGAAAAAACTGCTTTAAAGTTCATATGGGACCAAAAAAGAGCCTGCATTGCCAAGACAATCCTAAGTCAAAAGAACAAAGCTGGAGGCATCACGCTACCTGACTTCAAACTATACTACAAGGCTATAGTAACCAAAAAGAGCATGGTACTGGTACCAAAACAGAGATATAGACCAATGGAACAGAACAGAGTTCTCAGAAATAATATCACACATCTACAGCCATCTGATCTTTGACAAACCTGAGAAAAACAACAAATGGGGAAAGGATTCCCTATTTAATAAATGGTGCTGGGAAAATTGGCTAGCCATAAGTAGAAAGCTGAAACTGGATCCTTTCCTTACTCCTTATATGAAAATTAATTCAAGATGGATTAGAGACTTAAATGTTAGACCTAATACCATAAAAACCCTAGAAGAAAACCTAGGTAATACCATTCAGGACATAGGCATGGGCAAGGACTTCATGTCTAAAACACCAAAAGCAACGGCAACAAAAACCAAAATTGACAAATGGGATCTCATTAAACTAAAGAGTTTCTGCACAGCAAAAGAAACTACCATCAGAGTGAACAGGCAACCTACAGAATGGGAGAAAATTTTTGCAATCTACTTATCTGACAAAGGGCTAATATCCAGAACCTACAAAGAACTCAAACAAATTTACAAGAAAAAAACAAACAACCCCATCAAAAAGTGGGCAAAGGATATGAACAGACATTTCTCAAAAGAAGACATGCATACAGCCAACAGACACATGAAAAAATGCTCGTCATCACTGGCCATCAGAGAAATGCAAATCAAAACCACAATGAGATACCATCTCACACCAGTTAGAATGGCGATCATTCAAAAGTCAGGAAACAACAGGTGCTGGAGAGGATGTGGAGAAATAGGAACACTTTTACACTGTTGGTGGGATTGTAAACTAGTTCAACCATTATGGAAAACAGTATGGCGATTCCTCAAGGATCTAGAACTAGAAGTACCATATGACCCAGCCATCCCATTACTGGGTATATACCCAAAGGATTATAAATCATGCTGCTATAAAGACACATGCACACGTATGTTCATTATGGCACTATTCACAATAGCAAAGACTTGGAATCAACCCAAATGTCCATCCGTGACAGACTGGATTAAGAAAATGTGGCACATATACACCATGGAATACTATGCAGCCATAAAAAAGGATAAGTTTGTGTCCTTTGTAGGGACATGGATGCAGCTGAAAACCATCATTCTCAGCAAACTATCACAAGAACAGAAAACCAAACACTGCATGTTCTCACTCATAGGTGGGAACTGAACAATGAGATCACTTGGACTTGGAAAGGGGAACATCACACTCTGGGGCCTGTTATGGGGAGTGGGGAGGGGAGAGGGATTGCACTGGGAGTTATACCTGATGTAAATGATGAGTTGATGGGTGCTGACGAGTTGATGGGTGCAGCACACCAACATGGCACAAGTATACATATGTAACAAACCTGCATGTTAAAAAAAAAAAAAGTATACAGAACGTTTGAAGATAATGGGCTAAAAAAGATGTATCATAAGTACACTAACCCAAGAAAGCTCATGTTTCAAACAAGAAATATTTTAAAGGGAAATAATTAATATGAAAAATAGTGGGCACAAATAATAAAAAAGAGCATTCTACCCAGTTACAATAATAAACACACATACATCTAACAATTTGGCCTCAAATTTATGAAGCTAAAACCAACAGAATACTGAGAACTAAACAAAACAACAATGACAGTGGACAATTTTTAAATACCTCTATCAGAAACATATCAAGCAGAAAAAGAAACTGAGATTTAGAAAACTGAGGCCGGGCACAACGGCTCATGCCTATAATCCCAGCACTTTGGGAGGCTGAGGCAAACAGATTGCTTAAGTTTAGGAGTTTGAGACCAGTCTGGGCAACATGGTAAAACCCCATCTCCACAAAAGATACAAAAGTTAACTGGGCATGGTGGCATGTGCCTGTAGTCGCCAGCTACTTGAGAGGCTGAGGTGAGAGGATCTCTTGAGCCTGGGAGGCCAAGGCTACAGTGAGCCGTGATTGCATCACTGTACTCCAGCCTGGGCAACAGAGCAAGACCCTGTCTCAAAAAAAAAGAAAAAAGAAAATTCAGACAACGTATTTTGACAAGATTAATCTAATATAGATAAATAGAATCCTGCACCTCACAAATAAGGAACATTTTTATGCATATATGAAGCATTTGCAGAACAAATTCTATAAGATACTTTATTAATCTAAGAAAGTACATGCTAAAACTATTATATGCTTGGCCATTATCTAAAGAGAAGAGAGTTCTTAAGAAGAGGTGGTTAGAGGGAAAACAGAGGTGAAAGAAATATATTCTAGTTTATTTAGTTGGCAGTTACTTGTGGGGCATCTAGTATGTTCCATTCTCCCAACTGGTTTTGCAAAAAGTACCCAACATATTCCCTATTTATTCTCCCAAATATCTTTTTACCTTTCCCAAACGAGAAGCAGAAATTAATTTTGAAAGTCTCTCATAAAAAATGGATGTATAATTCTTTTATGAATAGTGTAGTTATTATTATTTTAAATTACAGCAAACTTTAAGGGACAAAGTGGTCAGCACTTCATTAAAGGGTCAAGTGATTTATTTTGCCTATCCTGCTAATCAACATTTGTGGTCTTGGGTTTTGTTTCATTGCAGAAACTCAGATTTGGATGCAGATGCACTATTTTAAATCCTTTTCCTCACCTCAAAATCCACAAACCTTTGAACCTAATTTGAAAAGTCTATGAAGCTGAAAGTCAGGGGAAAGAGGACTTAACGACGTTTCTGTCATCTCTGAACGGCAGCAGCAGTGTAAAGGAGAAATTTGTACAACAATCTGACTCCACCGTTTCTCAGTGTACAACATTCTTAACCTCTCTGAACATCAATTTCCTTCTCTCAATTTCCTTCTCATAATGCTATTCTCCCAGGATTTTTGTGAAGATTAAATACATAATGTTCCAAAGTTTAGCACAGGTCAAGTACAGAATAATTACTGAATCCCTGTTGAACCTAATCTCTCATCCTGAAACAGTAAGCTGAGAAACTCCACATCAGCTAAAGACCATTCTTTCCCCTGCAGGCACCTTATCCTGTGATCCAGACCCACCATTTCCTGAGTTGTTGACATCAACTTCCTGACAACTTCACTATTTCCATCCTGAAAAACTGGCAGCTTAGATTCAGGGGGAAAGTACATGTTAGGTATTAATGCCTACAAGATTTGGGTAGTCAGGGGATTTCATATGTGTATTAGGAAAATCTGAAGACTAAAGTCAAAGCTCTGAAGTTCTGGGATTTAGGAAAGAAAAACATGCTTGTTTTCTTTGTGTTCCATTCTCACAAGTGTTTAATGTTAATGTCACTGTATAATGCAAAACAGTGGAAAAAAATAACTTTAATCACTGACAGATCTGAAGGGACACCCGACCATACTGTTATTTATGAAATAAAGTAAAATTTTGAAATCTTGCTAGACAAAAAAATTACAAACTGTTATTGTAACTTTTAGAAATTTTAAATGGCAATACCTTAAATTCAATATGGTGGTTTATAACTGAGTGTAAGTACTTTAATTTATAATCTTCAGCATAATACTCCTGTAAGAAGCATGTTCAGCTATATTTGGAAAGGCAAAAATATATCACAAACATAAGGCAGAAGATGCTTTTGACTTTTTATGATATAACAGCTACATCTATCTAGATATACACCAGGCCTTTTGATAGTTTTTTTGTTGTTGTTTTTTGTGGGGTTTTTTTGTTCTTTCTTGTCCTTTGAAAAATTCCAAGTATTTTCTTTCACTAACAAGAAAACATTTTTCATGTTTAGCAAGAAAATATTTATCAGAACCTTCTCCCAACTTAGTGTCAAAGGAGATGTCACTCTGAATCAGCAGTTCCCACAATCCTGAAGCTAGCCTGCAGTGAGACATCAACTTTCGCACCAAACTTATATATTAATTTTAGCAAGATGCCCTCTGCCCCAGCTTTCTTTCAATGTAGCAAGGAAAAGACACTACTTTCCTTCTGGGAACTGGGAGAAGGGTCAAAAGAAATCTTTTCAATGGAAGGAAAAAGAACATGTCACACTTGTAATATTTTCTCTCTTGCTAAGCCATAGCTCCATGAAAATATTAATAGAAACCATGCCTTACTGCCTCACGCCAACAAGGGGAACAACTGGATAGAGACTACATGCATGAGCTGCAACTGTGCCCGGTGTTCTGAGGGTAAAAGAATATGGGTACTATTTCATACAAATCTCATGCAGGTTAATATAGTCAAACCTAGAATCATGAACCTTCAGGAAACAAATCCATCTGGTAGGAGGGCTCTAAATTATATATGGAATCCTAGCTGTAAGGGAGTCTGGACAACACAGTTCTGCAAGCTTCACAAGGAGGCACAGTAGAGTTTGGAAGAGATGTTGAGCCAGTCCACATATGATATCTGTTATTATAACCAACATTTGTTAAATACATATTATGTGTTATGTGCTGTACTTAATATTTCATATATATTAGTATCAGTTTAATCCTCATTACAATTTATAAAATGGATGTTATTATTTCTATTCTTTCCTTGCATGTGTGCCCACTGAGACTCAGACAGTTAAGATCACAAAAGACACCCTTTAAACTAGCCACCTGACTCCAGAGTTCAAGCTTTTAACCACATTTTGTCCTCTAAGAATTTGTCTTGTTCATTAATATGCTGTTAGTACCTAGCACACTTCTTTTTTTTTTTTTTTTTTTTGAGATAGGGACTTTCTCTGTTGCCCAGACTGGAATGCAGTAGAGTGGTCACAGTTCACTGCAACCTTGAACTCCTAGGATCAAGCAATCCTCCCAACTCAGCCTCCCGAATAGCTGGGACTACCACACCCAGCTAATTTTTGTATTTTTTGTAGAATTGAATTTCTACATGGGTTTCACCAGGGAGCTGGCTTCATAAAAGGCTTCAGATTCAGGATGGGAAAATGGCACAGCAGTCTGTGTTGTGTGGACTAGTGACCAGCGACCAGGTAGGCATGAGGACGTCTGGTCTCAAATGCCTGAACTCAAGTGATCTGCTCACGTTGGCCTCCCAAAGTGGTGGGATTATAGGCATGAGCCATCATGCCCGGCCACGTTCTTGATAAATAGAAAATGCTCAATATGTGTATTAGTTCATTTGCATGCTGCAGATAAAGACATACCCAAGACTGGGTAATTTATAAAGGAAAGAGATTTAACTGACTCACAGCTCCACATGACTGGAGAGGCCTCACAATCATGGCAAAAGATGAAAGAAGAACAAAAGGATGTCTTACATGGCAGCTGGCAAAAAGAGAATGAGAGTCAAGCAAAAAGGAGTTCCCCTCATAAAACCATCAGACCTTGTAAGACTTATTCACTACCATGAGAACAGTATGGGGGAAACCATCCCAGAGATGAAATTATCTCCCACTGGGTCCCTCCCACAACACATGGGAATTATGGGGGCTACAACTGAAGATGAGATTTGAGTGGGGGCACAGCCAAACTATATCAGTACATAATTATTAAATTGAATACCCACCTCCACACAATCATGAAAGACCTGGGTTCTTTTAGTTTAGCTCTGTCCTATTTCTCCTTTTATTTCCTAGTGGTGACCTAATATCATACTAGGCCCATGGCACATAATAAGTGCTTGGTAACAAATAACATTGGCTGACCCAATGAAACCTAGTGAACCTTAAAGAGTTGTCAGCATTTGACAACTGTAAAGCTCTGAGAATCAAAATCTTGTCTTTGAAGTTGCAACCTGAGACTCTTGGGAACTCAAGCCATCACAGAAGTTTTTAAAGAATTCAGCATAATTCAAAGACATGCCTGCCCAGAACATCACCCTCTTCCTCCACCTGAAACCACAAATGAGATAAATCTTCACAGCCAGATTAGTTGGGAAGGAAGAGCTGGAAGGCAGGCAGTGGCAATGGCACGTCCTCCAGAAGAAGAATTCTTCTCTGCACTCCCGGAGTTGAGTCCCCTGTGATGGTGGAATTCACAGAAACCCAGATTGATTTGGGAGATTCAACAGCAGAGAATCTTTACACTCTCGGGGAGGGATATCCTGCAGAGGCATCAGGAGCTAAAGCGTTTCTGTCACCAACTTAGTAAAGTAATAGTGGAGAAGAGATAGTTCTGTGGGGTGCTTAAGCAAAAGGGACTGGCAGAATTCTCTGTGTCCCAACAAAGTGTAAGAAGAGCCAAATGCTGCCTTTGTACCCAAAAGGTGCATCCAAGTAACGGAGGGAGCTAGCAACATAAAAGGCATCAGATTCCGGATGGGAAGATGGCAGAGCAATCTGTGTTGTGTGGAGCGATGGCCAGGAAGCAGACGGGCATGAAGATTCCTGGCAGATGCCCTCGTGTCCAAAGCAGGAATTCACTCCACTGCACTTGACCTCTTGCCTCCAAAATATCTCCCAAATTTAGATTTCAAATTAAAAATTAGAAGGAGAAAAATACTAACTGATGGAGATTAAGTTTCCCAACTCCTGGTAGAAATGTCACTTCAAAATTGTATCATCAGACAGGAAAAAAAAATTAATTTTTTTCACACATGAGTTCTGGGCCAAAATGTATGTCCACTATAAGAAGTTGAACCAAGCAGTCTACTAATACGTAAATACTCAATGAAATAACTTTCAAAAGCGCCAACTTAAAAAGTAGAATTGTCCTACTTTTTAAGGACTGCACAAGAAAGTCTATCAAGAAGGAAAAAAAGAAGAGAAGAAAAAAATACTGATTATTTTAACATTTTAATTAAATTAATTGATTAACACTATTATATTTAATATTGGCAAAAACTGCAATTACACCTGCACCAACCTAATATAATAGAAATTATAAATACGTGGAAATTTTGACACCAATGAATGTGAATCTTTTTTAGTTCTTCTGGAATAGAGAATATCCACATTGCCTTAGAAGTAAATACAAAATATCACTGCAAGCCTTCCTTCTTTCATTTATTCCTTCATCAGATTTTATTGCATAACTAGTACATCAAGAACCAAGTAAGCACATAGAATAACCTGGCATCCAAAAGCAATGCAGGAATCAGAACTCAAGACTAATGAAAAAATGTTTTAAAAACCATAAAAGGACCATGCATAATCTATTATTTATTACCTTATTAACATGTATTGAGTACCTACTAAGTGCCAGTGCCAGGCACTGTGCTAAATATATACGTGTATTATGCAAAGACATGCTAATCCTCAGATCGCTTTAGCAAATGAAATTGTTTCAGCTTTGGACCGCTCACACTCCCTTACATAACTTCATATCCTCCTGTTTCTCCCTTATCAACAGGATGAAGAACATGGCTTATTAAATAGCTCTGTCTACTATATATCAAACCTGGTACCAAATTGATACCAGGGGTTGATCCAAATTCCTTTAACTTGGGACAATCCACTAGCATTGTCGTCAGATTCAAAAGGGCTGGACTCCATCTGGATCACAATTTGTTCAGGAACACCTGAAATATGCGTTTCCTTCCCAAGTACACACACCCCTACCCTCTCATCAACACTTGCAGTCCTAGAAATGTGCAATATCCCACATAAACTGAAGAATATGGTTTTCCTGAGGTCCCTGGACCCTGTCCAGCTGGCAGAGGGACATCATGAGAAAGCTCCTGAACGCATATGAGTCTGTTCATCACTGATACCAGTACTGATACCTTCGTTTTACTTACAGTGAAAGTCAAATGTCATCTACGTGATAGGCTTTTTAAACATACTGTACAACACCATACAAATGTTCAACCTCATAAGGTACTTTCATACTAAGCTCCCCTGTGCCAGGCTGGTACCTGGCTCAGGACTGAAGTAATCCCCAAATTTTATTGAGTTGAATTTGACCTTATCTACTAATCTGTGTCTCCTCACTAGACTCCAAGTGATGGGAAATTAAGGAAGTGGTACACATCATTTATAATGGCTTATAACTGTGGGAAGCAATGTTTTTTTGCACAAGGGCCAATCCATGAAAAAAGAAAATTTATGTAAGCTGCAAAAAAAATATTAAAGAAATGAAGACATTTTCTACAGGCCATACAACCATCAGTTCTGAGCAGCAGCTAGAATTTGTACATCTCACTTAAGGCAATATTTACTGATGGGTGCTCAGGAAAGAAAGATGAATGAGATGAACCTTCCATCCTCCACAGTTGGCCCTCATGGCTCTAAAGTTTTCATTCTTCTTGGCTGAATCATGCTCCTAGGAATGATACCATCACTGCCAGTTTCCTGGAATGACCAGCCTCCCAGGCCAGTTGGAGGCCAGGCAGATAGCTGCACAAGTCTCCTGTGGTTCCTGATACCGCGGGGTCACACTGGGTCAAGGCCTGGCTCTGCCACACAGAGTCCTCCACTCTGAAGACTGCACCTCTGGTTGCCAAACTGACAATGCGCAATTCTTTAAAGTCACTCGAAAGGCCTCCCTCCCCAGTTCCTTTTCTTTGTATTAGTTGAAAAGCAGTGTTTACACTAGTGGCCCTATAAAACTATAGGGCCACTTGTTCAGGTTGCTGGTGGCTTCTAAGTGGACTAAAGTTTTTAAGTCCAAACACACAAGACCTTAATGTAAAACCCAGCACCATGGTCAACTATCCTTGCTGTATTGATGCTGCTGTCATGTTAGAAGGAAACATGGCACAGACCACGGAGAAAGCTCAGCATCATCATTATTTACCTATATAATGGAGACGAAGTCCTTTGGCAACCTCTGTTATCACAATATTTGGATCTATGTTGCCAAAATGAGGACCCTTAGCAATCTTCAGTGGCTTGGGGGAGTTCAATTTACCTAAGGAATAAAATTAGGTTAAAAAATCTTTAAAAATAAAAAAAGAGAGAGAGAGAGTCTCAGACAGTCAAATCATTGGAGACCAACAGAGATATATTAAGGATTGAGATCTGAAAAGGACTATAGGAGTCTTTCTACCAAGAAACAGTGACCATAGAGAAAAGACCTAGAAGAAAACAGTGACCATAGAGAAAAGATCAATCCAGCCCTACAGCTCCAAAGAACATAAGTGGCATATCCGGAGGGGAAAATGTACAGGGCATTGAGAAACTTGTAATAAAAATGACTGAACTGGAAGATGTCAAGGGGAGGGGAAGACAGAGAAAAGAAACTGAGCTTTCTCTCCACTGAGAAAGCACACAATTTTTCAGAGAGCCCAACATTCCATGAGAAAAAGGTTCTTCTTATTGTTTGCTCTTTCCTCTCACAGCAGCCTAGCTGGAAAGCAAAGTCAGCTGGAAAAACACAATGCAACCTTCTGTTCAAGGGAAAGTGGGGGAAAAAGAAGTCCAAGGTTGCCTCCTTCTTACTCACTCTTAAGGCACATTTTTATCCCATTGTTGGACTCTGCGTTTTCCCGGGGGTTGCCATGGCATCAAAGAGATAAATGCCTTGCTCCCGTTTTAAAGCTGAATTCCCTAACAAACAAAATTGTTTCCATGTGAGGATATTCTCACCCTCACACACAACCAGAACTGCTTTCAGAAGAATGTGTCTTTTTAAAATATGGATGAAGTGCATTGCATTCTTCTGGTAACAGAAGAAACATATTTTTATTTTTAAAATGCATAAAAATATTTGAAAAATGAAATGCAATTGCCCTATAGGTCTTCCACTACAGGTGATCATGGCTCACGTTTCGGCATATTTATTTCAGGTCTTTCATCTATAAATGTATACATATTTTGTGGTATACATTGCAAAATTACAGCCCAATTGCATATGCAATTATGCATGCTCCTATTTCTTCACTTGATATCCTATAGACACTCTCTTCAGAAGCAGGGCTATAAAACCCAGAGATGCTCTTTATAGAGCTTTAACATTTTGCTCATTTACATCTTGCATATTCTTATGAAAAGAAGAATTTAATAAGACAGTAGTCTGGTCTTCATGTCCCCATGAATCTAAAAGTCTGAGAGAAGTTAGCAGCAGGGAAAGATGGGTTAACTGGGTTAGAAAATGCTTGCAAAGAAAGGCCTTTGCTCTCTGTTAATTTATGCTGTGAAAGAGAGAACACATCTCACTCATAGGTGGGAACTGAACAATGAGATCACTTGGACTCGGGAAGGGGAACATCACACACCAGGACCTATTATGGGGAGGGGGAAGGGAGAAGGGATTGCATTGGGAGTTATACCTGATGTAAATGACAAGTTGATGGGTGCAGCACAGCAACATGGCACAAGTATACATATGTAACAAACCTGCACGTTATGCACATATACCGTAGAACTTAAAGTATAATAATAAAAAAAAAAGAAAGAGAGAACACAATAGTTTCATATATTATCCTGGGACTATTTAAAAAAAATAAACTGAGAAGTTAACTATAAAATGTCATGATTTTTCTTTCTATAGTTACATGTGCTTTAAAATTATAAGCATATTTTACAATTAGTAATTCATTAGTCCATTCATCCTTGCAAAACAGGTCAAGGTTAGTAGGAAACTGGACTCTGAGGAGTGTAAAAACATGCATGAAGACAGTGTGCTATAGTGAAATTGTTTCGAGTTTCACACCAAACTAAAGTGGTTTCAAAACTAAGTCCTGCAATTAACATGTGTGACTTCTGACATGTTACTAAAGTTCCCTAACTCTCAATTTCCATATCTCTAATAATTTAAATTGAAAAAATGCCCAGCCACAGGGTTGCACTAAGAATTAAATGAGAAGAAATAAGAAGAAAAAAAAAAAGGCCAGGTGCAGTGGTTCATGCCTGTGATCCCAGCACTTTGGGAGGCCAAGGTGGGAGGATTGCTTGAGGCCACGAATTTGAGACCAGCCTGAGCAACATGCAAGACCCTATCTCTAGCCTTTTAAAATAAAAATTTTAAATTAAAAAAATTTAAAAATATGAAAAAAGCCTTACTCAACGCCTGACACATAGTAGGTGTTCAGCAAATATTTTTACTCTTGTTTCAATGGCAACCTGAGCTAGAACTTAAATTCTATCCTAGTATTACACCATTTCTATAAGCAATGATATTTGCAGTGTTCATTATCCAAGTGGCTAGTGACTCTAGGTTGTTTTTTAGCTCCACATTAGCAAGCGTTCTTGGTAAACACTGCCTCCAGTCTCCTCTTAGTAAAAGTTATGTGATGTAAAAAGTTTCCTAATGAAATTGAAGAGTCAGGAAGAATAGGAATGCTCACATTTGCAATAGGTTCCCTTTTCCGAATTCCCATCACAGTAGAGGAAACGAGTTAATTTGTGTACCATCAAAACCCAAAGAGAATAAAAGACTTCCCCTGTTTGCTGTTAAGAAATTTCCTTAACTATTCTACCAGAGCTTCCAGAATCAAGATTAAAAAGAGAAAGAAAAAAATTATGTCTCCACACGTTTCATATCAATAGAAGGATGTTGAAACTATGCTGGTAAACACAGTAAGGAAGCAAAAGCCTCGTTAGAATCTAATTGTTTTCTAATTAACCAGACTGGAAGTGGATGTTATCAGGGTTTGCTCAACAGACTTTTGCAGTTTATGAGATTAAATTAGACCAAGTATTTACAAAAGCTCCTGAAAATATATAGCAGACACCAAAAACATTCTTGTTAATATGGCCAAGATTGATTTAAGGCCTAAGAAATAGTAAAAGCAAGGTTTATTTTCGGACATTCGATTTATTTACTTAGCGTGTCTTAATCAAGGTAACTAAAATCAAAACCACTTGCACAGGTAAATCAATATAACATTAGAAATGGGACAATTCATACCCCACATTTATATCCACCCTAGGTACTAACTAGTGCTAGTATAAAATAGATAATTGATGGATTAGATAGATAGATAGACAGATAGATAGATAGATAGATAGAAAACAAAATACTATTTTTTCTTTCTTTTTTTGAGATGGAGTCTTGTTCCCTGCACACAGGCTGGAGTGCAGTGGCACAATCTCAGCTCACCACAACCTCCACCTCCTGGCTTCAAGTGATTCTCCTTCCTCAACCTCCCAAGTAGCTGGGATTACAGGCATGGGCCACCACGCCTGGCTTTTTTTTTTTTTTTTTTGTACTTTTAGTGGAGATGGGATTTCGCCATGTTGGCCAGGCTGGTCTCGAACTCCTGACCTCAGGTGATCCACTTGCCTTGGCCTCCCAAAATGCTAGGATTATAGGCATGAGCCACCATGCCTGGCCCACTATTTTTAACCATTTAAAAAGTATTTAGTTATGTAACTGACCTAGGCTGCTGAGATAACCTATAAATTTCTATATATTGATTTCATTTTACAGATGATGGATTTGGCTAATCATCTAAAGACTTGAAAATCAAAACTGAAATATTTGGATTTTCTTCATGCGACAATGAGGAGCCGCTGAAAGTTTTTGATCAAGAAGGTTGGGGTTACATTGTCACTAAATGTCTTAGATCATTCAGAAAGTAGTTTGTAGAATAAACTGAAGGTGGGAGAAGTTGGTGGCAGAAAGGTAAAACAGGAGGCTAGTGAAATAATCCAGAAGAGAGGTCATTTTTAAAAGTGTGGTATTAGACAAGTGTGCTTCCACTGAAAGGAATTTTATTTGGTTTGGTTGGTTTTGGTTTCAATTTCAGTGTTTTATTCCTTCTACCCCATTAGTGATACCTTTTCTATTGTCTTTTATTCTATTTTTTGTTTGTTCGTTTTTTTGTTTACCAAATACCCAGACTTCAAAGAGACATCTTTTTTTCTTTAGCGGAAAGACGGCTGCTTTCCCAACCCACTCCTTCCCCAACACATTCTCAGAAACTTCTGGCTTGTGACCTTCCATTCTTGTTTTAAAGTCCAGCCTCTGGTTCTCTGTAACTATAGGAGCAGATGTTGAGATCAGCCACAGTGTTTTATATTCACTCCCCATCCTCTCCTCTCAAAGTACGTACAAATGTGGGCCCCTCGAAGAAGCCACCTTTATATGCAGCCATAGACTATAAATTCTTTGTGAGAATGCTTCTCAGCAAAAAGAACGCTTTTGCGTTTTTTTCATTCATTCCAAATGAATCTTGACTTTTAATCCCACAAGGTCTTTCAAACTGAGGTGAATTTCTTTGGAGTGAGACTTTGCAAATCCACAAAAAGTATTTCCTTTCAAGATGCCCATTCCTGAGGTTTTTGAGCTAAGGAAAGCTGACTAGGCTTGGCAGGTGCAGAATCTGTGATTCTAGTGGTCTGCATTTTGGGTCCCAGACTTTTTATGATGGTAACAAGGCTTCTCATTCTTTTGAAAAGTATTGCCTGCCTCAGGAAATATATGTATTTTCCTTTTTCACTATGGGAATATCTTCCTTGTTTGGAATACACTTCTCTACCTGAAATAAACTGAAGAAATAGGAATCTTGATGATGAAAGAAAAAATACGATGCTTTACGTGATCAATAAGTAAACCTTCTTACTGATCTAAAGAAAAGCCAAGAAAATACTACATAATTGACAAAGCTCAATGGCATTTAAAATTGAAAGATATTTTAAGAATTATCTAGTTTAACTTTTCATTTTTTACATGAAAAGGGAAACAGTTATCTACTTTGTAAGATAATAATTCCTTGCTGAGTGTACTAGTCTGTTCTCACAGTGCTAATAAAGACATACCCAAGACTGGGTAATTTATGAGGAGAGAGGTTTAATGGACTCACAGTTCTACACGGCTGGGGAGGCCTCACAATTGTGGCAGAAGATAAAGGAAAAGCAAAGGCACATCTTACATGGTGGCAAGCAAGAGGGCATGGGCAGGGGATATAGAACCATCAGGTCTCATGAGACTTATTCACTATCATGAGAACAACACAGGAAAAAATCAATTACCTCCCACCAGATCCCTCCCATGACACACGGGGATTATTGCAATTTAAGGTGAGATTTGGGTGGGGACACAGAACCAAACCATATCACTGAGCAAAGTATAATGAACTAAACTAAAGAATATTCCCAAATTTCTCTAATAAAAATCTACAACAGTACCTGGCAAATTGTTCAGAGTTTAAGGGTTATCTCATATGGAAAATATTCCAGAGAAGTATTATTTGAGGACTAATATGTTTACTATCCTCCAAGATCTATTTAACATGCCAGATGTATTCATTTAAATATAGGAGAAAAATATTTTTAAAACCTCTGGCACTTTCTCAAAGCACTTATCAAATAATTTTGAACGTCCCTGTTGTCTTTATCTACCAGCAAACTGTAAGCTCTGGAAAGATAGGGATGGCATCTGACTTGCTAATAACCATTATTATAGCAGTGACTAGGGACAGCAAGTTTTCTGTTGCTATGTGTTAAATGAATTCATTAAGTAATTAATTAAGATTCTAACATCAGGGCTGTTTTAAAAATAAACTTTTTACTTTTCAAATATTTTTAGGTTTACAGAAAAGTTGTGAAGATAATAACAGAGAGTTCTCATATACTCCTTATCCAGTTTTAGTTTTTCCTAATGTTACTATCTTACTTTTTCCATGGTACATTTGTCAAAAGTCAACATTAGTACATTGCTACAAAGTAAACTCCAGACTTTTCTTGGACTTGAATTAATTTTCCCAGTAGCATTCTTTTTCTATTCCAGTACCCAGTCCACGGAGCCACAAGTGTTTAATCATGTCACTGTCTCTTCAATGTCCTCTGGTCTGTGACAGTTTCTCAGAGTGCCCTTATTTTTCACCACCTTGAGAGTTTTTAAAGAGTATTGATTATGTATTTTGTAGAGTGTCCTTAGAAGTTATTTTGTCTAATGCTTTTCTCATCACTAGACTGGGATTATGTGTTTTGGGAAAGAATGCCACAGAAGTGAAGTGTGGCATTACACATATTAGGGGAACATGATATGCATATGACATCACTGGTGATGTCAACCTTGGTCACATGGTTAAGATAGTTTGCCGGGATTCTCCACTGTAAAATCACCATTTTTCCCATTTCCTACTCTATTCTTTGGAAGCAAAGAGGTAAGTCTAACAACATTCAAAAAGGGGAAAGGAAGTTTCATCTACATAAATTATTTGAATTTTTTCTGTCAGGAAGATTTGTCTCTTCTCCCCTATTTACTTTATTGTTCAATCATATGTATCTATTCTAATACTGATATATATATAAACAGATATATAAATTTATAGATACATTCATATATATATATATATATGATTACATTTCTAAATTATGCTACTTATTTTGTTGCTCAAATTAGCCCAGCTTTGGATATTGGGCATTCCTTCAGTTTGACTACTGCATTGTATTGATATGCTCCCATCCTTAAATTTCTTTTAGCACATCCTTACTTTTTGGTAGTACAAGATGCTCCAGGCCCATCTTGATTTTTTTTTTTTTTTTTTTTTTTTTGCCCAGTTCTAGAACCAGCCATTTATCCAAGGAACTCTGGTTCATTAATTGGAAAATTATACTTATAAACCGAGATCTGTTTACTGGAGTGCTTGTCTCTCCTGGGTGTGATTGCTTCTAGATTTTCACTGTGGCAGAGCCAGATCATGTATGTATTTTATCATATGTATAATATATACATGTATTAAAATATTTCCTATACTAGTCCTTCTGTGTATATATTTGTGGTTTTTGTATGAAGTTTCCATTGTTTATTTATTTCCAATTTTTTAATGTCATTTATTACTTTAAGAAATTTAACTTCTATTTTGCATATGGGGTATGTGTGTTGGTTTGTTACATGTGTATATTGCACCCAGGTAGTGAGCACAGTAGCCACTAGGTAGTTTTCAACCCATGCTCCCTCCCTCTCTTCCCCTTCTAGTACTCTTTAGTGTCTTTTGTTCTCATGTTTATGTCTATGTGTGCTCAACATTTAGCTCCCACTTATAAGTGAGAACATAAGGTATTTAGTTTTCTATTCCTGCATTAGTTCACTTAGGATTATGCCCTCCAGCTGCATCCATAGTGATGCAAAGGACATGATTTCATTCATGGCTGTATAGTATTCCATGGTATATATGTACCTCATTTTCTTTATCCAATCAACCATTGATGGCCATCTAAGTTGATTCCATATCTTTGCTATTGTGAATGGTGAGGTAATGAACATACAAGTATATGTGTCTTTTTGGTATATTAATCTATTTTCTTTTGGGTATAGACCAAGTAATGGGATTGCTGGGTTAAATGGTAGCTCTGTTTTAAGTTTGTGAGAAATCTCCAAACTGCTTTCCACAGTGGCTGAACTAATTGATATTTCCACCAACAGAGTTAAAGCATTTCCTTTTCTCTGCAGCTTTGCCAGTATCTGTTGTTTTTTGACTTTTTAATAATAGCCATTCTGACTAGTGTGAGATGGTATCTCATGATTTTGATTTGCATTTCTCTGATGATTAGTGATGATGAGTATATTTTCCATATGCTTGTTGATGACATGTATCTCTTCTTTTGAGAAGTGTCTGTTCATGTTCTTTGCCCCTTTTTTTAATAGAGTTCTTTGGTTTTGCTTGTGGATTTGTTTAAGTTCCTTATAGATTCTGTATATTAGACTTTTGTCAAATGCATAGTTTTCAAATATGTTCTCCCATTCTGTAGGTTGTCTATGCTGTTGATACTTTCTTTTGCTGTGCAAAAGCTCTTTAGTTTAGTTAGGTCCCACTTGTGGATTTTTGTTTTTGTTGCAATTGCTTTTGGTGACTTAGCTAAAAATTCTTTGCCAAGACTGATGTCAAGAAGGGTATTTCCTTGGTTTTCTTCTAGGATCCTTGTCATTTGAGGTCTTACATTTAAATCTTTATCTTGAGTTAATTTTTGTATATGGTGAAAGGTAAGGGACTAGTTTCATTCTTCTATGTATGGCTAGCCCATTATCCTAGCACCAATTATTGACTAAGGAGTCCTTTCCTCTGCTTGTTTTTGTCAGCCTTGTCAAAGATCAGATGGTTGTAGGTGTTCCATTGATCTGTATGTCTGTTTTTGTACCAGTACTATGCTGTTTTCATTACTCTAGCTTTGTAGTATAGTTTGAGGTTGGGTAGTGTAATGACTAGTTTTGCCCTTTTTGCTTAGGATTGCTTTGGCTATCCAGGATCTCTTTTATTTCCATATGAATTTTAGAATAGTTTTCTCTAATTTGGTTAAGAATGACATTGGTAATTTGATAGGAATAGTGTTAAATCTGTAAATTGCTTTGGGCAGTATGGCCATTTAAAAAATATTGATCCTTTCAATCCATGAGTATAGAATGTTTTTCCATTTATTTGTGTTGTCTCTGATTTCTTTCATCAGTGTTTTACAGTTCTGCTTGCAAAGATCTTTTGCCTCCTTGGTTAGCTGTATTCCTAAGTATTTCATTTTCTCTGTGACTATTGTAAATGGGGTTATGTCTTGATTTGATTCTCAGCCTGGCCATTATTGGTATATAGAAATGCTACTTATTTCTGTATGTTGACTGCATACTGAAATATGACTAAGATCATTTATCAGTTCTTATAGACTTTTGGTGAAGTCTTTAGGATTTTCTAAACAAAGAATCATATTTTCAGTGAAGGGAGATAGTTTGACTTCCTATTTGAATGACTTTTATTTCTTTCTCTTGTCTGATTTCTCTGGTTAGGATTTCCCATCTTTGTATATATCAAGCCATTCATGAGATAGACTGGTGTCTCCAACTCCAGCCCCACAGAGTTCATTCTAGCCTTCCCCTCTTGCTTACCTGTAACCTCCCACTCCAATCGTGATACCCACCATCAACCACCCATTTACTTATTTGTTCAACTTACTTAGGTCAGCTCTTTTCCACTCACACCCTTTAGTGCAATTATGTTGTATATTTGTAGTACAACTTTAGATTCATTTGCTTCCTTAAGATCTCTGATATTCAAGCTGATCTTTTACAGTTTGCATACATTCAAGTTCACTGCATGTGATGTGCAGTTCTATGGACTTTAAAAAATGCAGTTATGCACCCATCAACCCAGTATCATGCAGAATAGTTCCACCACCATAACCTATTCCTGCATGTCCCCTTTGTAGTCAACCACTCCTCCAATCCACCAACCCTTGGCAACCACTGACCTATTTTCTGTCTATACTTTTGCCTTTCTAGAATGTCATATGAATGAAATAATACAATATGTAGCCTTTAGGATCTGGCTTCTCCCCCTTAGTAAAATGCATTTAAGATTCATCATGTTGTTGTAGGAATCAATTGCTCATTCTTTTTTATTGAGGAGTAGTATACCATGGAATGCATATACCACAGTTTGTCTATCCATTCCCCTGCTGAAAGACATCTTCATTGTTTCCAGTTTTTAGTAATTATGAATAAAGCTGCTCTAAACATTTATGTGCAGGTTTTTGTATGAATATAAATTTTCAACTCACTTGAGAAATACCTAGGAGTATCACTTCTGGGTCATATGGTAAGTGTATATGTTTAACTTTATGAGAAACTGGCAAACTGCTTTCCAGAGGCTTTTAAAAAATATTATAGCATAGACTGCAGATTGAAAAGCAGTCTTAAATCAGTTCAACCATAAAATTCAATATAGCATTAAGCATTAATAGTTTATCAACATAATGTTTAAAACTATTCTAGTTAAAAGCTCCTCTAAAAATGTCAACAATTGTGGGTAACAGGAAGATCTCAGGCCAATTATTCATCTGTGAATAGTGCTGTATTACTCACAAACAAAAATTACTAGGTTAAATTCGTCGTTGTTTCGAGGATGTGTAGCCAATGTAGCCAGTTCATATGAGTAAAGTAGTATCAGACAAAGAAGATGGTAATTCTCTACAAAGCACATTAAAATTCTGCAGGTGTTAATGAACAACTTGTTTGAATTACTTTAAAGCATCATGCCTCTCAAATATAACAGTACCAGACAACTAATTTTCAGAAAAATTACATGATGGTCTCTCAGACTCACTAGTGAAACTCATCTTTGTATATCATATATCTTAAATGGTACCTTTTCCATTGACCTCTGATTCATGTAGAATTACTCCAAAATTATTTGAAAGTTGTCTTTATATTATCCTCAAACTTCTTCGTTAAGTTCAATCATACACTTTCTTAAGACATTTTCTAAATACGTTTGCTAAAATACAAGCTAAGTTGTCAGCTCTTCAAAAAGAAGCTTGTTTCTTTTATTTCTTTACTTTCTCTGCAGCTCCAGAAAGTCAGAAGACAATTAGTAGGCATTTTCAACATTTTCATTTACAACTCAAGGTGTAATTTATGTGCAACTTTTCTTTTATCCTCTCCCCAGAAAGAGATAGAAAAGTAGGTTATCAATAAATAAATAAAATGCATTTTTTATGTTCTGATTACCTCCTCTGTCTACGATGCTATATGCAGTTTCTGAACAGCTGAGCTAATTATGAACTCAAATTCTCCTTCCTTTATTCAAATAAATATCTCCCACTCTTGTCTTTGGTTCTTCTCTCAAAAATTCTAGAGCTTTTCTGTGCCTGAAAATATCATGCAGACTAATTTTTTTAATTTAACTTGAACTTTTATTCTTTACAAACCTATTAATGGATACAAACTATCAATCTTTATAGCAAGCTATCTTCAATGTAGATTAGTTTTAAAAATTGGGAGAGGTAATTATTTCTCTGCACTCAGGATCCAGGACCAACTTCAAGGTATGCAATCTGTGTAGCTGCATAGGGGCCTCACTTGGTTTAATGCTCTCAAATTAATAATTCTTTAACAAATTTAAATTCACTGCTGAGTAGCGTACCACTGAGTATACATACTACAGATTGTTTATCCTTCCCCTGCTGAAAGACATCTCCATTGCTTCCAGTTTTTACTGATTTTGAACAAAGCTGCTCTTTATTCAATAAATAAATTGTAGCAATAATCACTAAAAACTGGAAACATTTTCATTTTTCACTGGGTCCCACAAGTTATGTAGCTAGCCAGTCACGTCAAGACCATATTTCAATCACTAACCAAAGCACTTCAAGGGCTTTCTGTAGAACAGTGCATACTTTTCCTTCTAACAGGAACATAACCTCCTGAATTAGCCAACTTTGTTCTGCAAATACTACAGTTCTACAAATTCCTTTTTCCTTCTTTGTCAGAAATGAGGGAGGGGTGGGGGATAAGTGGGAAGGGATATTATACTCAAAAATCTTCTTTGCAGTTTTTATATTCAGTAGACCCTCTCTAATGGCCCAGAGGCTTATTATTTAGGGGTACATCTAGTAATCCCACCCCTATTTCCCAATAAACTCTGTATTTTCTGTTCCAGGACCTGAAATCAGAGGGAACGAGGTATGATGGATGAAATTTGGCATTAGATAGATATGGTACGAATCTCATTTTTACCACTCCCCAGGTTTTTTATCATGGAGAAATTATTTAAACACTGAGGCAAAGGTTTTTATTGTATATATTTATGGAGTACAAAGTAATCTTGTGATATATGTATAATATGCAGAATTATTAAATAAACCTAATTTACTATCAATCACCTCAAATACTTATCACTTTTTGTGATGAGGACATTTGAAATTTACTCTTAGCCATTTTGAAAGATACATTATTATTAACTATAGTCATTGGGTTGTGGAGTATATCTCAAAACATTTATTCCT
Organism: Chlorocebus sabaeus; assembly: GCF_047675955.1. Lineage (NCBI taxonomy): Eukaryota > Metazoa > Chordata > Mammalia > Primates > Cercopithecidae > Chlorocebus > Chlorocebus sabaeus. Next base: position 36,987,439 of record NC_132923.1, on the reverse strand, counting down.
CCTGTCAAAAAATTAAAAGTTCATGCCCTGTGACCAACATTTCCCACAACCCCAGCCTCTGATAACCACCATTCTACTCTCTGCTTCTAGGAGTTTGACTTTTTCAGATTCCACATATAAGTGAGATCATGTGGCATTTGTCCTTCTGTGCCTAGCTTATTTCACTCAACACAGTGTCCTCCAGGTTCATCCATATTGTGGATGACATGTTGCAAATGACAGGATTTCCTTCTCTTCTAAGACTCAATGGTAATCCATTGGGCATACAGAGCACCTTTTTAAAATTCATTCATCCATTGATGGCCAGGTTTTTTTCATTTAAAAATAGACAATGGGCTGGCACAGTGACTCACGCCTGTCATCCCAGCACTTTGAGAGGCCAAGGCGGTTGGATCACGAGGTCAGGAGTTTGAGACCAGCCTGACCAAGAGGGTGAAACCCCATCTCTACTAAAAAAATACAAAAAATTAGCCAGGTTTGGTGGCGGGCACCTGTAATCCCAACTATTTGGGAGGCTGAGGCAGAGAATTGCTTGAACCCGGGAGGTGGAGGTTGAAGTGAGCCACGGTTGCACCACTGCACTCCAGCCTGGGTGACAGATTGAGACTAAGTCTAAAAAAAATAAATAAATAAAAATAGACAATGATACTTTTCCGCAGATTTTTGTAAGAACTTTTTTTGAAAACTAAAAAAGGTATATGCTCAATAAAATTACTATGGAAATATTTCCTCTATAAAAATACACACTCTTGGGTGAGTAACATTGTAAAGACTCCTTAGGTTTCCTCCCCTTGGACCCTTCAGAGCTCTTCATTTCAGGGCTCTTTTCTATGTCATCATGTTGACACCAAACTTTCATTACATGTATTTGTGTCCTGGTTGAAAAACACAAAAGGATAGAGAATAAGTGCCAGCATATATCACTGTTCCTTACATTTGGCAGATCCTTATTAAATTGTTGAGATAGGAATGAAAGGAAAATGGGGAGTGCGTCAAAAACAACCTTTATTCATAGTTTTTCAAGAGCGAGCCCAGTTGCATCACCAAAGGCCTAAAAGCCCATAGCTCTCCTTCTAGGTTTGATTGTTCCAGGTTTCTCTTTCTTCTTACTATTTAAGATACTAGAAGTTAAAAGAAAGTTTCTTTTTTTTTTTTTTTTTTTTTGAGACAGAGTCTCGCTGTGTCGCCCAGGCTGGAGTGCAGTGGCCGGATCTCAGTTCACTGCAAGCTCCGCCTCCCGGGTTTACACCATTCTCCTGCCTCAGCCTCCCGAGTAGCTGGGACTACAGACGCCCGCCACCTCGCCCGGCTAGTTTTTTTGTATTTTTTAGTAGAGACGGGGTTTCACCGTGTTAACCAGGATGGTCTCGATCTCCTGACCTCGTGATCCGCCCGTCTCGGCCTCCCAAAGTGCTGAGATTACAGGCTTGAGCCACCGCGCCCGGCCAAAAGAAAGTTTCTTAATCTAAGTTTTGCTTATAAATCTTTACTTTTGTTTGTGAAAAAAAAATCTATTTTTAATTCATCATCTTCCCTTGAACACCAATAATATGGTTTACTTCAGAAGAAATATTATAAATTTTCAATGCTTGATACTGAAGAAATCAGGCAACAAATTGTTTCATGCAATTATCATCACTAAAAGACGTGACTAAATTCCAAAGGGATGTCTTCATGGAGTACACTCCATATAAAATCTTCTCAGAGTATTTATAATTGTTTCAGTTGATGAAGGTAATAAGTAATCTAGATGCTTTATCAAATTCCACCATTAAAACTCAACTTGCCACAGTCACTTACGTATTGAAACTCTGACTCAATGGCTTTATTTGGATATGTTTGATTGTTGACATTGGCCCTTGAGAAGAAATACGTTAAACAGATTGGCATGCCAGGGTGCAGTCTTGCAGCTAGCCCTCTCACCTTCCTCAAAAATTTCAATTCACTTAAAGCCAGTTAGAAGATTAGTTTATCCTGTAAGACTCCGATAAAAGTTTTAAAGCCATAATAGGTCATTTAATCTATTTTTCAAATCTTTTTTTCAAATTTTTTTTCATTTTAATATGACTCTGTATTACTTTCCAGAATAATGACTTCAGTTCTACTACTTAATAAACCTGTATTTCCCATTACAATTGCCTTTGAATTTTAGACTTAGTACCTTTGGAATTACCTCATTCATCCCCTTTGTTTCACAATACAGAAAACTGAAAACAGATAATTTAAGTAATGTGCTCAACCCTGACAGCATGTTAATGGCAGAGCTGAGGTTAGACCTGAGGAGTCTTCTAACTCCTGGGCCTAGTGCTCTTTTCATTGGGAAGTGAAACTACTCTTAAGCTTATTATATCTGTCTGTGGCTCCATGCTCACTTCCATGAGAATTTACTGTCAGGGAAGCAAGAGACTCAAATATGGATGAGAACCTTAGATATAATGAAAATACTTATGTTTATCATATCTGTAAATTATTGCCCACACTTAGTTAAAGATTAGGAAAATAAAATTTTTGAAGTATGGAAATTTTCCCCATACAGATGTAGCACTTTTAGAATATCACATGTCTAAACATCAAGAGAGTACAAGACCAGGGAGCCAATATTAACTGTCACACACATGAAAGAGCACACAGCAAAGTAATTTCCTGATGGGTGCACCAAATTGTCAAGGTTTAAACTTCCTTTCCTCATGTCTTCACCACCTCATCAATGGTCTAGATATGCATTTATTCAACTATGTTTTTTCTCACCAAAACAGAAATGCACATGGCATAGTCTCGAGATCTTCCTGGAAACCCATAGAGCTAACCCTAGATATGGCAGTGTGTGCAGCACCAGGCCCAAGGGAATTCATTTAAATGTTTAAAATGCTAGGCTCACCAGGCATGGTGGCTCACATCTGTAATCCCAGCTACTCAGGGGGCTGAGCTGGAAGGAGAGCTTGAACCAAGGAGTTCAAGGTTATAGTAAGCTATGATTGCACTGCACTCCTGCCTGGACCACAGAGTGAGACCTCATCTCTAAAAAAAGGAAAAGAAGATGGGGAAAAAAAAAATGAAAGGAAAGAAAATGCTATAGAGTCAGGGAGACATTGATTCCGTGCCAGACTGTCTTCAAGAGTAGTTTGTGTCTTCCCTTCCCAACTGCCTGTCCTGCAAACTTTGGGCTTCATTATCAGACGGGGAAATAGCCTCATACAAATTGTGTACTCAGCTCCCACAATTGCACAAGGTTAAAGCTCTAAAATAAATAAATCCTTTTATACTATGTGCGTGTATTGATTTTTATATATTAAGGGATACACACACACACACACAATCGGTGAGCACCTAAAGGACTTCAAGGAAACTGCTAGCAAAAGCCTGATGTGCTTTAGTTTAAGCAGGCTTTGAATGAGAGTTTAAAAGAAAGTAAGTGACTAAACTTTGACCCATTCAGACAATAGAGTATTAATTGGTGCTAAAAAGAAATGAACTATCAACCCATGAAAAGGCATAGAGGAACCTTAAATGCATATTACTAAGTGAAAGAAGCCAATCTGAAAGGACTACACACTGTGTGACTCCAACTATATGACATTCTGGGAAAGACAAAACTATGGTGACAGTAAAAAGATCAGTGGTTTCCAGGCACTGAGGAGAGGAGGGATGAATGGGCAGAGCACAAAGAATTTTTAAGGTAGTGAAAGTACTCCTTATGATACTGTAATGGTGGATACATGCCACTATACATTTGTCCAAACCTGCAAAATGTGTAACACCAATAATGAACCCTAATGTAAACTGTGGATTTGGGGTCATAATGATGTGTCAATGATGGTTCACTGATTGCAACAAATGTATCACTCTGGTGCTGGAGGTTGATAGTCCGGGAAGCTGTGGATTTGTGGCAGCAGTGAGTTTATGGGAAATCTCAACTTTCTACCCAATTTTGCTGTGAACCTAAAACTGCTCTAAAAATAAAGTCTATTTTAAAAAGAAAATAGTGAGAAAATGTTATGAAAAGCTGGAGGAAATGGTTTCCTTTTTATATAGTGGCAGAAAATTTAGTAGCATTGTTGCTTATAGTAATGGACAAAGTAAAAACATGTACCCGATGGACTAGATGATCAAGCCTCAGGAGATTTCCAGGCAGGGTGCTAAAAGTGCCACCTGGCTTCTTTTTGCTGCTTACAGTAAAATGTGAGAGGAATTATGAGATGAAGAAAAAAATTAGATGTAAAGAATCCAGGACTTGCTGAGTTCAAAAATAAAACTGTTTCTTATTCTCAGCACTTCCAAGATTCTCAAATTAAGAAATTACTTCAGAGCAAAAACCAAATCCAATGGAGAACTATTGAATCCTTTGCTAAAACCTTAGAAAGATCTAATACAGCCCCTGAGAAAACCATTCAGTCAGACAAAAGGCCTTCTAAGATTCCAAAAGTAAGCCTAACAAATTCACTCCTTTAAAGAAAAATCCCTCTCAGACTCTTAAAGGGGATGTTTCTCAGTCACCTTGCAGGAAGATCATGGTAAAGAGGGTATCTCTTGAAAAAAAAAAAAAAAAGTGTATGTGTGACTTTCATCTAATGGACTGGTCTATAAATTAGTTCATTTTAAAATACGAAATTGTTTTAAAGAATTATATCTTCTCGGGTGTAAAGGAACTGAAACAGTCCAAAATGAGAAGGCTTTGGTTCCCTAAACCTCTATGGGCAAGAAGCAGGTTTAGAAAACCTCTCATCTGCAGATACAGGCCATTTCTAATGAGCAAGGAAGGAAGACTCAGAAGATAGAACCAGGCTGGGCATGGTGGCTCACGCCTGTAATCCCAGCACTTTGGGAGGCTGAGGTGGGCGGATCACCTGAGGTCAGGAGTTTGAGACCAGCCTGGCCAAAGTGATAAAGCCCCATCTCTACTAAAAATACAAAAATCAGTTGGGCGTGGTGGTGGGCACCTGTAATCCCAGCTACTTGGGAGGCTGAGGCAGGAGAATCACTTGAACCCAGGAGGTGGAGGTTGCAGTAAGCCGAGATCATGCCACTGTACTCCAGCCCAGGCAACAGAGCAAGACTCCATCTCAAAAAAATTAAATAAATAAAAATAAAAAAGAAGATAGAACCAAGAACTCAGAGAGCAGAGATAAGAACGTTAAAGAATCACTCTAAGGCAGCAGGATTGAGCCTGAATTAAACACTTGGCAACATGTGCCTGGTTGGATTTCAGAACTGCCGTGGACCAGTGACTGTCGTGTGACTTCTATTCTCTCCCTTTCTGAAGAAAGTGGAATGCTACTACCCTACACCTTTCCTGTAATTTAGGGGTGCTGCTTATATGAGGAACAGATAACTTGTCTCCATAGTTCACAGGTCCCCAGATCTAGAGGATCAATATTCAAGGAGCTATACCCAGATCTGATTTAGGTGATCCAATCCTGGACTTTAAGCTGATACTATAATGGCATGAGACTTGGTGGCCTTGAGGAAGGAGATAAGTATATATTTTTAAGTAGGAGAAACATGTAACACTGGTGGCCAGAGGGTAGACTAGGGTATTCAGTCTCAAAAGTGGTCTCCAATGATCCTCCCCTCCATTTACTCATGCCCTTTTACAGTTCTCTTCTAATGCATCAAGGCTGCCCCTGTGTGACCAGTACAACAGGACAAAAGTGACAATCTGTGACTTCTAAGACTTGGTCATAAGAAGCATTTCAGCTTTTGCCTTAGTATCTCAGTTCATTCACTTTAGGAAAAGTCAGCTATTTTACCATGAGGAGACTCAAACAATCCGTGGAGATTCCCATGGCGAGAGGAACTGGAGCCCCTGGCCAACAGTTACATAAGTAAGCTGCCTTGGAAGTGGATCTTACCCCCCATATCAAGCCTTCAGATGATGGCAGCCCCACGTGACATCTGACCACAATATCACAAGATGCTCCTAAATGCTTGACCCACAAAACCAAAAGAGATAATGAACAATTATTACTAATTTAAGCCACTAAGTTTAAATTAGCAACCCACAGAGCAATAAATCACAAATATAACACGGTTAAAAAGTTAAGAGATCATGGGGGAGAAAACTCTATCTACCATGATAGACAGCACCTCTCTGATATGATTAACAACACAGTCCAGGATACACAGGAAAGCAAATGACACCCAGAAGGAAGATCATGATTTTAATAGAGATGTTTTACATGAAGTCTATGTATTATGGGATATTCTGGCTTTCCCTAACTAAGGTACCAAAATGGCATATATTCCTATGGTTAGAAAAGTATGGTTGTGGTGATAGTCATTCATATGTTTTTTGTTTGTTTGTTTGTTTGTTTGTTTGGAGTCTCGCTCTGTTGACAGGCTAGAATGCAGTGGTGCGATCTCGGCTCACTGCAACCTTCACCTCCTGGGTTCAAGCGATTCTCCTGCCTCAGCTTCCTGAGTAACTGGGACTACAGGCACATGCCGCCACGCACAGCTAATTTTTATATTTTTAGTAGAGACAGGGTTTCACCATGTTGGCCAATATGGTCTTGATCTCTTGACCTCATGATTTGCCCACCTCGGCCTCCCAAAGTGCTGGGATTACAGGCATGACAGTCATCCATATTTTTATGAACAAATACTCTGAATAATTGTATGGTGTTTATATATTTATTCTTACCTACCTTACGTTTAATTCTCACATTAACCCTATGAGATGGCTATTACAGATGAAGAAGCTGTGACTTGAAAATTTTGCCTAAGGTCACAGTGAGAAAACAGCCGAGCCAGGATTCAAATTCAAGTCTTCTGATTCAATGCATGGCTTTCCTTCCTTTGGTCACAGTTTCCCTGTGGTGGACACAGAAGAAATGCTAAGTCCTGCAATTCAACCTTCTCAGAAGGTAAATCCTCCTTATGGAGGGCATGGGTGTCTCAGTGAAGAAAGGTAGAATGTGGATAGTGGGAAGAGAGGGCTTATTCCTCTCAAGGGCCACAGAATAAATCATAAGCAAAGCTTCAAGTGGGAAGCACAGCATATTTAGGAAACAAAAATGAGACTGCTTGGATCCAACAAAAGATCCAAAGTTGACCCCAAAAGAACTAGAGGTGAGGTAAGTTGGAGGCTGATGTGAGGAATGAGCTGGACATTGTATGTAATGGAAAGTCACTGGAGATTTCAGACAAGGCAGTGACCCACAGAACGTATATTCACAGAGATAAGATCCTCTTCCAGAGTCTAGCAGAAATACTGGCATACCTCTTTTATCTTTCCAGTTAGTTGCTGGAAACAGCATCCGCCCTAGTAGGAATCTAGCATTTTTCTCCTAAAGATAGTATCCCATCATAACCCTGAATTGTGCAAGAATTCCAGGAGCTTTGAGAGTTCAGTTCAGGGCTCAGTTGTTCTTCCAAAAGCTAGGAAAAGGGGGAGAATGGAAGTTCCCCATTCAACTAGCATCATAGCAATGGTTCATAATCGCAGAGTTCCTCCACCACCTATGAGACAATTGTTCACTGCTAAGGTGATGCCCATACTGGACCACATCACAGGCGAGGCCACACAGCCTCCCATACTCTCATTTCAAGCTTATTTCTCTTTAATTTCCACATGCTTCACTGTTTCCAACCAGGGCAGCTGGATCGAAGAGGGCATCCACCACACACTGTTCAGAATCAGTCACTGCCCTCCTTTGACTCTTAGCTCATGTGTGGAACTGAATCCCTAGCCATTCAGCCCTTCCCTTGAGTGGAGGCCAATAGGACTTATCCCACCAGGTAGTTCTGATAATTAAGTGTGTCCATATATGTAAAGGATCTGCACTGTCTGGTGCATAGCAAGTTCTCCCTAAATGTTATTGTTGCTATTATTTTACATTTGAGAATGCCTACAGAGTGGTGAAAAACTTCTCAGAGGTACAAGCTAAGCACACTATTGTTTTCAAAATGATTTCTGGCTCTTAATAGCACCCTAGAACTAAAATTTGGTCACTAACCCTTTCCTATAGCAAACACTGAGCACCATCAAAAAAGCAAATACCTATGCTTAGGTAGTGATTAAAGGTGAGAATGAATGAATCAGGATTTCCAATCCACACTAAGCTATATGTGTTATAAATAGGCCTTTGTAATAGAGTGAGCAAGTCAAATCAGGGCAACTCTGTGTAGAAAAAGAAGACAAATTATTGTTTAAAAAAAAAAATGATGGTTATTCCTCAGGAACTATCCTTTATGGAGGTCATTACTGCTACAGTGAGATGGTAATTTAAAAAAAAAAAAAAGAAGTAGGCCCATTTCAAAGACAGCGTGTACAGTATAGAACACTGTGGCCTGAGTGATCACCCATCCAGATTTCTGTGTATAAAATATAAGTACAATTAAGATACTGAAAGTGTTTATAGGACTTAAAACTTTGCATACAAAGCCCTTTTCTTATCCTGTATTCCAAACTTTACCAAAACTCTGCACATTAAGTATATATCAATGAAACTAAAAAACAGTATTACTTTATGCCCAGTTTCTCTGCCACCAAGAACTATAAAAGGTACTAGGGTGGGAAAAATTTCCTCAGAATAATCTGGATGTCTATCAGTCATATGGAAACAAAGAGGAACCCTCTGGAAAATAAAACAAAATGTACTGAGTTCCCTTTGCAGGTAATTTGCCTCCAGGCCCCTAATCCCCCTCCGAGAGAGCATCACACTGCCTGGGTACTGGGTCTAGCACCTGTCGCTCTATGGCTCCACAGGACTCACTGCAAGATTCATGTGACTGAGGTCATCTGTCCTCCCACACTCTGGCTATGGCGACTGACCAGTTACAAAGCAGGGGTGACAAACAAAGAATGGAAGGCCCCATGTTTCAGAAGGCGTTTTAAATTTCAGGGAAATATCTGTGTGCTGGAAAGGAAATGCTGGGGTCCGCACCTGATGAGCAGCTGATCACGCTCTCAATGTTGTCATTATGGTGTGTCATCTAAGGGACAGAATTGAAATAGCTAGACTCTCTGGAACCAAAGGGTCAGACCCAGGCAAAATTAGCTCAGCTTGCTATATGGGTAATGACTGTAATCCTTTGCGCTCCCTGGAGTGCTTTATGGTCAAGGATCTCGGGGAGAGTTTGCCAACAATTAATCTCACTAGAGGCCTGTGGGTTTCAGGACAAATCATACTACTCATTTACCTCTTTCTCGTCCATAGCATGCTCTCACATGGAGCTGCCTGCAAGGACTGAGTCTATCAAAACATATGTAGTAATATTCCACCTTTTAACAAGTGATCCTATTGAGGATTCAGTGGTCCGTGCTGAGTCCGAAAGTGGAAAATCACATAGCAGAGCTGGCCATGAAGCAATGCCTTGACCAAGAGTGGGAAGTGCACCAGCATCTTGCCACCAAACTGCCCACCAGCCCCAATTAGGGGCTTGAAATCCACACACCCAGAAAGCGGGTCTGAGACAGAACTGCCTTCTGTGAAACGTGCTGTAAGCAGGATACTATTTTAGGTTCAAATCATAGTCCTGTGACTACAAAAAGGGAGAGAGAGAGAGATTAACCAAACAAAAGGGATAATTCCACAAGCATGGTGAAAATGGCACAATTTTATCAGGAAAGTTATCATCAGTAGTTTTTATCTCCTGAAAGGAGACTCACAGAATCACAAGATTTTACAGCAGGGAGAGGTCATGGATAAAATCTAGATCAATTTTTTTTATTTTACAGAAATAAAAACGTAGTCTAATATATTTTCCTCAACAACTCACCAGTTAAGAATAGGCAGCCAGGCATGGTGGCTCACGCCTATAATTCCAGCACTTTGGGAGGCCGAGGCGGGCAGATCATGAGGTCAGGAGATCAAGACCATCCTGGCCAACATGGTGAAATCCTGTCTCTACTAAAAATACAAAAATTAGCTGGGCATGGTGGTGCGTGCCTGTAATCCCAACTACTTGGGAGACTAAGGCAAGAGAATTGCTTGAACCCGGGAGGTGGAGGTTGTGGCGAGCCGAGATAGCACCACTGTAATCCAGCCTGGCAACAGAGCGAGACTCTGTCTTTAAAAAAATAAATAAATAAAAGAGGCAGGCTTCCATTGAAGGGGAGGGAGCCAGGCAGATCTGGGGAGTGCATAAGGCGCTTCTTGAGGAGGGCAGACCTCTGTGGGATTCCCCATGAGCAAATCCAATTGTAGGATCAAGATGCTGAAAAGAGAAATGGGAGTGCTGGAAGGGCAAATAGAAGCAAAGCAAACGTGACATTGCTTCACTTCCCAAGTTCTACTAGACTTTAAATTCCGACCAGGTGTGGTGGCTCACGCCTGTAATCCCAGCACTTTCGGAGGGCAAGATGAGTGGATCACTTGAGGACAGGATTTGGAGACCAGCCCGGCCAACATGGTCAAACCTCTTCTCTACTAAAAATACAAAAATTGAGCTGGTGTGGTGGCACATGCCTGTGATCCCAGCTATGCGGGAGGCTGACGCATGAGAATTGCTTGAACCTGGGAGACAGGTTGTAGTGAGCTAAGATTGGAACACTGCACTCCAGCCTGGGAAACAGAGCAAGACCTTGTTGCAAAAAAAAAAGAAAGAGAAAGAAAGGAAGGAAGGGAGGGAGGGAGGGGGGAGAAAAAATCTTAAATTCCACCACCTTCCCTGGAAGCTCACAAACAAAAATGGGAATCCTAAGGCTAAAATGAATTCAACAAATTAAAATCTGATTCTGAATAGAATTGCCACATGCATTTCTGGGAAGCCTTGAAAGCACTCCTATAAAAGGTAGTAATAGACACTGCCCTTTGTCAAAGGCAGGTCTTTGCCCCATGTTCTCTCATAATAATGTTAAATAACACATGAATGCATAGAGAATGAATGAAATCTCTCTTGGGAGGAGGCAGGAGGTCCTACAAGCTATTCCATTTGAGTTTAGAACAGTAAAATATATCGTTAAAATATGACAATTAATGAGTATCATTTTCTAAACTTTCTGAGAATGCTATAGTCTCACTGTGCTTCTCGAAATTCCTTTCACAGTTGGCTCTATGGAAGTTTACATTCTGCACTATTCTTAGCTCTCGCAGCTGGAGAATTCCGGGGAGTCCTCAATGCCAAATTCCAGGACACAAAGCTAATACCACTGTTTCAAACTTCCCTTTTTAAAATAAATGCATGATTTTAGAAGATTTAGAAGATTTTAGTTATCAAAAGAATGCTACTTTTAAGTGTAATGTAGACTAAAAGATTTTTTGATTGCAAAATCTTAAAATAACAACTATGTCAATGAAAGCTTACAATATGGGTGGTAGTGGGGATGATAATATATCTATTTTTTTAAATAAGCATCAGATTTAATAAATGATTTCAGTATCACAATTTCAAAGAAGATTGATATTTCACATAGTAGAACAATTTGGTCAATAAATTTAATAGACAGTCCTGAATGCGTGTCTCAATTTCAGATTAATTCATTGATCAAATATTTACTGAGCACCTACTATGACCCAGAACTAAATGCTTATGAACAAAACAATCAGAAACCCCAGACTTTGTGGAGTTTACATTCTAGTGGGGAGAGACAGAGAGCAAAAAATATATATTTTCTAAGGTGGACTTTTTTGATTTGAAAGGTACTTAGGTACTGTGGAACCCACTGAAATGCTGGATGTTAACCCATATTATTGGGTGTGAAATCCAGAAGGGAATTCTTGGAAGACACCAACAGGGATCACCAGTCCTTTTAGTCAAAGAATAATACTTGTTTAACAAAAGCACCTCAAATGTGGCATAGCCTCAAAGTATGACATATTCCAAAACTGCATTCATTATTTTCTTCTTCTCTCTATTTTTTCCTTTCTAGTGACAGCAACACCTCATAGCCAGTTGTTACAAAAATACAAACCTAGCAGTCAGGCTACACTCCTCCCCACTTTCCCATATGCATGTTCTAGAGTGCTGACATGCTCACAGTTCACTTTTCTGTCCCCACTGGGTCCTGATCCTCACGGATGCACCTCCATCACTTTTCCCCGGGATTCTTGGAGTAGTCAACAACCACCTGTTCTCCCTGGCTCCAGGAGGCACTTCTTCCACCTCCTTTTCCTCACTGTTGTCCAATGATCTTTTTGAAATGTGATTGCATCTATTTCTTATTTAAAATTTTTCAGAGGTGTCAAGTGATTCTAGGCATAAAGATTTGGGGGATGTTGTTGTTGTTGTTGTTGTTGTTGTTGTTGTTTGAGACAGGATCTTGCTCAGTCATCCAGGCTGGAATACAGTGGCACAATCATGGCTTACTGTACTCTCAATTTCCCAGGCTCAAGTGATCCTCTGGCTTCAGTCTCCCAAGTAGCTGGGAATACAGGTGTGTACCACTAAGCCCAACTAATTTTCTTTTTATTTTTTGCAGAGACAGAGTCTCACTATGTTGCCCAGGCAGGTCTTAAACTCCTGAGCTCAAATGATCCTCCTGCCTCAGCCTCCCGAAATATTGAGTTTACAGATGTGAGCCACCATGCCTGGCCTAGGATTTGTTTTCTTTTTCAATTGAGAATTTTTTTAGTCAAGGTAATACAGATACAAGTTTAACATTTTAAATATTACCAAAGGGTAATTTTTTGTCATTGAAACTTAAGGATCATTTTCATGAAATGTAAGTTTTTCATTCATCCCAGTTCCCCAGGACTCAAAAAATAAACAAATAAATAAAACTAAACATGTTAAAAATTAAAAAAATATATGGTGTATTAGATGGTGACAAGCATTATGCAAAAACAGAACAGGATAGGAAGATGAGGCTGGAGATGCCACACAAATTTAAATAGTGTTTCCTGGGTGTACCTCATTAGGAAGTGACATTGGAGAAGGCTTAGAGCAAGTGAAGAGGGAGCGTGCTCCAGGCAAAAGCCCTGTTCCTGTGCGAAGGCCCTGAAGTAGAATATGCCAACGTTTGTGAATAGGAGGGGAAAGGTACTAGGGAAAAATTCATAGATTACTGGGGGCTCAGTTTGTCCAGGGTTTTGTTGGCCACTGTTAGTACTTTGGCTTTTGTTTTGTTGAAATAAAAGTTAACAAGCAAGAATGGAATCAGGGGGCTCAATTAGGGAGTAAGTGACAATGATTGGCTTGTACCAGGGTGTTCATAGCAGAGATGATGAGAATGGATCAGACGAAGTGTCTAGCTTAAAGATAGAGCAAATGGGATTTTCTGACTAACTGGATATGGAGTATGAAAGAAAGAGAAGATTCAAGGGTAACTCTAAGAATTTGATCCAGAGCAATTAAACAAGTAATATTGCCGGCTGGGCACGTTGCGCTCGCCTGTAATCCCAGCACTTTGGGAGACTGAGGCAGGCGGATCATGAGGTCAGGCATTCGCGACCAGCCTGGCCAACATAGCGAAACTCCGTCTCTACTAAAAACACAAAAAATTAGCCAGGTGTGGTGGCGGGTGCCTGTAATTCCAGCTACTCAAGAGGCTGAGGCAGGAGAATCGCTTGAACCCCCGAGGCAGAGGTTGCAGTGAGCCAAGATCGTGCCATTGCACTCCAGCCTGGGTGACAAGAGTGAAACTCCATCTCAAAAAAAAAAAAAAAAATAGGTAATATTGCCATCAACTGAGATGGGACAGCTAAGGGTGAAATATTACGAAGTTAGAGATCAGATGTTCCATTTTTGATATATTAAGTTCAAGACACTGATTGGCTCTTCTAGGGGAAATCTCAAGAAGTTGGTGGTAAGAGAAAACTGGTTCAGGGAGTTTTGCTGCAAGGGAAGGCCCAGGAATTGGGTAGTAACTGGCAGGGGTGATGGAGTCAGCAGAAAGCTTTGGTTTTTATTGCATTAATATAGGAAATCTAATAATATATTTGCATATTGGTGATAATGTTCCAAAAAAGTGAAAAAATGATGAAGCAGGAGAGAGCAGAACTGTTGGAAAAATAATCTTTAGTAGGTAAGAAAGGATGGGATCTAGCACACAAGTGAAAAGAGGACCTTTCTCTCTAAGAAGAAACAATAGAAATAAGCACTGATGTTAGATTTTATGGATGCAGACACTGGTAGGCGATAAATATGGTGGCTAGAGTCTGGCGAATTCTTTCAGTTGTGATTAAAGATAATGGAGGAAGTGTTGAGGTTTTAGGAGAGCTGTGAAAATAAAAAATTAACTAGAAAAGTGGGGCTGGGCACGGTGACTCACACTTGTAATTCCAGTACTTGGGAGGCTGAGGCGGGAGGATTGTTTAAGCCCAGGAGTCAGAGACCAGTCTGGGGAACATAATGAGACCCTGTCTCTACAAAAAAAAAAAATTAATTAGCCAGGCAGGGTGGCACATACCTGTAGTCCCTTCTACTTGGGAGGCTAAGGCCAAAGGATGGCTTGAGTCCAGGGGTGGAAGACACAGTGAGCTATGCACTTCAGCCTGTGTGACAGATAGAGATTGTGTCACCAAAAAAAAAAAAAAAAAGTGGGAAAGTCAATGGACTAGAGAAACATAATTTCCTGGCAGCATTAAGGATGACACATAAAGCAGCAGAGGCCCATTTGAAGTAGGTAGTGATTAATTTACACGGGACAAACCTATACAAATTGTACAGAGGGGCAAGATTTTCTGTTTTCTTTAGTCCTATTCAGATTCATGGGCGTAGGTATATAGTAGACAGAGAGGGAGACTTAACTTGTGGCTTTGTCAAGGAAGAAAACCGAAGCCAAAAAAGGCAAGGAATTGAGGGTGACCACAAGGGAGTGACTAGAATGGTTGATAATTGAATTTAAGTTTGATCAGTAGGGAAAAGAGGATCTCAAGAAGATGACAAGACAGTTAAAAAAAAAAAAAAGATGTCAGACAGGTCCTACAGGTAGTAGGATCAATGAATTGGCAATCTAGGTAGGTTCAAATTGTTGGGATCATGGTTCTGGAAGGAGTGAGCTAGAAGAAAGGGAAGGTGGTCATAGGATGAGAAGAGATTATGCAAAGGTTGCAATTGTGAGTAATGACAAAACTCAGGACAATAATCTTTTTATTTACACAGAGAAAGTGGCTGTAGAGAAGAAAAATAGAGTGTGAGCAGAAGAAAATGAAAATGGATTAGACACAGAACTGCTGACAGGCTTGGCAGCTTTTCAGGAGGGGGCTACTAAGTAGCTTCTTTGGGCATTTTGTGGCTGTGGAGAAAACAATGACAGGTGGCAGCTAGTGTAAGAACAGGAAACTAGGAAGAGCTCATTTCTCAAAAGGAACTGCCTGCAATGACTTCAACAATTAGAGGTATATTGGGCTTATAACACTTCTCTTTTAAAATGCATTTAGTGTATCCGTCATCTATGCTGCAGTATGAATTGTCATAATTAGACTATTCCAGTGTTCTCTGATCTCAAACTAAGATCTGTGCAATGAGAATGTGGGAGCCTTGAGTAGAAATATGAAAAAAGGGCATAAGAAACTTTGAGTGATATCCATAGCAGCATTATTCATAACAATCAAAAAGTGGAGATAACCCAAACGTCCTTTAACTGATGAATAAATAAGTGGTATATCCACACAAATGGAATATTATTTGGCAATACAAATATATGAAGTTCTGATATATGCTAGAACATGGGTGAACTTTAAAAACATTATGCTAAATAAAAGTCAGACACAAAAGGCCATATATTGTATAATTCTATTCATATGAAATGCCCACGATAGGCAAATTCATAGAGATGGAAAGTAGAATAATGGCTTCCTAGGCTTATGGGTATAGTGAGATGGGGAGACAGATAAGGGGCACAGGGTTTATTTGGGGGGTGATTAAAATGTTCTAAAATTGGTTGCTGTGATGGATGTACAACTCTGTGAAGATACTAAAAACCACTCAATTATATACTTTAAATGGGTGAATTGTATGATGTTGAATTATATCTCAATAAAGCTTTGCTTAAAAAAAAAAAAAGAAACTCTGAATGAGTTCAGGTGAGCTTTGGACAGCTGCAAGCATCATTCAATAGACTACAAGAAAGAAGAATTCAGAAAACACTAAAAGAAACTCTATTTTTCTTGAAATGTGACCTAGAGCCCTGCTGATAAGTCATACACCCAAGTGTCTCTTAAATCAACCCCAGCATCATCTTGGGCCTTTCTGTCCAAGGTTGCTAATGCCTCCCCAGCAGAAACACACACTGACCAAGCCAACCTAGAGTTTTTGGAGCACAGTGATTAGGGTTCAGTCTCTAGATCCAGGCAGAAATGGTTGATATTCTCACTCTGCTGCAGGTTGTGTGTCTGTGTGACTTCAGGCAAGTTACCTTATTCCCGTTAGTCTCAATATCCAATGGAAATAATACAAGTACCTGTCTTACAGTATCGCTGTAAGAATTAAATGATATAAAAAAGGCAAAGCACTTCCTGCAGAATCTGGCAATTAGTGACTGCTTAGTTATTATCACTATAAAATGTTAGGAATATAAAGAGGGATGGCTAGAGATTCCAATATATTTTATGGTACATACTCCAGCACTCCCCATGTATGCCCTTCCAGAGGAGTCAAATTGGAAAGAAGGGGACTGCATTCAAGAGAAGTATGTTTTCCCACTTTCCTCTCTCCCCATTTGGCACTTACCCTGTGACAAATATTCCTGTCTTTGGGTGAAAGCTGTTCTTGCTATCAAGAAGAAATGATAATGTTGTAGGAGCAGCTGCATTTCCACCCAAATTCCAGACCCAATGCAGAACAACTGCTGTGTCACTACCCTTTTGTGAAATGATTCCCACCCAATGCCATCAAATCGCCTTTGTAAACCTACAGAAAAAACTCTCCAAAAATGTATCTTACGAGTTTGGCATGAACAGTTAAACAAGCAGTTACTTCCAGATGACTAGAACATTTTCTGAACTTGTAGACCTCATGTACTAGCAGGCAGACAGATATCCAGATACATTTGAAACCTCAATTTATTAAAGGATATCATAAAAGTAGATACAATGTGCTATGGAGACACATACGAGAGAATGATTTGTTCTATGAGTAAAGGGAGGCTTCAGACAGGAGATGTCCTCTCATCAGGCCTTGGAAGAATGAAAAGACGTTCTAAAGCTAGGGAGGAAAAAAGAACCTGAATAGGGTCACAGATGTATTTCATATCAGGGAGTGGTTAGTAAACTGGAGAGAGTACAGGGGGCAGCTAGGTGAGCACAGGCTACAAAAGACTTTGACTGCCAGGCCAAAAGTTTGAGACCAACTTGACCCATCTCTATTAAAAATACAAAAAGAAAAAAAAAAATTTAGCCGGGCATAGTGGCGGGTGCCTGTAATCCCAACTACTAGGGGAGCTAAGGCAGGAGAATTGCTTGAACCCATGAGGCAGAGGTTGCAGTGAGCCAAGATCATGCCATTGCACTCCAGCCTGGGCGACAGAACGAGACTCTGTCTCAGAAAAAAAGGTTTGCACTTCATTTTGTAATTAAAGGGAAAAGCCAACAATCTTGTGACAAAGATTGCTGGTACTTCCCCCCAGTATCATTTTGCTGAGCACATGACCAGGGAGAATGAAGACTCTATTCCAGTCTCCCTTGGACAAATGAAAAGTTGACAGCAGAGGCAGTACAGACCCCTGGGGGAGGATGATATTCCATACGCTAGAACGCATGGTTATCTATCTCCCTTCTAGCAAAGGCCAATCTCTACACCTTCTCTGGGAGATGCACTCCTCTCATCTTCTTAGCTATCCCTTATTTCTCGTACAAAATGAATTGTTTGCCTTTCATGGAATCATTACTACATATTTACAAGTGTCTTCCAATATCTGCACTCATTGAAAACAAGAACATTACATACCCACTTCTAGCACTGCCCCAATCCCTGTTCCCATAAAGAGCCAGATTTCTTGAGTTTTAAATACATGTTTACTCTACTACCTCATTTTCCATTCTCCCTTTAGCCTATTACTATCTTCTGAACTCAATATGTCACTAAAACTAAAGAAAGAAAGAAATCACCAGAAACTTTCATGTTGCCAATACACTTCTCTACGTTTCTGCTCTCTTCTCATTGGACGCAGTTGTCTCACTTGATCCCTGCCGTCACACCTTCTCATTTTGCACACATTTCTGGCTTTCTTCCTACCTTTCTAGCTGCTCCTACTGTCTCCGTCTCCTTTGCCTAACCTGTTAGAGTTCCTCAGAGCTGAGTCCTGGACACTTTCGTCTTTCTCTACATAGTTTCCCCAAAAATGATCATAACTACTTCCTTGGCTTTAAATACCTTCCATAAATGATGACAACTCCAAGACTGATATCTCCAGCCCAACTCCTTTCTCTGAGTTTCTCTCCAGTGTATCCACCTCCATGTGAATGTCTCAGGTACTTCAAACTTATCATGTCCAAAACTACAACTTCAATTTATAAGCAAAACAAAACCAAACCACGCCTGTCCTTCAATCTATGATTCTCCTTCACTGAAGATAAAATTCTAGATGTTAAGCCTCCCTTCAAGAAAACCTGCTTTGAAGGTATGATTGACTGACAGCCTCCAGGAACCCACCTTCAGATCTATCCAGGTGTTCACTCATGAGACTAGGGGAGGCAATGCTTCCTCTGGCTGCTCCCGGAATGACTAAATGCAGTAGGAGAACTAGAGCCAAGTGGTTCCATCATGGGACTTCTCTAATGGGCAACCTTGGTTCGGGAACTCCCCATAAGCCTACCCAAAACTTTCTCAAAACTGCAGAGGTCTGAAACTCTTCCTACACAATCCTTCCTTTCTCCCGCTTCTCTTTTCACAGGTAGCAGACCTGCATCACAGTCTAACATCTCCCCACCTATCCATGCTATGTCTCCATAAATACTGGTGAATAAATAAATCCAAAATGAACAAAAGCACCTAATTCAAACACTCCTCTAAATCAGCATCACTTTTAAAAGGGCCTTTACAATTTTTCTGTTGTGGAGCTGTATTTTCTATTTAATTCTGAGGGGAGGAGAAGGACCGGGTGGCCTCCAGGGCAAACCCCCAATGGATATCTCCTGAAGCATCGCAGGAGGGGGCAAGAGGACAGCAACTGACTACTATCTCAACATCTAGTGGAAATGGATTGGATTCAAGGGTACAAATAATTATCACTCTTGCAAGGTTCACTCCAGAATCTGACTACACATGGAAATGGTTAAAATGAATAAAGAAGGAATGTCCAGCAAATTGATTTGACAGTGAAGACATGGGGTAGGATATATTTTCTGAGAAGGCTGATGGCTCTTCCATAGGTGGGAATTACCTAAGTTAATTCTCTTTTCTCATAGCTAACCTCTACAAAGGGCTGAGATGACTTCTTTGGTAACTTCTTTGAGTGGAAAGCCATCAACAAGACATAAGTACGTATGGAATTACTGAAAGCAAAGCAGCTTTTCATTAGGAAGAAAATTCGATTATCTCTGATATAGCTATGTACACAACTAAAGCCTGCCTATTAAAGTCATGAGTCTCGTTTTTGTAAAGTACCACCAATTACCTGGAGGCAATTTCCCCTAGTTGTGAGATATTTACTGTGAGTCTTAAAAGGAAAGAAACTCTTCCCTACGCCCAATTTGCAAGCTTATTAAATGTTTACATGGCAAGGGAAAGAAAAAGTTTGCCTAATTTAGAAGGAGCAAATAAAAACCAAATAAGTATTATATTTAGCTGAACCTCATAGGTCTATAACTAAGAAAAGGGGAATCTAATTCAGAAGGAACCCTGAGTTTTTAGCTTGAGACAATTCAAATGTTATCTCCTCAAAGGCCTTCCTTGACTTCTCAGTCTAAATTAACTGCACATCTCACTACCACCACCACCCCTAACCAGTAACTCTATTAATAAAGTCCCGCTTTGTTTTCTTCATAGCACTTACCATGATCTAAGACTCTGTTTGCTTCTCTCGCCTCTTCCATCACTGAAGGCTAAAACCCAAGACAGCAGAGACAGCTTCCATGTTGCTCAATTCCATCACCATCTCCTTGTACAGTGCTCGGTTCATGGAAAATACAAAATAGATATTTGTTGAATGAATGAAATCAACCATGCCACAACAATCATGACTTCAAGGTGTGCATCACTGAAAACTTTCACATTGCCAACAGAGTTTCAGATCTCAAGAGACTTCCAATTATAATTTGATTCCCAGAAACATGTTTGAACCCAAAATTACATTTGTCACTCCAAGCAACTCATCCTTTCCAACCAACCACATAGGTACCAACACATGACCAGTGGACACACGTGTGGTATGTAGAAGGTAATTCCCACAGTAGGCCTACTTATTTCAAGCTAGTTCCTTAAGGAAAGGATCACTGTTTTTCTTTTTTTTTTTTTTAAGTGAAAGCAAGTTTATTAGAGAAGCAAAGAAACAAAAGAACGACTACTCCATAGGCAAAAGCAGCAGTGTGGGCTACTCAACTAATTGTACTTGTAGTTATTTCTTGAATATACACTAAACAAGAAGTGGATTATTCACGTGTTTTCTGGGAAAGGGGTGGACAATTCCCATAACTGAGGGTTCCTCCCTCTTTTAGACCATATAGTGTAACTTCCTGACATTGCCATGATTTGTAAACTGTCGTGGCGCTGGTGAGAGTGTCTTTTGGCATTCAAATGTATTATAATTAGCATAGGATGAGCAATGAAGACAAGCAGAGGTCACTTTCACCACCATCTTGGTTTTGGTGGGTTTTGGCCTGCAACTTTACTGCAACCTGTTTTACCAGCAAGGTCTTTGCTACCTGTATCTTGTGCTGACTTCCTGTCTCATCCTGTGACTAAGAATGCCTAACCTACTGGGATCACTTCTTTTCATATATGAGTTGACCACTCAGTAAAGCATGAATGCATAAGCTCACATTCCATTTAGACTATGGAAAGTGTTTTTTCCACTAAATGTACTATTCCGTTTGACCTAGGTACTTTGAGAGGTGGTAGATTAATAAATAGACTCAGTTAGTTGTGTTTTCCCTTAGAATGACAATTCTGTGGTTAAAGGGAGGGAAGGAATGTAAGAAGGGGCAAGATGGGCTTCATTCAAGTAGTGAGGATACAGGATATAACAAAGACCTCTGTGTACTTTTGGATGAAAGGGAAGAAATTAAACTGGCCATGATATGGAACTAATTATGCAAGCCACTTGAGTCAAAATGTTAGCTACAAGTTCTAAATGTGTTAGAACTCCTTGATTTGGTGGAAATAATTAAAAGCTATTGTTAGAAACGGGAATAAAGGCTGCAGCAATATTGCTGTTTGAAGCAAAGACTCTCAACTGTTATTTTAATACTTTAATAATGCGACTTTAGAAAAAATCTAGCTTGTCTTCAAATTGTAATTTTTTTCTGTAGAGTGTTTAATTTACACCTTGGTAGTGGAATGGACATTGTGCACTGAAAGATCTTCCCTAGGTCACACCAGTCCTAGAGAGCCAGGGAGACCACAAAAGACATAGTAACAGTTGCAATTATCTTTGACTCTTGAGCTCCTAGCCTGTGAGTGCATGCCACTCCTAAAAGTCCAAGTCCTTTTCATTCATCCCAGGGGGTTCCCACACTCTCCTAGTTCTTTGTTGGAGTTTTCTGCCCCAACCTCTGGTAAGCTGTACTCTAGCAACTGCTACTTCAATCATGTTGGTCCTCTCTTTCTGGACTTCTCTTTTCCCTCCACTTACTCATGCTCAGAGCTCACCAATTTGGAGCTAGGTCCTCTCCCCGCTAATCTTTAAGGTTAATCTTATTAAGTCCCAGATGGCATAATTCTCCATTAGTTTTTACACCCTTTCCTACTGAGAGGACCTGAAGTCAGCTTCCTTCAGGTTGAAATCAGAGACACTTCGGTCATACACACAAAAGTATCCCTCCCCCAAAAATAATCGGCATCCTAAACTGAAGTACATGTCTTTTCAATAGTCTCCTATATCAAGGTGAGTATTCTTACTACTCGGGGTGCTTCTAGAAGTTCCTGGAGCCCCAGAATCAAAGGATCAGTTCTACAGTTGTCTCCCCATTTCTCCTAAAGACCCGCACGCAAATACCCTGATCTGACAGCATTCCCAAAGGGTGTGAAGATGAGTGTGAAGATTAGGCTTCCTCCTACCCTACACCCTACCATCCTTTTCTTGTTAAGGTGAAACTCTAAGGTAGCCTGAACTTGGTGCCTTTGAAGCAAATGGAGGTGAAAAATTATAAAGCTCAGATTAGCAGCCCAAAGCTCCTTGTTTATTGCAGAATCTGACATGAAGTAGAGAAGCATCCTACTGGTGAAAAATAATAATAAACTAAAGTCAGTGGTTTGGTCTTCAGTAAATACAAAAGAAAAAAAAAAACTGACCGTGAATCAGCTAACATTTAGGACTTCTCTGTAGGAGTTGAATATTTCTCCCAAATAGAGAGGTCAGTAGGCTGCCATGTAACATCTATTCTATCAGCTGGAACATTTTGCTCTTTAGTAGAATAAAGCTTGTAAATAAAGCTAAGCTCTGAGTTGTTTCCTCAGAGGAAGATCACGCAGCCTGCTTTGGTGGAATGTCAAGACGTAAGGGGAAAAAAGAGATCATCAATAAACAAATGCACAGAACTGAATTGTTACATTCTTTTTTGTGGACAAACCCGTCTTTATTTTGAGCCGTATGTTAGGGAGTCACTGCTTCTCCTTTTTATAATTAACTTGGCACTTGGAGGCTACCATTTGTAATAGCAAGTAAGAACCTTTCTGTACATTTCCCCTGCTGTGCACCCATGGGGTACAATTTGTTTACATTCCATTTGTCACATGTACATTTGTGCTTAGTAGATCGTGGGATGGGGGAGAAGACCCAGCAGTCATACAAAGCTCAACACAAAACTGAGGGTGTTTACCTTGCTCACTTAGAAGTGAGCTTACTGACTTCAATAGCTCTGGGAAACACAATAATGTACTTATACCATTAGGCCCCAAAAATACATTTCCTTGCTTCCTCACACAAACAGATTTGGTAAATTCAAAGAAAGGAAAATGGATCTGCCCCACACCCTAAAAGGTTGTGATTTTTATTTCATTCATATTCATTTCCAAAAGAGATATATAAATAAAGAATGGGGATAAGAATATAGCTTGATAAAAATCAAATGTCAACTGGGCAAACCATAGTATGTTAATAAAGCCTTGGACAAAATTAACACGAGATATTCATCTGGTTTGACCTTTGTTTCTTCTGAATTACTGCTATTATTCTGTTCAGGGACTCCCTTTAGAAGGCTGCTTACTATTGCAGTACCAAAATAGCTTAGGATTTCATATTTAGTAATTCCAAGGCCTGGCCGGGCATGGTGGCTCACGCCTGTAATCCCAACACTTTGGGAGGCTGAGGTGGGCGGATCACGAGGTCAGAAGATCGAGACCATCCTGGCTCACACGGTGAAACCCCGTCTCTATAAAAAATACAAAAAATTAGCTGGGCGTGGTAGCGGGCGCCTGCAGTTCCAGAAGCTCGGGAGGCTGAGGCAGGAGAATGGCGTGAACGCGGGAGGCGGAGCTTGCAGTGAGCCGAGATGGCGCCACTGCACTCCAGCCCGGGCGACAGAGCGAAACTCCGTCTCAAAAATAAAATAAAATAAAACAAAACAAAATAAAATAAAATAATAATAATTTCAAGGCTTATAAGGAAGAGTAGACTGCTCTTTGGAATTTCACTTAGAAAGAAATTTACACTTAAATTGCTTTTAAATGTTTTCTCTGAAGTATTTTTTATGTTATGAGGTTGAAATTAAATACATACAAAGGAATATTTTGCTGCTGAGTTTTTGGTTTTTTTGGGTTTTTTTGTGTGTGTGTGGCTGATGGCCAACTAATGTGGGTACAAAGTGGCAGCTCCCTATGTCACTATTTGGGCTATGCTCTAAGCCTTCAAATTTCACGGGAAGTAAGGACTCTAATTAACCTCCAGCTCTAAAGGAGTTCCTATAGACCTGTTTCTGGCAACTATATTTCTTGGAACTTAATGTTCTTTTAAATCTCACCCCACCCATACCACTGCTTCACTGCATAATGTAATTCTTTCAGTCTTTACCCTGGGCACCTATTAAGCAATCTAACTCCTACAGTTAGAATTGCACCAAAAGGAAGAGGAGAAGAGAGAGAAGAGAGGAGAGGGGAGGGAAGAAGAGAGGAAGGGAAGAAAGGAGAGGGGAAGAAAAGAAAAGGGAGGGTAGGGGAAGGAAGGCCATAAACCCAAAAGAATTTCACTTTGCATGACAGAACTAATGATGAAATAACAAAGATATTTTATATTTTACACTGTACTAGAGTAAAACTTCTAGATGGAAAATGTGCGGTCTTATTTTTTAGTTCTCTTTTTCAAGGCCTATCTAAGGCATGCAATAAACACGGGCCCTTACAAATTATCCATCTCTCCAAAGAGAGGCCATTAAATATTTTGGAAGTAAACTTTCAGTTGGCATCTTTCAAAACACTTATTTCCAAAAATCTTCAAGCTAGAATTACAATTGTCTGGAACCCAATCTGTTGGTAAGTGAAACCTCAGAGCCTTCATTTTTAATAGTGAAATGGACTGAAAGGCAGACATACTGACAGCTGGCTCATTTCTTGCTTTGCCGTGTAAATCCACTTTAACATAACTGGCTTGCACCCTAGCTTTCAGAGTGATGGCTCTGCCTAGAAACCAATCTAATTGGATAATCTTATAGGATATTTCCATAGTGACAAAGAATCAGACTGAGCCCTCCAAGATTTCCATAGGGAATCCAATGGAAAGACAAGGAGAGTTATTATTTAATGAATTGGCTCCTTGCCCAAATCAGTCAGTCCATCTATGCCTCAGTTTTCCCATCCTGGAAATAAAGATATCTGATAGCTTCTTGGTTCATAGGGAAGAATGAGACTCTGGTCTTTCTCATGAACAAGTCAATTGCAGTATTAGGTTATATATGTTAAAAGAGGTATTCAGCAAATGTAAAAGCACTGAAAAAAAAATAATAATATGACTGCAAGATTTAATATACCTTTCTAAGAACTGGACTTGTACAATAAGATAAATAGTAATAGTAAAGTTGCCATTTATTAAGCATCTATTGTAGCCTCTAACCATCTTTACCTAAATACTAATTTAATATTGATGAAAAAAATTTTGACGTATTTCTTATTCCCATCATTGTACTCCTGAAAAAATGCACTCTCTCAGATATTAAGTGATTTTCTTGAGTTCACTCATCTAGTAAACGGAAAGGTTGGAAAATAAGCCAGTATCTCTGATTCCAAAACCATCTACATTCATTAACTAATGGAAGAGAAACAAGATTTTGATGTACATGAATTAGCTAAGGATAATTAATAGAGACAAACATATTTATAACATGTATGTATATATATGTATACACAGAATCTTTGAATACCACATACCTTACATAATAACCTGGGGATGTATAAGCCTGTTCATGTACAATTTGGTAAGATGTCATTCCATTATCTACTAAAAAGTCTACACCTAGGGAAATTATTCAGTTTATCTATAATGATCTAGACATTCAGGGGCTGTGACTGTGCCATGTCCCCCTTACTTCCCTACACCTCCTATCCTGGAATCATTCTCTTGGTTAATTAACTCTTATTTGTCCAAATCTGAAAGACTCATGCACTCAGCTCAACTGCTATCTCTGCTAGGATGACTTCGCTGAACTCTGGCCTTCCTTGTCCTGATTCTGACTTTGGTGACATTTTCACTTTTCATGCAGTATTAACTTGTCTTCTGTGTACCTCTTACCTTCTCCACTAAAAAGTTCATTGTCTTATTTATCTTTATCTCTGCACATAGCATGATGTCATTACATAGTCAATAGATGTTTAACCACGATGTGATGTATGGATAGATGAATGACTATGTAATCAGAACTCAAAGTACTGGGCTTCCACTTAGCAGTGACATCTTTTTTAAATTCCATATTCAATTCCCAAATTGTGTTCCTATGATGGCCAAATTGTTCTTCAAGACTTTATGGGGGAATACAAGTATTTGAGATATAAATATTAGGTCTAGCAGTCTCGATGTCTACATTTGGGAGTCTAGTAGAGCTACAGACTCAATAACTTCTTTATAGACGAGGCAGCTTCTCAATGATCAGCTTTAATTTCTCTATTTGCATTTATGAGATCAATACAAATTTGAGGGTATTTATTTTGCTATACCAACAAAAATTGAGATTCAAACTTAAGGAGAAAAAGGGAATGCAACAAGTTCAGTTGATAGAAGAAACCCCACTTAGTATTTCTTTGTGTAAATCTAGGGCAAAAACTACCCAGATGCTAAAACTTTGAATCAGTTACTCTTTAAACTAAAATCACAAACTTGGAAAGGAAAAGGAGAAATAACCCTCAAAACAACAATCAAAAAAAGCCCACATTTTTTAAGCTCATAAAACAGCTGAGCACACACAGAAGCAATCTGGATAATTTAAACATCCAGTTTAGTATGCACTACCACATATTTGAATGTACTCAAAATGCTTTTGATTTCAGGAACATTTTTTGGTCCAAATATTTTAAACATTATGTTGAATCAACTGGCTAAAAACGAAAGTGTCAAGTAAAGGTATCACAGTGGAACAGCATTTTTAAATACACCCAAATCCGAAAACAATGCTGAGGGAAGGGCGGCTTCCTTACACTACTAACAAAGGAAGGAAAGTGAATAAGGCAAATGGTCCACACTGAATGCTCTTACTCATAACAAATACATCTAAAGTTCAACCTAGATGGTGTTTTTCATCCTCCTCTATGATACACACTGTACAAGGGTATAAAAGCACCAGAAGATGTGGATGTGTAAGTGGGAAATTGATAGAGAAAAATGCACTGTGCTGAGGTACCCTATAGTACTGGATCTTTGTGGAATGATACTTACAGACTGTTTAGCCTCCTGCTTTTTCTCCAGTTTAAAGCTATGCTAATACTTTCTATGATGCTGATTATTTTCATGTCCATTTGTAAACTGAGTCAGAGGAAACTAAGATATAAGATCTCAAATATGTTAAATATTGGTGTCTCATGTTACATGGACATGAGAAGGAAAATAAATTATGGAATATTTTCTATTTGTTTGATGGGTATTTGGGGAGACTTTGCTGTGTGCTTGGTTTGTTAATAGGTTATTTATTATCTGTGGTTATTTTTGACAGGATATTAGATAACTTAGGCTGTGTTCAGAAAACAGCTGCACCTTTTATCTCTAAAAAGTCCATTGGTTTAGTTAAATATCCTTTTCCACTAAATGGAGCAGTTGTTTGACCTCTAGGAGACTTAGCTGGAAAGCACTGCATAGTTGTTTAAAGAGACAGCAGTATGCTTAACCACATACACTATTTGACTACATGCAAGTAGAATATTTTTTGTAGTGGTATATCTCTGGAATACTTTGCTTACAAAATAATTATAGTCTAATATTTAAGCAAATTTCAAAGAAAAAGTGATTGTAGACTCTGTTTGCTTACAAAATGTTATAGTATAATCTTTAAGCAAATATAAAGAAAATGGTTGTAAACTGTGTCCAGTCTTAAAAATCAATTCCACTAATCAAAAATGATTGAATTTGTGGGTCATGCATAATATAGTATTCTACGTCTGGTTAAACCTTGTGCTGTGGTGTCTCATTGCAACTAAGGAAAAAATAGAGGTAGGATTGTACGATGAATAAAGAGGGAACATTTTATCCAGGCAGTTCTAGATTTAAATCCTAGTTTTACTGCTTACTAGATATATCACCCATTGGTAGATTAGTTAATCTTTTTGAATATCAATTTCCCCAATCCATTAAGTAGGCCTATAAGGTATTTGACACATATTGTACAATCAAATGGATCATAATGATTACCATCCAACAATTATCTGTTGTGTCCACTATGTACCGGTCTGCTCTAAGTACTTAGACTACAGATAAAAAATAAACCTTCTCTGCATGGAGGTTGCATTCTAGTGAAAGAAGACAGGCAATAAACCCCCCAAAAAAGTGTGTCATATGGTATTACAGAACATGATAAAGGTTACAAAAAAAAAAAAAAACAGAGCCAGATGAGGAGGATTCGTAGTTTCAGAAAGAGGGATTTGTGGTTTTGTATAGTGTAGTCAAGGTGGCCTCATTGAGAAGGTAGCATCTCAGCAAAGACCTAAAAAGGTGAGGGAATGAGGCATACAGATTTCTGAGGTAAGGGAGTTCCAGCGCAGAAGAGAAGTCTAGGCTGGAGACATAAATAAATGCATGAATCTTGGCATCTGAATGACATTAAAATGAGACTAAATGAGATCTTGAGAATGAGTAGAAAGGAATAGAAAAGAAAAGATCAACAACTGCAGCTTTAGTGCACCGCAATTTTAAGACACTGAGAAAAGGAGAAAGAACAAAGAAGGCTGAGAGGGAGAGACCAATGACATGAGAATAAAATCAAGAGAGTGAGGTGTCCTGGAAGCCAAGTGAAGAGAGAAGGAGAGATTAACTCTGCCCAGTGTCATGGAGAGCTCAAGTAAGACAAGCATCTGTACTGTAGATTGTTTTGAAGCCTATTATTTTTCCCCATTTACTCTTTAAACCATAAAGCTCAAATTACCTCACAATGAAATGGGTATGTCATAGTACCAACAAATCAAAATAATTTTTATTTGATTTATGTGGTCAAATTTTTTAATTTGATTTATGTGGTCACCCTACTCGCATACTATTTGTTACTTGCCTATGGCAATTAAATCCCTTCCAAGGGTCTACTAAAGAATAAAAGGGCGATGAAAAACTCACCTTGTCCAGTGATGTGAGAGAATAAGGGTCAAGGATTTAAAAAAGAAAATAGAAACAGACTCATTAGCACATGGTAAATCTGAAAGTCAAGGTTTTTCTAATAATTCCTTCAGAGACGTAGTATAAAAAATAAACACCATATTCTTAGTATGACACTACTTCTGACCTCCAGAAGTCTGAGAAGTTATAAAGAGAGAAACATGGGAAGAAAAAGAGAGAGAGAGAGAGAAGAGTGAGAAGGAGAATGAGCATCCAGTTTTTTAACATGGGATCTGGTTTCAAAAAGGCTCTAGAGACATTTTTGACATATACATTCTAAAACTATTGACTTCCTGCCTTTGGCATCCTTCAATTTTCTCCTGCCACTATTTCATTAGATTTCATTTCTTTACGATTTTTGATCTGAAATTTCTAATTCAAGCTCTATTTTGTACTTCATCTGGAACCTATCAAATTCTCATCCTTCTCTCCAGTTGAACCCTCTTCTTGAAATTTCTCACAGATTTCTTCCTCATTGGTCATTCCCATTGCCATCCCCCTTGGGTTCTAACACATTTGTATTAGCACCTTAAATACTCCTCCTCTACTTACTTTGTCCTTCAGGCTCATCCACTTTGTGGCCTCTGAGTTCAGACCTTCTGAAGGTGAGGAAGAACCCTGGGGGACCATTCCTTTTGTGGAACCTGGGTGATTTTTTAGCCTCTTTCTACAGGCTCTTTCTACGGACTCTTTCATAGTCACCCTTCCTGATGGATCTCTCTACCTGAGTTTTCCCTCTTCCTGTATGTTCTGAGAAGTTGACAGTTTTATTTCCTTAAAATATGAATCTGACCTTTTCTCTCCCACTTTCCCTGAACATCAAGTTCTATGTATAAATGTATATCTCTATCAATCCCTCTGTCTAATTTCTCCTTTCTGCTCCAGACAGGACAATCTCCCTTATGGACCTCTAACACATTGTTTCAACCCCTCTCATGCTTAGAAATGCCTTCTCTGCTTCTAAAGTCTACTTTCTCCCTGCAACAGCTTTCCTGTAACTCACATTAATCCTTTTCAATTCATGTTGCACTCACTGCTAATCCCACACACTACTATCATTCACCACGATATACTACCCTGGGCTCAAATCATGCATTAGTTAGCACTTTGTTTCATCAGAATACAATAACGGTTGGTTTACTATTCTTTTTTCTTCTAATTGTTTTGAGCATGTGTCTTATCTCTCCAGCCAGACAGTAAATTCATTGTAAGAAGGAGCACTGTCTCATAATCTCTTATATCCCTACCTTCTAATATAATGTCAACTAATTGACTCTAACTTTTAACTCTTGCCATCCTCGTTTACACTGGTTGGAAAACAACAAAAATATTTAGTAAAAGTAGTTCAATAAGATAATTGACAGCAGATAGCACTCTATTATATATTTATTTTACAAAGGCTGAATTTGGTCGTGAATATATAGTTAATATTTAATGGAAGCTAGTTCACTAACATATGCTGCTTTTTGAACTATAATTCTGCATGTTTTCTGATCCTTCCGCACTTACAATAAATTTTATAAATCAACCTGACACTTCTTTCCTAAGCTCCAAATTCATATATCCAGTTGCCTACTCAGCATCTCCATGTAGAAAACCAATTGACTTTTCCAAAACTTGGGGTATCTATCCTCTCCTTCAAAAAAAAAAAATCCTAGTTCATCAACTTCACTATCTCAATTAATGGCAACTTCTTTTTGGGGGGGGGCGGGGGACGGAGTCTCGCTCTGCCGCCCAGGCTGGAGTGCAGTGGCGCGATCTCAGCTCACTGCAAACTCCGCCTCCCGGGTTCACGCCATTCGGCACCCGCCACCACACCCGGCTAATTTTTTATATTTTTAGTAGATATAAAAAATATAATTTTTTATATTTTTAGTAGGGTTTCACCGTGTTAGCCAGGATGGTCCTGACTTCGTGATCCGCCCACCTCGGCCTCCCAAAGTCCTGCGATTACAGGCATGAGCCACTGTGCCCGGCCAATTGATGACAATTTCTATTCACTCAGGCAAAGAGTGATTATGAATCCGCTCTTTCTCTTAAACCCCCATATCCAGTCCACCAACAAAATCAAAGACATCCATGGTACAACCAATTCCACCACTCTCATTGTTACTACCTTGATACAAGCCACCATCATCTCTCATCTGGATTACTGCAATAACATCCTATCTAGTCTTCCTGCTTTCGCCCTTGCAAAACACTCCTCTGCTCAAAGCACCTCAATGTCTTCTCATCCCACACAGAGTAAAAGCTAAAGTCCTTACAATGGCCTACTCTAGACCCTGCATAAATTGGAACCTGTTACATTTCCAACCAAATTTCCTGTTAACTCTCTCTTAGTCCCAGCTCTCTAACCACACTAGCCTTGTTCCTAAAACATGGCAGGTATGACCCACCACAGGACATTTGCACAGGTCCTTCCTGATATGCTGTAACCCATAAGTATCCTCATCACTAACTCCCACCTCTTCTTCAAGACCTTGCTCAAATGTTGCCTTCTTACTGAGGCTACCTTAATGACCCAATTCTAAATTGCAACATTCCCTGCCTTAGCCATCTTTATTCTCCTCCCTGCTCTATTTTCTTTCCATAGATTTATCACTGTGGCTGATGAGAATGTGCCTCTCAGACATTGAACTACAGGAGCATAATTGACCCAAGAATCCCACTTTGGGTCAATAAAAAAAATCAAACCTTTATTCTGAAATCCATTCCTATGGTTGTTTCAAGGCTATGCTTCCCAGGGGCTACTCCCAGACAGTGACTGAGCATGGCAAGAATGCTAAAATTCCTGAGAGACACTGGACCACTCTGGTTGCTGACAACTGATGGGTCTCACCACGTGTTTATTCGTTTGTTTAGTCGACAATACTAATAATTGTTAATTTTTTAAGCATTTGTTATTCATTCTGCATATATTTATTGAGAACCTCTGATGTGTCAGGCACTGTGTTAGGGGTTTGGGATACATGGATGAACAAACTTTCTCCTCTCCTGGAACTTACATTCTGGTAGACAATAAAAGATTAAATAAATAAAATATAGTAGATGTGGAAGTTATGATGTTATTCTGGATCCTATGAGAAACAAATGCCAAGATGGGTTAAATGTACAGAATTGTATGAGGAGAAATGACTGTACGAGAGAACATGGGAGGATCGGCAGAAAAGGCTGGAGCTGGACATGTCTAAGAGGCAGGTGAAAGAGAGAGGGAGGGAAAGTTGAGTGGAAACAGCCTAATCTGTAGTGCAGACCAAGGGAGATTGTCAAGGCCATCAGAGCTCTGGCTCCAGGATTCCACTCAGGTCCCCCAGATTTTCCCAGCTCCAGCCTTTTCTGCCTATCACCCACATGAAGATGCCAATCAGTTGTTGCAACTCTGCTCCCTCTTAAATTCCCTGATCCTCTTTTTTTAAATCTTGTCCTCCCCTACACTAGCAAAATCTTGGGTTTTCCTCTAGCAGAAATGAGATTTGAGAGGTAAATTGTTTTTAGGAAAAGATCCAGACTAATAATTGGATGACTGCCCATTTGTTCTGGGCACCAAATATGCAGTTCTGACTGAGATATTTATCATTACTGCTTTCTTATCTTTAATTTCAGCCAGGATCTACAAATAAACAAAATCAAAAATTTTGAAAGTTTGATTTTTTTTTTTTAACGCGTAAATATGCATCCAACAGTAAACAAACTTGGCCTACATCCAAACAATCCTCCTATTCTCTGGTCTCCCTAAGTGTCCCTTCTGAGGATGTATGAGCAAAGACAAACTACTCTCAAGTATAATTTCAGACTCTTAAAACATGGGTTTCACCTTATAGTGACTGACTTGGGATGAGGGCTCTGTGGTTGGGGAACTCCAGCCGATAATGTGGGGAAACCTCAGTAGGGCCAATAAATTTCTCCAGAGGACATTCCCACACCATTCTGCCTTAGGCTGTTACACCCAGCTGTAGTGTTCTAGGAGCTAGACGGAGGAGGAGGCTGGGGGCCCAACCCCTTCTCATAAAGACTGACTTCACCTTCAGCCTGTGCCTCTCCTTGCCCTGTGTCCTTGGGCAGTCCTTGATGAATGCCACTTATAAAGTCAGGCAGCTGGAGTTCCAATCCTGGCTTTGCTGCTTACTAGCTATATGGCAAATTACCTCTCTGAGCCTGTTCCCTCATTTTTAAAGCGGGGATTATAGCACTTATCCCTCAGCACTTTGCAAGAATGCATTTGCCTATAGAGAGAATGCAACAGATATTAGCTATTATTATTACTAATATCAAAACTACAAAGGAAATATGTTCAATGTTTGGGTTGTCCTTTTCACCTCTTCAGCTGAATGTCGATATGAAAATGCTTAATAGCATTCAAACACATAATAATAAGGTAGTTGGTAATCAGGATTTACTTCCACAAAATTTAATTAAAGAACCTGTAGGGAAAAGAAAACAGACAGAGCCAATTGTACAGCTTCCCAGCCTCTGCTTTGACCTAAGAGTCCCATTGGGCTTGCCTGCCTTTTTCTAAAGAGGGGAATATCCACACAGTGCAGGGCTCCAGGCAGTTCCAGAATGTCTCATCACATTTTCAAAGGCTCACTCCTTTCTCTTGCGTAACCGGTGAGGTCAAAATGGGCACCTTCCTGAAAGCCAAGAGTGTCATTTCTGAACAACGTCCAAGAAAGAACTGCATTCCACAGAAATCCAAGTCAAGCAATAACAAAAGGTGGCACTTGGTGTTTAAGCCACACTAAATACCTTGGTGGGCCAACTTCTTAATATAGTCACATTAACACCTTTGAGTTCTCCATGACCTAAAGATTCCAAAGTTTGCAACAAATTGCTGAGCAGGTGGGTCGGGGGTGGGGTGTAGAAGGGGGAGAACAAACGAATGTAAATTCACCGCTACATGAAGTTTAACGTAGCTATAGATTGTTGTATTATTATCAAAGCCAATCAGTGGAAGAAAGGCAAACAAGTGACTTGGCACTTCTGCCTCAGCCAAGGTAAGGCTCTCTCTCTAGAGGCAGAGAGCAGGTAAACGAGCTTGGTACAAACACACACAGACCCACACATCCGGGGATGGCTGTGTGTTGCTAGAGCGGAGGCTGATTAAACACTCAGTGTGTTGGCTGTCTGTGCCACTCCTGGAAAATAATGAATTGGGTAAGGAACAGTTAATAAGAAAATGTGCCTTGCTAACTGTGCACATTACAACAAAGAGCTGGCAGCTCCTGAAGGAAAAGGGCTTGTGCCGCTGCCGTTCAAACTTGTCAGTCAACTCATGCCAGCAGCCTCAGCGTCTGCCTCCCCAGCACACCCTCATTACATGTGTCTGTCTGGCCTGATCTGTGCATCTGCTCGGAGACGCTCCTGACAAGTCGGGAATTTCTCCATTTCTCCACTGGTGCAAAGAGCGGATTTCTCCCTGCTTCTCTTCTGTCACCCCCGCTCCTCTCCCCCAGGAGGCTCCTTGATTTATGGTAGCTTTGGACTTGCTTCCCCGTCTGACTGTCCTTGACTTCTAGAATGGAAGAAGCTGAGCTGGTGAAGGGAAGACTCCAGGCCATCACAGTAAGTCTGCGTACAGTTATAACTCATGAAGGTGGTTGCTTAGAGGAAGGCAGACCGTGGCCGGCTGCCCCTGTCGCTGAGCCCTTGTAAGTGGAAAAACAGAACTGTCAGCCTTCATGGACGCGTCTCTGTTTCTCTCTTAACCCTTATGACCCTCTGTAACTCTGGGGCTTCAGAACCTGAGTGCAGGGCAAATGTTCTTGATTTTCAAAAAGGCTGTGCCTGCATTTTAAACAACAATCCAAAGCTGTTAAGGCAGTCTGATAACTATCTTTCACACTCTGTGTACCTTAGAAATGCAGTTTTTC
This sequence comes from Chlorocebus sabaeus, assembly GCF_047675955.1. Taxonomy (NCBI): domain Eukaryota; kingdom Metazoa; phylum Chordata; class Mammalia; order Primates; family Cercopithecidae; genus Chlorocebus; species Chlorocebus sabaeus. Next base: position 36,952,813 of record NC_132923.1, on the reverse strand, counting down.
CTTAAATGTTCATTTGACTGGTCTTAGATCAAAAAACAGATCCCCAACTTGGAAACTTTTTTAAGCTATGAATGCATCAAAAAGTTAGAATTTTTATAAAAGAGAGAAAAATAAATTTTAAAAATCACCTGAAACTTTGTATTTGTAGTGTGATAGCATGTTCCAGAAAACCTAAGATAATTAAAATGAATGTTCGTATACGTAATTTAAGCAGTAAACAAGAGAAAAGTAGGTAAAAGCACGTATCAGATTAATTCTAAGATATCAGTTTCCAGCAGAGTCACAAACTGAATAAGATCCTGATAAAGGAATGCAGTGCATGCAGTGGATTTGGAAAATATTTTGTTAATACCGAGAAGGAAAATCGTACATTTTTTATGTTTGTTCCGGGAAAAAGTCAAAGTAAGAAATAAATTACTTTTCTTAAATGATCCAGCTTTCTTTTTAATTTCATAAAGCCCTGCATTTGGCAGTAACTTGAAAATCTGTGTCACAATCATTTATCATTAGCTACAACTTTTGATGTAATTGTTTTAAGAAATAAAAGATCTTTGTAAAGCAAAATCCCAGTTTCTCAGCGTTTTCTGCCACTGACATTAGGTATAGGAAAAAAATTAGTACTTTTTAAAAACTGATGCTAGATCAGGGATTTTTTGTTGTTGTTCTTAAAATTTTCATTGTATAGCTAATTATGCTAATCGTAATTTAGATTTTTTTACTAAATTGATACAATGTCTTAGTTTCACCCAGAAACATTCAGTAAATTGAAATGTCTTCTTAGCCAGTAGTAAGACACCAGAAGTCTATTGATAAGGTTGCTACTTATCCATAAAACAATGCTTTGCTAAATGTCTAGCTTCTAATTATTACATTTTCCTTTCTTCAGAAAACCTTGGTTGGGATTGTTGTTTGTTTTGTTTTGTTCTTTTTTGTTGTTACACTGAGACACCATCTCAGCTGTCCTGCTTTAAGGGACAGGAACTCGGCTCTGCTCTGTTGTTTTTGGCATGGGCCTTTTACATTACAGCTGTTGTCTAAAGGTTACTTTATTAGACTGTGTGAGTTATGTGGTCACAAGCTCCACTATTTCTAATGCTTATATCTCCTAATTAGCTAATTGAAATAGACAAGTAGACCCTTGTTCTGAATTTTCCTCTTTCAGTTGGGGCACACCCTTGCTCGAGCCCTTTTTCCCTCCAGTGCACCTTATAACTCTTACCAAAACCACACATTTCCAAAGATATGGCTGTATACAGTTATTTCTAAGGCTAGGAATCTTAGTCACTGAAGGTTCCAATTGCAAATAGAAACAGAAAATCGTCATAATGCCTTAAAAGCCATCAAGAGAGTAAGTAGGTTCCTGAATATACAGATGTATGCTTTTTTGATGATTAAAAAAATATTTGGATTATTCCATCAGCCTAAATATATCCCATTAGAAAGGATTAAACAAATCTCCAAAGTAAGATCACAAAGTAATTCTAGCTTGGAAGTAATCTACTTGTATAAAGGTTGTAGGGAAAAAACTGGAAAAAGTTTATGGGAACAAATTTCTCATAAACCAGCCTACACCTCACCAGGCTAAATCCAGTCACATTTGTCACCACCTAGAGGAAAAGTGGAGCAGTGGTGTGTCCATGGAAACAGCACATCCAGTCTCCTCCCTCTTGGACGCCCTGGGACATGCCAGCTTTCCTCGCCCTCACCCTTGCCTTGCCCAGGAAGCCACCTCAGCTAGTCTCTTCCCCTCTAGGAAAACAAAATCACAGAGTGTGCAGAGAGTTTGCAAGAATTATTCCATTTTTGGAAGTACTTAAGCCTCAGAATCTCCAATCTAGACTAAAACTCAGTGAGAATCTTTGCATTTTAGCTTTTTCCTCCTGTTTACCTACACTGGAAATAATTTTTTATATTCTTCAAGAATGAAATCAGAACAACGCACCCAGACATACCAACACATAGACCTCACTTTGGAAGAAAAAAAAAAAAAAAAAACTTTTACACTATAGGATGTATTTGATTTTTACATTAAAATTTGTTTCTCCAATGACTGGCTATAAAATAAAATAATCTTCACAGTTGTATTTATTCTATCTGGTTTCAAGTGCCTAAAAAGTCATTATTTTCACTGCAAAGAATTGAAAAAATAAATTGAAAAGAGAATTGAAAAAATAAATTGAAAAAATATACCTAGAATTTGACAGAACCAAGATCCAAGTGCCCATCTTTTTCTTTTTCTTAAAAAAAAAAAAAAGATTAAACACATTAAGTAGTTGAAATGAGATACTTAGGTTCTCAAATTGAAAACTAAATAACTATCATGAAGCCATTCATTTCTCATATCAGATCAGTAAATTGAATTTTTGATTAGTCAGACGTCTTCTCAAAGATTTAAAGAGAATAAGAGCAAAATTATGATGGTATGCAGAAACAATTGTTCAAGGGTAGGTACTTCAGTTTGGGTGTACCAAACACAGATTCTATTTTACACAATTGCTTTCATGTTCTTCCTTATTACTTTATCCATGCACCAACTCTTCCCTTACCAAATTAATGGTCAAAGTACCCCTTTGCCTAGAAGTTCAGTTTTCAACTATAATTTTAAAACAGGGGTGCTTAAAGTTAATTAAATATTATGTTGATCTTTAAAATGTCTCTTGAGGCCCTTTTCAAGTCAGTACACATTTTAAAAAATAGTTGATCTTTCTACAAAAGGAGAGTTAACTGGAACTCAATAGTATTTTGAAATAGACTAGTAATTTGAAATTCACCTTTAACAATACTGGAACTGAGGATACCAATGACTCCAGCATTCTCGAGAAGCATGAGATGAAGGACTGAATGTACCACTGACAGAGTTATCCCTGCAGAGTTCCTGTCTGAAAGTGAACGTGGGCCACACTGAAGAACAATGAAAAGGCCCAGGGAGTCTCTCCTCAGAAATACAAAGATTCCCTTAGAATGAGTAACATTCTGTATACCCTTGACATCTCCTCCACAGCTAATACATTTTCTTACTCCCATGCCTACAGTGACATTGGAAAATACCATTACAAATATGAATATGCTCAAACTGGAAAACTAGATCTTAGACTGTCTTGTGATCAGAGACTCAGTTCTATTTGAAGGATGAACTCAGAGGAAGTTTAAGAACCAGAATCCACTTTCAGAGAACAGACTCCACTGAAGAAAAGAGAGTAAGAAGAAAGCTGACATTTTATTCTCATCCAGGCTAACCTTTAATTGTAAGGAATGTGTGTTATAAACACAGTCTCTCATGCCTCTATTCAATTAATGGTTATTAGGCACCTACTATGCACCACACCTTGTGCATTTGAATGAAAAGAGGTGAAATAAGGGGAATCTGGAGTGTGAGGAGTGGGAATGGGAGTGCGTTGTAAGTTTAAATAGAGAGGTCAGGATGGGCTTCACAAAGAGGGTGACGTTTGAGCCTAGACGTGAAGGGGTGAGTTCTGTCAAAAGTTGGACAATAAAAATAATCACAAGTACAAGCACCTGCTTAGGACTGCCTCCATTTGGAAAGAAGCCATATAAAGTCCTGACACTGGAATTTAGGCAGCAGAGCCAGATTTGCTGGCCAAAGCTGCTCATGATGAAAAAAAAAAGAAAAAAAAAAAAAAAAAAAAAAAAAAACTCTCACATTTCCCCAGATCCACTCCCTACTGCTTTCCACTCCCAAATACCCAAATAAGTTTTTCTTGATTTGTAAATATAGGAATTTAAGAGGCATGGAGTTCTTTACATAAAACAGAAATCTCCACAGTACAGAGACCAATATTAAAACAATAACATGAACACAGATGGGTTCTAATTATTTCTTTAGCACATGTTCCCTGTTACAAGTGTCTCCGAGCATTCTACCTCATCTTGTTCCCTTTTTGTCAATATCTGGGATCATCTAACAGTCAATAAGACAGTGGCCCAAAGCAAGACCTGCTGTGTGATTTGTGGGGCCAAAAACACAATGGAATGTGGTGGCCCTTGTTCAAAAGGTATTCAAAATTTCAAGGTGGTGACAACAGAGCTTTGATCTAAGTGCTAGGCCCTTCTGAGCATGATGCCCTGGGTGACTTCACAGGTCAGAAACCCAAGAAGTCAGCCCTGCTTCTGTATTCCAGACTGGCCATATATATTTTTCCTTATTTGCTCTATCTGAATCAGTGAGAGAGTAAAAACAAGTGTAAACTAGCCTGGGTCTTTAACAAAGGCATACCTTAACATGTGTTTGGATCATTGTATTATTTAGAGTTCTAAGGAATTCTTAAAGTACCGGTGGCCAAAGAATGTATAATGCCCCATTGTTAACCAACATATCTCATGATTAAGACATAGTTAGAGGAACAACTTCTAATTTGTCATGAGCTTCCAAAGAAATTCACATGAAGATGGTACGTGAAGATGTAGCAATCTTCTAAATAAAAAAGTCCCATGCCACAATAGTCAGCAATGTAACCTCAGCACAATTTTCCACAGTGCTGTACCAAGATTACATGTTTCTTCCAGAGAGGGAAAGGTTTCTTCAAACAAATGTGGTATGCCACACTTCTTTGCCAAACATAATAGCCCACCCATAAAGGAGACCATGTGATGAGGTATAATAATTTTGATAGCTCATTAAGGAAACTGCTTTATGATAACTGGGGAAGGTTTTTCCACTGTGCAACAGAATGATAATGCTACTTTGCTAAATCCTCTACTGACAAAGATCCCCATGAACTTTCTGAACATTACTGGATGGTTGAAAGGAAAAGCTGCTTCTTTAGAAAACTATGATTAAAACAAATTAGAGAATAAGCATCTAAGACTAACCAGAGTATAAACAAATGTAACATAGTTCAATGCTAAAACTGCAATAGGACTTCCACTTTTTAATCTACAGTCTCCAACTACCTACCCTCTCTTAAAATGAAATAAGAATATTTTAATTTATTTAAATGATAGTAATGTCATTTTGGGAAGAGACTCCATGAACATTTACTGCTTAAGAAGTTCCCTTACCCAGAACCCTGTGGCATGCACATTTTCCTAAAACATCATCAAAGCAGTTTGAGTGAGATCTGTAATTATAGTTTTTACATAAAATCCCAGGGACTGAGAGGATTCAGTCAAGCCACTTAAGACACACAGCTAGGTTATCCTCAGAAGTTCTGAATGGAACTTAAAACTAGATTCTTCTGTCCTAAGCATCAAGTTTTCAACCTATTAAATGTATCAGTGATTGACACAGGATGATGTAACATAGCAAAGTGGGCTACAACAGCTATTATTAATCAAATATGCTAACAACTGTGGAATAAAATGGACATCTCCTAAGAAAAAGAATTGTGAGATTTCTAACAATAATAACAGTGCCTATTCTTACATAGCATTTAGGCTATGAAAAATAAAACTTTCACATCCATTTTATCTCATTTGTCTAATTAGTCCTATGAGTATTTTCAAAAGCATATGTTATCATTCCCGTTTTATAGTAGAAAGCCAAGGCCAAGAAAAGCTAAGGAATTAGTCAAATGTTGGAACTTGAATCCATTCCTCTGCTTATCGGATTCTCTGACCATCATGATAAATTTTTATAAACATCAAAATCACACCCCTGACCCCTGTTCAGGACTTCCTCAGATTTCTGGCTGGGCACGGTGGCTCAGGTCTATAATCCCAGCACTTTGGGAGGTTGAGGCCGGCAGATCACTTAAGGCCAGGAGTATAAAACCAGCCTGGCCAACACGCTGAAACCCAGTCTCTACTAAAAATACAAAAATTAGCTGGGCATGGTGGTCCATGCCTGTAATCCCAGCTACTTGGGAGGCTGAGGCACGAGAATCACTTGAACCTGGGAGGCAGAGGTTGCAGTGAGCCATGATTGTGTCACTGCACTCCAGCCTCTGTAACAGAGTGAGACTCCATCAGGAAAGGAAAGGGAAGGGAAGGGGAAGGGGAAGGGGAAGAGAAGGGAAAAGACAGAAAAGAGAAAAGGAAAGGAAAGAAAAAAGGAAAAGAACTTCCTCAGATTTCTGTTGTTCACGCTTGTGAATAGTTTGAAGTGGAGTCAAGAGAAGAAACTATGGAGGTTCTGCTTTGCTTAACCACATTTTCTAACCTGAAACAGTTCTCCACCTCTGCAGTTTCCTCCCACTTTCCCCAGTTTGCAAGGAATAGAAATGGGCAAGAAGAGATTGTGGTGTCATTTCAGAAGCATTTGTTATTGTTTTAAGAGGGTTGGAACAGAATCAAAGTGATTTTTCAGAACACCTAATAGTTCAGGCCCTTTTTGCCTCTGCCTTCCTCCCCATCCCACTTCTTTGCGTAGTTTCTTCCCTCCAGCCAGGAATTCTAAAGACAAAGACATCCTTGCATCTTTCACAGTTCCCTCAACAAAGAGCTCAACACTAGCTGGAGCACCAAAACAAAACAAAACAAAAAAAACCGTCCTGAGTGGGTGAATGAATGAATGAACAAATACAATCAAGCTGAGAAAGGGTGAAAGCTAATGATTGTCTGGCCTACTGACAGATTTTTCTTCAATGAAGACCTGGCCAAGTTTACCATCACTCCTTGATTATTCAGGGGTTTGTTTTGTGTTTGTTGTTTATCCTGGTTTTGTTTTGTTTTGTCGCTATTTGTTAGAACAAACAAGATAGGGTAGACAAAGGAATAAATAAGTAAAACACACACTGGATTCTGTTTAGAGGTCTGTTAGAATGTGTTGTAAGGTTGGGAAAGAAGACTACAATTATTTGATAAACGGGGTTTAGAAAATTTGTACTTTTTAATTCACCCCATAAATAGTAGTGATAACCATGCCCAATTCCCATGGCTAACTTAAGAAGTAGGATATTTCAAAGCTAGATGCAGACATAATCATTGGAACAGAAGCAAATGTAGAAACTTCTTTATCCACGTCCTCACTCTGTTAACACCATGCTCAAGCTCACCTTGAGCTTCGCCTTGAGCACTTCAATATCAGGTGGATCAACACCCCCCAAAACACCCTTTTCCATTTGAGAACAACTCTCTGGGTTAAGAGTTCTGACATAATGTACCAGAATCTGGTTGCCTTTAACTTCCACCCGATTATCATGACTCCTGCCACTGAAGCTATACAGCTTTGTTTTCTGGATTTCAGTCATTCTTCACAGACTCATTCCAGACAGTCTCCAAATTGTCGGTGTAACTGTTAGAAGTTGGTGCTAAGAGTTGATCAGAACTCTGATGAGCATAAAGCCCCTTGCTGTTATAATGTCCCTTATTTGGGGAATTGTATTTCTATTGATATATTTGGAAAGCAATAAGGAAGAAAGAAAATAATAAAAATAAAAAGATAAAAAAGCATCACCCCTGGAATTGTAGAAAATCAGGTTTGACACAAGTCCCACCACTCGATCAGTCACGTGACTTGAGAAAGTTAATGAACTCTCTAGTTTTCATCTTCAGTGTCTCTACGGTTAGGAATAAGAATTGACTTGAAAGTTCAGTAAAGAAACCAGATACACAATGAATATATATAAAGCAGTAGTTTTCTGAAAAACAAAAATTAATCAGAAAATATAATGTGAAAATTTTCCATCCTTAATAGCTACAACATTTTACAGTGTTAAAATTTAAAAATAATACTAGTAAGGAAGTATGCCAGATTTACATGAAGAAATGTTTGCATTTTTATACCTACTAAGGAAATGTGCAGTATTTAACAAAACTTTACCAAGTGACGTACTATATGTGACCAGAGACACATATTATTCCTGAAAGTGCAGTTTTAAAACAGAAAAGTTATCATATACTTCCAAATTTATTTTAAGTTTAATATAGTTTCAATCAATATCTCTAAGGAGGTATTCGCATCCATTGCTGGTGTGGCCAATTTATATTACTAAACATGTAAAAATAATCCCAATTTTATATGAACTGTAATAAACTATGCAGATATAAATCTTATGTAACATTATCAATCTCTGATTATCTCTGGATAGTGACCATTAAGAGTAACTTTAAATTTCATCAAGGCGTGTAGATTTTTGCTTGGTTGGTTGGTTGGTTGGTTGGTTGATTTCTCTGATTTGGTGGGGAATGTGGATAAATAAGGAATTAGTTGGGTTTTCAATTTTGTTTCTATTGGAATTTAACAAAACGATTCCAAAGTCCAACTAGAAAAATAAACTATGGCTATTAATCAATACATTTTTGATAAGAGCAATAAAGGAAAACTTGAATATATCTAATTGGTAAATGATCTAAACTATGCAGTATTGGTACCAGAATCAATAGCTGGAAAACTATACAGATAACCTGCAACCAGACCCTAATGTACAGTTTAAAAAATTAGTAAGTAATAAAAGTTTCATCCTAAGTCAATAGGAAATAATTATTTGATAAAACTTCAGATACACAGTTAAAAATTTAGAAAAACAATTACTCAGCATCTATGATGAATCAAAATAAATTCAGCTGAATTACAGTCATTTTTTGAAAGAAAATATGGAAGAATAATTATTGAGTCTTAGATGATAAATAATATTAAAAACATTAAAAAATTCATAAATGTTAGTTATTATTAAAACCAGCTTAAACCTTTGTTATCTGCAGATCTTGAAATAATTAAGCAATAAAAAATAGTGTGTTTTAAATGCGTTGTTTTTAGTTATCAACTGCTACCACCTAGAGTTATTCCTTGTCTAAATACCACATTCCTTGTCTAGATGCAGTTCACTCTACAACTTTGCTAGGGATTAATCCATAATTTCACCAGTCTTTAAATATTCATTATTCACCTCTTTGCCTCTTCAAAAAATTGGGTCATTTGCCACTTTCGGTCTTCTGGTATCTTTTCACTTCATCCAAGATTCCAAGGAGGTTACTTAACAATATTTTTCTGTCATGTCTATAAATTTTTCTACCCACTGAAATGAAACCCATCAGAGACTGAAGACTAGAGCAGCTCTGTCTTTAATGCTGTATTTCCTCTTCAGCTTTGATTTCCCTTTAGACATTTTTGTTCTACCCTTTTGAGGATCAAGATTATTCTCCTTAATCAAAAATATGAAAGTAAAGTAAGAAACGGAATAGTATTTTACCTCTGTCATTTTAATATTATGCTATGTATCTCAGCAGTCATCTTGTTGCCGTTATCTTTTTGTTCTTAGCATAACACACATGCGCACACACACATGCACACACACACACATGCACTTTTTGTGCCCTCGGTGTTTTCATGTTTCACATCTTCACATCACCCTGAATTTTTACCTTATTTACACTATTATAAATAAGTGTCACCGTGTTATCTTTATTCTTGGTTGTGTGAACTTATTGGGAAACTCTCAGTGATAGTAAATGATTTGGTTTTATTTTTTTAAATAGTAGCTCTCTTTTCCTCTTACCCGACATCATTTTTAATTGTGTGTCCATGTTTCCATTCGTAAATTGCCCATGCCTTATGATCTGTGTTCCCTCTTGAAATTTTTGCTCCATTTTCAATAATTTTTTTAAGAATGTTTCTCAAGAATCGTTAAAACATACTTTTACTGAAATCTGGTAAACTTCTAATTATGCCCTGGATTCTTTCCTAAGAATATTGTTAGCACATCTCTTTTTTTCCAAGTTACCATTACTTGTACACCACCAACTCTGCACTGTTGGTAGTAATTACATTCAAATAAGCAGTTTCTATTAGTGTTCTTTTCAGACCCTAGGCAATGAAAATAATCAGCAAAGCTAGTCATGAAGTTGTAAGATTATCAGCTTCTAGCAAAATGAATCTGAAAACATTCAACTATTTTAATTCTTCAGTCATTGCTCTAACTTGCCTCTTCCAATTGTTTCAGATGGTTTAGAAAAACTACCTATACCCTCTTTCTAGTCAAGTAGTATGATGGCTTCTATTTTTCTTTACTTTTATCCTTGCCTAAATGCCCACAACCATGCTTTTCTTTTGTAGAGATAGTGAGAAGTAAAAAGAGCCCAGGACTGATCATTAAGATCTTCTTACAAGTCTTGGCCCTGCTACTAAATACCTTTCTAAGCAAGCCATTTAACCTCTTAAGGTTTCAAACTCTTACATGTAAAATGAAGCATTTGGACTGTAGGATTAGTAGATCTCTCACAACTTACAATATCATGACTCAGTGGTTGCCCTTTGTGCTCCCCACAATCTGTTTATTTGAAATAACACATGTTCGTTCACTGCTCCTTTCAGTTATGCAGCCAAATTCACCAAGTCCTATTATAAATAAGATCAGACTGACCCAAAATAAACTTCCACGTGGGTTCCCCTTCTCCTATACCCATTAAAGGTAGGTGCTTCATGGAGGCTCTCCTTAGCCTCCTTTTCTTTTCATAAAAAATGTCTCCCATTGCTCTCATCTATCCCTTTCAAAACTCCCACATCTTTATCTCTAGCTCTGATTCTTTGTCTCTCTCCATCCAACATTCCAACTGCCTAGCAGATAATTCCACCTATTTGGCCCAAGGACACCTCAAACTTGGTGAATCCATCCTCTTTTTTCCCAAACTCTTCCTTCTCCTGATACTCCTATTTCTATGTGTCATTCTGCTCTCCCACCAGTTTCCTAAGCATAAGAGCCTTGCATTGCATTTGACGCTTTCCTTTTCCTCAATGATATGTCATCAGTTGCCAAGTCCTGACGATTCTAACTCCTTGTTAATTCTGACATCCATGCCCTCTGCTCCTTCTCATGCAAGCTCTCATGGCCTCATGTATGAGTGGTGCAGTGGCCTGATTCTCCTCTTTGTATTCTCTCCCTTCCATAGCTACTAAACAATGAGGCCATATTCAACTTCTTAAAACATGCTTTTAACTCTATCATTCTTCTTCCTCAGAAAACTTTTTATTACTCCTTATCTCAATATGTAAATAAATTCTAAACCCTTTGTCATGCCATTCAGTATTCGCTACTGAGAATCTATCCTCATCTGGTTGTCCTTAATTTCCTGCTACTCCTTATATGGTAACTTAGATTCCAGACTTGTTGTTTTAAATAATGTCCCAGTGTGCTGGTTCCAGGCCTTTGCTCACATCAAGCCCTTGACTTGAATGCCCTTTCTCCCTACTCCCCAGCCCCACTGTAACCACCCAAAATATTCCACTCACATGCTACTCCAAAGTTTCTCTTAATGACATCAGCTAGGAACAACCTCTCCCTGTCTCCCCTCAACCTGCATCCTTACTAGTGCCTTAGTGATAACATGTATTACCTCTAAAGTTATTATATGTTGGCTGGCGCAGTGGCTTGCGCCTGTAATCCCAACACTTTGGGAGGCCAAGGCGAGCGGATCACTTGAGGCCAGGATTTCAAGACCAGCCTGGCCAACATGGCAAAACTCCATTATCTCTACTAAAAATACAAAAATGACCCAGGCGTGGTTGGGCATGCCTGTAATCTCATCTACTCGGGAGGCTCAGGCACGAGAATCACTTGAGACCAGGAGGCAGAGGTTGCAGTGAGTTAAGATTGTGCCACTACAATCTAGCACTCCAGCCTAAATGATGGTGCAAGACTCTGTCTCAAAAAAAAAAAAAAAAAAAAAAGTAAAGACAGAAAGAAAAACTATTACATGTAATAACTTTATTTCTTAGACTATAGTTACTTGCACAAATTACTTTCTTTAGCCAAGGTGGGAGGATCACTTGAATTCAGGAGTTTGAAACCAACCTGGGCAACACAGAAAGACCTTGTGTCTCTTAAAAATAAAAATATATATATAGCCAGGTGTGGTGATGTGCACCCATAGTCCCAGTTACTTGAGAGGCTGAGGCAGGAGGATGATTTGAGCCTGGGAAATTGAAACTTCAGTGAGCTATGATTATGCCACTGCACTCCAGCCTCTGTGACAGAGCAAGATGCTGTCTAAAAAAAAAAAAAAGAATGTAAACTCACATCTACCAAATAATTTTTAAACACTGCACAACTCCTAATGTCATCTTGAATATAGCATTTGCACATAAGTAGCTAAGTGTTGAATAAATCAATAATCAAACAAGAAGGAAATTCTGCCTTCTTGACAGGATTAGGCATATTAGAATTTAGCACATTGTTAATCAATAATATAACTAAAATACTTATACTCTTAAGCATTGTGCTTACTTTTTATCAAATATGTGATTGTGTTAATATCATTGGATCATATTAATAGATGGTCACAATAACTTTATAGTTGTACAAGGTGAATAAATTAATTTTCAAAATAATTAAGAGATAACCTTTTCCAGATCGAAATTTGTGGGCATCAGTTGCTAAAATAGGCTGTCAGATGGCTAAAAATCTAGGTAAATGCCCATTGAACAAAAAGTCAAGGTAGTTGAACATTGAGAAATAAGCAACAATATGTTATTCATAATGGTTACGTTAATAACCAGTAACGTCTGATGTGCCAGGTTGCGATAGCTATCTATAGAAGTGCTCCAGGTGCTGGGGAAATCTGGGGAAGCAGATGGCATTTCACATTTATTTGCTCCATGAAAATTTGGGAAGAAATTAGCTGACGATGATAACTTTTGGTACACTAGCAACCGAGCTAGATAAACATCTTAAGGTTGACTTATAGTTTATTCTGCTATACTGAAACAAAGTTATTGTCATACTATTTTTCATTAATGCTAACAGTCCAGTGAAATTTGGCAAAGAAACAATAACTCTGTGCTGATGAATATCTTATGAGGAAAAAGTACACCTATCTTAAAATAGGATCGTGCCTATAAACATTATGAAATTTCCTTCCTACATACCTAGACTGATATAAGAGAGGCATTATATTACCTCTGAGTGACAAAACATTAGTATTCCTTAGCAACTCTTGTATAAGCCTGGTGTTGCCAAAATACTCCAGATGCCATGCCTCTACCCACAGATTCGATTACCTGATTACTAACCCCAAGATGAAACTAGCACAAATGGCAAACCAGCCCAAACTGGCAACGAGCAGGGGTGGGGAGGCATTGCTGAGTTCAGCAATCCTGTCCACGACACAAAACATGCTCTTCTCTATGGGCTTTTCATGGAGAGCTAGTTGCAGCACCAGCCTCTAGGGAGCTAAAAATGTGCTCCCTGCTAATGAGAGGTCACACTCAGTGCTTGTTGTCCCAGTGCTGCCTCCTGGCCACAGTACCTCATGAGGGAGAAGAAAAAGGCAGAATTTGTGACCAGCTTGATTAACTTTCCGCTCCAGGGAATGGCACAGTGAATTGGCTAGGAGTGTGGAGGCTGACTTCAGACTGCCTGGGTTCAGATCCTGGCTCTGACAATTGTCAGATGAAACTTGGATGAGTTAATTTCCCCTAAATTTCCATATCCTCTTTGTAAATGGAAATTATCATAGTATCTCTCTGTTATGATGAGTATGAAGTAAAATGGTGCCTGAAAAATAATTACCAAAATGTTTGGCACAATGAATTTAAAATATAATTAATATTTGCTCAATAACAACCTCTAGAGATAGTGAAGAACTGACTCACAGAGGCTTTCAGAGTTTTTGTTACTAATGGCCAGATTTCATCCAAAGAAAGAAGTGGTTCTCAAGATGCATGCCTGTTGCCTAGCTATTTTTTTTCCAAAAGAAATACTTATGAAATTTTGAAAGTAAGCTGATATAGCCCGAGTCACATAGTGAGACCCTGTCTCAATAAAACATCAAAAAATTAGCCAGGCATGGTAGTGCGTGCTGTAGTCCCAGCTACTCAGGAGGCTAAGATAGGAGGATTGTTTGAGCCCAGGACATCAAGGCTACAGTGAGCCATGATTATCACTGCACTCCAGCCTGGGCAACAGAATAAGACCTTATCTCAATAATAATAATAAGCTGATGAAATCGTATATTTTCCTGACATGCAAAGAGAAACACAGCATACAGTTGGAGAGCAATATGTTGCTTTTCTTCAACAAATGTACCTGAAATTATACATCAAAAAAGAGTTTTTATCTTCAAAATAGTCACATCAGGGAAGCCATGCACTTATATATCAATAATGCACTTATATCAATAACGCTGCCAAATATTTTTGGATCTCCTTCTTCTAAATTACCTTTATAGTTTACTTCTTTTGGATGTCTTCATTGGGAACAAAATTTCATCCTTTGGGAGTTTTTAATTTTGAAAGCAGATTTAAAACCAACACATATTAATAAGATGGAGAGAATGTCACCTCTGATCAAAAATGAGGAAATAAAGACCTTTTTGCATGACTAGTCATATGTCTCAAACAATTCCAGAGAATCTCTAAAACATTTCAAGCTAATGAAAGCACCGTCAGATTTAATGTGTTGCTTTCTGTGTGATTAACAAGTTATATATTTATTTATTTAATGTTATTAAATACCTCTAGAGCACTGTGACGAGCACTGTTCTAGAAACTTTTACATAAATCAGCTCATTTAATGCTCACATCTTATGAAGTAGGTACTCTCAGTATCCTCATTTTACAGATGAGGTCATTGAGGCACAGAGAAGCTAAGGATTTTGTCCCAAGACACAGAGATAGTAAGTGGAGGAGGCAAAAGTCAAACCCAGGCTATCTACTTAGTATATTTGCTATATTTTCTTAAAAGTACAACATTTTTGTATTAGTAGTTATGCTTTCTGGGTTGTCTGAAGTAATGTAATTTAAACTTGGTGAAAGATACAATATATCTTCATGAGCTAAAAAGCCTTCTTAGTGTTAAGAAGCTCTATCTAAACTATTTTCCTCTATCTTCCCATAGCAGGCTATACAAGGAAGAAACAGTCCCACTTTCCAACTTCCTAGTGTTTCTGATGATCCATAGGTTGACCCGTTTTGCCACATCAGTTCTTTCACCCAGAAGCTTCTTAAACCTTGGGCCAGGATCAGTCTCTCTTCTCACGATGTTTCCTCACATCTATTTCAAAACTGTCTCCTTACAATTCACTTTTTCGATTACATCACTCAGTACGTCAATCTTGCTAGACTAATGGGGAAGAAAGAAAAGGGGAGTGAAGAAGGATGTTTAAGCCCTCTTTGAAAAGGTACCTTTTCATGTGCTTTCCCATCAGGAAAATGCTTCAAATGTCTCACTTTGCTCTCCTTTGCTTTGAAATAGGAGTTTCCAAAGCAGTTTCGCACCAATGCCAAAAAAAATCACTAACGAGCCATTCAGATAGTGCCAACAACCTCAAGGAAACATAATTAAGCACATTTTTAAAATAAAATATACTGGAACTTTTTTATTTCAGGATAAAAGAAAAATACAGGAAGAAATCTCACAGAAGCGTCTGAAAATAGAGGAAGACAAACTAAAGCACCAGCATTTGAAGGTAATTTATGGGTTTAATTTCATTTCAATGATTTTGTATTCAAAAATTCTATTGGTACTCAAATTTCAATAGTAAAAAAGCTTCAGGAAAGAAAAAAATTTCAAGATAGTTTGACTAACATTGTAATAACCACAGGGGAGGCCAATAAGCTAATAATATTTGCATA
Source organism: Chlorocebus sabaeus (assembly GCF_047675955.1). Taxonomy (NCBI): domain Eukaryota; kingdom Metazoa; phylum Chordata; class Mammalia; order Primates; family Cercopithecidae; genus Chlorocebus; species Chlorocebus sabaeus. Next base: position 36,937,347 of record NC_132923.1, on the reverse strand, counting down.
TGAGAGTACTACCTTCTAGCAAACATGTGCAAAGTTGAAAACATGGTTTTATTACTTTTATCCTTTATGACTGAGTTTCCCAATTTTCTTGAGCAACCTTGAGAATTCAGCCTTGAGAATTTGGCCCTGCTCACAGTCTTGCTTAACATCCCTAGGGAGTGGATCCAGCTAGGAAGTGCCTTTTGAAATCAATGAAAGGCCAGTCGTTCCCCTGGGGGTGCAGAACAGTGTCTGGCCTCGTCAAGGATGCTTGTATCTAAAAGCTCAGTGCAATGAGTCCAATGTTGCTTGAGTATGCTTCGGGTTTTTGTTTTATTTTGTTTTGACAGAACATGAGATCATAACCAGAAATAACTCTCCATGTTTAAAATCAGATTTTACATCTTTCACTGGGTGTGGTCATTTTGTAATTAAAGCACATTGAGTTTCAACATTTTATTACTTAGCTTAGTGACAGGATGCAAGCAAATGACAAACAGCAGCTCCTTGTGAAAAGGCCCAGGCAGGAAACTACTTATCTGGCAGGGCTGCTATCAATAGATTTAATGAATCCCCTTAATGATACAAGGCTGCACACTCACGGGGTCTACAAAGTTCAGTTAAACTTGCCGAATGCAACTGACTTCATTTTTCTAATGGAACAAGTACCTGCCTCTGAAAAGAAACATAATTTAAGATTCCAATTAGCCTCATTCTCTGGATTCTGTTTGCTTCTTTGCTTCTAAACAACTTGACATTTCCGATGTTTGATGGATAATTTCAAAGCATAGCTAGTCTGCTGCCCTTCCAATATGTCACATTGAATTTACATGAGTAGTATACATTGTCAAGAAATGTAGCGTGTACTCCTAGAAAATCAATGAAATTAAAAAAAAAAAAAGAATGTGCCACGTTGTTCCAGTGCAATTCAAATGAAGTCAACAATCAAATCTAGAAAGTTTTTTAGATAGGTCATTTCTAACTCCAAAACCAGAAGGTCATTTGCTCTCCTTTCCTCTCTCTGTCTCACACACACATGCACAATTTACACACACACACACACACAATTACACACACAATACACACAATCCCGATCTCCCAATGAACTACTTCCTGCTTCTGAGTAAAATGATAGCTCTCTAGCTATCCTTGAGAATGGGCAATTGCTGTCCTTGCAGAATGGGTAACCACAAAACAGTGGAGCTCACAGTAGACGAGAAGATTTAAATATCCCCTTAGTTCATTCTAGAAAGTAAGTTTCACATGAAAAGCCTGACTCACTGAAAGGTCCATTTCTGAAGTAGCACCTCATTTCAGCATGTGCCAAAAACAGTCTGGAAAGTAGTACATGATCTTCCTTATTGGTTTGCTCTCGAGAACACAGGAGACCTCTCCTGATCCAATCCAATCAAAACATGTGTCATGTTTTGGACCGCCATATACAGTTGTGCAGACCGTGTACTGCACGAAGGTACCTGAAATGATGGTGCTAAAATCCTGTCCATATTCCTTTGCCAATCATGCACTCTGGTTCAGAGATGCTTATACCTAGAGCAAAAGATTTCAATTTTCTCTGCACAAAAGTGCTATCCACTTTCCCAAGCTGTTCACTGGCCAAAACGGGTGTGTGTGGCATGGAGCAGGGCTGGGAGTTGGGGGAAATGACACATTGTCCTAATTTGGGAAATTCAAGATTAAATAAACAAGATAGATGACAGTTGTTTTAATTTAAACTACAGGATAAGTATTCTTTAATCTGGAGTGATCAAGAAGGCACTATTGAAGGTATGGGATTCAAGTTGAGTCTTAACTGATAAGTAGAATTTGTATGGATGTATATAGGACCTTTAGTCAATAAATATTTATTAAGTACATATTATGTACAGGGTATGAAGCTAGACACTAAGAATATAAAATAAGTGAGATTTGGCCTGTATCCTTAAAATGGTAACTGATACATAAACTCACAATAACAGTTATTCTGTGATAAACACTTTATGGGAGGCATAAACTGCACAGGGCACAGAGAAGACAGAGTGGCTACTTCAGTAGAGCACATTCTTCCAAGTTTTACAGAAAATAGTTGGCTATACCAAACAGCAATGAGGCATCCTTCCAAAATGGGGTTCAAAATGTGCGAAAGTATTTTTAAAAACATTTCTACCATGTGTTCACCAAGTTAAGAAAGCTCTGTTCACCTCTATAGCCTGTCTCTTACTTTCTTCATCCATTTGTCCTGGTTTGCATGAGTATCCTCTCCACTTTCCTGATTGCAAACTAGTTCATTATACTTCAGCGACACACATTACACAACGTAAGCATAAACATTTACAAAGTGTTCCTCCCATATCAGAAAACACACTTTTCAAAACAGTTGTAGTAACTCACTCTGATAACTCTGATATTCTTTAGCTCCTGAACCTGATGATCATTCTCATAGTGTGCTAGCAAGGGAATTTCTGGGACACTTTTAACATCTTAATATTCAAACCATTCCGAGATTTTCTTCCTGGATGGATCTTCTTGCCTAGTAATATGATCACAGTCTCACGTTACCAGGAAACACAAAATACAGTCAATCTGAAAAATTTTTGATTTCCGTGAGTCCATTCAATTCAATCTATGAGAAACCAATTTATTCCTACTCTACTGTAACTTCTGGGTAGATATGGAAGTGCTTCAGGAAAACCTTTTCCTATAAAAACTGAAGAAAGATCTATCACCTGCATGTCACATATTTTCATTTAGTTCATATGCCTTTCAATTCTGAATTCCATTGTAGATTTTATTATACTCATTAGCCTCATATACTAAAGCACAAATCTAAACTGTGACATAAAAGCAAAATAACTGTTTTGATTACTACAGTATGTATGTGATTGCATCATATATCATTTTGATTGCACATCCAAATTGAATATTTTATATTTAAGTTCAAAGAGTTCTTCACCAGGCGTAAATGAAAACTTATGAAGTATGAACAAACTTTTATAAGACCAAAATTAAGATTATTTCTAACCAGACTAAGAACCAAGAATATAGCCCCAAGTTAACCTAATCACATCACAAGAATGATTCGCTACCCTCTATTATTCAGCCTCAGAAGACCACCCCATCTAAGTGTTTGTTATGGAGCTATGTATGCCATTGACTGGAACTTTTCTTATAGGTGGTTTGTAAGGAGTAAAACTTACCTCTATAGGTGTTACTGTCTTCTTTCCTAAGCTTTAGCAAAAATTCCATTAAATAAAAATAAATTAGAATCAAGGTAAATTATTAAAATGCTGCTACATTCAGAGTTTCTTAGCATCTTTGACCCCAGGAGCTGAATCTTAACCAATGTTAATCCTATTTACTGGGTCTGTGGGAAAACATTTTTGCAAACAGCTAAACAGCTATAAACAATGGTTAAGATAACACTGGGGTAAAGAATCTCTGGTCACAGAGTGGAGTAATACAAATTACTCTTATAGTATGTATTGTCCACATGCAATTGCTTAAGACACTGAAAAGGCCAACATAAATGTGACAATCGGGGGTGAAGTTATTTACTGAATCTAGTGGTTTTCAAACCATGTTCCGTGTATCCATAAGCTTTCAGGCCCCCTCACTGCTTCAATTAGAGAGGTCCAGAATTCATCTGTTTTCCAAACTATAGTTCCATATAACATTTATTTGTAATGTTATAAGTTATAATGTTATATTGGCTTTTTTTAAAAGAGAAAAAGATTTAAAAGTCATTGCCTTAGTAAAAAATAACCATCCTTTGGTAATTACCTATCACAACTAAACTTAATTTTAAATGTTTTTTTAATTCAGAGATACTCGTATCTCAGTGGTATTTATTCTAGCATCCTTAAACACACACACACACACACACACACACACACACACACAGTTATTCTTATTTACTCTCATTTAAATTTCAATATAAGAGAAAGAAGTCCCAGAAAATAAAGTTTCCATTCTCTCCTATGGATTTTAAATATAGTGAATCCCCAATGATTAATTAACAATGAATAACTGAACAAATAATTTATAGGGCAGATTAGATACATAATAAGAGCCCTTTTATTCTAGGAGAAAAAGAGAAACTTGAGCTCCTTGAAAATAACATGACCATATATATCTAACACTTCCTAACTGAGATGTAGGCTACATGCTAATTAAAGCCCATCCAACCTTTAGAGGTCTTTTTCATTTGTTTTAGGTCTTCTTAGGTCCTTAAACTCCAGGTCCAGGAGTTTAATTTCCTAATGCAAATTCAAGAGCAGTTTTTGTTTGTTCCATCTGGTGAAACATAATTTTTTGCGTGTTGTTAAAGTTGACAAAAACTCACCAACGTTTAGACAGATCAGTAAATTTTGCACTTAAGAATGTCTATAACCAGGGAGATTCTGAGAAGAAAGAAGGGGGGTTAAGTAGGCTAAACAATAAACAGCTGCCACACAGCCTAAGAATAACATTGAATATGTTTAAGGTACAACAGTGACCTTCGGTTTTGCCCCCCATTCTGATTAATACCACTAAAGATTTTTTTAAAGCAGTCATTGCATGCTCTCACCGGGGGGAGGTATCAAAATGGCTTCAAGAAGCTTTTGACTTTGTTAAGGACACAAGATATATACCCATCAATAACAGGTGACACTGAAGACATCATATTACGAGGTCTCATTATGACTGTGATAAACATACAGTATGGCATGGTTCTGAAGACAGAAAGTGAGGGTCAGGATAGGGCTGCCAGGAGTATGGGGGCCAGGGATCTTCATGCCGAAGGAGAGACCCAAACTAAACCTTGAAGTATAAATGGGATTTAGATGCATAAACACTGGCTTTGAATAGAGTCAAGAAGCTTACAATGATAGAAAATACCAGATTTATTCAGGCAAGTCACTGAGAGAAAATAATTCCTCTTTAACGTGTCACCTATTGAAATTCATAAGATTTGAAAGCAGTAAGAGATTTTGGAAATTATTGACCAATATAAGAATATATCTTTATGTTTCCTGACATCAGAAAAAGGCCTTGAGGGAGAAATGGCTTCTAGATGGAATCAGCAGCGGAAAAGAACAGGAAGAGATGAAGAAGCAAAATCAACAAGACCAGCACCAGATCCAGGTTCTAGAACAAAGTATCCTCAGGTATGGCCCTCACTGAGATTACTCCACAACTACCTTTATTTTGACTTTGTCCCATGTTGTACATAGACATGCCATTCTCACTTTCAGCGGCGCAATAAAATCTTCCATTTGAATTTCTTTTTTTTTTTTTTTTAAAGGCAGGCTTTCACACTGTCACCCAGGCTGGAGTGCAGTGGCACTATCTTGGCTCACTGCAACCTCCACTCCTGGGACTCAAGCGATTTTCCAGCCTCAGTCTCCTGAGTAGCTAGGACTACAGGCATCCGCCACCAATTCTCAGCTAATTTTTGTATTTTTGTAGAGATGGGGTTTCACCATGTTGCCCAGACTGGTCTAGAACTCCTGAACTCAAAGTGATGCATCCGCCTCCGCCTCCCAATGTACTGGGATTACAGGTGTGAGCCACCACGGTCAGCCTTTAGAAATTCCATATGAATTTCTAAAAAAGACTAAGGAAACACACCAGAAGGCCACAATAGAAATTTTACTATAAATATCACCTGAGTATAGCAACACTAGATTTATTTTTAAATGCACATTGAAATGCACATTGATGACTTACTCATACCTCCCTGAGCCTATTTCCTGCAGAATGGTAGTAACAATGACTACCTTTTAAAAAATATGTGTGCTAAACTACCAGCACCTACCTGGCGCATGGTAAGTATACAAACAACAGTCCTTCTTCACAGCCCCAGCCCCTACTCTCACCTTAGGACAGGTGACAAGCCTACAGGTGTGTTTACCCTGTCCTTCCATCAGATTTCTCTCAGGCCCTCCCCAGTCACAACCATTATATTTGGGAAAGAAGGTTCTATAGGAATACTCTGTTCACAGTTTCCCTCTTCTAGTTCTTTGATGATTTGCTCACAGGTGTTCACCTCATTTCTCAACATCCTTTCCTGCTTAATTTGTGAGATCAGTACAGTCAGGCAACTGCTGGTGTAAGAAGTAATGTTCTAAAATTATCTTGGCTTGAAATAAGGTGATGGACATGAAAAAACCGGAAAGCTTAAATGTAAGATGGGATTATTAGTATTCTCACATGCAAAAAAGACACAAAAGAAACAGATACGGGAAAGGCCAGAATCATTTTCTAACCCACACAGGGAAAACATTTAAAAGATGGAAATTCTTGTGTTATAACCATGACAACAAATTAAAGTCTACCCATCTTTGAATATAGACAACTTTCAAAACCTCATTTGCTTTAATGCATTGCCTTTAGTGAGGACTATAGAAAAGATCTGAAACACAAAAGTATTTGGTGGCTGTGCTACGACCACATTTTGTCCATACTCACTGCGCTATACAAACAGATCTCGTTAGGCTTAAAACTGACAATGTGAAAAAAGGCTTCCTCTCATCAAATGATTTCCATTTTACTTGATTAATTGCAAGCACTTGTATATTTAACAGCTAAAAGCATTGACTGCTCATCCTTATCTAGATGTTTTTGAAATTAACAATTCTTAAAAGGTTATATAATTGAAATGTTTGCATTTATAAACCCCTCAGTTGTTTACTCAAAGATTTCTAAATAGTGGATAATAAGTACTTTTAAAATAACCCAATAAATCAGTTCTATGGTTTGGAAAACTCAATTCTTATCAAGGCATCCCTTAGCAAGACTTTCTCACCAAGATCCCAGCATAAGTGGGTGATTACTTTCTTCATTCCTCAACACAGAACCCTTATCTCTGAAGGAGTCCTGAAATTAATCCCTGCAAATCTTTCCTACTGCACAGACACCTACTTGCTTCCCCTCAAAACCTCCTTTCAGAGTCTTTCCACATACTGAACACTTACAACTTTCTCTGCATCTCATGATAATGGAAGTGGCCACATATACTCAAACTCCATTAACAGGCTTGGGCAGCATTCTGAGTAATCCTAGTATTAACCAGGACTCTACTGATTGCTTTTAGGCCTTGCCTGAATGCTCTGAGAAGCACATAAGCTCCTAGTAGTATTGATAGTGGCTTGTCTAGTTAGAGCTCCTTCCTAACCAAAAATTAAAAAGGAGAAGGAGGAGGGAGATGAAGAGAGATATATATTTAATAAGCCATAGTATACACCAGGCACTTTACAAGTATTGTCCCATTTAATCTTCATAACCCGGTGAGGGTAAGTATTGTTCCCTTCACTTCTTTCAGAGAAGTTAAGGAATTCACACAACGAGGAAGTGGGAGGTCAGGGACTGACCCATTTGACTACTCTACAGTGCCTGTGAAATGATGGCACACATCAACCTCTGTGGACTGGAAAGGTATCTCTTTTATAGAAAATCTTTGAAGTATGTTCTGTCCCTTTTGCTCTCCTTTCTCCAAAAAGCTCCAACCACACAGGATCTCCTTCTATGTCCCCCTATTCTCTTTGGTAAATTACTGATTACACGTTTGTTCATTACCCAGTTTCTCGCATCTCACTACAACTTTTAGATCTTCATGATGCTATGAATCCATCAATACTTCTTGTGAACACCAAATTAGTTTAGTCCTTAAATGTAAGTAATAGTAACAGTAGTGGTTCATTTTTAAAGGAACTTGTATAATTTACAAAGTACTTGCACTTACATTAAGTCATTAAAAACAACAATCCTAGAAAGAAAGCACCAACACCTCCATTTCACAGATGAGGAAATAGGCGCAGCGAGAGAAAGTGACTTAATTAAGGTCACAGAGTCAGTAAAGGGTAGACTTAGATTTCAAAGCAAGCCAGGTTCAGTGCTCTTCAGCTGAAAAATGAAAGGAGAGCTGTAAATGCAAATGCTCTAGAAATAGTAAAACACCTAACACAGACAAGTATCTCTAATAATCAGCAAACTGCTTTGTTTAAGGAATGATCCTGAAAAGATGTATTTGCAAAAAAAAAAAAGTAAAGAATTTGTTTTCTTGTGACCTATAGAGGCATGTTTATCTGGTTAAAAATATAAAAGTAACAGAATGTTCCAAAGCAACACACGAAGAGAAAAAATAACTATGCCTTGTCTGTATTCAGCAACTTCCCCTACTGCCCAGCATTATAAAAACCACATTGCCAAAGCAGCTTCATCTGATAACGGAACATTTTCTTCTCAGATGTTTGTAAAGCTGCTAAAAAAAAAAAAAAAAAAAAAAAAAAAAATTCAGGTGCATGTTTTTAAATTCAATCTTTCTCCTAAACAAGTACCCACAGTGCTTGAGAAGCTCTTATTACCAGCTAAATCAGTACAATTTCCTGTTAGCACTGAGTAGCAATGGAGCCAACTGATGAAGTTGAACTAGGGAGAGCCACTCACAATCCCTAAGCAGAGAAAGTAACTCAAACTCTGAATGTGATTTATCACTTGACTTACGTGCCTGCTCGAGGGTGACATTTGCCACTCTGCCAGGCCCCTCAGCTACAGGATAAGACTTTAATGGGAAGATCAAAATAGAAATATTGCTACTACCGTGGAGTCCATAGCAGGGCCAGACTTTGCCCATGAACCTTTCTTTCTTTCTACTTCCAAGGCGCTGTGACATGAACTGAAACAGCATTGCCTCTGGCATTCAAATCCCTGTTTTGCTGACATAGTACATAGGCTTGGCCATGTTCTTTCATTTCTTTGAGCCTCAGTTTCCCTGCCTGTAATGTGAGACAGTTACAGCCACTTCACAGGACTGCTGTGAATACAGAGTGCCTGACATATGGTAGGTGTACAAAAAATGTTAAATACTAGTCCTTACCAAAAGGTGAAATTAGAAGAACAACACTGCATGGATCTTTACCCAGGTATTTTTATTTTTTGGCCAAGTGCTCTCCTTTCTTTATGCTAGTACAAAGAGTGTTTTTCTTGGAGTAAACTGAGAAGACTAACCAATGAGTATATTTCCACTTGGAAATAATCTATTTTTTTTTTTTTTATGGTTTAAAGGCTAGAATGCTACCATAGTGGTTAATTTTTGTGGAACATTTGCTGTGGACCAGGCATTGTGCTAAACATTTCATGTATATGATTTCACTGAATTCTCACCACTACCCTATTAGGTAGGTAACATTTAACAGATGAGAAAAATTGACACTTACAGAGGCTAACTCACCCTAGGTCATACAGCTAAACATAAAGAGCCAGGATTTTAAACCTAATTAAAAGTCCTAATCATAAAAATAAAATTGTGCCTCAGATCCTGCAGAAATTTTTTACAAATATTAAATTCTGTAAACTCTATACTTTTATAGCAATTTTTAAATTTCCAATCTATGCTATCATTTCATTTTTATGTGTACCACTTTATGTAGACATTTACCTGAATATTTAACATATTAAAAACATTCAGAGGGTACCCTGACTCACGCATAACCTTTAAGTAAAGCATATCTGCTTATTCATCCTGTTGTCTTCTCTTCCAAAGAGAGGCAACATTTCAGAAAATAAGTGGGTTTCCATGGTTTCTGTCTCTGAGTTACATTCTTAGCTTTGGAACAATATTGTGGAGTATTTTGCCTGGTGCCCTGATTAATACCTTAGGAGGAAATGTTCCCAGGGGAAGGCTACACTGAACATCTCCTTCTGAATCACTTTGCTTAAACAGAGTTTCAATTTGCCTCCCAAATGAGCCCTGCTCTTACCGAGACCACTGAACCATTTACTGCCTGATTGTAGGCACAGGTGCACTGATTTTCAGTCCAAATATCCATGTGCACGAATTTATATCCTGGTTTGGAAATCTTGTCCTAACACTTTCCTTGCTCTCCTCTATTCAATAGCCCACACCCAAAATGACACCTCCAATAAATCTCCATAGGAGGTATGCCCCCAGCAACTTGTTCACATCCTGGGTTCTTCTTTCCTATCCGGCTGCCCTGCAGTTGTCCATGACCTCCCTTAGCCAAACTGCCCTGCGCCACGCTCCCATCCAGACACTGTACTTCTTGAACTGTGTCCAAAGACCTCTGACTTTAATTGGAGCACACAGAGTGCCTGACAGAAATGTCATAAGCATGAAATGTAAAAGGTTAACTGCCGAGGAGAATGATGCAAATACACTGCATTCCCTTTGGGAAGGATAAGCTACTTATGATTAAATGTTCTCTAGCATGGATTTTTTTTTAAATACTCCAAAGTGCCCTTCTGACCTTCTGCCTTCTTTTAATGAACTTTCATTTGTCCCCCAAATAGTTAGAAACTGCCATCCGCAGATGATACAAATGGGCAAAGGTGTATATGAAGCCTTGGATGTCTATGTGACTACGTGTCATGAGAAAAGCCAAGTAGACTGGCACAGCAGCTATAGCCACATCCCACATAACTTGAGGAAAATTCCTCCACAAAAGTAGCTGAAACCCAAGAAAATGCATTCTGCTCAATATCACGTAAAGCAATAACCTACTCAATTAACTCAAAAGAGAGCAGGCAAGGCTCAATTCAAAAGGGAACACAAAACATTGATGTAGAAATATAAAAGTTAAATTTAGTTGTTACTGGTTGTCATTTATCAAAGTTTAGCTTGTTATTATTTCCATCCAAGTTTAACCCCTACCTAACGCTTTTAACTATCTGTGCAGGTCAATTGTACCTTAATGAAACTAATGTTTCATCAAACACGGGTGAGGTACGCTAAGTGAAAAATATTACATTCTAGATGTTTCTGCCTTCCTACCCTAACCCGTATCTAATACCACATAGCAGAGAGATAGACAAGCTGCTCTTTTATGACAACATAAGAAAAAGAAAAAAAAGGCGAAAAAAAACTCTACCATTTGTTTCTTATTAAATTTGCTGTTGCCTAGAGACACTGAAGAAATTATTCTAAGGTAATTACATGAGTCAAAATCATTCCAAGCATGTTTTTCACTCTCCATATTTGACTAATTGGTTTACCAGATTTGTAATATTTCATCTGTTGTTGTTTCCCAGATAGTCTGATTATTTTTAATTCAGGAGCTTCACTTATAATTTAACAAAAAAAAAAGCCAAGTAAACCAAACTTAAAAGCAAAAAAGGGAAGAAGTCTACCCACTCCAACCCACCAAAACACACACACACAGGCCCCTAGTACAACGCCTAGCACATAGTAGGAATACCTGTGAATACATAGCCTAATAAATGAATTAATGAGTAAAATAGATGATGTATAGATGAATGTTAGTACTTAAAATACTACCTTTCTAAGAGGACCAGCTGAAGAAGCCTAGATAATGACTTGAACATTAATGAACTGAAAAGGAAAGCTTTGAAACTCTTTTAAAAATAAAAAAAGAATAAACATCCAGCTATTTTAAGTCAAGGGCAAAGTTAAATGGTAGTGGTGTCCTGGTTTTTGAAACAATTATCAATGGCATGTTTTAACTTCTCACCATCGCTTTGTTTACTTTCTCTCCATTTTCCCTTCCTCCATATGCCCTTTATTTTCCTTATCCCGACCTTTCAGCATTCATTCTTGTTCACACCTGCCAATCTCATCTATATGTTAGTAGAAATAAGGATTAAATGGTTACTGGCCCCCGCCACGATAGGCTGAAAAGTAGATTGCAATAACCTCTGAGGGTCCTCCCTCCACTCCACTTCAATTTATGTAACAACAGCTACCCTTTATGGAGCACTATTCTGAGAATGACAGTTCTCTGAGGGAAGTCTAATTAGCCTCATTTTGTACATAAGGACACTAAAGCATAGAAAGCCATCAATCTGGTAACAGTCATGCCAGGAGTCACACGTAGGTCTTTCTGACTCCAGACCCTTCCCACCAGACCTCACACTGCTTATTCTTGATTCATTCCGTGAACATTATTCAGAACTTGCCATATGTAAGTCTTTGAGTCTTACAGAGAAGATTCCATATAAGCTTCCCCACAAAAAATATATTTGTGTTTTTCTTTTTAAATCCTTTAACTTTTCAAAATGCATTTACATTTATTATCTCATTTTAAATGATATTCAGTGCCTTGAAATACAAATTTGATACCATTAGCCAAGTTGTCATAGATCTTTGGCTGTGCTGACGTGAGTAAAGATGAACAAAGGAGCAACTGCACAATCCAGTAAGTGGGAGGTGAATTAGTTTCAGTGATCCGTTCTCCAAGCCTTGGTCATAAAGGAAGAATGTTCAAGAGCAGCGACTCACTGTAATAGAGAAAGGATCTGTGCTGCCTGCCACCAGGCCTAGGCTTCTCCATTCTGCAGGAGAGTTTCCCGTGACTAATTTTACCAGCTCAAAAAACTTCCACACCCACCCCCTTGTGATGCACCTTTTGTCTGCCATAAGGCAAATGTCACTTTGTCCACTTAGACCACCCAAGGTTATCTGATTCTTGTTGGTTATTCGATGTTTTATTAGGATTGGAATTTATATTTGTTGATCTTCAAACAATAGAGTCCTGTTCCTTGGTATCAAATATGAACAATTAACATCAAGAAGCAAAGCAAAAATGAAGTGGATAAAAAATAGAAAATATAGTGGCTGCTCTGTAATATAGTCAGGGATAAATGTTAAGGGTTACCAAGGCACAAAGCCAGGAATTATTTCTGAAAGGAAAGAGTCACTAGCTGTCTCCATCATTGAATACTTTTTGCCATTTCATTATATAATTACAAGTAGTTTATTCATAGAAATGTTTTTCTCTACAATTTTTTTTTTAGGAAAATAAAAGAGGCTTACCAGAATCATGGATAAGTATATCTTCAGTTAACTTGCCATGTCCTGGCCACAACAGTAGTTGATGGCCACTTGGGAAACTCATGACACCTAGGTACAAGTCAAATTATTACAATTATTTCACTCCTATTAAATGTTTGGCATGTACTACAAGGTCCTCTACAAGCCCTAATTAAAACACACACACACCTAGTTTCTATCCCGCCGGAGCGTTGAGAAGCCCATAACTAACCAATCCTTCATATCACATCAACCTTGAGACTATGTTTATTTGCATTCATTTGAAAATGACATTTGTATAATAACTTGTGCATGATAGTGGCTGATTTTCTGAAAACCAGTTTTGTTTCTTATTTTTCATGGCAAATGAAACCCTCAGTTTGCAAAATATTGTTGTGATTAAGAGGGTTTGCTTTTCTACTAAATCACTTGTAACGTTACATGCCTACATGGCGGTTTCAAATCAAGATACTATCATCTGCCCATAAGATAATTAATAATATTTACAGAGTTATATTAGGAGATGAGATTCACCCGTGCAAAAGCTATTCACATATAATTAATTATTCAGCTTTCTAAACATCTGCTCTGTTCCCAACCATCAGAGCAAACTGATGCTTGTTTCAATGTCATTATTCCCTTGCCTGTCTGCTTCTTGTTGTCTTAAAGCTGCTGCATTGTATTGTTTGTTCTATTCTTAAATGCTGAGAATTAGAGGCAATAGATCTGACTTGTGGCAAACTTAGTGTTTGCTGTTTGCCAAATGCCCTTTAATTCTCTGGCATGCTTACCAGTAGCATATGACTGTTTGCACTAGTAGGTTAGATCTTCCTTATTCTGTCCTGTTCCTTGGTATCAAACATGAACAATTAACATCAAGAAGCAAAGCAAAAATGCCCTTTGACAATGGCTGGTTCTAAGGCGTTCTTGTTCTTCTTTTTTTTTAAGAACACCAGCCATACTGGATAGTTTTTCTTCTTACCTACTGTCTGTGCATTGAATTATTCATCTTTTTTGATATGCACTTTTAAAAAATTTTTGTAGATATAGGGGGTACAAGTGCAGTTTTGTTACATGGATACATTGAATAGTGGTAAAGTCTGGGCTTTTAGTGCAATCATCGGCCAATAACGTTCATTGTATCCATTAGGTAATTTCTCATCCATAATACCCCTCCCACCCTCTCACCCTTCTGAGTCTCCAGTGACTATTATTCCACTCTATATGTCCATATACACACATTACTTCGCACCCACTTATATGTTAGAACACGTGGTATTTGTCTGTTTCTGAGTTATTTCACTTAAGATAATGATTTTATTTCAGCTTAGTGAAGAAAATATGCCTGATATGTAATAGGTCCTTAATAAAGGTTTGCTATATGTTTGATGAAATTTATTAAACCTCAACTTTAAAAAGTTAAAAAAAAAAAAAAGCTCCACTTCTAATAGATTACACTACTCTCAACTTTATTAAGAAAATGTAGCTTGGCATTACCATTGGCCAAATTATCTGTAAAGATGAAATATCTTTAACCTCTGACCCATTAGTAGTAATGTATCTGCCTATTACGTATGACTAACACACTGCAGTCAAGATAACTTGACTAAAGTCAACTGTACGTACTCAATAATAGTCACTGAATTTCCAGAGAGATTATTTTAGATGAGCTATGGTTTTAAAAAATAAAAAGAACTTTCATTTTTCACTGCAAACCTTAACCATTCAATATTAGCCAGCTGTCAACACAAATCATGCCAGATTTGATACATTTTTAAGAAACATATAAATCCTTTAACCACTGGGAGCAAAGACTGATTAATTTTTCTGTTTTTGCTAGTTAACTACCTGAACTGCAAGATAATGAGTAATTCTGCAAATCAATTTAAAAAATTATGAAAAATCACATAAAATGTGTCACACTACAATTCATTCCCCATAAGGTTACACAATAGTCAGCATATGGGTTTTGTCACTTTAAAAGAGTCCTCAAGAGCAGTGGCTTAAATGAGATAGAAAGGTTCATTTCTCTCACATACATCAAATCCTAACTGGTAAACATACACACAGAGGAGAGCATCAGTGTTACATGAGGTTATCTAGAGGCCCTATTTCTTTCTGTCTTGTTGTTTTGCTACCTCCTAAGGGATGCCCTTGGCTATATGGTCAAAGCCAGCTCACTACTTCATCTGCATTCCACTTCAGGAAGGGAAGATAAATGGAGGACAAGCAGCTCTATTTTAACGGCATGACCTGACAGTTGCAGATGTCAATTCTGCTAATACCCTGTTGGCCAGAATTTACTCACATGGTACTATCTGAATGCCAAGGACACTGGGAAATGTAGTCCATAGCAACGTAGCCAGGAAGTCATATAAAACTCAGGGAGTTCTATCACTAAAAAGAACAAAAGGAGGATGGATCGGGGGTGGGGTGTGGAGAGAGGAAATAACAGGTTGTCAAAAAAGACTAGAATGTTCTTTCTGCCCACATTTACTACATAGACATCATCCTCGTACATATTACTACAACTCTTCCAATCATGCTAGATCACTGTTGAGATTTTCTGTTTAGATCAGCATTTGCAAGGACAAGTATGTCCCTGAAGCTATATTAGTACCATGCTTGCTAAAGTTGCAGATCAAACACCCAAATGGACCTGCTAGATTTTTGTCTTCCAATGGAGTTGTCACAGATGGTCCTCCTCTCCCAAGCAAACTAAGAAAGAGAAAAGGGTCTTTTTTTTTTTCTTTTGAGACAGTCTCACTCTGTCACCCAGACTGGAGTGCCATGGCATGAACTCACTGCAACCTCCACCTCCCATGTTCAAGTGATTCTCCTGACTCAGCCTCTTAAGTAGCTGGGATTATAGGTGCATGTCACTATGCCCAGCTAATTTTTTTATTTTTCGTAGAGACAAGGTTTCACCATGTTGGCCGGGTTGGTCTCAAACTCCTCATCTCAAGTAATCCACTCGCCTCAGCCTCCCAAAGTGCTGGGATTACAGGCATGAGCCACCATGCCCAGGCCAGTGACTCATCTTTATTAAGGAACTCCTCTGCATCAAGCCCTGTTGTAGGGGTTTATGAACAATTACCTCAACTATCTCCTTAAGACAACCTTTAGTGAATACTATTACTATTCCCTAAATGAGAGAACAAGCTTGGAGGGGTTAAAGGATTAAGCCAACTGTATTAGCTTTGAGATGGGTTCATTTTCTGTTTCCATGGGTAGAGCTGTAAACAGTCTTTTCTTCCCCTGAGAAAGTAGGCCTTCACACAAAAACTCACAAAAATATAGGTAAACCACCAACTGTTTCCTGTTCTCCCAAGATTTAGTGTGGAAGAAAGGGAAGATAATCTCTAGTCCAAGGGGAGAATCAAGCTAGAATTGCTCACCACTCTAGGCAGAATTCAATAGTTATCAGAGGCAAAGACATTCTGAGAACCTGTGAGTCCCAAAAGAAACTGGATCCAGCTGGGCATGGTGGCTCACACCTGTAATACCAGCTTTTGAGGAGGCCAAGGCAAGGTGGGAGGATCTCTTGAGCCCAGGAGTTAAAGACAAACCCGGGCAACACAGGCATACCTCGTCTCTTAAAAAAAAAAAAAAGAAAAGAAAAATTCCCTCTTTATCTAGCTTGGGGAATGTTGGAGGTGGGGGTTTGGTCCTAGCACTTCCGTCAGCTGGCCTCAGAGGCACATCAGTAGTGGCATAACACCTGCTGACTCAGGCTATCCCAGAGAAATAGCCATTGGACCCTCTCTTTAGGTGTAGTCCTGGCTTTTAATAAGACAGTTTGGGCTACTGAAATGCAAATAACTAATCAGTCCCTTCAAAGTATAGATAAGAGCCAGCCATAAACTTAATTTCATACCTAGCATTGGTGGTTACCTTGAAACTGCAGTAACATAATCAAATTGCATTAGCCAGCTTTATATTTAAGACCTACTGCTTCAATTACTTTGAACAACACAGTCTTGTGTGGAAGCAAAGAAAGTCGTGCTGTAAAGTGGCATTAACTTAGGAAACCCCAGATTCTTTGAAGGAGACTGTTCTGAGAACTCATACCAGAACCAAAGTCAAGCAGCCAAAAAAAAAAAAAAAGATAAAGCCCAGACTTTAATCCTTGTTAGACGGACTAACCCACTGAGCAGAAAAATCCCCAGTACAGCAAAATAACCCTAAGGAAGATTAGGACAGAAATATTCCCTTTATATGTAATGGGTCAACACTTTTACACACTGGTGTGCCCCAGCTATCGTTTCAATCTTCACTTCCTTTATTATCATAGAAAGTAAAAAAAAAATCCCTTTACACTGCAGAGCAAAATGAATGCTGTGTCTAAGTTCCTAAGAATCCATTTTTTTAGGTTTTCTTTCTACAGTGGTAATTGGAGAGGAGTTAAGAGTTCAGACTCTGTAAGTAAAGATCTGATTTCAAATTCCATCCTGCTTCATGCTGCCTGTGAGCCTCTGGGTCGGTTACCTTTCTAGGTGCCCAGTTTGCTCATTTGTCAATTGGAACTAACAGCAGTGCTCGTGGGGGTTGCTGTAAGGACGAAATAGGCCAGTGCCTGGTGCAATGTAAATATGCAATATGTGTTAAATTTTATAAATGCTAACACATGAAGTGCTGAAAGGTAGGATGATGACTTTTGAATTTTGGTTTGTGTGGTTTTTCCCCTCATGAGTTCCAGTCTGTTTGGCCCCTAATGGCAAACTCTATCAGGTTGTGAGTCCTTGTTAACTCCACCAAAAGCTGAGAGAGATAAATGGACCCTTAGCAGCAGAAAAATTGCCTTCTGAAATAACCTCTTCCTGATGCATCCAGCATTTATGTGCTGTCCTTTTTTCCAAGACAAAAAAATTGCATGTTGGAATTGGATTGGAGACATTATCTTGTGATGATTAAGGGAGGTTATTACTGCAACAGTTCATGAAATGAAAGCTACCTGCTTTTACCTAGGGAGCTCTTGAAAATAACCCTCTTTTTCCCCAGCAAATAGGCAAGGAGAAGAAAGATTCCAATAATGGATAGCATTACAAATCCTTTTTCATGTACTCTGCTTATCTAAATTGGCACATGATGCCTGCCCACCAACTCTCAGAAATGGTGAGAGGCACTGACTCATCCATCAAGCCCCACCTAACAGCCTGGGAGGCACCAAGGAGGATATTTCTTTCTCTGCTGCCTGTTCCTCACCAAACTGAATCAGCATTTCAAGGAGCTCAATTCCCATTCTGAAAGGTAATACCTTCTAAAGATGGGGATGGCAGCACTTATGGAAATTCTAACCCATCAACTGAAAGATAGGCATGTGAAGGTTAAAGAGTTACCCCACGGTAACCTCCCCAAATGCTCTCCATTTGAAACAATTTTAATTTTACATATATATGTATATACACTCACAGATAAACACACATACATACACATATGTATATATCTATGTACATGCATACATGTATGTGTATATGTATGTGTGTATATATATGCATATATATATATATAGCCTTCTGAAATAACCTCCTCCTGATGCATCCAGCATTTATGTGCTGTCCCTTTTTCCAAGACAAAAAATTGCATGTTGGAATTGGATTGGAGACATTATCTCGTGATGATTAAGGGAGGTTATTACTGCAACAGTTCATGAAATGAAAGCTACCTGCTTTTACCTAGGGAGCTCTTGAAAATAACCCTCTTTTTACCCAGCAAATAGGCAATATATATATATAAATATATAATGTATATATAAATATATATGTATATATAAATATATATGTGTGTGTGCGTGTATATATATATATATAAAAAGATAAAGCCCAGACTTTAATCCTTATTAGACGGACTAACCCACTGAGTAGAAAAATCCCCAGTACAGCAAAATAACCCTAAAGAATATATATTTTTTCTACAGTGGCTAATTGGAGAGGAGTTAAGAGTTCAGACTCTGTAAGTAAAGATCTGCTTTCAAATTCCATCCTATATATTTTCCCAATACTTCATTTATACTTGCCAAATTTTTTCTCTCCCCCAACACTGCCTTTGGAAAGGGATTAGGTAAGAGTCCCTAATTTAAGTCTTGCATTATTTAAGCTTTAAATCAGGGCTGAATATTCTCTTAACTTGAGTGGCCATTGAAAATGGGAAAAAAAAAAATAGATACACAAACATTTATGTATATTGGAATGGGAGGGAATAATAGGGAAAAAATTAAAATATAAAAGAAATGGATATAAACAAATTCCTTATAAAGTACCTATCAAGAACTTACACTATATCAGGCTTTCTTTTAGGTATCCAGGATTCCTCAACCCCAGCACTATTGACACTTTGGACTAAATAATTCTTTGTTGTGAGACAACTGTTCTGTGCATGACAGGACATTTAGCACCATCCCTGGCCTCTACCCACTAGATGTCAGCAGCACCCCTCGCCCCCACCAAGTTATGAGAAACAAAAATGTCTCTAGACTTTGCCAGATATCCCCAGGGAGCAAAATCGCCTCTGGTTACGTACCACTGTGCTAGATAACACAAAAATTGCCCTGCCTACTAGTTGCAATTTTTGATTTACGCCCCTTAAGGACAGTAAGTCCTCAAAAACTCAGTGCATTATCTGGTGTAGAAGTTGTCAAACGTCCTCTTCTCCATTGCTAGGCTACTGCTGACTTCTGACCAAGTGGAGGGGGTTGGGGAGGTTCTGGGAGCGTCCAGTTCCTTACTCTCAGTTATGCTTTCTAAGCCTCTCATCATTTCCATTAGCATTCTGATCTTTTAGAAAGCTTTTCTAGAGCAGCGAATCACTAACATTCTTCTGATATTTATATTGTCCATAAATATTAGAAGTAACAAATCAACACACAAAAATAAGAAGTCAAGTTTTGCATTGAAGTGGAAATTTTAGGAAATGTTCTACATCAGTAGGCATCTCCTGTTAGAGGTTTGTGATTCTAAGTAATTAGTACCAAGATGTTTCCTAGTTATCCTTTTTAACTCAGAGTTGGCTGTGATTAAGTGATAAAGAATGGAAGGGAGGTGTTTGTTTATGTTTAGTTTTCACAAACATGTCATGATGTACCCAGTGACTTGAAAAACCTTCAAAAATATTCATTAACAGATATGCTGATGAAGTTTGCAGGTTTTCAACCTCATATTCTTACCATATTAGTCTAAAGAGATTCTTGGGACGAATCATATGGCATTATATTACCCACGGTTTTTTCTTCAGAGAGAAACAACAACAAACACCAGTGCATTTCAAAATTCCCTAAGGTGTCATTGGCCGAGCAGACCAAGAGCTTTGTCTCTATGCCCCAGGAAAAGAAAGGGGCAGAGACAGGAAGAAACTAGCTGAAGTCGCTGGGCTCATGCCTGTAATCCCAGCACTTTGGAGGCCGAGGAAGGAGGATCACTTGAGTTCAGGAGTTTGAGACCAGCCTGGCCAACATGGTGAAAGCCCATCTCTACTAAAAATACAAAAATTAGCCGGGCGTGGTGGCACACTATTGTAGTCCCAGCTACTCAGGAGGCTAAGTCAGGAGACTCGCTTGAACCCAGGAGGCAGAGGTTTCAGTAAACCAAGATTGCACCATGGCACTCCAGCCTAGGTGACAGAGCAAGACTCCACCTCCAAAAAGAAAGAAAGAAAAGAAAACCCTATGAAGTTGTTAACATTGACCACATCTCTAAATGGTGAATTGCCCCAGATTCAGGCCTTGGAATTCTTATCTCCCTCACTTTCTAGGAAAACTTATCCACTCCTGTGGTAATAAATACCAACTCCCAAATGCATATCTTCAAACCCAGACTTCTCTGAGCTCCAGTCTTGTATATCCAACTGTCTTCTCCATATCACACTTGATTGTCTCAAATTTAACACATCCCCCACAAATCCCCTTTCTTCTCTCTCCCAGATTTCTGTTCAGCCAATTGCATTTGCATGTTTCCAATTATTCAGGTAACAAACAGTGGAATCAACTTGACATCTCCCTTTCTCTTATCCCCTGCATGTAATCACCAACAAATTCTGGCAGCTCTTTCTCTCAAATATTTCCAGAATCCAACCACTTCTCACCCTTCTACTGGCAACCAACCTGGATTACGCCATCTTCATCTAGATTTTTAGGACAACTGACCTCCATGTTTGCCCCATCCAGTCTATTCTCCACACAGTGTAACTGTTTACATTTCAAATCATAGCATGTTTCCTCTCTGTTCAAAATTCCAATGGCCTCCCTAAAGCCTTTCCATGCACAAGGCCCTGTCTATCTGCCCATCTGCCTCCTCTCTGACTTCATTTCACCTTTCTACTCTCTCAGCTCTTGCTTCAAGCTCTGTAGTTACTCTTCCATCTCTCTGGAGCACACTCCCTTTGAAACCCTCACATCTCTTCATGTCTCTGCTCAAATGACACTTTATCAGAGAGAACTTCCCTCACCACACTGTGTGAAATAGTGCCCCCTCCCCAGGCTTTCTCTGTATTATTTATCCTGCTGTTTACAGACTCTATCCTGCTTTTCTCATCAAAAATATTTTTTCTTCATAAATAAATGTATGTGTTTGTGTATATATACATAGATACATATATACATCTGAAATATATACATATTTGTATTACACATTTATTAATGTAGGGGTTGACAAACTATGGCCTAGGACCAAATCTAGCCCTGGCCTGATTTTGTACAGACACAAGCTAAAAATGGTTTTTACATTATTAAAAGGCTGTAAAAGAAAAAGGGGGGAAAAGATGAATAAGCAAGAGAAAGCATATGTGGACTGCAAAACCTAAAATATTTAGCATCTGGCCCCTTAGAGAAAAAGGTTGCCAGCTCCCGTATTGTCTCCCACTAGAATATAAACTCCTTGAGCTCAGGGACTTTGTTTTGGTCACCGTAAGATCCCCAGCACATAGAAGAGTATCTGGTTCAAAGTAGATGTTAAGTAAATATTTTTAAAAGAATGAATGAATAAAGACAATGAGTTTTTGTGGTTTTTTTGTTTGTTTGTTTGTTTGCTTGTTTTTTGAGACTGGGTCTCACTCTGTTGCCCAGGCTGGAGTGCAGTGGTGTGATCATGGCTCACTACAAGCTCGACCACTTGGGCTCAAACAATCCTCTCACCTCAGCCTCCCATGTAGCTGGGACCGCAGGTGCATGACCAGCTGATTTTTTTAAATATTTGTAGAGACTGAGGTCTCACTATGTTGCCCAGGCTCATCACTAACTCCTGGGCTCAAGCAATCTTCCTGCCTCAGCTTCCCAAAGTGCTGGATTATAGGCGTGAACCACTTCTCTCGGCCCAACACTGAGTCTTAGTGAGGTAAGGCCACTTGTCTGCCGTCACATAGGAAGCTGGCAGATGAACCAGGATTCAAACCCAGGTCCACCTGATTCCACAGCTAGGTCCTGATGTCCAAGCGCTGCTTGCAGCAATGATTTGAACCTTCTTGTTTTCTATCTTTGTAGACTGTCTTTAACAGGCAAATTAGGTAACTACCCAGTGGGACAGGGGATGAAAGAAGAAAGACATACAGTATGTTGCAGAAACTTTTAAAAATTATATCATAACAAATTTACAACTGATATCAACCATAGTCAGTGTGCTTTCATATACGTCATCTCTTAGTGTCACCAAATATCTGTATAGGGTAATGAGCGTAATCTGTAATTATGCTCATTACACACATTACAAAACTGAATTTCAGAGAGGTTAAGGGAACTGGCTTTCACAAGAAGTGAGTAGCAGAGACAGAATCGAATCCAGATTTATCAGTTTTAGTGCAGAGCTTTCCTGTTTACCAAACTGGACCAACATATATCCCCACAGCTCTGCTGAAGGGTAAAAGTGCTGCCATGGATGTGGAGGAATTTTAATAAAATGGCAGTCACAGTTCAGACACTTCTAAGAAACCAGGGGCTACTCCATTTCACTTAGAGGTCTGTGGTGTGCAAGAAAACCTGCTCAGTTATAAACGCCAATCTACCAATGGCCAGAGGCAGCAGCAAAGTAAGAACTTTGAGACTGAAGCAATGAGCAAGAGAGCTGTCAAGCTGACCACATCTTGGCCTTTTATTGGTGTGTCAATAGCACAGCATTTTTGAGCTGCCAGGCCCATGACCATCTTCGAAAAGGAAGCCAAGAAAACTGACAGTTCTCTTAGCTGACACGAATATCCACAGCTGTCACCTCCTGGACCAGCTGCTGAATCTAATCAGCCATCCTCTGAGGCAGCTGACTTTAGAGCCTTAGTGTATTTGGCTGAGAAACTATGTGTGTTACGTGGCTGCCAAGGGCCAGCCTTCTGCGTGATTGCCAGTGTATGTTTTTATAGAGTAGAGGTCACGATGCTGCCCCCTGGAGTTTATTTGAATCTGACACGCAGCTCTATGCTGGCCAAGATACCAGCTCAGAATGCTTGCAACAGTCCAGTTTCAAATGTCTGTCTCTTTGTCGCTGTAAGTTCCTTGTGATGTGTGCCCTTCCCCCCGCCGCCCCCCAAGAAAAAGTAATCTCTATAAACAGCTGCGGTTGAAGCTACTATACTAGATTTGGTCCATTTTTGCATCTCTTCACCCTACTCGCTATAATATGGCCCAACTCTTAGGAAATTGAAATTAAATCAAAGTGTCATTTTCAATGTTAGAATATGCAAGAATTTTAAGTATTAAATGGCTATGATTATTAAATCAGTTTAATAATTACAACGTTTTCTTCAAATAATGTATATGATGACTTGGATATGAAAAACTGGTGAACTACATAATAACTACAAATGTACCATTCCTTTTGGTACAACTTTAAACTTATGTCTCTGTATTTTAAAAATCACTTTTATTTGGAAGTAACATTAGTAATTGCAATGAAGAAAATGGAGCAAAAGTCAAATGCTTTACCTAATATGTTTCTTTGTCAAAAAAAGAAAACTTGAAAATTGTTCAAAATCAGGCATTAGGTACCTTCTATAAAGTATCATGCTTGGTGTGATGCTAAGTGTGACATTATGTTCTCAGAAGGTGTCTGGCTACTTACACACATATTCCAAGGAAAGTTTATATATGGGGAAGATATATTTGAGAACTCTGCATTTGTACTGTGTTAAGCAATAGAAAGTATACCTTTTTGTTGTCAGGCTTGAGAAAGAGATCCAAGATCTTGAAAAAGTTGAACTGCAAATCTCAACAAAGGAAGAGGCCATTTTAAAGAAACTAAAGTCAATTGAGCGGACAACAGAAGACATTATAAGAGTGAGCATTAACCAATTTTAAAACTGTAATTCTCTCTCAAAATGAATTCACAAATACTATACAATTTTTCAAAGCATATCCACATTTAGATTCTATGTTTTAAACTGTATTAATCATGGAGAATTATTTTTTCTTACAGTCTGTGAAAGTGGAAAGGGAAGAAAGAGCAGAAGGTATGTTTTTGAATAACTTCTTTTATGTTAAACTAAGGTTTTTTGGTAATTCGAAATTGTTCCTGTTGTTGTAAATATATTCTAAATGTATTTTGAATTCATTAATTTTACAGAGTCAATTGAGGACATCTATGCTAATATCCCTGACCTTCCAAAGTCCTACATACCTTCTAGGTTAAGGAAGGAAATAAATGAAGAAAAAGAAGATGATGAACAAAATAGGAAAGGTATATGAAAAACCTTATTGAAGGGCATGTTCTTAATTTCAGATTTTATAGTGTCAAATATTCACAACTTGCTATGACAGATTATTCTTCCAGGTTAAGCAATGGTTCATTTTACAAAGTTCTGTGAGATAGGTTAGTCACTGCATAGGTGAGGATAATGGGGATATATTAATAGCATTTATTCCGTGCATTTTATTCCCTAACAAACCAGACAGGGATAAGGAAGATAGAGACCCGAAGGAGACAAGAAGCTCTTAAAAGCAGAGCTTCCCTGGTCAAAAAGTATTTCTCCTGATATATTCCATCCAATAGACATGCTTTGGGGGTTACGAAGATCTTTTTTGAAAATGAAAATATTCCTGTGGGAAGTTTAGGCATTATTTTCTTCCATGGGAGATTGACTTACATAAAATCGATGCTTCAAAGCTTCTGGAAAAATGAAGGTTTGCATTAGAGCAGAGAGGAAACCTTTGAATTTTAGAGTGGAAGGAAAAACTACTCTTTATTTGCAGATAGCAGTCATTTATTCATTCAACAAATATTTAGAGAATAGCTACTATATGCCAGGTTCAGTTAGGCACGTAGTAGGTATTCACTAAATATATCATGGTAGGGAGTGCAATACAGAGAGTATAGCAGAGAAGCTGGACAGGGAGAGTGCAGATGAGAGGTGTTGCAGTTTTTCTTGGATAGTCAAGGACGGCCAAGAACCACGAGGCTATAGAGGAGGTAAGAAATACAAAAAGGGTTCAGAAAGAAAGGTGGGAGGACACCACAAAAGCAAGCTGTAATTTTGCACAGAATTCTGTTCGCTTTACCTTTCCTATTGAAATTCCAGCCATAGGGATCTTACCTGGGTCCTGAAGCAAATCTCATCTTCCCCAGTTCTCTCCAGTCCATTTGTCTCAGTGTAGACAATATTGCTCTATTTTTCAGTCCTTCCTCTACTTGAAAATGGGAGTGAAAATGAAAAGAAACGTAAGGCAGAAAGAGAAGTGTGTGATTCTAGCCTTCTCCCTCCCGTTTCCATCCCAGTTCTACATTTAAACAGCCTCTTCATTGTGAAGACTGTAGAACACACCTCTGTAATTTCACCAGACTGCTGGCCTGTACAACAAGGATGTAACTTTATAAAATATACTGTACTGGGCACTTTGCCCACTGTGATGCACAGTGCAACATATTCTTCTTGACTAAAGAAGAGATTGATTCTGCCCATTGAGAAATGCAAAAGAAGGTACATCCATCTTGCTGAATGTGTTAATAGGAAAGAGGATATCTTTCAGTTCCCCAGTGAAATTCTTTCCTATTTGGAACCATCAGCTTATCTCCTCTAATCAACTTATCTTCTTCAACCCTTTCTGTTTTTCAGTAATAATTCCATACACCATTACATAAAAACCCACGTTATTCCAGTTGGTCATTATATCATTAATGAGTAAAATCAGAAATTTAACAAACAGACAACATCTCACATAAAAGAACATGAAGGGTGTACTTCATATAAAAATAAATATTGTAAAAGCAGGTTAGTTTATAAAAGAAAAGTTAACTAAATCAAAGATCAAATTCGTTTCTTAACAGCTTTATATGCCATGGAAATTAAAGTTGAAAAAGACTTGAAGACTGGAGAAAGTACAGTTCTGTCTTCAATACCTCTGCCATCAGAAGACTTTAAAGGTACAGGAATAAAAGTTTATGACGATGGGCAAAAGTCAGTATATGCGGTAAGTTCTAATCACAGTGCAGCATACAATGGCACTGATGGCCTGGCACCAGTTGAAGTCGAGGAACTTCTAAGACAAGCTTCAGAGAGAAACTCTAAATCCCCAACAGAGTATCATGAGCCTGTATATGCCAATCCCTTTTACAGGCCTACAACCCCACAGAGAGAAACACTGACCCCTGGACCAAACTTTCAAGAAAGGATAAAGATTAAAACTAATGGACTGGATATCGATGTAAATGAATCCATACACAATATGGACAATGGTCTTTCAGAGGAAAGGGAAAACAACTTCAATCACATCTGTCCCATTCGGCCAGTGCCTCATCCCCGATCAGTGATTCAACAAGCAGAAGAGACGCTTCACACCCCACAAAAGAGGCTGATGACTCCTTGGGAAGAATCGAATGTCACGCGGGACAAAGATGCACCCTCCCCAAAGCCAAGGCTGAACCCCAGAGAGACAATATTTGGGAAATCTGAACACCAGAATTCACCCACTTGTCAGGAGGACGAGGAAGATGTGAGATATAATATCGTTCATTCCCTGCCTCCGGACATAAATGATACAGAACCGGTGACAATGATTTTCATGGGATATCAGCAGGCAGAAGACAGTGAAGAAGACAAGAAGCTTCTGACAGGGTATGATGGGATCATCCATGCTGAGCTGGTTGTGATTGATGATGAGGAGGAGGAGGATGAAGGAGAAGCTGAGAAACCATCCTACCACCCCATAGCTCCCCATAGTCAGGTGTACCAGCCAGCCAAACCAACACCACTTCCTAGAAAAAGATCAGAAGCTAGTCCTCATGAAAACACAAATCATAAATCTCCCCACAAAAATTCCATATCTCTGAAGGAGCAAGAAGAAAGCTTAGGCAGCCCTGTCCACCATTCCACATTTGATGTTCAGACAACTGGAGATGGGACCGAGGATCCATCCTTAACAGGTAATAAAAATGACAAGGCATGCCACTGCTGTTCAGTCATGTGACCAGCTTCTCTTGTGCTAACACAGTCTTGCTTTCGGCTTCTCTGACCACCTCATAAACTAATACACACTGAGATTTTTTTATTAATGCTAATAGGGATTATTATCACTATAGTAAAGTGATTAAATCACTTCAAAAGATAAAGAAAGTAAAAATAAATCATTGCCTTATTTGATATTGTATTGATGAACTTTAATAACTTGAATTTCATCTTCTATCATGGTATGGTGCTGCTTGCCAGTGTATTTGGGTCACTAATATGTTGGATCATCAATAACATATCTTTTCCCACTAGAATCTTTTCACTACTTTATTTGTGCCTCACTGTGATTTAAACTTTTTATATAAGTTAACAAATTGCCTTAATTTTGCAAGAAAGTACAGGAAACAAATGTTATTTTCAGAGTATTTTATTACCTTGCTGTATCTTGTTTCTCCATATGTCTATAGTTTCATTAATTTTATTTTCCTAATTTTTCTACATTTTAAAATAGAATGGTAGTTTATTTTATGTTTTCTATAACCTTTAACTTTGCATAGTCTTCCCCAACTTGGCATATTTATCTTTTCCATTTTCTATATATTAGCATTTCTCATTCTTCATAAAATTTTTATAGCTTTATAGCAAACCAGCTATTTTAGCATTGAGTGGAAAATAACTTTAACGCTTTTTTCCTACAAAAGTGATAGCTTCTCAATTTTAGATTCCTTGTTATCACTTAAATATTATATTCTAGTTATCATTTATAAAGAATAAATAAGAACCTGACAAAATCAGTTATAATAGCTGTACTTACCTTGGCTAAAGATGTAAATCAAATTACCCTGACATAACCTTTCTGTATATTTGCTAGGGATAGTAATTTTAAATGTCTCTAATGGAAGGATTCTCATTAAAAAGCAATAAATATTAAGTACGGCTAATTTCACAAGTCGAACTTGATAATTCTATGGAAGTGCAGTAGTACCTGCACAATTCAATAATATTTCTTCCTCTACAACTCATCAGCCCAATATTAGGTAGCTAATAATAGAGTAAAATGAACCTTCTCCCATTCTTTTAAGTAGTTACAGTAGGTATCTCAATGATAAATCTCATTACCTGAAGAATTTCTAAGCTTTTGGAAAGTATACACGCATATAACTTCCTCAATCAGAGTTGACTGATATGTCCCACAATGGAAAGCTGAAGACACTAAGTTTCTTTCCATCTTAAGAAAGAGCTTTGTTCACTGATCAAACTTTGCCATCTTAAACTCATTTTAAAAACAAAAAACACGGAAGACTTCAAAAAGAGGAACACGCTGTTTATGGTCAATAGCAGTGACATTATCCACTATAAAACCTCCCTTTTCTGAACTTGGATATTAGCCAGCTCCTCCTGAACACCCTTATTTCTTCTCCTCTAACCTTGTCAACACATTTACCCCATGGAAAATGACAGGAAGTGACTAACATTTCCAGACAACACTAATCATGCCCCTGAACTAAAATAAGGAAAACAGGAAAACCTATTCCAGACAAAGTAACAATACAGAGTTCTGTATTATCAATCAAAGTATCTTATAAACGGAATGCTCCAAATTCCTCGCCTTCCACCATGATATTGTTTTACGTTGCTGTTTTCCAATTCGGTGTACAGACTACAGAGCTGATGTGTATTTTTTAGGTAGGTTTTAAAAATAAGTCAGTCACAGTGTCATATGCCCTCAGGTGCCATCCATATACAAAGAAAAATAACCACCTATGTACTCCAATTTCACAAACACCAAGTGGGTTGAGCTTCTCCCCATTACTCCCCAAAAAATGCTCATGATACTTGAAAACTCACCATTTAGGTCAATTCCTTTGTTTATGGTATACATCCCCTATTTAATATAAATAGCTCCAGTAGGCATAATAGTTAAGAATTGTTCGTCTCTTTTCCCTTGGTATAAATATGGTTATCAATGCCTTATCTCAGAGTAATTTTAGTTTGGAAAACTGCATGAAGAAGAAAGAAATGGGAAAAGGTGGAAGCTGGAGATTCTAAAGACAAGATTTTGTTAGTCAAAATTTTGAACAGAGTAAGACATGACAGAAAAATTCAGGCAACATTATGTCCATCTGCTTAATGTAAATATAACATGTTTGTAGGATAAAGCTCAATGCCAGACACTTCCACCATCGCATGGCCCCAGCCAGCTCTGTGTGGGAGCTCACTGCTACCCCTACCAGTCAGCGGGTAGTAGTTGGCTTTCATTGGTAGTCCTCACCAACCTATTCTTGTACTTCCAGCTCTATTCTGTCCTCTTAGAGATGTCAGTGGCATTCCAGGATGAAGTGGTGGGGACCTCAGCTCTGGGAGTTCACATGCTACTGCTGCTGATTGCCAACCTGCAACAGCCATTAGAGTCCAAGGGACACTGAGAGTAAGGAGACTTCTACCAAGTTCAGCCAGCTGAACCCATGCATCTAAAATGCTATGGGAAGAAGAGGCAGGGATCAGAGAGGAGCAGAAAATAGAAGTGAAAAAGAGAGCTGATGGCCCAGAGTTTTTAGCTGCTAAACCAAGTCTTCTATTGCCAACATGCTCTGGCCCCATGCATTTACTGGAACTCACACTATCTACTTGACATAGGCTTGAAGAAAGGAGAGAAAGGAAAGCAGACTCTAGCAAACTTCTCTGAATGTCCACAGCACACAGGATGTGCCCAATTTATGGAATCTTACGGTGAGGAGTGACTGTAAGAAAAAGCAATTTGCCTGTGACTTAACAGAGACTCTTAAAAAGCCCCTCACTCCTACTCTCTTTTGTTGGTAGGGGCAAGGCAGAGGTCCATAAAATCCAACAGCAGAAACTTCATAAAGCCTTGCTTTCTGCCTTCTGTTCACCTTCTGCTATGTTAACTACAGCCTCTCCCAGCAATCAAGACCTGCTTGCTACAGAGCACATTCTCTCAGCTCATCCTAAATTCTAGGGAATACTCTTGGCCCTGCCACTAGAAATGATCGTCCCTCTTAAAGTTTCAAGGGAAATAATGCTCTTTAGCTTCATTGAAATGAAAATATTTCATATAAGTGGAGTGACAATTAAAATAATCATGGTCTTGTTAAGAATTAGATCCCATCCCTTCTCATATTTGTGCAAGAAGTTTTCTTAGGCATGGGGTCATTTCCATGGTCAAAAGGTAACCAATATATGGCATAGAAATAAGAAAACATGTCTTCCATTTTATTTTTCATTAGACAAAATTGTGCAATCAGTTACATAGCTTGTTCTTGGGTCATATTACACATGAATGTAATGTTAGATCATTAACATAATCTTTAGATCAGTGCCTTGAAAGCATCTCTCAACTTTTGGAACATGACTAAGGCAGCTATACACTGAAATCCTAAATAATAAGAATAGAATATCAGAAACTCATGCAGAATACCAGAAAAGTGTTATACATTCTATATCTACATTTTTTTAAATGCTTTCTACATTCAATATATTATTGGCAGAAGAATATATCCAAAAAGATATATCTGCCATTTTAAAGCATGCTTATGTCTTGACAAAGACATTTTATAATCACTCCAACTTTTAATAACTGGTTCACATTGTTTCATTCATAAAGAAATTTGTTCTTGTTATTATATATCCAAAGGCCGGAGCTCCTTTGGGAAAGGAAGTTGAATGAGCTGAAAGCAAACACAATCATGAAATAGAGTTTAAGTGTAAACACCATTTTATTTTGGCAGTACATAGCTCAGAAATGTACATAAAATACAGTCATCAACCTATAGGAATCCGTTTGTATGGCTAATAGGGAAACTGTGCACTAATCCTGTATTTGTTCCACTTGTACTGGGTTTGCTCTACTAATTATTCTAATCTTTATAGAAATAGGTTCCTTCTAGTTCTGAACCTGCTTCTGCCCTAAGTTAACCATAGCTTATTATTTCTACTATCTTTTTGTGCTACTAAATCAATGCTCACATTGTTGGATAAAACCATCTGAGGTATGTTCTAAACTTTCCTGCATTCTATGAATGGCCATTTAGAGTAAAACTTGAGGATTTTTTTGTAAATCTCTTTTTTTTTTTTTTCTTTAATTTGCAGCTTTAAGGATGAGAATGGCAAAGCTGGGAAAAAAGGTGATCTAAGAGTTGTACCACCTATATAAACATCATTTGGAGAAGAAACTAAGAAGCATTTGCAAATTTCTCTTCTGGATATTTTATTTTTTCTGAAGTCCAAAATATTATCATTACAGTGTACCATATTAAGCCATGTGAATAAGTAGTAGACATTATTTGTGAAAAAATCCCAAAAAGCTGGGGAAAACAAACGTGTAACCTTTCCAGTTACTTGACATGATTCACTGGGGGAAACCAGCATTTTTTATTCTATTGATACCAAAGCATTTCTAATAAGAGCTTGTTAAATTTAAGAATAAAGTTATTTAAAATATTCTGAGTATAGTATATTAACTGGCATTGTGATTTTGATGATACAAAGATTGAAAGACAATAGGAAAGCATTGCACTTCATCACAGAAATATTCGACTCTGACAAATAAACACGTCATCGTGAATTAATAATGTCTTCATAAAAGTACATCCTCCTGCTAAGTATCACTTCAGCTGGTTTGGTAGAGACTTCAAACCCTTCCGCATATCCAAAAGGTGCATCCCGTAATGATCCTCAGATGTGGGGCCTGGGTTTGGATTGTCTGGCCAGTGCACAGATGATAACTAGCACATTTATTCTTCTTAAATTATCATCCTTTCCTTCACTCAGTTCAATGTGAACCCTGTAGTACAGTGACCAATTATGACCTCAGGGTGTTGGATAGAGGATGTCCCATACCTTCAAAGAGCACAAATCTGGTCTAATATTTCACTGATTCTTGTGAACAAGTTAGACAGGGGTGGCCAATCTTTTGGCTTCCCTGAGCCACACTGGAAGAAGAATTGTCTGGGCCACACATAAAATACACTAACACTAACAATAGCTGATGATCTAAAAAAAAAAAAAAAATGCACAATAACTCTTACACTGTTTTAATAAAGTTTATGAATTTGTGTTGGGATGCATTCAAAGCCATCCTGGGCCATGTGCGGCCCACAGACAGCAGGTTGGACAAGCTTGAGTCAGAATCTTAATATTAAAATTAGTAAGAATGTTTACGGCATATTACTCCTAAGTATTCTTGCCAAGATATTCAATCCTAATTTGAAGTGGAGTACTCCCATGACAATAAATTCTTTCCTACCCTGCCTTATTATATGTCCCTCCTTCCAACCCCCTCAAGATCCACTCCTACACACCTTCCCCTGAATCATACCAGTATATATTACCCAGTTCTTCTTCCCATGAAAGTCTCTTTTCTCCCAGGACAGAAACTGAATTTCCCCGCCGGGACTATGTATGATCAGATTTCATCTTAATCATTGGTCTGAAGGTAATGAGACGTCAGAGAAGCAGATGATGCTGAGGAGGACAAGCATTAACCTGCAGAGCCTCCCCTCCAGCTGAGTGGTTTTGCAAGGGGCAGCTCTTCTCTAGTGGGAGAGAGCTACTTCTGGTGGCCTGAAATGTTCTGGGAAACCTGGAGGTTCAAATTTTTCAAGTAAAGTACTTTCAGCAAATACCCCTATTCCAGATCCAGGGACTCCTTCCCTTTCACAGCTCTGAGTTTAGCATATGTGACCTCTCAAACCTGCACGTTCCTTTGTTGCCTTGCCACCCTTGGGATTGAAGGAATAACCCTTAGGATTATTTTCACACAGTTTGCCTTCTGTCTACAACAGACATAGGTCTCTTTAAACATTGCCATGATGCCTGCCTGGCTTTCTGGAATGCCCCGAAATAGTTGGCTGGTCTGAGCCTAATTCTTTTTCTTCAGTTTCTAAGGCAATTATCAAAAAGCAGCCAACTTCACAGCACATGTCAGTACATGACAATACTTTTGCCCTGTACTAGTCAAGTGCAGAGCTACTTTATAACCTACCTCTCCCCTTTTCACCTGTATCTCATCTCAATCCAGTACAAGGGAGAGTCTAGTAACTATAATAGTACAGAGACAAGATACTGCCTTCTGTTCACCTTCTGCTATGTAACTACAGCCTTTCCCAGCAATCGAGACCTACTTAGCAGGTATTTTGTACCTGAGAACAAACCGTGGGTTATAACCCAACACAATTGCTGCTCAAATTGGTCCAGGTTTGGCTATTGACAGCTCATTCAGTTGGCACCTGTGCCCCTTTGACATATCCCTATAAGTGATTTTGCTTTGTTTTTTCCTTACTTTCTGGCACTACAAGATGACCCAGTCTCACCTTTTTAGTAACTATAATAATACAGACAGCCAAAGGTTGTTACCATTAACTTATCACACAGTCTTCACTGCCATCTGACCAGTGAGAGGACAGTCCAGTTCCAGAGTCCCATTCAGAGCATCTGCTGTGTAGAGCCACTCTTGGTTCCAACAAGAAGTACAGCCTGAAATTAGGACTTAGGTCCAGTAGTTTGAGAAGTGATCCCAGGAGCAGGAAGAAAATCACAGAAAAGAATGGTAAAATACAATAGTATGCAATAAAAGTCAATGCTTTAGGCACCGGAGACTGAATTTTACCATAGTCTCAAAGAGAGTGTACAGAAAGCAGTTAACATTGTCTGTCTGAAAGAAAAAACTAGGGCATTTATCCACCAGCTCAGGTCCCCCATTGAATGAGGGAGCATAAATTCCCCCCCCGCCCCCCCACTTCTGGACTGCACTTTCATGAGAGTCACACAGATTCCCGTAGTGCCCAGAGTGGAAAGAAGCACAGAACATGCCTCTCGAAGGATGGTAAGTCTGAACTTACTCGGAACTGTCCACTGCAGCTATGGTGCTGCAAAAATGGACCATGGGGAAATGACACAGGCACCAACAGCATCTACCACACTAGCTGTATAACCCTGGGCAACAAACAGTTTACCTGAGCCTGTATCCTTATCTATAAAATGAGGTACATGTCACATGTCTAACACAGTCATTTGAGGACTCATTTGTCAGTGAATTAAAAGAACCACGTGTCCTGCCCATCATCAAGACTGGCTGAGGTGTCACACATGAAGGTAGACACCATACACCTTCATCATTTCATATCTTGATGTGTTGTATGTTTAGCATTCATTTTAGGTCAATGGGGCATTTCAAGTTAAGTGGAATAGAAGTAACTGAAGGAAAAGTTTGGGGAAGCGTAAGTGAAATACAAGTTCAGGGTATTTTTTTCCCAGAGACATTCAGTTGGTTCAGCTCTATTTGTTGAAACACTATTATTTTTCACATTGAATTACCTAGACACCTTTGCTAATGAGTTGGTCTTAGAAGTGGGAGTCTACATATGGATTCTCTGCTCTGTTCCATTCATCTGCATATCTCTCATGAAAATTGCACACTTTTTTTTTTTTTTTTTTTGAGTCAGAGTCTCGCTCTGTCGCCCTGGCTGGAGTACAGTGGCGCGATCTCGGCTCACTGCAAGCTTCACTTCCCGGGTTCACTACAGGCGCCCGCCACCATGCCTGGCTAATTTTTCTGTATTTTTAGTAGAGATGGGGTTTCACCGTGTTAGCCAGGATGGTCTCGATCTCCTGACCTCGTGATCCGCCTGCCTCGGCCTCCCAAAGTGCTGGGATTACAGGCATTGAGCCACCGCGCCTGGCCACACTTTATTTATAGTGGCTAACATTGTAGTTTTGTAATAAATATTGGAATCAAGTCATGTTAGGTCCTCCAATCTTATCTTGTTTTTTAAATACACTTTAAAAACGGTTTTAGATTAACAGAAAAATTGAGAAGACAGCACAAAATTACCACCTACCCTGTACTCAGATTTTCCTATTTTAACCTCTTACATTAGCATTGTACACCTGTTACAATTAATAAACCAGTAGTGATATATTATTATTAACTAAAGTCTCAAACTTTATTCAGATTCCCTTAGTCTTTAGCTAATGTCCTTTTTCTGTTCCAAAATCCCAAATAGAAAACCATGGTACTTTTAGTTGTCACGTCTCCTTTCGCTCTGCTTGGCTGTGGCTCTTTTTCAGATTTTCCTTGTATTTGAATGACCTTGACAGTTCTGAAAATTACAGAGTAGGTATTTTGCACTGGGGTACAAACCATGGGTTATAATCCAACACAATTTGCTGCTCAAATTGGTCGAGCTTTGACTGTTGAAAGCTCATTCAGTTGGCTCCTGTGCCCCTTTGACATATCCCTGTAAGTGATTTTGCTTTGTTTTTTCCTTACTTTCTGGCACTACAAGATGACCCAGTCTCATCCTACGTATTTCTTACCCCACTTCTAGAATCAGCAACTTATCCAAGAGTTTCTGTTGCTTTTATTGGAGAATGGTGTAGAAAACAAAATCTGGGCACTAGGCATGCTCATTGCTACTTTGTCTTTTTAAATATTGTCTTGACCATTTATGGTTCTTTGTCTTTCCATGTGAATTTTAGAATCAGTCTGTAAACCCCTTCAAATGAGGCTGCTAGGATTTTGATTGGAATTAAATTTATAGATCAATTTGGAGAGAATTTTCATTCTAATATTGTTTGCCAGTCCATGACTCCAAGAAACCAAAGGGCAAGATATCTACTTATGCCTTCTTTGTGCAGTTGTGCAGAGAAGAACCTAAGAAGAAAAACCCAGTGGTCCCTGTCAATTTTGCGGAATTTTCTAAGAAGTGCTCTGAGCGGTGGAAGACAATGTCTGGGAAAGAGAAGTCTAAATTTGATGAAATGGCAAAGGTGGATAAATTACACTATGATCGGGAAATGAAGGATTACGTACCAGCTAAAGGAGGCAAGAAGAAGGATCCTAACGCCCACAAAAGGCCACTATCTGGATTCCTCCTGTTTGGTTCAGAATTCTGTCCTAAGGTCAAATTCACAAAGCCTAGCATCTCTATTGGAGATGTGTCAAAAAAGTTGGATGAGATATGGAATAACTTAAATGACAGCGTAAAGCAGCTTTATCTCACTGTATTAGTCCAGTCTCACGCTGCTATGAAGAAAAACCTGAGACTGGGTAATTTATAAAGGAAGGAGGTTTAATTGACTCACAGTTCCACATTGCTGGGGAGGCCTCAGGAAGGCAGAAGGCAAGGAAAAACAAGCATCTTCTTCACAGGGTGGCAGGATGGAGTGAGTGCCAACATGGGAAATGTCAGACACCTGTAAAACCATCAGATCTCGTGAGAACTCACTATCACAAGAACAGCGTGGGGAAAACCGCCCCCATGATCCAATTACCTCCACCTGGTCCCACCCTTGACACGTGAGGATTATCGGGATTACAATTCCAGGTGAGATTTGGTTGGGGTCACAGAGCCAAACCATATCAATCAGGAAGGCAGCAAAGCTGAAGGAGAAGTGTGAGAAGGATATTGCTGACTAGCAAAGTCTAGAAAGTTTGATGGTGCAAAGGGTCCTGCTAAAGTTGCCCAAAAAAAGGTGGAAGAGGAAGATGAAGACGACGAGGAGGAAGTAGAGGAGAAGGATGAATTAAAAAAAAAAAAAACTGTTTATCTATTTTAAAAATGTGTTTCTATAATGACTTTGTATCCTACAACTCTGATAAGTTCAATTGATTTTAGCATTTTTTAAATATATTCCTTAGGATTTTCTACTTAATGATGAGGTTGTCGGCAAATAAAAACAACTTTACTTCTTCCCTAATCTTATGACTTTTATTTCATTTCATTGCTTTATTGCACTAAGGCTTTCAGTACAATGTTACATATAAATGCAGAGAGCAGGCATTCTTTGCCTTGTTCTGATTTTTCAGAGGGGAAGTATTATCTTTCACCACTGAATATAATTTTAATTTTGGCTGTAGGCTTTTCATGGATGCTATTTATTACATTGAGGAAGTTTCCACTTCTAGTTTGCTAAGTTTTTACCATGAACGTGTTTTGAATTTTGTCAAATGCTGTCTCTGCGTTTGTTGAGATCATCAAATGGGTTTTCTCCTTTCATCTCTAATCTGGTGAATTTCATTGTCGAATTTTTCAGATGTTATGCCAACAGTGCATTCTTTGCATAAATCTCATTTGGCCTTGATGTTTTACTCTTTGTGTAAGTTGCAGAATTTAATTTGCTAATATTTCATTAAGTGCTTTTTTTAATTACAGATTTTCAGTTTATGTTCACGGGGAATATAGTCCGTAGTTTCCTTTTCATGTGTTATTTTTGTCTGGTTTTGGTATCAGGGTAATACAAGCCGCATAAAATTAGTTGAGTAATGTTCCCTACTGCTCTATTTTCCAAAAAAGTTTGTGTACTCTCAATGTTAGTTCTTCCTCAAATGTTTGCTGGAATTCATCAGTGAAGCCATTTGGACCTGGAGTTTTCTTTCCGGGAAGATTTTTGGTTACAAATACAATTTTTAAGTTTTATTTTTAATTGTGGTAAAAATACATTAAGATAAAATTTACCATCCTAACCATTTTTAAGTGTACAATTCAGTGGTGTTAAGAAAATTCACATTGTTGGCCGGGCACGGTGGCTCAAGCCTGTAATCCCAGCACTTTGGGAGGCCAAGACGGGCAGATCACGAGGTCAGGAGATCGAGACTATCCTGGCTAATACGGTGAAACCCCATCTCTACTAAAAAATACAAAAAAAACTAGCCGGGCGAGGTGGCGGGCGCCTGTAGTCCCAGCTACTCGGGAGGCTGAGGCAGGAGAATGGCGGGAACCCGGGAGGCGGAGCTTGCAGTGAGCTGAGATCCGGCCACTGCACTCCAGCCTGGGCGACAGAGCGAGACTCCGTCTCAAAAAAAAAAAAAAAAAAGAAAATTCACATTGTTATGCAACAGAGCCCTAGAACATTTTCCTCTTGCAGCAATGAAACTCTATACCCACTGAACATCAT
The DNA here is from genome assembly GCF_047675955.1 of Chlorocebus sabaeus. Taxonomy (NCBI): domain Eukaryota; kingdom Metazoa; phylum Chordata; class Mammalia; order Primates; family Cercopithecidae; genus Chlorocebus; species Chlorocebus sabaeus. The sequence goes on along the minus strand of NC_132923.1, from coordinate 36,899,339 downwards.
CTCCCCGTTTCTCCTTTCCCAACCCTGGCAACCACCATTCTACTTTCTGTTTCTATGAGTTTGTCTACTTTCAATACCTCATCTAACTGGAACCATACAGTATTTTTCTTTTTGTGATGCCTTATTTCACTTAGTATCACGCTGTCCAGGTTCACTCTTGTCGTTGCATGTGACAGGATTTCGTTATTTTTTAATGCTGAATAATATTCTATGGTATGTTTATACCACATTTTTTTCTTCCATACATGGGCATTTGAGTTGCTTCTGCCTCTTGGCTCTTGTGAATAATGCTGCAATGAACATGATGTGCAAATATCTCACAGAGATCTCACTTTCAATACTTTTGGGTATATACCCAGAAGTGGAATTGCTGGATCATATGGTAATTCTATTTTTAATTTTTTTGAGGAACATCCACACTCTTTTCTGTAGCCATTGTTCCATTATATATTCCAACCAACAATGCACAAGGGTTGCAATGTCTCCACTTCCTCACCCAACACTTGTTATTTTCTGGGTTTTTTTTATAGTAGCCATTTTCATGGATATGAGGTGATATCTCATTGTGGTTTTGATTTGCATTTCTCAATTATTAACGGTATTAAACATCTTTTCATACACTTGTCAGCCATATGTATATCTTTGTTGGAGAAATATCTATTCAAGTCCTTTGCCCATTTTTAAATTTGGTTACTTGTTTTTGTTGTTGTTGAGTTGCAGGAATTCCTTATATATTCTGCATATTAACACCTTATCAGATATAAGATTTGCAATTATTTTCTCCTATTCTGTGGCAGAAATTTTCACTCTATTTCTTTTGATGTACAGGAGTTTCAAGATTTGATGTAGCCCCATTTGTCTATTTTTGCTTTGTTGCCTATGACTTTCATGGTCATATCCAAGAAATTTGTGACTAAATCCAATGTCATGAGCTTTTTCCCCATGTTTTCTTCTAGGAGTACAGTTTTAGGTCTTCAGCTTAGGACTTTCATCAATTTTGCATTAATTTTTGTATATAATGTAAGGTAAGGGGCTCACTTCATTGTTTTGTATATGGATATTCAGTTTTCCCAACACCATTTGTTGAAGAGACTGTCCATTCCCCATTGAGTGATCCTGGCACCCTAATCAAAGATCATTTGACCATAGACAAGAGGGCTTATTTCAGGGCTGTCTGTTCCATTCACTGATCTATATGTCTGTTTTTATGCTAGTACCACACTATTTTGATTATTGTAGCTTTGTAATATGTATGTAATTCAAAAATCACAAAGGGTATAGTATAGAAAATTATATTTTTTGATAAAAATGCAGATATTCCTCACTAAAAATATATTCTCTTTCTGTGTTAATTCTTCCAGCATAGAAATCTTCAAATGACTATTATATAAGATAATTCATACCTTAGAGGTAAAGGTGGTATATATTTATGCAAATTCCTTGCATCCTTCCCAACACTTATTACCTTTTATTACAGCCATTCTAGTGGGGATATAGTAGTATCTCAGTGTGGTTCTGATTTGCATATCTCTAATGAGATATGTTCAGCACCATTTCATGTTGAGCATCATTTCATGAATTTATTGCTCATTTGTAAATCTTTAAGAAATGTCTGTTCAAATAATTTACCAATTTTTAGTTGGATTGTCTTCTGAGTTGTTAAAATTCTTTGTATATTTGATACTAGTCTCTTACATGATTTACAAATATGAATACATTCTCCCAGTCTGTGGGCCTGTCTTCACATTCTTCATGCTGTGATTTGAAGCACATAAGTATCTATTTATAGCACAGTCCAATATATCAGGTTTTTTTCCTTTTATCCCTGTGCTTTTTGTACTATATCTAAGAAATCAATGCTTAACCCAAGGTCACAAAGGTTTAGTCCTGTGTTTTCCCCTAAGAGTTTTATAGTTTGGCCCTTACGTTGAAGCCAAAGATCAATTTTGCATGATTTTTTTTGTTTATAGTGTGAGGTGGGGGTGGAGGTCTAAATTTATCCTTTTGTATATGATATCCAGTGTCCAGGCACTATTTGTTGACAAAGCCAGTCTTTACCCCTTTGAACTCCCTTGGCACCCTGCCAAAAATAAACTGACTACAAATCTAAAGTTTTGCTTCTGAGTTCATAACTCTATTTGATTAATCGATGTCTCTCCTTATGCCAATATCATGCTGTCTTGATTACTATAGCTTTGTAGGTTTTGACACTGGGAAGTGTTACGTTCTTCAACTTTGTCATGTTTCAAGATTGTTTTGCCTATTCTGGGTCTTTTGCATTTCCATAGGAAGCTTAGAGTCAGATCTCAATTTGTTGCAAAAAAGCCAGCTAGCATTTTGACAGTGATTGTGCTGAATCTGTAGAACAATTTGGGAAGTATTGCCATATTGATACTAGTATGTCTTCCTGATCCATGAACATGAGATATATTTCCATTTCATTCAATCTTTGGTTTCAACAATGTTTTGTAGTTTTCAGTGTACCACTTTTGTGTTTCTCTTTTTATTCAGATTTTAATCTTTTATTTTACTGATTTGTATTTAATTGTATTTTCCTAATTTCACTTTCAGGTTTTTCATTGCTAATGTTTGGAAATGCTGTTGATTTTCATATATTGATTTTGTATCCTGAAATCTTACTAAACTCATTTATCACTTCTAGTAGTTTAGTGAATTCCTTAGGATTTTCTATTTATGATTATGTTATCTGTAAAAAAAAAAAAAAAAAGGACAGTTTTACTTCTTCCTTTCCAATCTGAATGCCTTTTGTTTCTGTTCCTTGCCTTATTGCCCTTGCTAGAAACTCCAATACAACATTGATGCAAAGTGATGAGAACAGACATACACTTGTCCTGTTCCTGATCACAGAGGCAAAGTGTTCAGTCATTCACCATTAAGTGATATTCGTTGTAGGTTTTCCTTAGATGCTTTTTATCAGGCTTCATACGTGTTCAAGGGTCAACCAGAGAGAGATGTGGACAAACAGGATTGGGGATCCCCTCTCTAGAATTTTCCTTTTCAGGATCACCCACGGACTCCAGCAGCTTCAGTTGCCCCAGCCATCAGTCCTCTGATTTGCTATGCCAGAGAAACTGCAGTTTTTCCACTGGATCCTCTATCACCTAGCAGTCTACTGACTACAACTGCCCTGAAGCTAAAATGTAGAAACAGAGCTCACGCCAAATAATTTTCCTCCTCTGCAAGTGGACTCCTTGCCAGGAACCCTCCTAGAGTTGTTAAAATTCTTTCTATATTCGATACTAGTCTCTTATGTGATTTGCAAATACAAATACATTCTCCTAATCTGTGGGCTGTCTTCATATTCTTGACACTGTCATTTGAAGCACATAAGTATTTATTTAAAGCATAGTCCAATATATCAAGTTTTTTTTCTTTAATCCCTGTGCTTTTTGTACTATATCTAAGAAATCAATGCTTAACCCAAGGTCACAGAGATTTAGTCCTGTGTTCACTCTCTGAGGCCCTCAGGCAGCTGCTTTCTGAAGTTTACACCGGTTTTCTGGAGAAGGGTTGATTTGGTAGGCTCTTACTCAGACATTACTTGCAGTGCAAGTCAGATATTTAGAATGTGTGATTTCAGGAAATTCTTATCCCAAGAGTTTGATTACTATACATCAATGTCTAATTGAAAAATCCAAAAGCGTGTTTAGGTCTTCAGAGAAAACCCAGAGCACAGTACAATTTCTTTTACATGTGAATAAGATATCATATGAAAAAGATATACTTCTTAGCATGTGCTCTAGGAACCTCCTCTCTCCTAAAACAGAGGTATATGACCAGGCATAATATACAATTACATTAACTTCTTTGACAACAACGTAATACATTAAACAGTTACCGAGTTTATGCCAGCAAAACCCCCAGATTTTTTCTACCCAAAGGTATAATCCAAGAGCAGAAACATGATAATCTTTTTACTGAGATGGAATTCACATAACATGAAACTATTTTAAAGTGGAGACTCAGTGGCATTTCTTATATTCCCAAGGTTGTGCAACTACCACCCCTATCTAGTTCCAAGACACTTCATCAGCCCAAAAGAAAACCTTATACTCATTAAACAATTACTTTCTATTCCCTTCTTGCCCCACACCCAGCCCCTGGTAACCATCAATCTCTCTTCTCTCTATTGACTTACCTATTCTGGATATTTTATATAAACGTAATCATAAAATGTAAATTTTGTGTCTGACTTCTTTTACTTAACATAACGTTTTGGAGGTTCACCCACATTATAGCATGTATCAGCACTCTGTTCCTTTTTATGGCTGAATAATGTTCCATTGTATTTGCATACCACAATTTATTTGTTCATCAATCAATGGACATGTGGGCTGTTTCCATCATTTAGTTACTGTGAATAGCACTGCTATGAACATTAGTTGTTTTCCACATTTTTTATTGTGGCAAAAAAATGCATAATAATGGGAAATTTTATTAAAGTATAGTTTAGTACATTATGTATATTCACAGTGTTGTCCAACCATCACTACCATCCATCTCTAAAACTTTTTGTCCTCCCTAACAAACTTTGCGCCCATTAAACGCTAACCTCAGCCGGGCGCGGTGGTTCACACCTGTAATCCCAGCACTTTGGGAGGCCGAGGCAGGCGGATCACTTGAGGTCAGGAGTTCAAGATCAACCTGGTCAACCTGGTGAAATCCCGTCTCTACTAAAAATACAAAAATTAGCCGGGCGTGGTGGCGCATGCCTGTAATCCCAGCTACTCAGGAAGCAGAGGCAAGAGGATCGCTCAAATCCAAGAGGCAGAAGTTGCAGGGAGCAGAGCCCACAGTAAGTTTGTCAAACAGGTCAAAGTTGTCTGCAGCTCCACTTAGCCTAGAATCCAGTCATACCACTGCATTCCAGCCTGGGCGACAGAGTGAGACTCCGTCTCAAAAAAGAAAAAAAAGAAAACGCTAACCTCCCATTTCCTTTCTCCCACCAGCTCCTGGTACCCACCATTGTACTTTCTGTCTCTGTAAATCTGACTACTTTAGGTACCTCATATAAATGGAATCATATTAATACAATAATCATCCTATGTCTGGTTTATTTCATTCAGCATAATGTTTTCAAGATGAGCATCAAATATTTTTTATAAAAAGTACCCATTTTACATGCATGCAAAATTTATTAAGTTTAACACTGCAATCAAATGGCAAAGGCATCATCAAAAAAATGTATGAAGCAAGCACCTTTTGCTAGCATCACTTCATTGGATCCTCACAGCCGTTCTGTGAGATGGGCTTTCCAGATGAAAGAATTGAGCCCGGAGAAGATAAGTGACTTACCCAAGGATATGCAGCTTGTAAACCAACAAGCAAACATGCATTTTCAGGTCTCCTAATTTCCAGTTCTTTTTAATTTACAAGATCAGCTGCCTCCCATCCCATGTATCAGGATGGTCAAAAGAAAAAGGTACCGATGTTGGATAGCAAGTAAGGGAAGGAGCTAGAACTTGATAAACTAGCTTTTGTAAGTGATACGGGAGGGAAGTGCTGGGAAAGGCGTAGTCCCTTTAAATAATAGGAAAGGAGGGAAGGGAAGTCCCTGGCGAGGGCTCCACACCCAGGCCCACGTGCCCATGGGCCTAGGTGAGTTCAGGCACCCCGCCTGCAGCGCCCAAATGTTGCATTTCCCAAGACCACTCTGGCTCACCATGCCCCCATCTTGTGCCTATAAAAACCCCCAAGATTCTAGCAGGCAGACACACAAGCAGCTGGACGTGGAGAGGAACACATCAACAGAAGAAGACACAAGCAGCTGGACAGCGAGAGGATGTGGATGGGAGCACGCCAGAGGAAGAACACATGACAGATGCTGGCATGCTGACAGGCCACGACTGGCGGAAGGACGCGCAGTTGGCAGAGTTAGGCCAGGGCAATCAGAGGAGAGCCCAGGCAGTCTAGCAGCCCAACTCCAGGGGAAAATCATCTCCCTTCTGGCTCCCCCATCTGCTGAGAGCTACTTCTACTCAGTAAAACCTTGCACTCATTCTCCAAGCCCAGGTGTGATCCGATTCTTCTGGTACACCAAGGCAAGAATCCAGGGATACAGAAAGCCCTCTGCCCTTGCATTATAAGGCAGGGGTCTCATTGAGCTAACACAAGCTGCCTATGGACAGTTAAACTAAAAGAGCACATGGTAACACATGCCCACTGGGGCTTCAGCTGCAAACATTTACCCCTAGACATTGCTGTGGGGTCGGAGTCCCACAGCCTGCCCATCTGTATGCTCCCCTAGATTTGAGCAGTGGGGCACTGAAGAAGCGAGCCACGTCCCCATTCCACACCCTGCAAGAGGGACAAGGGAACATTTCTCATTTCACTGAGAAGGGCATTCCAGACTGGTAACCCTGTGTGACCTGGGTGCAGAGATGAGCTTGGTGGGGGGTTGCACAAGGAACAGAAATGGCATTCCAGACTGGTGCCCATCCATGACCTGGGTGCAGAGATGAGCTTGGTAGGGGCTGCACAAGTAAGAAAGAAGCAGGATGTGGATAGGAACTGTGAGTAGTGTGAGTAGCCTAATCTGATTTTAAAAGGGCTTAGAAGAATCTTTCCTTTCATTCCAACCTATAATGGATTATCTTAAACCAGAACCTTTGTTCTTTTTTTCCTGCCTCATGAGAGTATACAGATAAACAGAATTTCAGCCAAACACTACATGTGCCCTGAGAACTTCCTAGTTGGCATCTGCTGCATTTGTCTTTTCCCGCTGCAGCCTGGACTGGGGCAGGATGTGGAAGGGATGAGGCATTGCTTAACACACATTAGAGACAAAATCCTTGACAAAAATAAAGTACTACTGTGCATTTGATACATTTATTTGATAACCCATCCTATAGACTACCTATGCCCTTAAGATTGATTTCTGCAGACCAGAGAATTTTTTTATTGCCTCAGCTATTAATGCCAGCTCAACCACAATTTTCTAGAATTTCTTTCATTTCTTTCTGAAAAACATACATATCTTTATTTTATATTGCCTCACTTCTTTTAGAAGAAAACATGATTTTGCTCATTGTTTTTGGCAACATTGCTAAAGATATAAAAGCATTTAATTTAACAATAATTCCTATCAAAAGAAATAATTTTTGAAAACCTGCCCAGAGTGTTTATTACAGAAACAAAAAGAAAAACTGAGAGGAGTGAAGACGAGGAATTTGCAATTTGTGGATACCAACCACCCATAAGCAGAAGAATCATAATTTGATTCTAATCAAAAGATTTGGTATATTTGGGGCCAGGTGCAAAGCTCATGCCTATAATCCCAACACTTTGGGAGTCTGAGGCAGGAGGATTGCTTGAGCCCAGGAGTTCGAGATCAGCCTGGGCAACAAAGGGAGATCCCTTCTCCAAAAAAAAAAAAAAAAAAAAAAAAAAAAGTGCAATTAGCTGGCTGTAGTGGTGCGCGGAGTTAGTGCCTGTGGTGCCAGCTACTCCGGAGGTGGTGGGAGGATCACTAAAGCCCAAGAGGTCAAGGCTGCAGTGGGCCAAGATCACACCACTGCACTCCAGCCTGGACAACAGAGTAAGACCCTGTCTCAAAAAAATAAAATAAATAAAATAAATAAATAAAAGATTAAATGGCAAAGGCTTCTTTGGGCAACTCTGTATGTAAGTTGACAAAGATCAAAATAGTGCCAACATATGAAGCACTGAAAAAGAAAAAGTTAAAATATCTTAGCCTCAACACTGGAAATATAGCAAGCTCACATATTTGAAGACCAAACACATCAAGGCTCATCTTTCCCTTAAAAGAATTTTCAGCTCGGCACAGTGGCTCGTGCCTACAATCCCAGCACTTTGGGAGGCTGAGGCAGGTGGATCACTTTAGACCAGGAGTTTGGGACCAGCCTGACCAACATGTGAAACCCCTGTCTCTACTAAAAATATAAAAATTAGCCGGGCATGGTGGCACACACCTGTAGTCCCAGTTACTCAGGAGACTGAGACAAGACTTGCTTGAACCCGGGAGGCAGAGGCTAAAGTGAGCCAAGATTGCACCACTGCACTCCAGCCTGAGCAACAGAGTGAGACTTTGTCTCAAAAAAAAAAAAAAAACAAAAGGGAGAATTTTTCTTTGTCAGATGTAGAATATAACTTAAGAGAAATTTATTAACATTTAAGCTCGTTAGTATAGAAAACTGGAGGAAAATAACTTTAGTACACATTTAATTTGCTATACTAAATTTTTTAAATAAAGACATTCAAAAGGAAAATTTAGATTATAAGTAGTATAGCACATATAGAATATGAACACAGAAAGTTCACATCTAAGCCCTAAGCCACTTATGATAAACACCTATAAAAGAAACAAAAACTAAACTTCCACATTATTTTACCCAGTAAAAAATGTAGGCTATTAGCAGAAAGTTGGTTAAATTCAAAAAATAAAGATATAAAAAAATAAGAAATAATGAAAAAATGTTTGAAAAATAATAATAAAATAAAGATGTAGGCTACACAGCTGAGGCTATTATTCACACCATATAGAAATTAGGTTCTTGGGCCAAGCAGTAACTATAACATAATCAGAAAGAATACCTAAAGAAATAAAGTATGACTTCCTAAATTTTTTATTTTAAAAATGCCCAGTTTATTTATTTTCTTTGCCTAAGATAGCTGCATTCATTCATTACAGGGTCAGGGGACCATAAAAACAAGTATCAAACAATTGTTATAAATAATCACAGAAAACAAACTGGAAAATAAACAGTGGTTACTAATTTAACGTTTTAACCCATTACCCCAACCACCCAAAAAAAAAAGTAGACATTTTTAAAATAAAGATTAAGAAGAGTTGGTGGAATTTAAGGGAAATGCCATCCCATAATGTTACCTAAATACTGAAAAGGAATCAGAACAAGGAAACAGGAACAAAGCAATACAGTACTTCGGTATTATAGCGCCACCTACTGGCTAGAAGTCCTCATAGCACATATGAGATGTAGCCATAAAATAGATGAATTCTTGAAATAAGGAAGATAACACTGACTATTCTGATTCAGAAGAGCATCAAAAATGTCTAACAAAACAGAGACACATTATATTATTTCTACAAGTAAACAGAATATCTATTAGATAGGTTCACAAGGGTGAGTTTTATCCATTTTGAAATCCAAGTCTATAATCCCCAAATGCTACAAGGACTTAAATTCTATAGCCAAAACAACACATAAAATGCTATTTCATCTCTGTACCTGAAGACATAAATGGGTCTTTTAAGTAAAAGATGCATACTTGCAGTTCATTGCTAAGAAATTCATAATATATTTAAATGCTGGTAAAACCTACAATGGCGTCTGCCTCATTTCCACCTTTACTAGAGAAGTAAGGAAATACACTGAGCAAAGGATATGTCCAAAAAACTAAACTGAAAAACAGTTTCTAAATAAAGTCCACAGACCATTCAGATAAACTAGTAAAAATGTTTTTCTTTAAAGTACCACAGCACCTTTGTAGTTCAAAATATAGTTACTGTAATATATCTCTTTTTTATCCTAGTGACATCTGTTGTGTTTTTCCAAATCACTATTTATTTCCTTAAATACCAACATTCTTAAAATCTTGGCAAGAAATATTTGAGTTACTTCTCCTGAAGTACAATCTTTCCTTTAAGACCCAGAATTACATATAGGGCATGACATTAATTTGTAGTCTGTAGGACCCTCTTGAATGTTGGTCTCTAGAGGCTGGACTTCAGAATTCCTCTACAGGCATGACCTCAGTCTTCCAAGTGAGAATTCACAAATATGCTCCAGGCAGTCAGGACAGGCTTCAGCTTTCTTTGGTTTGATGATAATTATCACTCGGCCTGCAAAAGCCAAGGTCTTTGCTTGCTCATAGATGGTTGATTGCAGATAAAAATACGATGAGAAAAGTAACATTCCCACAGACATAAATTGCCAACACTGCCTTTTTAAAAGCATGACCCTGAAAGAAAAATTGAGATATGAAAAAAAAAAAGTATTACCGTTAAGGTTTGTGTCAATGAACAAGAAAAGGACTTACCTCTGTTTCCGCTGCAGTAAATGACTGAAGGATCTGAATTCTGTCATCGTCTAATATTTCAACTGTCAAGAATAATAACATAAGTTTATAAGGGCAGCGTTATGCAGGTAAATTAAATTTTTAAAAACACCTGATTTGTGCTGTTCACCCCAATTTCCAGGGTAGAAATTCTCCCATTCCAAGCTACTAATTATTGCAAACTTCCTCAACAATTAAGCCTCTCACAAATGTGGACAATCTGGCAAGAGTACACATTTGTTGAGTAACTTAAAATATGCCTTAAAAGTCATAATGATCTAAGCTCTTTGGTTTTCTTTATTTTTGATTGACAAAATATTGTATATATTCATGGTGTATGACATGATGTTTTGATATATGCATACATTATAAAATAGCTAAATCCAACTAATTAACATATGATAACTATCCAAGTTTTAAGTATATATGTATTTTAAACAGTAAGCCATTGGCCAGGCATGGTGGCTCACACCTGCAATTCCAACACTTTGGAAGGAGGAGGCAGGTGGATCACTTGAGCCCAGGAGTTTGAGATCAGCCTGGGCAACAAAGTGAGACTCCGTCTCTAAAAAAATTTAAAAAGTTAGCAGGGCATGATGACATATCCCTGTGATCCCAGCTAGATGGGAGTCTGAAACAGGCAGATGGCTTAAGCTCTGGAGTTCAAGGCTGCAGTGAGCTATGATCACACCACTGCACTCCAGCCTGAGTGACAGAGTGAGACTCTGTCTCAAAACAAACAAACAAACAAACAAAAACAGTAAGCTATAATTCAGTGGTCATCAAGAGCCCCACATATATAAGCCTATCAAGGATCAAAAGTAGCAGGACTGATATGTACTACTCCACTCCTAAAGCCACCCCAGGCTCTCCCAAGTTTACAACATATATACTAGACAACAAATAATTTTTGCTTTTAGAAGGCCACCTTCACTTATTTTGGTGGATGAAAAGGATGAAAACCAGGCAGGACAGAAAGGACATTTAGTCTAGAATCCAGGGTAGTTTAAAATGACACCCATTCCCTACTAATTTCTCCACTCCTAATGGTGACTATAGGTACCCTGACCCTGCCTGGCACCAAAACAGACCTTGTCACTAAAGAGCAAAGGCAAAATCAGTCTTTCCTATCTAGCTGGCTTGCTCCTAGCTATATAATTATGCACATGGCAACCTAAATGACAGCACCCAGTAAGTTTGTCAAATAGGTCAAAGTTGTCTGCCGCTCCATCCAGTGTTGACTTTGAGTCTCTTCTTCCACCATCTCAGGGTTCCCTCAGCTCTAGGATTCAGAGTTCCAGTCCATACTGGCTCTAAGTCAGACCAGCAAAGTGAAAGTACTTACAAGGAAGGACCCCCCCCCCCGCAAAACCTAAAAACCTTTCCTTTATATCTTATTCACAACTTCTAATAGTAAAAATTGTAAAAAAAACAAAGGCAGAAAATCTCCACCATTTCTACCACTGGCTGAGTGATCACAAATTTTTAGTGAGCTACCAATGTAATAGCCGTTACTATCAGGAAACTCATTCTTTTCCAATGGTTTATATAAAAGTGATTTTACATAACGTGGCTTTTTTAGCAGATTACCTTTGCGAGAGAGCCGATAAGCATGTACCTCCAGAACAATCTCAGTCCCTACATGCCAGGCTACAAATCCAATCATTGCATAGGTTTTCCGTGAATCAGGAAGATTCAGTCCTGGTAAATCCATTCCCAGGAACATCGCTGCCACTACATGTAAAAGAAAAAAGTTATACTCAAATGTTGTCCCACCTAGAGAGACAATTGTGTGTGTGTGTATGTGCATTGTCAAGTAAAACATACTAAAAGAGTTTGAGATAAAAAAAGATTAATATTTAAGACCAAATAGCTGATTTAGGCTTTTAAAATTATAAGGCTAGATAGGGCAAGATGGGCAATTGATTATGAATTTACCAGTTATGGGGGCAGTTCAGGGCATATTGCATAATAACGCTGGAGTTTGGCCTTCTAGTGAACCCATCACCCAAGTGGTGAACGCAGTACCCAAAGGGTTGTGTTTCAACTCTTTCCCCCACTCCTCCCGCTCCTCTTTTGGAGTCCCCAGAGTCTATTTTTTCTATCTTTATGTCCGTGTGTACTCATTGTTCAGCTCACATTTATAAGTGAGAACGTGTGGTATGTGATTTTCGGTTTCTGCATTTACTCATGTAGGATAATCACTTCCAGCAGCATCCATGTTGCTACAAAAGACATGATTTCATTCTTTTTTATGGCTGCATAATGGACCAATTGTTAAGAGAGATGCACCCACATTTTCCAGATTGTTTTAAGTCTGCAATGAATGAAAGGAGAAAAGTATAGAAACCATGGTTGATTGGACTCCCCCTCCGACAAAGAATCCCATAGACTATAGCAGTGTTAGGGTAGAAGGTACCTACTTAGGTGTTTATTATACAAGGTATCAAAATACACTGTATAATTATTCCTGACTTTTGAAAACCACCCTACCCTGGAAGATACAAGCCCCGTGGAAAGGACCTGGAGATGGAAAGCTTGAACCCAGCAACCCACCTCAACCCAATTCACAAATGACCCTCAATTTGAGCTACTCAAATGTTTGGCCATCAGCATAGCTTATTCTGCTGGCAAAGGCAAATGCTAAAATAAGTCTTAATATGAGAGTTTTAAAGTTATTTTAAAGACCTTAAACTTAAAACTGAAATAATGACTTAAATCATTACCTCTAGAAATTACTTTCTGGATTTCAACGTTTAAGGCTGATTTCTCCTCAACAACCAATTACTCCAATTACTAATGCATCTAAAAATCATTTAAGCCAAATTACAACTTGCAATATAAACAGCTAGCAATTATATATGAATAAGTGGCATCACAATCTCTTACCTGCTATTATTCTAGCAGCTGTTCCCATACTCCAATGAGTCCAGTTAAACATTTGCCTTCTACCAAAATAAGAACCAGTCAGTGTTCTTAAAAGCAATGGAACTATAATTAATTCCCAATAGAATAAAGAGCATGTAATTTCCCTTATTGTCTGGGAATTAGATATCTGAAATGCATTTTAAAGTATTTCAAAGTAACTATAATTTATCACTGAATTTTATAAAATGCAAAATTTTTCCATTTGAAAAGAGATTAGTTTGCCACTAATGATATCTACATTAAGAGAGCATTTATATAGAAAGGCTCTAAGTACCTTGGGTCATGTAAAGGTGGCCTGAAGACTGCCAGAAGAGGCTGAAGAACTGCCAAAGTCATCACTATACAGCCGAGGTATGGGTGGTAACCTGCACGCTAAACAAATTTACACCATTTCAATGGCCTCAATCTCTCTCATCAATTTAAATCCTCAAGTTAAAAATAATACACACAGATGCATTCTTAGTATTTTTCCATGGCTTTAAACATTCAATAATGATGATAATAATAACAGGCAACATTCACTGAGTATACACAGTGTACCAGGAACATACTTTACACACACTAATTCTCACTACAATGTTTGACAACTGGTTATCAATATCCCAGTTTTACAAATGGGGAAACTGAGGCTCAGAGATATCAAGAACTATGTCCACAGTCACAGTATGTAAATGGTTGTGGTGGAATCCATGTAGAGAATGCTACCTCTCCCCATCAGGATGCTATAGGTTGGTACAAAAGTAGTTGCAGTTTTTTTCAAGTATTTTAATCCACAATTACTTTTGCACCAACCTAATAGATGGCCACCAACATCAGAACAGCCATCTGCAGCCCAGCTGGGACTAGTTAGTGTCCCCATGTCAAGCGCAATCACCCCAGCGCATGTAATAATTGGTTTAGCCCTCTATGTTTCCCTGAACCGTGGGTTCTATATGACTCCCTGTAACCCTGGAGCTTAACAGAGTCTTAGTCACTCAATAAATGTTTGTTGATTCAGTGAATAACCTATATAGCCACTGTATTAAAAGCTTATCACCTCTGTCCAGAATGAAGATCTAACCCAAGAAAAAGTACTGACAGACTACCACAATAGTTTCTGCTGCATTCCTCCTTTAGTGATGTCACGTGCCTGCTCAGAACAGCAGATAGTTGGATTCGACCACTTTGTGCAATGATTTTTCATTCAAACACTTAAGAGAAGGGCTAAGAAGATGCTCTAACCTGTAACACATTTGGATGGAGGGATACTACTGTCTGTTGTCAGTGATGCCCATGCTTGGTAGCACAGATTTGTATCGGTGACCTAGAAACGGGGACATAGTGGTTTCTAAGCCATGATAGGAAGTCCTTGTAAATAGGAACTAAAGGCTAACAAAAGAACAATATGAAAACATTCTCAAACCGTGGACTCAGTGATGCATGGGTAAATTTATAACCATGACTTTAGAGATACAAAGGGTCTCTAATAAAAAATAAAACAGCAGCAGTAACAAGATTCTTGCATGTGTTAGAATGTGCTAGGAATTATCCTAAGTACTTTGAGTTATTTTATCCCCAATCCTCACAGAAAGCCTGTAAGATAGATACTATACCATCCCCATTTTACAGATGAGTAAACTGAGGGTCATAGTTAAATAACTTGCCCAAGGTGTGCCCGCCAGGTAATAAGTCATAGTGGCAGAATTTGAATCCAAGGAATCCAGCTTTAGAATGGTGCTCTTAACCTTTGTTCTATCGTATTCATAAATTGCAAAGGCTATAAACTAGACAATTACAAAATAAGTGTTACCCTTGTCCCAAATGTCTGAATTAAAATAAAGTTCTCATGTCTCAACTCATATCACAAAATATTCATAACTTCCTTAAAAAGATAGGTTGACTGACACAAAAACTACCTAAAAAGCAGGAGGGAGATTTCCTAGTAATATCTGTGACCCAGGATTCGTCAATCTTATCCCTGTGGCACCAGCCCAAGCTCTGAAATACGAAATTTTGATATCAAATTCTCATTGGCTATAAAAACTGGAAAAGCGTAATGAAAGCACAGGCTCTGAACTTAACTTATATCACTTATTCTCAATAAGACTTATTCATTCATTCACTAAATGTTTACTGAGTACCTGCTACATACTTAAATCTGTTCTGAACATACCAGTGGATATCCCAGCTCTAACAGAGCTGACATAGTGTTGGAAGGGAGATCAGGAAAAAATATGACAAGTAAGTAAATTATATGAAATGGCATAACATAAAGAGTGCTGTGGGAAAAAACAGAGCAGGGCAGGGCTCTCTGAGAGGCTTCCATTTGAGCAAAGACTTGAGGAAGGTGAGGGAGTAATGGGAGCACGTGCCAGGCTGAAAGAAGAATGATGGCAAAGACTATAAAGCAGGAGCATGCCTGGCATGTCTGCATACCAGCCAGGAGGCCGGTATGGAAGGAGATGGACTAGATGGAGGACGAGGAGGTCAGTTCAGAGAATAACTGGGAGCCAGTCATGAAGGTCCCTGGAAGAACTTTGATTTTTACTCTGAATAAAATTGAGAGACATTAGAGAAATCAGTTTGGGGTACAAAAATGGCATGGTCTGATTTACTTTTTGTTTTTTTTTTTGAGACAGAGTCTCACTCTGTCACCCAAGCTAGAGTGCAGGGGTGCGATCTCAGGTCACTGCAATCTCCGCCTCCCGGGTTCAAGTGGTTCTCCTGCCTCAGCCTTCTGAGTAGCTGGGATTACAGGTGTGCGCCACCACACCTGGCTAATTTTTGTATTTTTAGTAGAGACAGGGTTTCACCACATTGATCAGGCTGGTCTCAAACTCCTGACCTCAAGATCTGCCTGCCTCTACCTCCCAAAGTGCTGGGATTACAGGTGTGAGCCACCACACCTAGCCTGGTTTACATTTTTTAAAAAATAACTGTTTTCTTTGTAGAAAATAGATTGTGCATGGGCAAGGGTTGAAGTGGAGGGACCAGTTAAGTGGCTACTGCAATGGCCAAGCAAAAGATGATGGAGGCTCACACTCCTACAATAGTATCTGATGACAGTGACAAGTGTTGGACTGTGGATATACTTTACATGTAGAGCCAATAGAACTTCCCAATGGATTTGACATCGGATGTGCAAGAGATGATAATTCCAAGGTTAATGATAATTCCAAGGCTTTGATCTAACAATGGAATTCCAGTAGCTACCATGGAGGTGGCGGTGGGTGGAGCAGCCCTGGGAGAAAAGATGATCAGGAGTCCCATTTTGGACGTGTTAAGTCTGATGTCTTAGACATGCAAGTCAAGGTCCTGCATGAAATGTGAGCTAGATGTGTGAGTCTCAAGTCACGGGAGAAGTCTGGACTGGAGATAAAGATTTGGGAATAAGCATCAGTTTCTTCATTTGTGACATGGGATTATTATTAATACCTACTAATCTGAAATTTAAAAGATTTTTTAATAAAAATATGTATAGATGAGGCCTCACTATGTTGCCTAGGCTGGTCTCGAACTCCTGAGCTCAAGCAATCCTCCCTCTTCAGCTCCCAAAGTGCTGGGATGACAGGTGTGAACCACCACACCCAGCCTGAGATTTAAATTAGATAACACATATAAAGCACTGAGAACCACTGGGTACAGAGTAGAAATCCAAATTATGTTAGCTTAGTGGTCATCATAGTACTAGTTAGAGAAAACCATCTCACATTGTTCATGTTCCTGAGACATCACACATTGAATTGTCATCCCTCTATAGTGAGAAAAATTAACTAAGGCTATAGCATGTATATAACTCATGATGCAGCCTACAAATACATTTCATTACTGAATAATCTGTACTGACATCCTCACCCTACCCCAACCTCTAACCATGTGAAAGAGCCATCCAATGATTCAAAAGGGAAAGAAAGAGGGATCGATGAAGAAATATCTTTTTACCCATCATTTGAGAATAAAACAGCAATCTGTTTTGACGTAAAATGGATTTATATAAAAACATCCTATTTAAGATATACTTACCCTACTCCAGCCTCCCCTGTATATAAATGGCATAACAAAAGCAATGCAGGTGAGGGCAGTTGTGGTGAACATAAGCACCCGATGCACCTGCAAGGTAAAATGACAAATTGAGAAGACACTTATCCATGTAAGAGAAAGGTGGTGTTACAATGGGGAAAATGGGGAAAAGACCATGGGGTAAGATTCACTGAAGGCATGCATTCAACTGACATCTAATCACAGTTTGTAATCAGTTTTTAAAAAACTTAGTATATAATTAAACTTTGAAGAAAACCCTAAGTTGCCATTCTCATCATTCAAAAGTGTATGCCAAGACTTCACCTGCACAGAGCAGCAGGAATGGATATTTCACGCACAGAGCATATTTACTTGCCAAGTCCTTCATTTCCTTCCAAAGATATTTATTAAGCTCCACCATTGAGCACAGTGCCATAACAGGTGCAATGAAATAGTAAGGAAACAAACAAACAAAAAATACTGTCTCCTGAGGAGCTTCAGATATAATTGAGTCAATAAGAGAAAAATATGTGAACTATATAATTCATGATACAAATTAGGAGAATAGTAAGTGTGAAAATAGCCACTGTTTATTGATTATGCCAGGATAACTGGTGCAGACCAAAACTATCCTGGGGAAAGTAGGAGGCACCCTGTGTATGAGTGTGTGTATGGATGGAGATGGATGGCTGGATGGATAGATGGATGGATGGATGGATGGATGGATGGATGGATGGATGGAAGGAAGGAAGGAAGGAAGGAAGGATGGATGGAGATAGAGATAGAGATAAAACTATGACGTGTGTATATATACACATCATCTGCATCATAAATTTAAAGGCACTGGAGGATTCGAGTTGATAAAGAGAATACACAATCTTCAAGCTGGGAATATCCACATGAGCAGGTAAGAGAGAGAGAGCACGAGAGCAAAGGCACTCAAGTGCAAGCAAGAAAGTAGTCACCTGGCAGCAAACCACAGGCAGAGAAAGAAAGTAGCAAGGTGAGCCATGTAGCAGTACTGAGAACAAATCAAACAGATTGGCCCTCCCAGGCAATAGTGAAAAATGAGGCTAGATAAGGTAAACCTTACAATCTACAAATGTATATGAATATGAAGCGCCAAGGATACCCTCTTACAAAGTCAAAACTGTTCCAACAAGCAGTATTTTTTTTCTACAGGCATGTACATTCTTACCCAACATGAACTCACTGATTTTCCACTATATATGTAAATATCTATACTCCATGACCCATGAAACATAAGGTTTGGTTTGCTTTGTTTTGAAGGATATTCATTGGCTCTTGCTATGTTCCTATTAGTAGACTGCCTCCCCATCTCACGGGAAGGAAGAGCATGAAAAAGAACATGTTCAGTTTCTGTTCCCACCCATATAGGAGATAGATGATCCCAAGTGATGAGTTAGAGATAACCAACATTCAATGGCCCACAACCAGAGGAGTGACCCTTGCTTTGAAACACAGTAAGCTCCCACTATTTCTTTCTTCAGTTCCTCTGCATTCCTCGGCCTGACTTTACTCAGTGCAGTGTAGTGGGTGAATGCTCCTCCAACATATCCCTCTACAAACAGAGGTATAAGTAAAGGTCATTTGGGTCCCAAAGTCTATATTACAAAGGGACTCACATGGCCCTGACACATTCTCCAGTCCAGCCTGACTCTTCCTAAAACTGTCTGTATTCTTGTCTCTATCAAGCACCTTGTGTCCACTCTCAATTGATCAGGAAACCAAAGGGAAAAAGGAAGATCCCAGACCTACATCTGTAACCACAAAACACATACACATACACACATACTTCATATGTTTTCATGTTGCAGTGTTCAAATACTATGAAAATTGCATCGAACTTTTTTCCCTCACCTACCTGAAACCAAGCTGCTTCACCAAGGAAGAAAGCTTTTGACCAAACTGGTTTGAAGAACCGGGCAACCAGTACACCTATGCTAACAGTAGTCATCCATGCCACAAACATTAAGGCACCTACAAGTGAGATAAATGTAATAGTAGACCATCACAAACTAATCAAGCTGTTGCTTAAATGATGAAGCCAAATGCTCAGAAAACATAAACAGTCAGCAAAATACATTCAGCTGACATAAGTACAACCTAAATGATGCTATACATCATAGTTTTACTACCATTACTCTTTTGAACAGCAAACACTTCTATAGCTCCTATTATGTGCTAAGTATTCTAAATGCTTTACATATACTAATTTAGTTGATCTTTACAACAATCCTATGATGTAGTTATAACTATTAGTCCAGTTTTGCTGAATGGGGAAACAAAGCCATAGAGAATTAAGTAGCTCTTCCAAGGTTACAAAGTTGGGATACAAACCCTATCTGATTTCAGCAACTGTGCTCTTAACCAGTATACTAATAACTGCCTCTGCAGTTATTTCAAAAGCTTCTCACATCTCACTCCAAAAGGCAGTGAGAAACAAATAGGCATGTTATTTCGGAATCCAATTACAACCAAACTGGAGCTACAACACGAGTAGAAGCAAATCAACAACAATAAAGTTACTTTCAAGCTTAACAGTGATGGCATTTATGGAAAACTTTACTATAATGGATAACTCTGGAAAATATACAGGGAATATCCCAAATAAGGAAAGTTTCCCCCAAAACACTAAGAGTTTACAGTAGTTTAGTGTACACTACACTATTCCCATACTTTCAAATCCCATCTTTTTTAACAATAAGCCAGGCTAGTTTTCGAATGAAGTCAACTTTCATCTGTAGAACCAGAGCATATTAAAAGTCTTGGGTGTTTTGTTTTTTGTTTTTTGTTTTTTGGGGGATGGAGTCTCACTCTGTTGCCCAGGCTGGAGTGCAGTGGTGCAAACTCAGCTCTCTGCAACCTCCACCTTCTGGGTTCAAGAAATTCTCCTACCTCAGCCTCCCAAGTAGCTGGGACTACAGGTGGGCACCACCATGCCTGGCTAATTTTTGCTGAGATTTCAAAGTTTTTAGTAGAGACAGGGTTTTGCCATGTTGGCCAGGCTGGTCTCGAACTCCTGACCTCAAGTGATCCGCCCACCACACCCGCCCACAGTGCTGGGATTACAGGCATGAGCCACCACCGTGCATGGCCTAGAGCCTTGTTTTTAGGCTACTGTTCTTCCAACTTCATTCTATTCCTCATTTAGGTATTATATATGATGCCTAAGTATAGCACTAAGTACTTTGCATGCTCTGAAATACTTGTACGTTGATCAATGCAACAACAAAATTGTACCTCTGAAACCAAACTACTGTTCTAATTAAACAATCTAAATCACAGGCCATTCTTTTATTAGCATTTATTTTAATAAATGGTAAAAATTTAGGTCTCATAAAAGTTATATTAACCCAGTAACACTTGACCCTGGCTGCAGTTAGAAACAACTAGGATAGTTTTTCAAAATTATAGATGTCTTAAAAGCTCCACTGGTGATTTTAGCGTGTAGCCAAGGTTAAAACCACTGAATTAGCCCTACTCTCCATTTTTAATGAAAATTAGTAAACACTAAGATAGATGATGCTTACCAACAGCTGTGTCAAAAAAAAAAAAAAAAAAAAAAGATGCTGCTGCCTGCAAGTGTTACTGTTTAAACATAAAAGCTTTATAGGCCAGGCGTGGTGGGTCACGCCTATAATCCCAGCACTTTGAGAGGCCGAGGTGGGCAGATCACGAGGTCAGGAGATCGAAACCATCCTGGCCAACATGGTGAAACCCCATCTCTACTAAAACTACACAAAATAGCTAGGCATGGTGGTGCACGCCTGTAGTCCCATCTACTCCGGAGGCTGAAGCAGGGCAATCTCTTGAACCTGGGAGGCAGAGGTTGCAGTGAGCCAAGATCACGCCACTGCACTCCAGCCTGGTGACAGAGCAAGACTCCATCTCAAAAAAATTAAAAAAAAGCTTTATAAAAATTAGCTACATTATATCCACAACCATGCCTAATCCAGCCAGCACTGAGTCCGCAGGTAAGTTGATTCCACAAAGTAGTTACACATGGAACCTACCATGAACCTTCAGAAGGAGTACAGAATGGGATCCTCCTACGTTCTTCGGAGAGTCTGTCACATCATATTTTTCATAGGTAATCAAAGGCTGCTGAGAGTGCCTATAAATTCGACCTGCAAATTAGAAACAAAATTAAACCTGACAAAGAATAATTACTGCCTCAGATAAAAAAAGGAATTGAGATAAGGGCAGGGCATGGCAACAAAATTTCTTAAGGTAATAAAAAATAATTAAATATCAACAGAGATGTCATTCATACGCAAAAGCAACATAAAGGTATATGCAAGGGCACACAGCCTTCCTGAAAAAAGTTAAAGAATGTAGCCAACCTAGAGATGAATTAAAATGAGAACTAGGAATGGAGAATGTATAGTAAAAGAATTGGTGATATAAAGAGACAAGTTAAATAATAAATTAAAATAAACATTGTTAATATGGTCACAAACCATTGAAAAATGTTTTTAAAAATATTGAAAGAGAATACATATTTTTTAAAAATCTACAAGCCATTGACCACCACCTGCATATAAAATCCTAGAATAAACTAACTGAAATTGGGCTGGGGGAAAGAGGATGGTTGGAAGACAAAGAAAAGCATTTTATGATATATTATTTCACACATGGTCAATTCGAACTAACAAACTAAAATTCCAAATAGTAGTGACATAAGCAAATTGAGGATATATTATTTTAATATTACCATTTATTGTGTACAAAATTAAATAAGTGAATGTATAGAATTATTCCAAATGTGTGTGGATCTGTGTGTGTTCTTTCTAGGAATCTATCTTAGCAAAGATATATGTAAGGAAAGTTTATATCAATGTTTTCCATGCTGGCAAAAAAAAAAAAAAAAAAAACTAAACTAAATAGCCATCATTAGGGGAATGAGTAAATAAATTCTGGAACATACATATTTTTAGAATACTGTGCTGCATCAAAAATAAGACATTTAATATAACAAATATAAATATATGAAACTTTGTCTAAAACAAATGATAAATATTAGACCACAAACTACATCTTAATAATTTCCAAAAGGAAATAAAAGGATACAGGTTATATTATCTGCCCAAAATGCAACAAAACTAAAAATTAACATTGAAAAGTTAGGGGGAAAATGGTCCACCTAGATATTTATAAAACTACTCTTTCTAATAACCTTTGGATTAAATAAGAAATTAAAACTAAAACCACATGTCTTCAATCAAGATGTATAACAATAAAGACACTTCATAACAAAACATGTGTGATGCAAACAAGGTACTATTCAAAAAATGTTTTTATCATCTTAAAAGCATTTCCTCACACACACAGACAGAAATAATTTCATTCAAGGTGCATTTAAAGTAACAAAATATAACCTGGGAAACCAGAAAAAAAAGATCAATTAAAAACAAAGGTAGAACTTAAGCTAGTAACGCCAAAAATCAGAAAAGTCAAACCTCTAAAAGGATAATTAAAATCCATTGAGTTTTTGGCAACTCTGATACACAATGAAAGGAAACATCATAATGTTAGAAATTTAAAGGATGGCTGAGTGTGGTGGCTCACGCCTGTAATTCCAGCACTTTGGGAGGCCGAGGCGGGTGGATCACGAGGTCAGAAGTTCAAGACCAGCCTGGCCAAGATGGTGAAACTTCATCTCTGCTAAAACTGCAAAAATTAGCCGGGTGCGGTGGCAGGCACCTGTAACCTGTAATCCCAGCTACTCAGAAGGCTGAAGCAGGAGAATCGCTTGAACCTGTGAGGCCGAGGTTGGTTGCAGTGAGCGGAGATCCCACCACTGCACTCTAGCCTGGGAGACAGAGCAAGACTCCGTCTCAATTAAAAAAAAAAAAAGGAAATTTAAAAGGTGACATAGCTGCTAATATAGAAAACAATTTTATATAAAAACACTGTATACAACTTTAAATCAGCCCCCAAAAATCTCAAAATCTAAACAAAATGGGTGACTTTGGGGGGAGAAATATAGAATTACAAAAACTGACCAAAGTAGTAGTAACCATGGAGAGTAATAACAATAAAAAAATTCTTTTTTTTTTTTTCGAGATGGAGTCTCACTCTGTCGCCCAGGCTGGAGTGCAATGGCACGATTTTGGCTCACTGCAACCTCTGCTGCCCGGGTTCAAGCAATTCTTCTGCCTCAGCCTCCCGAGTAGCTGGGATTACAGGAGCCTGCCACTGCACCCAGCTAATTTTTGTGATTTTAGTAGAGATGGGGTTTCACCATCTTGGCCAGACTGGTCTTGAACTCCCGACCTCCTGATCCACCTGCCTCGGCCTCCCAAAGTGCTGGGATTACAGGTGTGAGCCACCACGCCCAGCCAAAAAATTCTTTTTAGTCAAATATTTCCATCTAACATCCAGATTGTTATATGGGTGAGTTCTACCACACCATTAAAATTTTTCCCTAATTTGTTTTTTTTATTTTATTTATTTATTTATTTATTTATTTATTTTTTTGAGGCAGGGTCTCACTCTGTTTTCCAGGCTGGAGTGCAGTGGTGTAATCACAATTCATTGCAGCCTTGACCTCCCAGGCTCCAGAGATCCTCCCACCTCAACTTCTGAAGTAGCTGGGACCATAAACGCACACCACCATGCCCAGCTAATTTTTGTATTTTTTGTGGAGATGGGGTTTCATCATGTTGCCCAGGCTGGTCTCAAACTCCTGGGCTCAAGTGATCTGCCCACCTCGGTCTTTCAAAGTGCTTGGATTACAGCATAAGCCACTGTGCCTCGCCTGTTAAAAATTCTTTTTATTTAAACTCTTCTAGAGTTTACCCTATGAGTCTAGTATAACCCTGAAATCAAAACTACACATGTGTACATTCACACAAGCACCCCACACATTCACGCAGTCACAACATAAACCAAAATCACTTATGAATATAGATGTAAAAAGCTTAAAGAAAATATTAGTAAATCAAATCAGTTATATACTAAGAGAATAATAAAACATGACCAAGTAAGGTTTATTCCAGGAATGTGAGGATCATTCGCCATCCAGAAATCTATTAAAGTAACGATAAAATACCATCTCAATCACTGCCCAAAAGACATTTGATGAAATTCAGCACACAGTCATATGAATTCGTAGTAAAGTTAGAAACAAAAGAATATTTCCTCAACACCATAAAGGATATCCACAAGAAAAATACAACAAATAAGACATTTAACACTGCATATCAGATGCATTTGCATCAAAATCAACAATAACCACAAAAATTCTTGCCACCTCATTGCTACCATTCTACATTATTCAGCAAGAACTAAACAATGCAATGAGACAAGAAAGAAAATGAGGGCTATTAATCTGTCATTATTTGCACAGGATACGACATTTATCCAGAAAAATGCAAAATAATCAACTGGAAAATTAGGCTTAAATTTAAGATAAATATTCAATAATAAATAACTTTCCTATATGACAATATATTTACAAAACGTATTAAAAACAATCCCATTCATAATAATTTGCCTTAGAGAACTATAAAATACACAGGAACAAAGTAACCAAAAATATATATATAAGCCCTATGAAGATATGTAGAAAACCAGCCGGGCGCGGTGGCTCAAGCCTGTAATCCCAGCACTTTGGGAGGCCGAGACGGGTGGATCACGAGGTCAGGAGATCGAGACCATCCTGGCTAACACGGTGAAACCCCATCTCTATTAAAAAATACAAAAAAACTAGCCGGGCGAGGTGGCGGGTGCCTGTAGTCCCAGCTACTCTGGAGGCTGAGGCAGGAGAATGGCTTAAACCCGGGAGGCAGAGCTTGCAGTGAGCTGGGATCCGGCCACTGCACTCCAGCCTGGGCGACAGAGCGAGACTCCGTCTCAAAAAAAAAAAAAAAAAAGATATGTAGAAAACCATAAAATTTCATTGAAAGACACATATTCAGGTTCGGAATACATGGAATATCCCAGTGTGTTCCTGCATAGGCAGGCTCACTATTGCATACAGTTATTCTCTAAATTGCTCTAAAATTGCATTACAATTTCAATCACAACCCCAACAGGGTTTTTAATAGAATTTGACAAATCAGCTTGAGCCGGAGAGTTGGAGAACAGCCTGGGCAACATAACGAGACCCCATCTCTATAAAAAATTAACTGAGAATGGTGGCACATGGCTGTAGTCCCAGCTACTAGGGAGGCAGAGGTGGGAGGATGGCTTGAGCCTGGGAGGTCAAGTTTCAGCGAGCCATGATTGCACCACTGCACTCCAGCCTGGGCAACAGAGTGAGATCCTGCCTCAAAAAAAAAGAAGAATTTGACAAATTAGGTCTAAAGTTTATCTAGAAGAACAGATACACATGAAGAAGCAAAAATTCTTGAAAAAGAAGGCCAGAAGGGGTATTATGTTCTATCAAAACTCACAAACCTATTATAAAGCAACAGCAATTCTAACTAATGCAGAAACAGACAAACATATCAATAGAAGAAGAGATACACTAGAAATAATTCAATTTATTGATAGACTTTTAATGTATGATAAAGAGGCTTTTAAAGCAGTGAGAAAATGTGGACTATTCAAAAAATGGTGTTAGGACACCTGGTTACTCCTCCAGTGAATACTATTTTACCATGGCTTGTTATAAGGCAGAAAATGAGAAAGAAGAATTTTATGTAATGAATGCCTAGAGAAGAGAATGTCAAGAAGAAAAAGACAATAACTGTCAGGAGCTACAAAAGTGTCAAAAAGAAAATGATCAAGAAAACTATCAAAAATGACAAGAAAGGCACCGGGGAAGCTAAAAATCCTGCATTCATTGAGTGGTAGTGATGAAAAAGAGACTCCAAGCCCAACAACCCTGAGAGACAAGTTGGAAGAAAATGTGTTTAAACTCTGAATCACTGTAGAGTCATGAACTAAGCATGAACTTAACCTTCATGAAAGCAGAAGTCCATTATGATTTCAGAATTCCATTGTGTGGCTCCATTATAATTTTCTAGTCTTGCTCAAAGGGAGTTCATGCTTAGTGCAAGAACCGGCAGTAACAGGTTACCTACAGTATTCCTAAATTCTTTAAATAACAGGTCATGTGACAGCTGTGTCTCTACTTCATTAATTATTAAAATTGGTAGATTTCCTCGTTGTGAATTATTTAATTACCCAAGTGATTTCTATCTTTCAGTTTAAACACTCAGTATTTCACATGACTGCTTATCCCAAGACAGGACAATGTCAGCAACATGAAGAAAATAGCAGTTAGAAAAAGGTTTTAAATGGATAGACTGTTAGGAGACTTTATTGAAATTGCATACATTTTACATTTATATGGGTTACAGAGATTATATGATTGCTTTGAAAATTGGCTTAAACCTTACAAAGTCTTACTGCTTTTAAGCAGAATTCAATTTATAAATGGTCCATATGCACAAAGCTAAGTAATAGAAGAGGCAATGATTTATGTGATAACTGTCATATGTTCCCCAGTACAAAAAGATTGGAAAATTCATTCCCAGGGATAGCAATCTCCAGGTTTGTTTATTGGAGTGTTTTGTTTTGTGTGCTTTGTACTCTACCAGTAAAAAAAAAAATTAGCTTGTGTTCCTAATATATGTATATTTTTGTTAATAAACAGATTCATGTTTATTGTATCATATTGTATTAATATCTATTACACCTAATACATATTGTATCAATATCTATTATATCTCATACATATTAAGATATTAATATGTATTAATATCTTATGTACACCAGCAGTCCCCAACCTTTTTGCCACCAGGGACCAGTTCCAAGGAAGACAATTTTTCCATGGAAGACGGGGAGGAATGGTTTTGGGATGAAACTGCTCCACCTTAGATCAAAATGCACTAGATTCTTATAAGGAGCACACAACCTAGATCCCCCACATGTGCAGTTCACAATGGGGTTCGTGCTCCTATGAGAATCTAATGCCACCGCTGATCTGACAGGACAGTAATGCTCACTTGCTCACCGCTCACCTCCTGCTGTGCAGCCCAGTTCCTAATAGGTCACAGACCAGTACCAGTCCATGGCCTATCAGTTGGGGATCCCTGATGTACACTATAAAATATATTAAAATATTTAAAATTTTAATGACAAAAAGTAAATCTAAACAAAGTTCTAGTATTGTTCCCTGTATCCCCTGGCCTGCCTTGCAATGTGCATAGCTTACTTGGGAAAACCCCATCCTAGAGCAGTAAGTTATCAAACTACAGCATACATAAAACCACCTGGGATGCCTATTAAACTGCAGATTCCATGCACCAACAAAAGAGACTCAGTGGGTCTGAGATGGAGTTCAGGAATCTGCACTGCTAGCAGTCACTCCAGGTGGTTCTGAAGCACATTAAGCCCCACATTTGGAGAAACACCACAGAGGAGTCAAGGCAGAGATTCTCCCTCCCATGCCATCAGCACAGCAACATCAGTCAGCAAGGGAGGGGGAACAATTCTCTACTTTCACACGGATCATCCATTAACTCGGTGTTTCTGAGGGAGTGTTAGAACTATCATTTAAAAGAAAACATGTTCTGATTTCTACGTTGCTAACCTACGAAAAAACATTTCACCTGCTGTATGCCCACACATATAAAATTTATTATACAACAGAATTCCTCCATTTAAATGAAATAGTTTTTCTCTAAAGTATATTTTAAGTATAAAACTTTAAAAAGTATAAACCATTAAATCGTCTAACAATTTAAGAAATCCATTTGCATCAATAATCATTTATGAAGCATCTACACATGTTGGGCGCTGATATGGTTTGGTTCTGTGCCCCCTCCCAAATCTCACTTTGAATTGTAATCTCCATGTGTTGGAGGAAGGGCCTGGTGGGAGGTGACTGAACCATGGGGGAACACTTCCCCCTTGCTGTTCTCGTGAAAGTGAACGAGTTCTCAGGAGATCTCATTGTTTAAAAGTATGTGGCATTTCCACCTTCATACTCTCTCTCTCCTGTCACCATGTAAGATGTGGCTACTTCTCCCTTGCCTTCTGCCATGATTGTAAGTTCCCTGAGGCCTCCCCAGCCATGCTTCCTGTATAGGCTGTGGAACTGTGAATCAGTGAAATCTATTTTCTTCATAAGTTACCCAGTCTCAGGTAGTTCTTTACAGCAGTGTGAGAATGGACTAACACAGACACCAAAAGAAGCAGTCTGATATTATAGAAAGGATACAACTTTTATAATTGGAAGTAACCTGGGTTTAATTTCTGACTCTGCTACTTGTTTGATTTTGAACAAGTTGCTTGGCCCTACTAGGTCCCAGTTTCCTTATCTCTAAAAAAAGCAACAAAATACCTACATACAAAGCCTCTGTGAGAAATAAGAGAGATACATGTAATATGCAACAAGTGATGGCTGCAATCATAACAATGCAATGACCTGCACTTTAGTAGTAGCTATTTAAAAACACAAATACTTGACCTTTTCCTTATTGAAAATTAATTCCCTACATTTCCCATGTTCTTTTTATTTTTGAGACAGGGTCTCCCTCAGTTGCCCAGGCTGGAATGCAGTGGTGCAATCATAGCTCACTGCAGCCTCTACCTCCTGGGCTCAGGCAATCCTTCCACCTCAACCTCCCAAGTAGCTGGGACCACAGGTGCACACTACCACACCCAGCTAATTTTTTCTTTTTTTTTAATAGAGACCAGGTTTTGCCATGTTGCCTAGGCTGGTCTGGAACTCCTGGGCTCAAGCAATCCACCTGTCTTGATCTTCCAAAATGCTGCGATTATAGGCATGAGCCACTGCACCCAGTCCATTTCCCACATTCTAAAGTACTGAATACATAGGCTCTAAAGGCCAAATTCCAACTGCATCATTTACTTGTCTGGGCAAATTACTTCACCTTTCTAAGTCCAAATTTCCTCCTCCAAATAATAATAGTACATTTCTAGCTTGTACTTTATGAAGATAAAAATGAAGAATCTATCTAAAATGCTTAGCCACTGACTCGCATTCAGTAAGCACTGAGTAATTTTTACTCATTATTATCAAGCCATATTAAGAAATTATTACTCACATTAAGAAATTTTTGCTCATTATCAAGTCATATTAAGAAATTATTTTCAAGCCCTATTTGGTGTTGCTAGTACAAACAAGAGTAAATGATTTGACTAAGATAACTACATGTGTCGCCTATATCTAAATCTAAAAATGTTCCTTTAGCATTCTTCCTTCAGCTAAAAAAATAAATAAAAACAAACAAGTTAATTAATTTAAATGTTCCTAAATTTTAACATTGAACAGATATTTTATCCTGCTTCAAAACTTTTTGGGAGTCGGCTTTACCAAGATTAAAAAGTCTTAAACACATGATAGAATTGTAGACTTTTTCACAATTTGCCTGTATCACATTTCCTATTCTTCCTTTCCTTTACCCCATCCCTGTCTCTTTACTGTAGACATCTACCTTCTCACCATTTTCAAAGTGGGCTGTATTCTCAAAGTTCTGGCACAGTGTTATCTCCTAAGAGATGAGTCATTAAATACTACATTGACGTTTCCTGCAGTTCCTCAAAAACCATTAGCCAAGACCTCAAACAAAATCGAATTATTCCTATTAATATGTGTTGCAATATCCACCAGGGTAGCCTTCTTGAGAATAAAGATTCAGACTCATAAGACTACATTAGGCTGTACTTGGCATCAGAGTCATGTAGAAAGATGTGAGACAGGAAACATACCACACCCAGGGCAGTGGGAGGCATTCTCCCCTCAATGGGAGGTCTCACAGCAGCTTACTCAGCTGTCCAGGAGCTATTCTCTTTCCCCTCCCCACCTCCCTAGAGAAAGCTCAGGTCTAAGGACATGAGATTCATATTGGGCAAGTTTCCCCACAGGAGCCAATATCTCTTGCAACAACCCCAAAGTACTGTTTCTAGGACCCTTGCAATGTTAATCTACTATCACTACACTCAGGGAAGCCCAAATAAATGGCTTCTTATTAGGTATTTATAGTTCTTCTGGTCACATGCATTTTACTAATCAGAAGCCATTTTGATCATGAGCAATGTTGTCTTATAACACAGTGGACACTCTATCTCTAGTTTCCAGCAAAATTTTTCTTCCTTTATCCAGTTTCTGGCAAAATTTGACATTTATAGGAAAATGTATGCCTTAAAAATGGGCAATTACAGTAGTTTTTCCAAAAATGGGGGAAAGAGAGGGAACAAGAGAGAAAAAGAAAATACTTGAAAAGACAGCTTGACAATATACTTACCATCATTAGCTGCACCATCTGCTAGAAATATGTAATAGCTTGTGTTTAGATCAAATCTATTCTTAACTCCAGGAAGGGTAATGTTTCTTCTGAAAGAACACTGCATAACACCATCCGCCAACCTCCAAGCCATATCCTCAAGGGTATCCTATAAACACACACAATGGGTCTTCTCAGCACTTTCCAAAGATTTGCTAAAAATAAGATATGATCAAAATCCTGCCCTGTTCAGTTTCCTTTCTCTAGATCATATGTGCATGCTTTGTCTGCAGTGTCATTGTTTTTCCACTTCCGCTTTGAAGAGAACAAGAAACATTTTCTCCCAGTTTATTTGTCTTTATCCCATTTGGCAAAAAGAAAATATATTATTTTTACTTTGAGCCAGAACCCCACAATTCCTCTACCTAGGTTAGAAATTTTAGCAGATGTACTAACTCCATCTGGCCACGAGTATACAATCAAAAACACTGAAAAAAACAGTTAACGAGTACTACCCTAGTGGCCAAAATGCAACATGCAACTGGGGAGAAGTTCAAGCCAGCCATGGGAGTCAGCCCCATGGGAAAGCTGTGCACAGTTATGTCATTGAGTGACAGCTACTGCTCAGTCAGAGCGCATTTGCTCTGTCATTAAGTGATAGCTACTGCTCTTTCAGAGTTCATTTGCTTGTCAACTGTCCTGCAAAAAGGACACTTTTCTACCAGAAATAGCCCACCTTCAATACCCATGCCAACAAAGGGCACTTAAGACAACTGTCCAAGGCATCTCCAGCCTTCGCCAAATGTGCTCCTCTTTCTCACTAGTCAAGAAATTTTGTCACTAATGTCATCCTCTTCTTAGAAACCTGTCTATAAGCTTTTGAAAGGAAGCTAATGCCCTGACCATCTTAATAAACCATAAAGTACTTTTTTGTAAGATAACAACCAAAAGGATGGAAGTGACACAAGCAAGAATTCATGTTTTCCTATAAGAGAAACTTCTGAAGTGTAGAAAAGTTTCTCAGAGATCATTATGAGAGGAGCCCTGCTGACAGGCCCCTGCTCAGGCTGGGTGTAGTAACTGTGGGGGTTGGAGGTGATCTAGCAGCACAGCCACACCAGTGATAGCCACACTGCCGGAAAGCAGGTCTCAGGTGGAGGTTCCAGAATTTTCACACCTACCCTGGAGTCCATTACAGGGTGACTTCGCCCCGTTAAATGGGAAGGCTGGATGTACACAGTCTGATCTTCATGAATACACAGATAAGCATCATCATCACCCTGAAAAATAATTGCAAATGAGAAAAAAAAGTTCAAAGGAATTTCAGCATTTTATTTTCTTTTTTTAAAAAAGTACCTCAGGAAACCAAGCATTATTTGATGCTTTTAAAACATAATTTACTGAATCGTGAATGATGCTATGAATTCTAGAGAACTGGTTGTCTAATTTGCGGGTTGCAAATAATTTTGTTATAATACAAAAGCAATAGAATTTCAGTGTAAAATAATAGATTAAGATAGATATATAACATGTTTATATGTTCATAAATCCATCACTAATCGAATACCACTTTTAATATTTTCATGTATATTCATCCAAACCTATTTGCATTATACCTATTTTTTCCTTCCCAAATGGGAAAATACAGAGTTCTGTTATCTTTTTTCAATTAACTTACCATAACCAATATTCCAGATATTTATTTATAAATATCTATATCCTACATACTTTAATGACCAAATACACCACATTGTACTGGATATTTTTTGGTAACTTCTAAGATGGAAGACACTGTAAAGAAATATTGCTACACAGTGTACATATTCAATAGATTTCATGCTATATAACTGAGGTAAAAATACCTGTCCTCAAGGAGGAATTAGTCAGTCTACCTCTTACCTAGCCTTTAGTCTCCAAGAATCCTTAACTCTGAAAGTTAGATCTTATTCTTTAAAGTGATAATCAAGCCAGGCATAGTGACTCACACCCATAATTCAAGCACTTTGGGAGGCCAAGGCAGGAGGATTTCTTGAATCCAGGAGTTAGAGATCAGCCTAGGCAATATGGTGAGACTTCGTCCTAGAAAAAATTTTTTAAAAATCAGCCAAGCATGGTGATGCATGCCTGTGGTCCCAGCTACTCAGAAGGCTAAGGCAGGAGAATCACTTGAGCCCAGAAGGTCAAGTCTGCAGAGTGCCATGATCATGCCACTGCACACCAGCCTGGGCAACTGAGGGAGACCTTGTCTCCAAAAAATAGAAATAAAATAGAATAAAATAAAGTGATAATCAAAAAGCAGACTGTCAATTAATAGGGGAAAAAAGAATGAAAAAGAATACTAAAAAAAGAAGCAGACTGTAACTTCAAAGTACATTTAAACAATGGTACAAAGGAATAATCTTGATTTTAAGTTATTGTCCATGGTTTGGTCTTTCACTTGGTTTCTCCATAAACTATCTAACAAGGTTCTTTATGTGGGTTAGTCATCCAATTCCTTATACAAGGTCCAAGACTACCCGGTTATAACAAATCTTGCTATAAATTCCAATATTAGATTCTAACATATTTCTATACTTTAAGATTCAACTTTATTTTAAAATGTTCCACTTTTGAAAACTCTCAAGGATATACTCTTAGCAAAGTAATTATGTACTGTTACACATATTACAGTAAAATCAGAATTAGCCCAATTCAAGATAAGAAATTTGGAGCAATCATGACTTAAACCAGGAGTCAACAAACTATGGCCTGCAAATCAAATTCAACCTAAAGCTTGTTTCTATACAGCTCATAGTTTAAGAATGACTTCTACATAATTAAGTGGTGAAAAGAAGAATATTTCATGACAAATGAAAATATATCAAACTGAAATTCAATGTTCGTGTTTCATTGGAACACAGTCACATTTATTCACATACATATCATCTATGGCTGCTTTTATACTACAACAGAGTTTAGTAGCTACAACAGAGACCATATTGCCCACAAACTCTAAAATAGTTACTATCTGGTCCTTATAGAAAACGTTTTCTGAACCCTGATTTATTTTTTATTTTTTAAAAAAGTAGAGATGGATTCTCACCCTGTTGCCCAGGCTGGTCTTGAAAACTTGGGCTTAAGCAATCCTCCTGCCTCAGCTGCCCAAAGTGATGAGATTACAGGTGTGAGCCACCATGCTGGGCTTGAACCCTGATTTAAACAATGTATGTTTTCTAGAATATCATGAATGAGACATAGAAATTCTTTTGTTACATAAAAAAAATTAACACAAATAATGATTGCTTTGAGGCAAACTGAGGATAAGAAAGCAAATAAAATCAATACAAGCAGACCTCCCAAATAATGGAGAAGATGATGGGGATAGAGAGCAGGTAACTCTCAGTCCTCACTATTCCAAATGAAGAGTAAGTGAAGGTGCTACTGCAACCTCAGGCTCCAGGCAGTTCTAGAAACCTCAAGTTTGAAAGCATAAAAGTACACCATATAAGAACTTCCACCAAATCCCCGGGTTTTACTGAAGCTCTCCCCAGTTTCCCCTCTCAAGCCAAGCATTTAGAGAGCATCCTATGAGAAAACATTATGCTGGACACTGTAGGAGAAACAAAGATGACTTTGTTATAAGAATATGGCTCTTACAACCTAAAGCTATGTTTTAATGAGGCACATAGATAGATAAAGTGACACAAAAAGACAAATTATGTATGGCCAGAGAATTGAAAATGGCTTACCAGAAAAGAGAGTAATTAAGCAGACCTTAGAAGATAAAACATATTTATAGGAGGACAAGGTAAAGATGAGATTAAAGGAAAGGTTTTCCAAGTTGAAGAACTAGGACCAATGATATAGAAATATGAAAATTTTAAGAAACAGCTAGTTTTGCTAGCTAAAATACGTAAAGGATAAAAAGAAAGCTCTAAGGCTGAAAATTCCAGAAGTATTCCCAAAGTACTGAGCACCATGCTTTAAGAAAAAGGACAGTTTTTCTATAATTACTGAAGTTTTGCCAAAGGTTTTGAGGGATATTTTTTAGACAATTTTTTTTTTTTTTTTTTTTTTTTTTGGAGACAGGATCTTGCTCTGTCACCTAGGCTGGAATGCAGTGGTGCAAATACAGCTTACTGCAGCTTTGACCTCCTGGGATCAAGTGATCCTCCCACCTCAACCTCCCAAGTGTCTGGGACCACAGGTGCATGCCACCACGCCCAGCTAATTTTTGATGAATTTTTTGTAGAGATGAGGGTCTTGCCATGTTGCCCAGGCTCATCTTGAATTCCTGGGCTCAAGCAATCCTCCCACCACAGTCTCCCAAAGTGCTGGGATTATAGGCATGAGCTGCCACACCCAGCCAAGACGATCTTAAATGTGGCTTGGGGAGAAAATTCCAATGGCTGTATGAAGGATGAAATGGAAGAGGAAATCATGGAAGCAAGGGGACTAATGACTGGTTACTAGAGCAGTTCAGGAAGCAGACAGTAAAGCTACAAGCCAAGTCAGAGATAGTGACAATGCAATAAAGAGAATGAAAGAGGTATGTCAAAGATAGAATCAGAAGTACCTGGGAGATCAGTTGCAGTGAACATATTAGCACCCAAATCTTGATTTCTAGATACTATTCCTACTAAAAGGAAATAAAGTCCTTTTGAGAAATGATGAAATGCATGAAAGTATGAAGGGAGAACATTTTGTTACACCAAAAACAAAGATACGCTCAAAAGTGGTAGAGACACATCAAAAGGGCACAGAAGCCTGCTTGAAAGGGCTCCCATCGGCCACATTTGGGTCAATATGACCCTCTAAAAGAATGAATGGTGGTAAAAAACTACAACACAATGGACAAAAGAAATCCATTAGTCCACAGTGTTACTATAAAAGGGAAGGGTAAGTGCAGAGGAAAAAAAAAACTCGTATTTTCATAAAAATGTCAGCTAATAAGTAAGTTAGAAGATCAACATTTTGCAACCACAAATGTAACAACTGATTCATACAAGAAACATCAATAAATGCAAAAACCTAGTTACAGGCTATTAGGGAACAGAATATTCATACAGACTCAAAGTATCATCCCACATATTACTTAGTACAAAAAGAAAATAGACTGCATGGTACAGAAATCTGACAGACACCAGTGATCAAACATAGTATCATCAATAATAGAACAACTGGACATTATGAAACTTTGAAAATAATGCACTGATATGGAAATAATATCCCTTATGTAGCATTTGTGCCAAAAAGTCTTAACACAAATCTATTATACAAATTGTAGAATATTCTACAAATAACTGGCCTGAATTTAATTTATAAAAAGGAAAAAGGATAAAATAACTGTTCTGAAGTAAAGGAGATCCAAGAGATATAACAACTAAATGCCCTGAGTAATAACTGATTGGATCCTGAATAAGAAATATTTTTAAAAAACAAAGGACTTTATTGGGACAACCGGGAAAATTGGAATACAGATTGTATGTTACATAAAATTATTATATCGTTATTAAATTTTCTTAATGTGATAAAAATATTGCAGTAATTGTAGAATGCCCATGTTCTTAGGGGACACATGTTGGAAACCTTAGAGATGAAATGTCATTATTATCTATAATTTACTTTCAAATAATTCAAGACAAAAATATGTATTTATATACACCACATAAATCAACTGAGATAGATGGAAATGAGAGACAAAGTGGCAAATCTAGGTGAAGGGCTTATGGGTGTTCATTGCACTATCTTTTTAACTTTTATTGAGGTTTAAAACTTTTCAAAACAAAAAGTTGGAAATGGCAGGAGGAAGGATCTGAGAGATGGATGAAAGGAAGGAATCCAAGTCACAACCAACATTTCTCTGAATACCAGAGAAGATGCTGGCAGCAGTAAATGAGGTGTTTATAAACTGCCTAGGACAGCACCCAACAAGAAGCAAGCCATCAACAATGGTAGCTGCTTTCCTGACATTGCTGATCACCAAGAATGGGGAAGACAAGGAGACATCAGGAGGCATAATAAAAAGTTCAGTCTTTTAGATGCTGCTTTGTGCTGTCCAGGAACACACATCTGGATGAGACAAGCCTGCAGCTGGAAATCAAAGTCTGGAGTCCAAGGGAGTTCAGGATTGGGGACATCCTGGAATTGGGGCATGGAGAGATCACGTATGGAGTAAGATGATAAAGCACAGTGGAAGGAGAAGGAAGGAAGCTAATAATGTGCATACTTGATAGACTTTACATTATTTAACAAAATAACTCAAATAAGAAAGAGGCATGTACAGTACATCTTCAATTAAAGTCATAGGCAAGTTCTTGAAAACTGTGACTTTAAGCAAAACAACATACAACATGGCCAATATTTTTTTCCTCATCAGTGTCATAACAAAACGATATTGAAGGAAATGATATTATTCAAGGGACTGCTGTATGTAGCCTCACTTAAAGTCAGAGGCTCCAAGAACCTATTGACGACATTAAGTAAGGACTTATTGTACTTGGAAATTCGGTTAAAATTCACACATTAGCAAGTCATTATTATCAGAAATAGGGTAAATTACACATTTTGATTTTAGTGATAAGGTCTACCATACCAAAATAATTGCTAACATTAATTTACAAGCCAAATTGAAAACGGGTATAATTTGGGTTATCGAATGAGTATTCGTGACATCAGATACCTTCAGTATTTAAATTTACATTATACACTCCAAAGGAATAGCAGGTCACAAAAATACCCGAAAGTTTCAAAAGTATAACCAAAAATAGAAATAACCACTTAAAAAATATATTTTGAGGATGATTCATTTCCCCCAAGTTAGGCAAACAGGTGTACAGATTATTTTAATCATTAAACAGGATTGCTCTGTAAATCAACTGCACCTGCATAATTAAGTCTTTTTTGTAAACATTTTTGATGAGTACTATACTGGAAACAGATAAGATTTCTAAGTAAGATAAATATATCTTGAATTAGAGATAAATGCTTTTGTGCCATCAATGCCTACAATCTAGAACAGAATAACTGACCTACCTGTGGGCTACTCATTACCATACTGAATGCAGTAATAGTCTTTCCCTCTTGCTTACAGGTTTTATGTAACCAGTAAAAGGAAATGTATCCATACACTATGGCATGAATTTTGGCTATAAAGTGACTGGAATAAGTTGGGTGTTTGGTTTTTGTTTTTGTTTTTTTTTTAAGTGACTAGAGCATATATCTAAATGAGTGCTGTAACTCAGAGATGAACCTTAATTAAAATATACATTCATTCAAAAAGTTAATCCTTTTTGGACTCATTTTCAGAATTTCCTTTCTAGCCAATTTTATCACATTCACATGACAGCAGCACTACCACCACCTATCATTATTGCTTTATAGTCACATTTTATTTTTAACTCAACCTCAACCTCATTCACCTTATACTAAATGTAGTTCATTTTTACCAACACTAAGAATATCCAAAAGAACATGCTACAGGTCTGATGGCAATCACAAAAGGAAGTGGGGAAAATGTTTTGAACAATCACCACATCAGCTGAGCAAGTATAAAATTCCCTATACAAGCAACTTGGAAAGGGAAGGATTCATTATTTCTTATGTTATTTTTTTTAAGTACATGATATCTTTTGTATCTCATAGACTTAAGGTATATCTTTTGTTGAATGAAAGAGGATGGCAAGTGCATTCTAGAGGTGTCTAGCGAAATATGTAGGTCATACATACATACTGAAATGGTATCCTATTAAAGAAAGTTAGTTACATCCAGCGTCCTACAATACTTGCAAACACTGCTCCAGGACCAATGTGATCAAGAGTATTTTCAGGATAAGCATTAGTTCTTCTATTACAGCCATGTCAGAGTTCCTTTTCTTTTTCTGAAATATGATTCCCTAAAGAAGTGGTGTCAAGTTTAAATCCTGATAAGAAGAAAACCCTCAGGACAAGACCCCTTGCCTGTGTTAATAAGGGGCTTTCTCCATTTCTGGTCATCCCTATGCGCCAGGCCCACTCTGCTTGAACAGGACTTATATGTGTCCTGGCCACAATACTCTTCCTGCTTCCTAGGAAACTGAGGTGCTTATGCGGGCCTCTGCTCTTCCACACCACAGCACAAGGCTGCCACCTACAGAATCACTGAATCCATTTCAGCACTACCCAGGGTGAGTGAGAATCAGCTTAAAATAAATGCTGCCTTCTGCTGATTTGACAAAGCAGTCTACTGTAATACATGCCGCCTGGATATACAAGTTTAATTCTCTGTTTAGGAAATGCACTGATGACTACTAAAATAGGACACCAAGAGCAGGAACACATGCTTTAGTTCTGGCCACATGAATAAATAATTCTGGTTTGAAAAGCATTACAAAAAACACGACATTTTGCGTAGAAAAACTTTTCTTAACTGTATTTCCTGCTTTATCGCAAAGAGATAGACATATAAAATAGCAAATACACTGGAAACAAAATGATCTTCCTAACTTTCCTTAGGACAGCCTGTTCTTGGAAGTAATTGTCAAACTTAAAATCACACAGTACTCAAAGCTATTTAACTTAGAATCTGTTCTAAGTTAGTTTCTCCTTTCTTATTCCACCCTTACGTATGACCATTTGACCCTGGAACAAACAGCGTCAGTGATTCTCCTTTTGGTTTTTGGGGGGTTCTTTTGGATTTTTCTTTTTTTTTTTTTTTTTTTTTTTGAGATGGAGTCTCGCTCTGTCACCCAGGCTGGAGTGCACTGGCGCAATCTTGGCTCACTGCAACCTCTGCCTCCCAGGTTCAAGTGATTCTCCTGCCTCAGCTGCCCAAGCAGCTGGGATTACAGGCACCCGCCATGACACCTGGCTAATTTTTGTATTTTTAGTAGAGATGGGGTTTCACCATCTCGGCCAGGCTGGTCTTGAACTCCTGACCTCGCAATCCACCCTCCTCGGCCTCCCAAAGTGCTGGGATTACAGGCATGAGCCACTGCGCCCAGCCGTGATTCTCCTTTTGTTACCACTTATGTAAGTGAGAGGTACCAACCATCCATTGGTCATGAGACAATGCAAAGGATAAATAGCCTTTACTGGGGCCACTCATTTCAACCATCACCGATTGGTCATCTCTTGTGAAGGATAAGAAGACACAGGAAGCCTCCTTCTCTGGGTCACAGTTCAAAGGACTCCTAATACAGAACTTCTTGTTCCCACAATCTGAGGCACTGAACTAGAAAAATGACAGAGGAAAAAAAATCTTAATTATCAAACAAACAGTTCATTGGCAATGACAGAAGAATAACTACCTTCAAGTACGGGTAGCTCCCAAATTAATGAGAATACCTTTCCATAATAAGCATTCAAATGGAAACAAAAGACACATCCCAAATTAAAAATGATCGGAGCAGTAGTTAGGTTATGAACTTTTAAACTTAATTAATTTTAATTAAAATTTGGAAAACATACACTTGTTGGACTGTAATTGTTCAAGACTATTAAAGCTCCTGTAATACACAAAACATTTCACATTAAGTATGTTTTGGAGCAAAGTTTCTGATAAGTTTGAGAAATTTTTGAGGTAATATTTCAGTCCCTAAGACTTAAATGACACTAACATTCCTGCCTAAAGGGTATCCTCTAATTCTCAGAGATGAAGTTTTAAAAAGTAACAAACAAAACTTAGCAAGTTATTATATTTAGATTGTGGATTCTGCTTCTAGAATTCAGATTCAAATTTCATACTAAAATTATATAAGAAAAAAATGGTTGCCCCAATTTACCAGCATTCCAAATAACCGTAGTGATTTATTGGGGGAGAAATTAGCAACAATCAGATGACTTAATCCACAGCTTCTTGATAAGGAATATAAGATAAAGAGTCTTAGAAAAAAACAAACAGCTGTATAATCAGACTTTGTTCGAATGAGCTGTGACAGTAAATCTCAGAAGAGATCTAAACATTATATAACTAGAGTTCATGGAAATGTAAAGCCAGATCATACTAGGGTGAAGAGAACAAGCCACTGGGGACTAAGAAACTTGGACTTTGATCTCTGCTCTCCCCTTCCCTACATCATGTTTGCCAAAGGACTTGTTCCCTCAGGATCCCTGAACCTTCAACTACATAAGAAATAGACCCTAAGGTATCTTCCAGCTCTAAACATGCTATAATCCTTTGACTCTGAATGAACTTCCCTATAATTAGAGATTATAAACATGGCACAAAGACACAATAAATGTTCCAACAAGAGCTTTTTATTGAATATATGGAAAGATAACAATAATGTCAACCGATTCCTACTGGGAAGCTCAGGTCCAAACTGACTGTGTATTTCCCTAAAGCAGCTTTTAATTAAATAAAGCATTAAGCCTAAACTGAGAGCTAGTACAAATAACAGATCTAATTGCATGGTCAAACAAAAGTACAACAATCATAATAATGTAATTAAACATAGTGCTCATATGCTATAAGATGTTGAAGAGAAGAAAAATAAAATAAGGAGCATAGTGCATTACTTTGTCTTCTCTATGCGAATAAAAAGGTACAAAAGGATAATAAAAAGAAGGAAAAAGTAAAGGAACTAATGTTTACCGAATATCTATTAAATGCAAGACACAGTTCTAGAAAACGTGCATTCATTATTTTGTTTAATTCTTACAGTGATATTAAGAACTAAATATTATTACGTCTCTTTCTCTAGGTGAGGAAACTGAGACTGAAAATTAAGTAATTTGCCCAAAGACACACAAAAATTAAGCAAGTCAGTATTTAGGCCCACGTTTGTTCTTTCAGCTGAAACAACCTGCCTCAACACGTTTTTTTGTTTGTTTGTTTTTTGTTGTATCCACTTCTGAATTAAGAAGTCTAACTTATCAGAATTTCCTGCAGTAAAATCCTTCTTCCTAATGTTTCTAATACGCATAACACTTTCCAAGATATTTCTTGTCAATCATAAACCTTTCGAATCGGAGGGCCCAGATGAAATTATAACTGATGAATTTACAAGAGATTTTCTATTGTTCAGCATATACAGTTCCCTAGGACTCTTTGACCTTAATGAAATGAGATCTGAGTTATATCACCACTTTAAGAATCTCCTCCAAATCTTGTCTAAATTTAACTTAAGCTCTTTGTTTGATATCTGGCTGTGTTTAAAAGAAGAAAAAAAAGAAAGAAAGAAAGAAAGAAAAAAAAACTATTGCTTCATCAGAGTTATTTTCAAATGAAAACATATCCACTACCAGTAGAGACTACAGGTGAATGTCATGACCACACCTTGAACATGCAGGGTCTTGCTTTCCTTTCATTCTAACCTATAAGTCATAAGGTTGCAATGAAGGCTTCCTTCAGATTCCTACAGAGGACCCAAAAACATGCTACCACTATGCAGCATAGCTTCTTCTCTGCGCACTTCACCACACAAAGTACACAGAACCACAATTTCCAACCACAAATTTACCTCTTTGCTCACATAGAGAAAACTAAGTACAGTACTTTACTCCTATGTAATGTCTTATTTTGTTTACCTTCTCTTCTGTATTTTATAACATACGGATATTATATTTGGCTACATATTATTTAGATTGCATTTAATGAAGCTATAAAAATGTTACTTAAGCTGGGCACAGTGGCTCACACCTGTAATCCTAAACACTTTGTGACTCCAAGGTAGGAGCATCGCTTGAGTTCAGGAGTTCGAGACCGGCCTGGGCAACATGGTGAAACCCCATCTCTACAGAGAAAATAAAATTGTTACTTACTGGTTTGGTTAAGTGGGAAGCTGGAGGTAATGTTGGCAAAGGTACTATTGTAGCTTTAGGTGTTGTGAAAGGAAATGCATTTGGTTGTGAAATTATAGGACCAGGAATCTTCACCCAGTAGATTTTGTACTTCTCAACAACTGTGACTCTGAAATGCAATACCAGTGAGATTAGAACCCTCATTGTGTCCTGTCACAATCAGATCAAAACATTAAAGGGAAAAAAAAGAGAGACTAAACTAGAAAAACATGACTTACTACCTACCAGGACTATTAATTTTGTCTGAGGCAAATCTCTAACCACTCTTTCCCACCCCATCACTTGATAAATTTGTATTGCTTTCTCTCCCTCTGTCCCTCTTTTCTTACTTGTCTGTTTTGGGGGCATATTCCAATAGCCGTGATGTCAGACCCAGGGACAAAACTGCACAGATTTCTATTTCCTGGCATATGAAGAACATATTACTACTCATTTCAGAGTGCAGTATTCAATTCTTCCAAAGGGCATGTGTGGCAAGCAACTATAGCAAGAAGCTGTAATAGAGGCTGCATCGGTAACCATCAGCTTTCACTGGGGTCACATCCCCTTTTTCACATTCCACCTAACATACTGGGGCACAGTTGTGCTACTGTGTGTTGGGGACCTATGCACAAAGTGAAGAAAACAGATATGTCAGGATAGCAATCCTTCCCTTAAAATATATGTCCATATCACCACTCAGGAATCATTACAAGGCATTATAACATTCCATTTCCCCTTGTATGTAGGATAAGGAAGAAGTACTGTTTTAATTCTACTGAGTTTCATAACTCTGAGAGGCACGCAGCCTTTTCTGAGAGTCTAATCTGCAAGTTGTAACACTGCAAAAGAGTCATCCAAATTTCAGGACTTCCATTTGTATTCTCATGCTAATACAGGAGCAAGTCTAAAAGTAGTGTTATATAACATAAAGACTCAAGTATTAATTGATAGTTCTTGTTAGGATTAAGGCCTTGCAAGATTTCATTCACTCAACAAATGTCTATTAAGTGCCTATTTGGTGCCAGGTCCTGTGCTAGGTGCTAGGTATACACTGGTAAAAAGTAAAACAAACTCCTACATCAGGAAGGTGATGTTATTACTATACCAAAGCTCTCCTACATGGGGGAATGTCCAATAGGTACAGAAAATGATACATACTAATTATGGTTTCAGTTATACTAACAGTTACAGAGTTGTAAACTCTTTTTTTTTTTTTTTTTTTTTTAAGAGATGGGGTTTCACCACGTTGCCCAGGCCAGTCTCAAAGCCCTGGGCTCAAGTGATCCACTGCCTTGGCCTCCCAAAGTGCTGGGATTATAGGCAGAAGCCACCATGACTTGCCCAGAATTATAAACTCTTATACTCACAGAAACTGTGTGTGATTTGGAGCACTGCTTGGAGCATTCCAGTAGACTTTAACTTCTGTTTTTTTAGATGCACTTCTGTGACTCACAGCTGATCCCTGAAATAAAAGGGAAAAGAGCTACCATTCAGTCACTCTATAGCTCAGCATGGCTGGAACTTCTATCATTTTGCAAAGTAATTTATCGTTGCATGACATAAGCATTCTGGTGAGGACTATTTTATTTAGAAGAAGGCCTTGGCCGGGTGCGGTGGCTCACCCCTGTAATCCCAGCACTTTAGGAGGCTGAGGCGGGCGGATCACGAGGTCAGTAGATCGAGACCATCCTGGCTAACACAATGAAACCCCATCTCTACTAAAAATACAAAAAATTAGCCAGGCATGGTGGTGGGTGCTTGTAGTCCCAGCTACTTGGGAGGCTAAGGCGGGAGAATGGTGTGAACCCGGGAGGCAGAGCTTGCAGTGAGCAGAGATCGCACCACTGCACTCCAGCCTGGATGACAAAGCGAGACTCCGTCTCAAAAAAAAAAGAAGGATTCAGGCACTCCATAAATGAAATGTTGATTAGTTGACAATATATTAGCAGTTGGCTCTGTGAATAAATGAGAGTCAACAGAAATCTAAGAACTGAAGAGAGTTGTGAACACTGGGTACGTTAACACTAGATAGAGCTTGCTCACTGTTTCATGTACATTATAAATTTATATCTCTTCCATTAATAGACGCAAATAGAATACAGAAGATTCATTGAAAGAGAAAAACTTCCTGCCTTCAAATACGTAGCATGATATTTTAGTAATTCTTTCTCTTGAACAATCTTGTTTCTCACTTTCATGCACCTGGCCAACTCCTACTCATTCTTTGAGGCCTCACTTGAAGATCACCTGCTCCAAGAAGCTCCCTCCCAGTTCCTTCCAGCCTGTGTGTGGCTCCCTCTGCTATGCTTCCCACTCGCTGCGTATGCTTCTAACCAAAGTTATCACACAGTTCTACTTATATGTTCATAGATGTGCTTATACGTAAGGTAAGGAGTTCTTCAAGGAACAAGAGTAAGTCTTGTCCATCACCTATCCCTCCCATTCAGGACCATTTTTGGTATAATAAATAAATGAACGAATGAATGAAAAAAATTAGACTCCTGTCATACTCTAGATCTCTGTCTTCAATATTAAAACCCTTCAAAAATTAATATAATAGAGCCAATATTAATATAAAACATCACAAGCTATAAATTCTTCAAACTACTTTACCTTTTATGGAGTGCTGATGTGTAAAAACATATTGCAAGTAAAATTAAGGAAAAAGTCTGATCGTTGTGAATCTATTTAGATGTTTACAATACATGGTTAATGTCATTTATCTTGCAACCACCACCTTATAGTGCAAAGACCCCCCAAAAAACTGACAGAGAACAATTTCAAGCTACAGTTGACCCTTGAACAACACAGGTTTGAACTGCATAGGTCCACTTATATGCAGATTTTTTTTTCAATAAATATATTAGAAAAATGTTTGGAGGTTTTTAACAATTTGAAAAAACTCAGTCAAACCGCATAGGCTAGAAATATTGAAAAAATTAAAAAGTTAGGTATGCCTTGAATGCACAAAATATGTAGGTATTAGTCTATTTTATCATTTACTACCATAAAATATACACA
This sequence comes from Chlorocebus sabaeus, assembly GCF_047675955.1. Classification (NCBI taxonomy): domain Eukaryota; kingdom Metazoa; phylum Chordata; class Mammalia; order Primates; family Cercopithecidae; genus Chlorocebus; species Chlorocebus sabaeus. The sequence continues at coordinate 36,854,361 of NC_132923.1, read as the reverse complement.
CACCTATTACAAAAAGTTAAAATTTATCAAAACATACATACACAAACAGACCGCACATGTGCCATTCATAGTCCAGAGACATACAAACAAATGTAAAACTGCAGTATTAAATCATAACTGCATAAAATTACGGTAGTTGGGACTACAAGCACATGCCACCTTGCCCAGCTAATTTTTGTATTTTTTTATAGAGATGGGGTTTCGTCATGTTTCCTAATCTGGTCTCAAACTCCTGAGCTCAAGCAATCCACCAGCCTCAGCCTCCCAAAGTGCTGGGATTAGAGGTATGAGCCACTGCACCCAGCTTTTATTGTGTTTTGTGCACTACTATAAACCTTGAATAACACCATGGGACCTATATGAAGTGCCACTAGTGATGCGGTAAGTGTTCCCAAGAAGCACAGAAAACTTGTGACATTACAAGAAAAAGCTGAATTGCTTGATATATACTGTAGATTAAGGTCTGCTGCTGCAGTTGCCTGCCATATCAAGATAAATGAATCCAGTATAAGAATCACTGTAAAAAAAAAAAAAAAAAAAAAAGAAAAGAAAATTCGTGAAGCTGTCACTGCAGCTATGCCAACAGATGCAAAAACCTCACACTTTTTGTGAAAGACCTTTTCATCTCATATCGGAAATGCAGCTTTTATGCAGGTGTAAGAATTGCTATAAGAAGGGGATACTTATAGACTAATATTATTCAAGAAAAAGCAAAGTCATTATATGACAACTTAAAGCAAAAGGAAGGTGAAGGGTCTAAAGCTGGAGAATTTAATGCCAGCAAAGCATAGTTTGATAATTTTAGAAAAAAAGTTTGGCTTTTAAAATGTCAAGATAACAAGAGAAGCAGCTTCTATTGACCAAGAGGCAGCAGGCAAGTTCCCAGGCATCATTAAGAAAACCATTGATGATACCATCCTGGCTAACACGGTGAAACCCTGTCTCTACTAAAAATACAAAAGGCCGGGCACAGTGGCTCATGCCTATAATCCCAGCACTTTGGGAGACCGAGTGGGAGGATCACCTGAGGTCAGGAGTTCAAGACCAGCCTGATCAACATGGAGAAACCCCGTCTCTACTAAAAATACAAAATTAGCCAGGCGTGGTGGCACATGCCTGTAATCCGAGCTACTCAGGAGGCTGAGGCAGGAGAATCGCTTGAACCCAGTAAGCGGAGGTTGCGGTGAGCCAAGATCCCACCATTGCACTCCAGCCTGGGCAACAAGAGTGAAACTCCATCCAAAAATAATAATAATAATACAAAAAATTATCCAGGCGTGGTGGCAGGCACCTGTAGTCCCAGCTACTCGAGGCTGAGGCAGGAGAATGGTGTAAACCCAGGAGGTGGAGCTTGCAGTGAGCTGAGATCGTGCCACTGTACTCCAGCCTGGGTGACAGAGCAAGACTCCATTTCAAAAAACAAAAACAAAAAAAAAAAGAAAGAAAAAAAAAAAGAAAGAAAATCATTGAGGAGAAAGTGTATCTGCTTGAACAGGTTTTTAATGCAGACAAAAGTGCCCTATTTTGGAAATAAATGCCACAAAGGGCACTTATTAGTAAAGAAGAGAAGCAAGCACCAGAATTTAAGGCAAGAAAGAGCAAGCTATCTTTACTGTTTTGTGCAAATGCAGTCAGTTTATGATCAGGACTACTCTTACCTATAAAGCTGCTTGCTGCTAATCCCCGAGCCTTGAAGGGAAAAGATAAACGTCAGCTGCCAGTGTTCTGGTTGTAACTATAAGAAATACTGAACAATAAGAAACCTCTGTCTGGATTGGCTCCATGGACGTTTTACATCTGAAGACAAGAAGCACCTTGCCTTAAAAGACTGTCTTTTAAAGGTTCTTTTGGCCGGGCATGGTGGGTCATGTATGTAATCCCAGTGCTTTGGGAGGCTGAGGTGGGTGGATCACTTGAGGTCAGGAGTCCAAGACCAGCCTGGCCAACATGATGAAACCCCATTTCTACCAAAAATACAAAAATTAGCCATGCATGGTGGTGGGTGCCTATAATCCCAGCTACTCAGGAGGCTGAGGCAGGAGAATCACTTGAACCCAGAAGGCAAAGCCTGCGGTGAGCTGAGATCGTGCCACTGCACTCCAGCCTGGATGACAGAGTGAGACTCTGCCTCTAAATAAATCAATAAATAAATAAAGGTTCTATTGGTATTTGATATAGTTTGGATATTTGTCCCCACCCAACTCTCATGTTAAATTGCAATCCCCAACGTTGCAGGTGGGAACTGGTGAGAGATGTCTGGGTCAGGAGAGCAGATTCCTAATGGCTTGGTGCTGTTCCTCAGGATAGTGAGCAAGATTTGGTTGTTGTAAGGTGTGGCACCTCCCCTCCACCTCCACCAACTCTCTCTCTTGCTCTTGCTTTCACCATGTGAAGTGCCTGCTCCCACTTCAGCTTCTGCCATGAGTAAAAGGCCATGAGGCCTCCCTAAGGCCTCCCCAGAAGCTGAGCAGATGCCAGTGCCATGCTTGTACAGCCTGCAGAACAGTGAGCCAATTAAGTCTCATTCCTTATTAAATTACCTGGTCTTAGACACTTCTTTTGGCAACACAGAAACAACCTAATACAATATTAGACAATGCCTCTGCTACCCAGAACCCTATGAGCTCATCACCGAAGCCACTGAAGTGGCCTCCTTACCTCCAAATACAATGTCTCTAACTCAGTCTCTAGCTCAGGAAGTCTTAAGGACATTTAAGGCTCTTTACACACAGTACTCAATGGAAAGGATTGTCAACGCTGTGGAAGAGAACGCTGATAGAACATCATGAAAGTCGGGAAGGATTACACCATTGAAGACACTATCATCGTTACAGAAAAAGCCAAGAGAGCCATCAAGCCCAAAACAATAAATTCCTGCTGGAGAAATGCTGTATCTAGATTTTGTGCATGACTTTAAAAGATTTACAGAGCCAATCAAGGAATCATAAAAGGGACTGTGGATATGGCAAAAAAGGTAGGGGATGGAGGGTTTCAAGATATGAATCTTCGAGAAATTCAAGAGCTAATAGACACCACAACAGAAGAATTAACAGAAGACAACTTGATGGTAAGTGTTTCCAAACCAGTGCCAGATGACAATGAGGACTATGGAGAAGAAGCAGTTCCAGAAAACAAACTGACATTAGACAACCTGGCAGAAGGGTTCAAATTATTCAACACTGCTTTTGCTTTCTTCTACAACATGGACCCTCCTATGATATAGCACTGAAACTAAAGCAAAGCAGGGAAGAATTGGTACCATATAGAAACATTTTTAAGAAAATGAAAAAACAAGTCAGACAGAAATTACAATGTATTTCCATAAAGCTACACCAGTGTGGCGCCTCTCCTGCCTCCCCTTTCACCTCCTCCACCTACCCCAAGACAGCAAGACCAGCCCCTCCTCTTCCTTCTCCTCTTCAGCCCATTCAATATGAAGGCAATGAGAATAAAAACCTTTATGATGATCCACTTCCATTTAATGAATAGTAAATATATTTTCTCTTATTTTCTTAATAACATTTTTCTCTTGTCTAGCTTACTTTATTGTAAGAATACAGCGTATAACACATATAAATACAAAATACGTGTTAACCAACTATTTGTTATCAGTAAGGCTTCTGGTCAACAATAGGCTATTTGTAGTTAAGTCTGTGGGGAGTCAAAAGTTATACACAGAATTCCAATTTCCCCAGGGGTGGGGTCGGCACCTGTAACCTCTACATTGTTCAAGGATCAACTCTAAACACAAACCTGTATATCTTCACAAGTCAAAAGCTGTGACACTTCACTGTCAATCAACGTGAAGAAGCCAACAGGAGGGCCATTCAGATCCTCAGCATTACGCGCTTCTAGGAGAAAGCCTTTAAATGGATGCCCTGACAAAGTAACTGAGAAAAAGACAAAAGGATTGGTTAAAAAGCTTAGCAATATCAAAAAGAAAATGTTTAGAGGTCGTACATTACAATTAGAATGAGGTGTATGTATGCAAAACTACTCCTGGAGAGAAAAGAGTCATCCTATAGGCAAAGAAGCTCTAAACTGTGTTCCATAAGATGTTCACTCCGTGAGCCATTCCGCAAAGAGAAAAGAAAAATAGGTGATGGTCCAGGGGCAGTCCATAAGGCTAAGTTAGTTTATACCTATTGGGTACTATGCTTATCACCTGAGTGATGAAATAATCTGTACACCAAACCCTCGTGACATGGAATTTACCAGTAAACAGACCTGCACATGTACCCCTGAACCCAAAATAAAAGTTTAAAAAAAAATGTTTACTTGACCTCATTAGAGGAAAAAACATGAGGTGTTTTCTTTTGAATTCCAGTATTTAATACAGTGTCTGGCTCATAGTGACACTCAATAAATTCTTACTGAATTAAAAAAAAAAAAGAAAAACACTAGATGAAAGTAAATACTTGTTTCTTTGCTGTAAATTTCTTAGGGTATTTAATATCCTACTGTACAGTGTGAACTCTAAGGCATATTATATATCACACAGAATATTACAAACTTACTTTTCTATATACTCTCTATGTAACAGAGTACCTATCAACATTTTGCATTTCTAGAGTTGCAAAAAATAAAGTTTGCAAAATGCTGTTACAGATTTATCTTTAATAATCAGCCTACATTTTACCAGAGAAATTAGAGAATTATTCTTAAAATTATATGATGTTAAGAAGGACAAGGGTTTATATATTTTAAACAAGATAAAATAAACTTTATTTTTCTCTTCTCTTGAAGTAATAGCACAATTAATAAAAACAGTAAATAATGATAAAAACTTATTTTAAAGCCTGTTCTGGATGGGGAATACACAGACTACTTAAGTAATATAGTCATCTGGAACCAAAAATAAGAAGTATGATAGTATCTTACAAAAGAAAACAGATTTAAATGAAATAGTCAAAATCAAATAATAATAAAGATTCAATAAACAGTAAAAGAGTGAAATCCAAAATGTAAACAGTTAATCCCAGCCCGGTACCTTCAATCTGATCTCCTGGTCTGAATGTCATCTGACTCACGGAAATGTCATGAACAGGAACAGACTGTGGACTATGACCATGTTCAGGAATCATTCCATGGCATGACTGTGTTACTTTTCCATTGGGATAATTAGCCACATAACTAATGTGCAACAGAAGTATGCAGGTACCAAGAGTAAATCCAGAAACTGCCATCTCAAAAAGAAGATTAAAAGCCCATTATTGTCATATATAATTAAAGTAAAATATAAAAGCTTTTACACCACAGGACTATAATTCTAGATAACTACTTGCTTTCTGTGTTCAGCAAACCAAACCATATTCTCAACATACCTGATAAAAAGAAAATGATATGTGAAGTTTCACCTGAATTTCAATCTCAGCTCTACAAATTACTGTGAGACTTTGGGCAAATCGTTTAATCTTCCACTTCCTTACCTGAAAAATAAGGAAACAAAGACCCTCTTTTCAATGTTTTTTGTTTTTTTTTTTTTTAATTAAGACAGAGATCTCACTCTGTTGCCCAAGCTGGAGTGCAGTGGTGCGATCTTGGCTCACTGCAACCTCCACCTCCTGGGTTCAAGTGATTCTCCTGCCTCAGCCTCCGCAGTAGCTGGGAATACAGGCATGTGCCACCACACCTGGCTAATTTTTGTATTTTAGTAGAGACGGAGTTACACCAAGTTGGTCTCGAACTCCTAACCTTAGGTGATCCTCCCACCTTGGCCTCCAAAAGTTCTGGGATTACAGGCACGAGACACCGTGCCTGGCCCAATGTTGTTTAAATAAAAATGAAAATATAGCTCAAACTCTGACAAGGACGATAATAAATAATAGCTTTCATTATTATCAATTGGAAATAATAAACTAGTCAATAAAAGCAAAAGGTTTTACTCCACCTCATCCTAGAAAGCTTAAGGAACAAAGAAGAAATGTTTCTTCTGGATTTAAATATCATCACCTGAATAAATCTATGATAAGACTTTTCCCAACTTCCTATTAAACTGATCATGATGACTGGATAGATAATTTAATTTGCAATACTGAAAACTGAGGATAACAGAGAACCAATTGGTAGAGATAATATTTCTACTACCTGTAGCCCAGATACTTCTGAATTAAGAAACACAATTGTCAGCCCACACAATCTTCTTCCCTCCCACGGCTCCAATTTTCCTCTTACCATCTGGATAATAGAAAACCAGCTACTTTACCTCAGTCCCACATTCTTGTAGCCCAGATCAGCCACTTTGCTTGATGCATATATTCAAAACCTGCAAATCACAGGACTCAACAAGGCGGGAGGTGATGAGCAGTGACACGTTACATGGCAGTAAATAAAGTTAACACCACGGACAGGTTGCAGATGGGAAATGCCTAAGAGGCAGTTAATTATTAATAGAAAATGAGTTTTCTATATCATATATCTGGTCATAGACAAAAATAATAGCAGCCTTAGAATCACTAGAAAAAATTACTGTTTTTTTAGTTATGTCAATCAGGAGCAAATATTTAATTGCAGCCTAACTTGCTGGGGTTTTATCAGAGTCTACATGACCTGGAGGAGGGGAAATACGCAATTCCTGCCCACAATAACCATCCTGTTTCACCTAAGTGGGGGAAGAACCTTGAAGCGGTTGTGGGGTTCACACTTCAGGGGCAAAAGCTCACTAAAAGACTGAGGTCTATTCACGGGGCTACAGAGAACAGTTCTCCTCCTACCACTCCTTACCACCACATTATTAAAGGCCTATTTACAGCAGTTCCTTTTACCCACTGCATCATGTCCAGTTATTAAGAACAAATTACAAGGCATACTGAAAGTCAGAAAACACAATTTGAAGAAACAGGGCAAGCCTCAGAACCAGACTTAGATATGATGGAGATGTTGGAATTATTAGACCAGGAATTTAAAACATTATGATTAAGATACTAAATGCTTTAATGGATAAAGTAGATGGCACATAAGAACAAATGCACAGAGATGGAAATTCTCAGAACCAAAAAGAAATGCTAGAGATCAAAAACACTTTAAAAGAAGTGAAGTATGGGCTTATGGGTAGACTGGACATATCTGAGATAAGAATCTCTTAGCTTGAAGATATCCTAATAGAAAAATACCAAACTGAAAAGAAAAAAAAAAAAAGACTGAAAAAAAGAGAACAGATCCAAGAACTGTGGAACTACAAAAGCTACAACATACATGGAATAGGAATTTCAGAAGGAGAAGAGGGAAGGAAACAGGAGAATTATTTGAAACAATAATGACTGAGAATTTCCCCCAAACTATTATCAGACACACAATACCAAGTGGGATAAATACAAAAAAAAAAAAAAATCCTACATCTAGGTATATATGATGGTTAATTTATATGTCAACTTGACTGGGCTGAGGGATGTTCTGATAGCTGATAAAATACTGTTTCTGGAGTGTCTATGAGTGTATTTCTGAAAGAAGTTAGCATCTCAATCAGGAAACTGGGTAACAAAGATCACCTCACTAAAGTGGGTAGGTATCATCTAATCCTCTGAGGACCTAAATGGAATAAAAAAGCAGAGGTCGAGGGAATTACTCTTTCTTCTTGATCTGAGATATCCCTCTTCTCTTGCCCTGAGACATCAAGGCTCCTGGTCCTGGGGTCTTAAAACCATAGGACTTACACCAGCAATCCTTTCCCCAACCCAAGGCCCTCAGACCTGACCAGGAGGTACACTATGGGCTGACCTGGTTCTTAGGCCTTTGGGCTTACACTGAACTATCCCAGCAGCTTTCCTGGTTCTCCAGCTTGTAGACAACAGATTTTGAGACTCGTGGGCTTTCAGAATCGCAAGTCAATTTCCATAATAAATATCTATAATAAATATAAATAAAATCTTATTTTAATCTGTCACTTTGGAAAACCCTGATTAATATGGCATATCATTTTCAAACTACAGAAATCTAAGTTTTTTTTTAATCCTGAAAGAAGCCAGAGGAAAAAGATAGCAACAAAGATAAGAACTATATCTGACTTTTGCTCAGAAACCACATAAGCAAGAAGAGAGCAGGGTGAAATATTTAAAGTGTTGAGAGAAAAAATGGACACCATAGAATTCTATACCCCAAAAAATTATCTCTCAAAAGTGAAGAAGAAATATGAAGACTTTCTCAGACAAACAAAAATTGAGGGAATGTGTTGCCAGTAAGACCTATCTTGCAAGAAAAGTGAAAAGAAATTCTTAAGAGGAAAGGAAAACAATAAAGGTCAGAAATTCAGATCTACATAAAGGAAGAAGAGCATTGGAGAAGAAATAAGTGAAGGCAAAGTAAAAACGTTTTTCTTCCACTTAATCTAACATGAAAGTTTGTTTGAAATAATAATACTTATAATTCTCTGTAGATGCTTATGTATGCTTATTTTCATATGCTTCTATATCAGCAAAATAAATGACAAGATACAAGGGATGGTGAGATAGAGCAGGGACCTCTCTCTTAGGGAACTACCTCTCTCAGCCTTCATAGATTTAAAGAAAGGTAGGATCTTGCTCTGGACTAGACTTTGGCTTAAGGAAATGTGATTGGTTTGATCTTCTATCCAGACCACTAAAACGTTCTCCATAACAACAATAAGGCTGTTTTGCCTTCTTATCATTCGTATGTTCACTGGAGTAACCATTTTCTTCAAGAACTTTCTGTTTGCATTTACAACTTGGCTGACTGGAACAAGAGGCCTAATTTTCAGCCAGTCTTGGCTTTTGGCATGCCTTCCTCACTAAGCTTAATCATTTCCAGCTTTTGATTGAAAGTGAAAGATATATGACTCTTTCTTTCACTTGAACACTGACAGCATTACAGGGATTTTTGTTTTTGTTTTTGTTTTTGTTTTGTTTTTTGAGACGGAGTCTCGCTCTGTGGCCCAGGCTGGAGTGCAGTGGCGCCATTTCGGCTCACTGCAAGCTCCGCCTCCCGGGTTCACGCCATTCTCCTGCCTCAGCCTCCTGAGTGTCTGGAACTACAGGCACCCGCCACCACGCCCGGCTAATTTTTGTATATTTTTAGTAGAGACGGGGTTTCATCGTGTTAGCCAGGATGGTCCGGATCTCCTGACCTGGTGATCCACTCACCTCAGCCTCCCAAAGTGCTGGGATTACAGGCGTGAGCCACCCTGCCCGGCCTATAGAGTTCTTAACTGGTCCAATTTCAATATTGTTGTGCCTCAGGGAATAGGGAGGCCTGAGGAGGAGAGAGATTGGAGAATAGCCAGTTGGAAGAGCAGTCAGAAGATACACAGTTATCAATTAAATTTGCCATCTTATACGGTGCAGTTTGTGTCTCTACAAAACAAGAGAAACATCAAAGATCACTGATCACAGATCACCATAACAGATAATGAAAAAGTTTATAAACTTACAAAAGTGTGGTCAAGTGTGGTGGCTCACACCTGTAATTCCAGCATTTTGGGAGGATCACTTGAGGCCAGTAGTTCAAGACCTGCCTGGGCAATATAATAAGACCCCCATCTCTATTTTTTAACTAAAAATAAAAATAACAAATAATAAATAACAAAATAGAAATTTACCAAAATGTGACATAGAGACACAAAGTAAGCATGTGCTATTGGAAAAATGGTGCCAACAGACTTGCTCAATGAGGAGTTGCCACAAGCCTTCAATTTGTAGCCAGGCACAGGACAAGGGGGCTGGCCTCCAAACCCTGGGCTCAAGGGAACCTCACCCCTATTATCCCAACACTTTGAGAGGCTGGGGATGAAGGATCCCTTGAGTTCAGGAGTTTGAGACCAGCCTGGGCAACATGGTGAGACCTCATGTCTACAAAAAAATTTAAAAATTAGCTGGCTGTGGTGGCACATGCCTATGACCCCGGTCACTTAAGAGGCTGAGGCAGGAGGATCCTTTGAGCCCAAAAATTCAAGGTGGCGGTGAGCTATGATCACACCACTGCACTCCAGCCTAGGTAATAAAGCAAGACCTCTGTCTCAATTTAAAAAAAAAAAAGGCAGGGTGCGGTGGCTCATGCCTGTAATTCCAGCACTTTGGGAGGGAAGGGCAGGAAGATTGCTTGAGCCCAGGATTTCGAAACCAGCCTGGATGGGCAACATAACAAGACCCTTTTTCTTTTTTTAATAATTTTATAATTTTTGTAAAATTTAGTTTTTTAAAAAAAGACAAACCTGCAATTTGTAAAAAAAACACAATATCTGCAAAGCACAATAAAGTGAAGTGCCATAAAACAAGCTATCCCTGGCTGGGCACGGTGGCTTACGCCTGTAATCCCAGCACTTTGGGAGGCCGAGGAAGGTGGATCACGAGATCAAGAGATTGAGACCATCCTGGCTAACTGGTAAAACCCCAGCTCTACTAAAAAAATACAAAAAAATTAGCTGGGCCTTGCGGGTGGGCGCCTGTAGTCCCAGCTACTCAGGAGGCTGAGGCAAGAGAATGGTGTGAGCCCGGGAGGCGGAGCTTGCAGTGAGCCTTGATCACGCCACTGCACTCCAGCCTGGGTGACAGAGCAAGACTCTGGAAAAAAAAAAAAAAAGAGCTGTCCCTCTATATCACTAATCACTTTAAATGTCAGTTGTCTAAATGTAGCAATTAAAAGACAGATTGTCAAAGTGGATCAGGAAGCAGAACCTATTATATGTTTTCTACAGGACACCCACTTTAAATATAAAGACACATTTACTTTTAATAGATTAAAATGGATAGAGAAAGATATACTATGTTAACACTAATTTAAAGAAAGCAGGGGTAGCTACATTAATTTCAGACAGCAGACTTCAAACCAAGGAAAGTTATCAGAGATAAAGAGAGCTTTACCTGATGATAAAAGAAGACATAACAATCCTGAATGTGTATGCACCTAACAATAGAACACCAAAATAAGTGAGGCAAAAACTAACAGAACTATATGGAGAAACAGATGAATCCACTATCAGAAATGGACAGATCCGGGCTGGGTACCGTGGCTCACGCCTATAATCCCAGCACTTTGCTAGGCCAAGGTGGGAAGATCACATGAGGCCAGGAGTTCGAGACCAGCCTAGGCAACATAATGAGACTGTCTGTAAAAACAAACAAACAAATAAGTAAATAAATAGTTGGGTGCAGTGGACTACACAAGTAGTCTCAAATACTCAAGAGGCTTAGGAGGAAGGATGACTTGAACAGAGGAGTTCAAGGTTGTAGTAAGCTTTGGTCACACCACACCACTGCACTCCTGCCTGAGCAACAGAGAGTGAGACCTTGTCTCAAAGACAGAGAGAAAGAGAGAAAGAAATGCACAGATCCAGAAGGCAGAAAATCATTAAGGACGTGGGTGAATTCAACAACATCAGTCAACTGAATATAATGGATATCTGTAGACTATTTCATCCAACAACAGAATACACATTCTTCTCAAGCTCATATGGAATGTTCACCAAGACAGATTACATTCTGACCCATAAGATACAACTTAATTTAAGAGAATAAATTTGTGGGATGCAGCAAAAGCAGTGCTTAAGGGGAAATTTACAGCATTAAATGGATATATAGTTACATAAACAAATCCCTCACTAAATTAAACTACAGGAATTCCTGCTAAACCCCAGATATTGTGCTGGGAGATACACACTTTAACCAGCCCTGCACCTAATGCCAGGAGCTGCTAAGTAAACAGCATAGGGTCCAACAGTACCATATACCCCACTATTTAGCAAACATGAAAGCTGGGGAGAATTCTTTTCATTTAAGGAGGAATGAAAGAAACAAAGGAACCAACCAAGAACTTCTGAAAAATATCTACAACATAAAAGGAGCTTAAGATTTCTCCGTGGAGAAAAAAATAATAATAATAATGGTTGATTATTATAGGAAACAGAATATTTAAGGAAATAACTGCAGCCAGGTACAGTAGTTCACACCTATAATCTCAACACTTTGGGAGACAAAGGCAGGAGAATTGCTTGAAGCCAGGAGTTCGAGACCAGCCTGAGCAACAAGTGAGACCCCGTCTCTCCAAAAATTTAAAAAAAAAAAAAAAAGCCAGGCACAGTGGCATGCCTGTAGTCTCAGCTACTCAAGAGGCTGAGGTGGGAGGTGGGCTCCTTGAACCCAATAGATCAAACCTGCAGTGAGCTATGATTGTGACACTGCACTCCAGCCTGGGGTTGGAGGGAAACAGAGAGAAAGGGAGGGAGGGACAGAGAGAGGGAGGAAAGGAAGAGAAGGAACATCACTATTTAATCGACTTCATCATTATTAAGAAGATTAAATGTAGTCATGTGCCACTTACCTAAAGAATGGTATAGTGAAAATAGTTACTTCAGTTTAACAAATATTTATTTGGCACTAACTTTCTGTCAGTGAAAACGGAAAAAAAAAAAAAAAAAAAAAAAAACCACCTTGATATCCAGTCTCTGCTATGCACTAAACAGCTGAACAGCATCAACCAAGTCACTAAATCTGTTTCATCAGTTGGAAATACACCAAGTGAACCAGAAGAAATTCAAGGCCACCTTCAATTCTACTATTGTATGATTTTAGAAAAGCAAAGTGGAAAAGCATATTGGGAATTATTTGAGCAAGAAGTATAAGACAAAAAAGGGAAGTGACTAAGACACCACCACCCATCATCGATTAGGAAAATATAACAAGGTCAGAGGGGAACCTGTATAATGGCAACTTCTTTGTCCTCTGTCAAATGCTGACTGTTCAAAGTAAAGTTCTATTTTCATTATAATGGCTAATTATGGTTTTCCAGTTAATGTTTTAAAGTACAACTATTTTTCAAACAGATACATTAATTCATTAGCCAACCTATGCTAACAGATCACATAATTATGACAGAATAGGAGTTAGTCATGGAAACATTTAACTTAAAATTATGGATTGTCAACAATGAGCTATTACATTATGAAATCATCCTTTAAGCACAGAAAGGACTCCTACCAATTATGTAAGATTTTCTTAAATTAATATTCACATTCTATTGTCTATACAAAATAGAAGATAAAACAAAAAAGATTTATTTTGTCCACCCAAGACAGAGACAGATTTATTATTTTAGAAGACTAAAAGAGCAGTTATCCTTATTCTCTAACTAAAGTATTCCCAAACCTGATGAGATTTGTATAGTTTTCTTTCTTACCTGAAAGACAAGTGCTTAGTAAAAGGGTATGATGACTGCTTACACCATGTTCTACATATATCTCACATAAAGATAAAACCTCAAAGCAAGTATATTTTTTATTATGTAAATAAAAAATTCTTATACTTAGATGAAAATGTAATTATTATTTGATTGTGGGCCACAGAAGCAAGTGATGTTAATCAAGAGAATGTATTTATTACTAAGTAAAAATTCAGACAAAACTAGAATTCAATCGAAAATATTTAGATGTAAGAAAGTCATTGGAAAAAGTAGTATGTGTTAACAAAAGATTTTTTAAAATAAATTGGTCATTAAACGTCTTAGTATTGTGCAACTCTAAGAACATGTGAGAATAAGAAAAAAGGAGGAAAACAATATTTTAAAACCATGTCAGATGATTAAGCTAGCAAATAGTGAATCATATCTAGTTATATTGCATTCAAGTTCTAGCTCTTGTTAGTCATTTATTTTAAATTAAAGCATCAAAGGAGTTCAAAAGTTGACATGCATACAAAAAAAACTGTGGGAACTCAGCCCAGTTACACCCACCCTACATTACCTAAGATATGAGTGAAGCAAGTACTGAGTCTTAATTAATGCATAGGTATGAAGCAGCAAGGAATTCTTAATTATGAAGAATGAGATGCAAAAAAGCAAAAACTTAGCCAAAATAATTCACTATAAAATATCTACATAATTTGGAAAAGGGTGTCTTTTTTTTTTTTTTTTTTTGCAATATATAGTGGTTTTAATTTTTGTTTACTACATCCAAAGTAAGAAATATTTTTACATTATAGCCCAACAAACATTTCATGAAACATTATTTAGCTTTACTACATGTTGTAGATGTATATGTTTCCTATTTCTTCCTTTTTTGTTTTATGCTGGTTACACCCTACTGCATTATTTCACGATCTACCAATGGATCTTAACCTGCAGTCTGATGAACATTACTTTATGGCATGCATAGACCATTAAGTTTCAGCCTTGAATCAAATTCTAAATTAGGAGTATCAAGAATTTCAGTAAAAAAGAAAAGTTCTCATAATCAAAGGAACAAACAGGCTAAGCAACAGGGAAAATTTTTGGAGATAGGAGCTGGATTTATCCAAAGGAAAATGCCTTATTCTCACTTCATTCCACTTGTGAGCCTGAACAAAAAGTATAAATATGGCTCATATATTAGCATTCTCACAGTAATCTTCTGTATGATAAAGGTTGTTGTTTAACTACACATAACATAAAAACGCAGCAATCCTTAAGTCACTTGGAAGCTCCTTTCAGAATTTCCATTGGTTGCATTCTTGTTTCTTTCTTCCATCAAGTACATTCTACAATGTTTAAGGTAAACAGCCACTTCCAACTAAATATTGTTTTCATTTTATTTTATTATGAGAATTACAATGGCATTATTTTCTTTTATTTTGGCACAAGTGCAATACATTTTAATTAATTTATGTCTTAAACATGCTTTTATTTCTAGGCTTTTGGCCTGAAAACAGAACCGCCATTTATAATAGTTGGAAACCAAAAAGTATCTATGACAGATTTTAATCAACTTAGAAATTTATTTTGCCAGGCTAAGGACAATGCCTGGGGAAAAAAAAAAAAAAACACAGAATCACAGAAACAGTCTATTGTCTGTGCCTTTCTCCCAAGATGAGTTTGAGGACTTCAACATCTAAAGGGGAAAAGTGGGCTGGAGGGAAAAGAGGAACTTGTCATTCACATGTTCCAAGACAAAAAGAGCAGGTAGGGGAATAGTCAAGTATGTATTGGCTTATGCTCAGTAGGTAGCTCCTGTGGAGATATCTAACCTTTTATCTGTAGCTCTCTGCTTTGAAACAAAAGGAAAGGCAGTTGCTTGCATGACTCAGCTTTCGGCTTAATTTCTTCCTCTTGGCATAATGAACTGAGGTCAAGTTTTTGTTTTTCTTTCACATATTGCTTCTATTAGAAAATGAACTTGAAATTCCAAACTGAGTTAGAAACTAATCTGATGTTGCAGGAAGCCAAGGACCCCAAATGTAGGGACCAGCTGGGGCCATGGCAGAGGAACATAAATTGTGAAGATTTCATTTTAATATGGACATTTATCAGTTCCCAAATAATACTTTTACAATTTCTTACACCTGTCTTTAATCTCTTAATCCTGTTATCTTCATAAGCTGAGGATGTATGTCACCTCAGGACCACTGTGATAATTGTGTTAACTGTACAAATAGATTGTAAAACATGTGCATTTGAACAATATGAAATCAGTGCATCTTGAAAAAGAACAGAATAACAGTGATTTTTATGGAACAAGGGAAGACAACCATAAGGTCTGACTGCCTGTGGAGTCAGGCAAAAAGAGCCAGATTTTTCTTCTTGCAGAGAGCCTATAAACGGAAGTGCAAGTAGGGAAAATATAGCTAAATTCTTATCCTAGCAAGGAATATTAATATTAATACCCTGGGAAAGGAATACATTCCTGGGGGGAGGTCTATAAACGGCAACTCTGGGAATGTCTGTTTTATGTGGTTGAGATAAGGACTGAGATACGCCCTGGTCTCCTGCAGTACCCTCAGGCTTACTAGGGTGGGGAAAAACTCCACCCTGGTAAATTTGTGGTCAGACCAGTTCTCTGCTCTTGAACTCTGTTTTCTGTTGTTTAAGATGTTTATCAAGACAATAGGTGCACTGCTGAACATAGATTCTTATCAGTAGTTCTGCTTTTGCCCTTTGTCCTGTTCCCTCAGAAGCATGTGATCTTTGTTAGACCCTTATTAGTAGTTCTGCTTTTTGCCCTTTGAAGCATGTGATCTTTGTACCTACTCCCTGTTCTTACACCCCCTCCCATTTTGAAACCCTTAATGAAAACTTGCTGGTTTTGAGACTCAGGCAGGCATCACGGTCCTACAGATAGGTGATGTCACCCCCAGCAGCCCAGCTGTAAAATTCTTCTCTTTATACTGTCCCTCTTTATTTCTCAGCCAGCCAACACTTATGGAAAATATAAAGAACCTATGTTGAAATATTGGGGGTAGGTTCCCCCAATAATCTGGGGACAGTGTAAATTTGTTAGCTCAACATTTCATCTAGGATTTGGGGCAAACTTGGTGAGCTTAGCATTGTCACCAAAAACCTAGACTGAGGATAGAGGTGGAAATAGGTGTTCACCTGTTGAGTTGCAGAGTTAGGTAGGAAGACTTTTAGAAAAATAGGTAAAACCGCAGAAGGATAAGAAGATTGATAGAGTCAGCAAGTTAAGACTAAGCACAAGATATATACAGACAGCAATAAAACTTTTGGGACAAAGGGAAAGAAAAGGATTGTAGTTTTATCGTAGAGTTGAAGGAAAGGAGACATAGAAAAAGAGGAAAAGAAACGAACACTTGGTGATCACCTGGCAGTTAGAGACCACGTCTGATGGAATCCTTATAAGCAGCAGATTTCTCTTCATATTAGAGATGAGGAAACTGAGGTTAAGGAATATACCCTAAATCACGCATACTTAGGATTTGAACCAAAATCTAACTGCAATAGCCATGTTCTTTTCCCTCTTCATCACTGTTCCCTGTTTAGAGAGAAGGTGAAAAGTAAACAGGTCCAGCAAGGATCCATGTTTCACAGGGACAAACAATGTGAGTATGGAGCTATTGGGACAAAGGTTGAAATCTAAGTCCACCTACCTAATTCAGAATGTTAAATCTGCTTTATAAGAGACTGAATAGCAATGTAGAGATTTATTTCACAGAACTAAAGCTCCAGAAAGAATGAATGTAAAAATCCATAGATGCCTGAAAACATAAGTTGTGAATAAGTGGTAATCGCCACTATTTATAACATCACTATTAACTTTCCATCTCCTCAATATGTACTAATTTTTTCTGAACACTACTGGGCTTAGATAAACTGAGATTTTTGCATGTTTCTTGCATCTGTATTTGATTTGTTCAAACGTAAAATGTTTCAGAAAAAACTTCTACACCAAAAACTAAGTTGACTTTGATAGCTGAATCTCAAATTATAGGGAAATTGAAAAATAGGTCAAGTATTTCCACTTCCCCAGATAAAAATGTTTCAGACTCCATTTTCACAGAAGGAAGTGAAGAAAAAATGATTTTTTTAATTAACAATCAGTGTTATGACATTTTCAGAGAAGGTTCTAAAAGACAAAGGGCATAAAAGTGGCACATTCAATACCAGTTTAAGATCTGTCAGATCTGACAACTTAAGATGGTAGGAAAGACTTATTTTCTTTTTTCTTTTTTTTTGGGGGGGGGGGGGGCGGAGTCTCACTCTGTCACCCAGGCTGCAGTACCATGGTGTGATCTCACATCACTGCAACCTCCGCCTCCCAGGTTCAAGCATTTCTCCTGCCTCAGCCTCCCAAGTAGCTGGGATTAATTACAGGCACCTGCCACCATGCCCGGCTAATTTTTGTATTTTTAGTAGAGACGGGGTTTCACCATGTTGGCCAGGCTGATCTTGAACTCCTGACCTCAGGTGATACACCTGCCTCGGCCTCCCAAAGTGCTGGGATTAGAGGAATGAGCCACCATGCCTGGTCAGTAGGAAAGACTTCTGAAAAATATTTTAGAGTTTGAGTGAAAGTAAGACAAAGTAAGGGGAAAGGAAGAAAAAAACACTGGAAAAAAAAGTAATTTGAAACTCTACAATCTAATCCTAGTTTCTCTAATCACAGCACCATCAGCAAGTAATCTTTCAATTTTCTTTTTAATTTTGTTTTGGGGGGGTGGGGGGAGGGTCTCATCTCACTCTGGCACCCAGGATAGAGAGCAGTGGTGCAACCTCTCAGCTCACTACATCCTTCATGTATCAGACTCAAGCAATCCTCCCACCTCACCCTCCCGAGTAGCTGGGACCACAGGTGCATACCACCATGCCCAGCTAATTTTTAAATTTTTTTGTAGAGACAGGGTCTCACTATGTCACCCAGGCTGGTCTTGATCTCCTGAGCTCAAGCAATCCTCCCGCTTGGCCTCCCAAAGTCTTAGGATTACAGACGTAAGGCACCTCACCTGACCAATTTTTCCATTTTCTTTATTAATTTTTGGGAAAAATGATTGGAAACAAATATCTTATTACATGATATACAGGTTTCATTTGAATCACTCCATGTCGCCCTCACAATAATTCTTTCCTTAAAATAAAATTCAGTGCTAAGTGGAATGGCCCCTTCTCTAAAGACCCAAAACTAAGAGATAAAACAATAGCAAATACTATTAACCTATAATTTAATAATGTTATTATGTATTAAGTGCCTGCTCTATTCCAGTCATCACAGTCCTGCTTTACATGTATGAATGCTAATCCTTGGAAGAAACATACAAGGGTTTTTGTTGTTGTTGTTGTTGTTTTTTACTGGTATAGAAACTGAAGCTCACAGAGCTTATTAAAAAAAATAGTGCCTACGATCACACTGGGACAGAAATTTTAAAACTGCATTTCATTATAGTAATTCAGAGGTATGGAAGAAATAATAGTAGAAGACCTAACAATTACTAAGGGCTTACAACATATTAGACATCATGTCAAGGACTTAGTATGCATTCCTCACAACAACCTAGGGAGCTATGGGAGGTATTATTGTCCCCATATTTAAAATAGGAGTTACAGAAAATGAGAGGTGAAAAGTATGGTCTCTGGCCTACTTTGTGAGGTTCTGATCACCAAACTATCCATAGCTTCAAATCAGACCCTTAAGGCTGACATGGTAAGTAAATAAGGCATTATGGAGAAAGAGGGATTCTGAATAAGCATGATTTGAATTGGAGCAATGGGAGAATCAAAGGTAGAAAGAAAAAAGTGAGAATGGACTTTTGGGGGGACTGCTCTCTCCACAGAAACTCCATAAGCGTCAGTTTTTCCTAATAAAGTTTATCACGTTTTTCCGCCACATTTTTTGGAGGCAGTAAGGAAATCTAACTAGAACAGAAATCAAATGTCAGAAATAGTCATTGTAAAAATATTTTAATGAAGTCTGGTTCCTCTTTTACGTCTCTTTCATGAAGATATCCTTCTCCAAGACTTTTTCACTTGGCTTTTTTTTCTCTTTTTTTTTCTTTTTTCTTTTTTTTCTCTTTTTTGCCCTATTTCTCTGTAGGATCATCACTTCCACAGCCTCAGTTATAACCTCTAGGATAATATTTCTTAAATCTTTCAATTGCTCCACCCCACAGCTCTACAATGCTGTGACACAGATTTCCAACTGGGTATAGACTTCTGTTTAGATGACGAAAAACTCAATTTGTCTGAAGTGAAATTCATTTTTTCCTCCAGACTAGTTCTTGAACCTCACTTTCCTAATCTGATGGTGGTCTGTCAACACATTTCTCATCAGCAGGATTTCAAACCCTGAACTCTCAGGATTGGATTCCAAACACTCTTTTGGTCCCCAACTTGCACCCAAGCTCTGCAGATTCTACCTCCACCAATTCTGCACTCTACCTATCCCTCTGGCAACTCTCTTCTACTTCCATTCTATTACATTTGTCTACTGTTTTCCTTTCTGCCACCTCCAAGCATGAAGACTTCATTACCTTCACCCAGATTAATAAAACACTTTCAATTGGTCTCCCTGTTTCTGTACCTCCTTAACACAGGATTATTTTCCTAAGGTACAATTCTCATTATGTCTCTCCTCTCCCCACAAAACACTCAGCAGCTTCCCAAGAATTATTAGATTAAGGAGCAAAGGCTCTCGACACTTAATGTTTTATACTTTTCTGCACATCCCAAATTTCAAGGATTTTTTTTCCCTATACTGTAATAACAATGTACCATCTGCTATTCCAGAAATAAGCTTCTCTTTTTTCTCCTGAAGTTTTGCCTTCTAAATGGGACCCCTATTTCTCCGCTAAATGGGACATTTATTTTTATATGGATAGGAATTTGGCCAAATTCCTATCCATATAAAAATAAAGGTTACACTGAAAAATAAGATACAAAAATCTCTGTACACTATGCCAAACTAGGTAGAATTGTGTATTCCCCATTATTTCACATAATACGCAAAAGAGTAATAATATCTGATATAACCAAGGATGTGAAGAAACAAGCACTCTCATACACAGGGACAATGGTAAACTGTCACATTTTTAGATGTTAACAATATCTTAGTAAATTAAAAATGTTTATCCTCTGACCTAGAAATTTCATTTCTAGAAATGTATCTTACAGGCTGGGCGCCGTGGCTGCCGCCTGTAATCCCAGCACTTTGGGAGGCCGAGGGGGGCGGATCACCTAAGGTTGGAAGTTCGAGACCAGCCTGACCAACGTGGAGAAACCCCATCCCTACTAAAAATACAAAAGTAACCGGGCTTGGGGGTGCATACCTGTAATCCCAGCTACTTGGGAGGCTGAGGCAGGAGAATCGCTTGAACCCAGGAGGCGGAGGTTGAGGTGAGCCAAGATGGCACCATTGCACTCCAGCCTGGGCAACAAGAGTCAAACTCTGTCTCAAAAAAAAAAAAGAATGAAAAGAAAAGAAATGCATCTTACAGGAAAACCCATACAGTTATGCAAGGATAATTTCCAGTAGCAAAAATGTTGGATAATTTAAGTGGTTACCAAAATAAACTACACTATACCCAAACTATATAATACTTGCTAACCATTAACAAGAATGAAATAGAGTAAAAAGATAACAAATACATCAGCTAATAATTATTGAGTGCATTCTAGGAGGTAGACATTGTTTTAAGGACTTTCAAGTATGAACTCATTTCACAAAAATCCCAAGACATGAATCTGCATGTTCTTAAGAAGATACATGCTCATGCTCCACTGCGGAATCAAAACAAGAAAACTGCAAAATGATATGCAATGTACCAAAATATACATAACTTAAAAGGAAAAGAATAAAAAACCTTTATACATGCTTCCAATTGTTCTCAACAGTGTTTACTGCTTAGGAAGGTATGTGTTTTCAGGATGGGAAGAGGAGTGGACTTCCTTTCTGTAATCTACTTTATAATGTGCATTTTTTTAAAGGATGTAGTGTTTTATAATTTTAAATAACACTACAAAGTATGTACATGTAAAGACCATACAGAAACTGATTTGAAGGTGGTTAGATTTTTTTCTTTTTTCTATTTTCAAACATTCTATGTTACTTTTACTATTTTTGTTTGTTTTGATAAAGAAGACCTTTATCCCTCTTTCAAGATCCATTTAAAATGCCATCAACTACTCTCCTATGATACAATGAAGTGTATGGACTTTGAAATATCACAGACCTAGGTTTGAATCTGTCCATCGATGTAATCCACTAGGCACCACCATAGTGACCCTGGACAAATTATTTAACCTTACTGAGTCTTAGTTTTCTCACTTGTTAGAGACAATGCCACCAATATCAATGGCTTGCATGAGGATTAAATAAAATACTATCTCCAAAATATCTAGCACGATGACCACCATTAACAAAGTCTCCCATATAAAATTGTCTTCCTTTCTTGGAATCTTGCCTAATTCCACCAACCTAAAATAACCGTTCACCCCAAAAGCGTTAGTTTTTCCTAATAAATTTTATCATGTTTTTCTGCCACATTGGGTGACTTGTCTTGTGGTAAACCTCTGGATATCAGTAAAGGTGTCCTACACATTGATCTCCATTCATTCTGACTAGCAGACAACCTTCAAAACAGTACTCATACAATGTGATTGTTAACGTGAATTTTGAGAAAATCCGACATTAAAAAAGCAGACAGGGCCGGGCGCGGTGGCTCAAGCCTGTAATCCCAGCACTTTGGGAGGCCGAGACGGGCGGATCACGAGGTCAGGAGATCCAGACCATCCTGGCTAACACGGTGAAACCCCATCTCTACTAAAAAAAAAAAAAAAAAATTCAAAAAACTAGCCGGGCGAGGTGGGGGGCAACTGTAGTCCCAGCTACTCGTCTCAAAAAAAAAAAAAAAAAAAAAAAAAAAGCAGACAGGTGTGAAACAAAGAGTACACTTCACCAAAAAAATCAACATGCTGGCTAACAAAATGACGAATTAAAACTCACTTCTCCAACCTAACAAAACCATCTTTTAAAAAGTCTTTGTTTTCAATAAGCTGATAGATCAAATTAAGCCCCCCACTTCAGTTCTATCCCAGTATAACACTCAAATCTTACCACTTTTTTAAAAACACAGAACTGGCGAGGCGCGGTGGCTCACGCCTGTAATCCCAGCACTTTGGCAGGCCGAGACGGGCGGATGACTTGACCTTGGGAGTTCAAAACCAGACTGACCAACATAGAGAAACCCCCTCTCTACTAAAAATACAAAATTAGCCGGGTGTGGTGGCGCCTGCCTGTAATCCCAGCTAGTCAGGAGGCTGAGGCAGGAGAATTGCTTGAACCAGGGAGGCAGAGGTTGCAGTGAGCCGAAATCCCGCGGTTACACTCCAGCCTGGGCAACAAGAGTAACACTCCGTCTAAAAACTAAGTAAATAAATAGGGCGGGCGCGGTGGCTCACGCCTGTAATCCCAGCACTTTGGGAGGCCGAGGCGGGCGGATCACGGGATCAGGAGATTGAGACCATCCTGGCTAACACAGTGAAGCCCCGTCTCTACTAAAAATACAAAAAATTAGCCGGGCGTGGTGGTGGGCGCCTGTAGTCCCAGCTACTCGGGAAACTGAGGCAGAAGAATGGCGTGAACCCGGGAGGCGGAGCTTGCAGTGAGCCCAGATCGCGCCACAGCACTCCAGCCTGGGCGACAGAGCCAGACTCCGTCTCCAAAATAAACAAACAAACAAATAAATAAATAAATAAAATTAAAATACAGAAGCAAATGAAAATATCTGAACTGAAAAGTTTACCTATATTAAGAAATATTCCTAATAACACATTTACAATTTGAAAAATCCCCTTTCCCCTTTAGGGCAGCAAGACAAGCACACACAAACGTAAGTGCAGCGATAGCACCTTGCCACGCTGGAGTCTTTCTGAAATTTTAACGACGCTCCAGGGTTAGGGAGTTGGGGGGTAAGGGGACTAAAAGTTCTGGAAGAAAAGACACTTTAAAAACCAAGTAAGGCTCTAAGTAACCCTGATATAAGTATCCATGCCATTAGCTTTAAATATGAAACAGAGTTCCCATAGTTTTAAATTTAAAATTAAAAACAAAAAACTCCTACAAGAATAAAGTCGATGATTTTCAGGATCCCAAACACGTCTCTACTTATAACTACCCATTTCTTGGAATTAAAGCTTGTTAGTCAAAGTCACGGGACATTATAACCTAACTCGTTAGTGAACACTCATTAGCTCAATTCAAGCTCCAGAACATAGTTTGGGAACAGAGCACCCGTTCTGCCTGGCCGACTGCCCTGGTCAGCACAGGCGCTGGCTCTCCAGTCTGTAGCTAAGCTGGATTTGATTTTTAACGCTTTGCAAAGAGCTCTGAATTTAGAGAAAAAGACGTGACACTTACCTTGAGAAGCGAAGGCAGCCTAACCAACTTCCGGTTTTGTTACAACTTGTATCACATTTCAGCAGCTGGGTGGAGCCAGTTAAGCCGTAAGCCAAAAGGGAACCTTTCCCAAACTAAGCTACAGAACTTGATTTGCAAGACCAGTGCTAGTTTTAGGACTCCAT
Source organism: Chlorocebus sabaeus (assembly GCF_047675955.1). Lineage (NCBI taxonomy): Eukaryota > Metazoa > Chordata > Mammalia > Primates > Cercopithecidae > Chlorocebus > Chlorocebus sabaeus. The sequence continues at coordinate 36,830,640 of NC_132923.1, read as the reverse complement.
ATCTGAGAATTTAGAATACTGTTTTACACAAAGGGACACTATTTGCCAACCAGTACTTATTTAGCCACAAAATTGTAATTTTTGTCTTTCATTGCAAAACTATTTGAAAATACCTGTCCTATAGTAGTGCTAAGCAAAAGCAAATTAACTTTTAAAAAGTGGGAAAAGATCAGATTGCATAGAACTGAAACCTTTCTGAAGTGTGAATGATATAATGCAAAAGAAATCTTTTATTTTGCAAATTACACCCTGAAATTTAGGAGTTTTGTTTTGTTTCTTTTTAAGCCTTTAATCTGTTTCACAAGACTCTTTTGCAAAAGAAAAATTTTAGGGCTAGGAAAAGACAATGGAATTGAATTTTTTTAAATCTTTTTTTTTATTTTGTTTTTGTTTTCCTGTTTTCTACTTTGTTTCTTCTCTTTAATGTAATTGAAAATATTAAACATTCCATTTCAGACCTTGAGTGGACATTGTAATTGCCCAGTGGGTTACCTTGCCCTCTGTTTATCAAGATAGGGGAATTGTAATGGAGAAAGTGTAATTCACGCGGAGCTGGCTGTGCAGGAGACCGGAATCTTTTGTTTTGTTTGTTTGTTTGTTTTGTTTGAGATGGAGTCTCCGTCTGTCGCCCAGGCTGGAGTTCGGTGGTGTGATCTCAGTTCACTGCAGCCTCCCCCTCCCGGGTTCAAACGATTCTCCTACCTCAGCCTCCCGAGTAGCTGGGACTACAGTCGCCCGTCACCAAGCCCGGCTAATATTTGTATTTTAGCAGAGACGGGTTTCACCATGTTGACCAGGCTAGTTTGGAACTCCTGACCTTAAGTGATCCGCCTGCCTCAGCCTCCCAAAGTGCTGAGATTACAGACGTGAGCCACGGCGCCCAGCCCGGAGTTTTATTATTACTCAACACAGTCTCCTCAGGATTGGGAGATCAGAATTTTTAAAGATAATTTAGCTGGTAGGGGCTTGGGAAGTGGGAGTGCTGATTGGTCAGGTCGGCGATGGAATCACGGGGTGGGGGGCGGGGGGTCGAAGTGAGGTTTTCTTGCTGTCTTCTGTTCCTGGGTGGGATGGCAGAACTGGGTGAGCCCGATTACCGGTCTGGGTGGTATCAGCTGATCCACCGAGTCCAGGGTCTGCAAAATATCTCAAGCACTGATCTTAGGTTTTCCAGTAGTGATGTTATCCCCAGGAGCAATTAGGGGAGGTTTAGACTCTTGGAGTCAGAGGCTGCATGACCCCTAAACCATAATTTCTAATGTTGTAGCTAATTGGTTGGTCCTGCAAAAGCAGACTGGTCCCCAGGCAAGAAGGGGGTCTATTCAGGAAGGGGCTATTACCAATTTTGTTTCAGAGTCAAAACATGAACTGGATTCCATCCCAAAATTAGTTTGGCCTATGCCCAGAAATGAACAAAGACAGCTTAAAGATTAGAAGCAAGATGGAGCCAGTTAGGTCTGATCTCATTCACTGTCATAATTTCCTCAGTTATAAACTTTTTGCAAAGGCACTTTCAACATATGCAGACTGGAAAATAGATTATGACCCACGCCTTGACCTGTGAATGCTGGTTATCAATCAACACCAGTAAATTCTTGAAACCATTTTTAAAGAGAGAACAGAGAAAGCAACACCATCACATTACTTTCTCTTAAAGAACTAGTCACAATGAACAAAAGCCCCTCTCTACAGGATTTTAAAGAGAAGCTTTAAATAAAGATGACCCAGAGTTGGTTTGCTATCCTAAAGCTGCTGGGAACATGAATAGTTTTAAACTAAGTCAGCTGATCTTCAGTTCTTCAAAGCCTCAAGTGGTGAAATAGCCTTCTGCAGATAACAGACCCTTTCCAGGAACTCTCTCCATTGCATGCCAAAAGTACGATATGTCTATAAAACAAGAACTCTTCGACTATATTGTCAGAATCCTACATCTAAAGCACTCTTGTGGTACGACATAGTGGGAAGAACTGAATGGAGAGAGAGGCTAGCTCTGTCTAAAACAACCCTATTACCAAGCTCAGTGGCTCACACCTGTAATCCCAACACTTTGGGAGGCCAAGTGGGGTGGATCACAAGACTAGGAGTTCAAGACCAGCCTGGCCAAGATGATGAAAACCTGTCTGTACTAAAAATACAAAAATTCGCTGGATGTGGTGGCACATACCTGTAATCCCAGCTACTCAGGAGGCTGAGGCAGGAGAATGGCTTGAACCCAGGTGGCAGAGGTTGCAATGAGCAGAGATTACACCACTGCACTCCAGCCTGGCCAATAGAGCAAGACTCCATCTCAATCAATCAATAGATAAATAAATAAAACACCACCCTTTATAAGCCTATCATTTCTCTCCATGTCCCCAGCTATAATTCCACCTTATCATTCCCTTCCAGATCACCTCTACCAGACTCTTCATCAACTCGTCAGTTGTCACAAAGGAGACCAATTTTACTAAAATCAGTTTAGTGGAGCTTAGATCCTAGGAAGTTAAAGCTACCCTACTGGTTACCAGTCTCACGCCTCTATATCAGCAGTTCTCAAACTTTTCTTATTTCAGGGTTCCTTCACAACTTTCAAAGATTATTATGTACATCAGAGATGTTTCTTTGTGTGGGTGATATCTACGAATATTTTTTGTATTAAAAATTAACAGAAAAAGTTAAATATTCATAAATTTGTTTTTAAGTGACAATAATAGTTACATGTTAACACAGTATCTTTTCTGTTGCTTATATGATTGTTTTTCAACAATAAAAAATTTAATGAAAATGTATAGCACTTGACTAGTCTAAAAAAAGAAAAGAAAAAGTGTCATTGTTTAAACTGTTACAAATCTCTTTAATGTGTGGCTTAATAGAAGACAGTAGGATTCTCATATCTGCTTCTGCATTCAATCTTTTGTGACATAATGTAACACCTCAGGTAGCCACTGGAAAACTCCGCTGTATATTCATGAGAAAATGAGAATGAAGAAGGCAAATAAAGTATAGCAAGAACACTAATTATCATTTATTGAACACCCATTTTAATGAAGGCACATATATTATCCTATCTATTATGAACATCCTATAGCTGAGAATGTTAAGGACCTGCGTGGCTAAGTAAATTGCTGAAAATTAGACAGAGAAGTAGTAGACAGGATCCTAAGTCAGAACCACTGTCTCCACTGAGCGCCACTGCCAAGTCTGAATGAGGTCTGATGGACTAAACTTAGGAACTTCCCTTCCCTATTATACTCAGCATTTCAAACAAGTTTACATTCAAAGAGAACATCTCCAGTTGACACAGCCTCAACTCAATAAATCCAAAACCCACCATCTAAAATAAACTCATTCTCACTTGGCCTTTAATTATGTTCATCTCACCCAAACAGCCAAATTCACCCCCTCTTCTCCATCTCCACTGCCACTATTCTGTTTTCTGTGCTGGACTGTAGTCTCAACTGAACTACAGTCATTATCTACTAAGTGCTTCCAGTTTCTCATAAACCTAATTAGCTATCCCACATAATATGGGATAGCTAATCTTTCTTTCTTTTTTTTTTTTTTTTTTTGAGACAGAGTCTCACCCTGTCACCCAGGCTAGAATGCAATGGCACAATCTCAGCTCACTGCAACTTCCACTTCCTCGGCTCAAGCAATTCTCCTGCCTCAGCCTCCTGAGTAGCTGGGATTACAGGTATGCACCACCACATCCAATAATTTTTGTATTTTTAGTACAGACTGGGTTTCACCGTGGTGGCCAGGCTGGTCTTAAACTCCTAACATCAGGTGATCTGCTCACATCAGCCTCCCAAAGTGCTGGGATTACAGGCATGAACCACTGTGCCCTGCCTGGGAGAGCTAATCTTTCTCAAGTATAACTCACATCTTGTAACTCCTATGCTCAAAAAAATCTTTACTTACCTACTTATTACTGCATAAATGAATGTCCAGATTCCACAGACAGATGCTGTGCCAAACCTCTATTGATTCCAGTGGGGATGGCAGCAGGTTCAAGAGGCTGACAAAGAGACCCAGAGCCAGAAAATGAGATATGGGTTTTTACTGGGGGCTTACACACAGGGGAGAATTCAGTGGCAGTAGGCTGGAAAGGATAACCCCATGGCCCAGTGGCAGCAGGATGGACAGGACAGCAGCTACAGGCTGGACAGAAGAACCTCAACCAATTGCAAAAAGCATGCAGTTTATATGGCATTTTCACTTAGCACCTTCCCCCTAACAACTTCCACCTGCCAATCTTCATTCAGCCCAAAACTTGGGGCCTCAATCCCCTGGACGGCCTGTGTTCCACAGGATGGACATGGGGCACAGATGTTCCTCATAGACAGGGAACAAATCTGCAGGTTTGCCACTCTCGGATTCCCTAGCTCGGAACTCTGAATCCACATTCAGGTGAGTCCGCGATACGGGGTCATTCTCAGGGTACGCTTAAGTTACTGCTATCAGGTTGCATTTACCAAATAACAAAGGGCCAAATGAAATAATTTCTGTAAAGCACAGTGCTTGGCACAAAAATAACTATTTGATAAATAGAAGTCAATAGCAAAAAAGTTTTCATGGTGGCTTTTTAAATGAAATGTCCCTTCTTTGCAGTGCTATAAATAATACATTGTTCCAAAATTATCCATGGACTTCTGACCAAACTCTGGTCAGTAAATCCATGTTTTACTTTCTGACAACATAAAGCCATTCTCAACATTCAATTAGTGGTAGTAACATTCATCTTCATATTTTTCTTACCCACCAGTTCAAGGTCACCTTACATTATGCTTCTCTAAACACTACCCAACACTTACTCAAAGTAATGTGACCTCCCTATAATAACAGATCCTGAAGAATATCCGCCCCTTCATCCTCACCCCTAGCTACAGCTGTCTGTGTCTTCCAGAAAGAGCTAACCTTACTACTGAAACCCAGTTTTGAATAATCTAGATAGAATTAAACTCTTCAAAATATTTTGTCCACCTAAAAAAAAAAAAAAGACACTAGAGAAAATTGTCTCTAACTGTGTTGGGTTTACTCAAAAATAGAAATAAGGATTATATTCTGGAATGTATGAAATGGCAAGCCATCAGCGCCTTTGGCTTGGGAAGGGTAAGAGAAGCTATTATTAGCAAAAACGATTTACATAAACTGCTTAGAAACACTTCATTGTTTCCACAGGCAGAGTTATTGTCATTTCTTTGGTAGAGATGACATTACTGGGCAAGTGTTCTTCCAAGATCATCTTATCTGAATTCCTGCAGGCCTAAAGAATGCCTAACGATAAACTATCAAAGCAGGAGATGTATGAAGGACAGAAAGTGTTTTTAGAAAGTTCTTGGAAACAGTTCTTATCTCAGACATGTAAGCATGAACCTCCTTTTTGCGGGGGAAGCTTCCTGGTCCTCTTTTGTCAGAGTATGACAAGAGTGATTTCACCCTGGTATCTGCAACTTTCACAATTTTCACCATTTTTTAAAAAAATTATAAAGTCAGTTGGAGATTATCTGAAGTCATAAAAGTCTACTCCAATGCAAATACATAGAAGATAGCTCTTCGGTGGGATAGGATGTGGCCTTCCATTTATTATTTTCAAGTGAGATATTTCTGGCCTGGTATGGTGGTTCATGCCTGTAATCCCAGCACTTTGGGAGGTGGAGGCAAGCAGGTCACTTGAGGTCAAGAGTTCAAGACAAGCCTGGCCAACGTGGTGAAATCCCGTCTCTACTAAAAATACAAAAATTAGCTGGGCATGGCGGGGGTTGCCTGTAATCCCAGCTACTTGGAAGGCTGAGGCAGGAGAATCGCTTGAACCCAGGAGGTGGAGGTTGCAGTGAGCAGAGATTGAGCCACGCACTCCAGCCTGGGCGACAGAGGGAAACTTTAACTCAAAAAGAGAGAGAGAGAGAAAGAAAGAAAGAGAGAGAGAGAGAGAGATGTCTTTGTTCTAAGAGACTGTCCTTTGCATTACTGTCCTTTGCATTACTGTCCTTTGCATTACAGAATATATAAGCATCCCTAATCCTAGCTATGAAATCCCAAAAGCCCTCTTCTTCCCCATAGTGATAATAAAAAAATAAAAGGGCAACAACACATTTCCAAAGTTGTGACCAGAAGCAAGAATAATGCCTCATTCCACTCTGTAAGGCTTTGATTAGATAGATGACTCTGGGTCCTAATGGAACAAAGCATTTTGCTTTCGAAGAAAATAAATGCCAAGATAGAAAATAACTAGAACACTATCTCTTCCTAGTGAAGAATAGTGCAGCTTCTTCAAGTTGACACAAAAATTCAAAAGAAGCTTGACTTAAAATAAGTCTAAAAAGGCAGAGGTATGTAGTGAAAAGAGCATTAGATCATTCTGGAGAAATCACTTATCGTCTCTATTTTTGTTACCAGAACAGTAAAGATGAGGAGTTACAACCAGAACTGTGTATTCTCTAAGTTCCCATCCAAATTCTGAATGCAGGTTTCCCATGGACAAGAAGAGACAGAAAATAAGTCAGACTTTCTGGGCAGGTGTGGTGACCCGTACCTGTAGTCCCAGCTGTTCCAAGGGGCTGAGGCAGAGGAATCACTTGAGCCCAGGAGATTGCACCACTGCACTCCAACCTGGGTGACACAGCAAGATTCTGTCTTAAAAAGAAAAAAAAAAAAGATTGAGAAAGATTGAGAGGCACTACATTCAATATATATTTTGTCAAGCACCTACTATATGGCAGATCCTGTGCTAGGCCCTACTTGTAAAAAGTGGTTCCACATTTACACTAATACAGTGTGATTTCCTAGGTGGGTAATATATGAATAGATGATTGAGAGACTGATAATTACCTAATAGATAAATAACCTGATAAATACACAGTTCTCTTTGCTTTCCAGATATCTGACCTGAGCATACTCTTTGTCCAATATCCAAGAGTGTATGTTTTATGAAGCTGAGTTCATTTTGTACTTGCATAAGCACACATACTCTCACAGCTTCAACTATCATGTTGATATTAATAAACACCCAATATATAATTACAATACTTACCTTTTATATATTAGTAAATGCAAGTACTGTTTTCCTAATGGCTTTCAAGGCAGTTGAACATCTCTCCATTCAAAAACTGAATTCACTATATTTTCTCTTCTCTCAACATGTGCGGTAGATTGAATGATGGCCCCCAGAAAGATATCCACATCTAAATCTCTGGAACCTATGAATGTTACCTAATAGCAAAAAAGGACTTTGCAGATGTTCTTAAATTAGGAGCTTGAGATTAAAAAATTATTCTGGATTATCCAGGTGGGCCCTAAATGCAATCACAAGTGCCCTTAAGAAAGAAAGGCAGAGGGAGATTACACATGGTTGCAGTTTATGATAATCATCATTAAGAACAGGCGGCCAGGTGCGGTGCCTCATGCCTGTAATCCCAGCACTTTGGGAGGCCCAGGAGGGTGGATCACCTTAGGTTGGGAGTTTGAGACCAACCTGACCAACATGGAAAAACCCTACCTCTACTAAAAATACAAAATTAGCCTGGTCTGGTGGTGGGTGCCTGTAATCCCAGATACTCTGGAGGCTAAGGCAGGAGAATCACTTGAAGCCTGGAGGCGGAGGTTGCAGTGAGCCTAGATCGCGCCATTGCACTCCAGCCTGGGCAACAAGAGCAAGATTCTGTCTCAAAAACAAAAAAAAAAAAAACTGGAAGAGGCAAGAAAAAATTCTGAAAATTCTGTCCTAGAGTCTCTGGAGGAGTATGTTTTCACTGACACCTTAACTGTGGCCCAGTGATACTGTCTGTGAACTTCTGGCCTCCAGAAGTGTGAGAATTTAGTTTCTGTTGTATTAGCCACCAAGTTTATACCAATTTGTTACAGCAGCCTCAGGAAACTAGTAACTTCTCTTGCTAATTTCTCCTTGTTTATCAATCAGTGGTACCCATTCTTTTCAACACTCAAACTAAAACTAGAAATAATTTTCCATATTATCCTTTTCATAGCTTATAGCTCTGAGTTTTTCAGCCAGGAGCCACAGCCCATTTATCAGTGGATTGTAAAATCTTTAATGAGTATACCCAAAATAATTGAAAGCAGAGTCTCAAAGAAAAATTTGTACACCCATGTTCATAGCAGCATTATTCACAATAGCTAAAACATGAAGGTAACCCAAGCGTCTAATAGACAAATAAGTAAAATATAGTAAATATATACAATGAAACATTAGCTTTAAAAAAGAAATTCTGACATATGCTACATGAATGAGCCTTAAAGATAGTCACAGAAAGACAAATACTGTATGACTCCACCTATATAATGTTGTTAGAGGAGTCGAAATCATAAAGTAGAACAGTGGTTTCCTGAGGCTGGGGGGACAGAGAAATAGGGAATTGTTGTTTAACGGATAGTTTCAGTTTTACAAGATGAAAAGTGTTCTGGAAATGGATGGTGGTGATGATTACACAATATCATGAATGTGCTGAATATCACTGAATTATACACTTAAAAAATGGTTAGGATGGTAAATGTTATGTTACGTGGATTTTACAATTTAAAAAAATCTTTAGTGAATCACCACCAAAAACATTTTAGTAAAATAGAAAAGAAAATGTCAGAGTGTGTTATATATGATAAGGTTAAATAAACTTTTTCTAATTGTATCTGTGAGTAGATATGTCCTGATTTATGAAATAAACTGGGTGACAGCCCAAAATCTTGAAACAAACTGCTTTTAATATCTCATCAAGTCAATTATCAATCCATTTCTTCTTTCTCAATACTCACACGCAGGTGTTTTCCCCACTTATTGATTTTAAGCAGGGCGATGTGGTGCTGTGGAATCAGATGACCCAGGATTTGAAGATAAACCCCATCCCTAACTTTGTGACCTGGGGGTCTCTGAATCTGTTTTGTCAGAGTAAAATGAATATCATGTTACTCTCCTCATAATGCTGCTGTGAGGATTAATTGAGATAAGAAATGTAAAGTGCTTAGTTCAATGCCTGCAGATAAAAATTGTTTGAGAAAAGATATGCACTATAATTATCTATGCTCTAAATCTTTAGACTATAGCGGTAAGTTTCTAACTAATCTAACTTCATCTCTCATCACTCCCATCAATCCTGTCCACAATGGCCCAACCTCAGTTTAATCTTCCTAAAAGATTGCTTTTATCAATAATGTACTGTGATTTATCACCGTTTGTACAGTGATATCTGTACTCTGTCTGACATTCAAAGCACTCCACAGTCACACTTTGAGCATTCTTACTGCTTTTCCAGCTGGTACAGCTAACTCAGTCTATTAAACACTCATTCCCATCTTTTCCTCTTTGCTCATGCTGTTCCCTTATCTCCTTTCTTTTCTTTTTTTCAACTATCCAGACATTGTTGAGAATCTCCTTTCTTTCCACCTATTTAATACCAAACATTCTTCAAGGTTTAGCAAAAAGTCACAATTTATCTATGGAATTTTCTGGCAATTTGAATTAATATTAGTTCTGCCATCTAAAAAATGACTTCATGCTTTCTGAAATCAAATTAACTCAGGCTGAAATCCCAGCTCTGCTCAATAATAGCTGGTTGACTTCAGGCAAGTTTCTTAACCCCCTAATTTTACTTTATTCACTTGTATAAAAAAGATGATACATAAGTGGGGTTGTTGTGATTATCTCATGACAGAATATTTCATCACGCTAGCACTGGAGTGACCTCAAAGACTTGCTCATAACACAATCTTTAATGTTTTAAACACAATCTTTAATGTCTTATATCAAAGTGAGAAAATACACATTACATGAGTTGCCATTCCCACACTCGAGCAGCCATCATTGATTACTTGCAATACTCTTTACTACTGACCCCAGACATAGTGTCAGAACTCTTCTCAATCCATTATACCAAACAGTCAATAACAATGGATGAAAATTCAGCCACTCTAAGCAATCACTGGGGCAGCCACGCTGTCATTACTTTCAAGTTCCCTTTTTAGAAACTGGAAAAATAGATGCTAAATAGAAGGCCTTACCTTAATTTAAGTGGCAGAAACATAGAAAGCTCCTTCTTTTGTTTTTTACCTCTCTTCAAATTCTATTTGAATGTCAGTTCATTTTAAAGCCAGATTTATTGACTTATAATGAAAGGATGGCAGACATGTTTTATCCTCTTTAATTATGTAATTTTCTTTTGTGGTATTTTAATTAAGTACAAGACAATATTAATGCTTTGTGATTATGTGCCACAGAGATGGTAACACTGGTCAAAGTAAAAATATTAAAAGGTTGACTCAGCTCTGCCAAATAATAAAATCTCTGTCAATTACCTATAGACATAACATAAAATCAAAAGTTGTGATAATGATCAGTGGCTTTTACTATTTCCCATCAGTTAGGGTCATACTACATTCAAATTTCTATCATTTCTCTTATTTAATCTATGAATCTATAAAGCAAATAAGAAATAAAAGTCAAGGAAAAGAGTAAAATAGCTCTTAGATCTATTCAGTAATAACCTAATTTTTTTATTTACCAAATTTTAACAATAAAAAGGTACCATTTACTATAGAATTTTTGCTTTAGCAGCTCTTGAGCTATGTGTTCTATTAAAAATGTCATTTATTTACAGCATGGCTCAGGTGCCAATCTGTTAAGTGACAACCGTTAATATATACAAAAGTAAAGTAGTCTCAATACTGAAAGAAACTGTACTCTCCACAAGCAGATTGAGAATAGATTTAATGATTGAAAAAGTCAGTTTATTTTATTTTTATTCTATTTTGTTTTATTTTATGTATTTATTTTTATTTTTATTTACTTATTTATTTTTGAGTTAGAGTTTTGCTCTTGTTGCACAGGCTGGAATGCAATGTCAGCTCACTGCAACATCCGCCTTCTGGGTTCAAACAATTCTCCTGCCTCAGCCTCCCGAGTCACTGGGATTACAGGCACCTGCTACCATGCCCAGCTAATTTTTGTTACTTTTAGTAGAGACAGGGTTTGCCATGTTGGCCAGGCTGGTCTTAAACTCCTGACCTCAGGTGACCACCCGCCTCCGCCTCCCAAAGTGCTGGGATTACAGGCATGAGCCACTGTGCCCAGCCAAAAGTCAGTTTACTATGCACAAAATATTATATAGTCAGGGTAACGTTTATCATGAAAGCTGGTCGCTACACTATAGGTAGTGCTCCTAGTTTAGCAGGACAGACAGAAATCTAATTAAATCATCAGTGTAAATGGTGTGCCACTTGCTGTGGAAGACTGTATAAGAATGTATGGAAGCTGAGAAAGCAATTCCCAGATGCTTGCATGAGTCTGCACAGAGAAGAAAACACAAGATGGGTGTCTCCTAGCAGACTAGCAGGACAAGGGCATCCTAGACAGGAAAAATGAGACAAGAAACACCAGTTATTTCACAGAGGTATAAACAGCATCATGCATTTTGGGAATGGGAAATAATCCTAGAACATGAGTGAATCATAGGGAACGTGAGTCCTACCCTTCAGCACACCAGAGGAAGCAGAAGTTTGTCTTACCCTATAGTGTCCCAAAGTTGAATGTAGGAGTAAAAGCCTTTACAATTTCTATGAAAACTGACAGTAGATACCAAACATGGTATCCTGACAAGGCAACAATATCAAAACAAAAAGAGCAAATCTAAATTTGGTCATTAATCAAAGCAACCATTGGGAAAACATGCGTGGAAATAAGTGGCCAAAATAAGGAACCCTGAGAACCAAGAACAGCTGGAGTAAGCAGCTGTTCTTTTTTTTTTTTTTTTAAGACAGGGTCTCACTCTCTCACCTAGGCTGGAGTGTAGTGGTGTGATCGCAGCTCACTGCAACCTCCATTTCCCAGACTCAAGCCATCCTCCTGCCTCAGTCTCCTGAGTAGCTGGAATTACAGACGTGTGCCACCACACCCAGCTAATTTCTATATTTTTAGTAGAGATAGGCTTTTGCCATGTTGGCCAGGCTGGTCTCAAACTTCTGGGCTCAAGTGATCCAACCACTCAGCCTCCCAAAGTGCTGGGATTACAGGCGTGAGCCACCAGGCCCGGCCTTTAAATTATTTTTTAATTAGATTGGTACTATATCTAGACATTTGTATTGTAAAAATTGAAACAGAGTAAATTTTAAATGTAATTTTATACCACCCAATCCCAAATTATTTCTTAAAAAACCAATTATTGTTATCAGTGTTCTACCTCCTAAGCATTTGTGTTTTATGTACTTGCAAAAACATACATCTTTGGTTTTGTAACATCAGTAGCATCATTCTCTGCATGTTACTCTTCTTTTTTTTTCACATAATGATATATTGTCAAAGAATAACTCAGAGACCTTTAATTATTTTGCATGCTCTTTATTTCTTACATGAGGAAGATAGACATTAGACTGTCAAGGGACAAAGGCAAAAAACAGGACTTATAAGAAAAATGGGAAAGCAAATAAACCTGTAGGCGGTCTGGGAATAGTGCACCCTTTTCTCCATTTTTGGTGTAAGCTCTTTCACCAGCAACTAGCTAAAAGACCACTCTAGACAGTCTGCCATTGAACAAGCTGGCTAGGGTCAATGGAGAAAATAATTTCAGTAGTTTATGGATTCTCCCGAAAACCTTGAGAGCCCTTGAGGAACTTACAGGAGCAGCTGTTTCTCTGTGAGGTCTGCTGTGTCTATCCGTTGTCTCCCCACCCCTACCTACTCTCCAAGAACTACTCTGCACCATTTCCTGCATCCCAATTTCTTCATCTCCCCTAATACTCAGCACCACCAAGGTCAGGAACCTTAGGTTCTCTTTGATTCCTCCTTCTAGGCTGCCTATTACGGACTATATATTTGTGATCTGCCAAAATTCACATGTTGAAAACGTAACTCCCAGTGGGATGGTATTATGAGGTAGAGGCTTTGGGAGGTAATTAGGTTTAGATAAGGTCTCGAGGGTAGAGTCCCCAAGATGGGATTAGTGCCCTTACAAGAAGAGAAAGAGACGAGGGCTGTTCTATCCTGGCCATGTGATGATATGAGAAGGTGGCGTCCACAAGCCAGGATGCACTCCCTCATTAGACACTGAATCTGGCAGCACCTTGATCTTGGACCTCCCAGACTCCAGGACTGTAACCAATAAATGTTTCTTATTTAAGCCATTTAGCCTATGGTATTATTACAGCAGCCTAAACTGAGGGAGACAGTCCCATTAGCTAAAATATCTTCACAGCTATTCTCCTAAATATTTCTCTAATCTTTCCTCTCCTAGTTAGGTTTTCATCATTATTTGCCTCAAGAATTATAACAGTGTCCTAATTAGTTTTCCTGCTTCTCAATTTTTTCCCCTTCAAATCCATCCTCTATCCAGCTGTCAGATCTGCTTACCCAGAAATTGAAATAAGACTATACCCACTCATCAGCTTAAAATTTTTAATAGGTCCTAGGGGCCTAATGAACATTATGCATTAAAACCTTGTTAAAATGGCAAAGCCTTCCAAGAACTGAGTCTCCAATCTCATCTTTCCACAGTCCCTGCCTCACATTTTATGCTCTAGCAACACTCAACTGCTTAAAATCCATTGTGCTATTTTTTAAGCCAATGCCTCTCCTAATGCCATCCCCTTTGCCTGGAATTCAGACTCTCATCCATCCTTCTCTGGCAATGAAAGAGCCCAAATCAACTGTTCAAATAGTCACTCACATGTAGTAAGCTCTTTCCGGGAATTGGTATGGTTGTACAGGGTTTTCTGATCACTCACTCCTTCTGTTCCTTCAATTCTTTTTTCCTGATAGAAATCTTTCTCCAAAAAAAGGCAAAAAAAAAAAAAAATTCTAAAAGAGCCTATAAATATTGAAACTATTGGAATAATCTAAAAACTCTCCGCCCATGTCTAGAATTTGAAGGACTCAGTGTCATAGACAGTGTTCCCAAACTTGATCTTACAGAGCATCACCAGGATGGATTCAGTATCCAGGGTGTATGCATGAAGATGACACTGAGGTAGGCAGTAGAGAGAGGTAGGAAAAAATGAGGAAGACAGACTAGAAACGACGGAGAACTCCAAAATGCCCATTCGATGCTAGCTCTGCATGGACTGGGAGGCAACCGGAGAGGAAATAATGTTTTCCCCCATTCTCTGGGCTACACGAGTGTGCCTCAACACTGGCTAGTATTAAGATTGTTTTCTTCTTAACATTGACAGCTGCAACCCTTCCAGACATCACAGAGCATTCAGAGGATTACATGCCTGTTGTCACATAGATTTAATGCATCAAAGTGCTCACTTGCCACTGCAGCAGCAAAGCCAACTATATTCTTGTCCTTAACCTGCAATTTTACACTTAGCACCTCCTTGTATAACCAAAATATGTGTGGATCATTTGCATCCACTTCCTGCCCTTTACTTCCTAACTTCTGCCTTTGAGATGGTATAGGATTTTGTTCTACCACTTTTCACATTAAAAAAAAAAAAAAAACTAGTTAGCCAGGCTTTCGGGTTCATGCTTTCCGTTTCTCTTCATCTATTCATTCCTCATTTATTCCACCTCCCTTGCACTTTTGGCACTAGGAATGAACTTCTCTTTCCCTTTTGTCAATTCCTTTGTCATCCTCCAAAAGGTCATAAAATAAAAATATTCTGAGGTTGGAGGTCATCAAACTCATTGGCAAAACATGGAAAAACATGGCCCAGTGGAGGAAAGTATGGAGAAGTTTTGTTTTGCTTTAAGAGACAGGGTCTCACTATGTCACCCAGGCTGGAGTGGGTAGCATGATCATAGCTCACTGCAGCCTCAAACGCCTGAGCTCAAGTGATCCTCCCACTTCAACCTCCTGAGTAGCTGGGACTACAGGCATGTGCCACTGTTACCAGATGGAAGGTCTTGCCTGTGAGTTGTCCAGGATCTTGGCATGTTGAACAAAGAATTGAATAAAGCGCACACAGCAACCAAAGAAGCAATGAAGATGAACAAAATAACAAAAGAATGGAGTAACAATGGCACAGATTTATCGAAGAAGCAACAGTACAATTCACAGAACGGGAACAGGCTCAAGCAAGCAGCTCAAGAACTTCCCCCGCCCCCGACTGCAATGGTCCCCAGGGTTTTTATAAAGCTAAAAGAATTTCATAATACCCCTAGGTGCCCTTTAGAAGCCTCCCATTGGTTACACTCCATGAAGGACTGGCCTGAGACCAACAAGAGGCTGAAGTGGAGACTTGGCCTGCAGTCAATTAAAAGCTGAAGTGGAAACTTCTGTCTCGTTATCACAGGAGTGCTGATGTGGCCTGTATGCTGCCTAATTTTGCCTAGAACTGTCTGCACCTGCTGTTCCTTTGCTTATACCTTAACCCTTAGTTGCCCTAATTCCGTATTCTGCCTCACTACCATGCCCAGCTGATTTATTTTTATTTTTTTAGAGATAGGGTCTTGCTCTGTTGCCCAGGCTGGTCTTGAACTCCTGGCCTCAAGTAATTCTCCTGTCTCAGCCTCCGAAAGAACTGGGATTACAGGCATTGAGTCACCGCACCCAGCCAAGAAGATTTTATGAACCCCGTAGCTTACTCCATCTACCTAACTACCTCAACACACACACGCTCCACCTTCTCTCAGCAAATTAGATGAAATTGTTAGGCAGGAGTCCACTCCTTCAACTATCTACCTCTACCCCTGCAAGGTATTTATATCTACATCTAGTTTGTAAGAAAAAGATGTCCCTACTGCAGTTTGAGACCAACTTTTGCATCTCTTTTCTTGCTATGATGACACAGTTGTTCCATCTAACTCTTCTTTCTATCTATCCTTGGGGAATCCGAGCACCAGTCAAACTAAACTGCTTTCAATTCCTCAAATGTGCAAGCTCTATCATGCATTGGTACCTTTGTTCACACTGCTCCCCTTCCTTCAATGATACCCTCCTAACCCCCACATTGAATGCTGCTCAACCCATGAGTCAGGATCCAATTCGAAAATCATCTTCTCTATAAAGTCTTCTGTGAAACTTCCAGTAGGATCAGCCATTCCTCCCTTGTTTCCCACTACACCCTGTGCACTCTCCATCCTGTCATCTATGACTTTTTCCTGCACTTATTGTTTTACATGTCTCCTCCCATTATTCTTTATATATTTTTTAATTAAAAAAAATAATAGAGACAGTGTCTCATTATGTTGCCCAGGCTGGTCTCAAACTCCTGACTCAAGTGATTCTCCCATCTTGGCCTCCCAAGACAACAGTAGTGCTCATACTACAGATGTGAGCCACCATGACCAGCCCCCTTATTTTTTTAAATGTAGAACGTTTTTATATTACCTTTATTTGCTTTTGTATTGATAGCAGTGTCTAGCACATAGTAGGCATTTAAATGCTGGTTGCATGAATGAATGATAAAACAAAAGAATATCCTTTACCAAAACAATACATATATGATTTTTAAAAAGAGATAGAAGAATAGCACTTGACTTGTATGAACCTCACATTTTCCACAACCACCCCTCCAGTTCCCAAGTTTGGGAGCATAATAAGCAGCACTTGAGGCAGGGTCCTGTGGCTCATGCCTGTAATCTCAGCACTTTGGGAGACCAAGGAGGGGAACTGCTTGAGGCCAGAGGTTTGAGACCAGCCTGGACAACATAGCAAGACCCCTGACCCTGTCTCTACAAAAAAAAAAAAGCAAATTAGCCAGCATAGTGGTACATACCTGTAGTCCTAACATGGTAGAGGGCTCACTTGAGCCCAAAAGTTTGAGGTTGCAGTGAGCTACAATCGCCACTGTACTCCAGCCTGGTTGACAGAGCAAGATCCTGTCTTGAAAAAAGCACTTGAGGGATAAAAAGAAGTAGAAATAAAAGCAAGTGATATTGTGGCAATTAGACAGGCCAGTCACACAAATGACATGAATGGCATGTCCCTAATAAAAGTAACAAAAGCAGCATAAGACTGTGACACTGCACCTGGCCACATTCACACATATGACTTGTATAAGATGGGGATGAAATGCTTCCTTAGGAGACTAAGAATTCAGACTTGCTAGTTTACTTTGCCTTGTTTTACCTTGGTAAACAATCAAGATCTAATGATCTGATTTTTCTATTTCTTGGCAAGTCTAGTTTGGCTTTTTTTTTTTTTTTTTTAGACAAGGTCTCACTCTGTTTCCAGGCCAGAGTGCAGTGGTGCAATCACAGCTCACTTGCAGCCTCGACCTCCTAGGCTTAAGCCATCCTCCCACCTCAGCCACCCAAGTAGCTGGGATTTAGGCACCATGCCCGGCTAATTTATTATTATTATTATTTGTAGAGACGAGGTCTTGCTATGTTGCCCAGACTGGTCCTGAACTCCTGGGCTCAAGCAATCCACCTGCCTCAGCCTCCGAAAGTGCTAGGATTACAGGTGTGAGCCACTGCATTCAGCCTAAATCTAGTTTGGCTTCTAGCATACTAAAAATCAGAGTAGTTTTTTTTTTTTTTTTTCATATTCCAATCCTAGCCTGGTTTTCTTTCTCCTTCTTTCACCACTCATCTGACACTCTCACTCCAGTCTCTTCCCTGTCATCAGCCAACAACAGGGCTGAGTACTGATCACACCAGTTATCTAGGTGCTTAGGAAAGCTGTTTGGTAACCAAACACTTTCAGCTGCCTTCTCCAGGTCTAAACTGCTAACAGACTGTTTTTTTGCTGTCCCCGAAGGGCCAAGTTTACTCTTCTCTGGCCTATAATGAGGTATTTTAAGATGCTGGCAATAATTCTCTAAAACAGACCATTGGATAAATTCTTGAATTGAATTACTGATAACTTTACCCCATGAGGTCAAGGAAAGCAACAACCAGCACTATTTCTCTTAACCCTGATCAACATGAAAAGTTGGTGAATGCAGAGATAGAAAACTTGAGAAAAATAGAACATGTTTTTCTCAAGACCATGTTATGTTAAAGTTTCTAGCCAAGGAAGAGGCCACATTTCTTTTTTTGTTTGTTCAGTCTCCATATAGACTGTCAAATTCGAAAATTGCCGATGCCGACTACATTTTTAGTTTTCATGGAGGGGTACTGGGAAAAGTTTTCAATTAGCAATAATCACACCTTTGATAAACCTCATTGGCTACGATACTATGATACTGCCCCTGCACAAAACTACAGATCACATTTCTGTTTCTTTTCTTTTCTTTCTTTTTTTAAAAAAAACAAATATGCTATTTTATTCTAAGGGAATATTTCTGTGGTTTCTGCCAGGGGAAAACACGAAAGTGGTTGCAAACCATAAAAGAATAGAAAGAATGATTTGGATATTTCTCTTTTTGTTTTCTTGATGTTTTCTCCTCACCTGAGGGAAAAAAAAAAAGTAATTTTACAAAATTTTAGAAGATACTTTTTTTTTTTTTTGAGACAGGGTTTTGCTCTGTCACCCAGGCTAGCATGCAGGGGCACAATCAGAGCTCACTGCAGCCTCCACCTCCCAGGCTCAAGAAATCCTTCCACCTCAGCCTCCCAAGTAGCTGGACCACAGGCACACACCACCATCTCCAACTAATTTCTAAATTTTTTATTGAGACAGGTTATCACTATTTTACCCAGGCTGGTCTTGAACTCCCATACTCAAGCGGTCCTCCTGCCTCAGCCCCCTAAAGTGCTGGGATTGCAGGCCTGAGCCACTGTGTCCAGTCAGTTTTAGTAAAATTCAAAAAGCAAATAATTAGACACACAGATCAAAAGCTACATTTATGTGGAATGGCCAATAATCAATATCTCCTCTTATGAATAAATTTAGTGTTCTGGGCTACTCTGTGGACTAACAGGCAAATAAAATCCTGATGCAGTCATTGATCAGCGTATTGGTTGTTCTCAGCTAAAAGATACTGACTTTTTTTTCTTTTTGGTATTTTAAAACAATTTATCTACTATGCTAACAATATTTGTTTTTTCATACAACTACAGAAGGGGAAAATGTTAGTGTTTAGACAAACCATAAAATTCATATAGTGGGAACTATTTCACATGATGTTTCTGAATAGTTTATTGGCAGGCTTATCAGACAATCCAATTATTTGTTCTTCATATCAAACAAGGTATGGAAGAAGTTTTCCAGTCAGAAATAACAAACAGATGGAATTAATTACATAGAATTGGGGCAAATTTACTTTTTTCATTCAGTTCATGGTAACAAAAATGAGATTTGTTACAGGCAGAGACAAAACCACCAAGTACACAATGTCAAAAGTACTTTTTCATTTTTATTTTACTTAAATGCCTTTCATCTGTTAAAAAAAAAAAAAAAAAACCCTGCCACCCCACCTAGAAATTAAGACATCCCGAAAAGTCTTTTAAAATTAAAATGTCTAAGAGGTTTTTTGATATCTCTAAATTTTGTCATAGAGTCAAATTAACCTCACCTAAAGCAGTTTCATAATTGGCCAACATCATAAAAGCTTTAATTCAAAATTTTGCGGGAGCTGGGCACGGTGTAATCCCAGCACTTTGGGAGGCCAAGGCAGGAGGATCACTTAAAGTTAGGTGTTCGAGACAAGCCTGGCCAACATGGCGAAAACTCGTCTCTACTAAAAACACAAAAACTAGCTGGGCATGGTGGACGCCTGTAATCTCAACTACTTGGGAGGCTGAGGCAGGAGAATCGCTTGAACCCGGGAGGCAGAAGTTGCAGTGAGCTGAGATCGCACCACTGCACTCTAGCCTGGGTGACAGAGGGAGACTCCATCTCAAAAAAAAAAAAAGAAAGAAAGAAAGAAAAAGAAAAAGAAAAGAAAAGAAAATTGCAGGGAAGAAACTGAAAATAGAGATGAGAGAAATGGACTGATATGCCACACACGTCTATGACTTGCAATAGAGACCATGTTTCTTAATTATATTTTTCTTCTACTTTTGAAGGGCCTATTTAAAAAGGTTTGGCCCAATGGTTGCCAAAGTGTAGTCCACCAACCAGTAACATCAATATTTCTAGGGAACTTGTTAGACATGTCGTTTTTGAGGCTCACCTCCATCTTCCTGACTCAGGAACTCTGGGGCGGGACCTAGTAATCCTTTTAAGGAGCCCATCAGGGATTCTGGGATAAGTTAAAGTCTGACAACCACTAGTCTAGAGAAAAGACTGATATGCGTCCATGCACAAAGACTCTCAGGCAGCAGCTTCCAGGTTCACAAGAACCACCTGGTGCTTTTGTTTTCGGTTTTGTTCTCCAACAAGCCTTTTGTTCTCCTAATCCTGTGCTTGTTTAAGTGCAGGTTCCTGGGCTTCTCCCCAAGAGAATCTGATCCAGTAGGTCTGGAGTGGGTCCAGAAATCTCATTTTAAGACACTAGCTGGGTAATTCTGACACAGGTGGTCCACAGATGACTCTGAGAAGCCATACTTATTGGTCAGCTCTTAGTCCCTAATATAGTTTGGGACTAACTATATATATTATAATATTAATAGAATTTGACACAATTGACCACACCTGCCTCCTGGAAGCACCTTCTGCTCACTATTCTCTCTAGGTATTATGCCTGCCTTACAGAACACTTAATCTCAGTTTCCGTTACTGAATTTACCTGTTCTTCCCAACCTGTATATACTAGTGTGTCCTAAGGCACACTCTTCATACCTATTCTCTTTTCCATCCATGCTCACTTCCTTTTTTTTTTTTTTTTTTTTTTTTTTTGAGACAGAGTTGACTCTGTCACTCAGGCTGGAGTGAAATGGTGCAATCTTGGCTCACTGTAGCCTCTGCCTCCCTGGCTCAAGTCATCCTCCCACCACCTCAGCCTCCCAAGTAGCTGGGACTACAGGTGTGCACCACCACGCCCAGCTAATGTTTGTATTTTTTATAGAGATAGGGTTTGGCTATGTTGCCCAGGTTGGTCTCCAACTCCTAGGCTCAAGTGGTCCACAGAGCTCAGTATTCCAAAGTGCTGGGATTACAGGTGTGAGCCACCGTGCCTGGCCCATGCTCACTTCCTAAAGTGCCAATGACACAAACGTATTTAATATATCTCCAGAAATATGTACCAGATACCTATACTTGGATATTTTAATGACATCTAAAATTTAATATGTCCAACACTGAATTCTTGCTTTCCACCTTTCACAGCTGCTCTACCCCTCTCTCTCAATAATTTTCCCATCCCCACAGATACCACCACCATGTTCAGTTTCTTCTAGCTTCTCAGGCTAAAACCTTAGAAATCATTTTTTTATTCTACTTTTATATTCTCACTCCAAATTCAACCCTTTAGCAAATCTTCTTAGCTCTCTCTCTCCCTTTAAAATTTGTCCTAAATCAGACCAGGTCCAGGGGCTCACGCCTGTAATCCCAATATCTGGGGAGGCCAAGGCCAGTGGACTGCTTGAGTCCAGGACTTTGAGACCAACCTGGGCGATATGGTGAAACTTCATCTCTACCAAAAAAAAAAAAAAAATCAAAAATTAGCCGGGCATGGTGGCACCTACCTGTAGTCCCAGCTACTCTGGAGCCTGAAGTGGGAGGATTGCTTGAGCCCAGGAGGTGGAGGTTGCAACGAGCTGAGCTTGCGCCACTGCACTCCAGCCTGCGCAACAGAGTGAGGCCATGTCTCAAAAACAAAAAACAAAAATGTGTCCTAAATCTGTCTATTTCTAACCTTCGCCACCGCCACTCTATTCCAAGCCACCAGTATTTCCTCCCTAGACAACTGTGAGAGCCCTCTAATTGGTCTCCCTGATCTTCTCTTGTATGATAGGTTAGGTGCCCCTTCTAAATTTACAGCATGTCATTGCTCTGCTCAACACCCTCTACTAGCTTCCCAGCTCACTTGGATATAATCCAAAGTTCTTATCATGACCTATGCGTGATCCAGCTCCTGCCCCATTCCCAAACTCAGCACTACCATGCTCTGCCTCACTCTGTTCTCCAACCTTTCTGCCCTCCTTGCTCTTCCTCTATCAAGACAAACACATTTCCACGACAGGGTCTTTGCACTAGATGCTTCTTCCCAGAATCTACCGTTACCACCCTCGCCCCTATACCAGATATTTGTACCCTCCTCATTCTGTTTCTACTCAAGTATGATACCCAGGAGACCCTCCTGACTACTTGGATCGGCAAGGGTTCAACTAGAGAAACAGAACCAGTAGGAGATACATATCAAAAAGTTGATTGCAAGGAATTGGCTTACATGATTGTGGAGGCTAGCTGGGCAAGTCTGAAATCCACAGGCTAGGCTGTCAAGAAGTGTAGGCTGAAACTCTTACGTGCAGGCTGAAGCTGCTGTCCGGAGCTGGAATTTCCTCTTCTTCAGGGAAGCCTCAGCTTTGCTCTTAACTAATTGACTCAGGCCCACACAGATTACCTAGGATGATCTCCCTTTCTTGATGCCACCTGATTATGGTCTTTGATTACCTCTACACAATATCTTCATAGCAACACCTAGATCTGTGTCTGACTGAATAACTGAGGACTGCAGCCCGGAGAAGTTGACAGATAAAACTGACCGTCACAGTACTGTATTTAAAATAGAGTTCCTTGTAACTCTCTACCCCCTTACCTTGCTTTATTTTCTTCACAGAATTTATCACTTCCTGACATCATTTTTATATGTTTATTTCTTTATTTATGTATTAGCTCCATTACCTACTATAATGTAAGGTTCACCAGGAAAATAATTGTGTCTTTTGATTGATTTAACTAATATTTATTGGAATAATCTACTTTTGGACATACACACACACATATCTTGGGTCACTTTTCCAATTTTTAATTTTTAAAAGTAATTTTGGTTTTTCTAATCTAGTTTTTCTGTTAGATTTTGATACCAGACTTATAGAGATATAATTCTATGTTGAGTAAAATGTGCCCTTTTAAATGTACAGCTCTATGAATTCTGAAAGCACATGCAGTCCTATAACCACCATGACCAAGACATAGAGCATTTCCACCTCCCTAAACATTTCCTTCGTGCCCCTTTGTAGTCAACCCTTGCTTCACCTCGTGTCTAGAAACCACTTGTATTAGTTGACTAGGACTGCCATAACCAAATACCACAGACTGAGCAGTTTACCTAACATAAATTTATCGCCACAATTCTGGAGTCTAGAAGTCCAAAATGAAAGTCTTCACAGGGTTAGTTCCTGGTTCCATACTCTGAGGAGTATGAGGGAAGGATCTTTTCCAGGCCTCTCCCCTTGCCTTGTAGATGGCTGTCTTCTTCCTATGTCTCTTTGCACCATCTTCCCTCTATGCATATCTCTGTCCAAATTTTCCTCTTTTATAAAGACATCAATCATGATGAATTATGGCCCACCCTAGTGAACTCATTTTAACCTGATTAGCTCTGTAAAGTCCCTATACCCAAATAAGGTCACATTCTGAGGTACCATATGTTGAGTTACGACTTCAACATATGAATTTTGGAGCAACACAATTTAATCCATAACACCACTGATCTGTTTTTCTCCATGTAGATTTATCTTTTCCAGACTATCCTATGAATGTAATCATTTATGTGGCCTTTTGCATCTATCTTCTTTCACTTCACATAATGCCTAAGAGATTCATCCAAGATGCCTGTGTCAGAAGTTCATTCCTTGTTATTGCTGAGTAATATTCCATTGTAGGTATGCCAGTTTGTTTATCCATTCACCAGCTGAAGGACATTTGGGTTGTTTCCAGTTTAGAGCAGTTATGAATAAAGACACTATAAACATTCACATACTGGTTTTGTGTGCACATATGTTTTCATTCTTTTTAAGTAAATACCTAGGAATATGATTATAAGTTTTGTTTAAAATTTTAAGAAACTACCAAGTTATTTTCCAAAGTGCATCATTGCTCATTCCAACCAGCAATGTGTGAGGACTTAGTTATGAAAATTATACGTTATGACATCATTCAATAATTTAAGGATATTACTTCAGTACTGCAGAAACAATGGAAGGCAGGAGGTATGGTTTTAACAAAGAGCTTATCTGCCTATGCTACCTCATCCCAAGAAAAGCTCTTGGTAAATACATTATTCTAAGAGAAACAGAGAGACTCTTCTAACTGAAGCAAGTTGTTTTTAAAAAAACATATTTAATCTTAAAATTTTTTTATCAAACCTGTACATAGTTTATTTTAAAATCAAATAATAAAGAAGGATGTGTAATAAAAATTGATTGTTCTATGTTCCTCTGTCCTCTACCACCAGTCCCTGAACCTGGAGGCAAATCTTTTACATACGTCTGTTTTAGTTCTTCTGGTGGCTACTTCCATTTCTCTTAATAATATACCCTTCCTACTACCTTTTTATTCCTGCTACTTTCCCCTGCTCATCTCCACTCTTTTTATGTTCATGTCACTATGTTTAGTTCCAGTATTGGCTACTTTTTAATACTCTCCTTCCTTCCTTCCTTCCTTCCTTTCTTCCTTCCTTCCTTCCTTCCCTCCCTCCCTCCCTCCCTCCCCCCCCGTCTCTCTCTCTCTTTCTCTCTTTCTCTCTCTCTCTCTTTCTCTCTTTCTCTCTCTCTCTCTCGTTCTTTCTTGAAACAGAGTCCTACTCTGTTGCCCAGGCTGGAGTGAGTGGCGCCATCACAGCTCACTGCAGCCTTCACCTCCCAGGCTCCCACCTATGCCTCCCAAGTAGCTGGGACTACAGGTGTGCACCACCACACCCAGTTACTTTTTGTATTTTTTGTAGAATTAGGGTTCACCATGTTGCTCAGGTTGGTTTCGAACTCTCACACTCAAGCAATCTGCCTGCCTCAGCCTCCCAGAGAGCTGAGATTACAGGCATGAGCCACCATGCCCGGCTCCAAACTTCTTTCTATTAATAATTATCTCAAATATATATATTATCTTTTGAATTTTTCCTATACAAGATTAGGATAATAGGGCTGGTCCAAATGCAGTGGTGTTTACAACTAATTAATCACAGATTTCTTTGTCCCTTCTCCACTTCCACTGGTTCACTTGGCTAGCCTTTAAAAAACAATAAAAATTGAAAATAAAGTTTAAAATAAATAAATAAAAAGAAGATTAGGATAATAGGACCTCCAACATTCTATTTACATTCCCTTCTTATCTTCTGTCAATAATTCCCACATGGGCCAGGTAGATAACATTCATATTCTATTCTGTAACTATAACTATATCATCCATGTTTTGCCTATACACTAATTTCAAAGTTGAAACTATCAACAGGATTTATATTATGATTATTGACTATTTTAATATTGTTCAATGAAGACTGGTAAGAAGATTAGTAAAAGCTTGCCTGTTAAGGAATGTTTAAAGTACAAAAATAAGGAAGATATCTGCCTAAGAGAGGCAGGTGGCAAATTAAAAGATGGCAGTGGAAAATAGAACTTTTCAATACCTGTTTTCTTCTCTCTTGAAGAGAATGATTTTGAAAGCGAAGAGACTAAAACAAACATGATCAGGGAAGAATAAAGGAATAAGAAAGAGGGTGAGGAGAAACCTCTGTATCCCCAGTCCCAGTTACTTCTAGCCACTGATGTCCTTCATCTGAAACCTTGGTCTTCCTCAGTTAATAAAGCAGCTCTCAACAGGGAAGGTGTCATATGATAGATTCAAACAGAGGTGCCCTAAAAAGACTGTCAAAAATATGTCCTTAAAAGTAGAGAGCAAGGCCTTCAAATGATGTACAGAACAAATGGTCTGGTTCATTAAAATTACTTGGATTTAAACTCATTTCATTTTTTTCATGTTTATTTGTTCACTGACTGTCTCCCTTATACACTATGCAACATGCCTCTATTTAAATGTGAGCTTCAAAAGAGCAGAGGCATTGTCAGTCTTGTTTTCACTGTGCCCAGAATAGTGATCCACTAAGAGAAGTGTTTCATTCACTTTCTCTGGCTCATTTCTGTTGGCATACAAACTGCTGTTTATCTCCACAAAATTTTCCTTGTTTCTATTTCCGGTACCTGCAACTGCCCCATCACCACCACTTTTTTCTCCTCTTTGTTGTGGCAAAATATAAGAATTGCTTATATTCCTGGCCAGGCGCAGTGGCTCACGCCTATAATCCCAGCACTTTGAGAGGCTGAGGCAGGCGGATCACTTGAGGTCAGGAGTTCGAGACCAGTCTGGCCAACATGGTGAAACCCCTGAAACCCCATCATTACTAAAAATGTAAACATTAGCTGGGCATGGTGGTGCATGCCTGTAATCCCGGCTACTCCAGAGGCTGAGGCAACAGAATTGTTTGAACCCAGGAGGCAGAAGTTGCAGTGAGCAGAGATCATGCCATTGCACTCCAGCCTGGGTGACAGAGCAAGATTCCGTCTCAAATTTAAAAAAAAAAAAAAATTGCATATGTTCTTTGTATTAATCTGCTCTACCTGCTATAACAAAATACCACAGACTGGGTGGCTAAAATGACAGGAATTTTTTCTCACAATACTGAAGGTTGAGAAGTCCAAGATGAAGGTGTTGATTTGGTTTCTGGTGAGGACTCTCTCTCCTGGCTTGCAGATGGCCACTTTCTTACTGTGTCTTCATATGGCCTTTCCTCAGTGTGTACCCTAGGAGATATCTTTCTCTCTTTCTCTTCTTATAAGGCCACTAATCCCATCATAAGAACCCACACTTATGACCAAATCTAACTCTTAATTGCTTCCCAAAGTCCCCATTTCCAAATAACATCACAGAGGAGGTTAGGGCTTCAACATATGAACCTGGGTGAGACACAAATATTCAGCCCATGACATTCCACATCTGGCCTCCAGAAATGCATGTCCTTATTGTATGCAAAATACGCCATCCTGATGGCCCCTAAAGTCTTTATTATTATTATTATTATTTAAGTTCTAGGTTACATGAGCAGAACGTGCAGTTTTGTTACATAGGTATACATGTGCCATGGTGGTTTGCCACACCCATCACCCCGTCACATACATTAAGTATTTCTCCTAATGTTATCCCTCCCCTAGCCCCCAACCCCCACAGGCCCTGGTGTGTGATGTTCCCCTCCCTGTGTCCATGTGTTCTTGTTGTTCATCTCCCACTTATGAATGAGAACATGCAGTGTTTGGTTTTCTGGTCTTCCAAGAGTTTGCTGAGAATGATGGTTTCCAGCTTCATCCATGTCCCTGCAAAGGACAGGAATTCATCCTTTCTATGGCTGCATATTATTCCATGGTGTATATGTGCCACATTTTCTTAATCCAGTCTATCATTGATGGACATTTGGGTTAGTTCCAAGTCTTTGCTATTGTGAATAGTACCGCAATAAACATGTGTGCATGTGTCTTTATTGTAGAATGATTTATAATCCTTTGGGTGTATGCCCAGTAATGGGATTGCTGGGTCAAATGGTATTTCTAGCTCTAGATCCTTGAGGAATCACCACACTGTCTTCCACAATGGTTGAACTAATTTATACTCCCACCAACAGTGTAAAAGCACTCCTATTTCTCCACAACCTCTCCAGCATCTGTTGTTTCCTGACTTTTTAATGATCGCCATTCTAACTGGCATGAGATGGTATCTCATTGTGGTTTTGATATGTATTTCTCTAATGACCAGTGATGACAAGCATTTTTCCATATGTCTGTTGGCTGCATAAATGTCTTCTTTTGAGAAGTGTCTATTCATATCCTTTGCCCATTTTCTGATGCGGTTGTTTGCTTTTTTCTTGCAAATTTGTTTAAGTTCTTTGTAGATTCTGGATATTAGCCCTTTGTCAGATGGATAGATTGCAAAAATTTTCTCCCATTATGTAGGTTGCCTGTTCATTCTGTTGATAGTTTCTTTTGCTGCACAGAAGCTCTTTAGTTTAATTAGATCCCATTTGTCAATTTTGGCTTTTGTTGCCGTTACTTTTGGTATTTTAGACATGAAGTCTTCGCCCATGCCTATGTCCTGAATGCTACTGCCCAGGTTTTCTTCTAGGATTTTTATGGTCTTAGGTCTTATGTTTAAGTCTTTGATCCATCTAGAGTTGATTTTTGTATAAGTTTGATCCATCTAGAGTTGATTTTTGTATAAGGTGTAAGGAAGGGGTCCAGTTTCAGTTTTCTGCATATAACTAGCCAGTTTTCCCAACACCATTTATTAAATAGGGAATCTTTTCCCCATTACTTCTGTGTGTCAGGTCTGTCAAAGATCAGATGGTTGTAGATGTGTGGTGTTATTTCTGAGGCCTCTGTTCTGTTCCATTGTTCTATATATCTGTCTTGGTACCAGTACCATGCTGTTTTGGTTACTGTAGCCTTGTAGTAAAGTGTGAAGTCTGGTAGCATGATGCCTCCACCTTTGTTCTTCTTGCCCAGGATTGCCTTGGCTATGTGGGCTCCTTTTGGGTTCCATATGAACTTTAAAGTAGTTTTTTCCAATTCTGTGAAGAAAGTCAGTGGTAACTTGATGACGATATAAATTACTTTGGGCAGTAAGGCCATTTTCATTATATTGATTCTTCCGATTCATGAGCATGGAATGTTTTTCCCTTTGTTTGTGTCCACTCTTATTTCTTTAGGCAGTGGTTTGAAGTTCTCCTTGAAGAGGTCCTTTACATCCCTTGTAAGTTGTATTCCTAGGTATTTTATTATCTTTGTAGCAATTGTGAATAGAAGTTCATTCATGATTTGGCTCTCTGTTTGTCTGTTATTGGTGTATAAGAATGCTTGTGATTTTTGCACATTGATTTTGTAACCTGAGACTTTGCTGAAGTTGCTTATCAGCTTAAGGAGATTTGGGGCTGAGATAATGGGGTTTTCTAAATATACAGTCATGTCATCTGCAAACAGAGACAATTTGACTTCCTCTCTTCCTATTTGAATACTCTTTATTGCTTTCTCTTACCTGACTGCCCTGGCCAGAACTTCCAATACTATGTTGAATAGGAGTGGTGAGAGAGGGCATCCTTGTCTTGTGCCAGTTTTCAAAGGGAATGCTTTCAGTTTTTGCCCATTCAGTATGATATTGGCTGTGGGTTTGTCATAAATAGCTCTAATTATTTTGAGATATGTTCCACCGATACCTACTTTATTGAGAGATTTTAGCATGAAAAGCTGTTGAATTTTGTTTAAGGCCTTTTTTGCATCTATTGAGATAATCATGTGTTTTTTGTCATTGGTTCTGTTTATGTGATGGATTACATTTATTGATTTGCACATGTTGAACCAGCCTTGCATCCCAGGGATGAAGCCAACTTGATCATGGTGGATAAGCTTTTTGATGTGCCGCTGAATTCAGTTTGCCAGTCTTTTATTGAGGATTTTTGCATCGATGTTCTTCAGGGATGTTGACCTGAAATTCTTTTTTTGGTTGTGTCTCTGCCAGGCTTTAGTGTCAGGATGATGCTGGCCTCATAAAATGAGTTAGGGAGGATTCCCTCTTTTTCTATTGATCGGAATAGTTTCAGAAGGAATGGTACCAGCTCCACTTTTTACCTCTGGTAGAATTTGGTGGTGAATCCGTCTGGTCCTGGACTTTTTTTGGTTGGTAGGCTATCAATTACTGCCTCAATTTCAGGACCTGTTACTTGTCTATTCAGAGATTCAACTTCTTCCTGGTTTAGTCTCGGGAGGGTGTTTGTGTCCAGGAATTTATCCATTTCTTGTAGATTTTCTAGTTTATTTGTGTAGAGGTGTTTATAGTATTCTCTGATGGTAGTTTGTATTTCTGTGGGATCAGTGGTGATATCTCCTTTATCATTTTTTATTGTGTCTATTTGATTCTTTTCTCTTTTCTTCTTTATTAGTCTTGCTAGTGGTCTACCTAGTTTGTTGATCTTTTCGAAAAACCAGCTCCTGGATTCATTGCTTTTTTGAAGGTTTTTTTGTGTCTCTCTCTCCTTCAGTTCTGCTCTGATCTTAGTTCTTATCTTCTGCTAGCTTTGAATTTCTTTGCTCGTGTTTCTCTAGTTCTTTTAATTGTGATGTTAGGGTGTTGATTTCAGATCTCTCCTGCTTTTTCTTGTGGGCATTTAGTGCTATAAATTTTCCTCTATACACTGCTTTAAATGTGTCCCAGAGATTCTGGTATGTTGTGTCTTTGTTCTCATTGGTTTCAAAGAACATCTTTATTTCTGCCTTCATTTCGGTATTTACCCAGTAGTCATTCAGGAGCAGGTTGTTCAGTTTCCACATAGTTGTGCGGTTTTGAGTGAGATTCTTAATCCTGAGTTCTAATTTGATTGCACTGTGGTCTGAGCGACCGTTATGATTTCCATTCTTTTACATTTGCTGAGGAGTGTTTTACTTCCAACTATGTGGTCAATTTTAGAATAAGTGCGATGTAGTGCTGAGAAGAATGTGTATTCTGTTGATTTGGGGTGGAGAGTTCTGTAGATGTCTATTAGGTCTGCTTGGTCCAGAGCTGAGTTCAAGTTCTGGATATCCTTGTTAATTTTCTGTCTCATTGATCTGTCTAATATTGACAGTGGGGTGTTAAAGTCTCTCATTATTATTGTGTGGGAGTCTAAGTCTCTTTGTAGGTCTCTAAGAACTTGCTTTGTGAATCTGGATGCTCCTGTATTGGGTGCATATATATTTAGGATAGTTAGCTCTTCTTGTTGAATTGATCCCTTTACCATTATGTAATGGCCTTCTTTGTCTCTTTTCATCTTTGTTGGTTATAGTCTGTTTTATCAGAGACCAGGATTGCAACCCCTGCTTTTTTTTTTTTTTTTTTTTTTTTTTTGAGCCTATGTGTGTCTTTGCACATGAGATGGGTCTCCTGAATACAGCACATTGGTGAGTCTTGACTGTTTATCCAATTTGCCAGTCTGTGTCTTTTAATTGGGGCACTTAGCCAATTTACATTTAAGATTAATATTGTTATGTGTGAATTTGATCCTGTCATTATGGTGCTAGCTGGTTATTTTGCCCGTTAAATTGATGTAGTTTCTTCATAGCGTTGATGGTCTTTACACTTTTTGCAGTGGTTGGTACCGGTTGTTCCTTTCCATGTTCAGTGCTTCCTTCAGGAGCTCTTGTAAGGCAGGCCTGGTGGTGACAAAATCTCTCAGCATTTGCTTGTCTGTAAAGGATTTTATTTCTCATTCACTTATGAAGCTTAGTTTGGCTGGATATGAAATTTTGGGTTGAAAATTCTTTTCTTTTCTTTTTTTTTTTTTTTTTTTTTGAGACAGAGTCTCACTCTGTTGCCCAGGCTGGAGTGCAGTGGCTGGATCTCAGCTCACTGCAAGCTCCGCCTCCCGGGTTTATGCCATTCTCCTGCCTCAGCCCCCCGAGTAGCTGGGACTACAGGCGCCCCCCACCTCACCCGGCTAGTTTTTTATGTATTTTTTATGTATTTCACCATGTTCGCCAGGATGGTCTCGATCTCCTGACCTTATGATCCGCCTGTCTCGGCCTCCCAAAGTGCTGGGATTACAGGCTTGAGCCACTGCGCCCGGCCGAAAATTCTTTTCTTTAAGAATGTTGAATATTGGCCCCCACTCTCCTCTGGCTTGTAGGGTTTCTGCAGAGAGATCCATCCACTGTAAGTCTGATGGGCTTCCCTTTGTGGGTAATCCAAGCTTTCTCTCTGGCTGCCCTTAAGGTTTTTTCCTTCATTTCAACCTTGGTGAATCTGACAATTACATGTCTTAGGGTTGCCCTTCTCGAGGAGTATCTTCGTGGTGTTCTCTGTATTTCCTGAATTTGAATGTTGGCCTGCCTTGGTAGGTTGGGGAAGTTCTCCTAGATAATATCCTGAGGTTCCATTCTCCCTGTCACTTTCAGGTACACCAATCAAACATAGATTTGGTCTTTCACTTAGTCCCATATTTCTTGGAGGCTTTGTTCATTTCTTTTCACTTTTTTCTCTAATCTTGTCTTCTCACTTTATTTCATTAATTTGATCTTCAGTCACTGACATCCTTTCTTCCACTTGATTGAATTGGCTATTGAAGCTTGTGTATGCTTCACAAAGTTCTCATACTGAGGTTTTCAGCTCCATCAGGTCATTTAAACTCTTCTCTACATTGGTTATTCCAGTTAGCCATTCATCTAACCTTTTTTCAAGGTTTTTAGTTTGCTTGTGATTAGTTACAACATGCTCCTTTAGCTCAGAGAAGTTTGTTATTGCTGACCTTCTGAAGCCTATTTCTGTCAATTCGTCAAACTCATTCTCCATCCAGTTGTGTTCCCTTCCTGGTGAGAAGTTGTGTTCATTTGGATGAGAAGAAGTGTTCTAGCTTTTGGAATTTTCAGCCTTTCTCTTCTGGTTTCTCCCCATCTTTGTGGTTTTATCTACCTTTGGTCTTTGATGCTGGTGACATACCAATGGGATTTTGGTGTGGATATCCTTTTTCTTGATGTTGATGCTATTCCTTTCTGTTTGTTAGTTTTCCTTCTAACAGACAGGCCCCTCAGGTGCAAGTCCACTCCAGACCCTGTTTGCCTGGGTATCACCAGTGAAGGCTGCAGAATAGCAAATATTGCTGCTTGATCCTTCCTCTGAAAGCTTCATCCCAGACGGGCACCCACCTGTTTGAGGTGTTTGTTGGCCCCTACTGGGAGGTGTCTCCCAGTCAGGCTACATGGGGGTCAGGGACCCACTTAAGAAGGCAGTCTGTCTGTTATCGGAGCTTGAACACCATGCTGGGAGAACCACTGCTCTCTTCAGAGCTGTCAGGCAGGGATGTTTAAGTATGGAGAAGCTGTCTGCTGCCTTTTGTTCAGATATGCCCTGCTCCCAGAGGTGGAATTTAGAGAGGCAGTAGGGCTTACTGAGCTGCGGTGGGCTCTGCCCAGTTTGAGCTTCCTTGCCACTTTGTTTACACTGTGAACATAGAACCACCTACTCAAGTCTCAGCAATGGCAGACGCCCCCCTACCTGCCAAGCTCCTGCTTCACAGGTCCATCTCAGACACCTGTGCTAGCAGCAAGCAAGGGTCCATGGGTGTAGGACCCGCCAAGCCAGGCACAGGAGGGGATCTCCTGGTCTGCCGGTAGTGAAGACCATGGAAAAAGTTTCGTATTTGGGCAGATGTGTACCGCTCCTCCAGGTACAGTCACCCACGGTTTCCCTTGGCTAAGAAAGGGAAATCCCCCAACCCCTTACGCTTCCCAGGTGAGGCAATGCCCCACCCTGCTTCAGCTTGCCCTCCCTGGGCTGCACCCACTGTCCAACCAGTACCAATGAGATGAACCAGGTACCTCAGCTGGAAATGCAGAAATCACCCATCTTCTGTGTCAATCTTGCTAGGAGCTGTAGATCGGAGCTGTTACTATTCAGCCATCTTGGAAGTAACCAGCACCCCTAAAGTCTTAATGCAATCCAGTTTCAACTCTAAAGTCTAACATTTAAATCTCATCTTTTTTCTTAATAAGGTTTTCTTTAACTTTTGTTTTAAGTTCAGAGGTACATGTGCAGGTTTGTTATTAAAATCTCTCTAAAAATCATCTAAATTGGATATGGCTGAGACTTGAGATGTAATTCATTATGAGGCAAAATTTTTCTCCAGCTGTGAACCTTTGAAACCAAATAAGCTATCTGCTTCCAAAATACAACAGTGGGACAACACAGGATAAACATTCCCATTCCAAAAGAAGAAGTAGGAAAGAAGGAAAGGTAGTTGGTTTCAAGCCAGTTCAAAACCTAAGAAGGTGAATTCCATCAGATCTTAAGCCCTGAGAATAATCCTCTTCGATGCTCTGCCTTCTAGGCCTGGTGGTGTGTGGGTGAGGGGGTCATCCTCCTAAGGCTGTACATGGTGGTCTTGGCCCCACAGCTCTGCAGAGAGTTCCTGGCTCCCAGAGGCCATCTGGCCTTTTAAAACTGAGATGGTGACCATGATAATCTCTGAATTGCCTTCGGGGTAATTTTTCTCTGTCTTTGAACAGTACACATTTATACGCAGATAGCTCTATCGTCTTGTCTTGACAAATCCAAGAAGTCAAATATCCTTTCTTCATTTTGTGTAACCTCCATCCCCTCAGTTCAAGCTGACAGTGCTTCTGCTCCTATAATCTCATAAACTCTTTATTGAGTGAAAGTCCAGCCACACCCTTGGTGTTCCTTTCAGAACATTTTTTGTAGTATCTATAGGCTGAATTTTCCAAATATTTAAGATCTAGTTCCTTGTTGCTTAACAATCCTTTCTTCAGTTCATCTCTGTCCTCTCACATATTACTATAAACAGTCAGGAGGAACTAAGATACTCCTTCAACACTTTGCTTAGAAATATTCTCAGCAAAATATCCAGTTATATTGCTCACCAGTTCTACTTTCCGAAAACACACTAGAACACAAACACAATTCAATAAGGTTCTTTCCCTCTTTGTAACAATGATTGCCTCTCCTTCAGGTTCCTACATGATCTTTGTTATCATTTGAGACTTCACAAGAATTACTCTTAATATCTACATTTATAGTATGCACTTTAAAACTCTTCCAGCCTCTACCCATTACCCAGTTCCAAAGCAACTTCCACAGGTTTAAGCATTTGTTACAGCAGCACCTCACTTCTCAGTACCAAAATCTGTATTAGTCTGGGTTATCCATAGAAACAGAACTGCTAAGAGATATAAATAGATAGATATAAAGAGGCTTATAAGAAATTGGGCCAGGTGCAGTGGCTCACACCTGTAATCCCAGCACTTTGAGAGGTTGAGGTGGGTGGATCACTTAGGTCAGGAGTTCAAGACCAGCCTGGTCAACATGGTGAAACCCCATCTCTACTAAAAATACAAAAATTAGCTGTGGCATTCATCTCTGGTCCCAGTTACTCAGGAGGCTGAGGCAGGAGAATTGCTTGAACCTGGGGGGCAGAGGTTGCAATGAGTGAAGATCGTGCCACTGCACTCCAGCCTAGGCAACAGAGTAAGACTCAAAAAAAAGAAATTGGGTCATGTGATTATGAAGACAGATATCCCAAGATCTATAGTCACAACAAAGGAGAGCCAATGGTATGAGTACCAGTCTAAGTATCAGTCCACAGTCTGACATCCCAGCTTGAAGATCATCAGGCAGGGAGAGAATCCTGCCTTACTCAGCCCTGTGTTCCATTCAGGCCTTCAGTGGATTTGCAAGAGACCCGCCCACATTGGGGAAGACAATCTGCTTTATTCAGTCTACCAATTCAAACGTTAATCTTGGCCAGGTGCCGTGGCTCCTGCCTGTCACCCCGGAACCTTGGGATTGAGGTGTGTAGAGGCCAGGAGTTCAAGACCAGCCTGGGCAACATGGCAAAACCTTGTCTCTACTAAAAAATACAAAAAAAAAAAAAAAAAAAAAAAAAATTAGCTGGGCATCGTGGCACATGCCTGGAGTCCCAGCTACTAGGGAGGATGAGGTGGGAGGATCACCTGAGCCCTGGAAGTCAAGGCTGTAGTGAGCTGAGATCATGTGCCACTGCAGTCTGGCCTGAGCAATGAAAGCGAGACCCTTTTGCCCAAAATAATAATAATAACAATAATAATAATAATAAAATAAAATAAAATAAACTGTGACTCCTGTGGTCCAGTCAAGTTGGCACATAAAATTAACCATCACATCCCCTGACTCCAATTCTCTTCCCATACTCAGTTAAATCCACCCACATACATGTCTGTCCTCACTACTTCATGGAAACTACTTTAGTTGAAAGAGTCTTGCACTTTGATCTAGAACTTTGATCTAACAATGCCCTCTGCTTCGTTAAATTAAAATTGCTTATCTTACTTGAAAAATTAGGAAGATTTGACATCATTGAT
The DNA here is from genome assembly GCF_047675955.1 of Chlorocebus sabaeus. Lineage (NCBI taxonomy): Eukaryota > Metazoa > Chordata > Mammalia > Primates > Cercopithecidae > Chlorocebus > Chlorocebus sabaeus. The sequence continues at coordinate 36,795,089 of NC_132923.1, read as the reverse complement.
GATCTCCTCTTGACATATTTCATTTGACTCTCAGGACCCCACACTTTTAGTGTGAACCTGAAATCACGCTGGTTCATCTTTCTCATCCTTTGCTGGCTCCTCAATTTTTCCATGACCTCTTAATATTAGGATAGCTTTAGTTCTTGAACATCTCCTCTTGTTACACTTTTTCCATCGAAAATTATATTTACTCTCTTGACTGTAAGCAAATCTGTATGTCCACAACTCTTAAAGATATCTTTAGCCCCAACTTCTCTGCTCAGCTCTCTACTCCTTTATGCTATTACCTCTAATAGATCTCTCAACCTCAGAATGCCCAAAATTGACCCCTTAATTGCCCCTACCTCCAAATCTGCTCCACTCATAGCCTTCTCCAACTCAAGTTATAACTTCATTTCATCTTACTTGATTTCTTGGTGGCACTGGATACTATTGCTCACTCCAGGTTTCCTGACACTTACTTTCTCAGCTTTGGTACATCCACTTTCTCCTAGCTTTCTCCCAATGGCTCTGATATCCTGTACTCAGGCTCCCACATGGACTTCTTCTTATACTCTTAAAGTTTAGGCTTTAAATATTAATGTTTCTCAGACTTCCATTCTCAACTCTATTTCTCCAGCCACCCATTGTCCAAGCTAGAAACCTGACATTATTCATGGTCTTCTCTTTTCACTTAGCCTCCATGTTTTATTGATCAATTCTGATCAAAAATACCTCCATAATTATTCATATTCTTTCACGATTTTCTATTCCCACTACCACTATCTTAATTTAGGTCCTCATTGCTTCTTACCTCCTGACTTGTCTCCCTGCCTCTAATCTTAACCCTCTCTGATCCATCCACAACACAACAATGGCTGTATCTTTCTAAAATAAAAATCCTCATATAATTTCTCTGATTAAAATATTTGCCTGTTTAAAATAGCAATCATATTTTAAATCTTCTGTTTTCATGATCAAGTCCAAGCTCTATATAACATATCACTCAAAACCCTGTGAAATATGAACCCTGCTTACCTCTCTGGCATCATCTGCCACTTGCACACACACATTCTTTGCTCCTACCACTCAAAATTGTTTGCAGTGCCCCATGATGTTTCAGACAGCTTCATGTCTCCAGATTGTCCTACCTAATGTTTCCTCTGGGTTCTCCGTCATCTTCATCTAGCCAATTCCTTCCTGTCCTTCAAAACACAGCTCCATTACCATCTCCTCAGTTGATGAGTTAGGCTTATCTGCTTTCCACTTGAGACTATAAGATCATTGTGGGCCAGATCTATGTCTTACTAGACCTTACGACTCCTCCGCTTAGCAAACAAAAAGCAGTTAGATGGTTAATTGATTAATTAATAACCTGTCCACATCTTTGAATCTCCAACCTTAAACCCAACTACTGCTCCTCATAAATTAGCACATGCTGGGTCTTCTGATAGGTCAGTCTTTGTCCCTCCTTCCACCCCTAGTTTTGCCTTTTCCATGTCTGTCTTAGTGCTCTAAGGATTTACCCAAGTCCCATCTTTCTATGAGGCTAATAAAAGATGCAGGAATACATCGGGAGCTCAGCCTTTCCAGTGAGTAGGATCTAAATCTAGGTTTAATATCCAAAGTGCCTGGGCATATGTGTTTCCATAAGTAATCTGGCTGTGCCAGCCTCTGTCCCTGTTTTGTTCACCCCATTTGTGCACCTGGGCTTTAGCCTGGGCCTCCCTTCCTACTATTCTACAGAAACATTAGAGACCTACCATGATAACTTTTGTAGCCTGTTCTAAGCTTTTTCTCTGGGATATGAGATCTTCTTTCTCACACCTCAGTCAGTGACTGGAGTATTCATGACCAAAAGGATTTTTTGAAACCACAGTGACACCTCATCTGAATTCAAATATTGCCTCTGGTCTAAATCTTCCACACCTTATTGAACAATGGAGGTTTCTTTGGGCTGAGATGCCAAACCAGAGGTGGGAGAGAGGTGGAGAATAAAGACTGAAGTATCAGAAGATGGCAGCATGGGCAAGTTCATGCTGAGGAATAGTCTGGTTTAGGGTCAAATACTGCAGCATACTATACTTTGAACAGCAAGTTACCCATCAAGAGCTATTTCTATAGATTGATCGATTCTGCACAGAATTACACAGAACTACTGTATTAGTTTGTTCTCACACTGCTATGAAGAAATACCTGAGACTGAGTAATGTATAAAGGAAAGCTTCATGAGAAAAACAAATGGTAATTACTGGGAGCAGCTTGGTCCATAAATAACTAATCACTCTAGGTTAACCTCTTTTATATTAACCTCCTTATTCAAACTAGTTTCTCAGAAGCATGCCACTGACATAGTACAATTGGCCATCCAATCCATTTATTGAGTTTTACGTCTTTTTAAAACTCCTGGTTTTATTTTGGGACCAAGTTGAATGTCTGTGACGAGGAGAGTAAATTCCCATCTCCACCCCTGCCTTTTGGCACCACTATGATGCTCTTACACAAGTGTTCCATTCAAATGAAACATTTTTTTAAATTAAGAACACAGATTACATATGCAGGCCCCACAAAACTTTCTTTGTATAGCTCGTGAAAGAGAACTTATTTTAAAGAAATCAGGCACAACCTGATTCAGTAACAGAGCCCTGTTGGGAGAGGAGGGACAATTCTGAACACAGAATGGTGTTTGACAATTACATTTATTTATAAAAACAGTCCACAAGGACTTATATTGCAGTCCTAGGAAGAGGGGAATGATGTAAGTAAAACCAAAGAACTGTGTATTAATTATTGTTGTGTAACAAATTACCACACATTTAATGGCTGAAAACAGTATACATTTACAGATGCTCCTCAACTTACAATGGGGTTACATCTCAATAAGCCCACCATAAGTTGAAAATACCATAAGTCAAAAATGCATTAAATATATCTAACTTACCAAACAGCATAGCGTAGCCTAGCCTACCTTAAACATGCTTGGAACACTTACATTAGCCCACTATCAGGCCAAATCATCTGGAAACACAGTACACTGTAGAGTACCAGTTGTTTACCCTTCCGATTGTGTGGCTGACTGGGAGCTGTGGCTTGCTGCCACTGCCCAGCATGGAGAAAGAATATCGTACTGTATATCAATAGCCTGTGAAAATATCAAAATTCAAAATTCAAAATACAGTTTCTACTGAATATTTATGTCCTTTGTCCCATCATGAAGTCGCAAAATCATTAAGTTGAACCATAGTAAGTCAAGAACTGTCTGTATAAGCTCACAGAATCCAGGCATAACTTAACTGGGTCCTCTCCTTCAAGAGAGATTGCAACTGTCTCGTAAAGCTGCAATCAAGGTGCTGGCCAGGGCTGTGATCTCATCTGAAAGCTCAACTGAAGAGGATGATCTGCTTCCAAGTTCATATGGTTGTTAGCAATATACGATTCCCTATGTTCTGTTGGACTGAGAGCCTCAATTTCTTGCAGTTGACAGCCAGCAGCCACACTCAGTTTCTTTTCACTGAGTCTCCCTAGCATGGCTGCTCACTTCATGCAAGCAAACCCAGAAGGTGATCAAGAGAGTCTGCTAGCATGTAAATTAGTGCAACCACTATGGAGAACAGTTTGGTGGTTCCTCAAAAAACTAAAAATTGAGTTACCTTATGATCCAGCAATCCTATTGCTGGGTACACCCCAAAGAAAGGAAGTCAGTATATTGAAGAGATATCTGCACCCCAATGTTTGTTGCAGCACTGTTTACAATAGCAAAGATTTGGACAACCTAAGTGTCCACCAACAGATGAATGGATAAAGAATATGTTATACATATACACAATGGAGTACTATTCAGCCGTAAAAAATAATGAGATCCCATCACTTACCACAACATGGATGGAACTGGAGACCATTTTACTAAGTGAAATAAGCCAGGCACACAAAGACAAACATTGCATGTTCTCGCTTATTTGTGGGATATAAAAATAAAAACAGTTGAACTTATGGACATAGAAAGTAAAAGGACAGTTACCAGAGGTTGGGAAGGATAGTGCGGGGGGCAGGGAGAAGGTTGGCATGGCTAATGGGTACAAGAAAATAGAAAGAATGAATAAGACCTATTTGATAGCAGAACAGAGTGACTATAGTTAATAATAACTTAATTGCACATTTTAAAATAACTCAAAGAGTGTAAATGGATTGTTTGTTACTCAAAGAATAAATGCTTGAGGGGATGGATACCCTATTCTCCATGATGTAGTTATATCACATTGCATACTGGTAATCAAAACATCTCATGTACCCCATAAATATATACACCTACTATACCCACAAAAATTAAAAAAAAAAAAACTAAAAAAGAGAGTCTGTTAGCAATACAGAAGGTATAATACTGTCTAGTGTAATCACGGTGTGACATCTCATCACCTCAGCCATATTCTATTGGTTAAAAGCTAGTCACAGGTCTCATCCACACTCCGGTGAAAGGATTACATAAGGTATGAATATCAGGGACAGAGACTTATGGAGCCCATTTTAGAATCTTTCTGCCTCAAACTGGTTCATAAAAACTCTGAGTATCAGCAGCATGCTTTAGTACAGCATAACATAAGAGACGAACAAAGTATTTAGTAGTGGAATCTTGTGAATGTAAGAGCACAGAGAACCTAGAGGGACTTGGGAACAATCTGAGGCTGAAGGATACTAAAACAAACTAGAATTCCTTGTATTTTTGCTTCAGACCAGCCTTAAAAGGGAAACACAAGGTTAAAGTCAATAAATGTAAGTAACCACATGGTGGCAGTAGAGGCCAAGAAATTGTAAGTGTTACGTGAAACTGAGGGCACAGAAGAGCAAGTTTATCTCCCTATATGGCAACCTGCATTTTCCTTTCTGTCTGACTGCTGGAAGGAAAGGGGGAGGTAACTAGAATCTTTCCACACGCTTATCCCTGAAGCACTATCCATAAAGTATTACCACGGAAGAGTGAGGACATAGAGAGATCACTCTATCCCTCCCCCAATTCCTAGAAGAGTAGTAAGGGTCTTAAGGTGGGAGAATGAGACCTCCTGAAATACTTATGAAGACTTCCCTTATCAAGTACTCACAGCCAAATGTTTCAGAGTGGCATTAATTAAAACAATGTCATACTTGGTCTGCTGTGAAGTCAGTCTAGTTCAGAGTTGATACCACTGGGGAAATCCCAGGCGGAAAGAAGTGTCAAATAAAAGAAGGAATATTATTTCTACAAATGAGAGACATGAAGGATAAAGGCTTAACACCGTATAGGCATGCCTATATATATACACACACACACATACACACACAGTGCATATATTCACACATACCCTGTACAGAATTTCATAATTAGCATTACCCAGTCAGAGTCACTAGATCTGGCATTAATAAAAGAGGAGGTAATTCAACAGAATTGAGTACTCCAAAGAAGTTTTATTATGAGAGGTTTTATTATCTGAGTTTACGTATAAACTGAGAAATCTTAATAAGACTTTTTCTGATTGTCTTATGTCTTCTTAATTAGTCCATATCCAAAGGGGTTAATACCTGGCACTGTTCAAGTTTGTTTAATCCTGAGATATTCTACAAAGGCAGTTTGGTTTTACAAAAGTGAAAGTTCCTTACATGTTTAGGTTTTCTTTTTTTCATAGACAGGGTCTCACTATGTTGCCCAGGTTGTTCTCAAACTCCTGGACTCAAGCTATCCTCCTACCTCAACCTCCCAAAGTGCTGGGATTACAGGCACGACCCACTGTGTCCATGTAGGTTCTTTTTCTAGGTAATATAACATTCCCTTTTGCTAATAGATAGGCCAAAGAGTTTGAAAGTGCCTCATCAAATCTAAAACGGTTGTGGTTGTTTTATATAAATGACAATGGTCTAGTAGTTAGTTGGCTAGTCTCAGAGGGTTGGCAAATTTCTTCTTTTTTTTTTTTTTTTTCCTGAAATAGGGTCTCACTCTGTCACGCACGATGGAGTGCAGTGGCATAAACACAGCTCACTGTAGCCTCTATCTCCCAAGCTCAAGTGATTCCCCACCTCAGCCCCACAGGTAGCTGAGACCAAAGGTGCAATCCTCCCACCTCAGCCCCCCAAGTAGCTGGGACTACAGGTATGTACCACCAAGCCCAGCTAATTTTTGTATTTTTGTAGAGACCATGTTCCACCATGTTGCCCAGGCTGATCTCCAACTCCTGAGCTCAGGCAATCTGCCCAACTCAGCTCCCCAAAGTGCTGGGATTACAGGTGTGAGCCACCGTTTCTGCCCAAGGGTTGGTAAATTTTTAACATTATCTTTTGCCAACTATATACCCATACAAATCACAATAATATGAAATCACCTGAGGAGTTAATTTGAGCAAAGATCTGAATCAATTGAAAAGGTGAGCTATGTAGAAATACGGGGAAAAGATTATTCCAGAATGAGAAAACAGCAAGAGCATGTTTGTTACATTCAAGGAATAGCAACATGGCCAACCTGCTTGGAGTGCAATGAGAATGGGATCATTTGCTAGACTCCACAGAGAAAATTTTAAAAATAAGAAATAAAAATTTAAAAAAGAAAAGGAAAGAGTGGTGGGTGATGAGGTCAGAGGGAGAAGTAGAACCAGATTGTGTAGAGCCTTGCAAGTCACACCAAGGGCTCTGGATTTTACTCTACGTGTGATGAAAACCAGTGGAGTTTTCTGAGCACAATTCATGGTTTTAAGAGGTAACAATAAAAGACATATTCTTTTTTTTTTAGGTTTGAAAAAGGAAAGTTTATTAGAAAGGAAGAACACTGCAAAAGGGTACAGGCGGGTGCCTCAGCAAGAGAACCAAGTGTGCCCCTGACATATTCTAAATCTTACACAAAATGTATGTGATATCTATGATTCATACTTATTTGAAGAACTGGACAAGCGAAGAGGTCTGAATTACAATACATTTGTAGGAAGAACTGACAGAATTGGATGAATTCAATGTGAAAATGGGAGATGGAAAAATCAAGAATTATTTCAAGGTTTAGAATTGCTATGGTCTGAATATTTGCGTGCCCTCACTGCCTGCCAATTCACATATTGAAACTTAATTCAACTCCCAATGTGATAGTATCAGGAGGTGAGGCTTTTAGGGGGTGATTAGGTTCTTCAGGATAAGAGATTAATCCCATTTGTGCCACTTGCCAAATGGAATTCGTGTCCTTGTAAAACAGGCTGCCTTGCCCTTTCTACCGTGTGAGGACACAGGAAGGAGGTGCCATTTATGAACTAGGAAATGTGCCCTCATCAGACACAAAATCTGCTGGCGCCTTAATCTGACACTTCCCAGCCTGCAGAATTGTAAGAAATAAATTTCTGTTGTTTATAAGCCACCCAGTTTTTGGTATTTTGTTCTAGCAGCCCAAATGGACTAAGATAAGGGAGATGGGGAGGGAGTGGAGCATGTTAGGGAGCATATCAAGATATGGTTTCAGACAAGTCAAACTTAAGATGCCCAGGGAGTTAAGAGTCATGTCAGACCTAGAATCAGCAAAACTTGGTGACTAGCTAGATTGGAGTTAGCAAGGAGAAGAAAAGTATCTTGAGCTTGCTATGTTTGTCTCTTAGATGAACCATTCCTAATACCTCCAGGTTTCGTCCAGGCACATAACCAATACAACCAGGACTGAAAGTCTCCAGACTATGACAAACTCAGAATATTTTCCCACAATAATTGTAATATGTTGAGTAAATGCACCTGGTGTATTTTTAGCTATAACTTCTTATTTAACTAAATCAAAAATAGTCATTGGAGAGGACATTGTTTGCCTTTCAGTTGATAGTCACCATGTCCTTTGCATTATATAGCTAAAAAACAAAACTATTCAAATCACTGCCATCCTAGTTACTTCAGAATTGTTGTGGGCTCTGAGTGGATATTGGGTGTAATAAGTATTGAGCAATAACTACTGAGTAATAACAATGAGCAATTATTTCAAGCCTGTCACTCATCATAGTTAGAGGATGACCAAAAGGAAAAATGGTTTCTGCTAGATGACTTTACAATCCAGTTCAGAGATCAAGAATAACAGGAAGCAACTAGAAAACAAAGCCGGACATTTGTGGCATTCACTACAAGTTAAAGTACATAGAAGGGAAAGGATAGCATGAGATGGAGAAGTTAATAAGGGCTTCATGAAGGAAGTATTCCTTGAATTCGACATTGCACATGGATAGACAAAGGGATAGGTAGTTTATTTTAGACAAAAGCGTGAAAAAACATTAACTTGGAAGGTACTGGAGTTGTGAGGAGATGGTTCTGACTAGAAAAAAAAGAGTTATGTTTTTGAGGACACAGAGCAGTAAAGATAAATGGCAGAAGTACAAAAGTATAGGCAGTCCCCAACTGGCAAACAGCTCACAATTACAAATGTACTCCCGGCTTCTTTAATATCATGCACACATACAAATATCTCATGCTCGGCCAGGCATGGTGGCTCACGCCTGTAATCCCAGCACTTTGGGAGGCTGAGGCGGGCGGATCACGAGGTCAGGAGATCGAGACCATCCTGGCTAACACAGTGAAACCCCATCTCTACTAAAAATACAAAAAATTAGCCTGGCATGGTGGCGGGCACCTGTAGTCCCAGCTACCAAGAGGCTGAGGCAGGAGAATGGCATGAACCCGGGAGGCGGAGCTTGCAGTGAGCCAAGATCATGCTACAGCACTCCAGCCTGGGCGACAGAGTGAGATTCCATCTCAAAACAAAAAACAAAACAAAAAAATCTCATGCTCAAGATGATGACCTTGTTTTTTACCTCACGGAGAAACTCGAAGGAATCCAAAGAGAAAAACAACCTTATCCCCCAAACTACCAGCATTTGCACCTACCAGCATTTGCACCCTGGCATTCTGCCTTCTCTCCTATCCTCAGCATAAACTGTAGGTGTCCTATCTAAGGCTAATCCCTCTACTTGTACACCAAGTTCCTTCAACCTCACCTATTCGAGGGCATTGTCCCAGCAACTCCCCCTCCGTGGATTTCTTGTATTTGCCCCTCCAGATCCATTTTCTACCCTGCTGTATGCCTGAATCGACATGCTCCCCTGGTCTCTGGCTTCCAAACTGTTTTGGTCAATCAGAAGGACTGGGGATCCCAGGAAAGGGCTGGGGATGTGTGGGAAGAAGCGAAGTTGGAGCATTTATGTTTCCAGCTCCCTCCCTGTGGGCTGGCTGAGTTCATTCACCAAATGGTACAAGCAGGCCCCTCCATACAACTCTCCCATTCCAGGTTCTGGAATCCTTTCCCTTCCCCTCGTCTCTTCATGCTGAAAGGTGGTGTTGATGCCAAACTGTAACTAACCCCAGGGCACTGCGCTAATCATTTCCTTACGCTACAACCACAGTTTTGTATAATAAATAGTCCTTCTTAAAACTCTCCTCAAAACTTTCCTCAATGGCTAGCCGCGACGGCTCACATCTGTAATCCTAGCATTTTGGAAGGCCAAGCTGGGTGGATAGCTTGAGCTCAGGAGTTCGAGACCAGCCTGGGCAACATAGTGAAACTCTGTCTCTACTAAAAAATACAAAAATTAGCTGGGCGTGGTAGTGTGTGCCTGTAATCCCAGCTACTCAGTAGGCTGAGGTGGGAGAATCACCTGAGCCTGGGAAGTTGAGGTTGCAGTGAGCCAAGATCTGTGCACCCAACCTGGGTGACAGAGCCAAACCTTGTCTTAAAAAAACAAACAAAAAAAAACAAAAATAAAAACTCTTCTTAAATTACCCAATTTGCAGGCACCATCTGCTTCTCGCCAGGACCTAGACTGATATATTCTCCTTTCCTCTCCTACATCATAAATTTTCCCGTTCTACTGATGTCACTCCCATCAGTAAATAGATGTGCTGTTATTTCTCCCATATTAAAAACAAAGATGGTCCTAACCCCATTCTCCTGCTTCAGATGCCACATCATTTCTCTGCTCTAACTTACAGCAAATCTCCTTTTAAGAGTTGTCTTACTAGTAGACTTAGTAGAAACCTGTCAGGTTCTTCCTCACCTGTCCGGCTTTCGGTTCTTCTTCTCCAAACTTGCTCCATCTGTAATTTTCCTCATCTCGTTTAATGGCAATCCCACATATCCAATTACTGGGGCTAAAAATTTGGAGTCATGCTTGACTCCTCTGTCTTTCTCACTTTCAATCCATTAAGAAGTCCCGTTGGCTCTACCTTTGAAATATAACCGGAATTTGACCCCTTTTCACTACCTCTGCCGTTACCCTCTCAGTCAAATGCACCATGATCTCACCTGGATTCTTGCAACAGGCCCCAACTAGTCTCCCTGATTATGTATTTTCCTCCTATGGACTTCTGTCAACAAAGTAGCCACAATGACAGTGTTAAAATGCAAACCACAACGACAATGTTAAAATGCAAACCACAACGACAGTGTTAAAATGCAAATCAGATCAGGTCACTTCTCTGTTCAAAAGGCCCTAGTGGTGCCCTCTTTCATTCCTAGTAAAAGCCAAAGTCTTTCCAATTGTCTACAAAGCTCTACATAATCAGACCCTTGTTTCATCTCTTACTTCTCTCTTATTCTTCTCCAGCCACAGTGGCTGCTCAAACACATTTGTTATGCTCTTGCCTTAGTACTTTGTACTGGCCTAATTCCATTTCCTGGTGCACTCCTCCTTGAGATCTTTCAAAAGCCTATGACAGAGGTAATTTTATTATACCCATTTTATAGAGGAAGAAATGGAGGCCTACAAAGGTTAAATAGCTTTTATCTGAACCCTGGTGGTATGATCTGTAGGTCACTAATTCACAAGCCCTGCCTATGCAAATTAATGTCTTATGAGGAGACAAAAGCAACTCAGAAGACATAGAAATATTGCAGGAAACAGAAAGAAATTTTTCTTTTAAATCAAAGACATAGGAGAAAATATTCACTAAAAAAAAGAATAGGTTAATATGAATAAGGAATAAACAAGGACTTTTTTTATTTTTAAGACAGAGTCTTGTTCTGTCACCAGGCTGGAGTACAGTGGTACGATCTCGGCTTATTGCAACCTCTGCCTCCCGGGTTCAAGTGATTCTCCCTTCTCAGTCTCCCAAGTAGCTGGGACTACAGGCACATGCCACCACGCCTAGATAATTTTTTTTATTTTTAGTAGAGACGGGTTTTCACCATGTTGGCCAGGATGATCTCAATCTCTTGACCTCATGATTTGCCCCTCTCGGCCTCCCGAAGTGCTGGGGATTACAGGCATGAGCCACCACACCCAGTCAGCAAGGACTTTTAAAAATTCTTGCACTTAAAAATATAAGAATCAAAAGAAAGATTTAAGTAAAAACTATGAAAGATAAAGTTGAAAGAAAGAAAAATACCTTCAAATGAATAGAACAAAAAGACAAGCAGACGGAATATATGGAAAAAGCAGTAAGAGATTTAGAGGACTTAAATGGAGAATCAAAGATTTGATTAGTAGGAGTTGGGTGAGAGAAAGAGAAAATGTAGATGAAGCATATTCTCAAAATAATAATAGAAGAAAACTTCTCAATACCAAAATATATTAATCTCCAGATTAATAAGAAAATTTCTCAATACCAAAGTATATTAATCTCCAGATTAAAATTGACCCACCAAGTTCCCACTACAGTGAATGGTCTCCCAGTAGAAATAGAACAGAATAGATTTCTTAGATAGAATATATTTCTTAGAACAGTCTTACCAGCAACCTGTCATTGAGAACCAACTCAAATAAAGGCAGTCTTCTTTTGGCCTGTTAGAGGTTGAGGACCACAGCACCTCCTCCAGATTGGGTATATCATCAGTTGGTTCAGTGGCCACCAGAAAAGTTCTGAGCTTCTACTCTTCACCTGTCTTCCATGCATCTTCCAGAGAAGCCTCAAGAACTGGGTCCTCCCTAATTGAATACACTAAGAGATTGCCCTTTCTTCCTTTAGATATACTATGCCACAGTCACCTCGAGCCCCACAGTCCTGGGCTAACCAAGAGAGACTCTCTCAGAAATCTCTAGACTAAGAAATAGGCAGAGTCTCTATATTCTTATTTGCCCAAACTCCAGGGGACACAAGCCAAGCTCTTCCCAAAATTTCGTTACCATACTTCCAGCCCCAAGGCAGACCTACTGGTTCTACACCTCAGCAAGAATTCATCCGAGAAATAGGATGCCCCCTCCCAATTTTTGCAGGCTTACCAATATTAACTCTTAGAACAAGCACACCGTTATCTGTATGTGTGTGTGCACATGCACACATGCATGCACATGCATACTTTACATTAGAGCAACTCTGCTTCCCAATACTGCTTTCACTCCCCACTAATTTTGCCTCTGAAGAATCCCACCCCTCCAGTCTCCTTAAGCCCCCAATCCCTAAAGGAAGAAAAGGACAAGCCCTTATCATATCCAGCTGGAGAGGACCCAGTTCTTGAGGCTCCCAAGGAAGGAACGTGGAACACGATAAAGAGTAGGAGTCCAGAACTTCACCTTGGCCACTGACCAACCGATGGGGCTGAGTTGGTGGCTCTCTTAAGAGTGTGGAGAACTAAGTGCCTCTGGGCCTCACATCTGTACTTTAGTTGTTATTCTGGGACAACAGGAAAACTCTCACTTAGCAACCACCGTGTTACACCTCGGATCCTGTTACACTGAGTTTAACCCAGGAGACCAGCCAGGTGAAGGCCCTCATGACGGCTGTGGGGCAGCCTAGAGAGTGATCTGTCCTGAGTGGAGCAGAGGAAAGAGGGTTCTAGGAGAGAGGTCTCCAGGAACAAAATGGTGACAGGGGAGGGACTGGAATTATTTAAAGATAAGTTTGCCAAATATGATGCAGTGTATTTGGGAAACATGTGTTTAAAACTAACTCTACAGACTTTTCAAAAATAAATTTGCCATAAGTTGAATATGATCTAGGAGGAGGTAAGTAAAGGGAGGCCAAATATACAAGTGGAACGCATGCCTTTCACTCCCCCTTCAGAGTGGTCCTAGTATTACCTAGATAAGTGAGTGCCCTATACCATCACTTGGTTTTATCATTATTAACATTACTCCTTTTGCTGTACTGTGCTCCCAGAATAAGAGGAAATAGAAGATAACTTTGGGATGGTTTTTGGTGTTGTGGTGGGGTGGAGGGGGATTGTTTGTTTTGTTGTTTTTTGCTCTGCAAAATAATACAAATAAATTTAACACAGAATGATGCATAACTAAGAATTCATTCTCATTTTAGTAAAGTCAGCAACCCCTCTTAGTACATCTGTAGGAAGGAAAATTTTACTCAAGGGAACTTGAGACCTTTTTCAAAGAAAGAAATCAGTACCCTACTCCCTTTTCTCTGAGATTTGGAGTTAGGGAGCTTGGGCTGTGTGTATTTAGGCTGGTTACAGTGAAAGTCAATGAGTTTTCTGAAATAAAGTTATTGCAAAGCATAAAGAGGGGACCAATGCTCAGCGCCAAGCCCCAGAACTGAGCCAAGGGAGAGAAACTATGATTTTTTGAGTCCATGAGGCAGTGTATGGTGGAATCTACCCTAATTTAGCCCACCTGAGGGTAAATATGCACTCAGGAGAAGTCACTGCATGCTATTTCAAAGATTTGATTACTGAAGTTTAATCTGTAGGACTCAGGCTTACTACAACAGAAAGTCCATAAGTAATAAATTCCAGAATCCACACTGAACCTGCTCTCCTGGATAGATTTGAATAGATTCAAATCCTGGAAAACTGGTTGGGGGAAGAAATAAAAAGAGCCATGAGTCTCGAGTTCTGGTCAGTTTGGATAGACCCTTTTTCACTAAGAGTAACACCAAGAAAACATGATTGCTTATCCTTAAAAATCACCTACTGTAGGTGCTCCAGCCTCCTTGACAGGGGATTTCACCCCAGTTATGCAGGGAAGACACTCCAAACTGAGGACGAGGAGTCTCTAGTGTAGACACTTCAACAAGATAACATCAAGGCAGTCTAGATCAATCACAACATCACTCTTACTTGCTCCTAAGTACTGGTAATAAGTACACAGGATTCCTGGAAAAACCAAAGAAGGGCATTGAGGGAAATAGATCAGAACTGCTGCCAGTGTAGGCTTGTAGATTCCAGCGGTCTGTGTCCCGTAGCACTAAAGGGAACTATTTCCACTTCAAACGATAAAAGTGTTCACCTCAAGTATTTTCTTTTGTATATTAGGGTTTGAAAAGAGAGTTTCACCACTAAAAATAACTCAGCCAACATAGTGTTCTTCCACACCCTCAGGCAGCCTCCATCATTTGATACAGCTGTCTGTTCAAGTCTGCCAACAGGACAGTTAAAAATAGACGGCCCAGTCTCCTTTAAGGGTGTTGCATAATTGATTTATATAGTTTTCCATATTCATTTTGCTAGATTAGTTGTCTCTAAACATTTTTGCTTGTGCTCCATTAAAAGACATTGGAAAAATTCATGTATCCTTCACAAATGTTCAAAGTTGACCACTTAATATTTTTAATATGTTTAGATAATTGAAAGGTTTATTTGTCCAAGGGGTAATATTACCTTATGGCTAAAATCAGTCAAGATTTAGCTATTCCTGTTTTTCATTTATATCTATAGCACTAAAAAACCTTGTTCTTATACATAAGTAAATGAGATTAGAAATTTTGTTAGCAATGTCAATCAATTCTTTAAACCTTTCAAGTTAAATGACAAATAACATATAGTGATCAATTGTCAAAGATTATTTTTAATGATCTTTAGATGACCATCTATTTAAGGTCAACTTAAATTTTGATAAAAGCAATGAATTAGAAACCATCTGACTTACAAATGTGTTTATTACTCTGTCATTTGAATCATTCATTTTCAGAGTTTCTAGGAAGTATATGAGAAAGATTATATCAGCATTTACCAAATGACTATTAATTTGTTTGTCTTTCACCTTGTTATAGCACTAAAATCAGATGAAACTGGTATAAGTACAATCTATTTAATTACAAATCGTGTATTTTTGGTCAGGCACAGTGACTTACACCTGTAATCCCAGCACTTTCGGAGGCCAAGGCAAGAGGATCGCTTAAGCTCAGGAGTTCAAGACCAGCCTGGGTGACATGGTGAAACCCTGTCTCTACCAAAAATACAAAAATTAGCTGGCCACGGTGGTGCACACCTGTAGTCCCAGCTACTCAGGAGGCTGAGGTGGGAGGATGGTTTGAGCCCATGGTGTAGAGGTTGCAGTGAGCCAAGATCATACCACTGCACTCCAGCCTGAGCAACAGAGTCAGATCCTATCTCAAAATAAATAAATCAATAAAAATTAAAAATTTTTAAAAAAAGATATTGTATGTTTTCATATTTTTCCTATTGGATGTGAACAAAGACTACACATATTTTGCATCTGATATTTAATATTAGTATCTGGGAGTGGGGAATTAATCTTAATTTAATACAACTGGTTTTCTAAAGTTTAGGGCACTATATCATAGGTTATATTTTTTGATATTTTGTTCCACATCTTATATATATCAGCGTAGATCCTGTTTTTAAGAGCATGATATCATGAAAAGCAAAGATAAGAGAAACAGGCCAGACTCAGTGGCTCACACACCTGTAATCCGAGCACTTTGGGAGGACAAGGCAAGTGTATTGCTTGAGCTCAGGAGTTCAAGACCAGCCTAGGCAATATAGTAAGACCCCTATCTCTATTAAAAAAATAGAAAGAAATTATCCAAGCTTGGTGGCACACACCTGTAGCCCCAACTACTTACACGGGTAAGGCGGGAAGATGGCTTGGGCCCAGAAAGTTGAGGCTGCAGTGAGCCGTGATTATGCCATTGCATTCCAGCCTGAGCAACAGAGTGAGACTGTGTCCAAAAAAAAAAAAAGAAAGAAAAGAAGGAAAGAAAGAAAGAAAGAAAAGAAAAGAAAAGAAAGAAAAGAAAAGAAAAGAAAAGAAAAGAAAAGAAAAGAAAAGAAAAGAAAAGAAAAGAAAAGAAAAACAGACCAACAGAAAGAGCAACAGAGAAAAGGTATCAGGACCAGAGATGGATTTGAGTTTTTTCAGCCTGAAGCCTATATAATTTGAGGTGCAGAACTCTTACAGAAAAATAATACAACATTATGAATAAAAAATTAGGTATGTTTTCTTAGGAGAAAACAGTGGGATAAAGGAAAAAAAATTAAGTATGAAAGTAAATATTTAATAGGAGAATAAAATCTCAACAAATTATAGAATTTTAAAAGATAAATTCTACAAACATCATATAACTCAGAAAAATGATATAACAATGATGTTCATTAATACATCTATGACACTTCTTTTATAGTTTTTGACTGGACACTTTGAATCACCACTTCAAATGGTAATGACTTTCTACATCATTTTCTCTGAGGAAAATAGAAAGCTAATCGAGACTTTTCTTCTGCATAGGTGATGTATTTTCATTTTATTATTGATAGTTTAGACAAGATTCTGTTTCATCATTATTGGTAACTAGTGGTTAAGCCACATCTGTCATTTCCTCCCAGTTTCTAGTCAGGAAGTGCTTTTTGCCAGAGCAACTCTCAGAGACTCCAGCCCATTGATTGACAAGGCTACTGTTACGGTACCTGGGCCAGTCTTTCCAAGTCCTTCCTGTCCCCCTTTCTCATCCACCTAAGTAAGTGTTGCTCTGATACGACTCTCTTAAGTGTAACTCATGATTTGGTAATAGTGGGAGTATGACAGGTGAGGTAGTCAGGCAAAAACTGTCATTACTCCAACTAGTGAATTCAGTTATCCCCCAAAGTATGAAATTACCCCATTTCTAATATTATGTCTCATCCTTAACAGACATTCATATCAGTCATAGAAAGACAATGGCCTAGAAGGGTATATGTGCTATGATTAAAAGAGGCTTCTTCAACACCACTATTTTAATTTTTCTTCTGAAGTTTTTTAATACTAAAGGGGAATGCATCATAGAAAATTTCAAACGGTGGCCGGGTGCGGTGGCTCACTCCTGTAATCCCAACACCTCAGGAGGCCAAGGTGAGAGGGTCATTTGAAGTCAGGAGTTTGAGACCAGCCTGGTCAACATGGTGAAGCCCTGTCTCTATTAAAAATACAAAAATTAGCCAGGCATGGTGGTGCATGCCTGTAGTCTCAGCTACCGGGAAGCTGAGGCAGGAGAATCACTTGAAACCGGGAGGCAGAGGTTGCAGTGAGTCAAGATCACACCACCACACTCCAGCTTGGGCGACAGAACAAGACTCTGTCTCAAAAAAAAAGAAAAAAGAAAAGAAAGAAAATTTTGAATGAATAAGAGGTATCCCTTTCTTTTGATAAGAGAATGGTAACAGTGAAAAAGAATTTGGGCAAGGGGAAAGGAGAAACAACATTAATATGTGTTCTCTAGTTCTCTTGTTCTCTGAGCCAATAATACTTTTCTCTGTACTGAGCCTATATCAATACAGCTACTTGTGTTATTCAAATCTTCTATATCTTTCATACGAAAATTTCCTCTGCTTAACCTACCTTGAATTATTCCACTGTGACTGTGGATTTGTCCATTTCTCTCTGCAGTTCTGTTTAGATAATTTTTGGTTTGTAAATATTGAAGACATTTTATTATGTAATCAAGTTTAAAACTGTTACATATTTCTGGTGAATTGAATCTTACATAGTACTTGTCTCATTACATTGTAATTATTAGTTTATTTGTATGTTTCACCCATTAGAGTTCTGGCTTATTAAGGAAGGGCTGATGTTTGACTCACTTGTGAATATCTTGGTACCACTAGTACAGATCAGGTTCTCATCAACTCCTGACTATTAATGCAGCCCCCTAACCAGACCAGTACTAAGCTGCCAATTTCACACACTTAAAGGCCCTGTCAGATTAAATCTTCCTAGAAAGTAATTTTGATCATAGCACTCTTTTTAAAAATAGTAGGTTCCTGTTGTTCACAGAATAAAATACAAACTCCACAGCTTTTCATTCAACTTCCTCAAAGACTTGAAATCACCCTATTTTTCACTCACTTTCTTCTCACATATAGGAGGTCAAGCAAACTGAAATTCCCACTACTCCCACACAGATCCTGCATTCCTTCTGCTGTCCCCATATAATATCCAAATCCTAGTATAATTTTCCATCCCACTCTGCACGTCCAAACCCTTCAGAGCCAGTCTTAAAAGTCTCCTCCTTTGAAAGCTTTTAGCATTTTCACCCAAATTGAAATATTCTCTCCTTCTTTTGAATAGTGTTATGGCCTGAACGTGTCCTCTCCAAAAATGCTATGTTGACCGTATTCAGAGACAGGGCCTGTGAGGAAGTGATAAATGTTAAATGAGGTCATAAAGATGGGGATCTAATCAGACAGGTCTGGTGTCCTTATAAGAAAAGAAAGAAACACCAGACTTCTCTCTCTCTGCCATGTGATGACACAGTGAGAAAGCAGCCACCTGCAAGCCAGGAAGTCAGCACTTGCTAGGAATCAAATTGACTGGCAGCCTGATCTTGGACTTCCCAGCCTCCAGAACCATGAGAAATAATTTTTTGTTGTTTAAGCCACAAAATCTGTAGTATTGTGTTATGGCAGCCTGAGTTGACTAATACAAATAGTAATATAGTACTGTTTTGTCAATATTTCTTCAGGGCTTTAGATCTGGCAAGGTATTTATCAAATTATTAATGTCAAAAAATTCTTGCAGCCAGATGCGTTGGATCACGCCTATAATCCTAACACTTTTGGAGGCCGAAGCAGGTGGATCATTTGAGCTCAGGAGTTTGAGATCAGCTTGGGAAAATAGTGAAACTCCATCTCTACCAAAAATACAAAAATTAGCTAAGCATGGTGGTGTGTGCCTGTGGTCCCAGATACTCAGGGTGGCTGAGGTGGAAGGATTGCTGGAGTCCCAGAAGTCAAGGCTGCAGTGAGCCAGGATCATGCCACTGCACTCCGGCCTGGGTGACAGGCCAAGACCCTCTCTCATAAATAAAGAAATATATACAAAAATAATTCTTAACAATTCAAAGAATGTAGTAACCTCAGTGCCAGAAAAATATTCTTATGTGCATATTTGCAGAGTCAGGTTTTCTTGTCAGATTAATATTTATTTGGTATCATATCATCATATAATTGAGTTCTTGAGAGTTTACAAGATCTTTTGTAACGTATTGTTTTATTTACTTATTTTCCCCTCTTAAGTATATACTCATATATTTTCAAAGCTAAAATGATTCATTGTTATATAATCCTGAACTTCCAAGATGAAGATGTTTGTTTTTATTGTTATGAAAAAATTGTGTCTACTTTTTATGTATTTAATATAGGAATTTAAATTTGAATATATTCTTCCAATTTGTAATAGTTTAACTCAGACTCTGACTTTACTCATTCTCTTTTAATTAACTCAACCAACATAAAATATTGTTTGAATTCTCCTAGAGTTAGGAAATCTATTTCCTAGCATAATCTGTACTAATAAAAATAGTGACTATATCTACATTCAGAATGTCTGTCCCAGAAAGAAATGAAATATAAGAAAAAAAAAATAATGACTATAGCAAGGTTGTACAACTAAGAATAGTATAGTAGAATCATTTTTTAACTTATTTTCAAAGGGCAAAAGAAGAGAATACCAGCATTTAAATGTCAGTTGGGAGTGGATAAACCTACAAATGAAATTTTTGTAAGAGAGAGAGAGAACAATCCAAGAGGTAAGAAGAAAATTAAGAGAAAGTTGTCATTGGAGGTAAGAGAAAATGTTTCAAGAAAGAAGAGGTTGTGGGGCCGGATGCAGTGGCTCATGCCTGTAATTCCAACACCTTGGAAGGCTGAAGCGGATGGATCACGAGGTCAAGAGATCGAGATCATCCTGGCCAACATGGTGAAACTCCGTCTCTACTAAAAATACAAAAATTAGCCAGGTGTGGTGGTGGGTGCCTGTAGTCCCAGCTACTTGGCGGGCCAAGGCAGGAGGATCACTTGAATCCAGGAGGTGGAGGTTGCAGTGAGCTAAGATTGTGCCCCTAAACTCCAGCCTAGGCAACATAGAGACTTTGTTGAAAGAAAGCAAGAAAGCAAGAAAGAGAAGGAAGGAGATTGACAATGTCAGATGCCAATGAGATATTAAGATGAGAAATGGGATTTAACAATGTGAAAGTCATTACTAACCTTAGCAAAAGTTGTTACAAAAGACTGAGCAATGGTTCTCAACCAGGGGTGATTTTGCCCTGCAGGGGTCATTTGGCAATGCCTGAAGACATTATTGGTTGTCACTACTGGGGAGAGAGGACTGCTACTGGCATGGAGTGGATAAAGTCCAGGGGTGCCCTCCTTCTCTGACATAATAAGGGAGACAGACAGCTTAGGCCACACAAAGGACCTGTCACAGGTCCTCTGATTCTCCCACCGTTCCCATGAAGCGGAATGCAGGGGCCAGGATCATCTGATGGAGACTCAGTCTAGTATTCCAGGGAAGGGGCGCTACCCCGCTGCTGCTCTCATTTCTCACAGAGCAAGTAACTTTATCAGAAGAGATCATCAGACAACTTGAATGCTCGGCAGTCTGGGTTGGCAGTTAGCTAGTTGGAGGAGGCAACTGAAAGCTAGCTGTCTAGCACCCAAGAACAGTGGGGACCACGGGAAGTTGTGGCTCCTGCAAGAGGGTGAAATAATGTCATCAGTTTTCTAGGAAGTTGAGTTTAAGCATGGCTTCTTCAACCAGTCGAAGATAATTCCTAGTTCTAGGTAGTCCATTGGTTCAGTTAACCAAGAGTGAGCTATGGGAGGCAATGCCACTCCGTGTTATGAAATTCTGTATATCATTCAATAAATGACATTTAGAATAGCTTGTTGTACATGTATTTCAGCAAACTTCTCTCATTTTATTTCTTCATCACCCTGTGTGGTTTTTAGAGAAAATTAAGAAACAAAGGATGTGGCTTCAAATTGAAGAGGATTCTTATGAAACAAACCATAATGTTGACACTTACCAACTAAAATGGTTTAAGCTTAACTTACAGAGAATATTTCTAAAGGTGACTTCTGATACATAAGCAAAAATAGCATATATAAATACCTACATTCCAAAATGGTGACATGTTCCATGAAGGATTTTTTTCCTTTTATAACAAAGATGGTGGGGGTGGGGGGGAATAGAAAACAAAGCTAAAAAAACAGAAAGGAGAAAATGCCCAAAAGAGATTTTTTCCCCTTAATTGGCTTGGAGTTGTAGAATAAAATAACAGAAGACCTATGGCTAAGACAGAAAATATAGCTACTGCTGGAAGAGATGAAATTTCTAAAGTCCTAAAATTTCTATTATGTTGTGAAAAGTCAAACAAAACAAAAAGTTGGACTTGACAGAAAGCTACCAAGTAGTCTTTGTCTGTGGCATTTTTTATTTAAAAGGTACTCTGAAGCTGCCTAAAAATATGCAATATTGAAATTAATGGGCAATTTGCCTTTTCTGATAGAATTCAACAATAAACAGAACTTCAATATATCTATGTTCTTAAGGGAGATGCCATGGGGGGAAAAATCGTCGTCAGGTTGATCACAGAGCAAATGTGTCCCTTGAAAGCTAAAGGTAATGCTTTGCCTCCAAAAAATAAAAATCATCTAGGAGAAAGAGGTAAATTATACAGGGGATGCAAAAGAAAAGAAGCCCTCCTTCTCTGACATAATAAGGGAGAGAGACAGCTTAGGCCACACAAAGTTATAGTTTTAGAATGTTTTTTTTTTTTTTTTTTTTTTTTTTTTGAGACGGAGTCTTGCTCTGTAGCCCGGGCTGGAGTGCAGTGGCCGGATCTCAGCTCACTGCAAGCTCCGCCTCCCGGGTTCACGCCATTCTCCTGCCTCAGCCTCCGGAGTAGCTGGGACTACAGGCGCCCGCCACCTCGCCCGGCTAGATTTTTTGTATTTTTTAGTAGAGACGGGGTTTCACCGTGTTAGCCACGATGGTCTCGATCTCCTGACCTCGTGATCCGCCCGTCTCGGCCTCCCAAAGTGCTGGGATTACAGGCTTGAGCCACCGCGCCCGGCCTTTAGAATGTTTAAAATATTCAAGTGAATTGGCTATCTAATGGCCTATAGATCTGAGAAAAGTAGGAAGTAAAGAATCCCAAAAATGGAAGAACTTGAGGCACAATGGCATGACAAGTGCTTCTCAAACTTGAATGTACTTACAAATCATCCAGAGATCTTGTTACAATGCACACTCTGATTCAGCAGGTCTCACACTAGGCCTGAGATTTTGCATTTCTAACAAGTTCCCAGATGACACCAGTACTGCTGGTCCTTGGGTCACACTTTGAACAGCAAAGTATTGATGACTCCTGACTTAACATAGCATCCACGGAACCCAAATAGCAAATCTCCACATATTTGTTCAGTCATAGAAACATACAGACCTATCTAAGACTAGAATATTGGTGGCATGGGAAAACAGAGCTTGCTACCTTTACCTATGAGTCATTGAATTAATTTTTGCTCATGCCAATCAAACCTATTAACATAACACTGTCATGAGAATACCTGTGCTATTTTTCAGATAGTCCTAGAAGCACTGATAAAGCAGTACATGTTCACCTGGCAACATGCCATGAAAATACACGTGGCGATTATTATAAAATGCAGTAGCTCATATTTTACACAGGTAACATGTGGAAACTTCACAGTTATAAATCTGTGGACTTACTTGAGCAGAACATCTCATTTAAGTCTCAGGTAAAGCACATGCCTTGTAAGTTAAACCACGTGCTCAAGTGCCAGTAGAGCAGTTTCTTGCTCCCTGCTCACTTGTACTCCGTCCAGCAGGGAGAATTAAAGATATGTGATCAGCAGATGAAGGTCTGCCAATGAGAACCATGTCTAGGATATGTTTTAAAATCTACAATTGGTCTGTTTTCCCTGTGTTTCACATCGGGGTAATATTCCCCAGCATATTAAATAGCAGCAGTCTCTTTCCTAAACCCCAAACCCAATTCCCTCTGTTTCTCCAGCTACTCCAGGCCTGATTTGTCTTCCAATTCTGCAACTAAGGTTAGAGCCTGGTGGAGAATCCTAGACAATACAATAGAGAATCCTAGACAATATGACTTCTGGGACCCTGATACTATGCCTGGTCCTTGTAGCCCCTTCCCAACCTCCTCACTGTAGGATCTCTTTGTGTCTACGACCTTGGTCCAACTCCAACCCCAAGAGCAAATATGCTGCCATTCAACTAAAAGTAGTGCTGTTTAAGGCTACTACTATGTCTCACCCAATGAGACTGAACCCTGCCTACTTATGTCAGCCTGGATGCAATCCATGCCATCTCTGAAATGGTACTGTTTTATTCTACAAAAAATCAGTCATATTGCCTAACCTGTCCCCTTCATCTTTATATAATTCCATAATACCCTGTGCATATAAAAATTATAAATTGGTTCCCACAGTATTCATACAACAAAAACCATCCCATTACTTTCCTAAATATTTCTCAGAATTGCTGAGATATTCCATTTTTGGATCCAAGCTCATGGTACCTGAAATGAAGAGATGGACACAAGATACCTGGGGGGCTAGAACTAAACATTATTGCTTTGAGAGTGGTGATGAAAATCCCTGTGGCTGAGCCTCCAGTTAATGGACAGAACAGCTGTAAAGAGCATCCCTAAGCTTGCCAAAAGCACTGCCTGATCCACATGTAGGACAAGCGCGTAACAGGAGTATTATGTTGCAGAAAGTACAACGCCACCCCATCCTAGCCAGAGAAATTAGACAAGAGAAGGAAATAAAGGGCAACAAAACCTGTAAGAAGGAAGTCAAACTGTCACAGTTATATGATCATATACATACAAAACCCTAAGGACTCATTCAAAAAGCTCCTAAACTGGGCATAGTGGCTCATGCCTATAATATCATCACTTTAGGAAGCCAAGGCAGGTGGATTGCTTGAGCTCAGGAATTTGAGACCAGCTTGGGCAACATGGTGAAACCCCATCTCTACCAAAAATACAAAAAAATTAGCCGGGCATGGTCTTGCATGCCTGTAGTTCCAGTTACTCAGGAGACTGAGGTGGGAGAATCGCTTGAGCCCAGGGGGCAGAGATCGCAGTGAGCCAAGATCACACCACTGCACTCCAGCCTGGGCAATAGAGCAAGACTCCATCTCAAAAATAAATAAACAAATAACTTTTTTTAAAAAAAAAAAAAAAAAACCTCCTAGATCTGATAAATGGATTCAGTAAAGTTTCAGTATACAAAAATCAATGTTCACAAATCAGTAGCACTGCTATATGCCAACAACAACCAAGCTGAGAATCAAATCAAGAACTCAATCCCTTTTATAACAGCTGCAAAATAAAATAAAATAAAGTACTTAAGAATATACCTAATCAAGGAGGTGAAAGATCTCTACGAGGAAAACTATAAAACACTACTGAAAGAAATCCATTGATGACACAAACAAGTGGAAACATATCCCATGCTATTGTATCAGGATGACTATATGGCCAAAAGCAATCTACAGATTTAATGCAATTCCCATCAAAACACCATTATAATTCTTCACAGAACTAGAAAAAAAATCCTAAATTCGTATGGAACCAAAAAAGAGCCCACATATTCATAGCAAGACTAAGCAAAAAGGACAAATCTGGACGCCTCACATTACCTGACTTAAAACTATACTACAAGGCTATAGTCACTAAAACAGCATGGTATTGTATAAAAATAGGCACATAGACCAATGGAACAGAATAGAGAACCCAGAAACAAAGTCAAATACTTACAGCCAACTGATCTAAGACAAAGCAAGCATAATATAAGGTGGGGAAAGGATATCCTTTTCAACAAAGGGTGCCGGGATAATCGGCAAGCCATACACAGAAGAATGAAACTGGATCTTCATCTCTCACTTTATACAAAAATCAACTCAAGGTGGATCAAGGCTTAAATCTAAGACCTGAAACCATAAAATTCTAGAAGATAACACTGGAAAAACCCTTCTAGACGTTGGCTTAGGCAAAGACTTCATGAGAAAGAACTTAAAAGCAAATGCAGCAAAAACAAAGATAGATGAAACTTAATTAAACTAAAAAGCTCTATACAGCAAAAGAAACAATCAGCAGAGTAAACATGCAACCCACAGAGTGGGAGAAAATATTCACAAACTATGCATCCAACAGAGTACTAATACCCAGAATCTACAAGGAACTCAAACAAATCAGCAAGAGAAAGCAAATAATCTCATCAAAAAGTGGGCAAAGAACAAGAATAGAAAATTCTCAAAAGAAGATATACAAATGGCCAAAAAACATATAAAAAATGTTCAACATCGCTTATTATTAGGGAAATGCAAATTAAAACCACAATGAGATACCATCTTACTCCTGCAAGAATGGCCATAATTAAAAAATAAAAAAATAATAGATGTTAGTGTGGATGTAGTGAAAAATAAACACTTTCACACTGCTAGTGGGAATATAAACTAGTACAACCACTATGGAAAACAGCATGGAGATTCCTTAAAGGACTAGATGTAGAACTACCATTTGATCCAGCAATCCCTCTACTGGGTATCTACCCAGAGGAAAAGAAGTCATTATACGGAAAGGATACTTGCACATGCATGTTTATAGCAGCACAATTTGCAATTGCAAAAATATGGAACCAGCCCAAATGCCCATCAACCAATGAGTGGATAAAGAAAGTGTGATGTAGGCGGGGTGCGGTGGCTCATGCCTGTAATCCCAGCACTTTGGGAGGCTGAGGAAGGTGGATCACCTGAAGTCAGGAGTTTGAGACTAGCCTGGCCAACATGGTGAAACCCTGCCTCTACTAGAAATATAAAAATTAGCTGGGCGTGGTGATGGACACCTGTAATCCCAGCTACTCGGGAGGCTGAGGCAGGAGAATCACTTGAACCTGGGAGGCGGAGGTTGCAGTGAGCCAAGATCGTGTCATTGCACTTTAGCCTGGGCAACAGAGCAAGACTCTGTCTCAAAACAAAACAAAACAAAGCAAATAAAAGAAAGTGTGATGTAGGCTGGGCACAGTGGCTCACATCTGTAATCCCAGCATTTTGGGAGGCCAAGGCAGGCAGATCACCTGAGGTTGGGAGTTTGAGACCAGCCTGACCAACAGGGAGAAATCCCATCTCTACAAAAAATACAAAATTAGCCAGGCATGGTGGCACATGCCTGTAATCCCAGCTACTTGGGAGGCTTAGGCAGGAGAATTGCTTGAACTGGGGAGGCAAAGGTTGCAGTGAGCCGAGATCGCACCATTGCACTCCATTCTAGCCTGGGCAACAAGAGCGAAACTTCATCTCAAAAGAAAAAAAAAAAGAAAAAGAAAAAGAAAGGGTGATACACACACACACACACACACACACACACATACATATGCACGCACACCATGGAATACTACTCAATCCTAAAAAGGAACAAAATAATGGCATTCACATCAACCTGGATGGAGTTAGAGACCATCATTCTAAGTGAAGTAACTCAGGAAAGGAAAACCAAACATCATATGTTCTCACTTAGAAGTGGGAACTAAGCTATGAGGACACAAAGGTGCAAGAATGATACAATGGACTTTGAGGACTTTAGGGGAAGTCTGGGAGGGCAGTGAGGGGTAAAAGACTACACACTGGGTACAGTGTACACTGCTTGGGTGACTGGTTCACCAAAATCTCAAAAATCATCACTAAAGAACTTACCCATGTAACCAAAACAACCTGTTCCTCCCAAACTATTGAAATAAAATAAAATAAAATAAAAAGAAAGTACAATGCAATAATGGACTAAAGATCAGAACTCTCTCCTACATTTTTGGTTCCATGCAGGTCCCCCAGGATTCCTATAACTTCTATGGGAAAGGGAGACCTGCTAGGAGTCTCAACATCCCCAAAACCTTTTCTCATCCCATGACTACTTATATCACTGAATAAGGGCAAGTCAGTGAGGGCATGCCAGTGCTTCCTTGATATTCTGCCCAGCAAGCAGCTATCTCATGGATTAGGTTGCCCAAAAGCCCTTCAAGTCTTCCTAAAATGCAGTATCATCAGCACTATGTCTAGCACAAATTCCTCTGATTTCCGAAGTATGGCTAGTACCTCACTGTACATTCTACTCATGATGTAGATTTTCTCTTATTTATCCATTCTCTATTAGAGATCATCGTATTGATACAAAAGTAAGGTTCTGAGAGTGGCTGACCTACACAGCTAGTCGGTGGCTCAGCAGGGTCTGCAATCATCTTTCCTGATATGCACCCAAGTGATCTTTTAATGTCACCATACCTTCTAAACGGTACAGAATTATGAACACAAGAATGTTGCTTGATATTTTGATTTTAGTTTTACTATTAAGATATGACATGAGAGAACTAGAAAGTATCCCAAATTTTTATGACTTTTAAAGTTTTATTTTACAACATAAAAAAATTATTATATAATATCAAAAGCCTTGAGAAGGAAAGAGATAAGTTAAGGGCCAGGTGCAGTGGCTCGCCCGGCAGCTGGATCGCCTGAGGTCGGGAATTGGAGACCAGCCTGACCAACACGGCAAAACCCTGTCTCTACTAAAAAATACAAAAATTAGCCAGGAGTGGTGACAGGTGCCTGTAATCCCAGCAACACAGGAGGGTGATGCAAGAGAATTTGTTGAACCTGGGAGGAGGAGGTTGCAGTGAGCCGAGGTCACACCACTGCACTCCAGCCTGGGCAACAGAGCAAGATTCCGTCAAAAAAAAAAAAAAAGGAAAGAGATAAGTCAAGATGTATCCTACAGAATAGATTAAATAAAAATGGCATGATTTACAAAATCAGTTCAAAGGCTAAATTTTGAACTGGTTCTGAATTTAAAGTATATTTCATACATTTGTACTTTAAAATACCATTATTATCCAATTTAAGCCTCATATCTTTTTAATATGTAACCTTATGTTTAATTCTCTATATAAATTATTTCCAGTAAAATACTTTTTTAAAAATAGAAAATAAAAACATATTAGTATTTTTCGTGTAACCAATGAAGTATTTACCTTGTCAGAACATGTATTCTATGTTCATGGAATAAACTTTCAAAGTGCTGATGAATTTAATTTAATGTTCTGTTGAGTTTTTACTATGCTGCATTTAAGATATACAAACCTTTTGCCACTGTGTAAGCAGGAAAATGACTCTCACAGTCACTGTAAATTGAGAAGAGGGCTTTTTTTAAACTTTAGGTAGTTAAAATAGATTGGCCTTTGTAGTTACACCACTGACCTTTCCCCTAAGTTTACTTGATCGGCAGTGGAATACTTTTTTCAAGTGCTCTGGAAAGTTAGGTTGCATTGGTCATCAAACTGAGAATCTATATAGGTATCACTCATAGATTATACTTCATCTATTTTTATTTTTACACAATGTACTGTGTGATGACCTATATGAAATAATGACCTGCATTGAGAGGTTAGATAAATTACTTTTATTTTCCAATTCAGACTTTAATTACTGGTTAGCCATGTACCCTCAGACAATCTATCAACTTAACTCTTAAGAAGTGAATAATGCATGAGTCTATATAGCTTTGGAAAAAGAAAGCAATCAATTATGACATGGAGTACATGAGAGAGTACAGTCCTTTCTTAATACCAAACTCTAAACTTATCAACTCAACAATACTTTGTCAAATGTCATAACTGCTCACTTTTGCACTATTTGTAGAACTTGAATGTTTTCATATTTATACTTCACAGTAAATTAACTGTATGGAAGTTACTGAGTTTGATGTACTCTCTCTTGGGAAAAGGAGAGGGAAGAAAGGGCAAGAGATATACTGTTCTTGGATTCCTTCTCAAGACGTTATTAAGTATTTTCTATACCACAGGCAATGTTCTAGGTGCTGGGGATTCCGGAGAAAAGATATTCTCTCCTCTCAATAAGCTCACCTTCTAGTAGGACAGACATTTAATTGTTAGGTCAGGATACCTGATGCATTCTTAGGAATTCTTACACTCCGAGAGCTTTTTTTTGAGAGGTTTGTTTTCCACCCTTCTAAGCTGGGCAAAGGACACACAAAATCAGCGTCAAATCAATTCCTATTCAAAACTGAAGAAAAAAAAACCTAACCAAACTTAATGAGAAGAGGGCTGCTTTTGAAAAGACAGTAAATGCATCATGGTTAGCACTATACTAACCATAAATTTACCATGCTGCTATGAGATATAGCAAATTCAAGCCCCTTAGGCTTTCCTGTGATACTTCAAAAAGGAAAAGTAAATGTGTATTCTTTAAAAAATAAAGAGGCCGGGCACTATAGCTCACGCCTATATTCCCAGCACTTTGGGAGGCCGAGGCGGGCAGATCATTTGAGGTCAGGAGTTCAAGATCAACCTGGCCAACATGGTGAAACCCTGTCTCTACTAAAAATACAAAAATTAGTCAGGCATGGTGGCACACACCTGTAGTCCCAGCTACTCAAGAGGCTGAGGCAAGAGAATCACTTGAACCTGGGAGGCAGAGGTTGCGGTGAGCCGAGATCATGCCACTGCACTCCAGCCTGGGCAACAGAGTAAGACTCTGTCTCAAAAAAAAAATTTAAACATAAAAAAGAATCATCTCAATTGATGCAGAAAAAGTGTTTGACAAAATTCAACATCCTTTCATGATACAAACACTCAGCAAACTAGAAGAAACCTACCTCAACATAATAAAAGCCGCATGTAAAAAAAATCTACAGCAAACATCATATTCAATAGTGAAAGACTGAAAGCTTTTCTTCTAAGGTCAGGAACAAAGCAAGGATGACCACTTTCACCACTTCTATTCAACATACTGAAAGTTCTAGCCATAACGATTGATCAAGACAAATAAATAAAAGGCATCCAAATTCAAAAGGAACAAGTAAAATTACCTCTTTCACAGATATGATATGTAGGAAACTCTAAAGATACCACACACACACACACACACACACACACACACACACACAAACTGTTAGAATAAATGAATTCAGCAAAGCAGCAGGACACAAAGTCAATGCACAAAAATCAGTTGCATTTTGATACATTACCAATGAACAATCTGAAAGGAAATTAAGAAAACAATTCTATTTAAAATAGCATTAAAACTTAGGAATTAACTAAACTGAGAAGAGACCTGTACACTGAAAACTATAAAACATTGCTAAAAGAAATTAAGAGAGACATAAATAAATGGAAAACCATCCCATGGTTCATGGATTAGAAGACTTAATATTGTCAAAATGTCAGTACTACCCAAAGTGATCTACAGATTCAATGCAATCCCTATCAAAATCCTGGTGACCTTTTTTTTTTTTTTTTACAGAAATGGAAAAATCAGTTTTAATATTCATATGGAATCTTAAGGGACCCTGAATAGCCAAAACAATCTTGAAAAAGAACAAAATTGGAGGACTCACATTTCCTGATTTTAAAACTTACTACAAAACTTTAGTAATTGAAACAGTGTGGTTGGTACTGGCATAAAGACAGATATATAGATAAACAGATGAAATAGAATAGAGAGCCCAGAAATAAACCCCAATATATATAGTCAAATGTTTTCCAACAACAGTACCAAGACCCATTCAGTGGGGAAAGGACAGTCTTTTCAACAAATAGTGCTGGGAAAACTGAATAGCCACAAGCAAAATAATGAAAATGGACTGTTACCTAACCCCATATACAAAAATTAATTCAAAATGAATCAAAGACCTAACGAAAGAGCTAAAACTATATAATTCCTAGAAGAAAATATAGGGCAAAACCTTCATGATATTGAATTTGGCAATGAATATGACACCAAAGACACAGGCAAAAAGCAAATAGATAAATTGGATTTCATTAAAATGTAAAACTTTTGTGCATCAAAGGACACTATCAATATCTTGAAAAGACAGCCTACAGAATGGAAGAAAATATTTTAAAATTATACATCTGATAAGGGATTAATATCTACAATATGTAATGAACTAACCTAAAACTCAACAACAACAACAGAAATTCAAAAGTGGGCAAAGGACTTAAATAGACATGTCTCCAAAAGATATACAAATGGCCAGTAAGCACATAAAAAAAAGTTCAACATCGCTACCCATTAGGGAAATGCAAATCAAAAACACAATGAAATACCATCTCACATCTACCAGGATGGCTACTAT
Organism: Chlorocebus sabaeus; assembly: GCF_047675955.1. Taxonomy (NCBI): domain Eukaryota; kingdom Metazoa; phylum Chordata; class Mammalia; order Primates; family Cercopithecidae; genus Chlorocebus; species Chlorocebus sabaeus. Next base: position 36,764,006 of record NC_132923.1, on the reverse strand, counting down.
AAAAAACAAAAAATAGAAAACAAGTGTTGGTAAGGATGTGAAGAAATTGAAATCTTTGTGCACTGCTGATGGGAAGATAAAATGTTACAGCCACTGTGGAACACATTATGGTGGTTACTCAAAAAGTTAAAAATAGAATTACTATATGATCCAGCAATTCTACCTCTGGGTATGTACTCAAAAGAATGAAAAGTATGATCTCAAAGAGATCATTGTCTGCCCATTGATACGGTTTGGCTGTGTCCCCACCCAAATCTCATCTTGAATTTCCACAAGTTGTGAGAGAGACCCAGTGGGTGGTAATTGAATCATGGCGGCGGGTCTTTCCCTGCTGTTCTCGTGTTGGTGAATAAGTCTCACAAGATCTGATGGTTCTGTAAGGGGAAGTTTCCCTGCACAAGCTCTTTCTTTGCCTACCACCATCCATGTAAGATGTGACTTGCTCCTCCTTGCCTTCCACCATGATTGTGAGGCCTCCCCAGCCACGTGGAACTGTAAGTCCATTAAACCTCTTTCCTGTATAAATTACCCAGTCTCAGGTGTGTCTTCATCAGCAGTGTGAAAACAAACTAATACACTCACGTTCCTAACAGCATTATTCATAAGAGCCAAGAGCAAACCACATGTCCATTAACAGATGACTAAATGTGGTATGTACATAAAATGGAATATTAGGCAGCCTTAAAAAAGTAATCTTAGACCAGGCATGGTGGCTTATGCCTGTAATCTCTGCACTTTGGGAGGCCCAGGTGGGAGGACTGCTTGAGTCCAGGAGTTTGAGACAAGCCTGGCAACATAATGAGAACTCGTCTCCACAAAATAAATAAATAAAAATAAACAAAATTAGCTAGGCATGGTGGCATGAGCCTACAGTCCCAGCTATTCGGGAGGCTGAGGTGGGATCACTTGAGCCTGGAAGGATGAGGCTTCAGTGAGTCAAGATCATGCCACTGCACTCCCCGCTAGGCAATAGAGTGAGACCCTGTCCAGAAAGAAGGAAGGAAGGAAGGAAGGAAGGAAGGAAGGAAGGAAGGAAGGAAGGAAGGAAGGAAGGAAGGAAGGGAGGGAGGGAGGGAGGGAGGGAGGGAGGGAGGGAGGGAGGGAGGGAGGGGAAAGAAAGAAAGAGAGAAAGACTATCACATGCTACAACATGGATGAACCTCAATATTTTGCTAAGTGAAATAAATCAGTAACAAAAACTACTGTATGATTTTATTTTATGAGGTACCTAGGGTCATCAACATCATAGAGACAGAAAGGAGCAGTTGCCAGGAGTCTGGGAGCGGGGGAATGGCATATTATTATTTCTAATATAATGAAGTTAATATTTCTAAAGATCTTATTTGCCTTTGCAATATGCAAGACTTTCTCCATTCAGCCTAAGACACCCATCTGTCTCTGCAGGAGATTTGGATTGTTATAGAAAAAATGCATAGAGAAAGGAGAGTTAATGTTTAACACCTGGCATTCAAAATAGGATATTGCAGCAAGACTATGAGCATTTTTGAGAAACAAAAATATTTCTAAGGGAAACCCATTCTCTCAAGAAAGGGTTTGAAAGATTGTAAAGATGAGAAAACCTAAAGAAAAGAGAAGGAGGTGAAAGAAACGGTCTGATGCGTCATGATAGAAGCAAGTCAGATAGGTTGAGGGGATTACTAGATTATAAATTCCATGCAGGCAAGGATTTTTGTGTGTTTTATTCATTACTGTATCCCCAGTGCACACAGCAGTGCTCAGTACACAGCAGACACAGTATTTACTGAATGCACACAGGGCTTTTTCTTCTGCTCCCTGTTCTGAACTCTGGTTGTAGAATGCTATGCTAGGCAAAAGGGTTGGGGGGAGGGGGTCCAAAAAGAGGGATCCTAGAATGATTAAGAGGGTAAAGCAAGGAGATCAGTTACGGATAGGACCTGGGTTTCAGTCCCAGTACACATTTTATGGATCCACCATGACAGAGGTGAGGTCATTCCAGCAAAGGCTTATGAAATGGATGTCTTGGGTCTTGGACCAGGCGGAGAACATTTTAGATACTCAGAGAGGGGTCTGCAGTGAAAGTAGGATCAAGAAAGGCTGAGACAGTAGGGGAGGAGGGTGCCTTTAGACTCCAGCCAAGCCAAGAAAGAATGAGCAGGAAATTATCAGCTACAGACATCAATAGCTTGTGCCAACAGGATAACCAGGAACAGGACTAGACAGACATACATTAGGTGATGCCAGCCCCTGCACAACAACCAGTTTCAAGGTCACAGAGTTCAGCTCCCCCAGTGCAACCAGTTCATGTGAGATCCTGCTCCTTGTACTAGACATCTCTTAGAACAAAGTAGAGAGAGAAAGGGGCGTCGAAACGATAGAAAAATGATTTCAAAGAGACTGGGTTAAAAACATTATTTAAATAATTCGCTCAGAATTAGTTTCCAATCAGATTAGACTAAAACTATTTTTGTTTTCCCATACCTGCCTAGCAGTTAGGAAATGGTAAAGGAAATTGGAGAAGCTTTTAAGAATAAGATATTCTTTCTTCCTTTCTCTGCCATCGTGGTGTGTGCTTGACTCTGCTTCTTGCCATGTCTTCTCACAAGACTTTCAGGATTAAACATTTCCTGGTCAAGAAACAAAAGCAAAATCATCCCATCCCCCAGTGGATCCAGAAGAAAACTGGTAAATCAGGTAGAACTCCAAAAGGAGACACTGGAGAAGAACAAAGCTGGGTCTGTAAGGAATTACACACGAGATGGCACACATATTTATGCTGTGTCAAGGTCACAACCATCTTACCATATCAAGCTGAAAATGTCACCACTATCTGGACAGTTGGACATGTTTTATTGGGAATGTAATTTTTTCTCTGTGTATGTGCTGTTTGTGCACTGGTAGGCCAGATTCAGCAATAAATATGTGAGACCTTTCACTTCAAACAAACAAAAAGAACAAAATATACTTTTCTTAGTATATCAAAGTAGTGTAGATAGTTTTATAATTCTGTTCTCCAGAAACAGAAAACACAGTCCCTGTCTTAAGAAATCTAGTGGGATAATGAGTTATTACACAACATGGCACAATATATCCACAGCAAAGGAGCTCCAGGGAGCACCTAACATAGACCCATGGGAGGGAGGGCACAGCAGGCAGAGATTTCCTGAAGGATGTCTGAGATGCTAGAGTCTTAGATAAGCAAGAATATCCTAGAATCAAGAAAACAGACTCACTGTTGGCATAGCCATATACAAAGTCAACAACATTCCAATTCAATTTCTAAAACCGTATTGATTACCAGGCCATGGATGTAGCATCAGTGCCTCAGATGTAGGGTTTACTGAACAGAATCACTGAGGATGCAATTGAAGTCACATTCTTTCACTTGCTCACTGTGATCTTAAACAAGTTACTTAACTTTGGGGACTCAGTTTCCTTGTCTTTATAGTGGGGGTAATAATAGTGTTGTTCTGGAAATTGAGTTAACTTAGAACAGTACCTGGCACCTCTTAAAAGCTCATTAATATTAGTTGTTACCATTTATAGAGCATGTATTAATTTTCAAAACATGTCAGACATTTTATTTTTGCGATTCTTGGTAGATAAATTAACAGCTGAGGGATTAGTGCCTAAAAGAGGTTAAATGGCTTATATTATGTTTGACGAAAGTACTTTTCCCTAATTCCTGTTTTCTTTGAAGAGAGAGTGTCCCAAAACAATATCTTGGATTTTCTTTGTCCTTTAACTCGCTCCATTCCTGAGGAGGAAAAGTGACTTCTCTGGTTGGGAAATTGGGGAAGAATAACTGTGAGCTTGGCTCACCTCTATCCCTCTTCCTTTTAGGAGTGACCATGAAGTGACCAAGCACGATTCTTCCAGTCCTTCTGTGACTGGGAGAGGAAGTTGGCCCAGTTCTAGAGTTTAGTTTTAGCAAACTCATTTATCTGACAGGTCTAAAGCATCATTCTCCAACAGGACTTTTTTTTTTTCAATGTGGTCACGCTCATTAAATAATCAGTTTTTCCCCCGCCTCCCCCCCATCCCTTGGAGACATTCCTCCAAGAGCCTTCCATTCTCCTGCTGCAAACTGTGTCACTTTGATAACAATTAAATTTTAAAATAAAATACCATGCAAACTGTGTCAGAGACTACTAGTTGTCTACCAAAATTATTCCCTCTTTCCTGAACAACAAAACCTGGGTTTTAGCTAGTCTCATTACTGCCTACATAAAGGTTACATTTGCATGTACCTTGGGATTAAGTTTTAATTAACATGAGACAAGCAGAAATGTACAGTATTTTCAATAATTATCCTTAAAGGAAGAAGGTTCGCCCTTCTTTTTCTCTTCCTCCATCCTGATGCCTGAATTTGGATATGACAGCTGGAGTTCTGGAAGCCTTGTTGTACAATGAAGATGAGCTCCACAACACAAAACGGAGGAAGCTATGGGCTGAAAGGAGCCTGGGTTCCTGATAACATTATAGAGCTGCCCCACCAGCTTTGAAGAGCTGACCTCTAGGCTTTTTTTTTTTTTTTTTTTTGAGACAGAGTCTCGAGCTGTCGCCCAGGCTGGAGTGCAGTAGCATGATCCCGGCTCACTGCAGCCTCTGCCTCCTGGGTTCAAGGAATTCTCCTGCCTCAGCCTCCCAAGTAGCTGAAATTACAGGGGCACACGCCACCAGGCCTGGCTAATTTTTGTATTTTTAATACAGACAAAGTTTCACCATGTGGGCCAGGCTGTTCTCAAATTCCTAACCTCCAGTTATCTGCCCATCTAGGCCTTCCAAAGTGCTGGGATTACAGGCGTGAGCCACTGGGCCCAGCATCCTCTATACTTGTATGTGAGAGAAAAATAAACTTATCTCTTGTTTAAGCCACTGGTGTGTGTGTGGGGGGGGTTCCTGCCATCTGCAGCTGAGGTAATGCTAACAAATACAGCAAATCAGCCTGAAGTCCCCCTTTCCCGGTCTTTTCTCTTCAACTAGACTGCCAACTCTAAGCCCTCATTTATGGAAACTCTGGAGCTCATAATTTTAAGAAGCAGCTAAATTTACTCGCAAGAGTAAAATGATTTTGTTTTTAAATTCGGGCCAAACAACATTTTAAAAGATCTACTCTAAGAAGAAAGGAAACATCACCACCAAAAAAAAAAAGCCTCTTGAGTGTCCTCCTGTCAAGCATTCAAAGCATTCCATATATTGTTCTTGATTAATTTATTATATCAATGATCAGGAATTTTTAAAGGACTTTTCCTATGCAAACTCTAAGAGCTCAAGTTTTGTTTTGAATAGAAATACAACTATATTTATCATTCTTTATGTACATCTCAATGCATTTTCTAATAAATATTTATTGTATACTGACTAATCCTCATTTCATTCCCCAATTTCCCAACCAGAGAAATCACTTTTCCTCCTCAGGAATGGAGCGAGTTAAAGGGCAAAGAAAATCCAAGATATTGTTTTGGGACACTCTCTCTTCAAAGAAAACAGGAATTAGGGACAAGTACTTTTGTCAAACATAATAGAACTCATTTAACCTCTTAGGCACTAATTCCTCAGCTGTTATTTATCTACCAAGGACCACAAAAACAAAATATCTGAAATTCTTAGGTTCCACCTTTCCTCTGTTTTCTAATTGGGGCTGAAACACTGGGCTCTGGCTTTGCTCTCTGAATTCACTCTCACATCCCCTCTTCACAAAGTAAGGAACTTTCTGAAACCTTTGGCCTCTGCCATGCACTGGGAACCTCCTCTTCATCTGATTTGTCTGACTACCATCTTTAACCCAGCAAGGACAACTAGATGTGACCCCTTCTTTAAAAAGACAAAACAAAACAAAACAAAAAACTATTATTAAAAGTCTACCATATGCTAAGTGCTAGAATAGATGCTTCAAATGCTTTCATTTTTTCGTGGAATCTTCACGCCAAACTTGCAAGTGAGATCTTGTTCTCTCCATTTTATGGGTGAATCAACTGTGATTCAGAGTGATTAAAACGAATCCAAGGTTTGTTTGCCTCTGAAGTCTGTTTTCTATCTCATTTTAAAAAGATCTCTCTCCAATTTTCCATACCTCTATATCATTATATTCAAGTCTTCCACTTCTCCAACTTCAACTCTATTTCTTTTCCCAGCTTCCCTTTTGCTTCTCACTGACTGTATCTGGATGTTTCAAAAGTACAGAATAAATGGTTCAATTCGGAAGGGATTCTGAAAACAGAACTCCGAATTTTACAAAGTAAAATTATGACATGATAATAATGGTGCACTATGAAATAAAGTGCACAGAAAATGCCAAAGAATATAAAAACCAAATATAAGGCAGCCCCATCCATTTCAGATCCACAAGGTCACAGGATTAGGACCTAATTATAAATAATAACCCAAATAACTCTTTTCCTTTCAGAAAGCATACACGCATACACACAACCCTGGAGAAAGTCTTTTCCAACTACAGTCCTCCTCCCACTCCCCAAATGCATTAACATCAATGTTTTAGAAAGCACTAGAGTCACTGCCAAATAGTTGAGGTTATCCATCAGATGTTCCTCAAGGCGAGCCTTCTCCTGACAACTACAGCATGAGATTATTGTGTATATATAGATCACTGTCATGCACAGGACAGGCACATGACAAATGTGCATTAAAATGAAGGCTGCACATGGCACCACTGTAGCCCTAGACTGCAAATTCATTGGCATTCCAAGAACTTCACAAATAGCACAATAATGTGACTTTTTAAAAATGGACACTATGTAGCTTGTAAAATTAATCTTAGAGGCACATCATATTAATCATGGTTCCATTACTTAACAGTCTTCATTTTCATTCAAAATATGAAATTTCCAAGATTAAGATCATTTGGATTTACAAATCTTGTAAAATTCAAGCATTTGTATGAGAATAAATCACTACTAAACGAATTGATGTCATCGATCTCTTTTACTCCTTATGTCTAATTGCAACACTGGGCATTAAAGTGAGAGTTTTACTGGAGGAAGGACAGCAGGAAAGGCTAATTTTGGAGCCCCGGAGAACAGTGATCAACAGGAGGGCAGTGTAATGAGACAGGCATAGGAGAGACTCAAAGTGGGAGGTGGCATGAAAAGGGAGAACTTGAAGACAAACGTAAATATGATCTGTTTTCACAACATGGTCAGGGCCTCACTCTGCTAACATTTGTTTGTACGCTAGTACTTAGTCTCTATCAGGCACAGTTCTAAGCCCTCATTTACTTAACAATAGATACTACTTTCATCCCCATTTTACAGTTGGAAAAACCAAAGCCCAAAGAGGTTGAGTACCATCCAAAGCTTCACAGCTAGTTAGTGGCAGAGCTAGGATTCAACACCAGGCACCACTTCATAATCATGAATTATCATTTTACACAGCATGCAATCTAGAACAATCACTTTCAATCTTGTTTTTAACCATAATTCTTCCAGTAAGAATACATGACTCAGTACACCAAAACATAAGTAACAGACACAGAAGCTTTGTGAAATAATATTTTTACCAAATGTAATGCATTTGGTAGTCCCAGCTGCTGGGGATGGATGAGGAAGGCTGAGGGAGGAGGTTGAGGTTGCAGTGAGCCATGATTGCATCATTGCACTTCAGCCTGGGCGACAACAAGACCCTGTTTCAAAAAGTAAAATAAAATAACTTTTTCTATTGGTTGTATGTTGAAATGATGTCTTGGATATATTGAGTTAAGTAAATTATATTGCTAAAATTAATTTTACCTTTTTCAAACCTTTCTTTTTTCTTTTTTTTTTTTTTTGAGACAGTCTCGCTCTGTCACCCACGCTGGAGTGCAGTGACATGATCTGGGTTCACTGCAACCTCCACCTCCCAGGTTGAAGCGATCTTCCTGCCTCAGCCTCTGGAGTAGTTGGGACTACAGATACGTGCCAGCATGCCTGGCTAGTTTTTGTATTTAAAAAACTTTTTTGATGTGGCTACTTGAAAATTTTAAATGACCTATGGGGCACTTAATATTTCTCTTGGACAGTGCTTTCTGGTCGTTCAGGCCAAAAACCTTGGAATCATCCTTGACTCCTTTCTCCACTAGTCAATTCTGTAGGTTCTACCTTCAAAATAGTCCAGAATTCAGCACCTGCTATACCACCTGCTATACCACCTCCACCCATCCCCCCAACCCCCCCCCCCCCCACCAAAACACACACAAGTCATTTTCTCTTGCTTGGATAACTAAAATAGCTTTCTAACTGGTCTTCTTGCTTCCTTCCTTGCTACACTCTACAGTTTATTCAACTATTTACCATAAAGTTGCAGAGCGATCCTTTTAAAAGGTCAGATTATGTCACTCCTCTGTTCGAAATCTCCATGGCTCTTTTTCCAAAGTTTAAAAGCCCAAGTCCTTGCAATGGCCTACAAAGCCTCATAAGATCTGGTCACCTGCCCGTGCTCCTGACCCCCTCTCCTGCCCCATCTGTCTGTCCTAATCTCTTACCACTCTCTTCTTCACTCAGCTATGGTGACCTTCTTCGGTTCACCAAGTATGCTTCTGCCTCATGGTCTTTGTACTTCCTATACCTCTACATGTAACCCTCTACCTTAGACATCCTCTTCCTTCTTTCTCTCAGTTTGGCATCACTTTACTGAACATCGTATTTAGAAATGCAAACCTCTCTCTGCTTACTCTTCCACACTTTCCCCTTCTTATTCTATATAGGATATAATACATCCTTATTATATAGGATATATCATAGCCTATATAGAATAAGAAGGGGAAAGTGTGGAATAAATTATACAGGATATAATATATCCTGTATAATTAAATAAATTATAATTTATCTGTCTCCCACCAATAAAATGTAGGAGTTCTCTGAGGGCAGTGACTGTTTTATTGCTGCATTCCCAGCACTTTATGTGCCTGGAAAATAATAGGGGCCAGAAAATCAGCTGTGGGTTCCCAAAGTCAGTTATGGACCATTTGCAATTAGCCATTCTCAGAAATCTACAAAACAAACAAATACTTCAGTATGGGTTTTTTTAACCTATATCCTCTTTGGACCTACAGTCATACCACAATAAAAAATGCAAGAATCTTCTCCACACCCCACAAGTCTTAGTTAACCAAATCTTCTGTCCATTTTCTCATGACCATTAGGAACCCTCCAAAAGCCCTGTTAGATGGGTTTTCCTTTACCCTCAGGCATTAAATCTCCTTAATCATCTGCAAAAAGTTCTGTGTTACTGGCCTAACATAAGTGTAACTTAATCTCACATGATCTCCAGGTCTATCTAGGGTAACTTAGGTACACGCAGCTATGTATCAGTAGGTTCTAGACACCGTTAAGTATCAGTGGTGTTTGCATGCTCGATGGTTTGCAGACTGGCCATACCTTACCTACTGTATCCGCATTCAGGAACACGTGTCCTGTCTGTTAGCACTAGAAATGATGGACATGTGTTAGATGGAATGTCAAGGCTGTAGCCAGGACTCTTATTTTATTTTATTTTTTATTTTATTTTATTTTATTTTTTTGAGACAGAATCTAGCTCTGTTGCCAGGCTGGAGTGCAGTGGCGCGGTCTCGGCTCACAGCAACCTCCGCCTCTTTTCTTGAGACAGAGTCTAGCTCTGTTGCCAGGCTGGAGTGCAGTGGCGCGGTCTCGGCTCACTGCAACCTCCGCCTCCTGGGTTCAAGCAATTCTTCTGCCTCAGCCTCCCGAGTAGCTGGGACCACAGGCACCCGCCACCGTGCCCGGCTTTTTTTTTTTTTTTTTTTTTTTTTTTTTTTGTATTTTTAGTAGAGACAGGGTTTCACCAGCGTGGCCAGGCTGGTCTTGAACTCCTGACCTCGTAATCAACCCGCGTTGGCCTCCCAAAGTGCTGGGATTACAGGCGTGAGCCACCGTGCCCGGCCGGGACTCTTATTTTAGACACTTAGAAATCAGGGCTCTGAGAACTTAGCCAAGTAAAAATTATCAAAACAAAGAAATATATCACGCGGTGGTACAAAAGTCACCAGAAGCCAGTCGTTTGCCCCTCACCATTCAGCCCTTCCCACCAAAAAATCCTACTGTGCAGCTCCACCTAGCTCGCAGCCTGGTACCGCGGGATTTTCATGTGCAACTGTGAGCTCGCAGGTTGTTAAAGGAAGGCCGCGCCTTGGCCGCTGCACCCTCCCCGTGGCGAGGAGAAAACGCGGCTCCCGGCCTCGGCCGCAGCGGGCTCCAGGTCTCTGGGCCCGGAGCCGACTGAGACGGTGCGGTGACCACGCTCTCGCGAGACTAGCGGTCGGGGCGAGCGGGTCGAGCCTCCCGGAAATGGGCCAGCGGACTGGTCCGCTCCCACCTGGAGCGAGTGTGCGCACGGCCCGGTGGGGTCCCAGGTGTGCCCCGGAACCCGCGCGAGGCGGAGTCGCTGAGACGCCACTTGCTACTCACCCAGCCTCCTCGGCCCTGCCCCAGCCGCCCGCCGCCCCTCCCTTTGCCCTTCAAAGTGCCCGGCCCTCCTTGGGCTGCGGCTTCTGTGCGCGGCTGGGCAGCCAGCCTTTCCCCTTCTGTTTCTCCTGATCCCCTCCCCCGACCGTAGCACCAGAGTCGCGGGTCCTGCAGTGCCCCAGAAGCCGCACGTATAACTCTCTCGGCGTAAGTGCTAGGAATGCCGCTGGCCTCGCGGGGAAGCGCATTCTTTCTATCTATAGCTCGCTCTGTACATCTTCTGTCTGCGGCAACTATTCCAGAGGCAACAACTGCTTCCCTCTGTTCTCATCTCCTCATTGGTGGCTGACGACCCGAATTTGGGAATGGGGAGATCGCCCACCTGTTATCTTTGAGCAGACTAATCTCTTGTAAGCAGAAGTGCCATTCGGAGTCTCCAGAGCCCTGTGGCTTGGGGCTGGGAATGTCCCCCTGACTTCAGGCTTTCCTGAATGTATTGCTTTTCTCTGAGAATGCTCTAGGTTTTTAATTTTTTTAATTATAAGAATCTATAATACAGCATTTTTATTTCGGTTTTATTCGTTGTGCTCAAAGGCAGGAAACAAGTATTAATTTGCCTTCTCGAATCTTATTAGTTATAAGATTCGTTCTCTTTCGTTGCTTTGCTGGGCGTAAAACACACTTTGAACATGTAAGTGCGGCTGTCAGCACTGTAGAGTTTAAGGCAATAGTTATTTTCGATATTTTAATTCCTTTTTGTTTCGTAGGGGTAACTCATTCGACTGTGGAGTTCTTTTAATTCTTCTGAAAGATTTCAAATCCTCCAGAAGCCAAAATGGGGCACAGTAAACAGATTCGAATTTTACTTCTGAACGAAATGGAGAAGCTGGAAAAGACCCTCTTCAGACTTGAACAAGGTCAGTAGCAAGTTGTTTGACTTGCTCCTTTGCATCTTTTAAACTTTTAATTCATTGGCAGTCCTGCTGATTTTTTTTAAAGGTTTAAGATAAATATTATTTCCAAGATCTAAAACTTGATTTGTACAAAGATAGTGCTGTGTTCTCCATATATCACTAATGAATGTTGATTTAAATTAAAAATATTTTATATCCCTCATGTTAGGATAAGGATAAAGTAGCTCACTTTTCTCTGCATACTAACTCCCACTTAAGATTGAAGTTAAATATGTGATCAGAAGATTGACCATATCATTGCTAATAACATTTACTATTAAAATTTGATAAATTACTTCGTATGTAATTTCGCTTTGGGTGTGTGTGTAGTTTTGCCTTTATATAGCTCTGCCTCTTTTCCTTTGTTGAACCTTTGAATTGACAAAATAGATTACAGCAAAAAGTGTAGTAAACTATTGCTTATGTATATCAAAAACCTCTCAAATGTGGAGAAGGTAAAAACTGAAAATATTTTCTTACCAAATAAAAGGTGCAATAGCTCATCTGGTTATGTTGAAATATAGTTGATCTGTATTTAAAAGATCAAATTACTTTTCTACAAGACTAGTTAATAGATGTTTTATTTTCTTCACCTTTGTAATTTTTCAACATTGAAGAAGTGTAATATATGAAAAATGCAATCACCCTTATTAATGTACCAAATGGATGTTGATAGTCATAAACCCTTCGAAGGAATTTTTTAGTTTCCCTAATGTTTTAAGAGTTAAATTTTTGGAAAAAAATGTCACACACACAATGTGTTATCTTCATGCCAAATCCGTGTCTTTTTCCAACTTTGGCATTTAAAATCACTGAGTACCTACTCCATTTTTGGCTTTCCTGACTCTGCACTTTTCTGGTTTTGTTTTTTTTTTCCCCCCTACCCTGTTGCGTATTCTTGTCAACTTGGTGTCTCTTACTGGGCTCTCTTCCTTTCACTTTTTAATTAATTATGGGTATCTGATAGGAATTCTTTCTTTTTCTGTTCTCCTTCAAAGAATTAGTTACACAGTCTCATGGCCTCAACTGTTGCCTCTGTGCTGACGACTCCTTTTGGAGGAAAGGCCTTGAGCTTTCTTCTTCTTGGAAGCTTTCAGTGTTTGATGACAAGGGTAGAGAGCCAGAATTCTCCTGGCTCTGCGGCTAACAAGCTGACTTGGGGCAAGTTACATTAATTCGGAGCGTTCATTTCTTTTTTTTTCTTTTCTCTTTTTCTGAAACAGGGTCTTACTCTCTTGCCCAAGCTGTGTGCTGTGGCATGATCACGGCTCACTGTGGCCTCGACTTCCTAGGCTCAGGCAATTCTCCTGCCTCAGCCTCCCAAGTATCTGGTACGACAGGCATGCACCACTATGCCCAGCTAATTTTTTTTTTTTTTTTTTTTTTGTAGACTGGGTCTCACTATGTTGCCCAGGTTGATTTTGAACTCCTGGTCTCAAGCAACCCTCCCTCCTTGGCCTCTCAAAGTACTGGGATTACAAGCATAAGCCACCGGACGTGGCCCCAATCCTGAGCATTAATTTATTAGTGAAATGAAAGTGGTAATTTCTCTTCTACCTTTCTAGGTTTTGAGACTCAAAATTAATAATACATGAATTTCTAGTGACAAAGCCCTAAATAAATATAAGGCATTTATATGAATCACTCCATGTATTCCCACCCTGGACCTTGGCTTCAACCTGATATTATGCAATAGAATAGCATTAGGATAGCTCAACTTGGATATGCTTAAATCTGGCATGTCCAAAAATATCCCCTCCCCATTCTCAATCCTTCTTTATTTCTCAGCTTCCCTGTTTATTTCGTGGCATCTCCATTTTTATAGTTCCCAGGGTAGAAACCTTATATTCTTCTTTGACGATTTCTTCTTTTTTCCTGCAGTCTCTTTTTAAGCTTGCAATTTCTTTCCAAATATCCCTGATTGCCTGTCTATTCTGTATGGCTGAATATAGATGCCAGAATAATCTTATGCAGTCTCTTCCCTTTTTATTAAGTGGTATGTATAAAATCAAATTTAAATACCTCTGTCTGACTTCTAAGACATTCTGTAATGAGACTACACCTTCCTTAACCAAGATTGTATCTCATTATTCTCCATCATTAATGTCATAGATCTTTACAGTTGCCCAAGTCATTCCTATTAATTCCCTTCTCAGCAGCTTTTCTCATGCCTGTCCTTATACCGCTGCTCCCATCAGATTCCTTTATATCTGTTAAATCCCATTTACCATCAGTCTATGTGTTGCCAAAGTTTCAACTTTCAGCTAGAATTCTACCTCCTTTGTGAAGTCTTTCCCTAATTTTTCACTGTCTGCTTCCTTTGACTTCCAACTACACAATGAGCACAGAACTATTAAGTGCTGAATAATGAAGCAGTGTCTAAAAGCTTGTTAGTCTTACAGTGTCAGACTAGGGTTTAAAATCTGTGAGAATTGATGAGGACAGGTGACTCACACTTGTAATCTCAGTGCTTTGGGAGGCTGAGGCTGGAGGATCACTTGAGGCCAGGAGTTCATGATCAGCTTGGACAACATATTAAGACTTTATCTCTACAAAAAAAGAAACAAAATTAGCTGGGCATGATGGTGCTTGGCTGTGGTCCCCAGCAACTTAGGAGGGTAAGGCAGGAGGATCTCTTGAGCCCAGGAGTTAAAGGCTGTAGTGAGCTATGATCCCAACATTGCCCTCCAGCCTGGGTGACAGAGTGAGACCCTGTCTTTAAAAAACAAAAATAAAAGGCCTTGGTGCGGTGGCTCACGCCTGTAATCCCAGCACTTTGGGAGGCCAAGGCAGGTGGGTCACCTGAGGTCAGGATTTCGAGACCATTCAACCTGGTCAACATGGTGAAACCCCGTCTCTACTAAAAATACAAAAGTTAGCCAGGTGTGGTAGCACATGCCTATAATCCCATCTACTTGGAAGGCTGAGGCAGGAGAATAGCTTGAACCTGGGATGCAGAGGTTGCAGTGAGCTGAGATCACGCCATTGCACTCCAGCCTGGGCAACAAGAGCAAAACTCTGTCCTAAAAATATATAAACAAAATAAATAAAATAAAATAAAATAAAAATTCTGTGAGGATAAGGACAACCTTACAAATCTAGTGCAGTGTACAACAGTTAAATACTTGTTGATTTATTACTAAGACTCTAGTTAAAACTAGCAAAAATTATAAATTCAGCTAACTTATTTGAAGAGGGAAATGTGAAGAATTTATGAAAAAAGAATGATGTGGTTGACTTTATAACTCTGGTTAAAACCAGTAAATATATCCAAATGTTATAAATGAGAATATGTCACCTATTTTTGCAGTAATGGTGTGATCATATTATTTTAGAAGATAATTTGAAATGTGAAAGATGAGTTGAAGAGAAGGGACACTGGAGACAAGAAGCATTGAGAAGTCTATTTTAAAAACACATCTGGTTAAAGAAAAGGGTTTAACAGTCTGAGTTGAAAAAGAGAGGACAAGGCCAGGCGCAGTAACTCACACCTGTAATCTTGGCACTTTGGGAGGCCAAGGCAGGCGGATCACCTGAGTTCAGGAGTTTTAGACCTGCCTGGCCAACATGGTGAAACTCTGTCTCTCCTAAAAATACAAAAATTAGCCGGGCATGGTGGTGGGTGCTTATAATCCCAGCTACTCAGGAGGCTGAGGCAGGAGAATCGCTGGAATCCAGGAGGCAGAGGTTGCAGTAAGCCGAGATCATGCCACTGCACTCCAGCCTGGGCAGCAGAGCGAGACTCCGACTCAAAAAAAAAGAAAAGAAAAAGAGAGGACAGAGTATGAGTTATTTTAAAGTTCAAGAGGACTTGGTAACCAATCAAATGTGAAGAAAAACTGGCAATTTTTGGCTCTTTCATATTTAATTGGTCACCAAAGCCCTCATGTTTCTTTCCTTCTCTCTTTTCTACGAGAAGGAATTCCTCCTCGTTTTTAAGACTGATATTTCTATAGATTCTTCCAATTCAGCAAGTACAAGACTAAATAATGATCTTTCCTAGACAAAATCATAGCTTTTTCTTTTATTTCCTATCTCATTTAGTGGTAGAATAATGAATAAAATCAGACCTGACACGGTGGCTTACTCCTGTAATACCGCACTTTGGGAGGCCGAGGTGGGTGGTTCATCTGAGATCAGGAGTGCAAGACCAGCCTGGCCAACATGGTGAAACCCCATCTCTACCAAAAATACACAAATTAGCCAGGTGTGGTGACATGCACCTGTAGTCCCAGCTATTCAGGAGGCTGAGGCAGGAGAATCGCTTGAACCCAGGAGGCAGAGGTTGCAGTGAGCCAAGATCACGCCACTGTACTCCAGCCTGGGCAACAGAGCGAGACTCAGTCTCAAAAAAAAGAATGAACAAAATAAGTACTTCCCAAATCTGAAATTCTACCATCTTTTAAATAGGTTGATGAAATTTATAATTTTTACTATTTTTTAAAGAAAACATTTATACATAAAGGTTCTTTGATTAGATTGAGTTTCTATAAATTGAGTGGAGGGGAAAAGATAGAACATATTTATTTACAATAATAGTTTAATCCCTCATCATGCTAGTTGCCTATGAGAGAGATGGCTAATACAAGTAAAGTATCCTAGCATTAGTATGAGGAATAAGATAGCCACACCATGTACTGCTATGACCTCAGCTAATTTTAACAAACTTAGTCATGGAATCTGACCTACTCTAGGCCCTCTGATGTTTCATTTACTGTATATAAAAATTTTAGTTTCAGTGATTTGCATTACAGGTCTATAGAGTGGCTGTGTATCCCTCGGGGTATGCGCTGATATATCTATTGGGCTACAGAAGGAAAATGTAACATCTATCCTTCCCTCCCTCCCTCCCTCCCTCCCTGCCTCCCTCCCTTCCCTCCTTCCTTCCTTCTTCCCTTTCTTTTATTTTCTTTCTACCTATTTTAGTTTTTCAGTCTGTGTTAACAACATTGAATTATGTTAATATATGAATTACACTCTCAGTTTGTATGTCAGATAAGTTATAAACAAAAAAGGCATACTCAGAAGACAACGTAGAGGTTATGGGTCCGGAAGGGGTTGACAATCACACCCTCATTTGTTTGCAGTATGTTGCCGTGAATTGCACTTTTACTTAAGCTAGGTTAAGTAGCTTTACAGGTTATATTATCTTAAATAACGGAGTCTCTGTATTACTTTATAAGAAGTAGAGTAACCAAGAATAGTTCTTTTACCTCACAGAAGTGATCAAACTTAAAAGATGAGTTAGAAAGTGTTTGAGATTTGTCCTTTTCAGGAATAGCAAGTAGTCTTAGATTGTATGATACTTAGAAAATATTTTCAGAAAAAATAAAAACTTAACTCTTTGATGTAAACCTGAGTGAGAAAGTTAAGTGCTTTTTTGAAGGAAATTGATGCGGTGGAGCAGAGTTTGGCACATATTTTCCTGTAAAAGTTCAGATCGCAAATCTTTGTAGCTTTTCAGGCAATGCACTCCCTATTGCAGCGACTCGACTCCTATTGTAGCAGGAAAGCAGCCATAGGCAAACGTACATGGATGGATGTAGCTGTGTTCCAGTAAAACTTCATTTACAGAAATGGGGATTGGGCTGGATATACTTTGCCAGCCCTTGCTATGGCGAAAGCATTTTGAATATATATTTTTAGAAATGCTTCTTCCATCATTATATGATTTTACCCAAAATAAACAGAACTTGAAATCTTTGAATCACTTTATTATAAAATATTAAAATCAAGACTTTTTAAAGTAATGAAATTTATTTAGTTACATTGTTTTCACTGAGAGATATTATCAGTATTAATTTTTAGTGAGAACTAAATAAAGTATATTCTTTATTTCATTTATATCTTGTCTCATTAAGTTAACTTTTGTGTTTTGTAATTTACATAATCTATTAGAACATCAGACATATATATTATATAAATAAAGGACTTAGTTTGAGAATTATTGGGGTTTTTTCCTGAAGGTAGAGCACTGATCCAAATACTATTTTGGAGATTTTAGATGAGTTTTAACCTTTGCACTGCAAATTCTCTGAATCCTTGTGTAATTGTAAAAACAATATTTGTATAAACTTAACGGGGGACAGGTTGTACACATATACCCAGACAGCTAATCTCTGCTATTTGTACTTGTTCAAAATGACACTATTTCTCCTAATGATAAATTTAGTCATTCTTGTGAGATGTAAATGTTTATGCTTCTCAGGCACTAAATATTTTGGTTCATGTTTTAATTCTTTGTGTAATTATTTCTTAGTCTATCCCTTCATAATTATAACTCTAATTTTAAAATGACTTCCCCAATTATAAAATTATGAAAATGTATAAAAAGCATTTTTTCTGTGTTTTGTTTTTAAAAAATTAGGATTATACTATCTAAACAATGTTGTAACCTGCCTTTTTCCCCTATTTGTAGTAGTAGTATGGTATACGTACTCTACCTCCCTGCCTACTGCCACGTTTCAGCCATGCCTTTTTCCAGAAGATATTTTAAAAGCTCTACATAAATATGTAAAATGTAACAAAATAAAATAAATTAAAAGTAGTTATTATTATTGCTTTTTTTAATGGAGTCTTGCTGTGTCACCCATGCTGGAGTGCAGTCGCACGATCTTGGCTCACTGCAACCTCTGCCTCCTGGGTTGAAGCAATTCTCCTGCCTCAGCCTCCTAAGTAGCTGGGATTACAGGTGGACACCACCACACCCAGCTATTTTTGCATTGTTAGTAGAGACAGGGTTTTGCCATGTTGGTCAGGCTGGTCTCAAACTTCTGACCTCAGGTGATCCTCCTGCCTCGGCCTCCCAGAGTGTTGGGATTACAGGCGTGAGCTATTGTATCTGGCCAAATATCTTTTGATAACATGATTTGTAATGGCTTTATAATATGCCAACTTGTAGATTTACCATAATTTATTTAATCATTGCCAATCATTAGATATTTAGGTTGTTCTCAGTTTATTTAATTTCAATAAATGAGGCTGTGATAAATATCTTTATACATAATCGCTGTTTATATCACTGATACTTTTCTCAAAAAATCTATATAAAATTCCTAGATCAAAAAATATAAACATTCTTAATATATTAATGCCAAATTATATTATAGAAAAAGTACATGTAGTTGCTTAGAGAAGAAATTCTTAGTTTCATTATACGGCATTCTCGTAGTGTCCCTTACTGAAGTATTTTCTTCACAGAAAATATTCCTGTTAGTATATCCTCTTTTATTACTTTGTTGGATGTTTAATAAATCAAGGATTATAAATTATAAATAATATATATTAAATATATAAAAGTTTTTTTCCTCTCAAAGAAATTCCTTAGATATTAAAGATTTTACTCAGTGGAACTAAACTTCCCTGCCTCATCAGTTATTATTGCCCATTACTAATTGAAAGTTATATTCATGTTTAACATTTATATGTATTATATTTCTAATAGACTTGACCATAGTATTTTCATGTTCTAATAATTGTAAAGAAAGTTTAAAGTCTGCTTTAAAACAACCAAAACGTTTCTTTCACAGTACAGTTTTAACTGTAATGTGCTTATTTGTTTTCTCTTATGGCAAAATACTTGCAGCACAGTGCACAAGTCTAAGGTATGTTTTTTAAAAAATAACCTAACTTGGGCAAAAGTAGAAATAAATGCATTGGCTCTCAGGATTACAAGAACAGCTTTAATAACTAAACCATGAAGCATAGGGATATAGGCAGTAGTGTGTTGGAGGTGCTTATGCTGGCTCACAAGAGCTGATTGTGCACATCCCTTCCCACTTCCACGTTCAATGTTGTGTTGGTAGCTTAAGATTGTCCACGTCAGGATTATTTCCACCAGAAAGTCAGCAAACACTCCAAGTCAGAGGTTCCCACCACCCTAGTCAGTTGCTATATCTTTATTAGCACATCACTGGACTTGAGCAGACATCAATCAAGTTCAGTTGCCTTCAGAACTCCTGTTAGAATCCTGAATTCTGCCTCTATAGAGGTTGACTTCTGTCAGTGAAGACTAGCTTTCTCAGTATGGTGAGATAATTGTCCCATGGCAGCTCCCAAGTTTTACATACTATCACATACTTTCTGACACCATAGAGAAACCAGCTTTCTCTGTTGCAGTTAGAAAAATACTAGAGAAGGCCTCTCCTCAGATGCCCACCATTGGGTACTTAATTCGGGGTTGAGGATGGGGGATCACGGTAAATGGGGTTGTATAAAAATTTGCACATCCCAGAGTTGCTATGTGAATGGGAATGAGTTTCCAGGGGAAGGAGAAAGAGACATTACAGAGCAGACAGCTCTATGATGTTTACTATACTTGCTAAAATATGAAATTCAGCTAAATTGGAATACAAAGTAGTGCCAAAACAGCATTAGGTTTGTGGAGTTATGTTAAACATAATTGAAAAATCAAGGTTTTTTAAATAAAACATGTATTTTTTCAATCATGGTAATTTAAGTCCTACAATGAGTTTATTAAAATGTGCTTTTTATTTAGGGTTTGAACTACAGTTCCGATTAGGCCCAACTTTACAGGGAAAAGCAGTTACCGTGTTTACAAATTACCCATTTCCTGGAGAAACATTTAATAGACAAAAATTCCGTTCTCTGGATTGGGAAAATCCAACAGAAAGAGAAGATGATTCTGATAAATACTGTAAACTTAATCTGCAACAATCTGGTTCATTTCAGTATTATTTCCTTCAAGGGTAAGTCAGGTGTTTTGTTTGCAAGAAAAAAAAAAGTTAATTTATTCTGTAATTTGAAGTTACCTAACTTGTAAATGTTACTGTATGAACCATGGCAGTGCAATTTTTACAATGCTTCCTTGAGATGCAAATGGAATATTCTTTGATTTCTAGGAGGTAATTGTATGGCCCATTGCAGAGCTAAAGTATCATGTAAATATATTTTAAGTAACATCTTAAAAACTGTAGTCATTTCATGCAATCTGATTATAGGTTGCTGTTTATTTGCATGCTGTTGTTATTACTGATAGGTTTTAGTATACTTATTTTTCATTAAACCAACATTATTGGATATTTTGTGTATTATACATGTAATTATGTAGATTGTGAAAGGGTAAAAGTAGCTTTTCCAGTAAGTTTTGTTGCAACTTTTAAAATGATTTTATGTGCTTAGAAATAAATATATTTTATTTGGGACAATTAACCTTTTAGTTAGAGTCAGACTATATTATATGAGGATTATTTTTCTATCAATGACTGAAAAGTTTTTGTTTTGTTTTTTCCCTTAGAAATGAGAAAAGTGGTGGAGGTTACATAGTTGTGGACCCCATTTTACGTGTTGGTGCTGATAATCATATGCTACCCTTGGACTGTGTTACTCTTCAGACATTTTTAGCTAAGTGTTTGGGACCTTTTGATGAATGGGAAAGCAGACTTAGGGTTGCAAAAGAATCAGGTAATGTCAGCTTGCTTTTTCTTATTTAAACAAATAAATGTAATTATCCTCTGTGATACAGATTTCAAAAGTTTTGTGTATTAGTTCATTATCTCATTGCTATAAAGAACTACCTGAGACTGGGTAATTGATAAAGAAAAGAGGTTTGACTCACTCACAGTTCTGCAGGCTGTACAGGAAGCATGGCTGGGACTCAAGAAACTTACAGTCATGGCAGAAGGCAGAGGGGAAGCAGGCACGTCTTACGTGGCTGGAGAAGGAGGAAGAGAACAAAACAGGAGGTGCTACATGCTTTTAAACAACCAGATCTTGTGAAAACTCACTCACTATCATGAGAATAAGGGGGAAATCCACCAGCTTTTTCTCACCAGGCCCCTCCTGCAACACTGGGGATTACAATTTGAAGTGAAATTTGGGCAGGGACACAAATCCAAACCATATCTTTTTGCCTCTACATTTAATTTTGTTTCTTATTATATTTGGTAATATAAGTAGATAGAACGATATTAAAAAAAAATTTTTTTTTTTTTTTGAGATGGAGTCTTGCCCTGTCACCTAGGCTGGAGTGCAATGGCGCGATCTTGGCTCACTGCAACCTCCACCTCCTGGGTTCAAATGATTCTCCCGCCTCAGCCTCCTGAGTAGCTGGGATTACAGGTGCCCACGACCAAGCCCAGCTCATTTTTGTATTTTTAGTAGAGATGGGGTTTCACCATGTTGGCCAGGCTGGTCTCAAACTTGTGACCTCGTGATCCACCTGCCTCGGCCTCCCAAAGTGCTGGGATTATAGACATGAACCACTGCACCCAGCCCATATTAAATTTTTGATACTTAACCATTTTTAACCTATAAAAATGGCAAATTTTGTGGTTCATCTTAAGAAATGAAGGAACTCCATAATGAAATAATTATCATTTCTAGGACTTTACCATATAAAAATCAGAAGTAAGCTATTGAAAAGTGAAGGAAAATGTGTTATCATTATATATCATTTTAATTCAACAAGCATTGCTTAACCATCTTTTGTGTAGAAGACATATGCTATCATCTATATCAAGAGCAAAATGAAACTTAAGTTGTATTTTACTCTTAAGCAAAGGGCAAGATTAATTTTTTCTTTTCTTTTTTTTTTTTTTTTTTTGAGACAGGGTCTCACTCTGTCACCCAGGCTGGAGTGCAGTGGTGCAGTCTCAGCTCATTGCAGCCTCCTGGGTTCAAGTAATTCCTGTGTTGCAGCCTCCCTAGTAGCTGGGATTACAGGCATGCACCACCACGCCTGGCTAATTTTTGTATTTTTAGTAGAGATGGGGTTTCACCATGTTGCCCAGGCTGGTCTCAAACTCCTGACCTCAAGTGATATGCCCACCTCAGCTTCCCAAGGTGCTGGGATTACAGGCATGAACCACCGTGCCCAGCCATATATATATATTTTAAGACAAGGTCTCACTCTGTCACCCAGACTGGAGTGCAGTGGCCTGATCTATTTTTTGTAGAGACAAAAGTCGCACTGTGTTGCCCAGGCTGGTCTTGAATTCCTGGGCTCAAGCAGTCCTCTTGCCTTGGCCTCCCAAAGTGCTGGAATTATAGGTGCAAGCCACTGCATCTGATCTCAGTTTTAATTTTCTGCTTTTAAATTGAATAATATATGAAGAAAGGACTGAAAGTTCACTGACATAACTAAAACAGAATACAAGTACTATGGAACATTAAAAGTAGCTGAAAGACATATGTTGATATACTCGTAGAGGATAGATTTACTACACGTAAGTATATAAATTTTCTAATAGGCAGTGTGTGTGAATTTTTTCAAATATTACCTCATTATCTCTGTCTTGTATATAAGGACACTGATATCTTGAAAGATTTAAATAAACTTGCTTAAAGTCTGTTAAACTCTTGGTATTGGAACCCAAGTGTTTGACTTCTTTTTTAGTAGCGTGCTTGCCTTGCTATTTATAATTAACTTTAAATTTATATTTTCTTCATTTTAGGCTGGTTGTGTTTGTTTTTACAGTGATTTTTATTTGTTTTGCAGGCTACAACATGATTCATTTTACCCCATTGCAGACTCTTGGACTATCTAGGTCATCCTACTCCCTTGCCAATCAGTTAGAATTAAATCCTGACTTTTCAAGACCTAATAGAAAGTATACCTGGAATGATGTTGGACAGCTAGTGGAAAAATTAAAAAAGGAATGGAATATTATTTGTATTACTGATGTTGTCTACAATCATACTGGTATGAGCTTCATTGACTGCCTTTATTAATTTTGATGAGAATTTACACATACACACACAAACAGGAGAAGGGAAGGGAGGAAAGAAAGGGAAAGGAAAGGGGCTAACATAAATTTTAAAAACACAAATGATGATTAGGTGTCCTTCCATTTAAAAAATTAGTATTTTTCCTTTCAAAGAAAACATTCTTAATTGAGGATAAAGTCAACATATAAGTATCTTGCATCTGATGTTTATAAATACAGGAGAGTGATCATAGAAGAAACATAATGATCACATATTTCAACTTAGAGGACAGTAGTCCCCTCTTATTCACAGTTTTGCTTTCTGAGGTTTCAGTTACCTGCAGTCAGTCACATTTCAAAAATATTGAATAATTCCAGAAATAAGCAATTCATAAGTTTTAATTTTCATGCTGTTTTAAGTAACATGATGAACTCCCATGCCATCCTGCTGTCTCCCACCTGGAATGTGACTCATCCCTTTGTCCAGTGCATCCATGCTGTAAACACTACCTGCCCACAAGTCACTTAATAGCCTGCTCAGTTATCAGATCAAAAAAACAGAATATCAAAGAATATATATGTAGGGTTTGATACTATCTATAGTTTTACACATTCACTTGGAGTCTTGGAAGGTATCCTTTAAGGATAAGAGGGGACTACTCTAGTAATACTTTCTCAAGTAACACATGGATCCTATATTAGCAGGAGCTCTAGTACTGTAGTGCTATAGCATATATTAAAAAACTACATGACTTCTATTATTTGGAGAGAAACTTATTAGTAAACTCTCAGAAGGTGTATCTGGAAATTATGTCTTCTACATGTTAAAAGAGCTTATTAAAGTTAGTCTGTTTTGGTTCCCAAGATTCCTTAGTGATATATAATTCTATTAAAATATATCAGATTTTTCCAGCTAGCAGTCCTTGAGGAAATGGTTCCTCCCCTCACCTGTCAGAGGAGCTGAGCCTGGCCTGGCCTAGACTGACAAAGCCTGGCTGTGAGCAGCTTTGGGTTTAACCCAGTTTACCTTACAAATGTTATCTTGCATGTATGCTACAATGTAGAAAAGTTTGGAAAACACTGTTTTGTATATGTAAAGAACAAGAATTCTAGTTGGTACAAACATTTAAAAGATATAATCTGCTGTTTCATAAAACAGTTCTCCAAGTAACCATAGGAACTATGAAGATATTTGAAAGCTTATATATCTGGTTCATCAGTATAAATAAAAATCTCTAATCATAATGGCAAAGTTAGGTAAAGAAATAGGTACATTCTAAAATTTGGTGTTTCTGCATGTACCTAGAAACCAAGCCTCCAATTCTACAGTGAAAACTTTGCAATACCCAAGAATTCAGTATTCTTCACTTGAATATTTGACATTATTAAGCCAGGTGCTGTCGCTTGCACCTGTAATCCCAGCTACTTGAGAGGCTGAAGTGCGAGGATCACTTGAGGCCAGGAGTTTGAAACCAGCCTTAGCAACATAATGGGACCCCATCTCTTACAAAATAATGTAAAAAAATTAAAGGAAAATTTGACAGTCTTGATCATCACTTTGAGATCTGTAATATTATTGAAATCAAATTTATCAAACCACATAATGGCATTTTATGAGCTACAAATTGTATGAGTTAGGATATGGCTTAAGCAGTTGTAACAGAAAAATACAGGGACTAACGGCTAAAACTGTGTTTATTTCTTACTAAAAGATTAAATAGGCATTCCTGGACTAGAATGGTAGTTCAATGGTGATAGGGAACTTCAAATTCTTAGTCAGATATGGCTATTCCAGCTCCTGCTACCACATTCTCCCCAGTGGAAATGGGGAAAGGGCAGGCCTGTCTTTTTGGGTATGATACGATATATATTACTGTGTTCACATTGCATCACAGGAATTTGTCTCTTGCTGTACCTACCTTAAAGGAGACCTGCAATGTAGTCTTGAATTTGTCAGCTATGTGTAAAGTTGAACCTCGGGAATTTTATTACTAAAGAAAGAATGGGAGAATGAAATTGAGTACAGCAGCAGTCTCTGCCACAAACTGTATTTCTGAGACATTTGAGAGGTTCTGTGCAATGTAAAAGAAGTAAACCTTGCCACAGCCTTACTTGAAAAGTGTTGCAAATCGTAATATCCTTTCTGTGAAACAAGTTTTCTTTAAAAAAAAAAAAGTATTATCCAGCAGAATTCAGCCTCCAGCATGGTTATGTGAAGGCTTCACACACTTTATGCAGTGAAACAGCCCTAACTGGTGAAAATTATTTTAAGACAATCACTTAAATCCCCTGGAAATTGTCCTATGGACATTTAGCATATGGAGAAACATACGAAAATCTATTACATCTTAATAAGAACAAGTATCCTTGGTGATTGAACCAAGACCTGCTCCGTTATCTTACACAGATGCCTCTGTTATGGAAGCTCTATCACAGGCGCACCACTCCTGGTAGGTGTGGTCAAGAGGAGACGTTCTCTCCTCCCAACTCCCAGCCTGGGGTTACAGTTTCACCCTAAGAGGCACAGTCTATGAGTGTTTCTAATTCTCCCTGCCAGCCCTGTCTTGCAGAAGTTCTTTTTTTTTCTTTTTCTTTTTTTTTTTTTTTTGAGACAGAGTCTCCTTCTGTCGCCCAGGCTGGAGTGCAGTGGTACAATCTCAGCTCACTGCAGCCTCCACCTCCCGGGTTCAAGTGATTCTCATGCCTCAGCCTCCCGAGTAGTCGGTATTACAGGTATGAGCCACCACGCCTGGCTAATTTTTATATTTTTAGTAGAGATGGAGTCCCGTCATATTGGCCAGGTTTGTCTCAAACTCCTGACCTCAGGTGATCCACCCCGCCTTGGCCTCCCAAAGTGCTGGGATTACAGGGGTGAGCCACCGCACCCGGCCATGTTGTAGAAGTTCTATTCCAAGTAGGCAGGTGGAGAAAAATCTCCCTTTCTCCACCCAGCCCCTACTTGCAGAGCTGACATCCTTTCCCAGATGTAGCAGGCCAAGAACACTGGGAACCCAATTGCCCTGGAAAAGGTCTTGGTTCAAATGCGAAGACTCTTGTTGTTCTTATCTTAAATAAATGTTTCTCCTTATGCTGAATGCCCTAGGATAATTTCCAGGGACTAAATGATTGTTTTTAAAATATTTTCACCAGTTAAATTGTTTTGCTGGGGACAGTGTTTGTTGAGTTTCTTACTATATCACTCCGAAAGTCCATATTTATTTTTTAATGTTGATGTGTGTTAAAACATAGTTTGGAGTTTGACTCTTCTTTCGTGTAGAATTAGAAAAAAATATTTTCACTACCTGTTGTTTAGAATTCTTTCATTTTACAGTTGATTTTTGTTTCAAAATGTTGAGAAAAGAAACAGTTTTAGGATTTTGCTATTTTAAAAATTGGGGATGGATGGAGTGGCTCACACCCGTAATCCCAGCACTTTGGGAGGCCGTGGCGGATGGGTCGTCTGAGGTCGTGAATTCGAGACCAGCCTGGACAATATGGTGAAAACCCATCTCTACTAAAAATACAAAAATTAGCCGGGCATGGTGCCAGGTGCCTGTAATCCCAGCTACTCCAGAGGATGAGGCAGGAGAATCACTTGAACCAAAGAGGTGGAGGTTACAGTGAGCCGAGATCGTGCCACTGTACTCCAGCCTGGATGACAAAGCAAGACTCTGTCTCAAAAAAAAGAAAAATTTAAATTAGCAGGGTGTGTTGGCATACACTTGTCGTCCTGACTACTTGGGAGGCTGAGGCAGGAGGATCACTTGAGCTCAAGGCTGCAGTGAGCTATGGTTGCACCACTGTACTCCTGCACTCCTGAGTGACAGAGAAAGACCCTGTCTCAAAATTAAATGAATGAATGAGGGCAGCATTGGTATTTATTCTTTCTTTTTTGAGACAGGGTCTCATTCTATATGTTACCCAGGCTGTAGTGCAGTGGTACCATCTGAGTTCACTGCACCCTCTACTTATTGGGCTCAAGCAGCCCTCCCACCTTAGCCTCCTGAGTAGCTGGGACTTTAGGCACATGCCACCGTGCTGAACTAATTTTAAAAAGATTTTGTAGAGATGAGGTCTCACTATGTTGCCCAGGCTGTCTCCAGCTCCTGGGCTCAAGTGATACTCCCTCCTCGACTTCCCAAAGTGTTGGGATTACAGGCGTGAGCCAACGCACCTAGCCCCAATATTTATTGTTTGTAAGTGAAAATGCTATTTGGATATAAGTTATTACTACATTTTGTGGTTTTGAAAAATACCTTGAATTTCAGTGATTGTGTTGATGAATCTCGGAGGAACTATCTTGATGCAAGTTTTGAGAATTACCAATTTAACTTTTATTACAACTTCTCTGCTCCTTACATAGGCTCTCTTCATCTGAGTGTTTATTATGGGTATGAATAAATACTAAGTAAATAAATGATTTACTAAATAAATGACTGAAACTAGAAATAATAATGATTGTAAAATTATATAAGAGTGCTCAGCTGAGTGAATGAAGCATGAACACATTCATTTCAGCAGCAGAGCAATGTGGTTAAGATTGCACATTCTGAAGAGGGACTTGGCCAAGTTAATTCCTGACTGTATGACTTGGGCTGAGTTACTTAACTCTCCGTGCTTCAGTTCCTCATTTGTTAAGAGAACTTAACAATACATCCTAATTTGTGTGGTAGGAAGTGAGGAATAATAAATTGGCGTATTTAACTGCTTAGAACAATTTCTGGTATGTGGTAAATATTCAGTAATTGTTAATGTGGTAAATATTCAGTAATTGTTACTTTTTGTTTTATGTACATTAATCACTCATGCTCTTCAATATGAATTCAGGGATAATTAGTCCATTTTAAAGATCAAACAAATTCCATGTAACTTTCTTTTTTTATTTTAAAATTAAAACAAATTATCTTTTTTTAAATAAGTAGATACAGGGTTGCACTGTGTTGCCCAAGCTGGTCTTGAACTCCTGCAGGCTATCCTACCTCCACTCCCACAAAGTGCTGGGGCTGAGCCACCATGCCTGGCCAAAACAAATTATCTTCAATGCTGTAAATATTTGGAATACTTTGCCAAACTCTTGATTCTGATTCTGAACTGTAAGCTAGATTCATATTCCTTGAGCATATTTCTTTTAGCACTTTCTCAGTCTCGCTTTTATCCAACTTATCAAAACAACATATTTCTTTAATGCTTTAGGATTAGCCATACAAAAGTATTACCTATGAGAGAGTTGCTTTTTGTTTCATCGGATTTTCTAAGCAGAATTAAAGTTTAAAAAAAAAAAAAAAGTATGGTGAAGCGAATGATAGGATACCATAACCAAAGAAAAAATGTTTCCTATAACAGTATCATTGTAAAATATTGATGTCTAATATAGAAAAAAATGAGTGGTAGATGTTTCTATTTTATTTCACCTCTAAACTTAACATAGATACAGTTTCAATTTAATTATGAGATACTCCTTTGTGTCTCCTTTTTCCTTCAGCTGCTAATAGTAAATGGATCCAGGAACATCCAGAATGTGCCTATAATCTTGTGAATTCTCCACACTTAAAACCTGCCTGGGTTTTAGACAGAGCACTTTGGCATTTTTCCTGTGATGTTGCAGAAGGGAAATACAAAGAAAAAGGAATACCTGCTTTGATTGAAAATGACCACCATATGAATGTCAGTATGTACAGAGGAGTATCACACTAAAACAGAAAAAATTTCTAAAGTACACATTAAATATATGTTTGAAAATTACTTAGAATCTGTGTTTTAATATGATAAACAGTATTTGGTTAAATGATTTGAAATAAATATATGTATATATGTATTTTTTAACTATTGACATTTTTCAGTCCATCCGAAAAATGATTTGGGAGGATATTTTTCCAAAGCTTAAACTCTGGGAATTTTTCCAAGTAGACGTCAACAAAGCAGTTGAGCAATTTAGAAGACTTCTTACACAAGGTAAAGGATATATGCTAGAATGTTCCTATCAATTTTAAGAAATTTAATATTATAAAGGGAAAACTCTTTTGCGTAATGTCATTATTAAATATGTCATTGTATGATATTTGTGTTGTTGATATTATAAAACTGAATCTGTAAGCTGAGAGCAGAGACATCTAAAGGGCATGTCATAATAACACATAACACAATTATTTCCCCTGAGTACTGTATCTTACTGTTAGTTCCATAGAATGCTCAGAATTTTGTGGAACCCAGTATATAGTTATTAAATGTATGAATGGGAAGTAGGTAGAACAGGTTATTTCAACTGAGAGTGGCTTGAAACAAGTTTTGAAACTGAGAGTTGTGATAGTCTCCTGTTGCTATAGTAAGAATCTTAACTGACATAGAGGGGCTTCCAGCTGATTTTCCCCACTATTAAGGCCACCTAACCACTAGTGATACTGAAGCCAGATATTGACGAGATAACAAAAGGTAACGAAGTGAGTCTTCTGTTAAGGACATAACTAATCAAGAAGGTAATGTGCCCCCAACAAAATAGGGTAAGAAAAAATAGGTGAAATGAGAAAGTAGGGTTTGTAGGAGACAAATTAGAAAGGATTTTTAAGAGCTATCTGCATTTCGTGTAAGACAACCTAACAGTAAGGATTTGGAGAAGATCTTAAAATAAATATTTTTTTCTCTTCCAGAAGACAGAACTAGGGTAGGACTCAGAAATAGTGCCTTTGAAGTAGAATGAGCTCTAGGATACTCAGTCAGCTTCATACATCAACTTTTGCAGTTGTAACACCTTAGTACAGGAATTTTTAATATTAACCTTTCTTCCTGTTTCATTTTACTAAAGGGCCTTGATCTTCCCTTCCCCCAGTAAGCTGTATTATTTACATGAAATAATATGTGCTCATTGTAAAGAGAAAAAGCCCAATAGTTCAAATGTGTAAGAAAATAGAATGTATGACCTCCTCTCTCCCAAAACCCACATCTCAGCTACTACATATTGTTTCTTGTATTTAAGACTCTTCTTGAAAAAATTCAATTTGATATATAATTGTATGTAATTCTATATATGGTATGTACATAAGTTTTATATTTATATTATTTTTACACATGCAAATAAGACTAGAACATAAACCGTCAACAACTTGTTCTTATAGTTGACAATATAAATTTATAATAGCTAATTATTTCTTTTAACCTCTGTATAGCAATATGCTGTTTTTAAAGTACTTGAATTTATTTAGTACTTTT
This sequence comes from Chlorocebus sabaeus, assembly GCF_047675955.1. NCBI lineage: Eukaryota > Metazoa > Chordata > Mammalia > Primates > Cercopithecidae > Chlorocebus > Chlorocebus sabaeus. Next base: position 36,733,787 of record NC_132923.1, on the reverse strand, counting down.
TGATAGGTTGTTTCCAGATTTTTCATTTTTCATTCATTCATTCAATGCATATTCATTGAACCACCTACTGCTGTGTGCTAGACATTCCTCCAGGCATGAGGATTCAGTGGTAAACAGAACAAAGTCCTTTCCCTGGATAAACTTCCAGTCTCATAAGCTGTACTGCAGAAAATACATCCCTGCACATGTTATGTTTACTTGGTTACGTGAGTCAATCTGAAGGATAAATTGTTAAACATGGAATTATTGAGTCAAAGGGTATATAGATTTCAAATATAATAAATTTATTTTCACAGCAAGTTATACCAACTTAATTATCACTAACATTAGATATCATTAACCTTTATCATGTTTGTCAATCAGGCGAAACATACCTTATTTTAATTTACATTTCTTTCTTTTTTTTTTTTTTTTTTTGAGACGGAGTCTCGCTTTGTCACCAGGCTAGAGTGCAGTGGTGTGATCTCGGCTCACTGCAACCTCCACCTCCCAGGTTCAAGTGATTCTCCTGCCTCAGCCTCCCAAGTAACTGAAACTACAGGCATGCGCCACCACACCCAGCTAATTTTTGTATTTTTAGTAGAGACGGGGGTTTCACCATGTTGGCCAGAATGGTCTCGATCTCTTGACCTCATGATCCGCCTGCCTCGGCCTCCCAGAGTGCTGGGATTACAGGTGTGAGCCACCGTGCCCAGCCTTTTAAGTTACATTTATTTGCTTATTAATGAAGTATATTTTTACATGTTAATTAGCTATTTATATTTCTTCCATTAATTGCCGTTAATATTTCTTCTCATTTTTCTATTGAGTTGTCTGTTTTTTATATTGACATTATTATTGATTATTACACGGGCCTCAAATATATCCTCCTAGGATGCTCTTGATCTTTCAACTCTTGTTTATGGTGACATTTTTTTTCAATGTAGTCAAACTTTTCAATTTCTAATGGCTTCCAATTTTATATCATGCTTAGAAAAGACCTTCCATCAACATTCTGTTTTCTTCTAATTTGTATTTTTACATTTGAGTATTTAATATACTTGAAATTTATTTTTGTATATTATATAAAGAAGATATGTAACTTGATCTGTATTTTTAAAATTATATTGAGTTGACAATCCATCCTTTTATACTGATTTGAAGTACCACCGTAATACTTCATAGTGTATGGTAATATACAAAATATACATCTGTTATCTGTGCTTTTCCACTGATCCATCTCTTTTATTCTATCAATACTAAAGACTAAATAATAAATACTAAAGTTTATACTGATGGCATAGCTTTTTCTGTTTTTCAAACATTTCATTTCTTGGCAGTGTTCTTTTTTTTTTTTTTTGAGATGGAGTTTCACTCTTGTTGCCTAGGCTGAAGTGCAGTGGCATGATCTCTGCTCACTGCAACCTCCACTTCCTGTATTCAAGCGATTCTCCTGCCTCAGCCTCCCGCGTAGCTGGGATTACAGGCATGTGCCACCACACCCAGCGAATTCTGTATTTTTAGTAGAGATGGGGTTTCTCCATGTTGGTCTCGAACTGGCTGGTCTCGAACTCCTGACCTCAGGTGATCCGCCTGCCTCAGCCTCCCAAAATGCTGGGATTACAGGTGTTAGCCACCGTGCCCGCGGCAGTTTTCATATATTTACTCTTGCAGATGAACCTTAGAAACTGGATTTTAAGAATCAATTTGTATTTTATGCTGTTTTGTGAGGTGAATATGAATAACCGCTACCTATGGAAACCCATTATTTTATGTTTTTTTGTGTTTTTATAAGCCATTTCAAAGTCTCTTTGGAATAAGCCAGATACAATTAATTAGTTAATATAAAATCAAGTTCAATGGAGGCAATCCTGTACCAATTCTTAATTTTATTACAAACAAGTTCCAGAAAAAGAGTGAAAATTTCCCCAAAAACTATTTATTTCCCTTTTAATTTTTAAGTTATTATCTAAGGAATATGGTTGATGAAAAGGGAAAGAAAGTATTAAGCCTGTGTACTTCTTTTAGAGACTACAAAGAAAGGTTGTTAATAAGACTTTAGGAAGCAAACTTTGAAAGCAATCTTGAAAAAGAACTCCTAATGTTAGAATATTTGGTAGCACATGGGAGGAAAACATGTTCCACTAAAGTCCTTAATGTGTTTAAAAAAAAAAAAAAAAAGAATAGAATAGAATAAGTGAATGCTGACGTAGGCAGAAAAGTAGTGCTGGGATTGAATTGATAGGAATCCTTGTGTCTTTCTTTTATGTTATTTTTGTCTCTGTGTTTCTTTCTCCACACGCCTCGTGTGTGTGTGTGTGTACACACACAGCAAGATGAGAAGGGGAGGAGGTAGAAGGATACTTGTGAAATACTTGTTTTATTTTCAATGAAAAAATTATAGGCCCCAAATTAGAAAATAGTGACAGTTATAATCTTTGTGGATAGTTGCATTTAAGATACCATCTTTTTTTCTTTTAGAAAATAGGAGAGTAACCAAGTCTGATCCAAACCAGCATCTTAAGATTATTCAAGATCCTGAATACAGACGGTTTGGCTGTACTGTAGATATGAACATTGCACTAGCGACTTTCATACCACATGAGTATGTAATGTGTTTTTTTCTGTGAAATAAAGAATATTACTTATAAACCTTTATGGCTTGTATGATTTTCATACTACTTATTAAAAATGCTTAATAGAAAATGAAATAAAGTAATTCACTGTAATTCTACTATTTCAGCACATGACATTTTCCCACTTTTTCTGTGCGTGGGCCATGTTTCTATATTTGTGTATAAACATTTTTACAATTGAAAAACATCATCAGCCGTAATTGAAATCCTGATGAATATATTTAAGGTTTCTGTGACCTTTGTTAGAAAGTTTTTAAATGTAGAATCTATAAAGCCATTAAATACTATATCTGCATTTCTCCATCTGCTCTAGCAATGGGCCAGCAGCAATTGAAGAATGCTGTAATTGGTTTCGTAAGAGAATTGAGGAATTAAATTCAGAGAAGCATCGACTCATTAACTACCATCAGGAACAGGTTTTACTTATTTTTGAACTGCTGCTTTTCCTTGCATCTTATTACTATTTTTTTGTTGTCTTGATGATGATGATGATCTAACACAATTTAATGTTTTTCAGGCAGTTAATTGCCTTTTGGGAAATGTGTTTTATGAACGACTGGCTGGCCATGGTCCAAAACTAGGACCTGTCACTAGAAAGCATCCTTTAGTTACCAGGTGTTGCATTTTTTTTTTTCTTATTGGTGGTTGAACATTGAAAATTGTATTTAACATCTGAAATTAACCTAAATGTTTTCTTTAACATGTGACTTCAGTACATTTCTTAAATTGAAATAGAAGTTTTGATTTGGACATAGGCTTAATATTAACTCATTTTGTTAGGCAAATATTTTGTTAGAGAAACTGTCATCAGTATGAACCAATTTATAGTTATCATTTACTTTAATGTTTCTGGAGGACTGCATACTTAGTGATAAATTCAATATTAATCAATTTAAGCAAGCATCTAGCTCCTTACTTTGTAAGTGACATGAAGCATAGGTTGGGCAACTAGAGTGTAGTAAAAGCCTTTGCATAACTTTACTTAAGAGTCTTTTTTTAAAATGTCTTTGCAAAGTAACGTCAATGCCTCAATTATTTTTTTTTTCTTTGAGATGGAGTCTCGTTCTGTCACCCAGGCTGGAGTGCAGTGGCGCAATCTCAGCTCACTGCAACCTCTGCCTCCCGGGTTCAAGCGATTCTCCTGCCTCAGCCACCCAAGTAGCCAGGCTACAGGGGTGCACCACCATGCCCAGCTAATTTTTGTAGTTTTAGTAGAGATGGAGTTTCTCCATGTTGGCCAGGCTGGTCTCAAACTCCTGACCTCAGGTAATCCGCCCGCCTCAGCCTCCCAAAGTTCTGGGATTGCAGGCGTGAGCCACCATGCCTGGCTACCTCAATGATTTTTTAAAATAGTTTTATGAAGTTTTAAACATTATTTAAAATGTTAGCCAGGTATCCTGTTGTGTTAACTCCCTATTTCTCACATCCTACTAGATTTACTCAAAAAGTCTATTGAAGATTTTTGACCTATGTTGAACTTTTTTTCTATAAATAGCATCAAACTAATTTTATTCTATTCATTAGAGAAGTAGTTTAGTTTTAATGTTGCAAATTTATATTCTCTCCAAGGAGTTTCTTCATATGGGTTTAATATTTAATTATATTTTCATAGGTATTTTACTTTCCCATTTGAAGAAATGGACTTCTCCATGGAAGAATCTATGATTCATCTCCCAAATAAAGCTTGTTTTCTGATGGCACACAATGGATGGGTAATGGGAGATGATCCTCTTCGAAACTTTGCTGAACCAGGTATATAATTTTTAACTTCTCTATGGATAGGGAAAGAATAAGTTCATGGCAAGGTCAAAATAAAATCTGCTTTATTGATTTTCTTCCCCATTATTCTATTGGTTTTTAAACTATTTCACCAATAAAGGTACCAGAGGTACATACAATTTGAGAAACAAAACATGGAGTCAACAAATAAAGAAGTTCATCTTCTTTCCTCTCCTTTGCCTTCCTACCTTTTATCTTCTCAAACAGAATAACTTTTATGTATCTGTTTTCTATATTGTGGGTCTATGTAAGCTTTTATTTGGACAAAATATTATTGCATTTTTACAAACAAGTTTGAAACCACTGCTATTACAATTACATTGCCATAAGAGATATTTTCACTCATTGGCCAGAGGTATTAAGACATTTCAGTGGCAACTAAACTAGAACCTAATGGTTTGAGGTCCCCCCTCACTCTTAGTGTCTTGTTTTTCTATAGCTATTTCATTACCAGGAAGAATGTTGCAGGAGCTCATTGATATATTTATTTTTTAACATTTCAAAACTAGAAGTCTATTTTAGTGACATCAAAATTTATTCAGAAATCTTATGCTTTTTTTTAAGAGTATAAATTTGGGTGTAAGTATCTCTGCCCTCTTTTTTCTAGCCATTCTAAACAAAATCAAGCCATTCTGCTGTATGCCATGGATCTAATATAACCTGTTGCCGAAAATAAGTAGGAGGGTGGAAATGGAGCTTTAAATGTTTTTGGTAGAACTATGGTTTTGAAAGGCCTATGATATTAACATTTCTGTTTTCCCTTATGTGAAAGTGACTTGGGTTTTTGAAATTGAGGACACATTTTTAGAAGCGACTATAAGCTAGAGTTTTTTCAGAGTAGCTATGAGAAATAAATTATTATTAATTTTTTAAAACATTATCTCATACCACTTTAGATACAATTTTAACCAATATATCATTCGTGGCAGAAATGATCAAAGCAATTTAAAAATCAGTGTTTCCATGAAGTAATTGTTTTCATTTTATTTCTTGAACTATTGAAAGCAATCTCTTTTCTGAACAGGCTCAGAAGTTTACCTAAGGAGAGAACTTATTTGCTGGGGAGACAGTGTTAAATTGCGCTATGGGAATAAACCAGAGGACTGTCCTTTTCTCTGGGCACACATGAAAAAATACACTGAAATAACTGCAACTTATTTCCAGGGAGTACGTCTTGATAACTGCCACTCAACACCTCTTCATGTAGCTGAGGTACAGAAAAACAATTTATCTACATTAAGAAAAGAAATTCAGTGTTCTTTCCTAGCTTTCCTTAAGTAGACTATGCAGGTAAATGTTTCCTTTTGCTAGTTGGACACTGACATTGACTTGGTGGTAGTATTTATCACTATTGCATAATTAACATAATTCTAACAATCTTTTGATGCAGTTGTTATGGAATACTGGGCTGTAAAATATTTAACTAGTTAATTTTAAAATTTTAATTTAGGGAAGTTGATCATATTGTTTCTGATACTATGGAGCGCTATTGTAAATACATAAAATGTGTTTACAATACATAAAATGTATATTGGCTACTGTAAATAAATAAATGTTAATTTTTCTTATTTTTAGGTTGCTTTCAATATATTTAGAAGTGACTGTGAAGGTGAATAGCTTATTACACATTATAGTGGTGTGCGCCTGTAGTGCCAGCTACTCATGAGGCTGAGGCAAGAGAATCACTTGAACCCAGGAGGCGAGGGTTGCAGTGAACTGAGATCACACCACTGCACTCCAGCGTAGCGACAGAGTGAGACTCTGTCTAAAAAAATAAATAAAATAAAATTTTTTAAAAATTAACATTATAGCATATTGAAGCTAGTCTAGCCTCATCGATTTAATTTTTATTATTTATAAAAATATAAGTGTAAGCATAAACATTGTCTATTCCTCTTTGAGCTCTTTACAATAACTTCTGAACAATGCCAATACTTACAATATTACCTTCTTTCTAATACAACTTTGTAATTAAACTCATAGTTTTCATCCTGCTTATAAGATTTTTTTAAATTTATTATTTTTAGAAACCCTACAGTAGTACTGCTTGTAAGATTTTTGATAGCTTCCTAGTGACCAGTGTCACCTAGGTGTTCTTTGGAAATGTGTGTTTACCTGAAAAATATCTTATTTCTATAATATTAAAGCAGTATTATAATGTATATGTTTCAAGTCCTGTGATGAAAAATTGGTTTGATTTGGAGGGATTTAGTGAACATTAGTTAAGCTGATAGAACATTGTCTAGTTCCAAAAAATGACGACTTTATTTTATTGTGCTTTTAGCAACAGCAAAAAAAAATATGCTTCTAAGATTATTACATGGCAGAAAAGAATGTTCAAACTTAATTTTAAATTACAAAACTAGGATTCTACTTGTTAGCTGAGAGAATTTCAAGTATTTTATTAATCTTTGTGCAAATATTATGTTTAACAGTTTGGAACCTATCTGATTTTTTATTATAAACCAGTGTTTATAATAAACAGCTAGATAGATAGCACCAGTGTTAAATATAAATCACATAAGTAGAAATTGTAAGGTATGAGAGTTTTTAAGAGTTTTATCATCATCTGTAGGAGAAACTGGCTTCAATCTGATCAGGCAGACCTAATCTTTCCAACAGCTAAGTAATTCATCAGGGAATTTGTGAATAATTGTTTAGTCAACCACCTGGAAATTAAGTCTGATTAAAGTTTTAAAAATAAGCACATAGGCCCTGGCACAGTGGCTCACGTCTGTAATCCCAGCACTTTTAGGCCAAGGCAGGCAGATCACCTGAGGTTGGGAGTTTGCGACCAGCCTGACCAACGTGGAGAAACCCTGTCTCTACTAAAAATACAAAATTAGCTGGGTGTGGTGGCACATGCTTGTAATCCCAGCTACTCAGGAGGCTGAGGCGGGAGAATCGCTTGAACCTGGAAGGCAGAGGTTGTGGTGAGCTCAGATCACGCCATTGCACTCCAGCCTGGGCAACAAGAAAGAAACTCGGTCTCAAAAATAGATAGATAGATAGATAGATAGATAGATAGATAGATAGATAGATAGATAGATAGATAGATAGATAGATAAGCAAACAGGGGGAAAGCCTAACAGAATTGTAGTGTTATGATTTACATTTAGTAATATGAAACTAACATTTTTCTTCTTCTTTTTCTCTCTCATGTCTCAATATCTTTGCAAAATCTAATCTTCCTTTTTAACTGTTTTCTTCTCTTTATAAATTCTCTTGTTTCTATGTGTTTTGGTATGTTTGATATTTTCTTACATATGTACAATGAAATTTTATTTGGAAATTCTTCTTGAATTTCCATTTTATCTTGCTGCGTATTTTTCTATGTCAAATCCATGCTCCTTTTGTCTCCTTCCTTCCTCCTATCTTGCTTTTCTCTTTGTTACATTTATTTGTTACATTTGTCGCTGTGCTTTTTACAGTACATGTTGGATGCTGCTAGGAATTTGCAACCCAATTTATATGTAGTAGCTGAACTGTTCACAGGAAGTGAAGATCTGGACAATATCTTTGTTACTAGACTGGGCATTAGTTCCTTAATAAGAGGTAGGCTTGTTGGAGTGTATTTCCCATCTAAAACTTTAGCTTTTGTTTAAGTAGATTAAAGGATTTAATAGCTTCATATGCAATGCTTAATAATTTTTTAACACAGTTAATGTTCTTTTAAATAGTTTGTATGACATATTCTAATATGACTCATTCTATTTTTATCAGTATAAATTTCTGCTTGGGGGTAAGGTACCTCATTTCAAATTGAAAAACCAGTAGAATGAACTGAAGACTCACTAACAAAACCATTTTTTGTTGCTGAAAATACGTAAACCTGTTTTTCATCTTCTACTGGGAGATATGATGTAAAGTTTAGATGTTTTACACTGAATTTTGTGTAGCTTACATCCCAGTAATCAACGTATGTTCCCTTTTCCTTACATGAGCCATTTCTCCAGTTAAGTTACGGGGAAAACTTTTTTGTCACTTAAACTAGTAGGCATTTGTTTAAATCCTTAAAGCAGTTTTTTTTTGTTTTTTTTTTATATAATATTGATGTGGTCTCTATTTTGAAAATCATTTATGATAAGAAATCTAACCTCTTCCTGGACATAAATAATGAAGATTGTTAAAATATTCTGTAATGCTCTGCAGAGGCAATGAGTGCATATAATAGTCATGAAGAGGGCAGATTAGTTTACCGATATGGAGGAGAACCTGTTGGATCCTTTGTTCAGCCCTGTTTGAGGCCTTTAATGCCAGCTATTGCACATGCCTTGTTTATGGATATTACCCATGATAATGAGTGTCCTATTGTGGTAAGCACCTAATCTTTTTCATGTACTTATTTTGCTGAATGCTTTGATACTTAACTCTCTAACACTTGGTCACAATCATTTCCATATACTTCAAACTAGTGTCTTAGATTTATAACTGATTTATAATACATAGTTTTCAGAATGTTTTGCTTGTTTAAAAGCAAATTAATTTACCTTATGAATTTATTTATGTAATTATCCTTTTACTTCATTATGCTATAGAATGGCACTTTGCATTTGAAAGAAAGCAAACTTTTGCTTTGTTGTTGTCTTCTAGCATAGATCAGCATATGATGCTCTTCCAAGTACTACAATTGTTTCTATGGCGTGTTGTGCTAGTGGAAGTACAAGAGGCTATGATGAATTAGTGCCTCATCAGGTTTGTTTATATGTTGTTTTTTAAAACCTACATGGCCAATAACTTTGGGCATTTTTATCAAAAAAATTCATTATAATTAAAATGTATCCATGCTAAATTTTACCTTTGTCTAGATTTCAGTGGTTTCTGAGGAACGGTTTTACACTAAGTGGAATCCTGAAGCATTGCCTTCAAATACAGGTGAAGTTAATTTCCAAAGTGGCATTATTGCAGCCAGGTGTGCTATCAATAAGCTTCATCAGGAGCTTGGAGCCAAGGGTTTTATTCAGGCAAGAAATTATTAAATTTGTTTATTCAGATTCAATTTCAGAGTAAGTCTTTCCAGTTTGAGAGCTAATCTAGGTGCTCTTTCTGCTTCTCAGGTGTATGTGGATCAAGTTGATGAAGACATAGTGGCAGTAACAAGACACTCACCTAGCATCCATCAGTCTGTTGTGGCTGTATCTAGAACTGCTTTCAGGAATCCCAAGACTTCATTTTACAGCAAGGAAGTGCCTCAAATGTGCATCCCTGGTAATGCAATCTGAAAATTGTTATTGTATTTGTATTATATCATTATGATAAATTATACTGTAACGTTATAGTTATATATCATGTATATATCATATATATTATAACACAGTGCTACTGTGGATGTACTTGAGAAAAAGAATTTAAACTTTTGCCAGGCATGATGGCTCACACCTATAATCCCAACACTTCAGGAGGCTGAGGCAGGCAGATCACTTGAGTTCAGGAGTTCAAGACCAGCCTCAGTATTATGGTAAAACTCTGTCTCTATCAAAAAAAGTACAAAAAATTAGGTGGACATGGTGGCAAATGCCTGTAGTCTCAGCTACTCCTGAGGCTGAGGTGGGAGGATCGCTTGAGCCCAGGAGGCAGTAGTTGCAGTGAGTCCAGATCCCACCACTGCACTCTAGCCTGGGTGATAGAGTGAGACCCTGTCTCAAAAAAAAAAAAAAAAAAAGAGAAAGAAATTTTTGGCAACTTATATTTTTACTGGGTGGAACAAAACCTAGACAGAAATACTTTCAAATATTAACATTTCTTGAGTTGTGAAATATTTTTGTTTATATTTTATTTCCTAATTTGTGTAAAATGAACATTTATTTCTCTTCTAGCAGAATAATATATATATTTGTGTTAGTGTATATATACACATGCATAAATATATGTCTTTGTGTATATGCACAGACATACATACAAATATATAAACTAAAATGGCAAATAATATAACCTTATGTTTAAGGCTTTCCATAATCCATCCTCATCTACAATCCTAGCCCTATGTCAGTCCACTATTTCAGCCAAATAGGTATTTTTACTTCTTCCAAAATACTATGTGAATTGTCTGGATCTTTCAAGGTCTAAAGTTGCATCTTCTTTGTTCCGTGATCTCTCTTTCTTCTGAACATACAGCAATTATAGTCTCTATGTACTCCTTTGGCATAGAGAGTCAAAAATTATAAAATACATCCCTGAGATATGTTTTTATTAATACATCCCTGAGATATGTTAATATTACCTGATTTTTTTCTGGATATGTGTATTTTATTGTCTTACTATTATATGTGGTATAGCATAACGTGCTCCTGTTCACGCAGCAGCTGTCAAAGTTTGTTGATTGATTGACCAAATGAAAATTCCCAGAAAAATCATCATATTCTATATTGGTTGCTAGTTGCTGGGTATCCATAGTTCCTGTTTTTAAAAATTATCAACCCGAATACCTAAAAGTTTCTTTAATTGTTCACAAATTTATATTCACTATCCTTACCTGATCTTTGCTAATGTACATATTTAGTTTTATAGGACAACAATCACAATGTAGAATATTATCTCTGGTTTTGTTTTGGTCACGGATCATTCCTAAAACATTTCCTCGTCAGTCCACAAAATTGTGATTATTATTTTGTTAAATGTTTCATACGTTGTTATGCCCTTTTTAATATTCTCTAGTATGTTTAGTAGTGTTATGAAGTTCTAAATATACACTAAGGATAATTGTTTTTTCTTTTAAACAGTTTTCTTAGTGTATATTTAGAGAGGTAGAATTTCTAGATCAAAAGGTTCTGTTACCTATTGCCAGATTAATGACTTAAAGTTTAAGTTATTTAAAGTAAGGTTGTAATTTTATATAATCCATTGACTCTGCAGTTCTATCCCTAAGTATATATCTGGGAAATTTTCATACATTTCCATTTGAAGATATGCACAAGAATATTTATTGCAACATTGTTTATAATAGAGAAAAATTAGAGACAACCATAATAGAACAGATGTATTTTGGTATATTCATACAGTAGAATATTATTTGACATTTGAAGTAAATGTGCTAGAGCTGATGTAGCAGTGTGAATGAATCCAAAAAATGCATTGTTGACCAGTAAAAAGCAAGTTGCAAATATATGTAACTTGAATTCATTTTAATAAAACTTGGAAATAGGGAAAATAATATATGTTGTTTAAGGAAGCAGGTGTGTGTAGTGAAAATGCCAGGAATAGTGAGCACCAAACTGAATTGAGGTTACCTCTGAAAGTGAAGAATGGGTACACGGATGCTTTACTTGTATTTGTAAATTTTTCTCTAAGTGAGGAGGTGGAACCTGGGTTTTTAATTTTTTTTTTGTATCTGAAATATTCCAATTTTTTTTAAAAAAATGTAAGCCTTTCAAGTGATTTGCTGTTTTTCTGCTCAAAATTAGGTAGTTGTTCACCAGAGCTAAGCTATTATTTTGATACATTTCTACTTCAAAAAAAGCTTTGTTAACTAAGTCGTAATTTTTTTTTTTTAATGTAAAATGCACCTTGGGTAGAATCATCTACTTTCAGACTTCTAAAAAAAATTAACTGATATTTTCTTTTCAACTTTAAGTTAAATGATTTGAAACCACTTTAGCCTTCCTAATTTTGATGATTCCATATGAAATTTTGTTAAAATGTTTTTATATATTCCTAGGCAAAATTGAAGAAGTAGTTCTTGAAGCTAGAACTATTGAGAGAAATATGAAACCTTATAGGAAGGATGAGAATTCAATCAATGGAATGCCAGATATCACAGTAGAAATTAGAGAACATATTCAGGTATTTAAGACTCTCATCTTACTACTATGTTTAGCATTTCAAGAACATTAGAACTGTTTGTTGAATGGATTTTTTTAATGTAATTTTTTTCAAGCTTAATGAAAGTAAAATTGTTAAACAAGCTGGAGTTGCCACAAAAGGGCCCAATGAATATATTCAAGAAATAGAATTTGAAAACTTGTCTCCAGGAAGCGTTATTATATTCAGGTATGTTAGCTGAGCTCAAACTGTTGACTTATATTTAAAATAGTTTGCATATCCTGTTAAATTTGAATAAATTACTCCTAAAAATTAACCACTTTTTAATTAACTTTTTCAGAGTTAGTCTTGATCCACACGCACAAGTCGCTGTTGGAATTCTTCGAAATCATCTGACCCAATTCAGTCCTCACTTTAAATCTGGGAGCCTAGCTGTTGACAATTCAGATCCTATATTAAAAATTCCCTTTGCTTCGTAAGTATGCCTTGTTTGATAGACATTTGCCACTTTAATAAGTAAGTTACCACTAGACTGAATTAAGCAGTTTTAAGGGTCCTCTATACCCTTGCTACTCAAAGTACAGTCCAAGGACCAGCAGTGTCAGCATCACCTGTTGTTAATATTTTACCGCATTGCTTTATAATTTGTGTGTGTACCTGCATGTGTATTCTCTCTATAGATATAGATACACTCATGCCTACATGCATACCTACACACACACATGCATCTCTCTGTACACACACACACACAATTTATCCGAAGTATTTGAGATTAAGTTGCATATCTCATACCCTTTACCACATCATTTTTAAAAAATGTCAACATATGATTCCACTTTATGGCTTTACCATAATTTATTTAAACAGTTTCCATTTTTGGACACCTAGATTGCTGCTAATTATTCCCTATTATTATGTCTTTGTACATTCATCCTTAGTTATTCCCTTTCTAGATGTCACTGCATACTACAGAAGAATATCGGTTTTGAGGTTTAGACCTGGGTTAAACTTTAGCTTCATTACTGTCAGTATGATCTTGGATAATTTGTTTAGAACTTTCATCATCTCAGTCTCCCATCTGGAAAATTTTGTAAGAATTAAATAGGATAACACATATAAAGCACTTAACACAATACCTGGCACATAGTAAATGCTCATAGTTTGCCATCATTAGTACTAGTTTAAATTTTCAGAAATGGAATTTTTGGGTTAGACGAGGGGTCCCCAGCCTCTGGGCCACAGACCAGTACTGGTCCATGGCCCGTTAGGAACCAGGCCGCACAGCAGGAGGTGAGTGGCAGGTGAGCTTTATCTGTATTTACAGCTGCGTCCCATCACTCGCATTACCGCCTGAACTCTGCCTCCTGTCAGATCAGTGGCTGCATTAGACTCTCATAGGGGTGTGAACCCCATTGTGAATTGTCCCTGCAAGGGATTTAGATTGCATGCTGCCTATGAGAATCTAATGCCTGATGATCTGTCACTGTTTCCCATCACCCCCATATGGCACTGTCTAGTTGTAGGAAAACAAGCTTAGGGGTCCCACTGATTCCACATTATGGTGAGTTGTATAATTATTTCACTATATATTACAATGTATATAACAGTAGAAATAAAGTACACAGTAAATGTAATGCACTTGAATCATTCCAAAACCACACCCCCTCACCCCCAGTCCATGAAAAAGTGTCTTCTGTGAAACCAGTCCCTGGCGCTAAAAAGGTTAGGGACCATTGGGTTAGACTATATCCATATGTTTGAGGCTTTTAATACATACTGCCAAATTGCCTCCAGAAAGATTATATTAATTAATACTTTCAGCTCTATCCAAGAGTTTCCATCATTACCAATACCAATATATTATACCACAATATAATATAGCATTTAAGGGCATGGAGTATAGAACCAGACTAACTAGGTTTGAATTCCATTGCAGACTCTTATTAGCTGTAAGAAGTAAGACCTGGCTGAGTGCAGTGGCTCACTCCTATAATCTCAGCACTTTGGTAGGCCAAGGTGGGAGGATTGCTTGAGCCCAGGAGTTCAAGAGCAGCCTGGGCAACATAGTGAAACCCTATCTCTAAAAAACGTTTTTTAAAAATTAGCTGGGAGTTGTGGCATACACCTGTGGTCACAGCTGCTCAGGAAGCTGAGGTAGGAGCATCAGCATCAGTTGAGCCCAGGAGGTCTAGGCTGCAATGAGCCATGATTGTGCCACTGCTCTTCAGCCTGGGCAACAGAGCAAGATCCTGTCTCTAGGAAAAAAGAGACCTTTGAGAATTTATAATAGACATAATTATAGCACCTTTCTTACAGAGTTGTGAGGATTACTTGAGTAAAACACAATAGTTTTTGACACATAGTGATTGATAAGTGTTAGCTGTTACTAATCAAACTGGTAAATATAAAATAGTTTAAAATAACATCTCATATAATTTAAATATTAGTTAAGCTAAATTATTTTATTTTGTTCATTGGCCATTTGTATTTATTTGTTGAAGTGTAGTTTTATGTATTACCCCATTTTGCTATTGTGTTCAGCTTTTTTTGTTGTTTTGTAAGACTTTTTATTGTTAAAGATATTAACTCTTAATTCAAACTATTCTTAATAAAGTAGTTGCATTCTTAACCAAAAAATCTGTGATGAAGCAGCTTTGCGTTGGGTGAACTGCTTGTAAAATGCATGTTCCTCCTCAGACCTGCTCAGATTATTTTGGAGCAAGGCCAAGAAATTTGCAGTTTTATAGGATCCCCAAGTAATTTTTAGGCAAGGAGTCCACTGACTATGTGTTGAAAAATATTGCCCTAGAATGGAGTTGATACTGAGGCTTCTGAATGATTTGACTCAGGCTTGACTCACAAACTAGCTCTGAGGAGGAAAGCTGAGATGGAGAGAACAAAGCACAGATGACAATGATTTTCTAAATTGAGCCAGAACTAAAAGAGAAAGAAGAATATACATTCAAGTGGATATGTGTTCACATAAAATGGCAGTCATGTAAAATGAAATTACCTGAGCATCTGTTATAGAAGCACAGGAAAATACAGTCAGCTGTATTCAGGTGTGGTCAGTTATACAGTCTTACTGCTGACCAAACAAAGGGAAATCAAGGCCATGATAGTCAGTCTTCCCTCTGACAGTTATCAGGAGGCATCTTAATCTGAGAAAATCCTGGTTTCTTGAATAAACAAGCTGAGAGGCAGTGCAGCCTTAGAGAAGAGAAGAGAAGGGACGTGGAGAATAGTATAAAGGCAGAGAGCACGTGATTTCCTAGGCAGTTAACTGACTTTTTATTATTCCTTTAGTGATCCTCTGATAAGTATTCTTATATACAATAACTAGCATAAAAAGTTCTTGATGTCTCACTTAGGGAAATATAAAGGAGGGAAATCAGATGAGAACACATAAATAAATAAAAGAAGGAAGGAAAACACTAAGTCCAAACTAGAAAGGCTAAAAAAACAAATTTATAAGATCAAGGATGTAGAAGCCAAAATATTTTCCCAGCATACTTCTAATCAATACAATTTGGTACTTGATTATTTCCTTGGTTTGGAAGTATTGTTGCTTCTAATTGAATCTTTTGCATAATTTGTCCTTTAATAATTATTTATAATGTATAAGTGTAATGTTTATTTGAATGCTGAGTTCCTAAAACATATACTGCTAAGACATTTTATGATTATAATTCAGATTATCTTCTTTTGTTTCTATTGACAACAAGCGAAACTTCAATATATGGTTATCTTTATTTTCCAATTCTTAGTATTGCCTCCAAATTAACTTTGGCTGAGCTAAATCAGATCCTTTACCGATGTGAATCAGAAGAAAAGGAAGATGGTGGAGGGTGCTATGACATACCAAACTGGTCAGCCCTTAAATATGCAGGTCTTCAAGGTAAGCAAGTGGAAGGACAGCTGAGCTTTGTGTTTTTCTTTTAGGGTCGTCTGGTGTCTTCTTTACAGGCGATAGAGTATATAGGCTCAGAGTATGCCTGCTTGGATTGCAATTATGGCTCTGCTCCTACTCATTGATTGACCTTTGGCAAGTAATATACCCTCTCTGTGCACCAATTTCTGCCTCTATAAAATTTGAATAATATCTAATTTAGAAGGTTTTTGTGAGGATTAGTGAGATCATTCACATAAAACACTGAAAACGGGATGTAACACAAAGTAATTACCCAGTAAATTTTACCTAGAATTACTAGTTCTATCTCTTTCCTTAAGGTCTGTGTAGCTCTTTATGTATACTTGGACCTTAATTAATGTTTCTTGACCTGGTTTATTATATAAGAAGAAACAGAATATGCTTGTTTGGGCCCCAAGTGAGATTAGGTTGTAAATATAATCCATTCACCTTTTTTTAAATCTAATTGGAAATATTGCATATTTGTTTTATCTTGTAAAGAGAACTTACAGTAAAACATAGAGTAGTTGTAAGATGAGTTAAAGGAATTAAATATTTATCAGTTTAATTCATCTAGTTGGTAGTATTTCCTTAGATGTTTAAGAAATTTGCTTTATCACACCTGTATTCCTAGTTTATATAGTTTTCCACTTATGCCTTTTGTTCAACTCTTTCTTTGTCCATCTAACCCATCTTTAAGGACTAATTTAATTCTTGCATCTTTCATAAAAGCTTCTTTAACTATTGCTTTTAAAGTAATTTCTTTGTCCTCCAGATACTCATTGCATTTATTTTCTATACCTCTTACTTGGCCCTTGAAATATATTGCCTTGTTTTGGTAATTAGTATAATGATTTTTGTGAATCTTTATCATTGTGATTAAGAAACAGGCTTTAAAACCAGATTTCCTGGGTTACATTGACTAGCTTTATAACCTGAAGTAAATGCTCTATGGCTTAGTTTTCTCATCTGCAGAGTGGTACCTACCACAGGGATTATGGTTAGGATTAATGAATTAATACATGTGAACAGCTCACTAGATGACACCTAGTTTATACTAAGTAATTGGAAATTTCTAGCCTTAAAACCACACTAAGTAAGTAGGCTGCCTACCTTAAGAAAGAAGAATTAAGTTTTATCTTTTTTATGCTTCTTGTTTTTTAGCTTTTGTATTTCCTACAAAACCAAGCACATAAGCAGTTCTCAATAAACTTTTTTGAGACTTTTTGAACTTAACGATATTTTTTTTCTAAAATATTCTCATTTTTAACACAAAATGTTTTGTCCTGTAAGAAAGAAGTATATGTGAGCCAGACATGGTGGCTCCCGCCTGTAATCTCATGCTTTGGGAGGCCAGAGCAGGAGGATCACTTGAGCTGGAGAGAGGTTTGAGGCTACAGTGAACTATGATCATGCCACTGCCCTCCAGCGTGGGTGACAGAGCAAGACTGTGTCTCAAAAAATAAATAAATTTATTTATTTAATTAATTTTAAAAAGATGTATATATGTTACCAGATTTAAGTAATTATCTGCTTCATTTTCACTCTGAGTTGTTAAACTACTTCTAGTTCACTGAAAAGACCAAATTTGTGTGTTCTCTTTTTCTAGCCTTTATCTTTCTTATAGTTAAGTTTGCTTCTTTGGTAATTCTCCTTGTCTTTCTAATGAAATAATTCTTCTTATCTTTTCTAAATAGAATTGCCCTTACCTGTTTATTTTTTGCTGCTTTATACTAATCCCTTTCCCCTCTGATCGTTTAATATTTTCAGCAACCCACATATTTCCAGCAGGCTGCTAATAGGAGCCTCAGGCTAAATCAGATTTAACTACTTTGTTGACCTTTCTTTCCCCTAAACAAAATGTATTTCCCTCCTTATAATATGGTATATCTAGTCATGTTGGAATCCAGGAGTCCATTTTGGATCTGCGCCTTTCATCCTCAATATCCAATCAGTCATTATGATTTGTGGATTCTTTTCCATATTCTGTTGGGTACACCATATCCTTTTTATTTCCACAGTTTTCACTCTATTCTAGGACTAAGTCCTATAAACAAAACCAACTAACCAATTTTCCAAATCTTGTTACCTCATCTGCAAATCATTCCATTTCATTGGTCATCATCAGATCTGTTTCTAAAACACTGTTTTCCTTATGTCCTTCCATTATTCCACAGTGAGACCAAAATTTACCGAGCATTTTCTGCTGTCCATGAAAATGCTAGGGCATATGTAGAATATTATTTTATAGTCTTGTTTCTCAACATCTTTATGTTTTAAGTATATGTATATATATGTGTGTGTGTGTATATATATGTGTGTATATATATGTTTCCCAACATCTTTATGTTTTAAGTATATGTGTATATATGTATGTATATATATATACACACACACACCTCACTTTGATATTTCACTTAGTTCTAAGTACCTCCCGTTAAATTTCAACAATTCCTTCCAAAGCGTACTTTACTCTTATTATCTCCATAGGTGTTCTTGCTCCCTCTGAAACCAGTTCTATGATTTCCTTAAATCTAGCCTGAATATTGATGAACCCACTACTTTTCAACATGAAAAAACATAGGCTTATCACTTTTCTTTCTTGAGATGCTTTTGGGCAGGGAAGCCATGCCAGTTACCCTTGAATATTATAAAATTAAAATCCAAAAGAATAAGACCAGTCCCAGAAGTTATGAATCCTGAAAAGCTCTTTATATCTCTTGTGACAGTGGTCTCCTTCAGTATGCCTTTGTAACTTGGCTCAAGCCAATATTGTCACACTTATCTTGAACTGTATTGAGCGCTGTTGGGGACTGGGTAGCCCTTGTGTCTGCCTCTAATACGTATTCACCCCAAATCACTAGAATAGACACTAGCAGAGTAGGGACTAGAGGATATACAAATTGATGCTACCAATAATACAGCATGACATGTCTCTGCATTTTCAGGTTTAATGTCTGTATTGGCAGAAATAAGACCAAAGAATGACTTGGGGCATCCTTTTTGTAATAATTTGAGATCTGGAGATTGGATGATTGACTATGTCAGTAACCGGCTTATTTCACGATCAGGAACTATTGCTGAAGTAAGTAGAACTATATTATAGTCCCAAAAAAATCAAGAACATAATAATAAATATTACCATGTTATATATAATATTTAGATTGTTTTCTAACCTGAACTGTTTTCCTCCTTTCTTCATCATCTTTCAGTACTAGTAAATGGAAATAGGGTTTATAGATTACTAAAGTTGCATGTTTAGATTTACCTCTATAAACACACCTAGCCTATACACATACCAAATTAACTTTCAAATTTATTTTTATAACAGGTTGGTAAATGGTTGCAGGCTATGTTCTTCTACCTGAAGCAGATCCCACGTTACCTTATCCCATGTTACTTTGATGCTATATTAATTGGTGCATATACCACTCTTCTGGATATAGCATGGAAGCAGATGTCAAGGTACATCCAACAAAACTTGAATAAATGGGCATATCTGTGTAGAAACTATATACAGAGTCACTTCATACATGTTCTTGAAAAACCAAACCATAAAGAACTGTCATAGAACTGAAAAGGCTTGTAGGTGGATAGTAAATTTATTAGCATCCTTTAGTCTGTGTAGCATACAAAAACAAGCTTGAATATTATAAAATCTGTTCTAAAAGCTAATAAAATATATTGATAAGAATATTGTTTTATATTGTTTCTGTGTATTCATTGACTTACTGAGTTAATTGATAAAATTTCTGAAATATACATGTATGATTTTTCTAATTTTTCATCAAGAGGAAAAAATTCCACTATTATTATGAATGAAATTTGCCTTTAATGATGAATTTTCCTAAAATGGAACCACAAATTTAAGCGTACTAGTGAGAGCCACCAAATTCATTAGGACATAATTTCAGAAGAACAAACTTTCATTTCTGCCATTTGTTTTACAACCATCTGTGGACTGTAAGCCAGCTAAAATAATGAGTGAAATGAAAGCAGTTTTGAAATCTAACCAAAATTTAAAAAATTTTGACTAATATGACCATTGTTACAGATTGTATAGAAAAATCATTTGAAGGAAAGAAACCAAGTAAAATAAAACTGCTAAAAATTATTATATTTCTACAAGTAATTAATTCCATCACTTTTGTTACAGCTTTGTTCAGAATGGTTCAACCTTTGTGAAACACCTTTCATTGGGTTCAGTTCAACTGTGTGGAGTAGGAAAATTCCCTTCCCTGCCAGTTCTTTCACCTGCACTAACGGATGTACCTTATAGATTAAATGAGATCACAAAAGAAAAGGAGCAATGTTGTGTTTCTCTAGCTGCAGGTAAGGAATTATGTACAAGGTTAAAATATGTAAATCAGTAGTATTCACAGGAGAAAAGTTATAGGAAAATGATTATTTTTAAAAACCTCGTAACGTTACTTAAGATTTTATTTTACCGCTTAGTACATTTCATAGATTTTCACTCATAAAAATAGTAACCATGCATACTGTTTAATTATAACTGTGCACCAGGCATTTATGTGTGTTTTTTATGGCTAGCTGATTCTTTTCTTCATGTTTCTATTTTTTCCAACTCTTGACATTCTGTGTTTTTTTTTAATCAAATTTATTTTACTATCTTCTTTTCTATATTTTTCCCCAATTTTAAAAAATAAACCCAACCTTGTAATTATCAAGAGATCATGTAAAGGTCCCTAAAGATGGATGTTTAAAAAAAGATGTTAAATAATTTTTTTCATGGGTCTAATTGCAATCAAATGCTTTCAACACTTGAATCAATATCCTTTATTCCAAGAAGATTTAAAACCTGAATCAAGTAACAAATTCAAGTAAGCAAAATAGACTAAAGGACAGGCTTTTGTTTTCTTTTTAATACATTTCAAGCATATTTCTAGAAAGTACTTAGTATTTGAGGCAACTGAAGTTTAGAACTTTCCAAACTAAACTGAAAAATACCAAGTTACAGGAAGAAAGAAGTAGTATTATCTGTGTAATTCCCTCTTTTACCCTTAAATTTGCAGCTACTTAGACCAGATAAAAAGACTTAGTGATACCCAACAGCTAAAATAAAAATTACCTTTCCATTAAAAATGTTCATGAAACATTCATAAAACGCTGTTTTAGTTCTGTAATTGTGTTTTTAGATTTTCACTTGACTGTTTGATCTCCTGGTATCCATTGTTGCCTCATGAATCCATGCAAATGCTCGTGAAACAACCTTAGCCAGAGGGGCAAAAGAAACATTGATGTAAATAACTTGGTTTTAAAGCCTACTTTTTAGAAACCTATTACAAAAAGTAGTAATTTCAACCTTTTTGATTGTGTACTGCTGTTGTTAAACATCTTCAAAACATACACTTTAAACGATATACTGATATAAGCTGTTATATCTGACATATTTATCAGGTATGATATAAAACAAAAACTAAAAAATTAGGTTGATAAACAAATACAAGTAAAAGTGTGATATTTGCTTCTAGCATCCCAAGGGAGTGTTTGCCTACTCTTTACTTGCAAAAAACAGGACTGTATTCAGATTTGCAGATAGGTTTTTTGGGGTTCATTTTAAACTGATTGGGAATGTCTTCCTTTGGTTATAGTATTGCAACAGCAATTAAAAACAATGGCTCATACCTGTAATCCCAACACTTTGGGAGGCTGAGGCGGGAGGCTCACTTGAGGCAGGGAGTTCAAGACCAGCCTGAACAACATAGCAAGACCCCATCTTTACCAAAATAAAACTAAAAATTAGCCAAGCATGGTGGTATGTGCCTGTAGCCCTAGCTACTCAGGAGGCTGGGGCAGGAGAATCCCTTGAGCCAAGGAGTTTGAGGCTGCAGTGGGCTGTGATCACACCCCTGCACTGCAGCCTGGGTGGGAGGAGACCCTGTCTCAAAAAAACAAAAAGAAAACAAAAAACATTGTAGCCTGTTCTAATAATTGACAAATTAGAAATCACTTAGAAGATATGAAATCTATTAGTTGTGTACTCTTACAGGTCAAAAAGTTAATACAAATATTTCCATATATCGGTGCTAGATATTTTATAGTTTTGACTTTTTCACAAAGACAGACTGCATATATTTTTGGATATACTGATTCAGACTCACCTTTGAATCTACCTATATTCATGTTTCATACAAGGAATTAAATAGGTCAGACTACTAGGAAGTGTCCTTATGGCACAGAGTGCTATATATATGTTAGCTGCTGTCATTGCTATCATCAAAATTATGTATATATCATCCATATATAAACCATACATATTAACCATAAGTAAATAATACACAGTGTATTTGGGGAAATTTTGTACCATCATTTTGGAGACCACATAGGTAGGAAAAAGGTCTAATTCTTATCTTTCTTAATGGAAGAAACTAACATCTAATTTCCAATAAACAGAAACTTAAATTGTGAAGTACACTCGGGAATTGCCAAAACTTTCTTTTAGTCAAATTCTTTCACTTTTCAATTTACATATTAATATTGGTTTTTTATTTCAGTTATCAAATATTTATAGGGATATATTATATACAGTTACAATTTTCAGTGAATACATACTTGTTGGTGAACAAGGTAGATGAGATTTCTACTCATAGGTCTTATTTCCTACTGGGAAGATACATTCATTCAACAGGGAGCAAACAAGATAATTTTCAAATAGCGTTAAGTGCTTTGAAGATAGTTATAAATGAATGCTGTGTATATTTTATTTGTCCTCAGTTTCCCCAACCAAAATATATGTGATATTTGTGCTTTAGCATAATTTTTTTTCTTTTGAGACGGAGTTTCGCTCTTTTTGCCCAGGCTGAGTGCAATGATGTGATATCGGCTCACTGCAACCTCCACCTCCCGGGTTCAAGCAATTCTCCTGCCTCAGCCACCCAAGTAGCTGGGATTACAGGTGCCCACTACCATGCCTGGCTAATTTTTTGTATTTTTAGTAGAGACGGGGTTTCACCATGTTGGCCAGGCTGGTCTCAAACTCCTGACCTTAGTGTTTTATAAGAAACCAAACTCAATCTTTTAAGTAAAATTTTAGATTGCACCATTAATCATACTATTTTATCTTGTATATAAAAGCCCCAATTACCTAGAATGTTCAAGTTATTTGGCACATTAAATCCTTGTTTTTGTCTGTAAAATTAATTTTTAAGTGACAAGTAAAATTGTACATATTGTATACAGAATATAACACTTTTAAGTTATTTTAAATTAGTGGGAAATTTGATAATAAATGTTGACTCAAGTGATAGATCAATAAGTATACTTAATTAGGTATCATTAAGTTAATAATTTCATATTTTGATTTATTTATTATCCTTAAGTTCAAGGTAGAGTCTTTTTAAATATATAATTAATATTTAGTGTTTATGTGTTAAGTATTTGATCTCCGATTTTACTCTTTAAATTTAATTTATAAAAGAAAGTTTGGCCAGGTACAGTGACTCATGCCTATAATCCTAGCACTTTGGGAGAGCAAGTTGGGCAGATCACTTGAGCTCAGGAGTTCAAGACCAGCCTAGGCAACATGGCAAAACCTCATTCTCTACAAAAAGTATGAAAACTAGCCAGGCACAGTGGTGTCCACCAGTACTCCCAGCGACTTGGGAGGCTGAGGTGGGAGGATGGCTTGAGCCTAGGAGGTGGAGGTTACGGTGACCCAAGATTGCGCCACCGCACTCCAGCCTGGACAACAGAGCCAGACCCTCTCTCAGAAAGAAGAAAAGTTTACCTGTGTATTCACACCTCAATTTAGATAAGTATCCCTCTATAGCAGTGGTTCTTAATCTTATTTAGGTCATAGATTCCTTTAGGAATCTGATAAGAGGATGGAATCCCGTTTGACAAAAGTTAGCACAAATAATTTTAGACGGTTTTAGAGGATTTGCAGGTACCTGTCTTGTACCCCAGGTTTAGAGGAACTGTTCTATAGTAATGGAGTTCATAGGTTTGTGTGTCTTATTATGGTTAACATATTATTTTGTTGTGTTTTCCATTAGGCTTACCTCATTTTTCTTCTGGCATTTTCCGCTGCTGGGGAAGGGATACTTTTATTGCACTTAGAGGCATACTGCTGATTACTGGACGCTATGTAGAAGCCAGGTAGGAGATCCTCTAAAGTGTTGTACTGCAAGTTTATGTCTGAATATCTTTTACGTGCTCTTCAAGCTTTCCTTCTTACCCATCTTTTCTCAACATTTGGTAGCTGTATTTTCTTTAGGTATTTTTTATTTTATTTTTGTATGTTCACTTAATAGGATCATAAAATTTCAAAGGGGTGAAAATCTTTGAAGTCACGAAGTTCTAGTCCTTCATATTACAAGTCAGGTTATCTTTAGCATTAGCTAATTTATTTCAACAAAACTAAAAATGTTATAATATTTTTATGCCTTCTATAGTGAAGGCATTGCTAGTCTTTCAGTCTTGCAGAATTATATTATCAAGTTTTCCTCTATTTGTTGTCAAGCCTTGTAACCTCGTTTTACGTTTTCTAGACTTAAAATGGTTTGTTTTTGTTTTTGTTTTTTGTTTTTTATTTTTGAGACAGAGCCTTGCACTGTCGCCCGGGCTGGAGTGCAGCGGCACAATCTCGGCTCACTGCAACCTCTGCCTCCGCCTCCCAGGTTCAAGCCATTCTGCTGCCTCAGCCTCCTGAGTAGCTGGGATTACAGTTGCCCGCCACCACGCCTGGCTAATTTTTGTATTTCTAGTAGTGACGGGGTTTCGCTGTGTTGGTTAGGCTGGTCTTAAACTCCTGACCTCATGATTCGCCTGCCTCGGCCTCCCAAAGTGCTAGGATTACAGGCGTGAGCCACCATGCCCGGCCGTAAAATGGTATTTTTTTAATGTCACAATAATATGAATGAACTTATTGGAGGTTGAAAGGAAAGCGCTTACAGCAGTGCCACTCAAAATGCGTTCCACACATCAGTAGTGTCACCCTCACCTGAGAGCTTGTTAGAAATGCAGATTCTTGGACCCTATGCCAGGCCTCCCAAATCCAAACCTGCACATAGAGAGAGTAGGGTTGTTGGGCAGAAATCTGTGTTTTCACAAGGTCTCTGGGTGATTATCAACAACCTAAGGCTGAAGTTTGAAAGCACAGGTCTAAAAGTTAAAACTTATAGCAAAAAGGCATTTATATGATACCTTGTTTTGATACCATCAGGAAAATAACTGAAGTTTGTGTCCTTACATGCCAAAATTTTATTTTTGATACTTTTAAAACTGAAGTTTTTAGGTGGGCATCTGAAATGAATTGCATTTTTGCTAGTCGGATATAAGACCTTTTCTTACTATCATTATGGAGCTATAGAAATTTAGGAAGCTGTTTGCTTCTTCCCTAAATGCCCCTGAATTACTACTTTAGAAGAAGGAAATGGAACATCAGCATTCAGTGTAGTATAGTGGTTAAGAACTCCAGCTTTAGACCAGACTGCTAGCTTCTAATCCTGGTTCCAAACTACCAGCTGACAAATTACCTCACTGGGTACTTGTGAGGATCAAATGAACACATACAGTTAAGGTGTCTAGAGTAATATCTGCCACATGCTGAACATTTCATAAATATTAGTTTTTATCATCATTAATATTGTTTAGGCTCCCAATTATCACTTCTATGCAATATCACAAATTTCCGCTGCTTAATTTTACATAGGACTGTCTAGATTATTGGTTAGCAAACTATGGCCTATCGCCTGTTTTGTATGGCCTGTGAGCAAAGAATAACTTTTACCTCTTTTTTTTTTTCTTTTGAAACAGACTCTCGCTCTGTCGCCCAGGCTGGAGTGCAGTGGTGCCATCTTGGCTCGCTGCAAGCTCTGCCTCCCGGGTTGATGCCATTCTCCTGCCTCAGCCTCCCAAGTAGCTAGGACTACAGGCGCCCACCATCATGCCTGGCTAATTTTTTGTATTTTTAGTAGAGACCGGGTTTCACCGTGTTAGCCAGGATGGTCTCGATCTCCTGACCTTGTGATCCGCCTGCCTCGGCCTCCCAAAGTGCTGAGATTACAGGCGTGAGCCACTGCGTCCAACCAGAATAACTTTTCCCTTTTTAAAAGGTCATTTAAAAGAAGAAGAAAGCATATGCTACAGAATTCATATATGTCTCACAAAGCCTAAAATACTATATGGCCCTTTATAGAAAAGGTTTGCCTACCCCTGATCTAGAAGTGATTCCCAGAGAATAATATATTATCCCAGAGGATATTTGTTAGGGTAGTGCTAGCTGCCGTAAATTATAAACACTTAAAATCTTAATGGCTTTTCACAAATCAGATTTATTTCTTGTAGTCATAGATGCATGCTCAGTAAGCAGCCTTCCACATACTGATTCATGGAAGCAGGTTTCTTCCAGCTGGAGGATCTATCAGTTTCCATGGCTTCTGGGGCCTCTCCAGGAGGCAAGCAGAGAGGGAAAGAGAGCTGGGAGAACATGCATCAGTTCTGGCCACAACCAACTGTAAGATTGGTTGCGAGCTGTAGGAAATTCGTTTTAGTGGACACATACCTCTACCTAGATGGTTCTACTTCCTCCCTCTACAGAGGTCATCATGAATCAGAGGTCATTTTGTTAAAGCGTACAAGGTTGTTCCAGATGGTTAAGATTGCTAGCACTATGGCCCGGTGTGGTGGCTCATTCCTGTAATTACAGCACTTTGGGAGGCTGAGGTGGGCAGATTGCTTGAGTCCACGAGTTCAAGACCAGCCTGAGCAACAGGGTCTCTTAAAAAAAAAAAAAAATCTACTATTCTGACCTTTTATTAATTGAAAGTGTCACTGTCTATACTAACATTTTTGTACTTTATAAATAAAAAGCTTCCCATTGCATTCCTGTTTTTAAAATGGGCATTAAATTGAGACATAGAATTAATAAAAATTTCTGAATGGTTTAGCCAAAAAGCAGTAAGGCCTAGACATTTTAAATGACATTTCCAAGGTCACACAGATGGCAAAGCTAGGATTTAGACTTCAGCCTTCTTCTTTCTTAATTTCCTGCTGTTTCTGGAGTGTCGTGCTGTCTTACAAACTAAATTTTGATTTGGTATATAATAGTAAAATAACACTTTAAAAAATAAACTGTCTTCTACCAGTTTTTAAACTGGTTGAATTATGTTTTTCAAGGTCAGCTTCTACCAGTTTGTTTTCTTTCTCTCTTTCTTTCTTTCTTTCTTTCTTTCTTTCTTTTCTTTCTTTCTCTTTCTTTCTTTCTTTTCCTTCCTCCCTCCTTCCCTCCCTCCTTCCCTCCTTCCTTCCTTCCTTCCGTTTTTTTTTTTTTTGATAGAGTCTTGCTCTGTCACCCATACTGGAGTACACTGGCACAGTCTCACCTCGCTGCAACCTCTGCCTCCCAGGTTCAGGCAATTCTCCTGCCTCAGCCTTCTGAATAGCTGGGACTACAGGCATGCACCACCATTCCCAGCTAATTTTTGTATTTTTAGTAGAGACGGTTTCACCATGTTGACCAGGCTGGTCTCAAACTCCTGAACTCAGGTGTTCCACCAGCCTTGGCCTCCCAAAGTGCTGGGATTACAGGTGTAAACCACCATGCCCAGCCAGTTTGTTTTCTTATATGTTTGTTTTACTCTTGATTTCTGCTATTTAAAATAATAAAGTTCTTGTTTAATTGTTACTTCGATTTTGAAATACCGTAGACTTCAAAAGTAGCATCTGGAGCTATGAGGTACCTTAAAAATCACCCAGTCCAATCTCACATGAAAAAACTGTATCAGAGAGGGAGTCACACAGATTGTTAGCATAACATTCTAGGCTAGAATCAAGGTTCCTGACTTTAATTCTCTATTTACTTACTCTTAATCGTGTACTTACTCTATCGTGTTATGACTACTTTCTACATGAAAATATAAAGAAATAGGGCAAGAGAGAAAATGCATTCAAAATATAGTCACCAAAAGTGACTGTTTTATTTTCATTTCTGATCCACTTAATTCTGTTGTTTTAGGAATATTATTTTAGCATTTGCTGGTACCCTGAGGCATGGTCTCATTCCTAATCTACTGGGTGAAGGAACTTATGCCAGATACAATTGTCGGGATGCTGTGTGGTGGTGGCTGCAGTGTATCCAGGATTACTGTAAAATGGTTCCAAATGGTCTAGACATTCTCAAGTGTCCAGTTTCCAGAATGTATCCTACAGATGATTCTGCTCCTTTGCCTGCTGGCACAGTGGTAAAGATATTTCTTACAATAATTTTTTTCTGAAAAATGGCTTTCAGTTTCTAATGTAAAAATAAATGTAGCCGGGCGCGGTGGCTCACGCCTGTAATCCCAGCACTTTGGGAGGCCGAGGCAGGTGGATCACCTGAGGTCGGGAGTTCAAGACCAGCCTGACCAACATGGAGAAACCCCGTCTCTACTAAAAATACAAAATTAGCCGGGGTGGTGGCACATGCCTGTAATCCCAGCTACTCGGGAGGCTGAGGCAGGAGAATTGCTTGAACCCGGGAGGCGGAGGTTGCGGTGAGCTGAGATCGCGCCATTGCACTCCAGCCTGGGCAAAAAGAGCAAAACTCTGTCTCAAAAAAAAAAAAAAAAAAGTGTAATTAAGAATCCAAATCTTAAGAATTATTCAAATGTCAGTATTGATTTGGCACCCGCTGGTACTGTAAGTGATTTGTCTTTGCCTAAAGAACTTTCTAACATGGTAGAAGAGATGATGATGTGTACATAAATATGGCCATTGCAATAGAGTATAGAGGAAGTGTTGTATAGTCTCTTTAAAGAAAGAGAGAGAAGGTCCAGTAAGTAGGTCTCAGGGAGAACCTTAGAAAATAGCTAAAGTTTCACCTAAATGAGCCGTAAAAGGTGAGCAGGGCTTTAGGAGAGATGGGGAAAGTTGTTGGGAGACATTAAAGATGAAAAGAAGCCGGGTGTATGGCAGACACCTGTAATCTCAGCCTCTCAGGAGGCTGAGGCAGGAGGATCACTTGAGGCCAGGAGTGTGAGTCCAGCCTAGGCAACATAGCAAAACTCAGTCTCTTTAAAAAAAAAAAAAAAAAAAAAAAGAGGAAAGGAATAATAAAGTTGCATAGTGGATTGAAGCACAGTTTAGGAGACATAGTACTTATTGTGCTTTTATAAGAGCCTAGGCTCTTATAAAATACTTTTTGTAAAAACATCAATCTGGGTTGGCTTTTTGTGTACTATATCTGCAGGGTAGTAAGAGATTATGGAAAGGGTGAGCCAGGTTTTGGAGAGCCTTGACTACCAATCCAGGGAGCTTAAAGATTATCTTATGAACAGTGAAGAATGGATAGACATTTTTGAGTGTTTTTTTCCCCAATCAAGAATGAACAATAATGCTATACTTTTGCCACTTCTGATATGCCTTTATATGAATAGTTTGGTGCATGACTAGGGGGTGGGGAGGGGTAGTAGCTGTGTAAGCTACTTCAGGGCTAGCATATATTTGTGTCCTCATGATATTTATTTATATCATGGAGTACTCAAAGAACATTTGTCCAAAATTTTTTTTTATTTGTCCTCTGTTATCGACGGACATTTCCGTTACAACGAATATAGAGGTTCATGCTATCAGGCAGGTAATTATTTTACACATAAGTATTTGTTTTCTCACAGTTTATCCAAAAGTATTTATTCACAGCTTTATAATTTTTATAATTACTAGTAGAATTTTTATATTGTAGAGTTTTGGTTTTATTCAGAGTCTTTAAAATGAAACATAATAAACAAGTAAGGACTGTAAACATTTTGCTTCTATTTAATATTCTTTACCTTATTTTTAAAAATGTAATTGTATATTTTCCTAAGTGTCATCCTGAGCATCACATTTATTGTTTATATGGGTAAAGAAAATGACTTACGAATTCTTTACATTCACTGGGGTATTTTCCAAAGTCATTATGGATCTTCAAATTTGAGAGTTCCCCTTTAGCACATAATTTATCCCCATTACCTATGTATGCAGATGAGCAAGAATAGCAATGCCAATTTAAAATTCAGATGCTGGATAACAAGCTAGGTTCATTTATTGGCTGAACAGATCTCTCTAATAGAAACTGTACAAGCTCCCTAGATTCGTTTTTGTATATCAACAGATTATTTTATGTCACGACATGAATAGTCAAAACTACTGATGTTAAATATTTGTATGCTCATCTGTATTATTTGGTATATAGGAGCTGCTTCTTCCCTGGCCTCACCCAATTCCTATTTCTCACTCCAAATGAAGCTATATATTTTCACATTACTTCAGTTGTCAGATTTGGGGGAAAATAAGAAAAATGTAATTTCAAACAGAGGTAACACCCATTATGTCTCAAACAGGATCAGCCATTGTTTGAAGTCATACAGGAAGCAATGCAAAGACACATGCAGGGCATACAGTTCCGAGAAAGGAATGCTGGTCCCAAGATAGATCGAAACATGAAGGATGAAGGTACAGAACTTTAACTAAAGTACAAATTTATCGAGATGATGAAATTAAACCTTGTAATTGTTCACTTAATAAATATTTATTTGTAAGCCAAACCTCACAGTATAATGATGAAAAAGATTAACATAGTTCCTGATCTCACCAAGTTTTTAGTTTCTAGAGGAAAGATAAAATTTTATATCTTTTGTCAGCCAGTTTGAAAGATAATTTTGGTGGTTTCATTTATAACTATAATGATCACCATGAACTGCATGCTTACTATGTGCTAGGCATTGTGGTAACTACTTTACCTATTATATTACCATTTAACACTCACCAAAACATTGGGAATGAGTGATATTGTTTCCATTTTTACTAAATGAAGACTGAAGCAGAGTAGCGTGCCCAGAGTCACATAGCTACTAAGTGGTGGAGGTAGACTTTACTCATGGTCTGTCTCAAGAGCCTAGGCACTTATAAAATACTTTTTGTAAAAAGGTTTGTTTGTATATGGTATTAAAATAAATGTGCTTTTCTAACTTCTCTTGAGTTTGTAATGTTCCTCATCTCATGGCACACTATCATTGCTGCCAATGCAATGGTTTATTGTATATTTATTTTGTAAAACATGCATTGTTTTATGTTCATGTGAGTTTTTTAAACTTTATAATTTTGAAAGATTAGACTCATAAGAAGTTGAAAAAATGATACATAGTATGCCATGAATTCTTCACCCAGTGCAATATCAAAATCAGGAGATTGACATCAGTATGTTTTCAACTTTTACCGGTTTTTACATTCACCTTTGTGTGTATGTGTATGTGTAGATCCGTGCAATTTGACCCCATGTATAGCTTCATGTTGCCACTGCCATAATCAAGATACAGAACTGGTCCATCACCATAAAGATCTTTGTGTACCCTTTTATGGTCACACCTAACCACTCCACCCCTAGCCTTGGTCTCTGGCAGCTACTAATCTCTTCTGCAACTTATAGTTTTGTCATTTTGAGAATGTTATATGAATGAAACCATATCTATATAACCTTTTGAGATTGATTTTTTCCCTGTGCATAATGCCCTTAAGATCCATTCAAGTTGTTGCATTTATCAATAGTTTATTCCTTTTTATTGCTGAGTAGTATTCTCTTTTATGCATATACCAGTATTTATTTAACCATTCATCCAAACCATTCATCCATTGAAGGACATTTGGGTTGTTTTCATGTTTTGGCTAATACAAGTAAAGCTACTATGAATATTCATGAAACCTTGTCTCCGCTAAAAATACAAAAATTAGCCTGTGTGGTAGTGAGCGCCTATAGTCCCAGGTCCTTGGAAGGCTGAGACAGGAGAATTGCTTAAATCTGGGAGGCAGAGGCTGCAGTGAGCCATGATTCGTGCTACTGCACTACAGCTTGGGCAACAGAGTGAGGCTCTCTTTCAAAAAAAAAAAAAAAGGTTTCACCATGTTGGCCAGGCTGATCTCAAACTTTTGACCTTAAATGATCCACCCACCTCAGCCTTCCAAAGTGCTGGGATTACAGGAATGAGCCACTGCACTCAGCCTCTTATTCTAAGCTTTACCTTTCAAAAAAAAAATTAGAATAAGAAATTAACTTCTCAGCTTAATACAGTATCAGAAGCTATTTTAATAGACATTACTTAACGGGTACAAAGTACGTTATTTGGGTGATAGTAACATTAAAAGCTATTTTAATAGCATCTGATGTTAAGCATTTGAAATCATAAAAACTTCTTAAATGACTTCGTCTTCACACGTTTAGAGTCCTCTTATGACAGTCCACTATATTATGCTCGGGGATTTTCATTGTACTTAAGAGAGGAAGATCAGGGAAAAATGAATCTTCTCCCCTTTTTCATACCAGAAGTTTTTTTTGTAGTGAGTTTTGATATGAAGAAGCATGAGTCTTCTAACTTTGTTCTTTTTCTAGATTGTTTTGGCTATTCAAGGTCCCTGGAGGTTCCATATTTATTTTAAGATGGAGTTTTCTGTTTCTACAAAGCATCCTTCTCTTTGGAGCATTTTTATGATATCTCCCTTAAGCTTTTCTGTCAGATATTTCCAACATCTGAGTCACCTCAGTGTTGTCACCTGTTAATTGCCTTTTCTCATTCAGGTTGCAATTTCCTGATTCTTGGCCTGACAAGTAGTTTTTCATGTTTTCCTAGACCTTTGGATATTACATTATAGGACACTGGATCCTGTGAAATCTTTCATTTTACCAAGTAGCCGTTATTTAAGTTTAGTATGCAGCTTCTGGCACACTCTTGTGGGCTGTGGTTTCAATGACAATTTAATATTTAGCAAGGTTATTGTGGTCTACTTCATTCATGGGCTATCAGGAGGCCACTCAGGAAACCCGAGTGGAATTCCACACTGTGTAGTTTACTTCTGTAATCTTTGGGTGTGTTAATTCTCATCTGTTTCACATGTAGATTGGTCAGAGTTTGCCCAGGCCTTCCCATACAGCTTTAAAGCATCGTTTTTGCAGCTTCCTCCTCTTCAGATCTTCCCTGAAATCTCTAGTTGGAGTGTGAGGGGCACCCCATCACTGCTGGGCAGGGCATGGAAATCCAGACTCTCCACTCAGTCTCTGCTGACAGCATGCTGTCAGGAGAGGGGAGCACTGTCCCTAACGACCTGCTCCCACTGGGGGTAAAAGTCCATACTCCCCACCCAGTTTGTGCTAACATCATGCAGCAGGGGTGGGAAACACGCTGGGCTGCCTGCTGCCACCCCAAGGCCACCTACTGCTACCAGGTTGGGAGTGTAAGTTTAGACTCCCCAGATTCCCCTCGTGGTGTCCATGGGTACCACGCTGCTGAGGAAGGGGAGCACTGCCTTGAGCCATCTGCTACCCCCAGGTAGGGGATAGGAGTCCAGGCTTCCACTCAGTCTCCACTGACATTCCAGGGAGAAAGGACATCCATGGTATTTGCTGGCATAGGGCGGATGTTGTCATAAAGGTTTCTGTCTGGTTAGGGTCCCTCTTTCCTTTTCCTTTGGCTAGAACCAATTGGTTTTTCTTGGAACTTTTTGTCATTACCTGTTGAAGGTTGCAGGTTGCTTTTCCAAGGCAACATCTCAGCCAGACTTTTTTAATATGGAGAATTTAAAAAAAAGAAAAGAAACAAAAAAAAACCCAGGGAACTCACCACTATGACATTCCTCAAGTCTTGAGGTTCCTAGCCAACCTGCCTTCCTCTTTACACTTTAAGAGTCCTCTTATGACAGTCCACTGTATTACGCTCAGGGATTTTCATTGTACTTAAGAGAGGAAGATCAGGGAAAAATGAGTCTTCTCCCCTTTTTCATACCAGAAGTTTTTGTACTTTATGTACTTATGTGTGTTTGAGTATGTGTAAATTACTTATGCTATATATTACATAGCATATATTCAGTGTACTATAATATGTACTATAATCAATAATTTATGTTTTGAAATTATACACAGATATTAGATATACCAGTATTATCAATGATTAAACTTTTACAAAAATGTTATCTCACTATATATGTCCTTTTGCAACTTGTTTTATTCAACCATTTTGTTTTGGAGATTTATCTTTCTTGTATAAATTTAAGGGATGCAAGGGCAGTTTTGTTACATGGATATATTGGGTAAGGGTGAAGTCTGAGCTTTTAGTGTAACCATCACCCAAATAATGTACATTGTACCCATTAAGTAATTTCTCATCTGTCACTCTCATCTCACCCTTCTGAGTCTGTGGTGTCTATTATTCCACACTCTCTGTCCATGTACATATATTATTTAGCTCTGACATCCATTTTGATACATGTAAATCCAGTTCATTAATTTCAAATGGTATAGAGCGTTCCCCATTGTATGAATAAACTACAGTGTTTATCCATTCTTCTATTGAGCAGTTATTTTTTGTGAATACAAGCAATGTGGCAGTGAATATCCTCGTACACATCTCCATGTGCACATAAATAAGGGTTTCTCTAGAATATATATGGAAATGAAATTCCTATGTGGTAGAATATGCACATCTACAACTTTGTGCTTTGTATATTCTGGATACAAAATAATAAGATATCGCCAAACTGAGCTTCAGAGTGGTTGTCCTAGTTTATTATATTTAAAATTTTGTAAATGTTTTAAAATATTTGTATATACATATATAATACTTATAAAAATTTTATTTTATACATATTTTGTTTTTTAGGTTTTAATGTAACTGCAGGAGTTGATGAAGAAACAGGATTTGTTTATGGAGGAAATCGTTTCAATTGTGGCACATGGATGGATAAAATGGGAGAAAGTGACAGAGCTAGAAACACAGGAATCCCAGCCACACCAAGGTAGTGTTAATTTTATAGTGCTGTGTAATTACACCCTTTTTTTAAAAAGTACATACTTGTGGAATCTTTTATTCTGTTAACCATGAACTCTTTGTATTAAGTCAATCAAAGTTTCCCTGACTTCCTCCCTTCATCTCCTCATTGTCCATGCACACAATCCTCTTGATATGTTATCAAGTAATACTATCTGTTCTTTTCCGTAAGTGCTCGTGGATTGATTCTCTACAAGCACCTCAAAGGAAAGATTTTTGATTCATTATCCCAGTGGTTAAGACATTTTCGTAACCTGAACTGCTTATTGATGTAAACATTTCATTATGCCCATCTTTTGCAAACATGGAAAACAACCAATTGTTCTGTCTTTTATGAAATTCTTTCACTTTCTGAACCTTTTTCCTCCTAATTTTTTAAATCTTTTTTCCTAGTGTTTGTCATTTAAGAAGTTTTTATGATTTCAAATGCTTAACATCAGATGCTATTAAAATAGCTTGTAATGTTACTATCACCCAAATAACGTACTTTGTACCCGTTAAGTAATGTCTATTAAAATAGCTTCTGATACTGTATTAAGCTGAGAAGTTAATTTCTTATTCTAATTTTTTTTTATTTGAAAGAGAGCCTCACTCTGTTGCCCAAGCTGTAGTGCAGTAGCACGAATCATGGCTCACTGCAGCCTCTGCCTCCCAGATTTAAGCAATTCTCCTGTCTCAGCCTTCCAAGGACCTGGGACTATAGGCGCTCACTGCCACACAGGCTAATTTTTGTATTTTTAGCGGAGACAAGGTTTCACCATGTTGGCCAGGCTGATCTCAAACTTTTGACCTTAAATGATCCACCCACCTCAACCTCCCAAAGTGCTGGGATTACAGGAATGAGCCACCGCACTTGGCCTCTTATTCTAAGTTTTATCTTCAGTAAGAACTGTCCAAAAAATTTAATAGTGTGGACTGTGTGTGGTAGCTGACGCCTGTAATCTCAACACTTAGGGAGGTTGGGAGGTTGAGGTAGAAGGAAAGCTTGAACCCAGGAGTTCAAAACCAGCTTGGGCAACATAGTGAGGCCCCACTCTACAAAAAATAATTAATAAATAAGTTGCTATCTTTACATGCTTTACCAATTTTTAAAAATTATTGATTTTGGTACATTAGATCTTGTACTTCCCTTTTATTTTTCTTAAAAATGAGCTTTCAGATTAATGCGTCTACCTTCTCTCATTTTCTCCAGCCCTATTTTTCATGTTTGCTATCTTTTCTCTAGTACCTTATCCCAATATTCAGATTCCTTTTCCAACTTCCATCTTCTTTTATTCCACAATTCCCATTCTACATCATAGAATTTTTAAAAAATGTGAGGATGACAGACAATGGCAAAACAGTAAGAGGAAAAATTGTTTGCATGATATAGTACACATTCCTATAGAGTAAGGATTTTTTAATAGTTTTCATAATATGTTAGTTATATGATTCATTACAATTGTTTACTGAATGCCCTTTAAATAGTACCTAAAGGTCTCCAACTTAGAGAACAAAAATATGTTTTTTAATTTTAGAGATGGGTCTGCTGTGGAAATTGTGGGACTGAGTAAATCTGCTATTCGCTGGTTGCTGGAATTATCCAAAAAAAATATCTTCCCTTATCATGAAGTCACAGTAAAAAGACATGGTAAGGTGGTTATTTACAAAGAACCTTCAAATGTACTATGCATATTCTCAACCTATGTAATCATTTGATTCAATCAGCTAATATTGGGAAATCCTTCAAATTAAGAAGAAGGAAAATTCATTAATTTACTAATATGAAAATTGTAACAATTCTAGTTGGACCATATTTTTAGCAACTTTGAACTGAGATAAGAAAGCAACATAGCTATTGCCTTTATTGTGCTTGTCTTTTTCCTCAGTGTGACTGAGCAAGTTGCATTTCTGTGAGCAATTTTGCAATCTTTACATGTCTTTTTCTAGAATACTGCTGTCCAAAATAATGTGAACCACATACATAATTTTAAATTTTATAGTACCCACATTTTAAAAAGTAAAAAGAAATAGGTTAAATTGGTTACAAGATATTTTATTAAATCAGCCAGGTATGGTGGCTCATGCCTGTAATCTCTACACTTTGGGAGGCCAAGGCAGGCGGATCACTTGAGCTCAGGAGTTTGAGACCATCCTGGGCAACATGAAACCTCATGTCTACAAGAAATACAAAAATTAGCAGGGTGTGGTTATGTGAGCCTGTAGTCCCAGCTACTTGAGAGGCTGAGGTGGGAGGATGGCTTGAGCCCAGGAAGCGGAGGTTGCGGTGAGCCACGTTCATACTACTGCACTCCAGCTTGGGTGGACAATGCCAGACCCTGTCTTAAAAAAAAAAAAAAAAAAGGCATTTTATTTAACTCAATGTATGTATATAAAATATTGTTTCAACATGTAATCAATATAAAATTATTCATAAGCTATTTTGTGTTCTTTTTAGTGGTGCTACATCTTCATAATCCAGCTTATATTTTACATTTATAACACATCTCAATTCAGTCTGGCCACATTTTCCAACAGTGGATAATTTATTGCCTTGTAGTAGATAAAAATAAACTAAATATTACTATTTGTCTGTAACTAGATGTGTGAATTGTTTTGAATGATTAAAACTACCATATCTTATGTCATTTTTCAGGAAAGGTTGTAAAGGTCTCATATGATGAGTGGAACAGAAAAATACAAGACAACTTTGAAAAGCTATTTCATGTTTCAGAAGACCCTTCAGATTTAAATGAAAAGCATCCAAATCTGGTTCACAAACGTGGCATATACAAAGATAGTTATGGAGCTTCAAGTCCTTGGTGTGACTATCAGCTCAGGCCTAATTTTACCATAGCAATGGTTGTGGTAGGTGATCCGATTGTAAAAACATTTCAAAAAATGATGCGCTAGCGTTTGCTTAATTCCTTATTCCCATTTGTTTTCAAATTCACTTAATGGTTTAAAAGTAGTATATTGCTTACTAGCTAGTTTTAAATAGTCTTTTCTAATTCATCAAGTATTATGCATATCACCTTTGACCTGTAACATTCAGTATCCAAGAACAGAGATGATGACTGATGAAGTGCTTCCTAGAGTTTTTCACATTCAGAGCACACATAGAAGATGATATTTGTGGCCAGATGCAGTGGCTCACACCTGTCATCCCATTAGGGACTGAGGCAGGAGGATCACTTGAGCCCAGGAGTTTGAGACCAGCCTGGATATCATAATGAGGCCCCACCTCCATATTAAAAAAAAAACAAAAAGAAAAGAAAATGATATTTGTATAGCACAATAGGCTACATGAAGTAGGCTGCTTGTGCTAGATCCAGCTACTTCAGTTAGCCTCAGGACCCACCCAGCTACCCTGAAAGCTGAGGGTCTTTGTATCCTACACACCTGTGCTCTAACCAGTGCCTCAGCACACTAGTTGGAAAGCCCTGAACTAGTGAACTAAAGTGGATAGCTTCAATTAACATTCTGTTTTCTTTGTTGCATTGCTGCAATTAGTTTTGTCTAGCAAAGAATTCTAGACTCTCTCCTTTTTTAAATCTATACTTTAGTCTAAAAATAAACTATAAGGAAGTAAAATAGAGAAGGTATGTGTTCTTCTATGCCTGCCTAGCTGTTTTCACATTGTCAAAAAGAGTACCAAACCTAGTACTATAAATTATAGTAGAATGAAAAGTGTAAAAGTACACAAAGGTTGCTTTGGTTCAGTGTGCACTTGATTTTATTTAACCATTGAAATGAATGCATATTCTTGGTCAACAATGCTTTCTCTCTTCTTTCTCTGTATCTCAAGTAAATTTACTCATGCTATTGGAGTAAAAGTTCTGTATTTATTTATGGCCCCAGAAGCAAAAAATGGGTATCAGATATACGTAAAGAAAGCTATTACAAACTCGCCGAAGAATGAATTACATACATTTAAGTGTGTGCTGTCTGGGTTCAGTGACTCATGCCTGTAATTCCAACGCTTTGGGAGGCTGAGGTGGGAGGATTGCTTGAGCTCAGGAGTTCAAGATCAGCCTGGGCAACATAGTGAGACTTCATCTCCACAAAAATTTAAAAAATATATTAGCCTGTAGTCCCAGCTGCTCAGGAGGCTGAGGCTAATCACCTGATCCCAGGAGATTGAGGCTGCACTGAGCTCTCTGATCTCGCCACTGCACTCCAGCCTGGTGACAGAGCGAGACCCTGTCTCCAAAGGAGTTAAAATAAAAGTGTGTTCTGCCTTCAGTGTAGCTGTGGCAACTTCCTTTTGGAGCTGAGTAACTTTCTTGAGGTGACAGAGAAATAATCACCTCTAAAAGCTATCCTAACTTCTACGGCCAAGAACAGTCCTTCTAAGTCAGGCTCATAGGATTAGATCTGGTTAGGTATCTACACTCAAATTCTGACCCTCACTGTATTTTAAGTAATTTTTTTCAAGTTTATGAATAGTTTCTGTGGGTAGGAACTAATTGTTCTGTGATCTTAAAAATTTATATATTTGTTTTTGGCATTCACTAGGCCCCTGAGCTCTTTACTACAGAAA
Organism: Chlorocebus sabaeus; assembly: GCF_047675955.1. Lineage (NCBI taxonomy): Eukaryota > Metazoa > Chordata > Mammalia > Primates > Cercopithecidae > Chlorocebus > Chlorocebus sabaeus. Next base: position 36,694,412 of record NC_132923.1, on the reverse strand, counting down.
AAGCATGGAAAGCTCTGGAGATTGCAGAAAAAAAATTGCTTGGTCCCCTTGGCATGAAAACTTTAGATCCAGAGTAAGTTGGAATATAAGTATTAAGAATGTCGTTGATATTATATTTAATCCAAATACATTGACATCAACCCTAATTTTTTTTTAATTTTTTTTTTTAAGCCAGGGCAAAAGTTTTTGTAGAGATGCCATCTCTACAAAAATAAAAATTAAAAACAAATTAGCTAGGAGAGATTGTGTACACCTGTAGTCCTAGCTACTCAGGAAGCTAAGGCAGGAGTGTCAGTTGAGCCAGGAGATCAAGGCTATAGTGAGCTATGATGGCACCACTGCACTTCAGCCTGCTTGACAGAATGAGACACTGTATTAAAACACACATGCACGCACACATACACCAAAACCCACAATTAAAGCTTACTCTTGTGACCAGCTCTCCAAAAAAAGAAAAGTAACAAATGGAGTATAGATAACTGTGTTATAACTTCTATGTATTATAATAAAGCAATATGTATATTCAGTTGCTATTTGTAACCTGATAATAGGCCAATTTTAATTTTAAAACAATTTTATGGAGAAGCTTAAAAACCACCTTTCCAATCTATAATTAATAAAACCATGTCTTTAATTTTTACTAATTCAAATTATTCTATGTATATTTCAATTATTAGACAGGCCTCAATATATTAGAGGCCTAGGAAATAGTTGACTTCAAACCAACCCATATTTAGTGCCAGGCTAGCTTCTTTAAGGCAAGATACCAGAATATTTTACAGTTTTTATATTAACTAGTATTTGTTAATCATTTTTAACACATGATTAAAGTCCTGTGAGCTCAGTATGTACTAATTTAAGGTTAGATGGATGATGCACTAATGCTGAGCTTATTCTTTAGATTAGAAGACAAAATAATTGGTTTCTCTTACCTTTGTTATTGAAATTTTTCAATGCTTTCTATGTAATATCTGATCATCTTTTATTTAACTTAAATTTTAATCATTTTGCAGTGATATGGTTTACTGTGGAATTTATGACAATGCATTAGACAATGACAACTACAATCTTGCAAAAGGTTTCAATTATCACCAAGGACCTGTAAGAATTTCATTTATCTTCTGAGTTTCAGTTTAAATTATTTTTCAAGTAATTTTTAGACATTTATGGGGTTTTTTTTTTTTTTTGGTCTTTACTTTTGAATAATCTTTTTTAGGAGTGGCTGTGGCCTATTGGATATTTTCTTCGTGCAAAATTATATTTTTCCAGATTGATGGGCCCGGAGACTACTGCAAAGACTATAGTTTTGGTTAAAAATGTTCTTTCCCGACACTATGTTCATCTTGAGAGGTAAGTCATCAGCAGCATGTAATTTCCATAACTAGTGTTTAGTCAGTTTACTAGCTATTAGGTAAATTACAGTTTCTTAGAATTGATTTCTATATGCCCTAGGTATCCCAATGAAAAGTGAAGCCTTTATTCTTTAACATGACAAATTCTGTTATATAATTTTCACTTTCTCTTATTTTAGATTATTTATTTTAAGTTGAGGTCTTGATATTGTGTGATTTATACATGTGGAATAGTCTTTGATTTTTTTAATTTTCCTGACATTTTTGGATATGGTTAGCACAGGATAAATATAAAAATTTAAGGTACTCACCCTGGGCCTTTTGAGTTAATTGATTTAAAGATATATCAGGAAATAGTTTTCAGAAATGCTTTCATTATAGTTAAAATGTCAGAGTTGGTCTTTTGCCTGTTATTTCAAAAACCATTTTTCACTTCCTTGTCCTAATTATTAGCAAATAGACAGTGTCAGAGTTACATATCTTTATAAGATAGTATAAATTCAGAGGGTATCTTAATTTCCCAAATTTTATATTATACATATCTATGTTCTGTTCCTCAGATTATGAATAAACAGCACAAATTTCATCTCCTTTCTCACAAGCACATGAGGGACTTCTGTGCATTTCACATTAATAGAGCCACTCCTGGTTTCTTTTGTTTGGTTGTCACCATGGTATAGATTTTACCATCCTTTTAACCTATTTATGTCTTTGTATCTAAAGTGGATTTCTTGTACATAGTAGCATGTAATCAGATCTTGCTCTCCTGTAGCATGACAGTTTCTGCTTTTGGAATATTTAGACCATTTACATTTAAGGTGATTACTGAAATTGTGAAATTTAAGTGTTTGTTGTCTATTTATTCTGTTTTTTGTTAGCTTTTTCCTCTTTTTGTGCTTCTTTTGCATTGAATATTATTTCATTTTAATCTCCTTTGTTGGCTAATTAGATATAATTCTTGTTTATTTAAAATGGTTGCTTTAGGTTTATAGTATATGTCTTTATAGTTTACCTTCCAGTGATTTACCACTTCAAGTAAGGTATAAAGAACCTTAAAATAGTATAGTTTCATTTTTCCGCTCCCGGCCTATGTGCTTATTATTGTCATCCATTTTGCTTTTACATGTTATAACCCCCCACACTACATGGCTACTACTTTTGTTTAGGCCGTCAGTTATTTTTTAATGATCTTTAAATAATACATTAAAAAGTCTAATTACTCTTATAGTTGCCATGTTCAGTGCTCTTCATATTTTTGTGATGTTCTGTATTTCCATCTTATATCATTTTCCTTCTACCTGAAGGACTTTTTCCATCATGTCTTTGTAGTGTTTGCCTCCTCATGATGAATTCTTTCAATTCTTGTAAGTGTAAAAACAGATGTGTTTTGCCTTTATTTTAAAGATATTTTCACTGTGTATAGAATTCAAAGTTAAGCTTTCTCTCTTTCATACTTTAAAGTGGTTACATTATTTTGATAAGAAATCTGCTTACATTTTTATGTCTAACCTACCATCACATCCATCCTGGTGTTTTTCATTTCACACATTGTAGTTTTCATTTCTCTTATCTGGGTCATCTTTATATCTTCCATGTCTCTGTTTAATGTTTTGAACATTTCTGGGTTGCTTTTGCTTGTGAGTATTCTCTTTATTATGGGTCAGATCACCCTGCTTCTTTGCCTGGTAGTTTTTGTTTTTTGATTTTTGAAGAGACAGGGGTCTTGCTATCTTGCCCAGGCTGGTCTTAAACTCCTAGGCTCAAGCAGTCCTCCCACCTCGGCCTCCTGAAGTGCTGAGATTACAGGCATGAGCCACCACACCCAGCCATTTGCCTGGTTATTTTTTATTAGATACCAGATGTGCATTTTACCTTGTTGGGTGCTAATTTTTTGGTGTTTCTATAAATGTTCTTGAGCTTTGTTTTGGAATGCAGTGAAATTACTTGGAAACAGTTTGATCCTTTCCGGTCTTGATTTTAAGCTTGTTAGACCTGACCAGAATAGGATTTGGTCTAGGAATAATTATTCTCTATTAGTGAATCAAGACCTATCTGTGTTCTCTAGCCTGTATTTCAAAAATTATGACGTTTTCAAATCTGCCTGATGGGAACAAGCAAGTGTTCCCAACACTATGTGAGTGCCATGTACTGCTTCTTCTCATCCTTTTGGATGGTTCTTTCCTTGTTCTTTGGTAGTTTCCTCTTGTGTATTTGCTGGTTGGTACACTACAGATACTTGAGTGGGACCCTCTGCATATCTTCAGAGTTCTCTCTTTGTACAGCTCCCTCCTCTCTAGTACTCTATCCTGCAAATTGTAGCTGCTTTATAGTGTTCCTGGATTCTCAGTTCAACTCAAGGAAGTCTGCCAGGCTCCACCTGTGTTCCCCCTCTCTGTGCCAAATCCTGGAAATTCTCAAGGCAGTAAGGTATGGTAATCATAGGGTTTGCTTCATTTGTTTCTCATTCCTCAAAGATCACTATTTGTTGCCTAATGTCTAATGTCTTAATGTCCAGTTCTTCATTTGTATCAGACAGGAGGGAAATTTCTGTCCATACTACTTCCTGTTTGTCACGTATGGAAGTCCTTCCTTGCTTTCTGGCCCAGCAAGGTTTTCAGGACTCATCTTTTGCTTTCACTACCCCAGCCTGGAATTGGGCAATTCTCTAAGGAGCCCTTGCTCTTTATAGTGAAAAATGTTATTTAGAAGCTAGATCGGAACACATGGTGTATTGATTATTACTATGCCCCCCAGTAGAGAGGGCTAGGGAATATGTAATAATAATAATATGTAAATATAGGTAAATACATACACACATATCTTCATTTCAGTGTATCCTGTCTATGTGTATTGAAAACCTGAGTTTACACCAGTTCCAATCTATTACTCACTGTTTAATTCTATTTTTCTCCCTCTCTATATTTGTAATTCCGTTTTCCAACAATTAATAACCTACTTACCACATTGGGCTATCACCACCACATACAATCTGCTCACCCAGCTTCGGCCTGATACCCCACACGAAGCCACCTCTATGTGTGGAGCCCTCCTGACACCACTTGGTTTCTAACTGCCCACTCGGGACCACTCTCTCCCTTGGTGAACTCCCTCTTCATACCTCTTGGACTCTAACATCCTGCTCCATACTACCTATTACCCTTTCCTCTCCATTTGTGGTCACCTGCCATGCTCTGTCCCACCTAATGACTTCAGGATGAGTTTTTCAGGATGAAAAAGGGAAAGGGGACTTCCTTATATTTGTATGGACACATTCCATGTCCTAGTGTCCAAGTCTAATTATGGGCAGCATATTCATGGTTTTGTAACCTCATTTTGTTTTTTAATTTTGGTAGTCTGTTAGTTTGCTAGAGCTGCAATAACAGAGCACTACAAACTGAGTGACTTAAATAATAGAAATTGTTAAACAGCAGAATATTGTCTCACAGTTCTAGAGGCCAGAAATCTGAAAAATCAAGGCATAGACAGAGCCGTCCTCCCTCTGAAGGCATTAGGGAAAGGTCTCTTCCAGCCCTCTCTCTTAGCTGCTGATAATCCTGTGGCTTGTGGCAGCAAAACTCCAATCTTCATGTGGCATTATCTTAACTAATTACATCTGCAGTGACCCAATTTCCAAACAGGTTCACATTCTGAGGTACTGGGGGCTAGGACTTCAACATACAAATTCTGTGGAGACATAATTCAACACATGACAGATGCCCAGGTATCCAGCTTCAGTCATTTGGCATTTTACTCTGATGTAGCTTGAATACTTGGAAACATACATTTTCTATATTTTCCAGGTTTCTATGACTTTTTTAAAATATAGTACCCAGCTGATATTAGTTATTATCCAAAATACCCTATTTTACCTAATGGGGTTATTTTTTCCCATTTTTACTATGAAATATTTGATGCCCACTGAAGCGTGTGTGTAATATAGCCCTGAGTTACAAACCATAATAATGAAACAAGTATGTTCCCACGACCCAACTTAAAAATGAAACATTACAGATTTCTGTACTTTTTAAATTCGTGTTTCATTTTTAAGGGATTACATTGAAATTAACAATAAATTTGATGTGCTAACATCACTGTGTTCTGATAGGGAGGGCTGGAACAAGTTATTTAACCTCTGTAAATCTCTCTTACCTATCTATAGATAGGAATACTTATGGTACCTACCTTATAGGGTTACTGTGAACATTAAATGAGATAATATATGTAAAGCAGTTAGTATTAGAATATAAAGGCATAATAAATACTAAGTTTATTATTCAGTAGAATGAGAAATTGATTGGCATTTTTTTTCTTTAAGTAGAAAGTACTCTGGAATGGCATTTCCCCCCAATCGTAGTTCTTAGTGTTTCTTCATTACTTTTAGTTTTACAGTTTTATCAAGATCACACATAACACATCTGCATAATTACAATTTGAGTCTCATAAACTTACTCCAAAAGGAATAAAATTATGCCTGAGAGAGTGTTTATCTCTATATTTATATGTAGCTTGTAATGGTAGTTTCTTCTATGTTTTTAATACCTAAAGGGATTCCTTGTATTTAAAAGTCTCAAATTCCAAAGATGGAATGTCAAAGAATAATTTCAGTCTAAATTCATTTGTATGTCTTTAGGATATTGTTTTATTTTGTAGCAAATGACTACATATGATTATTTTCTGCACTAGAAGGCAAAAATCACCAGGTCTTGCCTATTTTGTTAATATGTATTAAATCATGTCTTTGTAAAATGTCTTTTTTTTCATTCAGATCCCCTTGGAAAGGACTTCCAGAACTGACCAATGAGAATGCCCAATACTGTCCTTTCAGCTGTGAAACACAAGCCTGGTCAATTTCTACTATTCTTGAGACACTTTATGATTTATAGTTGATTACAGATTTATAGTTGATTACAGATATTAAGTATGCAATTACTTGTGTTATAGGATGCAAGGCCATCATATGTAAATGCCTTATATGCACAGGCTCAAGTCATTTTAAAAATCTCATTTATTATAATATTGATGCTCAATTAGGTAAGATTGTAAAAGCATTGATTTTTTTTAATGTACAGAGTATATTTCAATTTGAATCAGAAAGAAATGTCATTACCAATGAAATGTGTTTGAGTTCAGTAAGAATTCTTCAAATGCCTAGAAATCCAGAGTTTGAAAAAGAAATATCATGTAATCTTCTATTTGTACATAAATAAAAATAAAATATGAAAATATAATGAAAGAAATGGAAACATAGCTTTTAACTGTGGTATATATAATCTTCAGTAACAATACATACTGAATAGGCTGTGGTTCATTAATATTATCACCACTTACTATAGTATTCTTAATACAATGCTCACTGCATTTAATAAATATTTAATAAATGGTGAATGATAGAAGTTTCCACCTACAATATATGTTCCTAAATGGAGCACAGATGTTCAAACTGCTTTCATTTTTTCACTGATATATTCATTTTTGTGTAATATAATGAATGCCAACAGTATATTTTATATGATTTACTTATGTGGGGAAACATGCAAAGCATTAGGAAATTTATTTCCTGAAAACAGTTTTGTAAAACTAGTATTGAGTTCTAGTTTACTATTATAAGATAGCTTACATTTTCAAAATGGAAATTGTTGGTCATATTTCTAGAATTGTAAAGAAAAAAAAGGATGTTATATTAGTTTTCTAAAACTCAACTATCTTTAGTTCATGTTCAAAAATCTATTGCTGGATCATAGTAGATACTGGTTTTCTATTAACTCAAAACCTACATTGACAAGTTTAACCTTGAGAAGAATCTTAACAAAAATATGGGTATTAATTCAGTATATATCTTAAATTCAATAAAATCATTGGAAATTTTTCATGTTAACTTATTTTAAGATACCTTAAAAATCTTAAAATCACAAAAGGAAAAAGGTTTTTAACATTTATATGAGTTCACATTTTTTAATAGAACTTATTTCCTAGATAGAATTTTTTAACTGTTTTTTACTGTTTTCTTAAGAAAACAGTTACATCATTGTGCGTGCAGTTGGAAGAAAGTAGTTGCAAGAATTCTTTCATTGCTATATAATATTCAGTGGCTCATTTACAGCTAATAAAATAATGGTGTTTTAAAATAATGCTACTTTAAAAGTAACATTTTTAAACTTAAAAACCTTAACTATGACTAAGAAATAAAACTAAAGGAGAAAACCAGCAAACTAAAACTTCTGGGCAGCAAAAATTTACAAATGCTTCAGATGTCAAATACCCATTCTTGAAAGCTCGTGTGATTTACTTTATGATTATCTGCCTGCTCCTCTTCAAAGCTGACCTTTCTTTAGAAATAGTTTTAACTAGTTTAGTTTTCTGGTTTCCAAAACTGAAACAGATTAAATCCTACAAATTTAAGGACAGTTGTGACAGTAATCTGACCACTGTCTATAAACACATTGGTTTCCAAATCTCCCTTTCTTCTTCAGTTCCTTCCTTGCTCAATAGATAACCTTCTCTAAACTGTGCGGCTAAAAGGAATGACTTTCCTTGAGAGAACCATTAGTTCTTCAAAGGTTTCTGTAGTTTTGTTGCTCTACCCTAACTTTGATATTAAGGGAGGTAAGAAAGGTAACAGAAAACCAGCATATTTAACCAAAGCACGAAGTAATCACTGACCGTTAAATGTGACCAAAAAAATAAAAATTCACAATTTTTTAAATGTAGTCATTTTGGGTTAGCTCTAGTAAAGCAAATACCCACGTTGGTAAATTTTTAGGATAATGTGTTGCACTAGAAAACTTAAGTGGTTCATCTTTCTAATGAGGAAGATTAATGAAAGAACATTATTATATTCTGCATGGTATATTTTAAAGTTTAAGAAGGCATGTTAAACATTATTTCCTCTATGGTAGTTAAAATACGGAATTAGATTTTTAAAAGGTGTCATTTGACTAAAGAACGTTTAGGTAGAATGCATCATACTTGAGTAATGCTGGATAAGGTATTATTATATTTCAACAATGGACTATGCCTTGGTTTTTCACTAATCAAAATCAAAATTACTCTTTAACATGAGAAATGAATTTGCCAGTTTAGTATGCTGTGGTATTTTAATAAGTTTTCTAAGATAATTGGGAAAACATGAGACTGGTCGTATTTATGAATATTGTAACATGTGAATTGTAATCCATTTCTGATATGTCTTGAACTACTCTGTCTAGTGGGCAAATGTCATTGTTATCTCTGTGTGTTAAGAAAATAAAAGTATTTTCTAAAGGTCTATATTTTGCTTTCATTCATAGCCACTGCGCCCAGCTAAATTTTTTATTTTTTACATATTTTTTATTTTGTAGAGACAGGATTCTACACTGTGTTCCCTAGGTTGGTCTCCGCCTCCTGGCCTTAAGTGATCCTCCTGCCTCAGCCTCCCAGAGGCAATTAATTTGTCAGTGCTGACCAGAGCCATTTATTCCATGCTTGCCTACTTTAGGTGCTTACCTTTTTGCAGGAGGCAGAGAGGAGGAAGAACTTTAGACTGTTTGGTTTATTTATTTCATTAGGCATGTTGAAAGGAGCAAAATCAACTTCCAGTGTATAAATCTGTTAGAAACTATACACTTCTTTTCTGGTGACAGTGGGTCTCCTGGAAAAATAAAAATACTTTTTTTAAAATAAATAAAAATAAGCTGTACACTTTCCTGGTACTTCTTGAAACCTTTTACTCAAGTGTGAATTTTTTATTTACTTTTGATCAACTTACTAACAGTAAACACTACAGGCCAGAAGACATAATATATATACGGGCCTCCTAAAGTAGCCAAATTTTTTTTTACTTTTCATTATATTACTGAATAATATACATATTTATAGAAAAGTATCTAATGACCAAAGTTGGTCAATTTGGTCTTTGCCTTAGCTACTGTTGGTTTCTTTTTACTGCAGATATGTATATCTTCATCTTCAGATAAAAGATATTAACCTAAAAATCCCAACCTGTAACTACCACAGCAAACTTGCCAAAATTACTTACATAGAACCTCAGTGTGCCAATATAATAAACTCATGGAATTCGCTTAGTAGCTGTTGGTTTCCCTGCAACACCCCCTGCCACCAGCCGCCAATTTGTATGAGCCTTGAATTATAGAGTAGTGCTAATACTTTGTCATTCCAGCCGTAGTTGTTTTGGTTAGAGCAGGGTTTTTTTTGTTTTTTTGGTTTTTTGGTTTTGGTTTTTGTTTTTTTAAAGGGAGTCTTGCTTTGCTGCCCAAGCCTGATTACACCTCATTACAGCCTCAACCTCCTAGGCTCAAACTATCCTCCCACCTCAGCGTCCCAAGTAGCTAGGATGACAGGCGTGCAACTACTGTACCCACCTAATTTTTGCATTTCTTTTTTTGTAGAGATGGGGGCCACACTGTTGTCTAGGCTGGTCTGAACCTCCTGGGCTCAACCAGTCCTCCCATCTCATCCCACCTCAGCCTCCCAAAGTGCTGATGATAGACGTGACCATTTCTGGCCAGTTTTTTCTTTAATCAGATCTTTCAGCACTTGCCTCCACCTTTGTAATCTCTTCTGTCTCTTCAATATTTATGTCAGTCTCAATAATAACCAGTTTCTATTTCCTTCTAGTTTTATTTTTTTTTTATAAGTGCATCTGGTATGAGGTGAGACATCACTTAGGTTTTTTTCCAAATTGTTAAATCCCAAACTTACAAGTTGAATATGATTGATGGGAAGTCCTTTCTTAATCTTGAATTATTCTTTAATGGTAGGGTCTACTAGAATACACTGTTTTCTGTGCTCATTCACCTATCTCACTATTCTAGTTTTTGTTTTAATATTTGTTAGAGCATTTTCTCACCACCTTTCTGTCTCATCAGTTCCCTAGGCTGCTTTTTCAGAATCTTATTTACTCCCACCTATTCTTTATATGTATTTTTCCAAATCCAAAAACTATTCTTTTAGCATTTTTACTAAACATGCCCTCACACTATTAATTTGATGACAACAGACATATTGGCATTATTTAATCTTATCTTAAAACATAAGCTATTTATTTAAAAATTTTTAGCTTGTTGGAATTCTTCCTAATTTTTATGTTTATGGTTGCTGTGATCCATTTTGGTTCAATTTGATGGTCAATTGGTCAGAATAGAAAATTCAGATTCAAGAAACAATGGAGCCCCTACTATATAAGCAATTTTACATTGGAAGTATTATATCCCTTTTGTAAATCAGAACATTGATAATCTTACCATAAATCACATAGCAGATAAATTGTTGGACCCAAGACTCAAACTCTGATTTTTCTACCACAAATCATCTTACACAAACCCTCAAGATTGCTGTCTTCTGTGCTTGCCCTCCTGCTTCCTCCCTCCGTCAACCCATAGGACCCACTGTTGCTATTATCAGTTTGCCATGGAAAGCATTAGGTCTGTTCTGCTTGAGCCTAGGTATACTTCTTTATTATTACCTGGACAGAATTTCTTATATCTGCAGCCGCCTGCACTAATAAAATAACCCATGTGTTCCTGGCTAAATGTGTAGACTCAGTGATAAGCATGGGCTAGGTTATACAAGTAGGATAAATTTGCAAATGTAAGTATCTTATCAAGGAAGGTGAAACAGAAAAGTCAGAGACAACAGGAAGTGTTAATAATTAAGAGAAGGCCAACTGGTTAAAGTTGGTCCAAAGGAATTTGGGTCAAAAGGTAGGGCCCGTGCCCATGCATTTTTAACACCAAAGGGAACAAGCTATGGAAATTTTCTAAAAAATATGGCACTTAATTCTGCAAGTGTTCAATGTTAATATATTTATTGTAACTGATATATTTTCAAAGTACAAAACTGAGCACTAAGTCTTATTAGATATCTTTTTTCTCACATAAAGGAGCAGTACTCCAAAAATGATTTGTCTTGGCTCCCACATCACATTCAATGGATCACAAAGTCTTGTCACTTTTACCTGACTGCAGATTTCTACTCATACTCTTTATCTTGTGCATAGATTAACATAATAATCTTTAAATTGATGACAATTTACTCTATCCCTCATAGAGCTATGAGGAAAACCTTTCTTGAACACTGATACTGTCTATTACTGGTCAGAAGACATTGAGGATTTGCTATGATTCGGCCTCAGTCTCTTTCCAGTCCTATTGTTATAGTGTCTCCTTGCTTTTCCCAAAGCTGATTACTTGCCTCCCTGAACCTTTGCTTCTTCAATTGTAAAAACAGTGACTATAACATCTGTGGGTAGTAAGAATTCATGAGGGCAACCCATAGTATATTTAAGTTTCACTGCCTATAATAGAACCTAAATAATAATGGTCTACATAAGATAGATGTCAAGGGTGTGCACCCCAGAGCTGATATGATGGTTCCGTTGTCATCAAGAACCAAAGCTAGCATTTAATGACAGAATACTCAAGAACTTCTCAAATATTTCTTTTAATATGAGCTCACTGTCTCTTAGATGTTATAAGCAGGGGTAGACAATAATCTGTTTACTTTTTGTAATGTTTTTAAAGGCAGTCTCACTCTGTCACCCAGACTGGAATGCAGTAGTATGATCATAGTTTACTATAGCCTCCAACTCCTGGGCTCAAGTGATCCTCCTGCCTCAGCCTCTCAGAGAGCTGGCACTACAGGCATGTGCCCCCAAGCCTGGTTAATTTTTAATATATTGTAGATATAAGGCCTCACTGTGTTGCCCAGGCTGGCCTCAAACTCCGGAACTCAAGCGACCCTCTAGCCTCAGCCTCCCAAAGTGTTGGGATTACAGGCATGAGCCACTGCACCCAGCCTATTTGTTTATTTTAACAATAGGGGAAACAACTCAAAGTTTACACCATCTAAATTGGTGGCAAATTTTAAAGCTTGGCTAAAATAACAAATTTTGTCATCTAAAAAAAAATTCTAGTTTTATACTTTAAAGAAGCAGAAGAGCTATTACTGAAGTCTTTACTAATAAAGCAAGATAGAATTTTACAGGAATTTTTGTTGGTTTTGGTTTGGTTGATTTTAATTCTACTTTGGTCTTTCTCATCATTGGACAACGTGGGGAAGTGTATTTCAGACAAATAAATGAACTAGTTTGCAATAAATAGAGTGTGACTGTTTGATAGACTTCCCTTCTTTCTGAATGTCTACAAAAGATAAGCTTTTTTATTTTCTTTAAGCAATTTCAAAGCACTAACTCTTAGACCTAGAGATCTGTTTCCTTTTTATTTCTTTTTTTTTTTTTTTTTTTTTTTTTTTTTTTTTTTGAGATACAGTCTCACTGTTTTTCCTAGGCTGGTCTTGAATGCCTAAGCTCAAGCAATCCTCCTGCCTCAGCCTCCCTCAGCCTTCAGAGTAGCTGGGATTGCAGGCACACAACCCACATCTGGCTAGAGATCTATTTCTCTTAGAGATTCACTTACTGGAATTCAGCTCTGCATATTCAGAAATAAGCAAATATATGCTTCCCTCGGGGGTCTTCATTTCTGTGTGTTTCTCATAATGTCATTGTTCCACTGAGCCAATTGTGAGTCTAGTGTTTAAAAATATGCCATTTCCATAAGACACAGTTCCCTAAGCCAGTGCTTCCTACCCTTTACATGTTACAGAACACATTTTAAAAGATAAGCTTGGAATGAGTGTGGTGGCTCACGCCTGTAATCCCAGCACTCTGACTTAAGGGGATAGTTTATCAGTTTTTAGCCTATAAATTTCTTTTGTTGTTTTGTTTGTTTTCTTTCAGTGAATGGAATATAAATTTCTTATGGAATGTTTAAGTATAATTGCTTTCCTAGAGAAAAAGAAATTGTGTTTTGAAACATAATATATGCATCTTTAAAGAACAACAATTAAGTGAACAGCATGAACCCCCCACAGAGCTGAAAACAAAAACAAATAGCCTGCCCCTATTTTAGACAATACTACAGCCACACAAAGATAGTAGCTGTTTATTTCAGGAATTCCTGTCTAGGAAGATAAGACTGTAAACCAACTAAAACAGCTTGCTTACCAGTATTTTTCTGATAATTATCTTGCTCATCAAGATTTATTTTAAAACACTTGCCTCATTTTGTCCACCAATACAAAGCTATTATTTTTAAACTCTGCCTAATCCCAACCAGCTCCACCTTGCAATAGCTGCCTTAAAAATCACCCAGCTATGTCCCAAAACTCTTTAAATACCGTTCCCTGACTCACCCCTTCTGAGAAAATATTAAGATTTTGTTAAGATGGTGTTTTTCCTTGCAGCAATATGTAAGGCATGATCAACAGATTTTTCTGGAGGTATTTTATGGGAGATTTTTACAGAGCTTTAAAAGACAACCTTACCAGTATCACTAAAGTGCACTGCCTACCCCTTCAAATTAGATTCCTCTCTGCCACTGGTGGATTCTCCCTCCTGATTTTATGTTAGTCATTTTCCTAATTATCTCTGTAGTGTTATATATGTATATCTTAATATACGATTTAGTTTTGCCTGTTTTAACCGTTATATATTTGGAATTCCATTATTTCTCATCTTTTTTAACTGAATTTTTGTAACATATTATGTTCCTGAGATTTATTCCCATTGATGAGTGCAGCTTGTGGCTCATTTTTCTTCTCTGCCATAGTTGATTCCGTTGTTTGAATAAGCCACAATTTATACATCCATTCAAACGATTCTCTATAACAAAATAACACCAATTTTAGTCTCTTTTTTTAAATTTAAAAATAAATTTTCCAGTATCTTTCCTTCTTAATAGAGATGAGTTTCACTATGTTGCCCAGGCTGGTCTCGAACTCCTGGCCTCAAGGGATCCCCTCCCCCTGAAACCTCGACCTCCCAAAGTGCTGGGATTACAGACATGAGCCACCATGCCTGGCCAGCTTTAGGCTCTACAGTTCTTTTGTTGACAATATGTGGCATATTATCCAAAATAAAGAAACGTTTGAAGAGAAAAGCAACTGTGATAGATAATCAAAAGAAAAAAGAGACAAGGGAAGCAGATCAAAATGATGCACTCGCAGAGGTTAGCTGATAGACCTTTTCAAATAAAATTATAGACATGTTAAAAAATAGAAGAAGGAAATCCTGGTTTACACCTGTAATCCCAACACTTTAGGAGGCAAAAGCAGAGGACTGCTTGAAGCCAGGAGTTCAAGACCAGCCTGAGCAACATAGGGAGACCCTGTCTCTAAATTAGTAAATAAAGGAAAACACAGAGAATTCCAAAAGAGAATTGGAATCTATATAAAAGAATCAAAAAGACATTCTAGAACTGAAAAATATTTATCTGAAATAAAGAACTTATAGGGTAGTTTTAACAGCAGACTGAGCGCTAGAACTCATGAAATCAAAGGCCAATCAATTAAAAATATCGAAACTAAAGCAAAGAGAGAAAAATAATGGAAAGAACCAAGCGCCGCTTGTGAGACACACAGGACAGTGTCAAACGGTCGCACACACTTGTAATTGGAGTCTCAGAATCAAGGAAAATGATAACAGTGACTGAGAGTTTTTGAAAACTGTTTATTGCTTACATTTTACCCCATCTCTTATTTTCTTAATTCTTCCTCTTCACACACACACAGAGTACAGTTAACTCCAGTAAATTTAACATTGCTGAAACTTTAATCAAATACACCTCCTATTTCCAGTGTTGTCTGTTCACCGAATAATATCCTCCATAGCTTATTTTCCCGTCCAGTACAGGGTTCAGTTAAGATCAGGTGTGGCATGTAATTGTCATCTCTTTAGTTCCCTTTAATCAGGAATATTTTCACAATATTTCTGTGTCATTTATGACATTTTTGAAGAAAAACAGTTACCCCACCTCTTACCAAAAGAATATTCTTCATTTTGGGTTTATATGAAACATTCAGAAAGGCAAATACGCAGACACAAAAAGCAGATTAATGGTTGCCTGGGGCTTAGAATGAGAAGGGAAGGGGGAGTGACTGCGGTGGGGCATAAGCTTTTTTGTGGGGATGATTGAAATGTTCTAAGATTATATTTTGGTGTGTGTTGCGTAACTTTGAAAATTGACTAAAAATCATTCATGTATATACTTTAAATGAGTGAACTTTTTGGTAAGGAAATTATATTTCAATCAAACTATTTTTTTAAAGTTAGATGCAGAGAGAAGAAAAATTCAGAAACTATGATTAATATCCTCTGAGGTATAGGAAGAGATACTGCATTCAGGAAACAAGAACAGGATGCTGTTGCTAAAAAAGGAACACCTGGGGACATACAAATCGGTCTTAGATATTGAAAACTCCAGCAGAAAGCAATACAATTTTATACAATAAAGTTTAAGAACTTTCCCAGAGGAGCCAGGGTGACATTGAAGGAAGATCTCAAGGTGACAGTTGTAGAGTAGACCTAGAGATCAACCAGTGCCAACTGGAGCCGCCCAAGGAAGAGGGTTCTCTAAGTCATTAAAATTGATGGGATACCTAGCACTTTGGAACTTTTAAGAGGATTCCTAGGTAAAGAAGTAGGGCTAGCCGGTTGGCTCACGCCTGTAATCCCAGCACTTTGGGAGGCCAAGGTGGGAGGATCACGAGGTCAGGAGATTGAGACCATCCTAGCTAACACACTGAAACCCCGTCTCTACTAAAAAATACAAAAAACTAGCCGGGCATGGTGGCGGGCGCCTGTAGTCCCAGCTTCTCGGGAGGCTGAGGCAGGAGAATGGCGTGAACTGGGAGGCAGAGCTTTCAGTGAGCGGAGATCGCGTCACTGCACTCCAGCCTGGGCGACAGAGCGAGATTCCGTCTCAAAAAAAAAAAAAAAAAAAAAAAAAGAAGTAAAGAAGTAGGGCTAGATTGGTCCTAAGTACTTAGAAAACTAAGCAAGCAATAACAAAAATAGATATTTAACAACAGAGAAAACAACGTTTTGCAGAAAAGGAAAGGTAATTAAAGTATACCATATGGCTCAGCTGTTCATAAAACTTAAAAGAGTTATTAATACCATAAATGGTGAACTTTTATGATAGGAAAGTTATGATGAAGTTATACTGACTGGACTGGGGATGGAAAATGTGTTTGTGGTAGAGGCTAGGAGGAATGGGAAGGTATGTGTGAACGATAATTAAATGGACATCTTCCATAAAAGTCAATAAGTAATACCTAAAATTTAAAAAATAAAAATAAAAACAAGAAATAGCAATATAAGCATGTTACGCAGCAACATGGAGGTAACACCCAAAACAATCAGTTCAGATATGAAATGGTCAGAAGAACATGAAAGATCAGTAGAAGCTGGGGCTGACTGGGTGAATTGGTATTTGGGGAACAAAACTTACAGATAGATCTCTTAATGCTATAGGCAAGGAAGCTTTGATGGAAATAAAAAAAAAAAAAAAATAGGCCAGGTACAGTGGCTCATGCCTGTAATCCCAACACTTTGGGAGGCAAAAGGCAGGTGGATTGCTTGAAGTTAGGAGTTTGAGACCAGCCTGGGCAACATGGTGAAACCCCATCTCTACTAAAAATACAAAAATTAGCCAGGTGTGGTGGCATAGGCCTGTGATCCCAGCTACTTGAGAGGCTGAAACACAAAAATCGCTTGAACCTGGGAGGCAGAGTTTGCAGTGAGCCAAGATCATGCCACTGCATTTCAGCCTGGGCAACAGAACGAGACTCTGCCTCCAAATAAATAAATAAAAATTTAAAATAAAATTATATGAAATTAAAAATTGAATCTAGAGAAGAAAAAAGAAACACTCGTCCATATTAGTGAAATACAGGGACATTTCTGCCTTCAAGACATCTGGCTCCGGCGATTGTTCTCAGGAAGCCAAAAAGATGTATATTTATATTAAATTATGTACATCGAGGGTACTTTTAATAAAAAGATCCAGTAACAGAAAATTACTAATGTCCTCATTTCTGAAATGATATTCATAGTCCAGGAAACTTCCATTTCATGAGCAGGTGAAGAAGAGGAACCCACAAAGGAGACAAAATCTTTCTGAGTTTTAGGTTCCCCTCTGCAAGGTAGGAACACAGACACTCACTTTATAATATTGCCAAAAGGATTTCCTTATTTGCCAAGTTTTAAGTTCCCAAATTTTATCTTCTTTACCTCGTTTTAGAAGAGAATGAGAGAAAGAAAAGGGGATGAATGGCAGTGTACTGGTGCCTGGTGAGACATTCTCCTTTTTAACTAAGTAGTATTCCTTTCTACTTTTTCCTTCCTCAAATCCAAATCCTTGAAGCTAGGAATCCAGCATTAACAACGATCAAGCCCTCCAGGTGAGTCTAATTAACAGTTAGGGTTGCGACCACTGCATCAATGGAAATCAGAATTCTGAAGCCAACAAATTTGACTACCAAAAGAAATCAAATATTTTCTGTCATCTTGCCTTTTTTGCCTTTTATACAAAATGTTTACAAACCTGTGATCATATACAGATACAATTTCATACCCAGACACTGATTTTCAACAGGTATACAACTATTTCATTATATATCATATGAGAATTAATTTGTTCTAAGGGGAAAGTTCCAGGTGTAACACTTCTAGCTTTGTGTTCATGTACATGAAAACTGAGGTTCACAAGAATTAAGTGACTTACCGATAAAATGAATATCATCTCTTAGGAATCTTGAGATATGAGAATGGAATACTCTCATATCTCAGGAAAGGAACAGTCACAGGAATCTAAGAATTAAGTGAAACAATCTGTCTAAAAATGTCAATTTAAAAATAGCATTCATATAAGATGGATTATTCCATTAGAATGGTGATTCTCCACCAGGTGTGGTGACTCATGACTGTAATTCCAGCACTTTGGGAGGCCAAGCTGAGAATCCCTTGAGGCTAGGAGTTCAAGACCAGCCTGAGCAACATCACTAGACCCTGTCTCAAAAAAATTTTTTTTAATTAGCCAGGTGTGGTGACATTTTCCTGCCATTCTAGCTACTCAGAAGCCTGAGGCTGGAGGATTGCTTAAGCCCAGTATTTAAAGATTATAGAAAGGTATGCTCACACCACTGTACTCCAACCTGGGTGACAGAGCAAGACCCTATCTCTATTAATAAAACAAAATTAATAAATTGCCTCTCTGGAGAGATTTACCAATATCTGGAGACAATTTTAATTGTCACAACAGAAGAGTGCTACTTGCCTCTAGTGTGTTGCTAAACATCCTGCACAGCATAGGACAGGCCCTCACAACAAAATATTATTGCAGCCCAAAATGCCAATAGTAATGAGGTTGAGAAACCCTGTACTATAATACATTAATATTTAAAACACAAAATTAGTGACTTTTATATCTCAATATTACCTTTAGCATCTCCAAAATTACCTCTATCTTTCGGTACAACTGTGGGGAAAAGAAAGAGAGATCAGACTGTTACTGTGTCTATATAGAAAGAAGTAGACATAAGAGACTCCATTTTGTTCTGTATTTGAGACGCTGTTGAGGTATGAGAACGAATACTCTCTTATCTCAGGAAAGGAACAGTCATTCCTCAGGAAAGGAACAGATCTGTGACCCTACCCCCAACCTTGTCCTTGCAAGAGACAGGTGCTGTGGTGACTCAAGGTTTGGGCTGTGCAGGATGTGCTTTGTTAAACAAGTGCCTGAAGGCAGTGTGCTTGTGAAAAGTCATCACCATTCTCTTAATCTCAAGTACCCAGGGACACGTACACTGCCAAAGGTCACAGGGACCTCTGCCTAGGAAAGCTAGGTATTGTCTAAAGTTTCTCCCCATGTGATAGTCTGAAATATGGCCTCGTGGGAAGGGAAAGACCTAATCGTCCCCCAACCTGACACCCATGAAGGGTCTATGCTGAGGAGGACTACTATAAGAGGAAAGAAGGCCTCTTGGCAGTTGACATAGAGAAAAGCATCTGTCTCCTGCCCATCCCTGGGCAATGGAACATCTCGGTGTAAAACCCGATTGTATGTTCCGTTTACTGAGAAAGGAGAAAACCACCTTAGGGCTGAAGGTGGGACGTGCTAGTGGCAATACTGCTCTTTATGAACTAAAAAGGTTTATGGAGATGTTTGCATATGCATATCAAGGCACAGCACTTTTCCTTAAATAGAGATCTCTGTCACAGAGATCTTTATTCCTATGTCTTACTGCTGACCTTCTCCCTACGATGATCCTATTATCCTGCCACTTCCCTTTTTCTAAGATGGTAAAGATAATGATCAATAAATACTGAGGGAACTCAGGGTCCTCTGTATGCTGAGCACTGGTCCCCTGGGCCCACTTTTTCTTTCTCTATACTTTGTCTCTGTGTCTTATTTCTTTTCTCAAGTCTCTCATTCCACCTAACGAGAAACACCCACAGGTATGGAGGGGCAGGCCACCACTTCAACAATGAATATTCACCATATTAATAATTGGCTGAATAATTTGTTATTTGAAAACAAAAAGACACGGCTTTGAAGCAGCAGCAAGAGTTTAAGCTTGGTTTAAAGCATCAAAAGGGCCACTACTCTTTTTAAGAAGTTTCCTGGTTAGAATTTACTGAAAACTATTTATTTTTCTTTACACAGAGCTCTAAGACTCATCCTATTCTTGGATGCTTTACTAAAGTACTGACTCTCATTCATCTACCACCTAATGACATGACATAAATGATTCAGAATGCCCTTATGATAGAGGCAGGAGGCAGACAAGTGCCTTAGCAGATAGGGACAGGTCCTCAGTGAAACCCTACCTCCAAGTGGAAGACAGTTTAAAGCCTGAAAACCAAGCTACAAGTCAAATCCATGGACCAGACTGAGAACCTGTCTTCCCGTTTGACATGCTTTTCTCCGATCCCCAAGCTTCACCTGATTTACATATACCTACCCTTTCCTAATTGGTTTTCTACACTGCTATGCCCACCTTTGAGTGGTGCCTTTCTTTGCATACTCACAAACCAATCAGCATGCACTCCCTCATTCTGAGCCCATAAAAGTCCCAGACTCAGCCACACTGGGAGAGAAACCACCTGACTGCAAGTGTGGGAGACCACCCCCATGTCCCCTCCCGACTGAAAACTTTTCCATCACTCAATAAAATTCTTGCCCACCCTTTTCATCCTTCAAATTGTCAGTGTATCTTCATTCTTCTTGGATGCAGAAGAAGAGCTCAGGAATGGCCTAATGTGGGTATGAGTCATAACACAAGCAGGCCAAGTGGGCAGAGTGCCTCCAGCAACAGGCCAAAGGCCAAGCAAGGCCCAGGCAGTCGGGGGCAGCACTAGCTGTGGAGGTCCTCAGTCGGCAAAGTGGCTGAGAAAAATCCTGCATCACTTAGAAATGGAGTACACTTTACATGGAACACTGGAGGTCAAACTCCTGCCAAATCCATCAAACCATTCAACAGGCCTGTGAGAGCCACAACATCAAACCCAAGACTACTACCCAATCTATTGTCTGGACAAAAGTAAGTACGATGGTGGAAAGGCTACATGCTGTGTGTTAAAGACTGCTTCCTGATCTAACATGTTTAAAATTCCAAAAATTGTTCATAGGTGCTACATTTTATTGATATTTAACTTGAAAATGCATTTGCCAGCT
Organism: Chlorocebus sabaeus; assembly: GCF_047675955.1. Lineage (NCBI taxonomy): Eukaryota > Metazoa > Chordata > Mammalia > Primates > Cercopithecidae > Chlorocebus > Chlorocebus sabaeus. Next base: position 36,673,549 of record NC_132923.1, on the reverse strand, counting down.
GGTTGTCATAACTTCCTTCCTATCCAGCCAAATAGTTTAGGAATATTTTGTGTAATCTACTATTTTAAAATAGGTAACAAGACCTCTTTTCTCTTCTTTATAATCCTATTAAAGTATTCCTATATGTAATTTAGAAATAAACAATCTGTCCTATTTAGGAATAGCTAAGTTGTTTTTATCAAACCCTATTATCTTTTTTATCTGACCCTCCATTTCTTCCTTGCTTTCCATACTTCCTTTTCCTGTTTTTTTTCCATGTTTTTTCCCTCTCCTGGTTTCCCTCTCCGGGTTTATCTCCTGATACCCTGATTCCCTGAGAATATACCTTATTCTTACCAGAGGAATTGTAGACATTGTATCATCTCAGCTATATTTACAGCTAAAAAAACAAACAAACAAACAAACAAAACATAACAAACAGCTGTGAGTTAAAGACACTCATTCTAAACTCCTTGGATGAAACTTCAAAAATAATCATTCCAGTGACAAAGCAACCAGAGAATTTGTTTAATATCTTCACTTTTGAAAGAACTCTGAGTGATTTTTCATTACATTCCATCAGGATCTAATACTGTAATTCTCAGATGTTACATGAGATATATTATTGTGTGAAGCAATTCCATTTTGTAATAATCTATTATTATTCCCATTGTTCCTGTAGGGAGAAAAACCTTCAGCAAAAAACATTCTAAACCTGCTTCAGTAGCAAGCATTCTGTCAAGTAAATATTTTAACTGTTTGTTTATCTAAATTATTAAAGTGCTGTGTATTCTGATTCTAAGTTGTTGAACCAAAATGACTTTTTTGGTTCCAACTATATATAATTCAAGGTTTATTGCAATTGTGGGTTTTAACAGTTTTTTCGAAACATCAGAGCACAGATAGAGAAAATTATCCACTGGTACTATATGCAATCTTTGTTGTTAGATAATCTCAGACTATACCAGTAGAAATACTTGGAATAGATGTTTTACCCTTGGTAGTTTATTTCACTCTCCTTCACCTCGTAATGATTCTCATGATAGAGCGAGTAGGGGAGGGAGATATTTCTCAGAATAACTAAGATAGGCCTCCAAAAGAACACCAGATATGATTATAGAACAATTTGAGTACAAATCAGAAAACAAAAAATGCTAAAGATAATAACAAAATAGTTCAAAAATAATCAAGAAAGCCAGGAATTTTAAACTTAAATTCTCAAGTAGAGTTTTGAGTTGGGTTACTGCTATTTAATTATCTGCTGTTTAAAAGTTAAAGGATATCTGAAAATCTCATTTAAAGAAAGATCTGAAGATGTTCTAATAATCTTTCTTTAGTAATTTTTCAGTGATGTATATTTCTTCAGCAAGTTATACTAAATTTCATGCTCTCTGGAATAAAAATACAGCTAAGGGAAAAAACGGACAAAGCAAAAGTTATCTGTAAAGGTAGTGAATAGTCATTTATGCTTAGAAATTATAAAAATAAGCTATTAGCATTCCTAACTTTGTTGACAAAATGACTTAATTTGCTAAATGTTCTACCCTTTCTTGTTTTTAGCAGTTAGTCCTTCTTGCACTATTATTAGTTCATCTTCCAGTAAATGGTTATTCCTAATGATAGAAACGATACTTATCTGGGAAGTAATACAAGAGATATTCTCTTGTACACAAATTCTTATATGAAGAAAGGTAACGATCAGCTTTAACAATTAGAGGTAGGAATAAGTGAGTAAATGATGTTAGCTTTGATTCAATGAAACAAGCTGAAGTGAACTGAACTGCATGGCTCTATTTCTGAAGTCCTGATGATGACTTCAGTAGGGTAAAATATTTTATTTCACCAGTATTTGCTGTACAGCTGGGGTAGGCCATGTGGTCTATTTCTGCGACAACTGAAACTTTCCTAGGCAATGCCAGAATATGATAACCACTAATTTGAAAGTTTTAACCATTGAAAGAGCTAACGTTAGGCCGGGCGCGGTGGCTCACGCCTGTAATCCCAGCACTTTGGGAGGCCGAGACGGGCGGATCACGAGGTCAGGAGATCCAGACTATCCTGGCTAACACGGTGAAACCCCGTCTCTACTAAAAATACAAAAAATTAGCCGGGTGCGGTGGTGGGCGCCTGTAGTCCCAGCTACACGGGAGGCTGAGGCAGGAGAATGGCATGAACCCGGGAGACGGAGCTTGCAGTGAGCCAAGATTGCGCCACTGCACTCCAGCCTGGGCGACAGAACAAGACTCCGTCTCAAAAAAAAAAAAAAAAAAAAAAAAAAAAAAAAAAAAAAAAGAACTAACGTTTATTTCTGTGCTATTTATAAAAAGAAAAATGTTTAAGAAAATCATGAATTTATTTTCCATATGGTAAGGGTACTAGTTACAAATTCAAACCCTGCATATCAGGACTGCTTGGCAAAACTCAAAGCCTCATTTAATACAAAATGTATGGACTTGGCTGGTCACGGTGGTTCATTCCTGTAGTCCCAGCACTTTGGGAAGCCGAGGTGGGTGGATCACGAGGTCAGGAGATCCAGACCATCCTGGCTAGCACGGTGAAACCCCGTCTCTACTAAAAATAAAAAAAAAAATTGGCCAGGTGTGGTGGCGGGCACCTGTAGTCCCAGCTACTCAGGAGGCTGAGGCAGGAGAGTGGTGTGAACCCTGGAGGTGGAACTTGCCGTGAGCCAAGATCGCGCCACTGTACTCCAGCCTGGGCGACAGAGCGAGACTCCGTCTCGGGGGGAAAAAAAAGTACGGAGTTTAACTTTTTCTTGAAAATTATTCAGTATTCTACTCTCTTTTTCACTGTTTATTAATAGTTGGGCTTTCCCTGGACCTGTAGACCAGATCTCTTTACTACATTCTCTCACAGGGCTCTGAAATTTCACTGGAGCATTTTTATGGTTGTAGTTCTACATTAGTCATTATTTGAAACCCAGCATGGAACACTGCCTAGAATATAGCAAGTACTCAATGATTACTTGAAAAAATTAATGAGTTAATATTTACTGAGTTTAAGAAATTGGGCCTGGTGTGGTGGCTCACACCTGTAATCCCAGCACTTTGGGAGGCAGAGGCAGGAGGATCACTTGAGATCAGGAGTTCGAGACCAGCCTGGCCAACATGGTGAAACTCCGTCTCTACTAAAAATACAAAAATTAGCTGGGGGTGGTGGTGTGTGCCTGTAGTCCCAGCTACTTTGGAGGCTGAGACAGGAGAATCACTTAAAGCTGGGAGGTGGAGGTTGCAGTGAGCTAAGATGATGCCACTGCACTCCAGGCACCGTAACAGAGCGAAACTCCATCTCAAAAAAAAAAAAAAAAAAAAAGGTTTTGAATAAATCCTAGCACTTCGGGAGGCTGAGACGAGAGGATCTCTTGAACCCAGGAGTTCAAGACCAGCCTGGGTAACATGGCAAGACCTCATCTCTACAAAAAAAAAAAAAAAAGTAAAATAAATTAGGTAGGCATGGTAGCATGTGCCTGTATTCCCAGCCTCTCAGGAGGCTGAGGTGAGAGGATTGCTTGAGCCTGGGAGGTAGCGGCTGCAGTGAGCAATGGTCATGCCACTCTACTCCAGCCTGGGGAGGAGCAACACCCTGTCATAAAATAAAATAGTAGAGAGATGTTTCCAATCTAGAATAACTTTACAAAAAGAAAAGAAGAGAAATTGAATAACCATTTTATGGCTTACTATGCTCTTAAGGCACAGAGATGGAATTTTGTGTCCAATTTTATTTTACTTATTTTATTTTTTTTTAGAGGGAGTCTGGCTCTGTTGCCCAGGCTGGAGTGCAGTGGCGGGATCTCAGCTCACTGCAAGCTCCGCCTCCCGGGTTCACGCCATTCTCCTGCCTCAGCCTCCCGAGAAGCTGGGACTACAGGCGCCCGCCACCACGCCCGGCTAAGTTTTTGTATTTTTAGTAGAGACAGGGTTTCACCGTGTAAGCCAGGATGGTCTCCATCGCCTGACCTCGTGATCCGCCCGCCTCGGCCTCCCGAAGTGCGGGGATTACAGGCGTGAGCCACTGCGTGCGGCCGTGTCCAATTTTATTTTAACACAAAATCTAAAACTAGGGAAAAATGCAAGGAGATTAAAAATAAAGATTAGGCTAGGAGTGGTGGCTCACTCAGGGGTGTCCAAGGGAGAGAGTACAGTCATGGGTTCTTAGTTTCTGTTTCTGGTTGAGGCAGTAAAGCCCCTTCCTCATCCCTGTTTTCTCCTTATCACTAGAGGCAGAAACCAACCCATGGCCTCAGGCTACTAAAAGCCTAAAACAAAACAAAACAGAACACGGACACCACCACCAACAACAACAAAAGAAGGCAGATTAAACAAGATTGCTACACTTTGGAAGGCCAAAGCAGGAGGATCATTTGAGCCAAGGAGTTCAAAACCAGCCTGGGCAACACAAGAAGACCCCATCTCTACAAAAAATAAAAATAAATTAGGCCGGGTGCAGTGGCTTATGCCTGTAATCCCAGCACTTTGGGAGGCAGAGGTGGACGGATCACCTGAGGTCAGGAATTCGAGACCAGCCTGGCCAACATGATGAAATCCCTGTCTCTACTAAAAGAAAACACAAAAAAATAGCCAGGTGTGGTGGCACAGGCCTGTAATCCCAGCTACTCAGGAGGCTGAAGCAGGAGAATCACTTGAACCCACTAGGTGGAGGCTGCAGTGGGCTGAGATCGCGCCACTGCACTCCAGCCCAGGTGACGGACCCAGACTCTGCCTCAAAAATAAACCAAATAATAATAAATTAGCCCAGCAAGGTGGCACATGCCTGTAGTCCCAGCTACTTGGAAGGCTGAGGTGGAAGGATCACCTGAGCCCAGGAAGTTGAGGCTGCAGTGAGCCATGATCGTGCCACTGCAGTCTAGTGTGGGTAACAGGGTAAGACCTGTCTCAAAAAATAATAATAAAAATAAAAAAGAGTAGTGGCTTTCATTGTGGAATGGGAAGTGATTAGAAGAGGGCATGAGAGAAGTTTCTGGAAGCTGGAATGTTATGTTTCTTTATTTTTCTTTGTGTTTTCATTTTTGCTGTTGTTTTATTTCTTGATGAGGTGCTATTTGTATGTGTAAGATCAGTTGTGAAAAATACTTGAGCTACACTTTTCTGTGTGTAGGTTAGAATTCAATTTTTTAAAAAATATCTTACTGTCCCCCAATACAAATCTGTTTTGGACCCCTTGCATAAGTTCAATAGTAACTAAACTTTTCTTTTTAATTTTTTTTTTTTTTTTTTTTTTTAATTTGAGACGGAGTTTTGCTCTTGTTGCCCAGGCTGGAGTGCAATGGCACAATCTCGGCTCACTGCAACCTCCGCCTCCCAGGTTCAAGCAATTCTCCTGCCTCAGCCTCCCGAGTAGGTGGGATTACAGGCATGTGCCACCACACCTGGCCAATTTTGTGTTCTTAGTAGAGACGGGGTTTCTCCATGTTGGTCAGGTTGGTCTCCAACTCCCAACTTCAGGTGATCCATCCACCTCAGCCTCCCAAAGTGCTGGGATTACAGGCGTGAGCCACTGCCCCCAGTTCCTTTTTTTTTTTTTTTTTTAAGTAGAAATGAGGTCTCACTATGTTGCCTAGGCCGCTCTAGAACTCCTGGCCTCAAAGGATCTTCCTGCCTCACCCTCCTAAAGTGGTAGGATTACAGGTATAAGCCACCATGCCTGGCCTGAACTTGTATTTTCTACTTTACTATTTCAGGTTTAGAGACTCACTATCTGCAGTGGGTAGCCTTTTAAAAATGTTTTGTTAAATTTATCCTTTCAGGATTATTACTTGGATGTGATTAGTAGGCTTGTGTGTATCATAATTTTATTTACAGAATTAGCTTAATGATTTCATAGGCTTCTAGAATACCCCCAGTCTTTCTTTTCATCTCCAATCAGTTCTCTCTTCCATATCTTTTTACACACTTCTAAGCCTCATCCAATGTTACATAGATATTTAGATAGACATATCCTGATGCCTGGCTTAGCAATCTTTTCCCTGTATCTCCACAGCATCAGAAAAGAGCTGAGTGCCTCCAGGGAACTTCCTTGATTCAAGTGCTACCATTGCCATCTGGCTCCCCAGTTGTTTGGACCAAGGTATGAATTCAACCCTATGGTAGAGAAGTCAGAGAATCGACAGGAGTTAGAACTCACTTCAAAATAGTATACATATTTATGGAAAGTATTTGACTCCTATGGCACAGGTCATTCTTCTTGTATTCTAAAGGGAATTATTCAGTTAAAAGGCGTGTAGGCTGGGAGCAGTGGCACATGCTTATAATCCCAACACTTCGGGAGGCCAAGGTGGGAGGATCACTTGAGCCTAGGAGTTTGAGACTAACCCTGGCAACATGGTGAGACCCTGTCTTTAAAAATCAATAAATAATAAATAAAATGCACGTAATCATTTTATCTAGAATATCACACACACAAAAAAGCCCTTTTTGAAAACTTCGATACAATCAGGGCTTTTTAGAAACTTTTTGCCAGGCTCTTAAACTTATGATTCATTTAAAAAGAAGTCCCTAGGCCGGGCGCAGTGGCTCACGCCTGTAATCCCAGCACTCTAGGAGGCCAAGGTGGGCAGATCATGAGGTCAAGAGAGCGAGACCATTCTGGCCAACATGGTGAAACCCTGTCTTTACTAAAAATACAAAAATTAGCTGGGCGTGTTGGTGCATGCCTCTAGAACCAGCTACTCGGGAGGCTGAGGCAGGAGAATTGCTTGAATCCAGGAGGCAGAGGTTGCAGTGAGCCAAGATCACGCCACTGTACTCCAGCCTGGGTGACAGAGTGAGACTCCATATCAAAACAAAAAAAAAAACAAAAAACAAAAACAAAAAAGAAGCCTCTAGCTGGGCATGGTGGCTCAGCCTGTAATCCCAGCACTTTGGGAGGCCGAGGCAGGTGGATCACTTGAGGTCAGGGGTTTAAGACCAGCCTGGCCAACATGGTGAAACCCCGTCTCTAACAAAAATATAAAAATTTTAGCCGGGTGTGGGTGGCATACACCTGTAATCCCAGCTACTCGGGAGACTGAGGCAGGAGAATCACTTGAACCTGGGAGGTGAAGGTTGCAGTGAGCCGAGATCGCGCCCCTGGGTGACAGAGCAAGACTCCCTCTCAAAAAAAAAAAAAAAGAAGCCATTCTGTAAACTCACTGAAAATCCAGAAATGTTATACAAGTTTCAAAAATGGCCCAGGCGGCATATCATGCCTATAATCCAAGCACTTTGGGAGGCTGGGGCAGGAGGAGTGCTTGAGACCAGGAGTTTGAGACCAGCCTGGCCAACATGGTACAACCCCATCTCTACAAAAATTAGCTAGGCATGGTTGTGCACTACTGTAGTCCCAGCTACTCAGGATGCTGAGGCGGAGCTTGCAGTGAGCCACGGTTGTGCCGCTGCACTCCAACCTGGGCCTCAGAGTGAGACCCTGTCTCAAAAAAAAAGAATGCACCCAACCACTGCTGCCAAGTGCTGACTGCCACTTTAGGGAGCTAACAAGCTCCAGAAAGTGCCACAAGAGAACAGGGTGTCTTCTGCACACTCCTCAGACACACCCTCTGCACTGGCCATATACAGTTCAACAGTCTCCAGTTTAACCAACACTTTTAGCCAAATTTTGGGCATTGTCAGCCAAAATAGGGAAATGCATGTTTGCTTTAAATTTTATAATAAATGTGGCTTTACAGTAAGGTTAGCCCTAATATAAACTATGCTATAAATATGGATTTTTTGGCTGGGCACGGTGGCTCATGCCTGTAATCCCAGTACTTTGGGACGCTGAGGTGGGTGGATCACCTGAGGTTGGGAGTTTGAGACCAGCCTGACCGACATGGAGATACCCCGTCTCTACTAAAAATACAAAATAAAAATTAGCCGGGCGTGGTGGCACAAGCCTGTAACCCTACTCAGGAGGCTGAGGGAGGAGAATCGCTTGAACCCTGGAGGCAGAGGTTGTGGTGAGCTAAGATAGTACCATTGCACTCCAGCCTGGATAACAAAAGCAAAACTCCATCTCAAAAAAAAAAAAAAAAAAAATATATATATATATATATATCTCAGAAATGAAAATTTCCTTACCTTTGGACAAATATTGACCATATTTCTTTTTTCTTTTTTTTTTTTTTTTTGAGACAGGGTCTTGCTCTGTTGCCCAGACTGGAGTACAGTGGCACAATCATAGCTCAATATAGCCTTAAACTCCTGGGCTCAAGCGATCCTCCTGCCTCAGCCTCCTGATAGCTAGGATTATAGGCACATGTCATCATTTCTAGCCAGTTTTTTTAAATTTTTTATTTTTTTGTAGAAATGGGGTCTTGCTTTGTTGCTCAGGCTGGTCACAAACTCCTGGACTCAAGCAATTCTCTTGTTTCAGCTTCCCAAATCACTGGGATGTTAAGCATGACCTACTGCACCTGGCCATGTGGGTGTTTTTGAATAATAAATGTAAAGAAACTCCAAATCAAGCATTACTTTTATATTCATGACATTGAGATTTGTATATAAAAGAAAACAGTTACAGATTATCATATAGATATCTGTTTCCCCTCATTTCTCCTTAATTGGGGATCTCAGGTCATTATGATTCAAAATTCAAAACATGGGAAAAACAGACAGACTTATCCTTAGAAGTTAAATTGATCTATATAAATGTAGACAAGTGAAGACTTTCCCCCTCTCCCTCTGAGAATTCAATAACTGAGCCTCTGAAACATACTAACAACAGGCAGATTAATATGAGAAAAGGTATAGAAATTGATTACGTGTGTATCAGGAATCAATCAGGAAGAAAAGTACCTGAAAAACCAGGGAGATGTATGAGCTTATATACCCTCTTCATAGGCGAGAAGGAAGCCAGGGATGTAGCCAATTTCAGGCAGAGTAAATGACTTTGGGAAAAGACGAATGGCCCTTAGAAGAATAGATGATCATTTGTGACATTTGTCTGAGTGTGGTGTGGGCTTCTAGTCTCTTCTCTTGTGATTGAGATAAACTTCACTGGTTGATGAAACTCCTAGAGAGTTTCACTGATGGATAATTGATGACGAATTGAGTTCCTTTGCACGATCTATCTTTAGACAGATAAGGGGAGTTGAGGGAAAGCCTCTCCCTGCATTTGCTGTTTTTCAAGTGTCTTCAGCCAAAAGTAATACACCAAACCACCATATTTTGGGGTGGCATTTTCTAAACCCCTCCATAAAGAATTGGAGAAGATTGAGAAAATAGAGAGCAGAGCTGCTGTGGAGTTAGATGCTAAGGGTAATCAGGCTGGGTTCACTTCACCCCACCCAGCCACCCGGATTAGATGAAAGTTTTTGTCTTCTCTCAATTCTCTGAGTCTTGCTGTCTGGGATCAGCATTCAGAACAAGTGTTCACTAATATTTATCTGAAGGAAAATGAAATTCACCGGTCATGGTCAAACTCTAACCATTAGCACAAGATGCAACCAAAAAAAAAAAATGCTGATAATTCAGTTTAAGTCCCTGTAAAATAACCTTGCACACTGAAGAGTAGCAGGATATGCCACCCCAAAATATGCCAGCTTGGCATAAGGATTATTTTGAAAGGTGCAGCAAGAATAGTGATGGATTATATAGGCTCGTTTGAAGTCTGCTTTGCTGGAAGTTTTAATAAAGAATCTCAGATTGGAGTTTTAAAAGCCCCTCAAGTATAGGAAGCCACACCAAGGACTCACCAACAGATATCTCTTCTCAAGGTTCCCCAAATATTCTGAGGTTCCTGGGTCTGCCAGAAAGTGATCTTTCTCCCCAGTAAGGTTAGGAACCCCGTAGGCAAGGTAAAAAGCCAGTTTTTTTTTCAAGGGGCTTTATTGGCTCCATAAAGTCAACCTTAATTCCTTAAAACTGTCTGTCTTATCTGGGGTTTTCTTTGTTTTTTGAAACTCACTCTGTCGCCCAGGCTGGAATGCAATGGTACAATCTCGGCTCACTGCAACCTCTGCCTCCCGGGTTCAAGTGATTCTCCTGCCTCAGCCTCCCGAGTAGCTGGGACTACAGATACGCACCACCATGCCCAACTAATTTTTGTGTTTTTAGTAGAGACAGGGTTTCACCATAATGGCCAGGGTGATCTGAAACTCCTGACCTGGTGATCTGCCCTCCTCACCCTCCCAAAGTGCTGGGATTACAGTTGGGAGCTACCGCCCCCGGCCTGTGGTATCTGTTTTTAAGCATATCATTCACAAATGTGACATCTGAGTCAAAGCCTTGGTAATATAACTACTTCCATTTGTGCCTTGCTGCAAGGAGAAAAAGTTCTTATTGAACTTATGTGAATAACCACGTTGTCAAGAGAATAAGAATGTTTGATAAGAGATTCTGATTCTGGAAGGATCAGGTATGGAGAAAAAGATAAATGTTTTGTTTTGTTTTTCATTTAAAAGTGTATAACCTACCAAATTGCAGTAAGTTTAGACAACTGAAGAAAGTAAGAGAAAAGGGTTTCCTTAAATCTGGAAAATGGTGAGGTGTGGTGGCTCACACCTGTAATACTAGTACTATGGGAGACTTGAGGTGGAAGGATCACTTGAGGCCAGGAGTCTAAAACTGGGCAACAAAGTGAGATTTTGTCACTACAAAAAAATTGAAAAATTAGCCAGGCATGGTGGCACACTCCTATAGTCCTAGCCACTTGAAAGGCTGAGTGGGGAGGATGGCTTGATTCCGGCAGGTCCAGGTTACAGTGAGCAGTGATTGCTCTACTGCACTTCAGTCTGGGGGAAAGGGGAATCCCTGTATTAAAAAAAAAAAAAGCATTGAAGAACCAGAAATATTTCAAACAAAATATCATAGATATTATAATCATCCTCATCAGTTCATTTCATCCCATGTAACTAATTTTTGTTGTTGTCGTTGTTGAGGCAGTCTTGCTCTGTCGCCCCAGGCTGGAGCGCAGTGGTGCGATCACAGCTCCATGCAACCTCTGCCTCCCAGGTTCAAGCAATTCTCACGTCTCAGCCTCCTGAGTAGCTGGGATTACGGGCACCCATCACCTTGCCTGGCTAATTTTTGTATTTTTAGTAGAGGTGGTGTTTCACTATGTTGGCCAGGCTGGTCTCCAACTCCTGGCCTCAAGTGATCCACCCACCTAGGCCCCCCAAATTGCTGGGATTATAGGTGTGAGCCAACGCGCTGTGCCCCCATGTAACTAATTCTTGTTTTACTTGATCTTGGTTTAACAGTCTTATAAATCAATCGGTTTCTTTATTAGTGTTTTGAATATTACTACCTACTCCAGTGGTGTGCCTTAAAGTTTTCAGAAATCTGTGCTTGTCAGAGTCTTTTCCACGAATCTTTTGAAAAGAAAATACATTCAAATTATAGGTGTTTGCAGGAATTATAGGAAAGCATCATAGTAAAACAAATTAACTGTCTGTAGAAGACGAAAGACTTAAAATGTTGACGCTTTAAGACCTAATGAGACTTCATAATAATGCAATTGACAAGAAAATTTGGTTACTTTGTGACATATCATTTTAAGATAACTAGAATTATGACTTATACAAGGACATATCAAATTTCCAGGAATTGTATGCATTTCTGGAAGACTTATATTAATAATATATACCTATATAATTATAGCATAAAGGAGGTTAAGCATCACTTCTTATTTGACAATGCTTCCCATTTGCTTAAACTTATCAAGTAAGCTTGATTAGCTTAAGATCTTTCTTTTAATAAGGAGAGAACAAACCTGGGCAACAAAGTAAGATCCTATGTCTACAAAAAAATTTAAAAATTAGCTGGGCATGCTGGTATGCACCTGTAGTCCCTAGGTGCTTGGGAGGCTGAGGCAGGAAGATCACTTGAACCTAGGAGTTTGAAGCTGCAGTGAGTTGTGATCATACCACTACACTCCAGTCTGGTCATCAGAGTGAGATCCTGTTTCACACAAAAAAGGGCTGGGCACAGTGGCTCATGCCCAGCACTTTGGGAGGCCAAGGCAGGAGGATTGCCTGAGCTCAGGAGTTTTAGACCAGTGTGGGCAACACAGTGAGACATCGTCTCTGCAGAAAATTTCAAAAATAACAATAATAATAAAGAAAAAAAGAAATTTTTTTTAAAAAGAACAATTTTTTCTGAGATTTTCCAGGGGCCCTCAAAATCCCAGTTATTAATAGTTTGAGGTCAAAATCTAGATTTTGATTTTGGGAAGTTTGTAAAAAATGTCAAAGTTTACAGACTTGTTTCAAATAGAATCACAGGTCACTGTGAAAAAATACTTAGTTATCATTTAATCAAAGTGGCAATTGAAAGACTTCAAAGGCAAAATACAGAAAACTGTAGCTGTAGAAAAAATCTTACCTCTCTTAATAGAGAATGCTATTTTTTTTTAAGTAATCAAAGATTTAATAAAGACAACATGAAACATAGAAAATTACTTTGATAATGACTGGTGAGGTGGGCACACCTGTAATCCCAGCACTTTGCAAGGCCCAGCAGGGGTGGATCACCCGAGGTCAGGAGTTCGAGACCAGCCTGGCCAACATGGTGAAACCCCATCTCTACTAAAAATACAAAAATTAACCGGGCATGGTGGTGCATGCCTGTAATCCCAGCTACTCCAGAGGCTGGGCCAGGAGAATTGCTTGACCCTTCTGGGAGGCAGAGCTTGCAGTGAGCCATGAGCATGTCACTGCACTCTGACCTGGGCGACAGAGTGAGACTCTGTCTCAAAAAAATATAGCAAATTACTTTGATAAGACAAAAAAAATCTTTGTTTTCTAGGCAGATTATTTAAAAGGTAAAGAAAACCTTTTACAATCTTTTACCAAGAATAGATTCAATACTACAAGAAATCTTTGTCATTTTAACAGAGAAGACCAATTTTTAGTTTTGCATTAGTGTATAGTATTTTGATATTGAGTCATTTCAGACCATTATAATAAGTTCATTCAATGTTAGCCAACTTGACCACACAAGATTCTCTCTTCCCAATTTTCTATACCAATTTTTGTCCTTCATTCTCCTTTTACATTCTGAAAAATTTAAATAATCTCCAAGCTAGAAAAAAATTCTTTCTTTAACAAACACACATTTTCATACCCCATACCTTTTCTTACCAAAAATACATCCTACTTTTCTTGTATACAAAGTTTTTTTCCCTATTATCTCTAGAAGTTTTAATTGCATATTTTAATTAGAATTTTTCTTTTTCTTTTCATTTTTTTGAGACAGGGTTTCACTCTGTCACCCAGGCTGGAGTGCAGTGGTGCAATCATGGCTCACTACAACCTTGAGCTCCCAGTTTCAAGCGATCTTCCCACCTCAGCCTCCTGAGTAGCCAGGACTATTAGTACATGCCACAAAGCCCGGATAATTTTTTTTAATTTTGTAGATACAGGGTACCACTATACTGCCTAATTAAAATTCTTAAGCCTTAGTAAACCTAATTTCTAGTGAAAACTAGGAAGTAAGCAATTGTGAACTGTCTGGCACATACTGTATAACACTGTAAATTGGCAAATTTATGAATATATAATTTCAAAATTTCCCATAGCGCTATTTTTCAATGTTGCACAGGACATATTTACCAACAGACCCCACTTCTGTAATCAGAAGCCAAAAGTTCATAAATTTAAACCTGTGTTTGGCAATTAATATTTTAGTATTTTATCTTATTTGTAAATGGCATAGATACTCAATGAATATCCACAATTTAACTTAACAAAACTCTAAGGGTATATGTTACCAAAGAGATTTGGGAAACTGTTTTTCAGTAGATATATTATAAAACATAGTGTTTAGAGGTTTATTTATAAACTTATCCCGCTTACATTACTTAATTGATTGTTTTTAACTATTACATTTGGATTATTCATGAAAATTTCACAAGACAGTAGACAAATCTCAAGTTATTTTCTAGCCACAATCTCAAGTTATTTTCCTGTTAACTATCTTTATACCACACATGTTTTCATGTTAAGCAAGCATCATGAAAGCAAAAATCAGCCTGGGTAATATAGTGAGAACTTGTCTCTATAATAAAAAATTAGCCAGGTATGTTGGCATGTGCCTGTAGTTCCAGCTACTTGGGAGGCTCTAGTGGGAGGATCACTTGATCCCAGCAGGAAGAGGCTGCAGCAAGCCAAGATTGAACCACTGCACTCCAGCCTGGGTGACAGTGAGAAACCCTGTCTCAAAAAAAAATTAAAAATAAAAAAGCAAAAACCTAAAAGTTAATACAAGGGTTTTTGTTTTAATGATATGTTTGACATACGTGAAGTAATAGGTAATATATTTTTACTTGTACTTTTTGTGCTTATATTCAATTTATGATTTTTATAATTGTAAATATCTGCTATAGAAAACATAAGCTCAGGCCAGGCTCAGTGGCTGACACTGTAATCCCCACACTTTGGGAGGCTGAGGTAGGAGGAAGAATAAATAATATGAACCACCAATGGAGTAAGATACCTGTGGATGAGGATGTAGAAGGGTGTAGGATAATAACCACAGCACCAGCCAAACTGATAACAAATGTCAAGTTGCCTTTTAGTTATAACAAAACCAAAAATTACAAGTCACGCAGCCCAGGCATATGTTGGGAGAAAAGCTGAGTGTTGGGAGAAGCTGAGGCAGGGCTTGCATGTCTGACATAATGTAAAAGAGTCCTGGAATACGTCCGGGGTCCAGGATATAAAGCTCCTTGTGGCCTTTACAACAACAAGCTGTGTGCTAAAGGGTGGAAGGCTACCCTGACACACCATAATCGAAGCCTAGGGCATAAAATCGCTTGTGGCTTGGATAGAACCCAGGGCTTGTGGCTCTGGAATGTGTCTAGACTTGCTGGCTCCTTGCTCCTTGCTCTTCCAGGATTGATTGTATCTTGATTTAAAAGAATCTGCTCTCCATTATCTCAAGTAGTACAGCAAATGCTAAACCATCACAGCTGTAAATCATGTGCTTAATGCAACACTCCCTTTTGACTCTCACATTCTCACCACCTGTTTCTTTGTTTGATCACCAATAAATAGTTTGGGCTTCCAAAGCTCGGGGTCTTCGCAGCCTCCACATTCTGATGGCTCTCTGGACCCACTTTCTCTCTCAAACTGTCTTTTCTCATTCCTTTGACTCTGCTGGACTTTGTCACCCCACGACCTAGTGTTGTGTCTGATCACCCCAACTGGCATATACAACAGAAAAGGCTTTGACCTCTAACAACACCTGGAACCAACAATTCCTCCCCTCAGAACTTGCCTGCAATCTGACAGGTTTTCAGAAGTGAGGGGTCTGCTGACCTGAAAGATCCAGGGCTAAAATCTGCCTCAACATGCTTTACTGTAAATGGTCAAATTTGAAGCCCCCGGTCGAATCCTGCCAAGCCAACATTCCCAAATCCCGTCCCTTGCCTTCTGATCTCATAAAACTTGCCCCAGACTCCAAAGTGGGGGACAGATTTAAGCCTGTCTTTTTGTTGCCAGTTCTACAATAAAGCCTTTCTTTTCTCAAAAGCTGGTGCCATAGTTATCAGCTTCTGTGAGCATCAAGCAGTGACCCATTTGCTCCATAACAGATCATAGCATATAGAGGTAATAACCACTGAGAAAGGAGATAAAGTACAGAGCAGTGAGGATGCACAATGCATGAGTTAGCGAAGGGTGTTATTTTAAGCCTCTGCATCCACAAATGCACTCACCATCTCACAAGGTGAAAGCAGGGTGTTGGTCAGGCTATAGTTCTCAAATAGGACTTGAGGAAATTTTCCAAACCCATTCATGTTGTTAGCAAAATTCAGTTTCTAGCAGCTAAAAGACTAAGGCCTCCAGTCCCCAGCTGGCAATCAAATGAGGGCCACTCTCAGCTCCTAGTCCTTCTGTAGTTTCTTGCTATATGACCCCCATGGACAATTTACAACATAGATGTTTGCTGTCTTTCAGGCCAACTAGAGCAAATCTCTCTGATCTCCTCTTTTGTGACTAGCCAGGGAAAAGTCTCTGCTTTTAAAGGGCTCACCTGATTAGATGAGACCCAGTGAAGACATTTTCCTGTTATTTTGTTGGGTTTTTTGTTTGTTTGTTCATTGTTTTTTGAGACAAGGTAATGCTATATTGCCCAGGCTGTTCTCACATTCCTGGGCTCAAGGGATCCTCCTACCTCAGCCTCCCAAGGAGCTGGGATGACAGGTGTACACCACCACGCCTGGCTACAAAAGATGGAATCAGTGTTACTGATTTCTCTTCACTATCTTAAAATCAACTGATAGGGACCTTAAACACATTGCAAAATCCCTTTTGCTATTGTGAAAAACAAAAATTGGACAAGTAAGGATATTAATTTGAATTTCACTCAGGCTATTGCAATAGGTAGAGCATCCCCAATCCAAAGATTGGAGTATCTCAGCAGGTGATTTTGCCTTAGAGTTTCAGAGAGAATGGTAATCACATTTCAGGTGAAGTGATTTACAGTAGAGTGTTTTTGCAAGCAGGGGTAGTATCAGTTGGTTAGCTGAACAGAAAGTGTTTTTCTCTGTGTTAGCTAGTTTTTCCGGGGGACAAACGATTCTAATTTCAGTAATCACGAGCCAAGAAACAAGAAGTTGAGGGTCTGTGTTTGGCCTTGTCAGCAAATTCATGCAAGATGGGAAAAGTCTCTGTTTGTCCCTGACACAGGTAAATGGTGAAGTTATCCTCAACTGTTATGGGAGAAATGAGAAAGAGTGGAAAGTGAGTCCTATCTAAGTCATATGAAGAAAGGTGGTTATTTGCGGTAAGTCCTTTCCTGGAATGCAAAGGTTGGGGGGATTTCTTAACTATTGCTGTTCTCCAAGAGCACACAACTCAGGTAAAGTTTAACATGGTCAGTCTTTGGTGAGAATAAACCTGGGTGGGACCAAGCAAGGGCTAAGAAACAGTCTCTTGAGAACTCTTGCTGGTGCCATTCCTATAAAAATCAATTGAATTACCTATTGAGAGGTGGTTAAAAAAAGCCAGCTGTTTCAAAGTCCTGGATGCCAAGCATCTTAAAGAAGATGCCTAAAATGAAAAAGAGAAATATTAATATGAAAAGCTGTATTAAAGTAATAGCCTCAGAAGTTGAACCTGAGGGTAACCAATCCAGTGGATTCCAAGAGGTTGGTAAAACTCATTGAGTTTCTTGAGGCTAAAACGTTGATGCTCTTGGTGACGTTCACAGTCTTAGCTACCTTTTATGTAAAGGCATGCATAACCAGTGTTTTGCCAAACTTCTTTACTGGCCCTGAGAGTCACTTGTCCAGAAAGAAATTCATACTGGCCAGGTGCAGTGGCTCACGCCTGTAATCCCAGCACTTTGGGAGGCAGAGGTGGGCGGATCACCTGAGGTCAGGAGTTCGAGACCAGCCTGATCAACATGACCAACCCTGTCTCTACTAAAAAATACGAAATTAGTCAAGCGTGTTGGTGCATGCCTGTAATCCCAACTACTCAGGAGGCTGAGGCAGGAGAATCACTTCAACCCAGGAGGCAGATGTTGTGGTGAGCCAAGATCACGCCATTGCACTCCAGCCTAGGCAACAAGAGCGAAACTCCTTCTCAAAGAAAAGAAATCCATACATGGTCTACTATGGTGATGAGTCCTGGAGTCCTTCAAGATTTATAGGAAGTCATTGGTCTTTAGCTCACAGAACTTCCTAAAATTCCAAAGAAAAAGACCCAGTGCAGCACCTGAAAAGAATTTAACTGGTCAAGTTTTAGTTCTTGGTGGTGCTATGTCACACAGAAGGGGGAAAATTTGGAAAACTTTGTTTAGAGGGTTGTAGCCAGATATTGAAGAACACTGGAAGAATTGAGCATTGGGTAATTGTTGATAATTTGTGCAAGGTAACAGGATCCAGTCCAAATTACAGGCATGTACCCAAACTGATTTTTTCCGCCAAAAGTATATAAAGTTTGGGGAAGGAAGTAACTTAAATCTCTACCAGAGAAGATAGAGTTTGCATATCCATCAGTTACCTACAATTTACAAGGAGGGCAAATAACTCAAAGGCAATGAACAGGGCTAGAGTCTGATAACACTATTGCAACTCAGGACTAGAGTCGGAAAGATGGGGTATGGTGCTATAGTTTTCCATTGAAACAGAAAGTATCTCTCCAGTCATTCCTCTTTTAATCAAAGATGATCTTGAAGATTATCCTTGAACACAAAGATGGTCTCATTAGATTTGACCTGATTATTTACACAGGTGCTACAAAAATTGTAATGTACTGGAGTCCTTCTTAAATGTGCTTTGCTGAAAGAAGAAATGTCACATTAAACTTTTAAAAACTTTTTGAGCTAGAAAGCCAAGCCAAGAACTCACCATCAAATTTCACCTGTAATGCCTAAAAATTTGGGCGAATTTCTCACTTCTCAAAGTCCATAAAATATCCTAATGTTCACAGTCCTGCCAGGAAATGACAATCTTTACTCACTCTGTAAACCAGATAAGAGTCCAGTTTTCCTAGGTATGCTTTGTAAGCATTACCTCCATAAAATTAACCATAGTTCCTTAAAAGTGTCAGATCATATCTGATTAAGTAATCATTCTCAAATATGACATTTCAAGGAAGACATTTGTTGCATAACCAATGTTGGCAATTAAATCCTGTTAACAAGGAAGATGGACTCATTGAAATTGTAAACATAACTATATTGCAATGAAAATAAAAATACTCAGTAAAGCCTAGATGTGGTGGCTTACACCTGTAATCCCAGCACTTTGGGAGGCAGAGGTGGGCAGATCACTTGAGACCAGGAATTCAAGACCAGCCTGGCCAACATGGCGAAGCCCCGTCTCTACTAAAAATAATTAGCCAGGCGTGGTGGTGTATACCTGTAATCCCAGCTACTCGGGAGGCTGAGGCATGAGAATCACTTGAACCTGGGAGGTGAAGGTTGCAGTGAGCTGAGATGGTGCCACCACACTCCAGCCTGGGTGAGAGAGTGAGACTCTGTCTCCAAAAGAGAAAAAAATAATAATAATAATCAGTGACAGTTTCCAAAATCTGGAGAAATCAGGCAAAGAGAGAAATATAAATATTTCATTTCTATTTACAAAAGTGTAATTTAATCAATTATTATGAGTGACAGATAGCTTACAAGGAGAGAGAAAGGCGTTCCTTATGTTCAGAAAATATAACATTAAACATCAACGATATTCCAAATGAAAGCCACAACTATCCATCAGCTTATCGAGTCCTATGTAAGTAATTCTTGTTCCACTCACTCTTGAGTTTGCAGTCTCAGAAATCTATCTACTTCTTCCACAGTTCTGGAAATTCTGACTCAGTCCACCGGTATAAATTCAAAATTGTTTATGTAATGCCATCAGAAGAGCCTGTGCCCAAGAGTACCTGGACACAGCGCTCCTTTTTCACAGGGCTCTGAAACAGTCCATCTTTGTCGATTCACTCTGGCCCCAGCTACTGCAAGCGCTTCACAGAAGCATCAGAGTAAAACAAAAAACTGTCTATAGATGACAAAAGGCCTTTCCCTTTCCCCTCCCCTCCTCTTTCCTTTCCTTTCTTTGACAGGGTCTCATTCTGTCACCCAGGCTAGAGTGCAGTGGCACAACCTCAGCTCACTGCAACCTCCACCTCCTGGGCTCAAGTCATCCACCTAACTCAGCCTCCTGCGTAGCTGGGACTACAGGCGCACGCCACCAGGCCCAGCTAATTTTTTGTATTTTTTGTAGAGATGAGGTCTCACCATATTTCCCAGCCTGGTCTTGAACTCCTGGGCTCAAGCGATCCACCCACCTTGGCCTCCAAAAGTGCTGGGATTACATGCGTGAGCCACCGGGCCTGGCTGATGACAAAAGGCTTTAAATGGCTTGTAATAGTTATTACTAATAACTTTCCAAAGGAAAAGATCTGATGAGAGTTTATTATAAGAATAATGCAACTAGCAAAGAAATGTTTCCATGGCATGCAAAATGAAATGTCAACCCAAAAAAGTTTTAGACAAAATATCTATAAACATAATGATTAATCCTATTTTCAAAGAAGAGTAGATAATACATCTACATTTTGAAAATAAGTGAATGTAATCTTCACAGACGAAAAAAATATTCAAATCTAACATATAATAATCCTGAGACACAATATACCATGGATATACTAAACATATAGTTAGACTACACTGAGAATATATCAGGTTTATCAAGGAAAGAGACTCAGAAAATCTCGAGTAGATCCTAAACATCTGAATTTGATAAATCTTTATAGGTTAATGATAATGAATCCCCAGTTGAAAACCTCTGGACGGCTGGGCGTGGTGGCTCAAGCCTGTAATCCCAGCACTTTGGGAGGCCGAGACGGGCGGATCACGAGGTCAGGAGATCGAGACCATCCTGGCTAACACGGTGAAACCCTGTCTCTACTAAAAAAAAAATACAAAAAACTAGCTGGGCACGGTGGTGGGTGCCTGTAATCCCAGCTACTCAGGAGGCTGAGACAGGAGAATGGCGTAAACCTGGGAGGCGGAGCTTGCAGTGAGCTGAGATCTGGCTACTGCACTCCAGCCTGGGAGACAGAGCGAGACTCCGTCTCAAAAAAGAAAAAAAAAAAGAAAACCTCTGGACAAGAGGATGCTAGATTCAAATCAAAGTTGCAACTAACAACATCTTTTAAAAATAACTCAAAATATGACCAGTGTTATACGTTTTTTTTTTTTTGTCTAATATCTTGGCAAAACAGCACCAAGACTCTGATAAGTGGAAATATAACATGGATGGTGAGGACATTGACAAATCTCTATGAACTTCTTATATAACACACAATTTCTGAAATATTTATATTAATAGCATTTTATGATCAAGACCATCCTGACTAACACGGTGAAACCCCCTCTCTACTAAAAAATACAAAAAGATTAGCTGGACGTGGTGGCAGGCGCCTGTAGTCCCAGCTACTCGGGAGGCTGAGGCAGGAGAATGGCATGAACCTGGGAGGCAGAGCTTGCAGTGAGCCGAGATCATGCCACTGCATTCCAGCCTGGGCAACAGAGCGAGACTCTGTCTCAAAAAAAAAAAAAAATATATATATATATATATATATATATATATATATATATAGCATTTACTCATACAAATTTATCACCGCTTCTGGTTTGATAACTTTTCCCAAGGAACTCATCAATTGTAACAAATTAAATAAACCCTTTTTGTAAGATGAAAAACAAATTCCTTGTGATTTTTCAGAGGCCTTCTGGAATATCAGTTTTAGGTACAAAATACATTATTTAGGACTTTATGTTGGGAAGGCAAAATATCAAAAGTTGTCAGGAGGTTTAAACAGTTGATTAAATAGGATTGTGGGTTCCTGGGAAATAACACTTGGCTACCTATTTAATCATGTGACAGCAAAATGACATTAAAGAATTTTAAAGGTGGGGCACAGTGGCTCACACCTGTAATCCCTACACTTTTGGAGGCCAATGCAAAAGGATCACTTGAGGCCAGGAATTTGAGACCAGCCTGGGCAATATAGCAAGACCCCATCTCTACAAACTCTTTAAAAAATTAGATGGGCATGATTGTGCACACCTGCAGTCCCAGCTACTTGAGAGGCTAAGGCAGGAGGATGGCTTAAAGCCCAGGAATGTGAGGTGGCAGTGAACTATGATTGTATCACTGCACTCTGGCCTGGGCATCAGAGAGACCCTCTTTCTAAAACAATAAAATAAAATAGGCTGGGCACAATGGCTCATGCCTGTAATCCCAGCAATTTGGGAGTCCAAGGCGGGCGGATCACGAGGTCAGGAGATGGAGACCATCCTGGCCAACATGGTGAAACCCCATCTTTACTAAATATACAAAAAAAAAAAAAAAAAAAAAAACAAAATTAGCTGGGTGTGGTGGCATCCCAGATACTTTGGAGGCTGAGGCATGAAAATCGCTTGAACCTGGGAGGCAGAGGTGGCAGTGAGCTGAGATCGCACCACTGCACTCCAGCCTGGCAACAGAGCGAGACTCCGTCTCAAAAATAAAATAAAATAAAACAAAATAAAATAAATGTTTAAAGTATACATAGATGATAACACAATTGAAAAGGACCCCAGCACTTTGGGAGGCCGAGATGGGCGGATCACGAGGTCAGGAGATCGAGACCATCCTGGCTAACACGGTGAAACCCCGTCTCTACTAAAAACACAAAAAACTAGCCGGGAGAGGTGGCGGGCGCCTGTATTCCCCGCTACTCGGGAGGCTGAGGCAGGAGAATGGCGTAAACCCGGGAGGCGGAGCTTGCAGTGAGCTGAGATCCGGCCACTGCACTCCAGCCCGGGCGACAGAGCAAGACTCCGTCTCAAAAAAAAAAAAAAAAAAAAAAAAAAAAAAGAAAAGGACCTTGGTTCTTCTTTCAAAAGTGGGTAGACTTTTCTCTTAAATAATTATCTTAAATAATCAAGGACATGATAAACTCAACATAAAGCACAGAGGATTATTTTGATAAAATACAGAATCTTTGTTCTGTAGATTACTCAGAAGGTAAGAAAACTCTCTTATAACTGAGACAGACCAGGGACCTCCTTTAGGGGCCGCTGCCCACTGTCCCTCTTCCCCCAGGCATGGAAATATAAAAAAATTTTGAGTTACTTCAAGGGAAATTCTGGGCACCCTGCTAGCCTTGAGAAGTAAATGCGCAACCTGATAAGCAAGAAGGTAATAGCTTTAAACAATAGCCAAGGAAGTTAGAGCCACAAGATGTTTGATGCCCTGTGGAAACTAAAGATAATATATTAACATTTGCTCTTGAGTTGTTTTTCAGAAACCTGGACCCCCATCAAATAGAAAGTCCATCCTGCTGACATGTAGAACTCAGATAAGAGGGAACTGAGGACTGAACTCTAACCGCTGTTCTTTGTTCTAAATTTCTTCTTGAGGGGCCTGGAGAGTCACACCCACAGGCCGGATCTTAACATTCTTTTCTCCTGACCCCAAGTTTTTAGACAAAGCTTTGCTTCCTTAACCAATTACCAATCAAAGAATCTTGGAAACCACCTGTATTAGTCTTTTCTCACCCTGCTATAAAGAATTGCCCGAAACTGGGTAATTTATAAAAGAAATAGGTTTAATTGATGCACAGTTCCACAGGGCTGAGGAGGCCTCATGAAACTTACAATTATGGTGGAAGGGGATGCAAACACATCCTTCTTCACATGATGGCAGGAAAAAGAAGTGCTGAGCAAAGGGGGAAAAGTTCCTTATAAAACCATCAGATCGGCCATGCGTGGTCGCTCATGTCTGTAATCTCAACACTTTGGGAGGCCGACGTGGGCAGATCACCTGAGGTCAGCAGTTCAAGACCAGCCTGGCCAACATGCAAAACCCCATCTCTACTAAAAATACAAAAATATTAGCTGGGCATGGTGTTGTGCACCTGTAATCCCAGCTACTAGGGAGGCTGAGGGAGGACAATCACTTGAATCCGGGAGGCAGAGATTGCAGGGAACTGAGATCACGCCGTTGCATTCCAGCACTTGAGTGACAGGAGTGAAACATCATCTCAAAAAATATATATATCAGATCTCATGAAAACTCACTCACTATCATGAGAACAGCATGAGGGGACCACCTGCATGATCTAATCACCTTCCACAAGGTCCCTCCCCCAACATATAGGGATTACAATTCAAGATGAGATTTGGATGGGGACACAGTGCCAGACCATATCACCACCGATGACCTCTAAGGCCATGCTTCAATATATCTTACCTTTTAAGGCCGAACTAATGTGTAACCTCCACGTATTGGTATACAATTTTGCCTGTAACTTCTGCTTTTCTGAAACTTACCCTTCCTTTAAAAATCCTTCAGTTTAGTCCAGTAGAGAAGTTGGGTCTTAAGTGTCAGCTGCCCAATTCTCCTTGCTTTGTGCCCTGCAAATAAACATCCTCCTTTTTCTCACTGCAAATCTTTGTGTAGACTGGCTTCCCTGTACCAGGTGAGTGGATCCAGGTTTAGTTTGGTTTTACAAACATTTTACTAACACAGCCAAGTAATCCAAGAAGACTTTGTAAATTTTTTTTTTTTTTTTTTTGAGATGGAGTCTTGCTCTGTTGCCCAGACGGGAGTGCGGTGGCGCAATCTTGGCTCACTGAAAACTCCACCTCCCGGGTTCAAGCAATTCTCCTGCCTCAGCCTCCTAAGTAGCTGGGACTACAGGTGCCTGCCGCCACGCCCGGCTAATTTTTTGTATTTTAGTAGAGATGAGGTTTCACCGTGTTGCCCAGGCTGATCTCAAACTCCTGAGCTCAGGCAATCTGCCCACCTCGGCCTCTCAAAGAGCTAGGATTACAGGCGTGAGCCACTACGCCCAGCCAACTTTGTAATTTTAACAGAAATAAAACCAAATTCAAGTTCTATGTAAGTATTATATTTTATACTAAGCCTTTTTCTAATAATCTTATAAATAAATTCATCAAATGTAGCCAGCTTTGACCACCACAAAAATTCCTTTCTGGGAATCTTCCATGACTTTCTATATCCATTCAGATTTTTTCCTATACTTTATGTCTTCTCATTCTGAAACAAAGTCATTTGACTTCAGCACAAAACTACTTACAAAACTACCTTTTTTCCTTAACAAAAATCCATCCCCATATACTTTGCATAGAAAGTTGCTTTTCTCTGCCTCTATTTGCTCCTAGTAGAGTCTCATTCACATATATTGATTATAACTTGTAATGACAGGACTTACATTTTACACGGAAAACTAGTAGGTAAATAATTGCAGCTGTTTTTGTAACACATCAGCATTTTTAGCAGACCAGCAAAGCTCATACATCTTACAACTTTATAGTGATACAAATCCCTAACTCACAAAAATGAGTATATTAACAGATCCAAGTATACAGCTTCTCAGTATTATATCAAAATAAGAGGCAAAAAATGTTAAAAATATATAAACACAGCCATAAAAAAAGAATGAAATCATATCCTTTGCAGGAACATGGATGCAGCTGGAGGCCATTATCCTAAGCAAATTTTGCAGGAATACGAAATCAAATACCACATGTTTTCATTTATAATTCAGAGCTAAGCATTGGGTAGCTGTGGACATGAAAAAGGGAAGAGCTTGGTGCAGTGGCTCACGCTGTAATCCCAACACTTTGGGAGGCCGAAGGGTGGGGGTGGTGGATCACGAGGTCAGGAGTTTGAGACCAGCCTGGCCAACATAGTGAAACCCCATCTCTACTAAAAATACAAAAATTAGCCGGGCGTGTTGGCGTGTGCCTCTAGTCCCAGCTACTCGGGAGGCTGAGGCAGGAGAATTGCTTGAAACCGGAAGGCAGAGATTGTGGTGAGCCAAGATCGTGCCATTACACTCCAGACTGGGCAACAGAGCGAGACTTGTCTAAAAAAAACCAAAAAACAGGAACAATAGACACTGGGACTACTAGAAGGGAGAGAGAGGGAGGAGAGAAAAGGCTGAAAAAACACCTATGAGGTCCTATGTTCCCCACCTGGGTGATGGGATCATTTGTACCCCAAACCTCAGTGTCCCACAATATACCCATTTAACAAACCCACACATGTACACCCTGAATCAAAAATAACAGTTGAAATTATATATATATATACACACACACACAGACACACACACACATATATATATAAACTTAAAGTTATACTTTTAAGTTAATGTTTCAGTAGCCTATCTTAGAAATGAGCTTGGCCGGGCTTGGGGGCTCACCCCTGTGATCCCAGCACTGTGGGAGGCGAAGGCAGGAGGATCACCTGAGGTCAAGAGTTCAAGACAATCCTGGCCAACATGATGAAATCCTGTCTCTACTAAAAATACAAAAAATTAGCCAGGTGTGGTGGCATGTGCCTGTGGTCCCAGCTACTGGGAAGGCTGAGGCAGGAGAATCACTTGAACCCAGGAGACAGAGGTTGCAGTGAGGCGAGATCGTGCTACTGCACTCCCGCCTGGGATACAAGTGTGAAACTCCATCTCAAAAAAAAAGAAAGAAAAAAGAAAAAGAAAGAAATGATCTTGATATTCTGTGAATATCCATTAACTAACTCAGTTTAGCATCATCAACTCAAGATTTTTAGTTACCAAAAGATCTTAGAAACTATTTCTGAGCTGACATACTACCAAATATAATTATTGCTGAAATAAGGTTTGCCAGAATAATGATTTAATTTGATTAAACACAAATTTACAATTGTCATAATCTTAAACATCTAGTAGATTATAATGCTAGCTTATTTTTTTCTTTATTATCGCTTTAAAATCCAGATCCTGCGCAATGTGCTAGCTTATTTGATCTGTAAACCTGTATAGGTTTAGGAAAAGCATACTCAATTAGAATAAAAATGTATGCCTGTATTATACTTAATATAGATAACTCAGAAGACATGCTGTTTTTATTAAACCCACAATATTAAACTAGCCTCATCTGCCAAATATTCACATAAATAATGTGAACTTAAATTCTTAAACCATTTAAATTAGTCTCTATGAAAGTACATTTTTGTAACCCATTGAAATTATTGGAAAGTCAATCCCCTAAATTTCTGGCAATTTCAAGAATTATATAAGCCTTATTTATCTCTAAATCAATCTGAATAGAACCCTTTTAAGGTATTTTATCATCTAATTTGATAATACTGGGAGTCACAGGACACAGACAAATGCCTAGACAAATAGGGGTGGGTCCCCCGTGAAACCCCACCTCCAAGTCAAGGACAATTTAAAGCCTGAAAGCCAAGCTACAAGTGAAATCTCTCAGCTGAACTGAGAACCTGTCTTCTTATTTGGCGCACTTTCTTCTGATTGATCCCCACCCTTTACCTATTTTACGTTTATCTACCGTTTCCTAATTGGTTTTCTCCACTATCATGCCCACCTTTGAGTGGTGTCTTCGTTTTAACCTTTTTTACGTACTCACAAACCAATCAGCATGCACTCCCCATTCTGAGCCCATAAAAAGCCCAGGACCCAGCCACACTGGGAGAGAAAAACCACCCGACTGCGGGGGTGGGGGACCAGCCCCTGCGTCCCCTCTCTGCTGATAGCTGTTTCAAGGCTCTATCGCCCAGGCCAGAGTGTAGTGGCGCAATCTTGGCTCACCGCAAGCTCAGCCTCCCAGATTCAAGTGATGCCTCAGTCACAGGAGTAGCTGGGATTTCAGATGCTTACCACTACGCCTGGGTAATTTTTGTATTTTTAGTAGAGACAGGGTTTCACCATGTTGGCCAAGCTGGTCTCAAACTCCTGACCTCAAGTGATCCACCCACCTCAGCCTCCCAAAGTGCTGGGATTACAGGCCTGAGCCACTGTGCACCACCACTGATCTGCTCTTGGTCTCTAATAATTTTGCCTTTTCCTGGGTGTCATATGATAGAATCATACAGTATTCCATTGTACAGATGTATCACAGTTTGTTTATTCATTCACCCATTGAAAAACATTTCACTTGTTTCCAAGTTTCAGCAATTATGAATAATGTTGCTATAATCATTCATGCACAGGATTTGTGTGAACCTATGTTTTCAGTTCTCTTGAGTAAACACCTATAAGCCAAATTGCTGAATTATTTAAGTCTATGTTTAACTTTATAAGAAACTGAACAATGTCCAGAGTAGCTGTGTGATATTATATAATAATGTATGATAACTTAAGTTACTTTGCATCCTTGTCAGCACTTGGTATTGTCAGTTTTTTGTTTGGCCATTCTAATAGGTATGTAAGAGCATATTATTGTGATTTTTAATTTGCATTTGCCTAATGACTAATGACATTGACCATCTTTTCCCATGCTTATTTGTCATCTGTATCTCCTTTGGGGAGGAATCTGTTCAAAACCTTTGCCTTTTATTTATTTATTTAGAGACAGAGTCTCTGTTGCCCAGGCTGGAGTGCAGTGACACAATCATGGCTCACTGCAGCTTCAACCTCCTGGGCTCAAGCAATCCTGCAACCTCAGTCTTCTAAGTAACTGAGGCCACAATGGCACACACCACATGTCCAGCAATTTTTTTTATTTTATGTAGAGCTGGGGGCCTTGCTATGTGGCTGAGGCTGGCCTGAAACTTCTGGCCTCAAGTGATCCTCCTGCCTCGGCCTCCCAAAGTGCTGGTATCATAGGTGTAAGCCACAGCCCTCAGCCTCAGTTTTTAAAATTGAGGTTTTTTCCTGACCTCAGAAGATCTGCCTGCCTCGGCCTCCCAAAGTGCTGGAATTACAGGCGTGAATTACCTTGCCCAGCCTATAATGATTCTTAAAATTGAGTAGTGTGTGTTCTCCAACCTTGTTCTTCTAATTCTTTTTTTTTTTTTTTTTTTTTTGAGACGGAGTCTCACTCTGTCGCCCAGGCTGGAGTGCTGTGCTGCGATCTCGGCTCACTGCAAGCTCCTCCTGCCAGGCTCAAGCGATTCTTCTACCTCAGCCTCCCCAGTAGCTGGGACTACAGGCACCTGCCACCACACCCAGCTAATTTTTGTATTTTTAGTAGAGATGAGAGTGTACCATATTGGCCAGGCTGGTCGCAAACTCCTGACCTTGTGATCCACCCGCTTCGACCTCCCAAAGTGCTGGGATTATAGGCATGAGCCACCGCGCCCAGCCTATAATGATTCTTAAAATTGAGTAGTGTGCATCCTCCAACCTCGTTCTTCTAATATTTTTTTCTGCACTAATTTAATTCTCCTTTCCTTCTCCTGCTCCAATGATATGAATGTTATACTATTTGATATCACCCCACAGTTCCCTGAGTCTCTGTTCAATTTTTTTTTCAATTTTTTTTTGTGGTCCAGATTGGATAATTTCTATTGCTCTTCAGGTTTATAGCTCCTTTCCTCTTTTCCATTCTGCTATCAAGCTATTATTATCAGAGCCTAGGTCTGATAATTCTAACATCTGAGTCATCTTGGGCTGGGATTTGCTGGTTTTTTCCACCATGAGTTGCTGCAATTTTCCTGTTTTTGTTTCTGTTGTTTTTTTTGATTGTTGAGCAATTTTGTATTGTATTCAGGATGTTTTTATTATTATGTTATGAGACTCTAAGTTCTGTTAAAATCCTCTAAGGAATGTTGGATTTTTTTCTTTGTTTTGGTTTAGCAGATAGTTGTCTCAGTTATGTTCAGGCCAAAGTCTAGCCTGCCTTCTATGGACCATGGAACATAATTTCAGTTTTTAAGCTTTTGCAGAATATTTTAATCTGTTCTATGTATGTTTCCCCCAGGGGTGAAATGGGACCTGGGTGGGGGTCTACACCACACATCAGTGTTCAAAGCCCTTGGTCTTGAAGTAGTTTAGGATATGCCACCTCAAAATATGCCACTTTGGTATATTGACTATTTTGAGGTGAAGACACTTAAAAAACAACAAATGCAGAGAGAAGCTTTCTCTGAACTCCCTGTATCTGACTAAAGACAGATATTCCAAAAGGAACTCAATTGTCATCAGTCCCCTTCCCAGGAGTTTCATCAACAGAAAAGACTGACTCATAATAGGAAAGCAGACTAGATACTATCCCCAGACAAGCTTTGTCAGAAACTATCATATCTCCCATCTATTATTCCAAGAGCCCATCATTCATCTTTATTTTTTATTTTTATTTTTTGAGACAGGGTTTCACTCTCGTTGCTCAGACTGGAGTGCAATGACACAATCTCGGCTCACTGTAACCTCTGCCTCCTGGACTCAAGCCATCCTCCCACCTCAGCCTCCTAAGTAGCTGGGACTACAGGTGCTTGCCACCACACCAGGCTAATTTTTGAATTTTTCGTAGAGACAGGGTTTCACCATGTTGCCCAAGGTGGTCTCAAACTCATGAGCTCAGTGACCCTCCCGCCTCGGCCTCTCAAAGTACTGGGATTATAGGTGTGAGCCACACCCGGTCCATTCATCTTTCCTAAAAATCATTTAATCTCCCCAAAATGCCCACATCTCTTCTGCCCTTTCCCTTGTGATGATGATAGATAAGCTTTCAAATCTCACTGCTTTTTGAATATTTGCTTTTTTTTCCCTGTGATGCTCCCATGCACATAATAAATTAGCATACTTTTTTTTTTTTTGAGACAGAGTCTCGCTGTGTCGCCCAGGCTGGAGTGCAGTGGCCCGATCTCAGCTCACTGCAAGCTCCGCCTCCTGGGTTTATGCCATTCTCCTGCCTCAGCCTCCCAAGTAGCTGGGACTACAGGCGCCCGCCACCTCGCCTGGCTAGTTTTTTGTATTTTTTTTAGTAGACACGGGGTTTCACCAGGTTAGCCAGGATGGTCTCGATCTCCCAACCTCATGATCCGCCCATCTCGGCCTCCCAAAGTGCTGGGATTACAGGCTTGAGCCACGGCGCCCGGCCTAGCATACTTTTTCTCCTGTTAATCACCTGTTGTCAGTTTGTATTCTAGACCTAGCTATTGATCCTAGGTGGGTAAAGGGAAAGTCTTTCCCTCCCTTACAGTCTTCTATTTCAGATAAGTTTT
Source organism: Chlorocebus sabaeus (assembly GCF_047675955.1). NCBI lineage: Eukaryota > Metazoa > Chordata > Mammalia > Primates > Cercopithecidae > Chlorocebus > Chlorocebus sabaeus. The sequence goes on along the minus strand of NC_132923.1, from coordinate 36,643,144 downwards.
TCCCACAAACACTTTGGGAGTGATCCTAAGACTTCAACCCTCTTTGAAGTCCTCTTCTCCAAAATCTCCATAATATTCTCTGGCTCCCAGAGCTCCTTCTCCTGGTTCTCTGGCCCAAATGCCTGGTTTTTAGTCTTCCTATACTGTCAGACACCTCCCATAACTGGATCCATCTCTGCTGAATGTTTGTGTCCCCTCCGCAAAATTCATAAGTTAGAACTTATTCCCCAATTACTATGAGGAGGTAGGGTCTTTAGGAAGTGATTAGAAGGTAAAGCCCTCAGGAACAGGATTAATGCCCTTTAGAAGAGGCTTGAGGGAGTCCCTTTGCCCCTTCCACCAGGTGAGAACATGGAAGACACCACCTACGAGGAACAGGCCCTCACCAGACACTGAATCAGCTGGTGCCTTGATCTTGTACTTCCTAGGCTCCAGAGCTCTGAGCTGTAGGTTCTGCTGTTTATAAATTCCCCAGTCTGGCCAGGCACGGTGGCTCACATCTATAATCCTAGCACTTTGGGAGGCTGAGGTGGGTGGATTACCTGAGGTCAGGAGTTCAAGACCAGCCTGGTCAACATGGTGAAACCCCATCTCTACTAAAAATACAAAAAAATGAGCTGGGCGTGGTGACGTGCACCTGTAATCCCAGCTACTGGGAAGGCTGAGGCAAGAGAATGTCTTGAACTGGGAGGCAGACATTGTACTGAGCTGAGATTACGCCATTGCACTCCAGCCTAGGCAACAAGGGCAAAACTCTGTCTCAAAAAAATAAAATAAAAATAAATAAATTCCCCAGTCTAAGGTAATTTGTTACAGCAGCCAAAGTGGACTAAGACAATCTCCAGGCAAATCAGCAAGCTCAGCTGCTGATAGAGTCACCACTCCTAGGGAGAAGGCAGCTTTAGAACTGTAGCCCTACAGAGCCAATAAAAGAAAACAGAAACAGAATAGTTCCTCATTTGTCAGAGGCGCCTCTTTCCAGTTTTCTTTTTAAAGATAGAGATACTCTCTTGGTGTTCCTTTTGCAACGTTCCAGAATTTTTCTTGCTTTGAGATAGTAGAGGGAAAAATATATGAAACTCACCATTTTGTTGGTTTTTCTCTAAGTTTTAATTTCTTACCCAATTTATCTTCTATTATTTTCTTTATGACCTTTATTATTTATTTTACTAATCTCAGTTATTTGTTTCATATGTTCTCTCCAGAATTTTTGCTGTATTCTCTGGGACAAATGGCATGGAATATGTTTATGCCATCTTTTTTTTTTTTTTTTTTTTTGAGACAGGGTCTCACTCTGTCACCTGCTGAAGTACAGTGGCATGATTTGGTTTACTGCAGCCTCTACATTCCTGGGCTCAAGTGATCCTCCCACCTCAGCCTCCCAGATAACTGGGACTATAGCTGTGAGCTACTATGCCTGGCTAATTTTTGTATTTTTTGTAGCGATGAGGGTTCACCATGTTACCCACTGGTCTTGACTCCTGTGTTCAAGAGATCTGCCCACTTTAGCCTCCCAAAGTTCTGGAATTATGGGCATGAGTCACCTCGCCTGGCCTGTTTTATATATTTTAGGGAAGTAGAAGTTACAGGCTAAGTCATAAATCAATATATGGAGGTTATACATTGCTTTGGCCTAAAAAGGCAGAATATCTTGAAGTGAGGGTTTACAGGTCATAGGTGTCTTCAGAGATTCTTTAATTTGCAATTGATGAAAGGAGTAAAGCTTTGTCTAAAATTTGGGACCAAGTGCAGTGGCTCACACATGTAATCCCAGTGCTGTGGGAGGTTCAGGTGGGAGGATCGCTTGAGCCCAAGAGTTTGAGACCAGCCTGGCCAACACAGCAAGATCCCGTTTCTATTATAAAAAAATAAATAAAACAAAATGGTACAGCTGTTTTGAAAAAGTTTGACTGTTCCTCAAAGATTAAATGTACTGAATGGAAATAATTAAGAAGACAGCTCAGGTGGGGCAGCGCGTGCCTGTAATCCCAGCACTTTGTTAGGCCGAGGCTGGCAGATCATTTTGTTACCTGGGGTCCTTGCTCCCAGAGCTCCCAAGATGGTGGCGGGCAAGTAAGACGGTGGCAAACCTCGTGTTCTCTGACCCAGGGTTCTTGGCCTTACGGATTCCAAGGAATGGAACCTTGGGCCTTGTGGTGAGTGTTATAGCTCTATTAGAAGCTGTGGGTCACGGAAGAGAACCGTGGAACCCAGTGACTAGTGTTCAGCTCCATTAGGACGAACCCAGGCACTTAGCCGTGCAGGAACAATGGCAAGCCTTTAGCCCCATCGGGAGTGGCAATGGGTGCCTCTCTGGATCAGGAGCATAGCAGACACCCTGCCGGATCTGGAGGGATGGAAGTCAGCGGCAGGTCTGCTATGGCGGCAAACAGCAGTGGGCGAGCAAAAGCTCAGCTGGAGCCATAACAAACACAGACCAGAAGAGCGCAGTTGCAAGATTTAATAGAGTGAAATGGAGTGAAAACAGAGCTCCGGTATAAGGGGAGGGGACCCAAAGGGGGTTGCCCTTGCGGACTTGAATGCCTGGGTTTATATCCTGATCCTTGTCCCTCCCGCTGTGCTCTCAGGCAATAGATGATTGGCTATTTCTTTACCACCTGTTTTTGCCTAATTAGCATTTTAGTGAGCTCTCTGATTGCTGGGGTCTGGGCTAATTTGCAAGCCCCGTGATTAAAGGTGGATGCTGTCACCTTCCCAGCTAAGCTCAGGGATTCTTAGCCTAGGAAATCCAGCTAGTCCTGTCTCTCAATTTGAGGACTGGAGTTTAAGACCAACCTGGGCAACACAGCGAAACTCTGTCTCTGCAAAAGAATCCAAAAATCACCCGGGCATTCTGGTGAGTGCCTGTAGTCCCAGCTACTTTGAAGACTGAGGTGAGAGGATCAGGTAAGTCCAGGAGGTCAAGGCTGTAGTGAGCCATGATTCTGCCACTGTACTCCAGCCTGGGTAACAGCGCAAGACCCTGTCTCAAAAAACAAAACAAAAAAAATTTAAGAAGAAGATAAAACGAAAAAAAAAAAAAAATCTTAAAAAAGAATTAGGCTGGGTGTGGTAGCTCGCGTCTGTGATCCCAACACTTTGGGAGGCTGAGGTGAGAGGATCACTTGAGCCCAAAAGTTCAAGATCGACCTGGGCAACACAGTGAGACCCCATCTCTATATAATTTTTAAATTTAATTTTTTTTTTTTAAAGACAGAGTCTCTGTCGCCTAGTCTGGAGTGCAGTGGCATGATCTTGACTCACCGCAGCCTCCACCTCCCGGGCTCAAGTGATGCGCCCACCTCAGCCTCCCAAGTAGCTGGAACTACAGGTACACACCACCACACCTGGCTACTTTTTTCGGGTTTTTTTTGGTAAAGACAGGGTTTCACTATGTTGCCCAGGCTGGTCTTGAACTCCTGATCTGCCCACCTTAGCCTCCCAAAGTGCTAGGATTACAGGTATGAGCCACTTTGCTTAGCCTCTATTTTTAAAATATTAATTTAAAAAAAAAAAAAAAAAAAAAGGCCAGGAGTTTGAGACCAGCCTGGGCAATATTGGGAGACCTTATCACTACTAAACATAAAAAAAATTAGCCAGGCATGGTGGTGCATACCTGTAGGTCTAGCTACTTAAGAGAATGAAGCTGTAAGATCACTTGAGCCCAGGAGTTTGAGGTGGCCGTGAGCTATGAGATCATGCCACTGCACTACAGCCTAGGCAACAGAGCCACAACTTGCCTCTAAAAATAATAATAATAATAATAATAATAATAATAATAATAATGTTACCATATAACTCAGCATTCCTCTCCACTTATATACATGGAGGAATTGAAAACAAGGACTTGGCTGGGCATGGTGGCTCATTCCTGTAATCCCAGCACTTTGGGAAGCCAAGGTGGGGTATCAATTGAGGTCAGGAGTTCAAGACCAGCATGGCCAATATGGCAAAACCCAGTCTCTACTAAAAATACAAAAATTAGCCAGGTGTAGTGGCATGTGTCTGTAGTCCTGGCTACTTGGGAGGCTGAGGCAGGAGAATCACTTGAACCCAGGAGGCAGAGGTTGCAGTGAGTCGAGATCGTGCCACTGCACTCCAGCCTGGGCAATAGAGCGAGACTCTGTCTCAAAAACAAAAACAAAAACAAAAAACACAAGGACTTAAACAGATAAGATACTTGTACATAAATGTTCATAGCAGCATTATTCATAACACCCAAAAGGTAGAAACAACTGAAATGTCTACTGATGAATGAAGGGATAAATAAAATGTAGTATATCCATAAAATGGGGTATTGTTCAGCCAGAAGAAGGAATAAGTTCTGATACAGATTACAATATGGATGAACCTTGAAAACATGGTGCTAAATGAAAGAAGCTAAATTTAAAAAGGACAAATATTGTATGATAACACATGTAAAATATCTAGAACAGGCAATCACAGAAAGTATATTACAGGGAAGGGACGTGGCGAGTCATTGGGAAAAAATGAGAGTAAAGTCAATGAACAGAGCTGACACTGCTCAGTGGCAACACATTGTGAAGTCCTACTATCCTGGGTGTAGGTAATATTAAATAGTTCTTCAATTAGATGCTAAGTCTGCCCTCTAGAAGGGGGTTCCCAATTCATTGTTCTTTATATTCCTTGATTTGACCTTCTGGGAGAGAGTTCTTCCTTTATTATAGTTTTTAGTTATATGTGCAGAGGGTATTGGAGAATATGCACTCTTTGGAGGCTAACCAGTATCCCGGGCTCATTCCCCGTGTATAGAGGGCTGTTGGCCAAAGATGCATGTTAAGTTTTGTCTAGGCTCTTGGCTCCTTTGGCAATACAATTATCTTATAAACGTTACTGGTTTCTTATCTCTTAGATTCCAATCAGCTTCATTTGCCAATAGCCATACCACAGTTCTTTCCTTGACATATCTCCATTTATCTGGCCACTTAATTCCAGATACCTTGAGCCTATCAAGCTTGGTGGGAGACCAACACCTTTATTCCCTGTTTATTAAGCCATTTCATCTAATTGAAAGGACTTACTGGGTGATATCTCAATGCATTTAGAGATTTTAAAGATAAGTATGACAGGGATAGGTTTGATTTGATTTTTTAAAATTATTATTAAAGGCTTCCGTTAGAAAAGTATTTGCCATTGTTAACTCTGCCAGTTCCTGAATTTCTATGTTGTCTTTATTCCTTTCCATTCCTGCTTACAAATTAGTAAATTATTTTTTCGGTATTTCTCTTTCATGAAGTGTCTTTGAAATACATCAAACATTAACCTACACATGCTATTAACATTTTGTTTTCTAGTCTCTTGCACTGGAGCTATAAACTTACTATGTTTATTATTTAACTTTTAAGTAATTGCAGGTCACAGTTTTATCAAATATTCCATAGCACACCGTGGGTTATCATTCTTCCAGCTGCTAAAATCAGTTTGCTTGCCCCCATCACTTGGCCCCTAAGTCAAAGTCACAAAAGTCATGTTTTTGTTAAAATACATCCATCTCTGGCCATAAGTTTTTGTCTTAATCTATGTATGCTAGGTTTTGTCAATTTTTTTTTCAACTCCCAAGTGCTTGGAAATTGGCAGAATCTTAATGTGACCTCAAAGGAAGACACTGAGGCAAAATTCATATAAGTAGAGAGTTTATTTGGGCCCAGCTTGAGGATTGCAACTCAGGAGTACAGATTCAAGTTGCCCTGAATATACCCTCTGATTAGCAGCAGTTACAAGTGGATTTTTAAAGGAAAAGAAGAGGCAGCTCCTGACTTGTTTACCAAGAATTTACATTAAAATAACCCAAGCTACTGATAGGCTATACATTGTTGTTGTTGTTGTTGTTGTTTTGCATCATAAATTCTGGCAACACAAAGATGATGGCTGAGGCAGCTAGTCAGGAACAAAATGACTTTAAACAGTTGTCCCCAAGCATGGATGTGGAGTGGGAGTTGGAGGATGGAAGGCAAGAATGATCAAAGTCCCATGCTCTTGTCACTTTGGGACCGCATACCTCCCAAAGCTCAGACTGCCCTGAGCTATTTTTCTTTTCTCATTGGTAACATAAAATAATAAAAATGTATTTCTTGTTCATGCTGTATGTTTACTGCAGGTTACACATCTCCTAATTCTAGGATACAGTCTGATGATGAAGCAGTCATGATGCTGCACATTGCCAGACTCAAAAACAGAGAGAAAGAGGATTCTAAACAGTCATAAATTGGCAATTCAATGCCCTGGCCCGGAGGTAATTGGCCAGAACTGGACATGTGGTCTCACTCAACCACAAGAGAGTCTAACAGTGCGACCTACTTTAAGAAGAGCCCTGCAGGTTGAGTGGGAAATAGTTGGTGAACAGCACAATCCAATTGCATACGGACTTCATAATCAAATGTACACTAGGACTGGTAAATAGAGGCCCAACTTTACTGGAGTTGTAGCCCCCATTCCCAGATTTAAGATGTCCCTTTAACAGCACAAGTGCATACTATACATACTGTGCACTTTTTCCTAGTCTTCCACAAAGGAAGCTGTGGTGATTTTATCAGGTAACTGTGCTAGATACAGGGGAATCTCCAAGGCATTAATTTACATTTAACCCTGACTCTGAGATGAAACTAATTCATTGATTCCCAAATAGACTTTAGAGCATCAAGTGATAACTGAAGCTTTGATCAACAAGCCCCATAGGGCAGCAATCATGCAGGGTAGTTTCTCCACTTTCTGAATGTACAGAGGGAGGAGAGGGCCTCACCTCCGTGAAATCGCCTGGGCCCCTGACTCAAAAAGTAACTCTACTATAGGAAAAAACCAGAAGCCTCTGAAATACTCCTCCTCAAAAATGAAAAGTAAGTTTTATTTCAAACCTATCAGATCCATGTTCTAGAGAATGCTAAACTCTACAGATCCATCTCAAAATCAAAGGACCATGTTCATATTGACAGTTGAGCTCTTATAATGGAAGTAACCTCATTCAAGTCTTCTTAGAAGTAAATGATGGACAAGTAGATAATCTTTGTCAATCCTTTACAGTTTTGTTAACACATAGGTTTCTTTTTCCCTCTGAAGAACTAACAAGAAAAAGCCAGATTCAATTACCGTGATTTGGCAGCTTGAAACAACAAACTGGTTTTTCCTGCTCCTGAGCTTTAATTTCAGTCAAATAGTTTTAAAAGTTATGATGGCATAGGAACAAAATATTTGGTAAGTGACACCTGGAAACCTGCGGTTTAATTCTCTAAGCACTGAAATTTTTTTTTCAGTATTTCAACCATTTTGAGCAGAAATTCTTTAAAAATGTCTATCAACATAGTCCCTGCGCTCTTTCTTTCTTGTTTGTTGTCTTTTCTTTATTTTCTCCTGGGTTTTCTAACAACCTCTGACCTTTATCCTTTAAAGTCTACCAGCTTGGCACTGTCTGAAGATACCGATCTAGAGAATGTCACTTTGTGTGCATAAAGTTTGCAGTGTCAGCTGCACTAAACATAATTTGATCTGGCCTTCATTTCTCTGGGGCATCATAGGGAATCCCAGTTATTGTACAATATCACAATGCATTCATGCCTTCAATAGGGTTGCCACATTTAGCAAATAAAATTACAGGATATCCAGCTAAATTAGAATTTCTGATAATCAATGAATTTTTTAAAGTATATCCCACATAGTCCATATTTTGTTGCTTATTTGAAATTTAAATTTAACAAGGCCTCTGTTGTTATTATTATTATTATTATTATTATTATTTTAGACAGAGTTTACCCTCTTGTTGCTCATGCTGGAGTGCAATGGCGCGATCCTTGGCTCACTGCAACCTCTGCCTCCCGGGTTTAAGCAATTCTCCTGCTTCAGCCTCCCAAGTAGCTGGGATTACAGGCATGCGCCAGCACACCCGGCTAATTTTTTGTATTTTTAATAGAGATGGGGTTTCTCCATGTTGGTTAGGCTGGTCTCGAACTCCCAAACTCAGGTGATCTGCCCGCCTCGGCCTCCCAAAGTGTTGGGATTACCAGCGTAAGCCACCGCACCAGGTGAAGGCCTCTGTATTTTATCTGACAATTCTAATTAGGTACCATTGAGATACATAGTCCTATTTGGCCCTGGCTGCCTTTAGACTAATACCTTGTTCTCATTTGCCTGTTTTCATGGTGCCAAAATTTCACCTGTAAGATCTGCTGTGATAGAGAAGCCAAAGCTAGTCCTCTGGGCCAGTGTCCCAGATTGCTGTTTTTCTCTTTCTTCATGTTCATCTCTTTTCTTCACTGATAATTCTTATCTCTATTGCTACTTTTGCTGTCTGCCAACTTTCTCTTCTGTCTCATTTTTTCTTCCTATGCCAGCTAAGCATCATGTTTTAAAATATGGACTTTAAAAGGAGACAAATAAGGATTTAAATCCCAGCTTATTTTTCAGTAGATGTGGGGACTTCAGCAAGTTACCTGTCTGTAAACCTCAGTTTCTCTTTCTGTAAAATACGATACTAACGCTTACTTTATAAGGCTGCTGTGAGAGTTAAATGAGAAAATATAGGCAAATCCCTCAAGGGTAATAGGATTGTTTTTATTAAAAGAGCTGCAGACCTTGGGTACTGACTTGAATTGTCGGATGTCCAGACTTGCAGTTCAGGCTCAGCTGACATTCTTGCCCTGGGGAGCTTTTGTAGCTTCCCCTTCACCCTCTGAAGGTTGGCTGAATAATCAACTGACAAAAGTCAGATTAATAACAGAAGAGGCAGGCTGGGCACAGTGGCTCGTGCCTGTAATCCCAATACTGCAGGCTGAGGCAAGAAGATCACTGGAGCTCAGGAGTCTGAGACCAGCCTGCACAAAATAGTGGGAACCCATCTCTACAAAAAGTAAAAAAAAAATATTAGCCAGGTATGGTGGCATGTGCCTATAGTCCCAGCTACTCAGGAGGCTGAGGCAGGAGGATTGCTTAAGCGGGAGGCTGAGGCAGGAGGATCACTGAAGCCTTGGAGGTCAAGGCTACAGTGAGCCATGATCATGCGACTGCACTCCTTCTAGAGCGAGACCCTAACTCAAAAAAAAAAAAAAAAAAAAGAAAAGAAAAAAGAAAAAAGGCATAGAAATTTATTGGTGTGCATGAGGAGAAATCACAGGGTGATTACTCTTATCCCCCACATAGTACACAAGGGTATATACCATCTTTAGAAGGAATGAGAGTTTCAAGCATGGCCAAAAGTAGATTATGGTGGTAAATCAGGTTATAGTGGCAAAACAAGTTACAGCAGGGAGAGAAGCAGAGGTCTGACTAGCAAAGGTGGGTAGCAGCCCTCAGAGAGAACAGATGGTGGAAGTTTCTTTCAGACCTTTAAAGGTGTCAGAATCTCAGTTTATCTTTCCTAGATCTGGACAAGGAAGGGCCTCAGAGAAAGCCTGGCTACATTAACGCAGATTCTCAACAGATGCAAATCTGTCCTACAAGAGACAGTTTTGCAGGACTACTGGGCTACTTTTCTTTTTTTGAGACAGGGTCTGGCTCTATCAGCCCGGCTGGAGTACAGTAACATGATCATGGCTTAACGTGGCCTTGAACTCCTGGGATCAAGCGATCATCCCACCTCAGCCTCCCTTATGAGTAGCTAGAACTAAAGGCATGTACCATTATGACTGGCACATGTTTAAATTTTTGTTTTTTGTAGTGATGGGGTCTCAAGATGTTGCTCAGGCTGGTCGCAATCTCCTGGGCTCAAGCAATCCGCCTGCCTCAGCCTCCCAAAGTCTTGGGATTACAAGCGTGAGCCACCACATCTGGCATGCTTCTGATGGCAGGCCCTCTAAACAGTCATCCCAAAATATGTCAAAGAAGTATATTTTGGGGTGAAATATTTTGATTTCCTTCAAAGCCATTGTAGGGTTAATAATTGGCCTAATTTCAATATTGCTGTGTATTGGGAAATAGGGAGGCCCAAGGGGGAGAAGGGTGGGGAAATGGGCAGTTGTTGGAGTAGTCAGAATACACGTAACATTTATCAATTAAGTTTGTCTTCCTATATGAGTGCAGTACATGGCACCTGTATTAGTCCATTTTCATGGTGATGATAAAGACGTACCCGAGACTGGAAAGAAAAAGAGGTTTAATTGGACCTACAGTTTCCACACGGCTGGGGAGGCCTCAGAATCATGGCGAGAGGTGAAAGGTACTTCTTACATGGCTGCAGCAAGAGAAAAATGAAGAAGCAGTAGTGGAAACCCCTGATAAACCCATCGGATTTCATGAGACTTACTCACTATCATGAGAATAGCACAGGAAAGACTGGCCCTCATGATTCAATTATCTCCCCCGAGGTCTCTCCCTCAACACATGGGAATTCTGGGAGATACAATTCAAGTTGAGATTTGGGTGGGGACACAGCCAAACCATAACAGCACCCCAAAACAATTACCATAGTAACATCAAAAATCATTGATCACAAAGCACTATACCAGATATAATGAACAAATTTAAATATTGCAAAAATTATTGAATATTATGTGACACAGAGACACAAAGTGAGCACATGCTGTTGGAAATATGGCACCAATAGGTGTGCTTGAGGAAAGGTTGCCACAAACCTTCAATTTGTAAAAACAAATAAACAAACAAAAAAGCAAAGAAAAGCAATGTCTGTTAAGAGCAACAAAGCAAATCACAATAAAACGAGGCATGCTGTTATCGTCATCTAACAGGCACATTTTGGTTTCAAAAAAACTGGACATATATTAAGATCTAATATGTATTTTACCGTCCAGGAATTTTCTCAAGATTGTATTGCAGAAAATTTTAAAGCCAGTTATTCTACTCTAACACAGTTATTTATTTTTCTTCAATCTCACTTTTTTTCTAAGTATGTCTCTCTTGGACATGGTTTTAATCATTTGCAATATAAAGAGACATAGGCTGAATTTATAGCAGCACTGAGTTAACAAAAACAGATAATCCTGTTCGCTTATTTGATAACCCAGCTGAACCTGAAGTACTGATTTCAGCCTGTTCATTACCTGAATAGGCTGCAGTGGTTAGAGGGTTTCCAACACAGCTATTGGAAGACTTTTAAGAGGTAATGCTGCAATCCATGCAGCGAGGAAGGGGTAGGTCTCTTATAACTCTGCAATCCTCTGGGCCCAGCTTTCTTTTCCCTCTCCTGATTGATGACACCAGGCCCATTGGTGGTATGGCTCTGGGTTTCCCTCAGTCTCAAGATCTCAGTCAGGGTGGGAGAAGTGGAGAACAAATCTTCTTGCAGACCACTGGTTGATTGGCAGCCTTTGCCATAGCTAATCTGGTTTGTTTTCAGGTCAGTGACAGTCACTTTTAGGAGCGGGTTAGTTTGCTTTCAAAATCCATCTCCCCGTTCCTCTCAGGGTTCTTTGCCCCAAAGGACTTTGCCCTTTCTTTCGCAGTGGACACCTTGGCACCTTCTGCAAACAAGACAGTCCCGCAGAGGCCCTCGACGAGTGTCACTCCATCTGTCTCGCGCTCCCAGGAGAGGTGTAGCAGAAAGAGTGCCCCAGGCCTCCACGCGACGGTGAAGCAGGAACCAGGGGCTGCCAGCAGAGCAGCCCAGGTGCGTCGCCAGGGACGGAGCTGACAAGTGCCGAGCTGGGGCTGCCAGAGCCGAGCCGGGAACGGCATTTGCCAGAGCCGAGGCGGAAGCCGGAGCATTTGGGGGACGGGACCGCGGGAACCCGGAAACGCCTGGGCTGCACCGAGCTGGCGGTGGCTACGGCGACGGGAGACGGCGGCGCTGCGGGTCAGCGGTCGCGTTGGACCCAGCGGACTCGGCAGCCTGGGGTGCCCGGCGGAGCTGAACCGCGGCCCGCGGTGGTGGGCTCAGCCGGTCGAGCTGCGCGGGAGGTGAGTCCTCAGCGCACCTGGGGAGGGGCAGGAGCCAGGAGGCCAGCGGCTGCGGGGTGGCCCGGGCAGCTCCTGGAGGAGGAGGAGGAAGAGGAGGCATGTGAGGGGGCTGATGTGAAGTCTGTAGGGGTGAAGGGGACGGTATCGAAGACCTGAAATACAGTGCTAGCTAAGTAGGGTTGGGAGCAGATGAGGTGACACGTTGTAACTCCGACGGACGACGTGCGGAATGTGCTGGGTGGAGGAGGAAAAAAGGCCCGAGGAGAGGGGTGTGTCAAGCGAATGAAGACGGCAGTGTGTGCCTCAGCGCCTGGGGCGTGCGGAGCTAGTGACGGCTGGGCCCGGCTGGGGTCACATCCCTTCAGTGAACATCCCATGAGCTCTCACTCGGTGTTGAGCCCTGTGGTAGGCACAGATGCACCCGACCAGCACCTGGAGCTCAAGAAGCCGCAGGAACTTAAAGAAATGGAAAGGCTGCCCTTGGTAAGGCTAGTAAGAACACAAGGGCTGTTTGAGGCGGGGTGAAATTCTCATCAGAACAGGTGTGTGGGTGCATTGCTTTATAGTAAAAGACGATCTTTTATTATGTTCTCTTAAATGCAGTATTTGAAAATTAAGTCTTTTTGTTTTTGAAGTCATCTTTCGGCTTTAGTAGTTAAAGGTGAAATTTGGTGCAGTTTCTTACTTGGTGTTCTTATTCACTTTCACTGGTAAACTCAGGGTGTTTCAAGGGAATGACTTGTAAACGTAAAATTTCTGATGCTAACTTTCCTCCCAACTGTTGATTCTATCTCTTCAGCATCTCAAATTTAGTTCTCCCCTTTTTCATTCCCACTACCTCTCTGCTAAATATGCTCGGCTTTCCTCTTCTTACTTGCGCTAGAGCAGTAACTTCCAAACTGGACTTGTCCTCAGCCTGGCGCCTTTCCAGTTACTTGCCTCCAAATTACTTTTAAAGCCAAAGATCTTATGCCTTTCTTTTTTTGGTTATTCCTTCCTCAGAAATACGCAGTGATTCTCGATCGGCTTCAGAATAAAATGTAAATTATTTAGGGAGGCATTTAATACACTTTATATTATTTAGGGAGGCTTCAAATTTTTCCTTCAGAATTTCAGTCTGACTATGGCTCCAGTAAAATCAATATGATCCTTTAATTCTTTTTTCCTTTTATTCTGTTAAACAAATATTACTTTTTTCCACATATCCTATTTTTTAGCCAAACTGTAGTAGTTAATTAGACGTCCAGTTTCTGAACATGCTATATGCCTATCTGCCTTGGTCTTTGCTTTTATCCTTTCTTCCTACAAAGAAGAAACAAGGAAGGCCTTCCTTGCTGTCTTTGTAGAAATTCTACTTATTCTTCAATTCCTTAAATGCCACCTCTTTCTTATGCAACTTTCTGAAATCTGCCAAATCCAGTTCATTCTATTTTTCTTTTTCTTTTTCTCTTTTGAGACAGAGTTTTGCTCTTGTTGCCCAGGCTGGAGTGCAATGGTGTGATCTTGGCTCCCTGCAACCTCCGCTTCCAGGGTTCAGGCAATTCTCCTGCCTCAGCCTCCTGAAGTAGCTGGGATTACAAGTGCCCACCACCATGCCCAGCTAATTATTTTGTATTTTTAGTTGAGACGGGGTTTCACCATGTTGGCCAGGCTGGTCTTGAACTCCTGACCTCAGGTGATCCACTTGCCTTGACCTCCCAAAGTGTTGGGATTACAGGCGTGAGCCACCACGCCCAGCCCATTTTTTTTCTTCATGTGTGCTGGGCTTTATAAATCTTATAATACTTGTTAAATTTGCATTGTACTGTGGTTATTTGAGAGTTCTATTATCCCTACTATAATGTAAGCTTCCTAAGGAAAGCATTTGTGCTTACTACTTTTTTTTTTTTTTTTTTTTGAGATGGAGTCTTGCTCTGTCACTCAGGCTGGAGTGCAGTGGCATGACCCTCTCACCTCACTGCCACCTCTGCCTCCCAGGTTTAAGAGATTCTTCTGCCTCAGCCTCTCAAGTAGCTGGGACTACAGTACAGGTGTGCATCACCATGCCTGGCTAATTTTTGTATTTTTAGTAGAGACGGGGTTTTGCCATGTTGGCCAGGCTGGTTTCAAACTCCTGGCCTCAAGTGATCCACCCACCTCACCTCCTAAAGTGCCAAAATTACAGGCATGAACCACCGCACCCAGCCTGTACTTACTACATTTTTAAAGCACTTTAGTACTTGAACACATCATAATGTGTTAGACTCTTAAATATTTGTTACATTAATCATGTAATGAAACAGTCTCTTATTGTGCTCCTGGAGACAAGATGAGTTCTTGAGTTGTTATAGAAACTTACTGTGGATTTAATATGTGAAAATGCTTTTCTGTTCCATGTTTTAGTACCTCATTTGATCCTGGTAATAAATTGTTGGGGTAGCGTAGTTATTATCACCACTATTTTATAGATAAGAATATTAAAGTTCAGACAGACCAAATAGATTGCCCTGGGTCTTACATACACTCCTTAGGCTGCCTCAATTATATTTGAAATTGATATAATTTGTGTCCTGAAACATGTGCCTTTTACTCAGTAGAAATTCAACATGTTGAACGAGTAATTGGATAAGTTATAGAATCAATGGAAAGAATCTCATTTGAAAGCCTAAACTTGTTCAGTAGCCATGAAGTATAACTTTTGAGCTTTTCCTTTTCTGAGAAGTATAGAGAGTGAAGTTTCTTTTTGATGTTAATCAACTGTGGATTTGTGTGTGTGTGTGTGTGCGTGTGTCTGTAAGTGCCAGACATTTAGAGTAAGTTATAGACTTGTCTGGGTAACTGAAATAGCTTGAACATCATCAGACTGACAGTTAATAATGTCATTCATGAGTATAAATTTATTATTAAATAAGATTCAGGTGAATATGAATTGGTAGCTTAACATTAGATTTTAATCCTCACAAAAGCAATGTATTCTTAAGTATGTTCAACTTAATTATCTCTATTAATGAAGGAGTATAGTGGTTATATATTTTTAATTATTGTTTCTTTAATGTATCTTGTTATATAAATCTAAGTGTTTTATCTATAAGTGTGAAAATGACTTTAGAAGGTACAATGTTGCTTAGCTTCTCTATCCAGATTGCCTGACCAGAACTCTTTCTAGTTTATCATCCATATTGGAGATACCATCTAAAATGAAACCAAAGAGCCAGTTTAAGATATGTTACTGTACTTAGAGATAAGAAGTTTGATTGAAAAGCTATGCTAGGTCACAAAGCATAGTAGAAATTAGAATTAAGATGAAGCTGAAACTGGGCCGGGCATGGTGG